>NC_138300.1:89577500-91977500 GCF_965601325.2 Salmo salar | reverse complement strand
GTTACAGTTTCCACCAATATCCAGCAACTTCGCACAACCACTAAAGACAACATTCAACAGGCCACAATCAACAGCCTGATCAACACAATGCGAAGGAGATGTGTCATGCTGCGTGAGACAAATGGGAGACCAGATACTGACTGGTTTTCTGATCCACGCCCCTACCTTTTTTTTTAAGCTATCTGTGACCAACAGATGCATGTCTGTATTCCCAGTCATGTGAAATCCATAGATTAGGGCCTAATTCATTTATTTCAACTGACTGATTTTCTTATATGAGCTGTAACTCAGTAAAATCTTTGAAATTGTTGCGTGTTGCGTTTATCTTCTTGTTCAGTGTACATTGTTCTTACATTACACTTGATTTGGTTTAGCCTTTGAACCAGGTCATAATATCGAAATAAACTCATTGAAAATGACCGGTAGATAATGACAGGGTCTGCCTTGTTACAATTGTTGTTAACAGGTCCGATGGTATTTGCACCTTGTAGTTACATGTAACAAGGTCCGATTTTGGTTAGCGTTACTAACATGGTAATTCACAGGTGACTTTCAAATGTGTAATTACAAAACATTAGTTACATAGTGGAACAAGAAAATGTGTAATAACATTAGTCACACATGTGGAATAACCTTCAGCAAGCGAATGTGTTATTACACATTCCTTGTTCCAATTGTGTAATTGACGCTGCAACAACCCCGTTACCATGTAATTACACAGCAAAACCTAAGTTACTACTATGCTGTTAACAGTTATTACTGTGTTAGGTACATGGTAATAGGGTCAACTTAATGTAGTGTTACCAAAGTAACTTATCTGATAAATCCGATGTCACAGCTTGGTGTGAATTGAACATAAACATCTCGCCACAATCCTGTCCTGCTCAAGACTAATATAACCTTTTCCATAAAATGTTGTGTTTTGATGAACATGAACAAATGTTTTGTATTCTCTAAGGATGTATAAATAGCTTTGAGGTTGTACACCTTTCACCACTAAATAATATCGCTGCAATCATAGCTCTGTACACTTGAATAATAAATAAACCACAGGAGTAGATCATATATCTCACTTTGATGCAGTCTATTTGCAAAATATGGAGGTGATTTGCTAAGTTTGATGAAATACCCAAAAGGCATGGTGGAAAATTCCCTTTGTTTCCTTGGTAAAATTGTTCCTACTTTGTTTAATTGCATCACAAGAGAGTAGCAGTCTTCCAAGGCCTTTTCATGTTTCTATGGAAGGGGGATGCTGTGCACAGTGTCCAAATTCTAAATGATGTCACTGTAGACCATGCCGTGCTTAGACATGTCAAATAATAGGTTAGAAATGAGGGAAGGAAGCTACCAAGAGACATAAAAATAAGGCTTTTAAGCAACAACAATGGCAACATCTGAATAATTATACAGAAGCTGTGGTAGTGGTTTGGGGTCATTTATAGATAGTAAAGTGGAAATCTATTGTGTAATCAGGTCAGACGAACTGTTGGTGTAGTTCAGTGAAAATCCCTAGAATAGATTATCATTATGTTTTCGCCAATTTGTAAGTCGCTCTGGATAAGAGCGTCTGCTAAATGACGTAAATGTAAATGTAAATGTTTTCCACCACTGAGATGTTGCAAGCACAAGACCAGCAGTAAATGAAAAGGCAACAAGAACAACATGAAAATTCTCATGACAGATTTAGAAGGAAAAGTCTTGACACAGCCAGTTGGAGGGCTTATTACTGTATTTCAACCTTCAGTCAGGACTCTGTGACAGGCCTTACCCAGACAGGAGCTATCTGAGTAGTGCAGAGATGGGACCCTTCCTTGTAAATGGGAAATATATATATTTTTATAAATGTCATGGAATAAGTAGCTACACCAATGACTCCAAAAGCCACATTTCCAGTTGTCTGACTCCTAATGAGTTTTCTGTCCTTCTCAAACAGTGAAATAATTGGATATCAGTCATGCAAAAAATAGAAAGTAGACATTCTGCTACATTGTTTCAATACAACAATTTCCATCTAGTCCTGCGTGGATGAATACCTCTACTACGGAGTAGGTTTATTTTCTGTTCTTCTGGATGTTTCGATTTGTTTCAAGGTAATTTATCTGAGAGAAACGACGTCACAGTTTGGTGCATATCTCGCTACAATCCTGTCCTCCTCAAGACTTATATAATCTTCACCATTAAGTTTAGTGTTTTGATGAAAATGAACAAATGTTGTTTAGTATTCTCTAAGGATGTATAAATAGCTTTGAGGTTGTACACCTTTCACCACTAAATAATATCGCTGAAATCATAGCTTTGTACACTTGAATTATAAATAAACCACAGGAGTAGATCATATATCCCACTTTGATGCAGTCTATTTGCAAAATATGGAGGTGATTTGCTAAGTTTAATGAAATACCCAAAAGGCATGGTGGAAAATTCCCTTTGTTTCCTTGGTAAAATTGTTCCTACTTTGTTTAATTGCATCACAAGAGAGTAGCAGTCTTCCAAGGCCTTTTCATGTTTCTATGGAAGGGGGATGCTGTGCACAGTGTCCAAATTCTAAATGATGTCATCCTCTACCATGTGTTCCTATACTGTATACATGTCAAACACTAGGATAGAAAAAGGGGAAGGAAGCTACCAAGAGAAACATACGAATAAGGCTTGTAAGCAACAACAATGGCACCATCTGAATAATTATACAGAGGCTGTGGTAGTGGAAATCTATTGTGGAATGAGGTCGGACTAACTGTGGGAAATGTAATAAAGGAAGATATTAAATATTGATTCTTCACCATAGTGCTCCAGTGTGTATGAAGAAGGTCAGGCCGGTGCATTATGATAGTACAAAGGGAGCCATCTCAGTTAGGCCTTTGTTACTGCCCGCCAAATCAATATTATCTGACATTTGTAGTAAGGTGAAGGGTAGCAGGGGTGAGAGAGGAGCAGAGCCCTCACAAAGGATGTGCTCTGGAGAGTCCTGACAGGCCTGGTGAGACCATTAGCTTTGTGAGAGACCATGTGGAGTCAGGGGCGGTGGGAGGTTGGCAGCCACCGTGGGCCTGTCATTTAGAACACCCAACAGGGGAACACACGAGAATAACACTGTAGTCATAGGGAGAAAATACTGGTTTCAGTCTGGAATAAAGCATACTACAGCTACACAGCACAGGGCTTGCGGGGATTATATTACAGTTTTGAGAAACCCATTTAACTTTGTAAGGACATAATCACTCTGTGAAGACAATGGAATGTTAATGAGTAAGGGGTCATGAAACAAAAAGTTGACATAATGGATCGGAAATACAAAACTAACGGGTGACTTGATTTCTGCAGACTGTAGCTATTACAATGCATATTCTTTAAACACCTCATGGCATCTGTTCCAATTGTGTGTGATGTACAGTACCAGTCACACCTACTAATTCAAGGGTTTTTCTTTATTTTTACTATTTTCTACATTGTAGAATAATAGTGAAGACATCAACACTATAAAATATAACATATTTTCCATCATGAATCATGTAGTAACCAAAATAGTGTTAAACAAATCAACATATATTTTATATTTGAGATTCTTCAAAGTAGCCACCCTTTGCCTTGATGACAGTTTCGCACACTCTTGGCATTCTCTCAACCAGCTTCACATGGAATAATTTTCCAACAGTCTTGAAGGAGTTCCCACATATGTTGAGCACTTGTTGGCTGCTTTTCCTTCACTCTGCAGTCCAACTCATCCCAAACTATCTCAATTGGGTTGAGGTCAGGTGATAGTGGAGGCCAGGTCATCTGATGCAGCACTCCATCACTCTCCTTCTTGAGGTATGTTGGGTCATTGTCCTGTTGAAAACAAATTATAGTCCTACTAAGCACAAATCAGATGTGCCTTAAATTGTAAATAAATCACAGACAGTGTCACCAGCAAAGCACCCCCATACCATCACACCTCCTCCTCCATGCTTCACGGTGGGAACCACACATGCGGAGATCATCTGTTCACCTACTATGCCTCTCACAAAGACACGGCGGTTGGAACCAAAAATCTCAAATTTGGACTCATCAGACCAAAGGACAGATATCCACTGGTCTAATGTCCATTGCTCGTGTTTCTTAGCCCAAGCAAGTCCCTTCTTATTACTGGTGTTCTTTTGTAGTGGTTTCTTTGCAGCAATTCTACCATGAAGGACTGACTCATGCAGTCTCCTCTGAACAGTTGATGTTGAGATGTGTCTGTTACTTGAACTCTGTGAATTATTTATTTGGGCTGAAGTCTGAGGTGCAGTTAACTCTAATGAACTTATCCTCTGCAGCAGAGGTAACTGTGGGTCTTCCTTTCCTATGACGGTCCTCATGAGAGCCAGGTTTATAATAGTGTTTGATGGTTTTGCGACTGCACTTGAAAAAACTTTCATGAATCTGATTGAGAGAATGCCAAGAGTGTGCAAAGCTGTCATCAAGGCAAAGGGTGTTTAACACATTTTTGGTTACTACATGATTCCATATGTGTTATTTCATGGTTTTGATGTCTTCACTATTATTCTACAATATAGAAAATAGTAAAAATAAAGAAAAACCCTGGAATGAGTAGATGTGTCCAAACTTTTGACTGGTACTGTATGAAAATCAGTCTCTGTGCCAGTGTATTATGGAGAACAATTAGGATATAGCTCTGTACTTATCAGCTGCCTCCAGAAGCCTCACAGAGGACGACAGGTCTCAGCATTCTGCTCCAATTATATCGTCTGCAATTAAAAAGGCACAGATTCATGACAACAATTTAATGTAGAATGTAACGACAACAAAAGACAGTTATCCAGCTTGCTATTGTCAGATTTATATAGAGGGCATGCAAATCAAATTACAATATCCATTTAGAAGACTGATAATTATACCAAATAAATTGTTTAACTTTGTTATATTCTTGTATGCTGGAGCATTTGAGGGTCAACTGTGAGCATTAGAGCCAGATGATATAGTCCTGAAGTATTCGAAAGTATCTTCAGAATACCATGCTTGTAGCCATACAGTCCTTGACCTCAAATGGAACATTTTCTCTCTGTATCCCTTGTTTCTCCTGCAGAGGGAAGAGAGGTAAGAGTGAATGTGACTCATGGATTGGAATATTGATTTCAGCTAAGCGAGAGATTTAGCTTTATCATGCACAACACGTCCCTGAGTGAGAGGAGAGCTAGACACGGCTCTGATGACTCTACAGAGAGCTCCTAGCCCCTAACAGGTACTATGAATAATGAGGGATTTGAAGGACCAAATCAATAGTTGAATAGCTTTTCCTGTCAAAGCTCATGGTCAGTGGGTAGAACTTTGCAGTGCATTATTAACATGTTACATTGCTGCTGTCTGTCTGCTCCCCAAAGTGTACAACCAATGAGCAGCCAGCAGCCTGTCCCGGGCTAGCCACGCAAAGCAGAGAGAATAAGACCTGTCCTCTACTCCAACTGACTCTTCAGTTGGAAACATGGCAGATTCTGTCTGCTACAAACAGCCTCCCAACCTGCACATACAAATGAGACGACTTAATTTGATCTCCACATATGAACAGTAGGTGTTGTGAAGGGTCATAGCATCCCTACAGGACTCCAATTGCTTCCAATTACCCTAGGCCGTGCCCCTTCCTTCCACACCTGTTTCAGATTCCCTAATCACTTCTCAGTGTAAAGGAAATAAAATATTGGCCAAGTGTGGAGGGGCACATGATTACGGTGAATGTGGAAGCAATGTGAAGGTTAGTGCTGTAATTGTGGCGGAGAACACAGTGCAGCATTTGGTAGATGCCAGGTGCAGAGAGAGGCTAGAAAGGCTCAAAGACATAGGATCAGTCATGATGTATAATATGCATAGGCTGTAAAACAGATTGGTAGAACTACAGTGCGGACTGATGGAGCTGACATGGATGTACCTGTAATATGTGGACCTACTGTCGGGGCTGGTGATTCTGATGGTTCTGGCATTGTTTCCAGGCCTATTCAGAAATATTGTGCTCATGAATGTGTGGTGTCAAAGGACACTTTGATAATGAATACATTTGACTTCATAGCTTTTATTGGTAAGGTTATCAATACGACTTGGGTTATGGAAAGCAGAAATGCCAGGTTGAAGGTTATTATAGAGACAGCAAAATATTATTGGGGGTAACAGATGCTATTGTTGAAATGGTTGTTGACATGCTGAACAATCCTAAGGGTGAAGTGTTTCAGCGTGATAAAGTTGGGTTGGGGAGGGCTTTTGGGGGGAGGGGGGGAGGGTGTGGTAGAAGTTAAGGATTTATTTGGTTAGAATAATATTTTCATGGTAGTACAGAATTGGGTCAGTCCAGCACAGTAGGTGGCGGCATGCACTTTAAACGTTTGTTTGCGGACTGCCATGATATCATAGAAGAAGAAACAGAGCACTAGTAACGGTGCATCCTTAGTGGTGCCACGGGGCGGCCCTTTGCCTTCCTTCGTGTGTGATATGAGAAAGTAAGTGCCTATTTATTATGACATTGGAGATGTAAGTAAAACAATGTATATTATGCTGCCTTTAACTTGCTATATGCTACTCTTTTGATATCCTGGTTCTCAGTATGCTATTGCTCTTTTGTTAAGTTCATGCTGTCAGTCTCCTTAGTTTATAGGTATTATATTTAGCCTATTTCCCACAGTCACCTGGCACTACTTTGTCATGTCTGCACCTATGTTGTGTTCCTAATGTTTCCCTTTTGTATCTCTTCCAGACAAGCACATCCTTCCTACCAAACTCTTAACTTTATCCTAACCTCTAGCGTGTTCAACGGTGTAATAAATACCCCATAACCTAGATTCCTGACCCCTAAACTCCATCTCCTGATTAGCATTCGGACCGACGCACCATGTTGACAGAAACAGTCCTGAACCTAGATTAGTCTCATAGCCATAGTCCTTTTCTTCAGTAGACCTATACAGTTTTTGTGAGCCTCACTTTTGAGCCGTGTTTTCTCCCACTTCAATGACTGACTATTTTTCTACAATTTCTTGCCAAGCTGGAACTTTAATTTGCTCTAATAGCTAGTCTGAAACAAAAAAATCCAATATTACCCCTTTACATTTGTGCCCATTTTTTACGCGACACGTTCCATGAAAAGTATTGAATCTTGCCTGATTTTGCAGTACTTATTTGTTTTCCAATTAATCCCATTCTGGGTGCAATGCTGTTGAGGCTACAATATTTGACTCTTGCCAGTGAAACCCAGGAGATAATCAATATGACATGCCAAACAATAGCACACAATGATTTGAGTTTAATACCCTCGACTATCGAATCACTAATGTTCCTGTTGCAGAAAATTGATCTCCTCCACCCCAAAGCAGTTTTAACTTAAATGCACAATGTTAGGAGGGGTGACACTACATCTAGCACCAATAGACAATCGTTTTTTCACCCAGCTTACAGTACTTCCACATGAAATCCAGATTATACCTCCAGTACAATATAGCATATACATTTACCACATGATTCTAAAGTTGTCCAGTATAGGAGTATTACTGGTAGTATGTGCCTTGTGTGGATACAGATGGATATCTGTCAGTTTGAAGACTCTAGATAATGTACTGGTATCTATTCACTTGCCCCTTTCTCTGGATATGGCTACAATTTTGTTTCTAGTCATATGCTTTTAACAAAACTCAAATGAAGATTATAGGCCACCACAATCTTAAGGCAGTTGATGACTAGTTGAGATGTGTGTGACATGCTATGGAGTGCCTTTCTAAACAAGTACAGTGTAGAAGCCAACAGGTAATAAATTAACCATGTCCAGAAGGCAGCGGAGGACAGCCATTTTGAACTTCTATTACAGAGTGTTGGATTCCATGCCTCAGGGGGCTGCCCCAGCCCAGGAATCTCTTCCCCCAAATCAGATATATGATAAATATTCAATGGGGTAAAAACCATCTCGGTTTCCCTGAAGTTGATGGAACAGAGGCTTGACGGAACGCTGTAATATGGAGCACTCTCGCTCTCGCTCTCGCTCTCAAACCAAAGCTAAAGTCTGCATCAACGCCCCCTCGGGATCCACCCTGTGATCTCCAAAACCAAAGACTACAGTGTCAGTAACCAATCCCCACAGCCCACCCCTTTCCCTATAGGTAACAGCACACTAGAGGCTTCCCAAATTAATACTGCACCATGAGGGGGGAGATAAAGCAATACAGAACAATCTAAATATTGCTGTTATCCAACAGACTATAAAGGCGTATGTGAGACATTATGGAAAGGTTTTGGCTTCCCACCACCTCCCCATTAAAGGACTACTTTAACTGAACAGATGGTCAGTCATCTAACCATATAATCAATGTTTTAATTAACGGTCTTGTGTTCAACCCCGTGTTCCACAGTAAAGGGTTAACGTCAGTTGTGTTGGCCTGCCTTTTCACTGACTGAAGTCAGATGCTGACAGCATGATCAATAAAGCAGATTACTTCCCACTGTCAGATATCACCTTTCTTCTGAGCGGGTATATGAGCCCAGGACACAGACTGGAGAAAGCAAGTGTGTGTGCTCGCCTTTGTGTGCATGTAACAATTGAAATGTAGCTTTGCAATTAACTCAAATTACACAAAGGGTAGTTTCAGGAGATTCAACAGATCTCTATTAGCAACTGATGGATTACAATATGAAAATCACACTTGATTTTGAAAGCTTCTTGTAAGAAGTGTCGAACATTAAAAAGCCAATATTCTGAATGATTGCTACCACCCAGGTACCACCAAGTAACGGGAATAAATTCAATATAATCTGTATTTTTAGTATCCATTAGTCATTATTTTATGGACCACAGGGAAATAAAACCAATTGGTTACACATGTATAGGCTTGTCAGCATTCAATTAAATTATATACTACACTTTTGACGACTTACCAAAATTAAAATGAATGCTGTAATTGTCTTAATGCATGTCATCAGAATGGCACCATACGCGAATGAGACTGATACTACAAATGGTTTTTAATCGACCTATTCAACAAATGATTCATGAGACATTCTAATGAGTAGAAACCTGGGCATCGTCTGCTCTGACTCTGACCCTAATTAAGTCATCAGACATAGCCACTTGACCAAGGGTCAGGATCCTGACTCTCACTGTCTTCTACATTAGCCGACCCTGAATACTAATGAGTAGCCTACTGAGAGGACCAAGCTGATCAACACAAAGACCCAGCTTTTAAGCATTTTTGTATATTCATCATCTCACACCATGCACAAGTTGGGATTTCTTACTTTGCACTCACTCAGGCTCTAATGCCAAGTGCTGCCACCAACAGCCATATTAGCATATTACGAAGTGCTGAGGCGGAGTTGAAATCATTTTTATTTCAATTTTACTTACTAATTTGCATTTTGTCAGAAACCGATTGCTGAACACGACATAACAAATGTGAGGAAGGAATTACATGAAAAGGAACATTCATTAAATCTGGATTTAGGCAACATTAAATCAGTTAGTTAATCAGTGCCGTGTATGTACTATATGAGTTGATTGGCTGGGCTAGCCTTCATGTCAGGAACAGGGTTTGGAGGTAATCATTGGGGTCTCTATTCTGAGAGTAGAAGCAAATGAGCTAGCTTTAGGGGTTAGAACCCAGCAATCAGGTTCCTCTACTGCTCATAACCCTGGCGGCCCTGTACTCCAACATGCCCTAATCCTATTAAAACTGACCACTTACATACTGTATAACACCAAGTCAATAGCTGGACATGTAATCTCATTGCCTCTGAAAAATAAAGATTGCCCTAAAGATACTGAAAGTGGTGTTCATTTCACTCTTGATGGAGCCATGGGTAGGCAAAGGGGTTGATACTCTGTGGATTTGACAGTGAAAAATGGGTTACATGAATAGTCCTGTATTTATTCAAGCAAATCAATAGAACCTGTATGTCCTGCTGGACATGCAAGTCTGTCACACATGTTCACCACCTGTTCTAAACTGTGAAGGTATTGTGTTTCTCAGCCAGCCTGGTGAATCTAGAATGAACCTTTAACTTTATCCAAGATGGAGTAGCAGTCAGACATCTTTTTGTCCTCATCTTGTCCCATGTATATATCTTTTCATCTTTTTTCTTAGAATATATTTATTATATTTTTCTTAGCCTCAACTTCAACATACTACCGCATTTGCACACACTGTATATAGACTTTTTCTACTGTATTATTGACTGCATGTTTGTTTATTCCACGTGTAACTCTGTGTTGTTGTTTGTGTTGCACTGCTTTGCTTTATCTTGGCGAGCTCGCAGTTGTAAATGAGAACTTATTCTCAACTAGCCTACCTGGTTAAATAAAGGTGAAATAAAAAATTACCAAAAAATCAACTTTTAAGTGAAGTGAAATAACAGTAAACATTGCATTCTTTCTGGATTTCTCAGCTACAACCCACTGGGCCTACCACGTAATTTCAACGTGGATAATTGGGTAATATTTGGTTGACGTTGATCAGTGAGATTACAACCCACTCAAAAAGATGGACAAAAGTTAGTTATCACTATGCACAACCAAATTCCAATTGAAAATAATGTCCGATTTTTTTATTTAGTTGTCACCCAAATGGCTATCACCGAGCTTTCAACACTTTAAAAGCGCAGCAAAGCTCAAATGGGAATACAATGTCAGATATTTTGCTTTTATACACAACATATTAATATGTTATCACTGTGCTTCATCTAATATTAGAACCAAATGACCTGGATTGCAGTTGTGATTACATTAAAACTACATGGTGCAAGTGATTAATTCCGTTCAAGATTCAGCACAGATTATTACAGCAATTGTAAAGATCTCCACAGACCTGAATTGACCTACTGTATGCATGCTGTCTTGAACATGCACACTTTATATTATTACATTTATAGTTACAGTGACCTCAAAATTAGTTACTCATTTATATTGTTGAATGGAACATTAGTTTGTAACATAGCCTTAACTTTAGGCTATTTACATTTATTACATAAGTAATATTAAATTGTGTTTGGTTGACAACACAACCAAATATCAACATTTAAAAGAGATGTATCTACTGCTTGGATAGTTCCGTCTGAGCTACTGGCTTTATCCCATTCTTCAACTTTTATTTTTGGTTGTGTTGGAGACGTGAATCAAACATAATATGTTAACTTGTCGACAAGTTAAAAGGCTATTTATTGTATTTCAATAGTGATATTGAATTGTGTTTGGTTGTCAACACAATTCAATATCAACATTTGAAGGAGATTTATCTTCAGCTTGGATAGTTCCATCTGTGCCACTGACTTAGTCTGGCTTTAATTCCAATTTGTCTACAAATTAATAATTGATATCTCCAGCTCAACCAAAAATCTAAGTTAAAGAATAGGACCATTAAATCAAACTTTAAATACACTTTAATTTAGTTCTATTCTTTAAGTTAAATTTTTGGTTGTCACCTTGTCTGATAGAGATTTAAATGGTTATCAAAACGTCACACCAGGGTACGCCTACACGAATCGGAGCACATATTTTAAGTGTTTCTAAAATCCCCTCTGGGAAAAATGTATGGTGGAAAAACCATTGGAACCATTTACCTGTTGGACCGCTAGGTGTTATGAGTATTATGACACCTCCACTGTGGGGCTCTATGGTATTGTCTGTTTTTAGTTGTGTTGAATTCAGCAGTGTCCTGCCCATTTGTGTGTTAAGGGTGGCGCCCCACTTGTGATTGGTAAAAAAAAAAAAAAATGTATATATTTTTTAAATTAGATAATTTCATGGATTATGTTTTAAATGCTCAAAGTATAGTAAATTTGTAAATATTCCTGTTTCAAAAATATATTGTTCAAAACAAGCTGTTCAAATATTTACTACTCTGCCCCTCAGTGACTGCCGTGCGAACATCGGTTGGATTGTTTATCCAACTATTTGCTATGATGGGGAACTGCCCCAAAGAAATTGCAGGATTTCATAGCGTAAATTATAAAAGAACAAAGTAAATGGATCGTCCTGGGTCGCTCAAATGTGCGTCCGATCAGTCAGAACTTCTGGGTCTGCTCTAGTCTCCCTCCCAATCTGAGTCTCTCGCGCCAGATGGTTTACTTCCACACGTGAGAATAGATCTGCTCTATCAGGTACAGATGGCGCTAAATCGAATTGTAATTAACTTGTCAATAAATAATCATAATTGTCATGGGAGCCTGGTACCTGATAAACCGGTCAACTACATCCAACAAGAGTTGAAGGACAGTCGGGATACACTAGCTAGAACCTTCTCATCACGGATCTAGTAGGACAAAACAGCATGGCCAAGAGAGAGCTAACTAATATCGATCCCCATTGTTTGTGTGGCTGTCTTGGGGGAGTGGCAGACTACCACATTAGCGTGCACAGACACTGCCTGGTCTTAGACAATGGAAATTCATTACACACTGATTTGTATCCCCTTATTTTAGGCTGCAGGGGTAAGTGAGCTCATAGCAATTCAGTGACTAGAGGCCTACTGAGAAACATGACATGTGCCTCCTCTGTCTGTCTTTTCAGTTATACGAGAAACACACAGACGAATAGGTTTACATTACTGTCAGCACAACACCTAGTGACCTCGTGGGTTTGAATCACCTTCAGGCTAACCCTCAAATCTGCAGCAAACCATGAATAACAAGACATATTATATCTGATTTAATAATGAGTGATATAGAGAAAGGCATTGAGTGTCCATCTTAAAATAGTTAATCCCTTTATGAATTTATTACATAATTGAGTTAATTCCTGACCAATATATGGTGTCACAAGGTTTATTTTTAATTGCAATAGACAAGATAACAAAGAGAAATCCCCACTGACATAAATTAAATATTCCTCTGATGGAAAATTCAACATTTAACACATTTTATAGTAGTGAGAAGCTAAGCTACGAGCTAATTAGAGCTGAGCAGTGCCTTTGAAATTAGTGTTTAGTGCTTAGCCATACTAATGCCCACTGGACGTGCTCTGTAATCTGAACATAGGGCGGCAGGTAATTTAGAGATTAAGAGAGTTGGGCCAGTAACTGAAAGGTTGCTGGTTTGAATCCCTGAACCGAATAGGTGAAACACCGTTAATGTGCCCTTAATCAAGGCACTTTTTTATTTACTTATTTTACAAGTTCTCATTTACAACTGTGACCTGGTCAAGATAAAGCAAAGCAGTGCGACACAAACAACACAGAGTAACACATAGACAAACGTACAGTCAATAATACAATAGAAAAGTCTATACACAGTGTTTGCAAACAAAGTAAGATTAGGGAGGTAAGGCAATAAATAGGACATAGTGGCAAAATAATTACAATTTAGCAATTAAACACTGGAGTGATAGATGTACAGAAGATGAATGTGCAAGTAGTGATACTTGGGTGCAAAGGAGCAAAGAAATGAATAACAATATGCGGATAAGGTAGTCAGGTGGGCTCTTTACAGATGGGCTATGTACAGGTGCAATGATCTGTAAGCTGCTCTGACAGCTGATGCTTAAAGTTAGTGAGGGAGATATAAGTCTCCAGCTTCAGTGATTTTTGCAATTTGTTCCAGTCATTGGCAGCAGAGAACTGGAAGGAAAGGCGGCCAAAAGAGGAGTTGGCTTTTGGGGTGACCAGTGAAATATACCTGCTGGAGTGCATGCTACGGGTGGGTGCTGCTATGGTGACCAGTGAGCTGAGATAAGGCAGGGCTTTACCAAGCAAAGACTTATAGATGACCTGGAGCCAGTGGGTTTGGCGACGAATATGAAGCGTTGGCCAGCCAACGAGAGCATAGAGGTCTCAGTGGTGGGTAGTATATGAGGCTTTGGTGACAAAACGAATTGCACTGTGATAGACTGCATCCAATTTGCTGAGTAGAAGGTTGGAGTCTATTTTGTAAATGACATCGCCGAAGTTAAGGATCGGTAGGATAGTCAGTTTTACGAGGATATGTTTGGCAGCATGAGTAAAGGATGGTTTGTTGCAAAATAGGAAGCTGATTCTAGATTTAATTTTATATTGGAGATGCTTAATGTGAGTCTGGAAGGAGAGTTTACAGTCTAACCAGACACCTAGGTATTTGTAGTTGTCCACATATTCTAAGTCAGAACCGTCCAGAGTAATGATGCTAGTTGGGCGGCAGAGTGCGGGCAGCGATCGGTTGAAGAGCATGCATTTAGTTTTACTTGCATTTAAGAGCAGTTGAAGGCCACGGAAGGAGAGTTGTATGGCATTGAAGCTCGTCTGGAGGTTTTCTAACACAATGTCCAAAGAAGGGGCAGAAGTATACAGAATGGTGTCATCAGCATAGAGGTGGATCAGAGAATCACCAGCAGCAAGAGTGACATCATTGATGTATACAGAGAAAAGAGTCGGCCCGAGAGTTGAACCCTGTGGCACCCCCATAGAGACTGCCAGAGGTCCGGACAACAGGCCCTCCGATTTGACACACTGAACTCTGTCTGAGAAGTAGTTGGTGAACCAGGCAAGGCAGTCATTTGAGAAACCAAGGCTGTTGAGTCTGCCAATAAGAATACAGTGATTGACAGGGTCGAAAGCCTTGGCCAGGTTGATGAATACGGCTGCACAGTATTGTCTTTTATCGATGGCGGTTATGATATCATTTAGGACCTTGAGTGTGCCTGAGGTGCACCCATGACCAGCTCGGAAACCAGATTGCATAGCGGAGAAGGTACGGTGGGATTGGAAATGGTCGGTGATCTGTTTGTTAACTTGGCTTTTGAAGACCTTGGAAAGGCAGGGTAGGATAGATATAGGTCTGTAACAGTTTGGGTCTAGAGTGTCTCCCCCTTTGAAGAGGGGGATGTCCATGGCAGCTTTCCAGTCTTTGGGGGAGAATGTTTGGGGATCTCAGACGATACGAAAGAGTGGTTGAACAGAGAAGGTCCAGATTGTCAAACCCAGCTGATTGGTAGGGGTTCAGCTGATGTTCTGAAAGAGCTGCAAAATCTATCTGGATTTGGTTGAAGGAGAAATGGGGGAGGCTTGGGCAAGTTGCTGTGGGAGGTGAAGAGCTGTTGACTGGGGTAGGGGTAGCCAGATGGAAAGCTTGGCCAGCCGTAGAACTATTCTTATTGAAAATCTCGATTATTGTAGATTTATTGGTGGTGAATGTGTTTCCTAGCCTCAGTACAGTGTGCAGCTGGGAGGAGGTGCTCTTATTCTCCATGGAATTTACAGTGTCCCAGAACTTTTTGGAGTTTGTGCTACAGGATACAAATTTCTGTTTGAAAAAGCTAGCCTTTGCTTTCCTAACTGCCTGTGTATATTGGTTCCTAACTTCCCTGAAAAGTTGCATATTCGATGCATATGGGCTATTCGATGCTAATGCACAGGATGTTGTTGTGCTGGTCAAGGCCAGTCTGGTCTGGAGTGAACCAAGGGCTATATCTGTTCTTAGTTCTACATTTTTATAATGGGGCATGCTTATTTTTAAGATGGTGAGGAAGGCACTTTTAAAGAATAACCAGGCATCCTCTACTGACGGAAAGAGGTCAAAATCTTTTCAGGATACCAGGTCCAGGTCGATTAGAAAGGCCTGCTCGCTGAAGTGTTTTAGGGAGCGTTTGACAGTGATGAGGGGTGGTTGTTTGACCGCGGACCCATTATGGACTCAGGCAGTGGTCGCTGATATCCTTGTTGAAGACAGCAAAGGTGTATTTAGAGGGCAGGCTGGTCAGGATGATATCTATGAGGGTGCCCGTGTTTACGGATTTTGGGTTGTACCTGGTAGGTTCCATGATAATTTGTGTGAGATTGAGGTCATCTAGCTTAGATTGTAGGATGGCCGGAGTGTTAATAAGCATATCTCAGTTTAGGTCGCCTAACAGTACAAACTCTGAAGATAAATGGGGCTGGCAATTAATTCACATATGGTGTCCAGGGGACAGCTGGGGGCTGAGGAGAGTCTATAACAAGTGGCAACAGTGAGAGACTTATTTCTGGAAAGGTGAATTTTTAAAAGTAGAAGCTTGAACTGTTTGGGCGCAGACCTGGATTGCATGACAGAACTTTGCAGGCTGTCTCTGCAGTAGATTGCAACTCTGCCCCCTTTGACAGTTCTATCTTGGCAGAAAATGTTGTAGTTGGGGATGGAAATGTCATGTTTTTGGTGGCCTTCCTAAGCCAGGATTCAGACACGGCTAGGACATCAGGGTTGGTGGAGTGTGCTTAAGCAGTGAAAAAAAAACTTAGGGAGGAGGCTTCTGATGTTAACATGTATGAAACCTAGGCTTTTACGGTTACAGAAGTCAACAAATGATAGCGCCTGGGGCATAGGAGTGGACCTGGGGGCTACAAGGCCTGGGTTAACCTCTACATCACCAGAGGAACAGAGAAGGAGTAGGATAAGGGTATGGATAAAGGCTATAAGAACTGGTCGTCTAGTGCGTTGGGGACAGAGAATAAAGGAGCAGATTTCTGGGCTTGGTAGAATAGATTCAAGGCATAATGTACAGACAAGGGTATGGTATAATGTGAGTACAGTGGAGGTAAACCTATGTGTTGGGTGACGATGAGAGAGGTTTTGTCTCTGGAGGCATCAGTTAACCTAGGTCAGGTCTCCGCATGTGTATGGGGTGGGACGAAAGAGCTATCTAAGGCATTTTGAGCGGGACTGAGGGTTCTACAGTGAAATAAAACAAAAACTAGCCAAGACAGCAGTAGACAAGGCATATTGACATTAGAGAGAGGCATAAAGCAATCACAGGTGTTGATCAGGAGAGCTAAGACAACAACTGGTAAATGGCGATTCACTTAATGTGAATTGCTCCTGTCAATTGCTCTCCATAAGAGTGTGTGTAAAACTGAACATGGCCAGGCAATGGTGGGATTGCTTATGATGGGCTTTTTACAGGATTGGAATTTCTCACCTTTCGGAAATGAAAAGAGATTGCCTGCATCTGCCAAATACTATGGTAGCCTCTCAATCAGCTCTACCCTAAGAGGGTAAAGAAATAATGAGAGTGGGCTTAGGTTGCATATACGTTTCGATCCTGTATGTGGCCTGGAAGAAATATTAAGCTGGTTCTACATGTGTGTTACTCTGCTACGTCCAGACCACTCCAAGAGCTCTTTCATGATTGTACTGCATGGTGACTAACTCCACATAATGAACCACTTGTTGGCGCTAATGGAGGCTATTATAAAAACGGTCAAAAGTTCCATTGACAATAAACACCCTAATACTCTTTACAGACAGACTTTAAAAGGTATGTTGCCTTTAAACATTTTTTTTATCTGGCAATGTTTTGTAGAGCCCAATTTATACAGTCCCATTTTTACAACAATCTTGCCAGGATAAGCCTTTTCTATCTCCCGTGCACATGCTGGGAAGTTTAGGAGTGGGAGCAGACATGGGCCGATGTGGGTGTCTATTTGAATAAATCCATTGAATATACACCATCACTATGATCCATTATTTGTTTTAGGCAGGTCCTAAAAAACATAAAACTAATAAAATGTATTTTCAAAATAATAAAATGACATATTTTGAGTTTAATTATATAACCGGTCTGTGCAGCCTATGCTACATATAACAGAATAAAATACAAATAATATTTTTCCCACATAACTTGCCATGTGGAACCGCTGTCATATAAAAAAAGTGATATTTTGTAACAGAGCCCGAGGCAAGCCCATGCTTTTTTAATCCACGTTTAATCTCTTTCCTACCCTCACTCCAATTTGTTAGGAAGCAAGTGTTGCTTATGGAGTTGCCTTTACGTGATTGAACAAAATAATAGGCCTACACTTGATTTAGGCTCCATTACTGCATTACTGCATGCTAAATGTTTCTGATCAGAGAGACACACAAATTAATAGATGAGCTATACCACCGCCACTTATTTGCCCAGTCAGAGAATTAACCAAATATACAGATTAAGACGAGTCACAGTATTTTGATCGGGAGTAGGCCTAGCCTACTAAGCGACTGTGAGTGAATAGCAAAATGATCCACTTGTTAAACTGTCATAACATGCTGACAAAATATTCTGATCAGTGCTAACAAATGAGCCAACTAGACAAGATTATCATGGGCAGCACCTCAACTTTGTAGCCTAACCAATATCCAAACGGAGAATAATGGAAAAGAAAAATCTGACATTGATTTATCAAGATGAGTCCCCCACGCTCGTCTCAAAGCAGTGTGGGAACATTGCTGAAACAGTTGAACACACGCAGGTAGGCTATTACTTCAAATGTATTATAACAAT
The DNA here is from genome assembly GCF_965601325.2 of Salmo salar. Taxonomy (NCBI): domain Eukaryota; kingdom Metazoa; phylum Chordata; class Actinopteri; order Salmoniformes; family Salmonidae; genus Salmo; species Salmo salar. The sequence continues at coordinate 91,959,301 of NC_138300.1, read as the reverse complement.
TGGATGACTTTGGGAGTTTCAGTTACCTCTTAAGGCTCAGACCCTTTTTAAAATGTTTCCACCTAAAATGACATACCCAAATCTAACTGCATGTAGCTCAGGACCTGAAGCAAGGATATGCATATTCTTGATACTATTTGAAAGGAAACACTTTGAAGTTTGTGGAAATGTGAAATTAATGTAGGAGAATATAACACATTAAATCTGGTAAAAGATAATTATATATATATATTTATATGTTTTTATATCATCTTTGAAATGCAAGAGAAAGGCCATACAGTGATGTAGGATTCCATGTGTAATGTATATGTTGTCCACAAGATGGGAGCAGTGTGTGTGCAAAGTGTTAGACTTATCCATTGAAGAATTACATCACTACACAATATTTTGTATCAAGTCTGCCAGGTGTCCTTCACGAGTTTGCCCAAATGTGCCGAATTGGTCAATTGATACATTTTCAAGTACATAACTATAGAGAACATACAAAAATGCTATGGTAATATTTTGTATTTATTTACACACTCCCAGGGATCTCATACATGATGGATCATTAGCTTCCCTACAGAAAAGACACAAACCTTCACACATCTAGATGGCCGGGTGGGGTGGGTGTGGAGTCAGAGACAACAGTGGGGTCAAACTGTAGAACCCAGTTCCTACATTTGAATGTAAAAATGTATTTTATAAATAAAAACTGCAAAGTTTTATCTCTGGGACCCTCAGGATGACAAATCAGAGCAAGATTACTGAATGTAAGCACATTATGCAGTGATAAGTGTTTTGTTGTCGTGCACTACCCTCAAACAATTGCATGTATTTTTGTTCACTGTAAAAGCTACTGTTAATAGAACACTGCAGTTAGATTAACAATAATTTACGTTTTCTGCCCATATAAGACATGTCTATGTCCCGGAACGTTGGCTGTTGTTTACAATGTAATTCTAGTCACATAATCGAGCAAAAACTGTCCCGATTTATGGACACCAAGCAACAATTTGATGCCTTCAATTGCATTAGCTTACTCTATTGTAATATTTTTGTCATTCAGTGATATTTATTCCCACAGTAATTCTTTATGGCTCAATCCAGTTGTGGTCAAGAAAAAAGTGCATGTGGTGGGATATGCAAAGAGATGGTTGAAGTGACATGCCTTGCAAAGTTTAGAACTGGCAGGAGGAAAGTAGTAACTGCTGCTGCCTAGCAACCATCAAAACCTTAAGAGCATAATGTGTGCCAATGGTGCCTCAGCATTACGGCTACATTTCATACTAACATGCTGACCACACCGCTCACGTTGCGACAGCGAGCATCTGCATGGCCAAGCTCTAAAATGGAAGTTGGTTCTATTTGTGATGCTCAACACGCTACAAGTCCTGCCTCTCAAATCTCCTCATTGGTTTTTAGAAGCATATACCAACGTGCCATCTCCTCATTGGTTTTTAGGAGCATATACCCACGTGGGTGATTGAAAGATGAACTGATGTCCACTCTCCAGTCGGTTGTAGTAAGAGTAATGCATCGTAAAGTTGGTTGCCAACCGCCATATAAAGTCAAAAGAAGAAAAAGAAGCCTGTAGGAAGGAGGAGATATGACGAGAAATGAATTCGGTTTACCGTTTTATCTATGGAGTAGAGTAGAGGACCTTGTGCATTTCAGGTAAAATAACAACCCAATGTTTAAATCCCAGGAAAAATTAGCTAGCAACAGCAAGCTAGCTAGCTAAATTGCTATACATGTTTAATTCTTTACGACCTGTCCCCAAATTAATATAATTGTTTCAGAGTTTGTTTTGATAATTCAACCTGCGTGTCCTGATCACTTCTGGTGTTGGTGAACATCAACGTGCACACGATGGTGCACGTTGTTTGGTCAGCATGTAAGCCATAGACAGAACTTTACCCCAATCATGACGAGGCTTTGTCACAGGCTATACCTTTCATATTATAAAGAAATGTCTGCAAAATGTTGGCGGGATGATGAAGTTGGCGGAAAAACTTATTGGTTTGAAAAGTGTATAAGTGGCATGTACAATGCACCACTGCTCTGGATGTAATTTGGGTGGAGGACCATTCTTAGTACACAAGGGAAACTGTTGAGCATAAAAAAACACAGCATTGTTGCAGTTCTTTACACACACCGGTGCTCCTGGCACCTACTACCATACCCCGTTCAAAGGCACTTAAATATTTTCTTACCCATTCACCCTTTCAATGGCACACATACACAATCCATGTCTCAAGGCTTAAAAATCCTTCTTTAACCTGTCTTCTCCCCTTCATCTACACTGATTGAAGTGGATTTAACAAGTGCCATCAATAAGGGATCATAGCTTTCACCTGGTCAGTCTATGTCATGGAAAGAGCAGTTCTTAATGTTTTGTATACTCAGTGTACAGCATGTGAGATACCAAACCCTCATGTTAAGGACCTTGTTTTTTTTCTGGTCACATGAGCTTACATGGGACAAACTATTCAGCCTATATTGGTTTATGTTTTTCATGGTCAGGTTACATGGTCAGGTAAAAAGCCCTATTCATGATATAATTAGTATGCTATTTTAATGCATTATGCAAAGAAAGACTGTCTAAACTCAGTATGATGGTAATTGAAATGAAGCATTCTGAAGTAAATGATTCCTTTTAAATCATTCAAATCAGGAAGCTCCATTAAGATAAAAAGTACGTATACAGGTTAAGGGAGACCTGGTGTTAATCATAATGCATAGGTATAGCACAGATAACTTACGTAAGCTATGAACAGACCTGCCTTTTCCATTAAATTCATCCAAGCATCAAATGGACCATTATCGGAAAGTCAGATTGAATGCCAAAATGCAGATGAACCTAAACGGCTGTGTTTTCTCACATTATTTGTTAGGAGAGAAATTAAGCTGCTCCCACTCATCTATTTGAAGAGCCCTTCATCTCCCTGTTTGATTTTGTGGATCTCTCTCCTAGGGAGTACTATGCAGGTTACTATGTGCAGGGAATCATAACAGCATCATTTAAACTAGCAGAGGTACACATCGACTTAGAGGAGGGGAGGACAAAAGGACATGGAGCGCAGGTGCATTTTCAAAATATATATATTATAGCTATAGACTACTCAGATATTTGCAATTTGTCACAAACATTTGCATTTGGTGAGTATGTAAAATATTCAGGCTAATTCTAAGCCTGCAAAGAAAAGTGTAGCCTTTACTGTATCTGTTGACAAAATTATTGTTTTGGTCACCATACATGCAGTATATTATGTTCCGAAAGGTTATTTAGATCAAGAAAGTTAAACATGTTAATGTAGGCTAAGTGAATTTAAACAATGCGTCAAATGTTAGATGCAAATCATGACTGCTTCTATGACTGTGTTTTTGTATGTTAATATATACAGTACCAGTCAAAAGTTCCGACATACCTACTCATTCAAGGGTTTATCTTTCTTTATTTCAACTATTTTCTACATTGTAGAATAATAGTGAAGACATCAAAACTTTGAAATAAGACATATGGAATAATGTAGTAACCAAAACAGTGTTAAACAAATCAAGATTTGAGATTCTTCAAAGTAGCTACCATTTGCAAGGATGACAGCTTTGAACACGTTTGGCATTCTCTCAACCAGCTTCATGAGGCAGTCACCTGGAATGTATTTCAATTAACAGGTGTGCCTTGTTAAAAGTTAATATGTGGAATTTATTTCCTTCTTAATGCGTTTCAGCTAATCAGTTGTGTTGTGACAAGGTAGGGGTGGCATACAGAAGATAGCCCTATTTGGTAAAATACCAACATTCTGTGTGTTATTTCATAGTTTTGATGTCTTCACTATTATTCTACAATGTGGAAAATAGTAAAAATAAAGAAAAACCCTTGAATGAGTAAGTTTGTCCAAACTTTGACTGGTACTGTAAATATCTATTTATATACATGCACACATAAATGCATACAGTGCCTTCAGAAAGTATTCATACCCCTTGACCTATTCCACATTTTGTTGTGTTACAACCTGAATTCAGAATGGATTAAATATATATTTTTTCTCACCCATCTACACACAATATCCCATAGTGACAAACTGAAAACCTGTGTTTTGAAATATCGAACTAACTAAATCTATCTAATCTAGTATTCACACCCCTGAGTCAATACATGTTAGAATCATTTTTGGCAGTGAGTCTTTCTGTGTAAGTCTCTAAGAGCTTTGCACACCTTGATTATACAATATTTGCACATTATTATTTTCAAAACTCTTCAAGCTCTGTAAAATTGGTTGTTGATCATTACAACCATTTTAAAGTCTTGCCATAGATTGTCAAGCAGATTTCAGGCAAAACTCAGGAACATTCACTGTCTTCTTTGTAGTATGTATTTAGTGCTATATATATTTATATTGTTGTTTTTTTATTAACATTTTTCATAATTGTATTTTACTTAGTCCTGTTGGAGCTCATAGCCTAAGATTTTCACAGTACCCTGCATTCACACTTGCAATTCTGTACATGTGACTATTAAACACTGAATCCTCTAGGATTTTGCCTGTGCTTAGCTCCATTACATTTATTTTTTTCCCGAAAAACTCCCCAGTCCCAGTTACAATCATACATGATGCAGCCACCACTATGCTTGAAAATATAGTGGTACTCATTATTGTGTTGTATTGGATTTGCCCCAAAGATAACACTTAGTATCCAGGACAAAAAGTGTATTGCTTTGCCACATTTTTTGCAGTATTACTTTAGCGCCTTGTTGCAAACTTAATCCAAATCTAAATGCAATCAATTAAAAAAATTCAGGCTATAACACAACAAACTGTGAAAGAAGTCAATAGGTGTGAATACTTTCTAGAGGCACTGTGTATATACATATTTTGTCTATAATGTGTATATTTATGTTATATAATACAGAGCACATTTGAAAAAGAGACCTAGGTCTCAATGTGTCTTCCCCAAAAACAGAGCTACAGACACATAGACAAGGAGGACCAGGCCCAGATGAAATGTGAGTCCAGTAAAAACAGTGAAGCTGAGGGAGGCGTTATTAACATGGCAGAAGCCAGTGTGATTGTGCCTGGAGCAGAGCAGGTACCTGTGGCCCAGAGGGAAGGCCCCATGTCCTTGATGAAACCCCTTTGTAGTGTCAGCATGATGGGGGGATGCATCTATACCAACACAACTGTCTGCTGCTGTAAAAACCTAATCCGCCAGAACAATCCTCAATTCAAAGAGCCCCTGTGAACAATCCACCAAGGTCAGTCAATCCACACTGGACGCCTGGAGGCTGTGCAGCAATGACATTGGGAGGGAAGCCTTGTTTAACACACAGTGCACATATCCCCTGCTGCGGGGAGCATGCCAAAGACAAGGCTAGGCAACTGTAGAATGAAAGACAATTACTTTCCTTTTTATCTCTTGCCACCTTTGAAGCCCCAACAAACAGACATTTCAAAGGGATTTGCATTGCCTAAAGAGCAATTCTTCTCCCGGTCTGCACTGCTGCTGATGCACATTTCTACTCATCATACACATACAATGTTTGAAACACCTTAGACCTGTGAGAACAATTCCACAATAAAACGTGAGTAGTTTGGGTGGAAGGCACAGTATATTTATCTTTTATCCTACATTCTGCCACTTTCCTCCACTGAATGTTACGTGAATGTTCACATTGATACACAAGGTGACTCAGACTACAAGCCATCATCTGCTGGAGATTGTTCTTCTAAAAATGTATTTTCAGGAACCCTAGACATTGCAAATCGTAGTGTTCAGGGTCATGGTCACACAAGTGAAATCTCTCTCACAGATCATGTGAAATGGCTGGAAGGTGGAGAGGTGTGATGAAATACCTGCTAATGTCTATGTCACTGAGCAGATTATGGATTCCCGGTGTATTCACTCACAGGACTGTTTGAACCCATTTTTCATGGCTTAAAGATCACAATAGTGAAAAATGGATGGGCCCTTTCAGGAGTCATGTGACATGCTATTATTAGGTACTGTAATTGATGAGACAGTCCTGGCCATGACTCTTTGTAAATCCCCTCTTAGAAGTTCTATCATTGTGACACAATACTCATAGTACAGAATACATTAGGAGGACAGGGCCGAGATGTCCACAAATATTTACCCTCCTCCCACTCGTCATTGCAACTTTGCTCAGGAGAATTGTCAATACACACAGGCAAGTATTACATTCTTATCACATGGGACACCTTACCTATGGCTTTATTTGGTGTCAACATCTGTTGTTTAAGTTTCATTTTCTCAAATACATAATTAAAATGATTGGCAATGGCTCAAAAGTACACATTTTGTTGATTTTATACGCTTGTTTTTGTTAAGAGGTGCAATTATCTAGCATTACTGAGAATTGCAGGTGAAGCTAAACTCTATTCTGAAACCTTTTGGGACTCCCACTCATTGACTGCTGAGCAAGATAATTGCAATCAATTGTGACGAATTGCTGTGATAATCGCTTGCAGAATGTGCAATTGTCTTCCCTCTGACATTCATGAACTATATATTTGATGTCTGGACAGAACTTTTGAAGACTGTTTTTTGTAGTTTGTTTTCTCAGCATTCAGACATGAGAGGCACAGCAATCCCAAACAACTATGGTTAGTCTGTTGTAGTCTAACGTGAATGGGTCAATACATCCACCCCAATTCACAATTCTAAGAGAGGTTACATGATGGTGGAGGAAGAAAAAACGGAATATCCCTTTTAACAGTTTAGGGGTCAAATGACCTTCTGTCAAGTAGTTAAGGTATAATGCGCTAAAGACTGCCTCAAATCATTCCTCAGTGCATGTTTTGAGTTATTTCAAGCTTCCCTTGTGCTGGAAAAGAAACAATCCTGTGAGCAAGGACTATTTAGTTTATTAATATGTTAAACCTCTTAAAAGTTTGACAATTCTTGATTTACTCCTCATAAGACACTTAATATAAATGACAGCATCACAGTCCCCCCCAATGGGCAAAAGGTTTAATAATGTAATACAAAACACTGCCCTATTTCCACACAGGATAGGAATAGGAATTAACCCTTGTCACCAAGGGCCAGTTTAATCAGCCCTGCTCAGACGTTAACACCACAACCAACTGTGCAACACAAAAGGGGTTGGCTGACTTCCTGGACACCACCAAGCTCAGACAGAAGAGAGCTGAACACAGCTTCTACTGAGTGCCATTAAAGCACAACAGTGTGTCAGATGTAGATATTGTTGTGCAAAGTAGAGACAGTTTTGCAGGGTATTTCAATCATGTGCTCTGCCAGTCTTGCCTGGCACAGGGCATTAAATTATCATAGAAAGCGCTGCACTGCTGTGTGTCAGATAAATGAGAAAATCCATGTACATCTTTATTCATTCTACTCTACAGTATTTCATATGAACAACGGGTATAAAACAAAGAAATACAGTTCAAATAAACGTATGAAATTGAATAGTATACAATTGGCAACAACGTTCTATGACCAAATTCTAATTAACAAAATTATCTAAAAATGTAACAAATACAACTGACAATGCTTGACTCTGTTTTTGAATTGTTGCTGGATTCATGGAAGCAACTAGCTTCTCTGGAATGTTAAATTAAAGCTGAATTGCTTTCAGACTAATAAATTGTCGCACTGCTCAAACAATGTCTGAAAGACATCAATCCATAAAAGGTCTCAAGATTGTCTGTGGACCATTTTATGCCTAGGAGTTTCATAGTCCACTAGAAACAGGGCTTGAAGAGAGAGAAAGAAGAGAGGAAAGAGAAAGGAGAGAGAGAGGAAAGAGAAAGGAGAGAGAGAGGAAAGAGAAAGGAGAGAGAGAGGAAAGAGAAAGAGGGAGAAAGGAAAGAGAGAGGGAGAAAGGAAAGAGAGAAAGAGAAAGAGAGAAAGAGCACTTACTTAGCTAGTGAATGCAGCTAGTTTAGCCTTCTCAAACAGCGAGGGATGCAATGTTAGCTAGCGGGCTATGGCTACCCAACACTGGAACTCTTCCAAGTCAGGGTAAGCTTTTGGTTTTATTAATTTATTGCCAAACTTCTTCCATTTAAGAATGATGGAGGCCACTGTGTTCTTGGGGACCTTCAATGCTGCAGACATTTTTTGGTAAATTTTCCCAGATCTGTGCCTCGACACGGTCCCGTCTCGGAGCTCTATGGCCAATTCCTTTTTCCTCCTGGCTTGGTTTTCGCTCTGACATGCGCTGTCAACTGTGGGACATTATATAGACAGGTGTGTGCCTTTTTCAAATCATGTCCAATCAACTGAATTTACCACAGGTGGACTCCAATCAAGGTGTAGAAACATCTCAAGGATGATCAATGGAAGCAGGATGCACCTGAGCTCAATTTCGTGTCTCATAGCAAAGGGTCTGAATACTTATGTAAATAAGGTATTTCTAAAAACCTGTTTTTGCTTTGTCATTATGGGGTACTCAAATTTCCCTTGACCTGTGCACCTACGTTGTAAACTTTCCTTCATAGGCTAGGCTGTAGCAACCTCATGATGGGTATAGGGAACATTTGAGTATCATGTAGTAGCCTAAACCTATTGACGTTACATAGAGCTGGGTAAATGGAATATGAACAACAGTCATCCAATATGCTGTAATAGAAATAAGGCCATGCTCATTAAAAAAATCTTCTTAAATGGCACTGACCGCCACTGGTGTATTCGGCCTGCATAAACCCAACCTCACTCTGAATTTACTTTCCCATACAGCTTGTGTATGAAAAGTTAGAGAAGTGATTTTAAAATATTTAATGTAATTTAGCTATCATGTCAACAAATTTAGACCTTGATCAGCTTCCATACTCATTTGTATAGGCTATACAATGAGTATGGAAGCTGATCAAGGTCTAAATTTGTTGACATGATAGCTCAGCTGAAATGAAGAACAGCTTGTTTCACAAGGTTACTTTATGGAACCAAAAAGGGTTATATTGCTTGTTTCATATATGGAACCCCTAAAATGTCTATATAGAAGCCTTTTATTCTCCTTATCCTGGAATGTCACAGTGATCGCGGCGAGTTAGTTGCGTTGTGCTTCTATTTCTGGAAACATTCGCGTGACGCTAGTGCATGCAAAAATTTTACTTTTTGTTGAGAGCTTACTGACAGAACCGCACAAAATCCTAAAATCGATCAACATGACAAACATAAGTTCAATACAAGGCTGTCACAATAATTGGACGAAGAGGAGGCAGTTTTTACAACACCAACCTATACGTCAATCTGAATGTAACTGTGGAGCCCCATACGACCTGCATCCACCTCCTAAAGTCTTTGCGGCTCTGGCTCAAAGAGTTGAACCTAAAGAAACCACCAAAACGTCCCTTTGTGTGCTCCTACCACTTCTTTGACAAGAAGCCTACAGTCGAGCATCCTTACCCAGAAAAATGGTTTGGCTACGATGCTCCACACGTGAAGAAGCGTTGGGTGTTGGTCAGGCAGTCATCAGTGACAGATAAACCAAACACTTGAGCAGTTTACCTGCTCTCATTTTGTGTCTTCCTCTTGCTCTTGTATCTAAGCACAGTTTCATAAGAGCACAATTGATTTCCTCCACAATTCAATAAAAATTTCCCATTTGATACACTACCGGTCAAAGGTTTTAGAACACCTACACATTAAAGGGTTTTTCTTTATTTTTACTATTTTCTACATTGCAGAATAATAGTGAAGACATCAAAACTATGAAATAACACACATGGAATCATGTAGTAACCAAAGTGTTAAAAAGATTCTTCAAATAGCCACCCTTTGCCTGATGACAGCTTTGCACACTCTTGGCATTCTCTCAACCAGCTTCACCTGGAATGCTTTTCCAACAGTCTTGAAGGAGTTCCCACATATGCTGAGCACTTGTTGGCTGCTTTTCCTTCACTCTGCAGTCCGACTCATCCCAAACCATCTCAATTGGGTTGAGATCAGGGGATTGTGGAGGCCAGGTCATCTGATGCAGCACTCCATCACTCTCCTTCTTGGTAGAATAGTCCTTACACAGCCTGGAGGTGTGTTGGGTCATTGTCCTGTTGAAAAACAAATGATAGTCAGACTAAGCACAAACCAGATGGGATGGCGTATCACTGCAGAATTCTGTGGTAGCCATGCTGGTTAAGTGTGTCTTGAATTCTAAATAAATCACAGACAGTGTCACCAGCAAAGCAACCCCACACCACAATACCTCCTCCTCCATGCTTTACAGTGGGAAATGCACACGGTGAGATCATCCGTTCACCCACACCATGTCTCACAAAGATACGGCGGTTGGAACCAAAAATCTAAAATCTGGACTCTAGACAAATTTCCACCTTTCTAATGTCCATTGCTCATGTTTCTTGGCCCAAGCAAGTCTCTTGTTATTATTGTGTCCATTAGTAGTGTTTTTCTTTCCAGCAATTTGACCATAAAGGCCTTATTCACACAGTCTCCTCTGGACAGTTGATGTTGCAATGTGTCTGTTATTGGAACTCTGTGAAGCATTTATTTGAGCTGCAATTTCTGAGGCTGGTAACTCTAATGAACTTATCCTCTGCAGCAGAGGTAACTTCCATTCCTGTGGCGTTCCTCATGAGAGCCAGTTTAATCATAGCGCTTGATGGTTTTTGCGACTACACTTGAAAAAACTTTCAAAGTTCTTGAAATTTTCCGTATTGACTGACCTACATGTCTTAGAGTAATGATGGACTGCCGTTTCTGTTTGCTTATTTGAGCTGTTCTTACCATAATATGGACTTGGTCTTTTATGAAATAGGGCTATCTTCTGTACACCACAATCCGTGATCTGCTACACGAGAGGACGGTCAAATGAACAATTCCAGCCTTCACAAAAAGAGGCGCACAGCTGTCAGAGGACACCATATGTACAAGACGGATAACTAACGTGAGGGTTCATGTGGAACTCATAATTCAAAGGCTCAAATGGTTTAGAATCATCTCACCGACAGTGCCAATCAACCTCTCATCTAAAACGGACAAAATTATTTGAATCTGTGCTGCCCTGTGTAACCTGGGAGGTGATATCATTCATGAAGATGCTGAACGAACTGACCAGTCAAATGCCATTCACAGGGTGTAACACCCTGGCCATAGAGAGGGGTTTTTTGTTCTTTATTTTGGTTAGGCCAGGGTGTTACATTGGGTGGGTGTTCTATGTTCCTTTTTCTATGTTTTTGTATGTCTTTGTTTTGGGCCGAGTAGGGTTCCTAATCAGAGGTAGCTGTCTATCGTTGTCTCTGATTAGGAATCATACTTAGGCAGCCTGTTTTCCTTTGGGGTTTTGTGGGTAGTTGTTTCTGTTGTGTGGTTTGCACCGACAGAACTGTTGGCGTTCGTTTGTGTCTTATGTTCAAGTGTTTTGTATTATTAAAATTCAATATGAACACTCACCACGCTGCATCTTGGTCCCCTCTTCCAGACGATTGTTACACAGGGTCGATTTCCCAATATGAATTAAAGTTGTGTCAGAAGTTACATTAAATACATTTCAATTAATTCTATAACAACTCAACTTAAATATTTGTTGTACATATTCATTAATATAATAAAAAACAACCCATAAAAACAATTTCCACAATACCATTATGTCAGGATTTTTAATTGAAAAAACATTTGTTAATAGTAACTGCAAACAGGCGAGACATCTGACTACATACTTCTAAAGAGCTGAATATATTTGTCACTCAGTGACAATCTGTCTGCCTGATGCTCCTCAACAATAAATGGCATCATGTGTATAAAGTAGAATGCCTTCAACATCAGGACAGCCTCTGCACAGAACTGTGCATCATAGGGAACAGGGAGGACAACTTGCTGGGAAGGAGTCCAGATGAGCACCTTACTTTCTCCCAGTCCTGTGCAAAACATACCAATTTGCACCTGCATTTAGTAGCCACTTGGCCCATGTGGTTGCAGTTGGGGTATGCCCTCCACCACCTTCACATCACTTTCCCATTAAAGACATCATTCAGAGAATCACAGCCCTTTCCCATGACAGGGCACTTGATCTACAACAGCTCCTTGGAGTTCAGCACTCAGTCAGGACTTGCTGACAACCACGATTCTTCAACACTGACAACAATGCTTCTGTGGTCCACAGAGTATCCACAGTCTTCCAGCCACTGGGAGGCCATCAGCTCATTATCTTTCCCATAGCATGTGGCTGCATTCCCTCGGAACCTGGGATGCAGATGCTTCTGGAGAAACTTACCAGGGTTGGTGGATTCCCTGACAGGGACCTTCTTGACTGAGCTTGCAGTAAATCAAAGCTTCCTTGAGTCATGCCACAAATGTGAGGCACTCTGCTCCTTTGTGATCTGTTCCAAAGCAGTCGACTGGGTTGGGTCAAGTTTCACAAATTCATTGTAGAAGGGCAAGCCCTTCTGGCAGTTGTAATTGACATGCTCTCCATGTGACTGGGTAAGAGTTAGAAAGCATTGAACAGAAGATACATATATCTCTTCAAATACATTAAAATGGTACAGCCACAAATAAATATTCCTTTCAGTCCAATTTTACCTGGGATGCCACTGCTGTGATATTATTGTCGGTTCAGCATTAACACACTTACAGAGCAGACTCCCCACAGGCAGATTCAGGTGTCTCAGGCTCCTATTGAATTCCTCCTGTGAGTGGAATGCAGGAGTGGGAGGCAGGGGTGGATATTCTGGCTGCTTTTCTGCATATTGGTCACTGGCCTTATGGTGTGAACCCAATCGAACATCTCTGGAGAGACCTGAAAATAAATTTGCAGTGACGTTCCCCATCCAACCTGACTGTCACGCCCTGATCTGTTTAACCTGTCCTTGTGTTTATTTCCACCCCCTCCAGGTGTCACCCATCTTCCCCACTTGTCCTCTGTGCATTTGTACCTGTGTTCTCTGTTTGTCTGTTGCCAATTCGTCTTGTTTGTCAAGCTTACCAGTGTTCATCCTGTCAGCTCCTGTCTTTTCCCAGCCTGTCTTTTTCTCGTCCTCCTGGTTTTTGACCCTTGCCTGTCCTGATCCTGTACCTGTCACCTGTCCACTCTGCCTGTCCCTGACCCTGAGCCCGCCAGTCGTCCTGTACCTTTGCTCCACCTCTGGATTACTGAACTCTGCCTGTCCCTGAACCTGAGCCTGCCTGCCGACCTGTACCTTTTCTCCTACTCTGGATTATCGACCCCTGCCTGCCTTGACCTGTTGTTTGCCTGCCCCTGTGGTTAAAATAAACATTGTTACTTCACATAGTCTGCACTTGGGTCTTACCTTGATTCCTGATACTGACAGAGCTTGAGAGGATCTGCAGAGACGAGTCAATGCTGTTTAACCACTTTGGCTCAAGGTTCCTCCGAGTCCCTGCATTCCATTGTCGCTGCTCATCTGTGCAGACTACACCAGTTAGCCCACTAGACAATGCATTCTGCACCTTTGATAGAATGTTTGTTACAAAAAAAGACATTCAGAGAAAAACTCATTATCAACAATTGTGGTAAGTAATGTTAGACATAGAAACTCCACACTGCCCTTTCCCACCTGGACAAAAGGAACACCTATGTGAGAATGCTGTTCACTGACTACAGCTCAGAGTTCAACACCATAGTGCCTACGAAGCTCATCACTAAGCTAAGGACCCTGGGCCTAAACACCTCCCTCTGCAACTGAATCCTGGACTTCCTGATGGGCCGCCCCCATGTGGAAAGGGTAGGCAACAACACATCTGCCACGCTGATCCTCAACCCTGGGGCCCTTCAGGGGTGTGTACTTAGTCCCCTCCTGTACTCCCTGTTCACCCACGACTGCGTGGCCAAACACGACTCCAACACCATCATTAAGTTTGCTGACGACACAACAGTGGTAGGCCTGATCACTGACAATGATGAGACAGCCTATAGGGAGGAGGTCAGAGAACTGGCAGTGTGTTGCCAGGACAACAACCTCTCCCTCAATGTGAGCAAGACAAAGGAGCTGATCGTGGACTACAGGAAAAGGCGGGCCGAACAGGCCCCCATTAACATCGACGGGGCTGTAGTGGAGCGGGTCAAGAGTTACAAGTTCCTTGGTGTCAACATCACCAACGAACTATTATGGTCCCAACAGACCAAGACAGCCATGAGGAAGGCACGACAAAACCTTTTCCCCCTCAGGAGACTGAAAAGATTTGTCATGGGTCCCCAGATCATCAAAAAGTTCTATAGCTGCACCATCAAGAGCATCCTGACCGGTTGCATCACTGCCTAGTATGGCAACTGCTTGGCATCTGACCGTAAGGTGCTACAGAGGGTACTGCGCATGGCCCAGTACATCACTGGGACCAAGCTTCCTGCCATCCAGGACCTATATAACAGGCGGTGTCAGAGGAAAGCCCATAAAATTGTCAGAGACTCCAGTCACCCAAGTTATAGACTGTTCTCTTCGCTACTGCATGGCAAGCGGTACCAGAGCACCAAGTCTAGGACCAAAAGGCTTCTTAACAGCTTCTACCCCCAAGCCATAACACTGCTGAACAATTAATCAAATGGCCACCGGACTATTTACATTGACACCCCCCCATCCATTTGTTTTTTTCACTGCTGCTACTCGCTTTTATTATCTATGCATAGTCACTTCACCCCTACCTACATGTACATATTACCTCAACTAACCTGTACCCGCACAGTGACTTGTTATTGTTATGTTATTGTGTTACTTTTTATTATTTTTTACTTTAGTTTATTTGGTAAATATTTTCTTAACTCTTCTTGAACTGCGCTGTTGGTTAAGGGTTTGTAAGTAAGCAAAGTAAGGTCTACACTTGTTGTATTCGACACATGTGACAAATAAAGTTTGATTTGATTTGAAATGCAAGTGACTTTGCTTATTAGCCTACCTTCCACAACATTGAGGCTGCATGGCTGCATGACTTTCCAAGGCCAGCGATACAAGCGCATCCAGCCGTCTCTACTGATCCGTTGTTGGATACAAGTACTGAAGCAGAAAGGTAAGAGCTGCTTGATTGGCTGGGCTGAACATCGGCCTTCAAAAATACCAATCCTTTTCCTTCCTCCTGGTGAAGAAGAACTCTACCCACCTTACCACTGTGGAGGTACTGATAGGCCTCTGTACTCTTGTCATTTTTCATAGTTGAACCATCCACTCCCGAGGAGAGCACGAAGTAATAAAACATTTCCCCATACGTAATTTCAGGCCATTTTATCACGTCATCCACCCAATTATTAATCATGGACGGATGGCGTACGGTGATACCATCTGACCTCCGATGAGCCATTTGTGTGTTCCCAAATGTGAGCCATGTTTTGTTTTTGTTTATTTGTTAAGATGTGTTAATGATGTGAGTTTTTTTATTATTAGTTAGCCACCGCTCTGAGGTAATTCGCTAGCGTTGACTGAACTGGGTCAAGTGGGCAGGGCAACATAAGGCAAATAGGGTTGTTTGATCAGAACCCTAGAGTTTCTTCTTCACTGAACCAAAATGGTTCCATATAAAACCCTGCATGGTGCAATTTATGAATTATGGCTACTAATATCAAATAGTAATATTTTGAGCTAAGAATATAATTTAATAAACAATTAAATTATCGACAAAAGAATACCAGCATAGTTTTTAGAATTAATTGTCATTTTATGCAAACAAGGTTTGGAAATATGCACTGGTGTCCATGGAGGCATCTCTTTGTTTGAATGATGGCCCACGTCAACTCTGGCTGAGTTCTTTACAATATACTTTGTCCACTAGTTACAGTGAACAACAAAAATGTGTCTTCTGCTCCATTCTCAACCCCGTTGAGATATTGGGGATGTAAACCCAGCAGCCACCCAGTTTTCAGATCAATTCCCCGTTTTTTTCCAGCACCCGGCCTAGGATTCAAACCAGCCACCTTTTGGTCACAGGTCCAACTCCATAGCCGATGGACTACCTACCATCAGCACAGTATGGGTTGTTGCCTGACTGGTTCCAGAGAAGAAGAAAAAAGGAGCAAAAACATGAGTTAATCTGCCAAAATGAAGAAAAAATGCTACGGAGACATATAATTATTATGATTTAGAAGAACAACTTACATGCAGTTGTCAGCATCAGCCAAAAGAGAGATCCTCTGCCTCTGATAGTTCTGGGTTACTGCCAGTCTGAGAAAAACATAGTGTGTTAAAAGTAATGTAATGATTAAGTAGGCTATTGAATCACCAAGACTTATGTTACATACTTTATTATAAATCATTTATACATATCTCCTCTCAGTCAGCAACAGTCTTCTAATGGCTTCATAAAACATATGCAACTCCCCTCAATTGACTCCACACTGAAATGCAAGAAACAATTAGCTAACTGCCAATGTCAGGCTCGGTCTAGCATATCCCCTAATTAAAAATATGTTTTATTTGAAAGATTTATGACTGTATCCAAATAAATGTCACTATAAAACAGTTTAAACAAATGCAAATGCAGCTACCTTGATGTTATTCCATCTGCAGAGTTGGCCCGACTGTGTTGTCCATAGATAGAATGAACAACAAGTCCACTTCTCTAGCAATTTAACCGATAGAACTAACATCCAGGTTTAGTTAAAGAATGAAATAGTATGAATTTCCTTCAAAATGTGTATCACAATGTAAACCAGATTTTTTACCATTAAATGTGTACTTGTTTTCTTTGGGAACCATAGTATAAGTGGGATAAACGCCTCCACTCTGTACATTATCTGGAACTAATAAACACGGGCCATACCAAGTCCTCCATTATTTCCAGATAATGTACAAAGCGTCAGTGTTTGTCCCTTACATGTATGTAAATGTACGTAACGTGGCTACAGTATATTCAGTAGGTTGCTATTACCTCAGGTCTTGCTAAAGAGTTATTGTAACTCTGTCAACGTTGTCTTCATTGGTAACTTTGCCACTTGTTGGAAAGAAAAGATTTTACAAAGAAGATGGAATTCACCCAAACTATCTTGGGGCTTATACAGTACATTGCAAGGCCATGTACCCAGGTTATCCCAACCATCATCACACATCAAACTGTTTCTGATGTTAAATACTATAGTCAAGTCAAGGAAATCTTCTTTATCCCTGTCTTCATTTTAATAGGATTTAAACAGCCACCAAATAGATGCAGCCGCATCGGGGCAAACTTTGATAACCTAATTTCTATTCCTATGAAATCTCCTGACTTACTTAATGATCACGTTTATAATGACCTGGTTAGGGTAAATATGGACACCCCTGCTGGGTTTGTTACATTTAAATGTGTGAAGTATGATCTCAAAGATGGCCTTTATCAATATCTGTATGCATGACACGAAAACAGACATTCTTGTTTTATCAGAGACTTGGTTCAATGATTAGATCATGGATAAGGACATTGACATTGCTAATTACAACATATTTAAATGTGATTGGCAGGGAAAGGTGGAGGGGTGGCGATGTATGTGAAATCCACTTTTGTAGCGTCATGTGCTCTTAATATCACTATAACCCAGAAATGTGAAATCGTGGCTTTAGATGTGACCATGAGCCAAAATGTGGATGTATTTGTTGCTGGAGTGTGTAGGCCTCCTGCTGCTTTAGTTGATGCGACTAGAATCATATCTGTACATTTAAAACCTTTTCTAACATCTGAACTGGTGGTCTTAGGTGAATTTAACCTGGACTGGCTAACAAATATCTCAGATAACTAAGAACATTTGTCTTGATCTTAATCTAACCCAGCTAATCACAAAACCCACTGGGTTAAATGTAAAAATATAGATAGAACCTCATTATTCGATTTTTTTCTCACAAATAACCCCCATAAGTGTCACGGTTGTCGTTGGTGAAGGAGGACCAAAACGCAGCAGGTAAGTGCAGGCTCATCTTGACGTTTATTTATTTTCAAAATGAATACCAAAATAACAAAACACTAGAATGAACAAACAACAACAAACAGTCTGGCAACGCATAAGGCTCAACACAGAATAATCACCCACAAATAACAAACACAAACACACCCTAATATATGGGACTCTCAATCAAAGGCAGATAGACAACACCTGCCTTCAACTGAGAGTCCCAACCCTAATTAACCAAACATAGAACCAGACATACTAGACTAAACATAGAATACCAGAAAACCAAACAGTGCCCAAAAACCCCGGAATACTTAAACCAAATGCCCCTTCAACAAAACACACCACCCCGAACCACATAAAACGAATACCCTCTGCCACGTCCTGACCAAACTACAATACTAATTAACCTTTATACTGGCCAGGACGTGACAATAAGTACATGTATTTTGGTGTGTTTGCAAGTGACCATTGTCCTATAGCATGTATTAGAGATACTAGACAGCATCATTCTAATCCCCGTATTATTAGGAAGATACATTTTAAACTTCTCTCCCCAAGCGTTTATGCATGACTTGTACTTTTCTGAACTTTCGTCCATCAAGTGTATTCCTGACCCTGAATTAGCTCTTGAGCATTTCTCATCTATTTTTATATCTCTGGCAGATAAACACGCTCCATGTAAACGATATAGACAAAAAATAGATAAAATCCCTGGTTTTCTACAGAACTCTCAGATATCTTTAGAATAAGAAATCATGCCTGGGCCAAAGCTAGACTAACTGGTGCTGTTGTGGACTGGCAGCTTTTCAGGCAACAACAAAATAAATGCACGTCCTTAGTAAAAAATGCTAAATCAAGCTACTTCTTAAGTTCTATCGCTGACTCTGCTGGTGATCCATCTACATTTTGGAAAACATTTAAGGTGCTAGTGCATGTAAATTCCTCTCCTCTCCTTCCCTACCCAAGTAAGTTATACTGAACTGTGACATCATTATTGAAAAAAATAGATAGGTCATGCTTTTAATCAACATTTTATGTCTGCAGGTTTTTCTTTTTTTTTAAAGAAATCTTGGTTTAATAGACCTGGGTCAGTCAGTAAACTGCTTGTCCCTCTCCCAGCCGCTAGTTGACTTGATACCAGACAAGACAACCTCCAGACAACCCCCAGTGAATCCTTGTACTCTCTGGAGCAACTGTCTACTTCTGATGTTTTGGAACAACTACTTATGATTGATGTAAAACAATTTTCTGGGGCTGATATGCTTGATCCCTTCTTATTACAGCTTTCTGCTCCATTGATTGCGGAAGCATTAACACATATTTTTTGCTTGACAATTATATCGAGTACTATTCCTAGAGTTTGGAAGGTGGCCCATGTGCTTCCTCTACATAAAGGTGGCGACCTGAGTGATCTAAATAATTATTGTCCCATTTCCAAACTCTCTTGCCTAGCAAAAATCCTGGAATCATTGATTAATACTCAGCTTGGATCACACCTTACTTATTCGGAAACTCTCTACGATTGGCTTAGATCGGGCTGCTTGGAGCTGGTTTGAGAATGATTTAAAAGACAGAACACAGTGTGTACTTACTGATGGCATTATATCAGGATTTCTAGACATAACAAAAGGTGTCCCACAGGGTTTGATTCTTGGTCCAGTTTTTTTCAGTATATTAATAGCATTGGTCTATCTGTACAAACTGTCACTTTCATCTGTACGCAGATGACACTGTTATATACATTACCGCCCCTACGGCAGCTCAGGCTCTGTTGACTCTTCACTCTGCTTTTACTACCTTGTAGAAAGCCTTGGCTGACCTGAAGTTAGTACTAAATTCTGGTAAAACCAAGTGCAGGTTATTTTTCAAATCATGTAATAATGTAACTGATGATTTGTGCATAAGTAGATGGTGGCCCCATTGATCGTGTCCCAGCCTATAAATATCTGGCCATCTGGATTGAAGAAAAGCTATCTTTTAAAAAGCATGTTGACGAGTTAGTCAAGAAATGAATAATTAACTTGGGCTTCGTCTATAGGAATAAGGCTTGCCTTTCATTAAATAGTAGAAAACAGATCATTCAGTCTACATTTATTATTGTTATAGATTGTGGCAATATTATATACATGAATACAGCTACCAGTGTTTTGAAGCCCTTGGACACAAGTTATCATAACAAACTTAATTTTATAACAGCTGACAAGGTGTTGACACTCACCGCCACATCCTTTATCATAAAGTTGGTTGGACATCGCAAAAAACACATGGGTCACTTCATTATTCTGTTTTTGTTCATAAAGCCTTACTCAATAAACTACCAATTTACTTAACATCATTGTTGAAATATAGAAACTTGGATTACAACACTAGGTCACAGGGTTGGTTAATGCTGGAAACTCCACATTCCACTACCAGGCCCCAATAGAATAATCTCCAAGTAATGTTTCATTTGGATGTGTTGTTGTCTCTGGGTCACTTTAGGAGAAAGGGATTTTTATATTTCTAAATGTGTTTGTTTTGTTTGATTGTTTATTATGTATATACTGTAATATTTGCTATTTATTTAATTTTGTGTTTTAAGTTGTGTATAATTTTCTTTTCTGTATTGTTCCCAGGGCACCTTTGCAAATGAGACCTGGGTCTCAATGTGGTTTTCCCTGGTTAAATAAAAGGGGTCTATCCGCCCTTTCCTTGCTGTGTTCGGTCCTCTCCTTTCTGCCTCCGCCTCTGCCTGGTGCAAGCAGCAGCCACCTTATGATGAACTTCTCCGTCTCTCCATCTGTAGCCTTGGATGTGAAAGTGTTTCTCCTGACAGCACCTTTAAATAACAGAAAACAATTGGAAAATAAGTAGTTACAACAATGTCAGATTTTGACACCACACAAAAATCCTTGGAATCACAATCCAGACCTCAAATGGGAAGCACATACAACACCATTTTTTATTTTAACACTGAGTCAAACAGATCAAGAGATAATTTGCCTGTTGTAGCACCACCGTGTTGTCAATCTGAATGTGCATATGTTGAACATGTGTACCAAGTTTGGTTACAATACAAATATCTGTGTCTGATTTATATGCATTTATGTGCTACACCACGCCCACATGAATGTTTATTGGTCAGATGTTTGACCTACTAGTCTGGAAAATATTGTGTTGAAAGATCTTGTTCCATAGATGCCATATATCAAGTTTCATCCAGAGGAGATGTAATTTAAGTGTATTTCAAAAATTAAAAATGGCGGAAAATCCATCATGGCAGACCTTGAGACATATTTGTTCCTTGTGAGAAGAGGATCCTATGCACATCATTTCAGGACTGTAGGTCAGGGATGGGCAACTGGCGGCCCATGGGCCACTAAGGCATCGGATCAATTTCCCTGGGAAAATAACTATTTTCTGTGATCTATTGTCAGGCTATGTCGTAAAAGTATTCTAATTCCTAAGTCTATGGTCAGGACACTGTCTGTCTCTCAAACCAGTCTCTCTTATCTTGTGTCCCCTGCCAAGTATTCATGGATACAGCTCTCAGAAGATAAACATATGGTCCATGCTATTCAGAATCCTTTGGACGTCCCTACCCCATTGAAGTTGACATTTAAAATGGTTAATGTTAGGTAAGGGATTTGGTTATTTGTAAGGTTAGGGTAAGGGTTAAGGTTAGGGTTATGGTTTAGGGTAAGGACATCCCAAGGATGTCCAATAGCACTGACCATAAACATTTAGAAGCTATGGATGTAGGGACTGGCCATCCGTACAAGTTTTAACCATGTTTTGAGGCTATACAGTGTTTATTTTCAGTTAAACAGGCCTATGTTTGGTTCTGATGGGGAACAACAGTTCAACTAAAGTTAAGATCTACAAGCATTGATAACTTATTTTCTTCAAGAATCAATGGGTGTAACGTTACAGTGCCTAGTGAAAGTCTACACACCCTTGAATAGTTTTCACATTTGCGATTGACTCCTTTACTGTCCAGCCACATCTGCTCCAACAGTTTGCAAAGATAGCTAACGTTAGCTAGCTAACATTAACATTAGCTGACATTAACGTTAGCTAATGTTCAGGTTCAGCAAAAATGTTGCGTGCAACCTTGGGTTATGACAAAGTTATGGGAAAGTTGGTGATAGAATTACGGTGGTAACCAGTTTATAATACCAATAAGGCATCTCGGGGGTTTGTGGTATGTGGCCAATATACCCCAGCTAAGGGCTGTTTCCAGGTACTCCACGTTGCGTTGTGCTTAAGAACAGCCCTTAGGTGTGTTATATTGGCCATATACCACACCCCCTCGTGCCGTATTGCTTAATTATACAACAGGTGGGTCTAATCCTGATTGCTGATTGGTTAAATCCACATTCCAGCCGGTGTCTATTCCACAAATTACCACCAGGCTAAATCTATGACATTACAATGCCTATTTACTCTGTTCCATCTGACTGCGCAATACACTGTCTCATCAGCCCAGCCAGGCAGTTTATAAACTTGATCTCCACTATAAAAAGCATCTAGACATTATCTCACATTTCTTTTCGACTAACATTTAGTTTTAAACAGCAGAAATGTTCATAAACCTTGTGGTCTGTCTCTCCGACATTTGAAACATTGTTTCAATATTCAAATTCGATCTCCAGCTGTCCAACAGTAATGAACATGTCGGGAGTCGGGATGAGACAGACCGGTAGCCAGCTTTTCTCAGCCAGTCAAAATCATGAATCAGCATCATTTTTATGGATATATACAAAGATCAATAGAAAACAGGTAAAACAAACCGAAGGTTTTACAGCTTCAGTTTGAAGTGATTGTGTTAGCTGTGCTTTTGGCTAGCTTTCAAACAATAGTGTCCTGACGAGAGAGCACATGTTCTATGCCAGGTGAAATCGCACATTATTAGCTAATTGTTATGGATGTATCCAAATAAATGTCACTAGAAAAAAAGCTTAAACAAATGCCAATGCAGCTACTTCATTGTTATTATGGCTACCCTGTTTGACGTGACTGTAAGTTCTATGTAGAACCCCAAAGAACCCTTTTTTCTAAGAGTGTAGGCAGGGTATATAGAGGTTGGCATCTGGATGGTAGACTCTTCTTATTGAAGTGCATTTATGTACCAGTAGGAGACACTGTTCAGGCAGAAATCAATGGACTGTGTCTTCACAATTTATTTCAATATACAGTCCCTCTTTATTTAGGGTGATAGCATGAGATTCAAACAATGACATTGATTCAAACATACCATTTTACTATCAACATTGAAACAAGGTCAAATAAAAACAGTCAAATCAAATCCACAATTCTTCTGAAATTATTCAGACCTCTTGACTTATTTCACATTTTGTTACGTTATAGCCTTATTCTAAAATGGATTTAATAAAATAAATTACTCAGAAATCTACACACAGTGCCGCATAATGACAAAGAGAAAACAAAAACAGAAATATCTTATTTACGTTGAAGTCCGAAGTTTATATGCACCTTAGCCAAATACATTTAAACTCAGTTTTTCACAATTCCTGACATTTAATCCAAGTAAAAATTCCATGTCTTAGGTCAGTTAGGATCACCACTTTATTTTAAGAATGTGAAATGTCAGTATAATAGTAGAGAGAATTATTTCTTTCAGGTTTTATTTCTTTCATCACATTCCCAGTGAGTCAGAAATTGACATACATTCAATTACTATTTGGTAGCATTGCCTTTAAATTGTTTAACTTTGGGTCAAACTTTTCGGGTAGCCTTCCACAAGCTCCCCACAATAAGTTGGGTGAATTTTGGCCCATTCCCCCTGACAGATCTGGTGTAACTGAGTCAGGTTTGTAGGCCTCCTTGCTCGCACACACTTTTTCAGTTCTGCCCACACATTTTCTATGGGATTGAGGTCAGGGCTTTGTGATGGCCACTCCAATACCTTGACTTGGTTGTCCTTAAGCCATTTTGCCACAACTTTGGAAGTATGCTGGGGGTCATTGGCCATTTGGAAGACCGATTCGCGACCAAACTTTAACTTCCTGACTGATGTCTTGAGATGTTGCTTCAATATATCTACATACTTTTCCTACCTCATGATGCCATCTATTTTGTGAAGTGCAACAGTCCTTCCTGCAGCAAAGCACCCCCATAACATGATGCTGCCACCCCCGTGCTTCACGGTTGGGATGGTGTTCTTCGGCTTGCAAGCATCCCCCTTTTTCCTCCAAACACAACGATGGTCATTATGGCCAAACCGTTCTATTTTTGTTTCATCAGACCAGAGGACATTTCTCTAAAAAGTACAATCTTTGTCCCCATGTGCAGTTGCAAACCGTTGTCTGGCTTTTTTATGGCGGTTTTGGAGCAGTGGCTTCTTCCTTGCTGAGCGGCCCTTCAGGTTATGTCGATATATAGGACTCGTTTTACTATGGATGTAAATATTTTTGTACCTGTTTCCTCCAGCATCTTCACAAGGTCCTTTGCTGTTGTTCTGGGATTGATTTGCACTTTTCACACCAAAGTACGTTCATCTCTAGGAAACAGAACGCGTCTCCTTCCTGAGCGGTATGACTGCTGCGTGGTCCCATGGTGTTTATACTTGCGTACTATTGTTTGTACAGATGAACGTGGTACCTTCAGGCGTTTGGAAATTGCTCCTAGGGATGAACCAGACTTGTGGAGGTCTACAATTTCTTTTCTAATGTCTTGGCTGATATCTTTTGATTTTCCCATGATGTCAAGCAAAGAGGCACTGAGTTTGAAGGTAGGCCTTGAAATACATACACAGGTACACCTCCAATTGACTCAAATGATGTCAATTAGCCTATCAGAAGCTTATAAAGCCATGACATCATTTTCTGGAATTTTCCAAGCTGTTTAAGGCACAATAAACTTAGTGTATGTAAACTTCTGTCACGTCCTGACCAGCAGAGGGAGCAATTGTAGTAGTTTTGGTCAGGACATGGCAGAGATTTTTGTGTTACTTGTGAGTTGGTTGTTGGACTCCCAATTGAAGGCAGGTGTGTTGAGTTGCCTTTGATTGGGAGTCCTATATATTATTGTGTGTTTTTCCTTGTGGTTGTGGCTAATTGTTTCTTTTCAGTGTGTTATGCTGTCAGTACAGTTTAGCTGTCGGTTAAGAGTCGCCAGAGCCGCCCGCCAGTCAGGAGTCGCCAGAGCCGCCCGCCAGTCAGGAGTCGCCAGAGCCGCCCGCCAGTCAGGAGTCGCCAGAGCCGCCCGCCAGTCAGGAGTCGCCAGAGCTGTCCGCTAGTCATGAGCTTCCAGAGTGGCCCGTCTGCCCGGAGATGCCAGAGCCGCATGTCTGCCCGGAGATGCCAGAGTGGCCCGTCTGCCTGGATCAGCCAGAGTGGCCCGACTGCCCGGATCAGCCAGTGGCCCGACTGCCCAGATCAGCCAGAGTGGCCCGACTGCCCGGATCAGCCAGAGTGGCCCGACTGCCCGGATCAGCCAGAGTGGCCCGTCTGCCCAGAGCTGCCAGAGTGGCCCGGCTGCTCGGATCTGCCAGGGTGCCCGCCTGCCCGGATCTGCCAGGGTGCCCCGCCTGCCCGGAGCTGCCAGAGTGGCCCGCCTGTCCGGAGCTGCCAGAGTGGCCTGCCTGTCCGGATCTGCCAGGGTGCCCCGCCTGTCCTCCGGCCCAGCCCGAGTGGCCCGCCTGTCCTCCGGCCCAGCCCGAGTGGCCCGCCTGTCCTCCGGCCCAGCCCGAGTGGCCCGCCTGTCCTCCGGCCCAGCCCGAGTGGCCCGCCTGTCCACCGGCCCAGCCCGAGTGGCCCGCCTATCCTCCAGGTCCAGCCCGAGTGGCCCTCCTGTCCTCCGGCCCAGCCAGAGTGGTCCGTCTGCCAGGGTCAGCCCGAGTGGCACGTCTGCCGGGGGCAGCTATCGGCGCAACCGAAGTGGGCGACGCCGAAGGTGGAGCGAGGTTCACGTCCCGCACCTGAGCCACCTCCAGGATAGGTGGGTTGGGGAGGGAGGGTGTAGCACAGTGCCGTCGTTGACGGCAGCCACCCTCCCTTCCCTCCCTTATTGTTTAGGGGGTATTGTTTATTGGTTTTGTTGGGGTATTGGGGATTTTTTGTGTTTTCTTTTTTAAGGTGCATTCCGGGGTTTGCACCTTTAGGGGGGGGGGGGGGGGGGGGGGGTACTGTCACGTCCTGACCAGCAGAGGGAGCAATTGTAGTAGTTTTGGTCAGGACGTGGCAGAGATTTTTGTGTTACGTGTGAGTTGGTTGTTGGACTCCCAATTGAAGGCAGGTGTGTTGAGTTGCCTTTGATTGGGAGTCCTATATAGTAGTGTGTGTTTTCCTTGTGGTTGTAGCTAATTGTTTCTGTTCAGTGTTTTATGCTGTCAGTACTGTTTAGCTGTCGGTTATTTATTGTTTTGTAAGTGTATAGTGTTCCGTTTGCATTAAAGATGACGAACACAAACTCCGCTGCATTTTGGTCCACTTCTCTCCATGACGACAGCCCTTACAACTTCTGACCCACTGGAATTGTAATACAGTGAATTATAAGTGAAATAATCTGTCTGTAAACAATTGTTGTAAAATTACTTGTGTCATGCACAAAGCAGATGTCCTAACCGACTTGCCAAAACTATAGTTTGTTAACAAGAAATGTGTGGAGTGGTTGAAAGATGAGTTTTAATGACTTCAACCTAAGTGTATGTAAACTTCCGACTTCAACTGACCATAAGTTTACAGAACCTTTGCTATGAGACTCTAAATTGAGCTCAGGTGCATCCTGTTTCTTTTGATCATCCTTGAGATGTTTCTACAACTTGATTGGAGTCCACCTGTGGTAAGTTCAATTGATTTGACATGATTTGGAAAGACACATTCCTGTCTATACACTGCGTGCACAATTATTAGGCAAGTGAGTATTCTGATCTTATCATTGTTTCTATTCACATTTTCGAACCCCAAACCATATAAACTTGAATGCTTATTGGATTTAATCATTTTCAGGTGATATGTATTTGTGTAATGAGGGAGGGTGTGGCAAAAGTGAATAACACCTTATATCAAGGTGTGCATAATTATTAGGCAGCCTCATTACCTCAGGTAAAATGTGCCAAAAAATAAATTTAACTGACACTGAAAAACCCAAAATGTAAAATGCCTTTCAGACGGATGCGACACTCTTTAAATCGCTAAACTATTGAGGTGTGACCACCAGACATTCAAACGTTTGTTGCGAATAGTCAACTGGGGCGCAAAAAAACGCATGGGGAAGAAAAGGCGCAAATTAACTGCAAAAGACTTGAGAAGAATTAAACGTCAAACTACCAGGAACCCATTATCCTCCAGTGCCACCGTATTCCAGAACTGCAACCTACCTGGAGTGTTCAGAAGTACAAGGTGTCAAGTGCTCAGAGACATGGCCAGGGTCAAGAAGACTGAAACAAGACCACCACTGAATAAGATTCACAAGTTGAAGCGTCAAGAATGGGCAAAGAAATACCTGAAGACAGATTTTTTCAAAGATTTTATGGACAGATTAAATGAAAGTGACTCTTGATGGACCAAATGGATGGGCCCGGGGCTGGATCAGTAATGGACACAGAGCACCACTTTGAGTCAGGTGCCAGCAAGGTGAAGGAGGGGTACTGGTATCGGCTGCTATCATTGAGGATGAGGTAGTTGGACCTTTTCGGGTTGAAGATGGACTGAAACTCAACTCCCAAACCTAAGATTCTTTCATCAAACAGTGGTACTGGAAGAAGTCCTCAGCATTCTAGAAGGCCATGATCTTTATGCAGGACAATGCTCCATCACATGCATCCAAGTACTCCACTGCTTAGCTAGCCAGCAAGGGCCTCAAAGATGCCTGAATAATGACCTGGCATTGTGTTTGTTCAACAATAAAATGAATCCTGAGGAATACAATTTGCCTAATAATTGTGCATAAGGTCCCACAGCTGACTGTGCATACATGTATCAGAGCGAAAACCAAGCCATGAGGTTGAAAGAATTGTCCGTAGATCACTGAGACAGGATTGTGTTGAGGTACAGATCTGGGGAAGGGTACCAAAAAAGGTCTGCAGCATTGAAGGTCCCCAAAAACACAGTGGCCTCCATCATTCTTAAATGGAAGAAGTTTGGAACCACCAACACTCTTCCTAGAGCTGGCCGCCAGGCCAAACAGAGAAATCAAGGGAGAAGGGCCTTGGTCAGGGAGGCAGTGGCGGAACTAGCGTTGTATGCATGGGGTGGCCAGGGGGTGGCCAAGGCTACTTCAGGAGGTCCATAGACCATGACAGAAAATGTGTGTGTAACCCTAACCTGGCATCTAAGGGGCATGAATTAATCCTATGATTGCTGATTAGAGGTAGAAGTGATAATTAACTTAACCCGGAGTTCTTCAATGTGGCAGATAGTGTGGTCCAAAAGGGTTACTTCACTAGAATTCTTTAAAATACCAGGAATAGTCATTGTCTCTACCTTGGAACTGCAGCTCAATTTCTTTCTCTCTCTCTCTCTCTCTCTCTCTCTCTCTCACACACTGTACTCACATACTGGAGAGACTTGGGTCACTCTGTTGTCATGAATATATAACAAGCACCAAGGAGATAAGATAGCATTTGTGCGTTATATAAATTGCATAGTTTATTTACAAAAAAGATAATTTACAAAAAAACACACTGCAGTTTCACATAACAGGTATCAAGCAGAAATGGACTTGAAAAATAAACATTATTTTGGTGCCCATCAATATTACAAACTACAAACTAGAATGGTCCAAACACACCAAGACAGTCGTGAAGAGGGCACGACAAAGCCTATTCCCCCTCAGGAAACTAAAAAGATTTGGCATGGGTCCTGAGATCCTCAAAAGGTTCTACAACTGCAACATCAAGAGCATCCTGACTGGTTGCATCACTGCCTGGTACGGCAATTGCTCGGCCTCTGACCGCAAGGCACTACAGAAGGTAGTGCGTACGGCCCAGTACATCACTGGGGCTAAGCTGCCTGCCATCCAGGACCTCTACACCAGGCAGTGTCAGAGGAAGGCCCTAAAAATTGTCAGAGACCCCAGCCACCCCAGTCATAGACTGTTCTCTGTACTATCGCATGGCAAGCAGTACCGGAGTGCCAAGTCTAGGACAAAAAGGCTTCTTGACTGTTTTTACCCCCAAGCCATAAGACTCCTGAACAAGTAATGAAATGGCTACCCGGACTATTTGCATTGTGTGCCCCCCCAACCCCTATTTTTTTACGCTGCTGCTACTCTCTATTTATCATATATGCATAGTCCCTTTAACTATACATTCATGTACATACTACCTCAATTGGGCCGACCAACCAGTGCTCTCGCACAGTGGCTAACCGGGAATTGTGCATTGTGTCCCGCCACCCACCACCCGCCAACCCCTCTTTTACGCTACTGCTACTCTCTGTTCATCAGATATGCATAGTCACTTTAACCATATCTACATGTACCTACTACTTCAGTCAGCCTGACTAACCGGTGTCTGTATGTAGCCTTGCTACTTTTATAGCCTCGCTACTGTATATAGCCTGTTTTTTTTACTGTTGTTTTATTTCTTTACCTACCTATTGTTCACCTAATACCTTTTTTGCACTATTGGTTAGAGCCTGTAAGTAAGCATTTCACTGTAAGGTCTACACCTGTTGTATTCGGCGCATGTGACAAATAAACTTTGATTTGATTTGATTTGAAATGTACAGTATCATATTTATGCTGGCCTAATCAAGACCAAATTAAATCTGTGTGACATGATACCCTTTGGATTTATCATTTTAGAATGTCGGTGTCCTAGCTAATACACAGTGCAGGTTTTAATCATGACCAGAGGGACCGCCTAAGTGCCAAATTATCCTAGGTAGATTTAAAACAGCATAATTCTGCGGTTCTGGTGAGAACTGGCAAAATGTTTCACAAACTCATCCATGTTAAGGGAGCGTGCCCCATTGACTCAACTTGAGAATTCTGAGACAGCAGGAGCGGTAGAGATACTCTGAATGATCGGCTTTGAAAAGCCAACTGACGTTTACTCCTGAGGTGCTGACCTATTGCACCCTCGACAACCACTGTGATTATTATTATTTGACCCTGCTGGTCATCTATGAACATTTGAACATCTTGGCCATCTTGGCCATGTTCTGTTATAATCTCCACCCGGCACAGCCAGAAGATGCCCATCAATCCTACGAGTTAGGGCGATAAGGGAATCAAGGCCCAACGGTAACTCCCGAGCTGCTAGCTCGTCTTTTATTTCCTCTGAGGTCCGTGAAGGAAGGTATCGAATAGGGACTCCGGATTCCAGACACTCTCGGCAGCCAACGTGTTAAAATCTACTGCGTAGTCTGCTACCCTACGGGAGGATTGACGTAATTCAAGTAGTTTTCTGGCCGCCTCACTCCCGGATACCGGAGAATCGAACACCTTCCACACCTCTGCCATAAAATCTTCCAGATGATGACAAATGGTGTATTGTTGCTTCCAAACTGCCGTAGCCCAGGAGAGCGCCCTTCCCGACATTAGCGTAATAATATACGCTATCTTCGACCGGTCCGAAGGGAACGAAGATGGCTGTAGCTCAAAAATAAGGGAGCACTGAGAAAGAAAATCCTGGCAGGTTCCAGGATCCCCAGAATATTGCTCCGGAGGAGGTAAGAGGGGTAGGCTGCACAAACCCACCACTGACAGTAGACTGGTTACTGGGTGGTTGGGAGGTCTCAGAGGTGGCGGGCTGCCTATGAGCTAACTCACTGATTTGCTCCATAATAGCCTTGAACTCTTGGTCATGGCTTTCAGGGAACGAAGCTCTTACAAAAGGTCCAGCAGTAGCTCCTCATGCCTCCCAATGGTGGCTCCCTGCAGGGAGACAGCGTGGCGGAGCTGGTCCAAGTCTGCTGGGTCTGTCATGGACAGATGCAGACATAGGAGGCAGATGGTTCGAGTCTCGGATATTTATTATAATCCAAGGGGGCAGGCAAGAAAATGGTTGTGGACAGGCAAAAGATCATAACAAGGTCAGAGTGCAGGAGGTACAGAGTGGCAGGCAGGCTTGAGGTCAGGGCAGGCAGTATGGTCAGGCAGGCGGGTTCAGAGTCAAGGCAGGCAAGGGTCAAAACCAGGAGGACTAGCAAAGAAACAGAGAAAAGGAAAAAGCAGGCGCATGGAGTAACACGCTGGTTGACTTGACAAAACAAGATGAACTGGCACAGACAGACAGAAAACACAGGTATAAATACCCAGGGGATAATGGGGAAGATGGGTGACACCTGGAGAGGTGGAGACAAGCACAAGGACAGGTGAAACAAATCAGGGTGTGACACTAAGCATCCAATTACCCAGATTTTAGTCCAATCTCAATCTTAATTACAAATCCCCATTATCATCAGTCGTGGCCAAAAGTTTTGAGAATGACACAAATATTAATTTTCACAAAGTCTGCTGCCTCAGTTTGTATGATGGCAATTTGCATATACTCCAGAATGTTATGAAGAGTGATCAGATGAATTGCAATTAATTGCAAAGTCCCTCTTTGCCATGCAAATGAACTGAATCCCCCAAAAACATTTCCACTGCATTTCAGCCCTGCCACAAAAGGACCAGCTGACATCATGTCAGTGATTCTCTCATTAACACAGATGTGAGTGTTGACGAGGACAAGGCTGGAGATCACTCTGTCATGCTGATTTCGAATAACAGACTGGAAGCTTCAAAAGGAAGGTGGTGCTTGGAATCATTGTTCTTCCTCTGTCAACCATGGTTACCTGCAAGGAAACACGTGCGGTCATCATTGCTTTGCACAAAAAGGACTTCACAGGAAAGGATATTGTTGCCAGTAAGATTGCACCTAAATCAACCATTTATCGGCTCATCAAGAACTTCACGGAGAGCGGTTCAATTGTTGTGAAGAAGGCTTCAGGGCGCCCAAGAAAGTCCAGCAAGCGTCTCCTGAAGTTGATTCAGCTGCGGGATTGGGGCACCACCAGTACAGAGCTTGCTCAGGAATGGCAGCAGGCAGGTGTGAGTGCATCTGCATGCACAGTGAGGTGAAGACTTTTGGAGGATGGCCTGGTGTCAAGAAGGGCAGCAAAGAAGCCACTTCTCACCAGGAAAAACATCAGGGACAGACTGATATTCTACAAAAGGTACAGGGATTGGACTGCTGAGGACTGGGGTAAAGTCATTTTCTCTGATGAATCCCCTTTCCGATTGTTTGGGGCATCCGGAAAAAAGCTTGTGCGGAGAAGACAAGGTGAGCGCTACCATCAGTCCTGTGTCATGCCAACAGTAAAGCATCCTGAGACCATTCATGTGAGGGGTTGCTTCTGAGCTAAGGGAGTGGGCTCACTCACAATTTTGCCTAAGAACACAGCCAGAGCAACTTCTCCCAACCTTCCAGGAATAGTTTGGTGATGAACAATGCCTTTTCCAGCATGATGGAGCACCTTGCCATAAGGCAAAAGTGATAACTAAGTGGCTCGAGCAACAAAACATTGATATTTTGGGTCCATGGCCAGGAATCTCCCCAGACCTTAATCTCATTGAGAACTTGTGGTAAATCCTTAAGAGGCGGGTGGACAAACAAAAACCCACAAATTCTGACAAAGTCCAAGCATTGATTATGCAAGAATGGGCTGCCATCAGTCAGGATGTGGCCCAGAAGTTAATTGACAGCATGCCAATGCAGATTGCAGCGGTTTTAAAAAAGAAGGTTCAACACTGCAAATATTGACTCTTTGCATCAACTTCATGTAATTGTCAATAAAAGCCTTTGACACTTATGAAATGCTTGTAATTATACTTCAGTATTCCATAGTAACATCTGACAAAAATATCTAGACACTGAAGCAGCAAACTTTGTGGAAATTAATATTTGTGTCATTCTCAAAACTTTTGGCCATGACTGTACCTTAAAATCAACTACCAGCCTAAGTTACTAGTTAGATCATGGCTAGCCCTACTCTGCAGTAAGTAACTTAGCTAGCTATAATTTCTTACACCGTTACAATAGCAAACAGGCTGTCTGCAAATTGTGGTAATCTTTTGAGTAACGTTAAGAAATTGATAATAACAATTGTTCGTTTTGAGTTCATGTATGAAAATCGAACTGAGTTAATTAATGAAAACCTGCTCCAGAGCGCTCAGCTTCATCTTCCAACAGGACAATGACCCTAAGCACACAGCCAAGACAACGGACAAGTCTCTGAATGTCATTGAGTGGCTCAGCCAGGGCCCAGATTTGAACCTGATCAAACGTCTCTGGAGAGACCTGAAAATAGCTGTGCGGCATTGCTCCCCATCCAACCTGACAGAGTTTGAGAGGATCTGCAGAGAAGAATGGGAAAAACTCCCCAAATACAGATGGGCCAAGCTTGTAGCGTCATACCCAAGAAGACTAGAGGCTGTAATCGCTGCTAAAGGTGCTTCAACAAAGCACTGAGTAAAGGGTCTGAAGACTTACGTAAATGTGATATTTCTGTCAAGAGGAATGAATACTTTCCGAAGGCACTGTTTGAATATAGCATGAAAAATATTTGGTACGTTTCTATGTGGAATTTTCTATGCAATTTCAACATGTACATAGTTCTGATGATAATGTTAAAATTTGATTGATGTAACAACCTGTTAATCAGGTTAAATCTATGTATTTAAGTTGAAGTTTTACCCTAATTTCAATGTTTGAGATGAAAACATTGCTTACTTACTAGGACTTTTTTCAAATCCAATGCATTTTTCACGTTGATTCCACATCACAATACATTGAGAAAGTAAGTTGAAACAACGTTGATTCAACGAGTGGATGGGAACCTAGAATAAGGATGTTATTGTGGGCCACCCTGAGATGTTTCCCTCACTCTCTAGACTGAACAAGCAACGCTATGAAACTGGACTCATATACAATGCATTAGAGTCATCTCTGAAATCACATCACTAAATGACATAATTATCAAACACATTTTTCATTTTCATTAAATTAAATATCCTACAGCCATTCTTGGTGTCCTGTAGCATTCATGTCTTATCTAATGAAAACAGTCCCTCTGCATGTGTCAAATATGTATTTGACCTTGCTTTGTTGGATGATTGTTATTTGTGTTGTTTGCCTGGGTAACTGGAGACAATGTTGCATATATCGTTTCCTCAGTCAGGACTGACAGGCTGAAAACAGAGCCGGAAATTATTAGCACAGTGAAAGAAGGAGAGAGGTGAAAACATCTAGCATGTCATAAAGCTGCCTGTGATTCAGTGGCGACCCGTCATTCAGGACAGGTCACCTGTTTTGAGCCCCACATTTTAAGCAATAAATAAATAAAAAATCTGGGGCTTGCCTGTTTTGCATGTTATTTTGGCATTAACACATGTCACATATCAGTGTGCAAACAATGTAAAAAAAATATATCATTGAGTTAATAAAGCATCATACAAATATGGTCTCTTTTTTGTTTTCTTGAGTAAGGCAGCTCCAAAATGCAGGTGTTTCAGCACAGCTCAGTGCTTTCTGTGGTGGTTGGGCAAGCCAGCAGAAAATATGGAGCGTTGTGCCATGATTGGCTCAGTGCTCTGTCACTCATGGGGAAACTACGTCACCGCGAAGTCTAAGGAGAGACCTCGAAAATTCTAGCCCTTTGGGTGCTGACAGAGAAGGCTCAAGGCCATTAGCCACAGATAAAATTACGTCAAATCACGTTTTATGTACAGTAGCTTTGATTGGAGGGATCATGTCAACATCATACTTTTAAAATCTTAGCTAGCAGTCATCATCATGAATCAAGTCGACAATCTACTGGCAAATCCTTTTCAATCCTTGTCATATGAAGAGAAAAAATGAAGAGAGATTATAGATATAATGTATCGGTGCTCATCAGCCATTGGACATAAACATTACACAACAAGTTGGAAATCGCAAATTCAAAAATCAGTGGTTTGGAAGGAAGTGAGCACAGGTGAGTCCAAAAATGTCTTGTATGCTGCTGCATAAATGATGTAATATGCTAGGGAGATATCTATAACGTTACTGTAGCTAAGAAAGTTATACTAAGTGTATGTTGTGTAGTAAGCTGTCAGTTGCTCATGTGCCTCACGCAAACAATTTGGTCCCTTTTCCCATCTTTCGCCTACTGTTCTGATTTGGTGGTGCTCATGCAGCCTACAGCCTGTTTTAGAGAAATGTAATCATCGAATATTGTAAGAGGTTTCATTGTCTGCTTAAATGGCCCCGTTGTTTATCCTACGGTTTTGACTTGGTGTACAGGGAGAATACTGTAAGAATGACCCATGTTCTGAATTCTGTTGCTGTACATTTCAAAAGTGCTGAACACATAGTTATATTGACAACGTCCTTCCTAGCTCACTCATTAAATTAATCGAAATTACGGATTGCCTCTTATCGGCTCGTCGTTCCCTTATGCCATAGATTGTACATCTCAATTGTCAGTAGAAACCATATTTGTTTAAACAAGTTAGCCTTATCAGCTATGTTTTTAAAAAGGCTTACTGCTGAATTAACTGTGAGGCTGAATTAACTGTTTTGCTGCCAGACAAGGCTTCGCTGACAGCCAGGTGTAGCAGTGGTAAGGTGTTGGGACTGCTGTTGGGACTCTGCTGTTGGGACAGTTTATAGGCACTGTTTGTCACCGTTAAAGTGCATTTCATGTATTGTTTAGTGTTGTGTTGTGTAGTGGCTTTGCTGGCATGCATACATTTTTATTTTTTTATGTTGTCAGGTGAAATATTTTACAATAGTCTGCCTTTGCTACTGAGAGCTATTTTAACCACTAGGATAACAGTACAATTGTAGAAATTAAATACGTGTTTGCTTTACACTCACTTTAGTGTCAAGAATAAAACGGAACCACATATGCTGGTCATTGTTGACTAATCAAATCTATCCCCTCCAAACAGATTAATGTCCAAAAGAACAAAAAGAAACTGAGCCAATTACAGGTTTGGCACACAGAGTGATAAAGAGTAGATCATATATTCAAGGCACACACATTAGCTTCAGATTAACTAATTACTTTTAAAATTGACTAATTTATCATGATTGGACAGGCTACAAGATAAGAACTGTATATCACTTAGCAATGCTTTTGGATCTCTCACAACACTGGAAACAAAATTGGATTAAAATCAAAGCAAAACATACCTAGTTTAATGTAATTTAATCAATGCATTGACCAATTAGAAACAACAAATACTATTATGTTTACTACATAATATCCTCTGAAGTAGTGAACCTACTTGACAACCAAGCATGACTCATCATAGAGGTAGGTGTCTTTGCTTGCTTAATCAGTGTAAAACACTCTTTCTGAAGACTTTTAAGGTGAACACAATATAGGACAAATAACTATGCAGAGGACGTTTGCTTTTTGGAGGGAAATTCCTGTAATGTCTGGACAAACTGTTGCCACAGTAACCATCCCAAAGTTAGCCTATACCTCTGAACCAACACATCTATAGAAACTGACTATACTTTCCTAGCAACACAGTTTTAGTTTTTTCATCATTCTGAGTACAGACAAAAGAAACCATTCACATAGAGGTGTGGTCATGTGTTTGTTTTCATAGTGATTCCATTACCAAATAGTACATCCTACAATAAATAAACTGTAAATAGTAGGCTACACAACCTGTTTCCACAGTGCCTGTTGATTCCACAGTATACTGTACAGAAATTATATAGAAAACAGCCATGTGCCGCCGAGGACTTCAGAAAGTCAGCATTGTTTAATAACCTGTTGGGGCTACAGGTTAGCAATGAACCCCGAGTCGGGATTGCTAACAAGGCTGGAAATTCAAAACATCAAAAATCTAATAATTTCAATTTCTCAAACAATCAACTATTTTACACAATTTAAAAGATAAACATCTCCTTAATCTAACCACATTGTTCGATTTTCAAAGAGGCTTTACGGCAAAAGCATAAAGTTAGATTATGTTAGGACAGTACATAGCCACAAAAGTACAAACATCCATTTTCAATTCAAGGTCAGGCGTCACCAAAAGCAGAAACCAGCTAGAATTATGCACTAACCTTTGTCAATCTCCATCAGATGACACTCCTAGGACATTATGTTATACAATACATGCATTTTTTGTTCCATCAAGTTCATATTTATATCCAAAAACAGCATTTTACAGTAGCGTGAAATTCAGATTTTTTTCTTCTCTGAAATGCTTCCGGTGAACATAACAAAATTACTATTCGAAAACATTGGTAAATTATAATATTGTCATTCAAAGAATAATATATTATCATCTCGTAATTGCTACCGAATGGCCAGATCTCAAAATAACTTTACTGGGAAATCACATTTTGCAATAAACGGGGTGCTATGCTAAGAACAATAAGCTATGCTATACAGTTAGCATCATCTAATATCGATAATAACATTGTAAATATCCCCCTTACCTTTGATTATCTCCATCAGAAGGCACTGCCAGGAATCCCAGGTCCAGAACAAATGTGGTTTCTTTTGACAAAGTTCATAATTTATGTCCAAATAACACCAAGTAGTTAGCGTTCATTATGCTCCCACAAAACGTGGTGGGGGGGGGGTTGTAAAATCACGCCGAAAAGCTAAAAAAAAATAGTAAATAATCTATTTACGTTCGTTCAAACATGTCAAACCTTGTTTAGCATTAATCTTTTGGTCCATTTTTAACGTTAAACATCAGTAATATTTTCACACAACCTATCCTATGTCTTGATAAACAATTAATGACAAACTCACGCTTCTCAGATTTATGCGCAGGCGCAAAAAAATGAAGTGATGACATGTCAACTTCCTTGCATTCTAATTTGCTCTCTGTTTATCATAGACGCTTCAAACAACTTTATAAAGATCGTTGCATCTAGTGGAAGCCGTAGGTGTTGCGAAATGAATCCTTTCTCACTATGGTATCTATAAAACAATGACACTAAATAGTACAGTCACAAAATTCACATTTTTTTTAATCTATTTTTCACAGGTTTTTGCCTGCAATATGAGTTTTGTTATACTTACAGACACCATTCAAACTGTTTTAGAAAATTCAGAGTGTTTTCTATCTGAATGTGTTAATAATATGCATATCCTAGCTTCTGAGTTGGTGTAGGAGGCAGTTAAATATGGGCACATATTTTTTTCAAAATTTCTCAATACTGCCCCCGAGCCCCAACAGGTGTTTATGTAACGGTCCAGTGTTCCAGATTTTTTATGAAATATTACCTACAATTGTCCAACTCAAGGTCTCATTCCGAAAAATGCACCCCCCTTCCCAATGTTACAAATATTTTCACATGACCCTCCCCTTGTACTATAATTTATTTTTGCAAAACCGTCCCCCCTCAGAATTAACTCAAAATAATGTTTATGACCACAAATAACAATAACTGTAGAGACCCTGTGTTTATAAACGTGGATATCGACTTTTCCACTTCAGAATGCTTTTGTGGCACTGTTGATGCCACGCAGGGCTACAGGCCAGAAGGTTGAGGGTTCGCTGACTACCACGAACGAGCTCACTCTCCCTGCCCGTTTCATTTACACTACGATAAGAGCTGATTGCAGACAGTGATCAGCTAGGGGGAAATCAGATTTTCCACATTTTGATGCAATATTTATAATTATATGATATATATACATTGAATTTTCCACCAACAGGGTCTGTGCCTATGCACCACACAACCAAGAAACGAAGCATACCGACTTCAGGCGCTTCAATTTCATGTTTTGCTTTTTCAACACTACAATAAATAGACTGTCAATCTTGACAAACTGAACATACATCCTTCCCTACCTTAGTGGACTACCCAGTATCGAAGGCTTGGCTTGACAATCTCTAATTAAACTTTTTGTTGTTTTGTAACAGATGTCTCTTTCCATTCATCAAATGGACCCTGTACAGTTTGGATTGATTGACTTTATTTTATGATTGACTTTATACATATATATACTTTTAAAAGTGAGCGAGATTGCACAAAAAAGTCAGAAATGTATTTCCATTGTGGCCCCTATTTTCTACATAAATACACAAAGCCTACAATTACGGAGATACAGACAAAAACATTTATACTGTTCACTCATTACCCAGTTTTTTACATTCATTTTTAAAGTGGTTATGGTTGGTAAGGCTTTGAGTTGCTGTTGTTGTTGGTTCCACTCAAAAGCGCAGGTATATAAAATGTGTTCTTACCAGATAGACTCATATTTAAAACAGTGAATATTAGAGTCTCTGGCTCTGGTATTATGCTGGGGGACATCTCTAACAAATCTAAAATAGTTGGGTAGGTACCTGGGGGCTGAGTCCGTGATAATTCTGTGGATCAGACTAAGCTGAATTAATACTACTCTTTTTTCCACAGAATGCCAGCCTAGCTGCTTAAAATGCTAGACGACTTTCAGATGAGTATGAGCGGAAGAATTCAATTTCTTACAAACTTGTTTTGGCTGGTCGGTAGCTTATTCTTTAGATGTTTGGGGATGCTGATGAACCATGATGTGCAGGCATAATCAAAGTGACACTGGACTAGCGCACCTGCCAGAGTCATTAGCGTGTCAATGTCAAGCCATTTTGAGGATGCTGGAATTACATTTTGGACGAAAGTTTGCGTGCCTACAGAAGACGTTTGAACTAGTCTAATCAGATTAAAACATTGTGACTGGTTGTGTGTATGCCACATATAAAATGTAATACATTTTAGGTTCTAGGTGCGCAAGGAATAGCCACTCGGATTGGAGAGGAGACAAAGCAGAGCGCATGATAAGCTTTCCTGACTAACTGGGCCTGCAGGGTGTCATGCCTACTCCCGCTCTACCTCTTTGGCGCTCGAGCTAGGCTGCCCTCCATGACGCACACCTGTCACCATCATTACGTGCAGTTGCGCAATATGGGACTCACCTAGACTCCATTACTTTGTTGATTACCCCCACTATATCTGTCTGCTCCTCACTTTGTTCCCTGTGTCAGCGTTGATGTCATTATTTTTCCGCTGTCCAGACTGTTTCATGTCCATGTTTCATTGAATGTTCACTCCCTGTTCCTGCTTCTCATCTCCAGCGTCGATCCTTACACAGGGAGCAAATGTGGCCACATTATAGGACGACTTGGGAGAATCCTCAACAGTCATCACATCTCAGTATCTGAAGTAAAAATGCAGCCAGCTAATGTGCCTTTCTAGACCTTTTTAACTGTTGAGAGTAGACCCACAACTGATCCAAATGTAAGGATACATTCAAATCACAGAGCTTTTGCACCATTATTCAAATTACATTTTCACTGGAGCCTAGAGCAGAATTATATACTCATTTGAAAACAATAATGCAATTATTCATTGCTTTGTGGTGTTGTAGACTAGTCTAGATAGTATAATTGTATTGTCCCTAAACAAGATCAATAGGGGAGCTTTTTGAGCTGCGTGTGTCTCATGGCTTCACTGTTCTTTAACATGCAATGATGCTCCTGGCCTCTCCACTGCCTATCAGCTATTCCTATTTGGTCTTGTGGATTCATATTGAAAATTGATGCAGACTTGAATGTTTTTATGTGTGGTATGTCTGCTAGTTAGCCTAATGCAGATCAGGGCCCGGTTTCCTGATAGTGATGGAATTTATGCTTATTAGTGTTTTAAGATTCATCTTTCCTACACAGCCGAAGATGTAACACGCAATTCCCAAAACACCACGAAGAGAGAAGGTCGATAAGTGCGTTGTTGGAGAGTGTCAACACTGATAGGATCAAAAGAAAGGGAGTGCTGCTCTAATATCAGTATTCTCCATTCAAATCTTACCTTAAAATTATAATTATTTCGTAATAATGACAACTGATCAGCTCCTGAAGAGATATTACCACCTACACTCAAAGAATTAAGGGTTCAACAAGGGTTCTTCTAATCCTCAAACTTCTTCAAAGAACCCTAGGGTTCTTGGCACTGAACATTGCCCCCAAAAGTTTCTTCCAAGAACCCCATAGGACAGGGATCATCAACTAGATTCAGCTGTGGGAC
Organism: Salmo salar; assembly: GCF_965601325.2. Classification (NCBI taxonomy): domain Eukaryota; kingdom Metazoa; phylum Chordata; class Actinopteri; order Salmoniformes; family Salmonidae; genus Salmo; species Salmo salar. Next base: position 91,918,559 of record NC_138300.1, on the reverse strand, counting down.
TAATTTTTTCTTGATCGAATGGTCGGGGTGTAAGAACATAATTACAAATAATTTGTAGACTGCAAATTGACAGCAAGAAGCCCAAACAAATATAATATTTGACTAAAATGTAACAATTTCAAACCTTGCTTACATTTGTATATGATCACGTGTCTCTCTAGTATGCATGGAAATACTTGGGAGCAAATTTCCCAAATAAAAATCACTTGGAGCTGATTTTCTAGAGTTTTTACAGTTTTTTTATGTCCAATAATGAAAATGCAACAACAAAAAGTAAATATTTTTAATACATTTTTTGCCCAGAAAACTTGGGCGGACAAATAACACCACCAATAACACCGCCAAATTTGACCCGCGGGCCGCCAGTAGGGGAACAATGCCATAGGAGGTGGGGTTCATCAAAGAACCTCCTTTGTTGGTGGGCGTTCTTGCAGGAACTGCCCAACTGAAACATTTGGATTTGAATTTGAAAGGACAGCAGCTGCAGGCACTTAACTGAAAAATTGTGACGATATCCTTAACTTAAGGTAAGGTTTGTCCCTTGTATAATCTAACATTTGTGCAAATCTTTCTAAAGCAGAAAATGGACATAATTCAATGGATATCAATCAACAAAGAGGTAATATGTATGAATATACATGCTATAAGAATATGTTGAAGGCTAGCTGTATTGGGTGCAGATGATTGAACTGCTCACTTTGGTGTCTGTTTCTGCAGGTATACAGATGAGGAGGCATACAAAGGTATGTCAATTGGTATTGGTATGTTATACTTATCACATGTACCATCCTCCTCCCTTACCTCTTCAATGAAAGTCCCATAGGCATCTACAGTACATTATGGACAAGGTATGTGTATGAAAACCATTATCAAAACAGTTTTTTTCATTCATATTCACCACAAAACCAAGGTATGAATAATGTTGTGTGCATGTTTCGTTAAACATATATATAATTACTATTTTTGTTATTATTATACTTCATCCTCCCTACACCTCTTATAAATATAACAGGAAACCTGTTCGATCACCATGCACTGCAAAAACATTCTGGCTATGGATATGGAGAACATCAACACATAGACATCAACACACCAGAGGATAACCCCATTGAACTTGGGGCTCTGCTGGGAGTTTACCTAAAATTTAGATTTTTTTATTGTGCTTTGCCACTATAAAATCATAATAAACACTGACAACTAAAATATTGTGTTATAGTTGTTATTGTTATGCATATAAGTATTATTATTATTAATAGTAAGATGTTCTTTTCTATGGTAGAGTAGGTCAAAGCGTGATAGGGGTGCTTTTCTATGTTTTCTATTTCTATGTTCATGTTCTAGTTTTGTATTTCTATGTTGGTTTTGTTTGGGATGATCTCCAATTAGAGGCAGCTGGTCCTCGTTGTCTCTAATTGGAGATCATACTTAAGTAGGGGTTTTTCCCACCTGGGTTTGTGGGAGATTATCTTTGAGTTAGTGTATGTTTCACCGCTGCGTCACAGTTTGTTGTTTTTGTCATTCAGTTTATTTATAAGTACTGCATAGTTTCACAGTGTAAATAAAATGTGGAACGACACACACGCTGCAATTTGGTCCGCTCCTCCTTTCGACAACCGTGACAATTTCAATATGATTGAAATAGGCCTATGGCCTACTGTTTACAGTGCCTTTGGAAAGTATGCAGACCCCTTGACTTTTTCCACATTTTGTTACGTTACAGCCTTATTCTAAAATGGATTAAATAAAAATATGTCCCCAGCAATCTACACACAATACCCCATAATGGCAAATCAAAAACATATATATTTTTTGTGTGTAAATGTAATAAAAAAAAAAAACAGAAATACCTTATTTGCATAAGTATACAGACCCTTTGTTACTAGATTAGAAATTGAGCCCAGATGCATCCTGTTTCCTTTGATCATCCTTGAGATGTTTCTACAACTTCATTGGAGTGCAACTGTGGTAAATTCAATTGATGATTGGACATTATTTGGAAAGGCACACACCTGTCTATATAAGGTCCCACAGATGACAATGAATGTCAGAGCAAAAACCAAGCCATGAGGTCAAAGGAATTGTCCGTAGAGCTCTGAGACAGGATTGTGTCGTAGTCACAGATCTGGGGAAGGATGCCCCAAAATGTCTATAGCATTGAAGGTCCCCAAGAACGATGGAGTGGCCTCCAACATTCTTAAATGGAAGAAGTTTGGAACCACCAAGACTCTTCCTAGAGCTGGTTGCACGGCCAAACTGAACAATCGGGGGAGCAGGTGACCAAGAACCCGGTGGTCACTGTGATAGAGCTCCAGAGTGCCTCTGTTGAGATTGGGGAGAATCTTCCAGAAGGACAACTATCTCTGCAGCGCTCCACCAATCAGGCCTTCATGGTAGAGTGGCCAGATGGAAGCCACTCCTCAGTAAAAATCACATGACAGCCCGCTTGGAGTTTGCCAAAAGGCATCTAAAGACTCCCAGACCTCTCTGATGAAACCAAGATTGAACTCTTTGGCCGGAATACCAAGCGTCACGTCTGGAGGAAACATGGCACCATCCCTGAGGTGAAGCATGGTGGTGGCAGCATCATGCTGTGGGGATGTTTTTCAGCGGCAGGGACTGGGATACTAGTCACGACCGAGACAAAGATGAACGGAGCAAAGTACAGAGAGATCCTTGATGAAAACCTGCTCCAGAGTGCTCAGGATCTCAGACTGGGGCAAAGGTTCACCTTCCAACAGGACAATGGCCTTAAGCACACAGCCAAGACAATGCAGGAGTGGCTTCAGGACAGGTCTCTGAATGTCCTTGAGTTGCCCAGCAAGAGCCCGGACTTGAACCCGATCTAACATCTCTGGAGAGACCTGAAAACAGCTGTGCAGCGACGCTCCCCATCCAACCTGACAGAGATTGAGAGGATCTGCAGAGAAGAATGGGAGGAACTCCCCTAACTCCCCCTCTGCCCAGTCATGTGAAATCCATAGAGCTCGTGCTGCAAGGTGACCTAAACTGTGACATGCTTAACACCCAAGCCATCCTACAATCTAAGCTTGATGCCCTCAATCTCACACAAATTATCAATGAACCCACCAGGTACAACCCCAAATCCGTAAACACGAGCACCCTCATAGATATCATCCTAACCAACTTGCCCTCCAAATAAACCTCTGCTGTTTTCAACCAAGATCTCAGCGATCACTGCCTCATTGCCTGCATCTGTAATGGGTCTGCGGTCAAATGACCACCCTTCATCACTGTCAAACGCTCCCTAAAACACTTCAGCGAGCAGGCCTTTCTAATCGACCTGGCCTGGGTATCCTGGAAGGATATTGACCTCATCCTGTCAGTAGAGGATGCCTGGTTATTCTTTAAAAGTGCCTTCCTCACCATCTTAAATGAGCATGCCCCATTCAAAAATGTTGAACCAGGAACAGATATAGCTCTTGGATCACTCCATACCTGACTGCCCATGACCAGCACAAAAACATCCTGTGGCGTTCTGCATTAGCATCGAATAGCCCCCGTGATATGAAGCTTTTCAGGGAAGTTAGGAACAAATATACACAGGCAGTTAGGAAAACTAAGGCTAGCTTTTTCAAGCAGAAATTTGCATCCTGTAGCACAAACTCAAAAATGTTCTGGGACACTGTAAAGTCCCAGAACACTGCACTGAGGCTAGGAAACACTGTCACCACCGATAAATACACTATAATTGAGAATTTCAATAAGCATTTTTCTACAGCTGGCCATGCTTTCCACCTGGCTACCCCTACCCCGATCAACAGCCCTCCACCCCCACAGCAACTCGCACAAGCCTCGCCCATTTCTCTTTCACCCAAATCCAGATAGCTTATGTTCTGAAAGGGCTGCAAAATCTGGACCCCTACAAATCAGCAGGGCTAGACAATCTGGACCCTCTCTTTCTAAAATTACCTGCCAAAATTATTGCAACCCCTATTACTAGCCTGTTCAACCTCTCTTTCGTATCGTCTGAGATTCCCATAGATTGGAAAGCAGCCGCGGTCATCCCCCTCTTCAAAGGAGGAGACACTCTAGACCCAAACTGCTACAGAACTATATCTCTCCAACCCTGCCTTTCTAAGGTCTTCGAAAGCCAAGTTAGCAAACAGATTACCGACCATTTCGAATCCCACCGTACTTTCTCTGCAATGCAATCTGGTTTCAGAGCTGGTCATGGGCGCACCTCAGCCACGCTCAAGGTCCTAAGCGATATCATAACCGCCATCGATAAGAGACATTACTGTGCAGCCGTATTCATCGACTTGGCCAAGGCTTTTGACTCTGTCAATCACAACATTCTTATTGGCAGACCTAACAGCCTTGGTTTCTCAAATGATTGCCTCGCCTGGTTCACCAACTATTTCTCTGATAGAGTTCAGTGTGTCAAATCAGAGGGCCTGTTGTCCGGACCTCTGGCAGTCTCTATGGGCATGCCACAGGGTTCAATTCTCGGCCGACTCTCTTCTCTGTATACATCAATGATGTCGCTCTTGCTGCTGGTGATTCTTTGATCCACCTCTACGCAGAAGACACCATTCTGCACACCTCTGGCCCTTCTGTGTTAACTAACCTCCAGACGAGTTTCAATGCCATACAGGTCTCCTTCTGTGGCCTCCAACTGCTCTTAAATGCAAGTAAAACTAAATGCATGCTCTTCAACCGATCGCTGCCCGCACCTGCCCGCCCATCCAGCATCACTACTCTGGACGGTTCTGACTTAGAATTTGTGGACAACTACAAATACCTAGGTGTCTGGTTAGACTGTAAACTCTCCTTCCAGACTCTCATTAAACATCTCCAATCCAAAATTAAATCTAGAATCGGCTTCCTATTTCGCAACAAAGCATCCTTCACCCATGCTGCCAAACATACCTTTGTAAAACTGACCATCCTACCGATTCTCGACTTCAGCGATGTCATTTACAAAATAGCCTTCAACACTCTACTCAACAAATTGGATGCAGTCTATCACAGTGCCATTCGTTTTGTCACCAAAGCCCCATATACTACCCACCACTGCGACCTGTATGCTCTCGTTGGCTGGCCCTCGCTTCATACTCGTCGCCAAACCCACTGGCTCCAGGTCATCTACAAGTCTCTGCTAGGTAAAGCCCTGCCTTATCTCAGCTCACTGGTCACCATAGCAGCACCCACCCGTAGCATGCGCTCCAGCAGGTATATCTCACTGGTCACTCTCAAAGCCAATTCTTCCTTTGGCCGCCTCTCCTTCCAATTCTCTGCTGCCAATGACTGGAACGAACTGCAAAAATCACTAAATCTGGAGACTCTTATCTCCCCCACTAGCTTTAAGCACCAGCTGTCAGAGCAGCTCACAGATCACTGCACCTGTACATAGCCCATCTGTAAATAGCCCATCCAACTACCTCATCCCCATACTGTATTTATTTATTTATCTTGCTCCTTTGCACCCCAATATCTCTACTTGCATGTTCATCTTCTGCACATTCTACCATTCCTGTGTTTTATTGCTATATTGTAATTACTTCGCAACCATGGCCTATTTATTGCCTTACCTCCCTTATCCTACCTCATTTGCACATGTTGTATATAGACTTTTTCTACTGTATTATAGATTGTATGTTTGTTTATTCCATGTGATACTCTGTGTTGTTGTATGTGTCGAACTGCTTTGCTTTATCTTGGCCAGGTCGCAGTTGCAAATGAGAACTTGTTCTCAACTATCCTACCTGGTTAAATAAAGGTGAAATTAAGTAAATAATAAATAAATTAGGGCCTAATTTATTCATTTAAATTGGATGATTTATATAAATTGGATGATTTGATTTTGTTATGAACTGTAACTCAGCAAAATCTTTTAAATTGTTACGTTTGTATTTTTGTTCAGTGGTAAATTGTTTGTATCAATTGCAAAGACATTGGCAACTTTGTATTTGTAGTCAACCTTTGTTCAGAACTCACAGAGAGAGGATAAACCATGTGATTCTACACTGTAAGACTTTTCAGTAATTTCAACAGAAAGACACTGTAGAATGCACAGTAATACCGTAAATGTGTATTAATAACTATAGTTGGAAGCCTCCTGTAAAAAGTACTAACTGTATTTCTTTACTGTAGATTAAAATGATCAGTTTCAGGTGCCAACCTCATGCTGTCGGGTGAGACACATGAAGTTCAGACTATTTTAGTAAATATCTTCATGAAGTGGAAGAATATTTTCAGCAGCTGCTGGGTAGGTACCTTGACTTGTTTATAAGTATCTTTATGGCTTGCCAACGTTGAATTACTGCATGTTTTCTTAGCTAACCTAGCTAGATGGCTAAGGTTTGCTAGCTAGCTAGCTCAACTTGACACAAGCCATTTCGGTCTGCTCTAAATTGCTCGTAAATATCCTTGTCACGTCCTGGCCAGTATAAGGGTTAATTGTTATTGTAGTTTGGTCAGGACGTGGCAGAGGGTATTTGTTTTATGTGGTTCGGGGTGGTGTTTTGGTAAAAGGGTGTTTGATTTAGTATTTCCGGGTTTTTGGTTTATGGTCTATGTTTATGTATTTCTATGTGTAGTCTAGTAAGTGTGTTTCTATGTAGAGTTAATTGGGGTGGACTTCCAATTGAAGGCAGCTGTGTGGTGTTGCCTTTGATTGGAAGTCCTATATTAGTTGGGTGTGTTTGTCTGTGTGTTTGTGGGAGATTGTTCTGTGTTTAGCCTTGTGCCTTGCCAGACTGTCTGTGGATCGTTCGTTATCTTGTTTGTTGTTTTTGTGTTCATTTTGATTTAATAAATGTTCAAAATGAACAAACACAGTCCTGCTGCATTTTGGTCCTCCTTCACCGACGATAACCGTGACAGAATCTCGCACCAACTAAGGACCAAGCAGCAGAAGGAAAAGGATTTCGAGTTGGACTGGCGGGAGAGATGGACCTGGGAGGAAGTTCTGGACGGGGCTGGACCTTGGCACCAGGCTGGGGAGTACCGTCGCCCACGGGAGGAAATTGAGGCAGCCAAGGCAGAGAGGCGGAGGTACGAGGCCTTGGACGCGCTGAGGGAGAAGCACGAGAGGCACCCCCAATAATTTTTTTTTGGGGGGGCACACGGGTAGTTTGGCTAGGCCTAGGAAGAGCCGGAAGCCAGCTACCCGTGGTTATATGGAGGAGCGTATGAGGTGGAGAGCGCCATAGTGCGCTCCTCAGCGAAACATCTCACCCATACGCACGCACAGTCCGGTGCGCGTTATTCCAGCCCCTCGCAGGTGCCGTGCTAGAGCGGGCATCCAGCCTGGTAGGCGGATGCCTGCACAGCGCATTTGTTCGCCGGTACGCCTCCGAGGACCAGGCTACCCAACTCCCGCTCTACGCACGGCTACCATCAGGCCTCTGCACAGCCCAGTCTGCCCTGTACAAGCACCCCGCTCGTACAGGCCTACTAGTTCCATCCAGCCAAGACGGGTTGTGCAGGAGGTAAGATCAAGACCGACTGTGCGCCTCCATAGCCCTGTGTTTCCAGCTCCTGTCTCTCGTGCGGACCCGGAAGTGCGTCAACCCAGTCCGACTCGTCCTGTTCCCGCTCCCCGCACTAGCCTGGAGGTGCGTGTTACCAGTCTGGTACGCCCAGTACCAGCACCACGCACAAGGCATCTAGTGCGTAAACCCAGCCTCGCCAGTCTAAAGTCGCCAGAGCTGCCCGCCAGTCAACAGTCACCAGAGCTGCCCGCCAGTCAACAGTCGCCAGAACAGCCCGTCAGTCAAGAGTCGCCAGAACAGCCCGTCAGTCAAGAGTCGCCAGAACAGCCCGTCAGTCAAGAGTCGCCAGAACAGCCCGTCAGTCAAGAGTCGCCAGAACAGCCCGTCAGTCAAGAGTCGCCAGAACAGCCCGTCAGTCAAGAGTCGCCAGAACAGCCCGTCAGTCAAGAGTCGCCAGAACAGCCCGTCAGTCAAGAGTCGCCAGAACAGCCCGTCAGTCAAGAGTCGCCAGAACAGCCCGTCAGTCAAGAGTCGCCAGAGCCGCCCGTCAGTGAGGAATCGCCAGAGCCGCCCGTCAGTGAGGAGTCGCCAGAGCCACCCACTAGTCAGGAGCTGCCAGAGTGGCCAGACTGCCCCGAGCTGCCAGAGTGGCCAGACTGCCCCGAGCTGCCAGAACCGGAGCCACCTCCAGATATAGGTGGGTTGGGGAGGGGGGGTGTAGCACAGTGCCGTCGTTGACGGCAGCCACCCTCCCTTCCCTCCCTTTAGTAGGGGGGAATTTTTGTTTTTGTTATTTGGGGTTGTTTTTTTTTGTTTTTTAAGGTGCTTCCGGGGTTAGCACCTTTAAGGGGGGGGGGTACTGTCACGTCCTGGCCAGTATAAGGGTTAATTGTTATTGTAGTTTGGTCAGGACGTGGCAGAGGGTATTTGTTTTATGTGGTTCGGGGTGGTGTTTTGGTAAAAGGGTGTTTGATTTAGTATTTCCGGGTTTTTGGTTTATGGTCTATGTTTATGTGCAGTCTAGTAAGTGTGTTTCTATGTAGAGTTAATTGGGGTGGACTTCCAATTGAAGGCAGCTGTGTGGTGATGCCTTTGATTGGAAGTCCTATATTAGTTGGGTGTGTTTGTCTGTGTGTTTGTGGGAGATTGTTCTGTGTTTAGCCTTGTGCCTTGCCAGACTGTCTGTGGATCGTTCGTTATCTTGTTTGTTGTTTTTGTGTTCATTTTGATTTAATAAATGTTCAAAATGAACAAACACAGTCCTGCTGCATTTTGGTCCTCCTTCACCGACGATAACCGTGACAATCCTGCTGTCCAACCTAGAAGAACATCACTCAGAAAATATGTATTGTGATGATAGGCTATATCACAAACCCTGAGTGCCATAGAGAATAAACTGAGCGCAGATTCATGACCGTTATGTTTTTAGCTATCATTACTAAAGAGAAAATGACTTGATTGTGGCAGTTTAAAAGATGACCCATATTTCCGGCGCAATGTTTTTTTTTCAGATTGATGGGCCGCATTTTACACATAAACCACCTCGTGGGCCGTACTTACCACCTCGTGGGCCGTACTTGTGAGCTGCGAAAGCTTATGTGAATGATAACGATGGTTTTGGGAAACAGCTCTAAGATTTAAAGAAGGTTCTAATGATGACCTTAGCCTGAAGATGCTTTTGGGAAACCGGGCCCTGGAATAATGATCCACCTACCACTATTGTCATTATGAATGGTGGATAGAGGGCAGGTTAGACTGGTAGACTATACTGACCTGTGGTAAAGTACAAGTTAGAGTGTGGAAAAGCGTAGTGCGCATTAGGGAAGCACCAAAACACCTTCATATAGGGGAGGCGTATGGAATCAGATGAGGAAGCAGATAACTTATACAGTGCATTCGGAAAGTATTCAAACCCCTTAACTTTTTCAACATTTTGTTACGTTAGAGCCTTATTCTAAAATTGATTAAATAGTTTTTTCCCCCTCATCAATCGATACACAATAACCCATAATGACAAAGCAAAAACAATTAAATGTTTTATTTTTACAAAGGTATAAAAAAAATCATTACATACAGTACCAGTCAAAAGTTTGGACACACCTACTCATTCAACGGCTTTTCTTTATTTTTACTATTTTGTACATTGTAGAATAATAGTGAAGCCATAAAAACTATGAAATAACACACATGGAATCATGTAGTACCCGAAAACGTGTTAAATAACTCTAAATATATTTAAAATGTTTGATTCTTCAAAGTATCCACCCTTTGCCTTGATGATAGCTTTGCACACTCTTGACATTCTCTCAACCAGCTTCACCTGGAATGCTTTTCCAACAGTCTTGAAGGAGTTCCCACATATGCTGAGCACTTGTTGGCTGCTTTTCCTTCATTCTGCGGTCCAACTCATCCTAAACCATCTCAATTGGGTTGAGGTTGGGTGATTGTGGAGGCCATGGCTACCACAGCACTATGCATCTGATGCAGCACTCCATCACTCTCCTTCTTGGTCAAATAGCCCTTAGACAGCCTGGAGGTGTATTTTGGGTCAATGTCCTGTTGAAAAACAAATGATGGTCCCACTAAGCGCAAACCAGATGGGATAACGTATCGCTGCATAATGCTGTGGTAGCCATGCTGGTTAAGTGTGCCTTGAATTCTAAATAAATTACAGAAAGTGTCAACAGCAAAGCACCAGTTTCATCATAGCGCTTGATGGTTTTTGTGGCTGCACTTGAAGAAACGTTCAAAATTCTTGACATTTTCCAGATTGACTGACCTTCATGTCTTAAAGTAATGATGGACTGTCATTTCTCTTTGCTTATCTGAGCTGTTCATGCCATAATATAGACTTGGTCTTTTGCCAAATAGGGCTGGCTTCTGTATACCACCCCTACCTTATCACAACACAACTGATTGGCTCAAATGCATTAAGAAGAAAATAAATTCCACAAATTAACTTTTAACAAGCCACACCTGTTAACCTGTTAGGGCTAGGGGGCAGTATTGACACGGCCGGATAAAAAACGTACCCGATTTAATCTGGTTACTACTCCTGCCCAGTAACTACAATATGCATATAATTATTGGCTTTGGATAGAAAACACCCTAAAGTTTCTAAAACTGTTTGAATGGTGTCTGTGAGTATAACAGAACTCAAATGGCAGGCCAAAACCTGAGAAGATTCCATGCAGGAAGTGGCCTGTCTGACAAGTTGTGTTTCATCTTGGCTCTTTTTATTGAAGACTGAGGATCTTTGCAATAACGTGACACTTCCTACGGCTCCCATAGGCTCTCAGAGCCCGGGAAAAAGCTGAATGATATTGAGGCAGGCTCTGGCTGAAACACTTTATTGCGTTTGGCAAGTGGCCGATCAGAGTACTGTGGGCTTAGGCGCGTGCCCGAGGCGACCGAATGCTTTATTTTCTTTCCTCTGTTTACCTAAATGCAGATTCCCGGTCGGAATATTATCGCTTTTTTATGAGAAAAATGGCATAAAAATTTATTTTAAACAGCGGTTGACATGCTTCGAAGTACGGTAATGGAATATTTAGACATTTTTTGTCACGAATTGCGCCATGCTCGTCACCCTTATTTACCCTTTCGGATAGTGTCTTGAACGCACGAACAAAACGCCGCTGTTTGGATATAACTATGGATTATTTTGAACCAAACCAACATTTGTTATTGAAGTAGAAGTCCTGGGAGTGCATTCTGACGAAGACAGCAAAGGTAATAACATTTTTCTTATAGTAAAATCTGACTTTGATGAGTGCTACATTTGCTGGGTGTCTAAATAGCTAGCCCTGTGATGCCGGGCTATCTACTGAGAATATTGCAAAATGTGCTTTCACCGAAAAGCTATTTTAAAATCGGACATATCGAGTGCATAGAGGAGTTCTGTATCTATAATTCTTAAAATAATTGTTATGCTTTTTGTGAACGTTTATCGTGAGTAATTTAGTAAATTCACCGGCAGTGTTCGGTGGGAATGCTAGTCACATGCTAGTCACATGCTAATGTAAAAAGCTGGTTTTTGATATAAATATGAACTTGATTGAACAGAACATGCATGTATTGTATAACATAATGTCCTAGGGTTGTCATCTGATGAAGATCATCAAAGGTTAGTGCTGCATTTAGCTGTGGTTTGGGTTTATGTGACATTATATGCTAGCTTGAAAAATGGGTGTCTGATTATTTCTGGCTGGGTACTCTGCTCACATAATCTAATGTTTTGCTTTCGTTGTAAAGCCTTTTTGAAACTGGACAGTGTGGTTAGATTAACGAGAGTCTTGTCTTTAAAATGGTGTAAAATAGTCATATGTTTGAAAAATTGAAGTTTTTGCATTTCTAAGGTTTTTGAATAACGCGCCACGGGATTACACTGGCTGTTACGTAGGTGGGACGATTTGGTGCCACCTACCCTAGAGAGGTTAATTGAAATGCATTCCAGGTCACTACCTCATGAAGCTGGTTGAGAGAATGCAGAGTGTGCAAAGCTGTCATCAAGGAAAAGGGTGCCTACTTTGAAGAATCGCAGATATAAAATACATTTTGAATTATTGAACACTTTTTTGGTTACTACATGGTTCCATGTGTGTCAATGGTGTGCGTACTGGGAGTGGAATCAGGTGCAGGAGAGCAGAGTTGTGAACAGGCGCACACTTTATTTAGGCAGGAGAAACCAACAGACGGACGCCACTGCGTCGAAAACCTCCAGCCAATATGCCAAAGTGCAAAACTCGCAAACAGTCACAATAATATGTACAAGCAAATAAACATACCTCGTGAAATAAAACACGGAATAAACACACACCAGAAATAGCGCTCAAACATGACACATAACACTCTCACACAAAGACATGAGGGGGAACACAGGAATAAATACATGTAGTGTGATTGGGGAATGAAAACCAGGTGTGCAGGGAACAAGACAAAACAAATGGATAAAGGAAAAATGGAGCAGCGATGGCTAGAAAGCCAGTGACGTCGACGGCCGAATGCCGTCGACGTACATTTCATTTGCTCTGTTTCAATAATCATTCTCACGATAGGACATTGGTAGTAGTCAGTGACAAATGTCAAAGCTAAGCAGGGTTTGGTTAAAACTCTGCATGGGAGACCAAATTAATTGTTGCAGATAGATCAACTCCAGTAGGAGGTGCTCCCCAGTCTATTGTTGTTGATTTCTTTTATAATGGATATAACGTTGAACATCTGTCCTTGTTTCAAAGGTAGAAATTCAACATAATTTATATAAGATTTGTTTGTTGAAAATTGGATACAATGACTTAATTCTGTGGTTTAGATTTAACCTTCAAATCAACAATGTATAGTATTTTCCATGTAGATTCCATGTTACAATACGTTGACAAATTACATTAAACGTTGATTCAACCAGTTTGTGCACAGTGGGTTAAGAAATGTTGATATCATTTTAACAACAATATTCTTAGAATGCTAATTTATGGAAAGCAGAGTAGAGAGATTTCAGTGAGCCTTTCTGGAGAGTGAGTTGAGCTTGTGGTATGTTACTAACATGTGGTCCGTGCGTCAGCTGACAGTTTAAGCATACAGTATAATGATTGGAACAGCATATCCAGATGTGACTGAACATATAGCTGGAACAAGACTAAGTATTCAAGGAAGTTCCCCAGACTTTTTGAACTCTTGTCTGCCCTCCAGTCCATTATCACATCAATACCTATTCAAGTTGGTGTTTTATATGATGCATTCTGTATGGCAAGTCATCTACATGTTCATATCACACAAAAGGCATAGGAGGCACCCACAAGTTTAGACTAAAACATTGTTTTAAAATAAAATAAAATAAAATATTAAATACCACAGAAGAGAACTAGAATTAAAATTAAAAACTAAATTAATTCTGTTTCAAGTCTATGTATCAGGTTTCAGGTAAGACCCAAGAGCAGACTGTGTAGAAGTAACAATATTTATTGTAACAACCGGGGCAGGCAAATGACAGGTCAAGGCAGGCAGAGGTCGATGATCCAGAGTAGGGGCAAAGGTACAGGACAGCAGGCAGGCTCAGGAGTGGTCAGGCAGACGGGCTCGGAGTCAGGACAGGCAGGGGTCAAAACCAGGAGGTCGAAAAAAGAGAGACTGGAAAAAGCATGAGCTGAGACACAAATCGCTGGTAGTTTGAACAAACAAGACTAACTAGCACCGAAAGAAAACCCAGGTAAAAAACCCAGGGGATAAGTGGGGAAGATGGGCGACACCTGGAGGGGGGTGGAGACAAGCACAAGTGAAACAGATCAGGGCATGACAGTAAAAACAGTCGAGAAGCCTTTTTGTCCTAGACTTGGCACTCCGGTACCGCTTGCCATGCAATAGTACAGAGAACAGTCTATGACTGGGGTGGCTGGGGTCTTTGATAATTTTTAGGGCCTTCCTCTGACACCGCCTGGTGTAGAGGTCCTGGATGGCAGGCAGCTTAGCCCCAGTGATGTACTGGGCCGTACGCACTACCCTCTGTAGTGGCTTGCGGTCAGAGGCCGAGGAATTGCCGTACCAGGCAGTGATGCAACCTGTCAGGATGCTCTCGATGTTGCAGCTGTAGAAACTTTTAAGGATCTCAGGACCCATGCCAAATCTTTTTAGTTTCCCGAGGGGGAATAGGCTTTGTTGTGCCCACTTCACGACTGTCTTGGTGTGTTTGGACCATTCTAGTTTGTTGTTGATGTGGACACCAAGGAACTTGAAGCTCTCAACCTGCTCCACTACAGCCCCGTCGTTGAGAATGGGGGTGTGCTCGGTTCTCCTTTTCCTGTAGTCCACAATCATCTCCTTAGTCTTGGTGACGTTGAGGGATAGGTTGTTATTCTGGCACCCCCCGGTCAGGTCTCTGACCTCCTCCCTATAGGCTGTCTCGTCGTTGTCGGTGATCAGGCCTACCACTGTTGTGTTGTCTGCAGACTTAATGATGGTGTTGGAGTTGTGCCTGGCGATGCAGTCGTGGGTGAACAGGGAGTACAAGAGTGGACTGAGCACGCACCCCTGGGGAGCTCCAGTGTTGAGGATCACTTCATGGCTACGGACGTGAGTGTTATGGGTCTGTAGTCATTTAGGCAGGTTGCCTTTGTGTTCTTGGGCACAGGGACTATGGTGGTCTGCTTGAAACATGTTGGTCATACAGACTCAATCAGGGACATGTTGAAAATGTCAGTGAAGACACCTGCCAGTTGGTCAGCACATGACTGGAGCCCACGTCCTGGTAATCCGTCTGGCTCCACAGCCTTGTGTATGTTGACCTGTTTAAAGGTCTTACTCACGTCGGCTACGGAGAATGTGATCACACAGTCGTCCGGAACAGCTGATGCTCTCATGCATGTGTTGCTTGCCTTGAAGCGAGCATAGAAGTGATTTAGCTCATCTGCTAGGCTTGTGTCACTGGGCAGCTCGCGGCTGTGCTTCCTTTGTAGTTTGTAATAGTTTGCAAGCCCTGCCACAGAAGTCAAGCGTCGGAGCCGGTGTAGTATGATTCAATCTTAGCCCTGTATTGACGCTTTTCCTGTTTGATGGTTCATCGCAGGGCATAGCAGGATTTCTTGTAAGCTTCTGGGTTAGAGTCCCACACCTTGAAAGCGGCAGCTCTACCCTATAGCTCAGTGCGAATGTTGCCTGTAATCCATGGCTTCTGGTTGGGGTATGTACATACAGTCAAGTCCTCGATGCACTTATTGATAAAGGCAGTGACTGATGTGGTGTACTCCTCAATGCCATCGGAAGAATCCCGGAACATGTTCCAGTCTGTGATAGCAAAACAGTCCTGTAGTTTAGCATCTGCTTCATCTGACCACTTTTTTATAGACTGAGTCACTGGTGCTTCCTGCTTTAATTTTTGATTGTAAGCAGGAATCAGGAGGATATAGTTGTGGTCGGATTTACCAAATGGAGGGAGAGAGAGAGCTGTGTATTCATCTCTGTGTGTGGAGTACAGGTGATCTAGAATGTTGATAGAAATTTGGTAGAACTGATTTCAGTTTCCCTGCATTAAAGTCTCCGGCCACTAGGAGCGCTGCCTCTGAGTGAGTGGTTTCCTGTTTGCTTATTTCCTTATACAGCTGACTGAGTGCGGTCTTAGTGCCAGCATCTGTTTGTGGTGGTAAATAAACAGCCACGAAAAGTATAGCTGAAATCTCTCTAGGCAAGTAGTGTGGCCTGCAATTTATCACAATATACTCTACTTCAGGCGAGCAAAATCTAGAGACTTCCTTAGATTTCATGCACTAGCTGTTGTTGAGGGGCTAATAATAACTAATAATAATAACTAATAACAGCAGAGGGGCTAATAATCTTGGGGGAAAAGGTCTCGGCTTCCGGGGTTGTAGACGCGGCGCTATAGTGGCGTGCCAGTGGATACCGGTCGGTGCTGGGATTTGTTACTTTATTTTTTGGGGGGGCGGGGGCATTTTGCTTAAAACTGCATTGTTGGTTAAGGGCTTGTAAGTAAGCATTTCACTGTAAGGTCTACACCTGCTGCATTCGGCGCATGTGACAAATACAATTAGAATTGATTTGATCTTAGTGATCATATTGTCTCTTCTTAATTCATAAGCTGTGCAAGAGCATATGCAAATAATAGTATTTCAGCCAACCATTATAGAGGGAAAAGGGAAAAGTGGATTGTTAGTTAGAGAAAGTGAGTTTAATGAATGTCTGTCCCTCGAGTCTCACTTCCCCTAGACAGGGTTAATTTTAGAAATGTTAAACATAATAGATCTAAAGCCACAAAGGATCACTGTGTTCAGGACATAGAGTGTGTACTAATATTGGGATGTGTTTTATGAGTTTTCCTTACATTTTCTAATCTTGTTACGGAGAATGATTGAACTGCACTGGGAGGCAAGGCATACTGTAAAATTAGACTTAATTTCATGTCAAAGTTTTACAACTGAGTGCATACGTAGATATATTTTGTAAACTTGTATATATATATATACAGTATATACACAGTTGAAGTCGGATGTTTACATACACCTTAGCCAAGTACATTTAAACTCAGTTTTTCTCAATTCTTGACAATTAATCCAAGTACAAATTCCCTGTTTTAGGTCAGTTAGGATCACCAATTTATTTTAAGAATGTGAAATGTCAGAATAATAGTAGAGAGAATGATTTATTTGAGCTTTTATTTCTTTCATCACATTCCCAGTGGGTCAGAAGTTTACATACACTCAATTAGCATTTGGTAGCGTTGCCTTTAAATTGTTTAACTTGGGTCAAACTTTCGGGTAGCCTTCCACAAGCTTCCCACAATAAGATGGGTGAATTTTGGCCCATTCCTCCTGACAGAGCTGGTGTAACTGAGTCAGGTTTGTAGGCCTCCTTGCTCGCACACACTTTCTCAGTTCTGCCCACAAATGTTCAATAGGTTTGAGGTCAGGGCTTTGTGATGGCCACTCCAATACCTTGACTTTGTTGCCCTTAAACCATTTTGCCACAACTTTGGAAGTATGCTTGGGGTCATTGTCAATTTGCAAGACCAATTTGCGAGCAAGCTTTAACTTCATGACTGAAGTCTTGAGATGTTGCTTCAATATATCCACATCATTTTCCTGCCTCATGATGCCATCTATTTTGTGAAGTGCAACAGTCCCTCCTGCAGCAAAGCACCCCCACAACATGATGCTGCCACCCCCGTGGTTTACGATTGGGCTGGTGTTCTTCGGCTTGCAAGCCTCTCCCTTTTTCCTCCAAACATAACGATGGACATTATGGCCAAACAGTTCTATTTTTGTTTCATCAGACCAGAGGGCATTTCCCCAGAAAGTACAATCTTTGTCCCCATGTGCATCTGCAAACTGTAGTCTGGCTTTTTTATGGTGATTTTGGAGCAGTGGCTTCTTCCTTGCTGTGTGCCCTTTCAGGTTATGTCGATATAGGACTTGTTTTACTGTGGATATAAATACTTTTGTACCTGTTTCTTCCAGCATCTTCACAAGGTCCTTTGCTGTTGTTCTGGGATTGATTTGCACTTTTTGCACCATAGTACATTCATCTCTAGGAGACAGAACGCGTCTCCTTCCTGAGCGGTTTGACAGCTGCGTGGTCCCATGGTGTTTATACTTGCGTACTATTGTTTGTACAGATGAACGTGGTACCTTCAGGCATTTGGAAATTGCTCCCAAGGATTAACCAGACTTGTGGAGGTCTGCAATGTTTTTGTGAGTTCTTGGCTGACTTCTTTTGATTTTCCCATGATGTCAAGCAAAGAGGCACTGAGTTTGAAGGTAGGCCTTGAAATACATACACAGGTACACCTCCAATTGACTCAAATTATGTCAATTAGCCTATCTAGCTTCTAAAGCCATGACATCATTTTCTGGAATTTTCCAAGCTGTTTAAATGCACAGTCAACTTAGTGTATGTAAACTTCTGACCCACTGGAATTGTGTTACAGTGAATTATAAGTGAAATAATCTGTCTGTAAACAATTGTTGGAAAAATTACTTGTGTCATGCACAAAGTAGATGTTCTAAACGACTTGCCAAAACTACAGTTTGTTAACAAGAAATTTGTGGAGTGGTTGAAAGATGAGTTTTAATGACTCCAACCTAAGTGTATGTAAACTTCCGACTTCAACCGTATTTGTTTTCTTTAAACAACAATACAATACACAGACAATACAAATGGCCGCTCCAATCAGTGGGTGCTCTGGTCAGGGGGTGCGTTTCTGGGTGCCACCGAGACACTAATCCTGCTCATCGCTCTTTCGAGCAGCATGTACAATATGGTCCACACACCAGAAAAACACGACTAACTTTTATTCCAAAGGGGATTTTCATCATCTTGTAATTCCTACATAATTAATCTCAAAATATTGAAATTGAACGTTTGTTTGACACAAATATGTTTGTTGTATGACAATGTGTTTGGTTTTCGCTAGATATAGTGGGATCCATCTCGTCCAAAAGGTTAACTCAAGTTTTCCAAAAACACCTGGAAGCACCTGGATGATCATTAAGACTCTTGGAAGAATGTTCTACGGACAAACTTTTTGGACGACATGGGTCCCATTATGCCTGGTGAAAACCAAACAGTATGAACCTTATACCAACGGTCAAGCATGGTGGTGGAAGTGTAATGGGTTGTGGATGTTTTGCTGCCTCATGACCTGGACGACTTGCCTTAATAGAAGGAACCATGAATTCTGCTCTGTTTCAGAGAATTCTACCGGAGATTGTCAGGCCATCCATCTGTGTGTCACACCCTGATCTGTTTCACCTGTCTTTGTGCTTGTCTCCACCCCTCCAGGTGTCGCACTTCTTCCCCATTATCTCCAGTGTATTTATACCTGTGTTCTCTGTTTGTGTAATGGTTTGTGGATGCCAGTTTGTTTTGTTTGTCAAGCCTACCAGCGTTTTTCCCCTTACTCCTGTCTTTTTCTAGTTCCTGTTTTGTAGTTTTCCCAGTTTTGACCATTCTGCCTGCCCTGACCCTGAGCCTGCCTGCCATTCTGTACCTTGTCCCACCACCCTGGATTATTGACCTCTGCCTGCCCTGACCCCGAGACCGTCTACATGAAAATGGTTAAAAAGCAACAAATTTGAAGTTTTCGAATGGCCTAGTCAAAGTCCAGACCTAATCCCAATTGAGATCTTGTGGCAGGACTTGAAACGAGCAGTTCTTTCTTGAACCCACAAATGTTGCTGAGTTAAAGCAGTTATGCATGCAAAATGTGTGCCAAAATTCCTCCACAGTGATGTGAGAGACTGATCAACAACTACAGGAAGCATTTGGTTGCAGTCATTGCAGCTAAAGGTGGCACAACCAGTTATTGAGTGTAAGGGGCAAATACTTTTTGACACAAAGGAATTGGGTGTTGCATAACTTTGTTAATTATATCAATAAAATAAGTATAATTCTTTTGTGTTATTTGTAAGCTTAGGTTCCCTTTATCTATATTAGGTTTGGGTTGAAGATTAGAGAACATTCAGTATCAAAAGTATGCAAAAATAGAGAATACCAGAAAGGGGGCACATACTTTTTCACAGCACTGTACAAATACAGCCACGTCGATACAGCCACGTCTCATATTCACGTCATGAGATTTGTAAATGAAAG
This sequence comes from Salmo salar, assembly GCF_965601325.2. Classification (NCBI taxonomy): domain Eukaryota; kingdom Metazoa; phylum Chordata; class Actinopteri; order Salmoniformes; family Salmonidae; genus Salmo; species Salmo salar. Next base: position 91,899,009 of record NC_138300.1, on the reverse strand, counting down.
AGGAATATAATAATACGAATTGAATGGAGATTCCCATTTAGAGTTTCTAGAGCAGCACAGAAATGCCCTTATCCAGAAGTTGTGACAAAGGCATTTCCTAACAGACCTGCTAACTTTCATTGTTGTTACTTTAAAGGTTGGAACCAACATGCAGTACCTCCAGCAGGAAGAGAGGCAAGAACCATTCGTCCACCAGCTCAGGGACAAGCTCCACTATTCACAGTCCTGTGTAATGTTCAATGTAATTGCTGGACTTTTTGGAACTTCATGTATTTGTATTGTTTTAAAAATGTACAAATAAAAGGAAATGTATGGTTTAAACATGTCTTCAATGTTGATTTGTTTTGACTGTTAGTGATAATTCCATCAGTGTTAATGCATTTGTGTTTACAGCATTAAGCCTTTATGTATTTGTTATGAATGATCAAAGGTGTCTGACCTTATAGTAAGTACAGCTTCATATGATACAAGGCATTTGTGTATGTGATACAAATGATCAAATGGGTCTAACTTTATAGTAAGTACAGCATCATATAAGGCATTTATGTATGTGTTATGAATGACCAAAGGTGTCTCACTTCAGACTAAGTATTACAGGAAACTACATAAAGTGTCCATAAATAGGTTATTAAGGTTATCGTATGATCCACAGGATACTGTAGGGTGTGAGAGGTATTTAAATGAGTAGATGGACCTGCAAAGCTTGCATTTGTGTGTGTGTCAGAACCAAGTTGATTTGGAGTAGTCCAACCTGAGACTACCGCACCAGGTATTCCTCTTCTGTTCCCATGCTGGAGACCAGGGCTTGATTACAGCCTGTTACATAGTGCCAACATTTTGTGGCTGATCTCTCAGCAGGGGAGAGGGTGAATGTGTCAAAGCCCTTACTGGGCCTTGAATCGCTCGGTATGGCTTGTTTTTGTTGTGTGTGTGTGTTGTGTGTACTGAAGAACATGCAACTTGGTTCCAGAAGAAAGACACTTTCAATTTCTTTCGGGTGGGGGCTTTCATCAAGGTAAGTCTTTCTTGGTGTAATGTCGTCCCCAGGCTATTGCACACATAGCATATATAAGCCTGCGATATCAACCATTCAAAGTTGGCCTTAGTGGGAGAGACCATAGAATTCTATAGGAGTGACCTTACTGAGTAAAGTATTTATCATCGTCACTGCTTAACTTGTTATGGATAGGGGGCAGTATTTTCCCGGCCGGATAAAAAACGTACCCGATTTAATCTGGTTATTACTCCTGCCCAGAAACTAGAATATGCACATAATTAGTAGCTTTGGATAGAAAACACTCCATAGTTTCTAAAACTGTTTGAATGGTGTCTGTGAGTATAACAGAACTCAAATGGCAGGCCAAAACCTGAGAAGATTTTGTACAGGAAGTACCCTGTCTGATCATTTCTTGGCCTTCTTTGTCATCTCTATCCAAAACAAAGGATCTCTGCTGTAACGTGACATTTTCTAAGGCTCCCATAGGCTCTCAGAAGGCGCCAGAACATTGAATGATGACTTTGCAGCCCATGGCTGAAAAACAGTAACGCATTTGGTAAGTGGTCGATCTGAGAACAATGAGACGGGTGCGCGCGTGCACGTGAAGAGTCCATTTTAGATTATCAGTCTTTGAACGAAAACAACGACTCCCGGTTGGAATATTATCGCTATTTTACGAGAAAAAACGCATAAATATTGATTTTAAACAGCGTTTGACATGCTTCGAAGTACAGTAATGGAATATTTTGATTTTTTTGTCACGATACACGTCCGCGCGTCACCCTTCGTTACCCTTCTGATAGTGTCTTGAACGCACGAACAAACGCCGCTATGGATTATTTGGAACCAAACCAACATTTGTTGTTGAAGTAGAAGTCCTGGGAGTGCATTCTGAAGAAGAACAGCAAAGGTAATCCAATTTTTCTTATAGTAAATCTGAGTTTGGTGAGTACCAAACTTGGTGGGTGTCAAAATAGCTAGCCCGTGATGGCGAGCTATCTACTCAGAATATTGCAAAATGTGCTTTCACCGAAAAGCTATTTTAAAATCGGACACCGCGATTGCATAAAGGAGTTCTGTATCTATAATTCTTAAAATAATTGTTATGTTTTTTGTGAACGTTTATCGTGAGTAATTTAGTAAATTCACCGGAAGTGTTTGGTGGGAATGCTAGTTCTGAACGTCACATGCTAATGTAAAAAGCTGGTTTTTGATATAAATATGAACTTGATTGAACAAAACATGCATGTATTGTATAACATAATGTCCTAGGAGTGTCATCTGATGAAGATCATCAAAGGTTAGTGCTGCATTTAGCTGTGGTTTGTTTTTTGTGACATTATATGTTAGCTTGAAAAATGGGTGTCTGATTATTTCTGGCTGGGTACTCTCCTGACATAATCTAATGTTTTGCTTTCGTTGTAAAGCCTTTTTGAAATCAGACAGTTTGGTTAGATAAAGGAGAGTCTTGTCTTTAAAATGGTGTAAAATAGTCATATGTTTGAAAAATTGACGTTTTTGGATTTTCGAGGAGTTTGTATTTCGCGCCACGCCCATCATTGGATATTGGAGCAGGTGTTCCGCTAGCGGAACATCTAGATTTAACACAGTCAACAAGTCATAATTATGTCTAAACCCTGCCCATTTCCACAATTTATCTTCTTAAAATTGTATTTTAAAACTTACCCTTTAACCTAATTACTAAATTTAACCATCACCTTAACCCTAACCCCTAACCCCTAGCCTTGCTAATGTTAGCCACCAGCTAGAAATCGTAACATATCATACGTTTTCGCAAATTCATAACTTAAAGTACGTATTACAAATTTGAAACATATTGTACATTTTGCTGATTCATAACATGACATATGAATTGTAATTCTTAACATATCATACTACATGGAGTGTCTCGGATTTACATACAGAATAATGCAAAATGCTCTGAGAACATGTTGGGAAAAGCCCATAAAATGTCATCTCCTTAAGGAACATAATATATGGAGAGTTAATTTAAATTGTAAGTGATACAGCCAGAGGAATGTCACATGCTATGTCCTGAATGACTCTGATCATCTTTACATCTATAAAGTCTGCCGTGGCGGCAGTTCGGAGAGAGTGATTCTAGATTACCGTTGGGAGGCATTGATAAGACAGACTGAAAGCAGACCAGGGCTTTATATAAAATCAATGTACCCCAACAGACATTAAAACACAGAAATGAAAACAACTTGGTAAATGGAACCCTTGACACTGTTTAAACTGCTATTCTTCAACAATATTTGTCTCTGGTAAAATGTTGGAATGATTCTGCAGTATTTTTTAGCATTCAAGTGGCTCAAATATAAAACTAATAACGGAGCTCCAAAACAAAACATTCAGATTTTTCATGTCAAGAACATAATTCTGCAATGTGAGACAGTATGAAATAGGTAACCACAGTAACAATTCTCTTCAATGCTAAATGCATTTTCACAAGTCCTTCAAAACCTGTTTCCCAGTCAGAAAGCGCCAGAGGGAAAACCACTCGGTTGTTCTTTGTTCTCACTTTTTATAAGAGCTTTTGAGCAGGTTAGCGTTTTTCATCATGCATCTTGTTCTGGAGGGAGCTCTGCAGACTGGTTACTAGCTGGCACAGCCACAAAGTCATAAAATCAGATTTTAAACCTAACCCTAACCTTAACCCTAACCTTAACCACACTGCTAACCGTACCCGTAAATGAAGACCAGAAAGCAAATGTTTGTTTTCATGAATTTTTACAATATAGACAATTTTGACTTTAAGGGGAAATCGTCCAGTTCTGCCTTCGGTCAAGACTCATTGACAAATGCCGACAAACGCTTTTGAAGCCAATGTGCACATCATTGTCATTCATTGAGCAAGCTGGCTGTGCATAGTATTGCAATCTACTTAGAGGAAATTATTTATAAAGTGCTCCACAAACACTCTAAAACAACTTAAGCTGATAGGAAACACATATTTTCTGATTTTATTAGTCATATGTACGAGATACACATGGTATACACTGTCCAACAAAATGCTTACTTGCACGTTCCATCAACAATGCAACAACAATAAGAAATAAAATGGAAGTATATGAACAATTTATATGTTTTGGGGAAGGGGGTATTAAGGGGCAAGTGTTTAAATTATGCAGTATTTAACAATCATAATACGATGGTAGCAGCCGTTGTCATGCGTGTGTAGAATGAGCGTATGTGTGTGTGTGTGTGTGTGTGTGTGTGTGTGTGTGTGTGTGTGTGTGTGTGTGTGTGTGTGTGTGTGTGTGTGTGTGTGTGTGTGTGTGTGTGTGTGTGTGTGTGTGTGTGTGCGTGAGTGAGTGCATGTGTGCTAAGGTGTGGAGAATCAGAGCTGGTGGTCAGTCCAGTTCAAGTGTTCAGCAGTCGGATGGCTTGTACTGTAGATAGAAACTGTAGATAGAAACTGACACCGTCTGCTCAACTGTAAGGAAGTGAACAGCTCATAGCTGGGGTGTGTGGGGTCCTTGATGATGCTGCGGGCCGTCCTCAGTCACTGTTTCGAGTAATGTCCTGAATGGGTGGGAGCACGGTCCCAGTGATGTGGAGCAAAAATCTCGTCAGCAGAGTGGAGACTAATTTCCGTTGAGGAAGAGGTTGTTGTCCTGGCACCACAATGCCGGTTCACTTACCGCTGTCACGTCCTGGCCAGTATAAGGGTTAATTGTTATTGTAGTTTGGTCAGGACATGGCAGAGGGTATTTGTTTTATGTGGTTCAGGGTGGTGTGTTAGTTGGGAGGGCGTTTGATTTATTATTTCCGGGTTTTGAGTTATGGTCTACGTTTATGTATTTCTATGTGTAGTCTAGTGAGTGTGTTTCTATGTTGAGTTAATTGGGGTGGACTTCCAATTGAAGGCAGCTGTTTGGTGTTGCCTTTGATTGGAAGTCCTATATTAGTTGGGTGTGTTTGTCTTGTATTTGTGGGAGATTGTTTTTGCATTGCGTGTTTTGTGAGCCTGCAAAATTGTCATTGGTCGTGCTTATTGTTTTCTTGTTTTTCGTGTTCAACGTTCTTTAATAAATTAAGAAAATGAACGCCAACTCTGCTGCATATTGGTCCACCTTTTCAGACGACGATTTCGCTATATCGTCCTCCGACGAAGAAATCCTTGACAACCGCCTTCCTATAGGCTGACTCATCGTTATTGGTTATCAGGACTGCAACCGTGGTGTCATCAGCAAACTGATAATGGAGTTGGTGTTGTGCAAAGCTCACTGTTTATTATCTATGCATAGTCACTTCAACCCTATTTATTTATTTTTAATTTAACCAGGCAAGTCAGTTAAGAACAAATTCTTATTTACAATGACGGCCAAACCCAGACGACGCTGGGCCAATTGTGCACCGCCCTATGGGACTCCCAACCACAGACAGATGTGATGCAGCGTGGATTTGAACCAGGGACTGCAGTGATGCCTCTTGCACTGAGATGCAGTGTCTTATCCCGCACCTCCACTCAGGAGCCCTACATGTACAAATTACCTATACCCCCGCACACTGACTCGGTATCGGTACCCCCTGTATATAGCGTCGTTATTGTTATGTTATTGTGTTACTTTTTATAATTTTTCACTTTAGTTTCTTTGGTAAATATTTTCTTAACTCTTCTTGGACTGCACTGTTGGTTAAGGGCTTTCACGGTAAGGTCTACATTTGTTGTAGTCAGCGCATGTGACAAATAACGTTTGATTTTAATTGATTTTGAGTGCGACGGGGCGATAGTCATTTGGGCATGTCTCCTTGATTTCTTGGGCAGTGGGATGATGGTGGTTTCCTTGAAGCAAGTGGGGACTACAACCTGGGACTGGTACAGGTTGAAGATGTCAGAGAAGACTCCCGTCAGCTGGTCAGCACACACTCTAAGGACACAGCAAGGGTTGCTATCTGGGCCGGCGGCTTCATGATTATTCACTCTTTTGAGAGTTTCCCTCAAGTCAGCCTCGGAGAGTGAAAGCACCTGGTTGTCCTGAGCAGCGAGAGTTTTCCTGGATGGCTCAGTATTGTTTGCTTCAAAGCGAGCATAGAATGTGTTAAGCACGTCTGGGAGAGAGGCGTTGGTGGGCACCACACAATTGGATTTGCCTATGACATCCTTACAACAGTACAGTACTATGGATTTCCAGTCAAGAAACAACACAATCACATTGCTCTCCGTTTCCGCTGTAAAGGCAAGTGTGACAACTGTAAACAAGGCCCTGACTTACGCAAACTTACTCTAATAGCCCACCACCCTCACTCATGTTGAACCACATTTAGGAAACAAGGTGCTAATGTGCTTTTACGGTCACCACAAGATATAGCATTAAGGCTTATTGCAGTGAGACAGTTTTTCAAGAAAATGTTTATTTGTCAATCGATTGAACCATTTACCTTGCTGTTTCGCACACCAGGCTGTCTTATTGATTACAATCAATTGGTTGAAGCTTAAGCAACACAACTACTGATTACTTTTACTTGCCTCCTTTTGCAAGGATTAATTTAAGGGACATATTAAGACAAACAATTCTTGATTCTTTCATTATGTGTAATGATAAATGTGTGTTTGTTACTGATTACTGAATCTATCTCTGTGAGGAGACTGGCCTTGGCAGGCTTAACAGAAAGGGAGACGGGGAGCGGAGCAGTGTGGATCTCTGTATATTACTTGGTTAGAGGGGGACTGCAGGTATTGATTGCTGTTGGGCTGAGATTAGATAATGTTGATCTAAGCTCTTTGACGTGCGAAATGCTGTATGGATTTTCTTTCCCCTTAAAGCCCCTCAGCCTCTCCTCTCCTGGTGCTTTGACTTGGTAGGAGAGGGAATGGAGGGAGCCTGTCTCCTAGCTTTGCAGTCAGAGTGAAAGACCGACATGGTGCTCATACACTCCTCAATAATGCCTGAAGAAGAAATGTCAGGTATGGAGATGGAGAAGAAGAGAGGTCAAGGAGCAAATACACATAGCTTTCTTAGTGCTTTAAGGGTATGTTCCAAGCATTCAACTCTACTACCAAGGGACTGCACTACAAATGTAGGATCTTACTTTGATCACTCTTACAGCTGAAAATCCATATGAGCTTTGTGATTTACATAAATTCACTGAAAACCCACACTAATGTACGGTTGGTTACACTAAGAGTATTGCACATTTCATGTAGCCTACTTTTGGCCAGTTATCAGCCTAAGCACTGATCAAGCAACATTATGGACTAAGCATTCAAGTCCTGTTGCTGCAGGATTATTTTGCTATGGCAATATAGGTCAAATTAAGATCCTACATCTGTACAACTCTTTAGCAACTTTCCTGAAAATAATACTACTCTATAAAATTCTTGATATGAGAAAAAGCTTATTTTCTATACTGAACAAAAATATAAACGCAACATGCAACAATTTCTATGATTTTACTGAGTTACAGTTCATTTACGGAAATCAGTCAATTTAAATAAATTCATTAAGCCCTGATCTATGGATTTCACATGACTGGGCAGGGGTGCAGCCATGGGTGGGCCTTGGAGGGCATAGGCCCTCCCACTTGGCAGCCAGGCCCACCCACTTAGTTTTTTACCCACAAAAGGGCTTTATTACAGATAGAAATATTTCTCAGCACCCCCCTCAGACGATCACGCAGGTGAAGAAGCCAGTCCTGTTTTGGCGTGGTTACACGGTGTCTGCAGTTGTGAGGCCGGTTGGACGCACTGCCAAATTGGAGGCAGCTTATGGTCGACAAATGAACATTCATATCTCTGGCAACAGCACTGGTGGACATTCCTGCAGTCAGCATGCCAATTGCACACTCCCTCAAAATGTGAGACATCTGTGGCATTGTGTGACAAAACTACACATTTTACAGTGGCCTTTTATTGTTCCCAGCACAAGTTACACCTGTGTAATGATCATGCTGTTTAATCAGCTTCTTGACATGCCACACCTGTCAAGTCGATGGATTATCTTGGTAAAGATGCTCGCTAACAGGGATGTAAACAAATTAGCTTTTTGTGCGTATGCAACATTTCTGGGATTTTTTATTTCAGCTCATGAAACATTGGACCAACACTTTACATGTTGCTTTTATATTTTAGTTCAGTGTAATAACAGGCTTGTTCCTTATCTTGACATTTCTGTAGCCTATTCAGTCATTTATTATAGCTGCCTAATGTGTTTCTGTCCTTCATACTCAATTGATCTGGATTAAAAAAACATTATCCCACTTCAAAACTGCAGCGACACTTAAAAACAAATGAGGAATGACGTGTGGATATTTACAGCTCATGCTCCTAGTGATAATTACGGCTCAGCAAGTTAATCAGAGGAAAACAAGCAGCTTGAAGGACCCCTCCCGCTGAGCAGCAGCATGTCTACCCTGTACAACTCTAACGCCTCAATCACACCAACAGCATCAATGCGTTTTGGTACACCAGAAGTACATTCCTTTCCGATGCAACAATGCGTTTGCTTTGCAGCATTGCATTGCAGAAGCGGTTGCAGTGCATTCTCTGTGGTGCATACGTTGGATTTATCAAATGTACTGTATGCATCAGAATGTATGTGTAGATGGCTTGACAAAAATGGTAGCAGAAGGTGAATGTTGAACTTTTGTTGCACACGTCCAGATGATGATGCTGCACACTGTTTGGCACAATGCCGCTGTTGGAGTGATTGAGGTGCAACAAGCTGAAGCAGACGCAAGATTCAGTGTTGCGATGCCATTTTTTCATCACAAAAGGGGTGGCTCCTTGTAATACGCATTCAACATACTTTTTCACTACCTTAACATTTTGACATGCGTATCATTCTTTCCATAGCTGTGGGAACAGTGTTGTTGCTTGGTTCCTTGATCTGATCTATAGGCTATATAGGCTATTCATCAAAGTAGCCTATTTTGCATTAACAACCAAATGTCATCTCAGTGACTGTTCAAACAGTAAATCAAACAACAAGAATACACCCAAAAATGTATGGTATTGCAGATGGCATAGCCCTTGTTCCCCCCGTATGTTCTACAGTGCACGTTCTGTATGCATGATAGCCGCTCATTGGTTAATGGACGTGCTATGTTTAGGTTAGCCAGTTGTCTAGTTTTTCCCACAGTAGTTGAAGGTTTGCTCGCATGCTCATTGCATGGACATCGTCCTGTGCCAGAGCAAGAGCGCCTAGACATAGACTGTGTTGTCACCATTTGTAGAAGATCTACTGAATGCCAGTATCTTCATGTGAATTCCCATCATCATCACCTGTATCATCTGAGAAGATCCTTCAGCAAACGTCCACCAAACGTGAGTCATTCTTGTCATGGCCAGTCATGACCCACGCATCAGTAACTAGGAACAACTATACCCAGTAACATGACAAATTATGTCAGAAGTGTGATTTCAAAAGTGCTTCAAACTCTGTAAAGGAATCTAAAAATAAACTTGGACATTGCTTGACATAAAGTAATACAAACGGGTGAGGGAAAAGTGGATCTGTCGTTAGCTAGCTACTGAGTTTGCACCAAGATTATTAGCTCTGATTGGCTAGCTCTACCAATGAGGCATGACATCCCTGAAATGAATGAGAACCATGTATACTCAACCACCAGGAAATCACAACAGTCAGAGAAACCAAACATGGTTCCAAACCCGATAAAGGGAAAAAGAAAATACACTACATGACCAAAAGTATGTGGACACCAGCTCGTCAAACATTTCTTTCCAAAATCATGGGCATAATACCCCCTTTGCTGTTATGACAGCCCCCACTCTTCTGGGAAGGCTTTCCCCTAGATGTTTGAACATTGTTGTGGGGACTTGCTTCCATTCAGCCACAAGAGCATTAGTGAGGTTGGGTACTGATGTTGGGCGATTAGGCCTGGCTCGCAGTCGACATTCCAATTCATCCCAAAGGTGTTCGATGGGGTTGAAGTCAGGGCTCTGTGCAGGCCAGTCAAGTTCTTCCACACCGAACTCAACAAACCATTTCTGTATGGACCTCGCTTTGTGCACTGGTGCATTGTCATGCTGAAACAGGAAAGGGCCTTCCCCAAACTGTTGCCACAAAGTTGGAAGCAAAGAATCGTCTAGAATGTAATTGTATGCAGCAGCGCTAACATTTCCCTTCACTGGAACTAAGGGGCCTAGCCCAATACCATTATTCCTCCACCACCAAACTTTACAGTTGGCACTATGCATTGGGGCAGGTAGCCTTCACCTGGTGTCCGCCAAACCCAGACTCGTCCATCGGACTGCCAGATCGTGAAGCCTGATTCATTGCTCCAGAGAACGTGTTTCCACTGCTCCATAGTCCAATGGCGGCGAGCTTTACACAACTCCAGCCGATGCATGGCCACTCTACCAAGAGGAGCACGCTTTGGCGTCCTGGTCGAAACTTCCTTGATGATCCCTCTAATCCATCTAGTTCAGCTGAGCAGGATGAAACATGTTGCCTGAAAGTGCACAGCGGCCAGAGATTAGAAGAGTGACTGCTGCCACAGACCTACCTGAACATCTCGGGGCCCTGTTTTCTGCTTCAAGCCACGCACAGGGGCGAAAATCTGATATCAACTTTGGAGGGGACAATGACATGAAATTTTCTCAAGAGCAATTCCTGAGGAGGACACCAAAAGTAGTGCTGTAACACATAGCCTACGTTGTAATATGGTAAATGTATATTGAGGAACCAAAGAAATAAGGTGTTTGCCATACTCCTAACTACCGGTACCCAAAACTACACAACTAATCACAACAGCAATACCATTGCCTTTAACAAATCTTAGTTCAGTCACCAGTTTAAGTTGAGAGTGGGGGTATCCATGGCATTTTCCAATTATGTTCCTATTTTACAAGTAAAAAAAATTGAGAACCTTTCATAATGTTGCCAAACAAAGACTCAACAAACTTACCTGAGACTCCCTGTCTCTGCCAGTCTGTCCCTGCCTATCTGCCCCCAACTCTGCTGTCTGTGTGCCATCTGTTGCCTGCTCTGCCTAATGACATCATTGTGAAACATTTCCATTAGCATTTCACTTCTTTCTTATGAACATTTTATCAACTAGTCTGAGATATTAGGTTACTAGGGTTCTTACTTTGCGTTTTGGTGTACTGAAAAATACTCTGATGTCCGTCTTTTTTCTGCCATTTTTCTACCTGGCTGGCTACACACAAACAGTGTGTAGGTTATTTACAGTAGGAGATGGGCTTCTATCATCTTATCTTCTATCATTCTATATGGGCTTCGATCTAAAAGGTAGCTAGCAAATGTGAAACGGATTGCAGTGACAAGAGTTGACAGCTGTATGAGTTCACCAGTTACACAACATATGCTGCAACCTTTTGTAATTTTAATCATTTGTTTCATATTGGCTGGCTTCCAACAATAGCTGAATTTGCAAAGCTAGCGAGCACCAATTCCGTTTCAGTGGTGTTTGCTATAATCTTTGCTACCCGGGTTAAATAAAGGTGAAATAAAATAAATAAATAAAAGTTCCCTTGCGACAATTTAGCTTTTGCAACGAGACCATTAAATATATTTAAGACAATGGTAGAAGAGAGTGTAGTTCTGTTCAGTTTATCGCTAACCTTATCACAGGGACTTTGAAGCACTAACTTACATGCATGCTGATCTTGGAATAAATAGACAATAGCAAAGATTCCATCTGACGACGCCACATAAATGGAATAGGTACTAGCTAGCTTAATAGTTAATATTTGCGCGCTAGCTCTGCAAATTCAGCTAGTGTGTGTGAACCCTGGTGCGATTGACTGGATTAACCTCACGTCAGTTACGTGCATTGAGTGCCTTTCAGACAGTAGATACGAACCCTCTGTTACCTTGCCAACTAAGGAACTGGCAGTGGATCAAACCATTGTGAGGCAAAGGACGGGGGGGGTCGCAATCTTTTGAAAATTAAAAACGCGCTATTAAGTGTCTATAATCAGCACAATTGCTTTCATTGCGTATTATTAATATTATTTAAATTACATAGTTATGTTTACAGTGATATATTGGGGGGGACAAATCATATTTTTCCCAGGATGGGGGGGTCATGTCCCCCCGTCCCCCCTGGGATTTCCGCCCCTGGCGACGCACTCAGCGGGGAACAACAACAGTGGTTGATTGAGCTCCTGCTGGAGTACAAATCCCTTTATGCAATGACCAACACTGACTACATGTCTGCTGTCACCCACAAGATAGACACTGGAGCGGCTAGGCCAGTACGTCAACTGGTTCGAAGGATATCTCTCCGATATCTCTCCAATGAGAAGAGGAAACGCACCTCAAGGCCATGCTGGAAGCAGGTATTGTCACACCATCCTCCTCCGAGTGGGCGTCCCCTGTTCGCTTAGTTTGTAAGAAGAATGGTGAAGTCTGCTGGTGTGTCAATTACCACCGCCTCAACAGCCTGACAGCCAAAGATGCATACCACATTCCCAAGATTGGAGAGTGTCAACTTATTTTCCACATTAGATCTTCAATCCGGCTACTGGCAGATAGCAGTGGATGAAAAGGACCGGGAGAAGACTGTGTTAATCACTAGATATGGGCTCTACGAGTACGCAATTCTGCCTTTGCAATGCCCCAAGTATGTCTCATCCTCCATGGACTCCAATGGGAAACACTACTGATCTATCTGGATGTCGTCATCCTGGGGAGAGAGTCGACGAGATAACGGCTTGCAGATGTCTTCCAACGCCTTCACAGCTATGGACTTAAGGTGAACCCGTCCAAGTGCCACCTGCTGAAGAAAGAAGTCCTGTTTTTAGGGAAAACAAGGAAGAGTTGCCTTGCCTTGCTAGCAGTAGCTAGCTGGCAAACTGGCTAGCTGGCTTTACCCTGGCTAAAAACATAGCAAGCTACCTAGCCTTTTTAGCTTCCCACATCTCCATGTGAAATGATTATTTATTTATTTGACATCGCCCCCTTGTGAATGGGAGTGGGACTGGCGAGGATATCATGTCACCAAAAGGTGTCCACTACTCCAAAAATCTCCCTCCACCCACGTGCACTCATGCACATAGATCAAAGGAGTGAAGCTTGTAGTAACCTTAATACTTAGATGCTGACTTATATAAATGAGATGAATGTACCTCCATGCTTCACAAATGTGCTGAGACATTTGTGCAGCAAGTCGGGGCTCTCTTGTGTGATGGTTCATGCACATACCCACATTATTGAGTATAATTTGCAGTAATTTCCTACTTAGGTTTGTTCATTGCTTCAGGCTGTGTTTAGAGGGCCGTGTTGGAAAGCAATACCCACTATCCTGTGTGCCGTCACTACATAAACTGCACCTCCTGAACTAGACATACTGTAGCATCTCTAAGTATTTTAGTTATATTCTTCTGTTTGTCGATAGAATTCCAGTGGCTTCACATGGTTGATCTTTTTATTGATACTATTAAATCATTCTGATTGAATAAAGCTATGCATTCTAATCCTCCATTTTATCCAAACCTATGACGTATAACACTGAAAGTATAGTATGATTGTTGTTGTTTATTTGTTTTGTACAGATTTGGTAATATGTACTGTAAATTACGTAACAGTACATGTGGAGAAGTGATGAGGGTCGGAGATGAGATACTGTGCACATGAGATGCATTATTTTCAAATCAATAACCAGCTTATGACATTGATGAACTGCAGGAATCTCTAGAGAAACTGGAGAGAAAAAGTGTTCAGAGCGTAGGACACACAGCTTGATCTTGTTTCAAGGTCAGGTTTTAGAATGCCAGCACAGAGAAAACAATTATATCTTTAGGAAAAGTAGCAGTTTCTCCTTCAACTAGTTATTGATATTATTGTAGGACAGTCTTTTTCTCCCTTTCATACAGCCAGAAGATGTTGGATGTAATTTAATCAGTATTTGTCCTGGTATATTCCTTCCATAGCAATTTGCTACAAATTTTAAATATAAATGGAAAATAATATCACTGTTACTGTTATCATGATTGCTGTTATTATGATCTAAACCACTGATTGGTTACTTGTTAAATGGTACTTGTTTTTCCCCCACATTTGATCAACTATCAACATCACAGCATGAAAATATAGCATGTGTTTGACCCCTGATCCTCAATGAAAACAAAACAAGTACGGAGGCATGAAATCACTGGGAGGCGGTTGAACTGGAGGTTATATCCCTTTTATTGGTCATGGATATAAATTGGCTTCCTGTTTATGATTACTGTGAGGCTAGCTGCATAATGCTGCATAATCCCCTCGCCTTGTTTGGGTAATGTTGTGCAGGTGGCAAGCCAACAAGTCTACAGTGAGGGAAAAAAGTATTTGATCCCCTGCTGATTTTGTACGTTTGCCCACTGACAAAGAAATGATCAGTCTATCATTTTAATGGTAGGTTTATTTGAATAGTGAGAGACAGAATAACAACAAAAAAATCAAGAAAAACTAATGTCAAAAATGTTATAAATTGATTTGCATTTTAATGAGGGAAATAAGTATTTGACCCCTCTGCAAAACATGACTTAGTACATGGTGGCAAAACCCTTGTTGGCAATCACAGAGGTCAGACGTTTCCTGTAGTTGGCCACCAGGTTTGCACACATCTCAGGAGGGATTTTGTCCCACTCCTCTTTGCAGATCTTCTCCAAGTCATTAAGGTTTCGAGGCTGACGTTTGGCAACTCGAACCTTTAGCTCCCTCCACAGATTTTCTATGGGATTAAGGTCTGGAGACTGGCTAGGCCACTCCAGGACCTTAATGTGCTTCTTCTTGAGCCACTCCTTTGTTGCCTTGGCTGTGTGTTTTGGGGCATTGTCATGCTGGAATACCCATCCACGGCCCATTTTCAATGCCCTGGCTGAGGGAAGGAGGTTCTCACCCAAGATTTGACGGTACATGGCCCCGTCCATCGTCCCTTTGATGCGGTGAAGTTGTCCTGTCCCCTTAGCAGAAAAACACCCCCAAAACATAATGCTTCCACCTCCATGTTTGACGGTGGGGATGGTGTTCTTGGGGTCATAGGCAGCATTCCTCCTCCTCCAAACACGGCCAGTTGAGTTGATGCCAAAGAGCTCCATTTTGGTCTCATCTGACCACAACACTTTCACCAGTTGTCCTCTGAATCATTCAGATGTTCATTGGCAAACTTCAGACGGGCATATATAAGTGCTTTCTTGAGCAGGGGGACCTTGCGGGTGCTGCAGGATTTCAGTCCTTCACGGCGTGGTGTGTTACCAATTGTTTTCTTGGTGACTATGGTCCCAGCTGCCTTGAGATCATTGACAAGATCCTCCCGTGTAGTTTTGGGCTGATTCCTCACCGTTCTCATGATCATTGCAACTCCACGAGGTGAGATCTTGCATGGATCCCCAGGCCGAGGGAGATTGACAGTTCTTTTGTGTTTATTCCATTTGTGAATAATCGCACCAACTGTTGTCACCTTCTCACCAAGCTGCTTGGCGATGGTCTTGTAGCCCATTCCAGCCTTGTGTAGGTCTACAATCTTGTCCCTGACATCCTTGGAGAGCTCTTTGGTCTTGGCCATGGTGGAGAGTTTGAAATCTGATTGATTGATTGCTTCTGTGGACAGGTGTCTTCTATACAGGTAACAAACTGAGATTAGGAGCACTCCCTTTAAGAGGGTGCTCCTAATCTCAGCTCGTTACCTGTATAAAAGACACCTGGGAGACAGAAATCTTTCTGATTGAGAGGGGGTCAAATACTTATTTCCCTCATTAAAATGCAAATCAATTTATAACATTTTTCCCATCCGTTTTTCTGGATTTTTTTGTTGTTATTCTGTCTCTCACTGTTCAAATAAACCTACCATTAAAATTATAGACTGATAATTTCTTTGTCAGTGGGCAAACGTACAACATCAGCAGGGGATCAAATACTTTTTTCCCTCACTGTACCTCTATTCTACCATACAACACATTGTAGTTTGGATAAGACTGGCATCCATGGAGTTTATGGCATAAAAGGACATGTCAACTTTCTAATGTTATTAAGGCAGTATATTGCCTGTTAAATTGCTGTAGCCGTAAAAGCACAGGATACAACGGTGGAGGACTCAAGCTAAATGGCGTTTCAGAATATCACTGTCACACAGAGAAAACAGGAAATCAATATGGCATAGGCATTTATCACTGGAAAATGGGTTATCTTGTTAGGGTACTGTGTAATGCCATATTTGTGAGTACACTTTTAGAAAAAAGGCTTCCAAAAGGGTTCTTCAGCTGCCTCCATAGGAGAACCCTTTTTGTTTTGAGGTAGAACCCTCTGCAGAAAGGAACCCCAAAGGGTTCTACCTGTAACCAAAAAAAGGTTCTTCAAAGGGTTTTCCTATTGGGACAGCCGAAAATCCCTTTAAGGTCCTAGATAGCACCTTTTTTATAAGAGTGTAGAGCTCTGCACAAGGATTTTGTTGCTAATTGGAACAAGCAATTTAGTTAAACATCAGGGTAATTTCATTGTGAGTGCAGACTGATCATTCATGATTTCTTATTTACACTATTTACAGATGAAAATTATGTTTGTGTAGTGCTCTCCCAAAAATGGTTGAACACTGGAAATCAAAACATGATTGACGTCCTGTCTAGTATTGTTCTCATTGTACACAGAGGGACACTGTTAATAACCATATTGCTTTTTGACAAGACATGACGTGACTGAACTGGCGTTCTCAGCTTGGGTGACTTGATGAAAAACCCGCCATGCTATACTGCGGGGATCATCAATTAGATTCAGCCGAGGGACGATTTGTTATTGAGCGGATGGTCAGGGGACCAGAACATAATTACAAATCATTTGTAGACTGCAAATTGACAGCAAGAACCCCAAACAGATATAATATTTGACTAAAACATAATCATTTCAAACCTTGCTTACATTTATATATGATCACATATTCAGTATCTCTCTATTATGCATTGAAATACTTTGGAACAGATTTCCAAAATTAAAATCACTTGGAGCTGATTTACAGGTGTTTTAACAGTATTTTATGCCCAACAAATAAACAAATAAAAACACTTTATCAGTGTTGTGTTTGAAACCACCTAAAGCAAGAACGATTCAAGACCAAGACAGGTGCAAATCAAGCCTGAGTCAAGACTGAGACCGGGAGGGGTGCGAGGGGTCCGAGACGGAGTCAAGACCGAGACCAGCAAAATGTGAGGCCAATTCAAGACCATGATTGTAATTGTGCCAAGTCGCCACCATAATTTAAGTTTAATTAAGACGTCCAGTATTTCTGTGTTTATATTTCAGAAATACATATGGATTCTTTAGACATTCAGAATGGAGAAGGAAAGCATGCTGAGGAGAAATAGAGAGCCACTCTACAAATGATCACTAACCCAAACAGGATTATAGATAAAAATACCTAATATTTTACACCTTCCCCCAGTCTCCTCTTAATAATAGTGAGCATACAACTTTCAAACAAGTTCCCCCACACTTTCCTACCAGCGAATCAAGGAAATTCTGATGAGCATGACAAAGTTTGAGGAGATTTTTTAACCGAAAGTAAAGGACATTAATGTTGTGAGTAAAGTAGGAAGCCCAGGTTTCAATAGGCAATAAGATATGAATGTGTCATTAAAGGAGTGTGGATATTTGCCTGGCAAAGCAGTTTCTGCACGTGAATCCGAGCTGATAATTATGTCTAGGAGTTTTTTACTCTGTTCTGGGATGGTCTCAGGAAGAAATTACAAGTCCTCATTGTCTGAGACCGAGTCAACACCCGAGTAAAAATGTATCTAACACAGAGACAAGACAGAGACACTCAATATGTGGTCTCGAGACCGGACTCCAGTCTTGAGTTCTACAACACTGACTGCTATACTGCTTATTGAGGCACCAATTTTGCTGCAGGACTGAAATAGATACCAAATATTAATCAAGTTGGGACAAAAGGACACATTCACTCTGACACACACATTATTTCTGGTTTCATCTCTCAGTCTGGTCTCCCCTGGTCCTAGACCACAAATAAAGGACATGATATTGTCACTGTGAGCGAGGACTGGGATGTCACTATGAAAAATGACAAGAAGTTGCAAGATATCTTTGACCACATTGGAGGGAAAGGGGTTCTCTCATAGCCGTGTAGCTGTAAATTTTTATGAACTGGAGATCATAAGCTGGCTACAAGACAAAATGTTTTTGTAATGCATAACCTTTGAGAAAAATAAGTAATCCGATTTCAATTCCATCTCAAATATATAACAACAATCCATATTTGCATATGCACAGCATAACAATGTGGTTTTTAAAGGAAATAGAGGACCATTTCATTTGCAGGCAATATGATATGCACAATTTGGCATTTTGGTGAGCCTCACTGGTTGATTTAATGCTAGGGCTGCAGTGAGCATGGCGCTGAGCTCTACTTTGTGGCTTATGCTGAGGGCGTCAGCCACACTCCAGCAGGCCATTAATTCACAGCACACAAATGGATCCAAGCACAGGCCCCTGCCACACACAGAGACCTCCTTAGCTATCCCATCACACTCTCTATTCAAGCCAGGTTCCACACAGCCACATTTTGGCACCTCGCAGAACATGAGCGGGAAGACTATGGGAAAAAGAGGGAAAAGCTCTTGGACAAACTTGAAAACACCCTCTGTCAAAGTTTTAAATAATGCACTGTGCAAATCCGAGAGGATCGTCTAGGCTGAAAGGAGTCATAAATACAACACACATGTTGTGAACCCCAGAAAATGTTGGTTCCATCTGAGTTTAGACAGCAGGAATTCTACTGGCGCCCAACATGGGTTACAAAGGGCACTATAGTTTGCATGATTGTCTACTCATCAGCCTTTCATATGAGCATGTTTTGCATTTCTGGGGGAAACCGTATCTATATTTTAGGTCCTCTAATACTATGTTTTACTATGTACATTTAATGTCCTTATGTACTGTACTGAAAATTCTCTTAAACCATTGAGTTTTACATGCTAAATGCTTTTTCACATAATAACTGTTGGTATATGCTGGCACAGTAGTGCACACTTTAACTTGGTGTCAACTTGTTCATAACTGTTGTTATCCAGGTTACAAAACTTTGAAAATAAATTTGATCATTTGATTCCACATTGTATAGACTTGAAAGCGCCATAGTTCCATAATGTTGACTCTGAAATGTGTGGCAATAGAGACGCTGTTGTGATGCCCTTCTTTGTATAGTAAAAGTGTCTGTAAAATAGTGGGAGTGCTTCGGCTGCTGCAAGACTCCCCATTACAATAAAGTGGAGAAAGACGTGTCCATCTGTTTCCTTGGAAACATGCCCTGCACTCACTTGCTTCCACTTTAATCTCTCCAGCCATACCTTCTACTCTCTAGATTAGCTGATGCTAAGGCTCAGAAATGGATGGTCTTTCCTATTCCTTGTTCCCTAGCTTTGGACTCTCTCAATTTGTCTGGTTAGCAAAAAGCAATTTACCCTGACTTTATACAATACTATGAGTTTTCAAGTCTTCTCCTATGTGAAAAAGAATTTGCTGAGTGGAGGACCATGATTCAGAGAAAAACAACCCCTCCAAAGGGAGGTAAGACCTTTGCCAACACCCAATTAAGAGTGTAAATCACACTGATCAAATGATGTCATTAAACACAAGCACATTTCCTTTAGTCTGGCTGATAGAAGAACAGGATAAAATACTTAGGACATATGATGCTCAGACCTACATGAAATGGTCGCCCCAGATGCAAATGATTTGCTATTGTGATCATATAATGTTTTGACTTGTAGTATAAGGCACTGCAATATGCCAGCATTTGCCAAAATGCAAAACATGCTATTTAGCCATAGGACATTTTCAGTCTAACTGCAGAAGATGTTACAACTATTACCAGAGTTCTCTACAAGGCCACGGTTCAAACATGAATTATGTAGTTCTCTTAGTTACACCTTTAAGTGGTTTACACCATTCCTCATGATTCCCACTAAAGCATGGTGGATTGCGAAGTTGTGCCCTGCAGCTTCTTCTTACAATCTGCATAAAAAGTGAATCCACTCATCAACACATTGCACAGCTATAACAGATGTCTAGGGCACCAACAAGTACCAAAAATGTTAAGCCGGCACTCTATATGTAGGATTTAATGAATAAACTCAAAATATAAGATGCCAGGTATTGTTGCTCCCCTACATAGAGGCTTTACACTGACCTGTGACCTTTGTCTTTAAATATTGCTTGCATGTTAAAAGATTTTAATGAAGCTGGAGCCGTCCTCATCTGAACAGAGTGGACATTCCGTCTGGATTAAGGACTAGTGATGAGTAACAAGGAGGAGTAAATCCATCTCTCACTGGTGCTGAGAGGACAAGGGAACGCTCGACTGGAGGGTTGTTCCTGCAGGCCATGCCTCCAGTCAGCATGTGTGCATTCTTTGCAGGGCTGAAATCCCTGTGGCATATGGTTTTGGTGCTGTATCCAAAACTCCACCCTTAGAGGAACAGATTTAACTTGACAGTTTGGCCTGGTTCGACTGCAGTCCATCTCCCAAGGGTGCACTCGTACAAACTCACATGCAAAAAAGGTGTAACAAAAGTCAGTGAGAAGAGACGGCCCCAAAAAATCATAGCTGATAACATTCCATTTCTAAATCCTGAAAATGTTTCACCTCAGATCTGCATTGATATGTAGGCTACGTGTGCCTTTTTAATAAATGTATGTAGTTCTGTCCTTGAGCTGTTCTTGTCTATTGATGTTCTGTATTATGTCATTCTGTATTATGTTTCATGTTTTGTGTGGACCACAGGAAGAAGTGCTGCTGCATTTGCAACTACTAATGGGGATCCTAATAAAATACTAAAGAAATACAAAAAAACGCTGTTGACAGAGTGAAAAGTGTCTATGCACACACGCAAATCTCATGTAGGCATTACTGTACCTTTGTTCCAAAGTACCCTGTACCTGGCATGGATTGAGTGTTGAGAACACTCAAATCAAATCTAACACAGGAGGGCTAACCTTTTCTTTTAACCCAGCTTCTAGAACTGTATTCAATGCCCCCATAGGGTTGAGCCATGTGTCGAAGGATGGTGAAATAAGGTATGATGGGTGGACTGTGTTTAAACCTGTTGCAAAATGTAAATACGCATGCTTTGAAAGACCATTGCTTTCCTATCTTAAACTGAACTCTGCCTTTAAACTCAACAATTCAGATAAAAGACAGCATATTTGACATTTTATCTCAAATAGCTTGAGACAGTGACAGGGATATGATCCGGATCAGAACCAATTTCTGTTCTATTATTTAGAAAAATGATTTACCTGCCGTTCAGAAAGTTTTGTCCTGAACTATGTCATAACTCATGGGTCTTCAACTCTTAGCAAAACAAAGACGAATCCAGATAGATCCTGATTAACATGCACACCAAGCACACAACTAATTGCAAAAAAAGCGTCTGAACTGGCCAAAAACGTGCGCACTCACAAATACATACAAAATCAATTTAAGACTACTGTGGAGATAATCCAAGTCCTTTGTTATTTAATACAGTCTGGTCTATCACCAACCAAGTCCTACATCCTACAGCAAGACTATTGAATGGGATTCTGAAACACATTGACCCTCCTCACTCAATAAATAGGTCACATGGGAAAAATAGTGGGCCATTGTCTCTTGTACGAAGGAAACTAAAGCAGAAACTGTTTCTAAGTTGTCACTATGTGGAAATAGGAGCCTGTTCTGAAGCTTATAGTTCTACAACAAATATGGTTGAGTTTTCATAAACTTATGATAGCCAATAACATGCTATGCAAATAGAATAAAAGTATCATGCTTCTGCTTACCTAAAGTAGGCCTAGATTTTCTATCATAGGCTACAAGTTAGCATATAGGCTAATTGAGTTATCATAAACCACGTTTTCATCCACAGTTTTTATGCAAGTAAAGTCATACCGTATAAAAAATTATCACGACAGCTGTGATGGAAACAGGAAGTGTCGTTAAAAAAATTAAATGCAGAGAGATCATTTGTTCGTTCGACATGGTGGGATCTTTTTGTGCCGGTAAAATGTACTATGCGAGAAATAGCAGTGGAAACGCATTTATGTGCAAATATTGATAATACCCATCATATCAAAGTGAACTTGGAGTCACGCTTGATATGGTTCGTGGTCCTCCCACTACGACTCGGAAAACCATGCAGTTTATTAGGCCACAGATAAAATAAGTTGTGATGAACTTCACAGGGTGGTGAAAGTTCACAGTGATATTGATGCTCCTTTCCAATAAATATTGAGGGTCTTATTCTGGTGACATGATCATCGATGCTTGACTGCCGTTTGACAAATACCTTATCCATAATAATCTCATGTAGACTCGCATACCCACACAGTATCTGCAAACTGTTGGCTAGAGCACACATTCCAAGACCAGAGTAGGCACATTTGTATATAACACAACAGTTTTGTGACAAAACTATCGATAGACTTGAAAATGCGATGGAAGCACATTGAACTTTAGATTTTATTTGGTACATGAAACTTAAGAGAAAAAATAAATGTTGTGTGCACTATGTCATCACTCACTGATTTCTGTCTGCAACAAGTCGGTTTGATGGGAACACACCACTTGTGGGAAAATGCGCACATTTTCTTTATTCGGATTCTAGAATATTTGCATTAAAATCTGTCGCTAATTGGATGGAAACCTACCTACTGTCTGTATGAAATACAACACTGTCTACAAGTGAAACATTAGCATTGCATTTAGTTGTTAGTGTCTTTTTCAGCTGTCACATGTACCAGCGATAGCTTCAGGAGGAAAACTAAACCTGAAAGTGTTTTACCTTCCAGCAGGAGTAGCTTTGGGCCTGAAGAACGACATCAGTGACCAACATGAAGCACATATGGTGTTAGGGGCATGGTCTACAGTCTGTCTTTGGGCTGGGATCTTTGTGGAAGCTGGTAATGCATTTAACCATGATGGTCCTGATGTGAGGGGCAGATATTTTTTCTCATAATTTTTTCTCATAATGATTTGTTTGAACACTTGACATTTATCCTGCATTATGTACTTTTAGAAAGCCAGAAAACAGATGAGAAGAAACTAGTGCTACACACCATCTAATATGAAAATTGATTTTGAGTAGCCCATTGCCTTGCGCTGCTAAACACTCTCCATAAATACACTATCCATAAACATTATTCTTCTTACCTGCCACCCTCCTATCACCTTACACAGGCTATTCATTTCCTCAATCTCCATCTGACTACAAGTGCTGCTACATTATCCTGTTAAAGCCAAGTGAGGAGGAATCCTTAGGCCAATGCAGAGGTACAACTGGCAGGTGTGAGTCTCTCAGAGCTCTTTCAGAGCTATCAGCTACACCAGACATGCTGGCTCAATTCCACCGGCCATGAAAGTTGAAGAAGCTAGGCAGTTTTATATTTGACAGCGTTGCAGCGCTAGCATTGCCAGTGGAAAGGCAATCCATTCAAGAGCTTCTCCAGCAGCACTCATTACAGAGGCATTTTATCAGGTAGGCTACTGGCTGCAATTCCATTTCAGAGGCAGTTACTCCTTACTATAAAATACCTTCCTGAAAAAACAGCCTGCCAGATATGACCTGAGCATTTTCTAAGAAGGTATTTGAGTGCCCATAACTTTTACAAATTCTTGCCAATGAACTGTAAAATGCAAGTATGTAAGCAAAGAGTGCCACAATTCATGTGCATTTGCTCATTTGACTGATTCATAAAATCTACTGCTCTCAGTTTTTCAAACATGCCATTTCTGAATGGAATGTGCATAGTCAAACTAGACACAGGTGACATGAAATTCCCAAATGAATGAAACTACCCACTGGGCAAAAACTGGTTGAATCAATGTTGTTTCCACATAATTTCAACAACAAAATGTAATGCGATAATGCTAAATCATCATGGAAAACTGATTGGATTTGCAAAAAGTCATCAACGTGAGGAATTTGGTACTTTTTTCACTCAACTTTTAACCTAAATCCAATGACATGGGGAATTTTTAAGTTGATTTTACCTTGAATTCACGTTAGTTGACAACTCAACCAAATGTAAATCAAAACTAAACGTTGAACTGACATCTGTGCCCAGTGGGTAATCATTTGCAATGATAATAGTCTACAGGTTTAGATGACTACTCTCTGAACCTACGAGAGCTGCTCTTAAATCACTTTGTGCAGTGTTCTGACTTATTTTTGCAACTGCTAGTGTTCTGAATATTGGTAATACATTACAGCATGCAGTTTGCTAGTATGGCCAAAAGTTTGACGTTACTGTATCCGCTCATGAACTCACACCTCAGCCTAGGAGGTACTCTAGTCTGCACCTTATACACTTTACATAATCACAACAACTGCCGATCTGATAGGATCCAGTCTAGCATATGCCAAAACCGCATATCTAAAATGCTATCTCTGAGCAACCAGTTGAGCGTACCAATCTTACACTTGGCCCTTGTGATTGAAATCTATATTTTCTATTACCTTTCTGTAAACAGATGGCGGATAAGGGAGACCAGGAGCACTGAAATTCTTTCCTTGGAGCCCTGCATGGCAATCCCAATGTATGAAGTAGAGTCTCTCCTGACTGAGGTAGGGATGATTAACCTCAGCCTTTCTGTAGACCTCCCTGGGAGTTGGGAGAGCAGCCAGAGCCAGGTCATTCACCAGCAGCTGACAACCACAGTCCCTTCCCTGAGCCCCCAGCTTAATGACAGGGTCACTGCTAATTTTCTAATGCGCAACCTACCTCAACATGTATCCACTGCTCATACATTAGGAAGGTGTATTGAATAGCCGGCATGGGCATGGCCTCTGCTATTGTTGCTGTGCCTCAGGGTATACTACACTAGTACATGAATTGACTACAAAAGAAGAGAATGCGTGCACAATTACAAGGTAAACTAAATGTCCTTACTCTCTGGCTGAGAGCGTAATAAGAGCTCCCGTTAACTGAGGAAAGAAGTTTAAATGGTTACTTCATTTCAGAATGTTTCTGATAGCTACTGTACAGTGTTTAAGTTCCATCTGTCACGTCCTGACCAGTAAAAGAGGTTGTTTGTTATTGTAGTTTGGTCAGGGCATGGCAGGGGGTGTTTGTTTAGAGTGTTTCGGGGTTTGTTGGGCTATGTTCTTGTTAGTCTATTTCTATGATAGTTCTAGTATGTCTATTTCTATGTGGTGTTTATTGGGTTGACCTTCAATTGGAAGCAGCTGCTCCTCGTTGCTTCTAATTGAAGGTCCTATTTAGTAGGGGTGTTTTGTCATGGGTTTTTGGTGGGTAGTTGTTTCGTGTATAGCTGTATGCCTTACAGGACTGTTTGTCGTTGTTTTTGTATACATGTGTTTTGTTTAGGTTTTCCTTCTTTCTGCCAATGAAAAGAAGATGAGTATACAGACTCCCGCTGCATTTTGGTCCAATTCATACGACGCCCATGACAGAACTACCCACCACAAACGGACCAAGCAGCGGAGGAAGGAGCGGCAGCAGAGCTGTAAAGAGGACTGGACATGGGAGGACATCCTGGACGGCAAGGGATCCTATACGTGGGAAGAGATCCTGGTCGGAAGGGATCGCCTCCCATGGGAACAGGTGGAGGCAGCCAGGAGAGAGGAGATACTGACGGGTGAGTCACCATGAAGGAAGGCTGAAGAGGACAGAGAATGCTATGTTGGGACACGGCTAGCAAGGAAGCCTGAGAGGCACCCCCAATAATTCTTTTGGGGGGGCACACGGGTAGTTTGGCTGGGCCAAGGGTGAGCCCTAAGTCAACTCCCCGTGCTTATTATGGGCAGCGTGTGGAGTGGAGAGCGCCGGTGTATGCGGAAGTGCGCACGATCTCGACCATGCGCACGCTCAGTCTGGTGCGAGTGATCCCAGCCCCTCGCAAGTGCCGTGCTAGAGTGGGCATCCAGCCTGGAAGGAGGATGCCTGCGCAGCACATCTGGCCACCAGTGCGCCTCCTAGGCCCAGGCTACCCTATGCCTGCTCTACGCACGGCAGCCATCAGGCCTCTGCACAGCCCAGTTCGCCCTGTGCCAGCACTCCGCTCGTGCAGGGCTACTATAACCATCCAGCCAGGACGGGTTGTGCAGGAGGTGCGCTCCAGACCTCCAGTGCCTACTCATGGCCCGGTGTATCCAGTTCCTGCTCCTCGCACTAGCCCTGAGGTGCGTGTCTCTAGTCTGGCGCCTCCAAAGCCAGCACCATGCACCAGGCCTCCAGTGTGTCAGCCCAGTCTAGTACGTCCTGTTCCCACTCCTCGCACTAGCCTTGGGATGCGTGTCTCCAGTCTGGTACCTCCAGTACCAGCCCCACGCACCAGGCCTCCAGTGCGTCAACCCAGTCCAGCTCATCCTGCTCCTGCTCCTCTCACTAGCCCTGTGGTGCGTGTCCCTAGTCTGGCGCCTCCTAAGCCAGCCCCACGCATCAGGCCTTCAGTGCGCAGTCCCCGTCCAGAGCTTCCGGCAACAGTGCCCCGTCCAGAGTATCCGGCAACAGTGCCCCGTCCAGAGTGTCCGGCAACAGTGCCCCGTCCAGAGTGTCCGGCAACAGTGCCCCGTCCAGAGTGTCCGGCAACAGTGCCCCGTCCAGAGTGTCCGGCAACAGTGCCCCGTCTAGAGACGGCCCACAGTACGGAGCCAGCAGAGACGGCCCACAGTCCGGAGCCAGCAGAGACGGCCCACAGTCCGGAGCCAGCAGAGACGGCCCACAGTCCGGAGCCGACAGAGACGGCCCACAGTCCGGAGCCGACAGAGACGGCCCACAGTCCGGAGCCGACAGAGACGGCCCACAGTCCGGAGCCGACAGAGACGGCCCACAGTTCGGAGCCGACAGAGACGGCCCACAGTCCGGAGCCGACAGAGTCGCCCTACAGTCCGAAACCGGCGCAGCCAGAGTCGCCCTACAGTCCGGAACCAGCACAGCCAGAGTCGCCCTCCAGTCCGGAGCTCCAGAGTCGCCCTCCAGTCCGGAGCTCCCAGAGTCGCCCTCCAGTCCGGAGCTCCCAGAGTCGCCCTCCAGCCCGAGGTCTCCAGCAACGCGCCTCAGCCCGAGGTCTCCAGCGACGCACATCAGCCCGAGGTCTTCAGCGATGCGCCTTTGCCCAGAGACTTCGGGAGGGGTAAAATATAATAAGCATTTAGCGGGGGTGGACAGGTTAGGTTGGGGAGTAAGGCCGGAGCCTGAGCCACCTCCGTAGTAGGAGGTTGGGGAGGGGGGGTGTAGCACAAGAACCGTCGGTGACGGTGGCCACCCTCCCTTCCCTCCCTTTAGTTAGGTTTATTTTTTGTTTTGGGGTTTATTTTTTTGGTGTTTATTTTTTGTGTGAGGTGCTTCCGGGGTCTGCACCTTTGTCACGTCCTGACCAGTGAAAGAGGTTGTTTGTTATTGTAGTTTGGTCAGGGCGTGGCAGGGGGTGTTTGTTTAGAGTGTTTCGGGGTTTGTTGGGCTATGTTCTTGTTAGTCTATTTCTATGTTAGTTCTAGTATGTCTATTTCTATGTGGTGTTTATTGGGTTGACCTTCAATTGGAAGCAGCTGCTCCAATTTGCAGAATTATCTAGGTGACCAGAAAATCATTGAACAAAAATATAAATGCAACATGCAAAAATGTCAAAGATTTTACTGAGTAACAGTTCATATCAGGAAATCTGTCAATTGAAATAAATAAATTAAACCCTAATCTATGGATTTCACATGACTTGGCACGGGTGGGGAGCCAGGCACAGCCAATCAGTTTTTCCCCACAAAACGGCTTTATTACAGACAGAAATACTCCTTTCTGGGATTTATTTTATATCAGCTCGTATAAATGCAAAGATGATTTCACTTTTAGAAAGAGATGTTCTTTTATTTTTATTGCATAATCTACAACATGCTTATTTCAACTGTACAAACCCGTCCAACTGGAGTAAGAATCCAGTCCAGATCCTCCCACAATAATTTGTCAAATGTGATATTTCTGTAAAAACAAGCCAGGAAACAACATAATCCTCAAAAATAGCAGAACATTGGAGGACTTAGCACACCTAGTGGGTTGGCCAGGTGATGGACTCGTAAACAGATAATAACTTAATGCTAGGGCCAATTTGGAAGCAGCTGGGGTTAAGGCAGTAGAGGCAGGTGTTTTAGCTCAGACCAGCACAGCACTAAGCACCACAAGCAGAGAAATTAATGGGGCATCTCCACATAGCCAGGCAATGCATTTACATACAGCTCATTAGCACAGAACACAACTAAACAAAGAAAAGGACATCCACAAACAACATTTAGATACTCATGGCTTATATTTTGATGCACAACAGAACACATACACACAAAAAGGAAAAAAGCAATAAAAAAAATATATATATAAAATTGAAGGATGATTATGAAGACTAAATACACAATGTAAATGTTTGAGGACAGGGTTTTGTTCTCTCTGGATTCCATTAGAATGACGATACACAAGAGAGTATTTATTTTTGTATTCAAAGCATGTTTTATCATGTATGGAGTTGGTACAGATCATTTGATTTTAACACACCAATTTAAAATAAAAAATTATAACAAGCATGTCATTTTAAGTAAGAATGAGCATCAACATAAATGTAAATGTCAATGCTAGCACTTAACAAGACATTTATAGCGGGAATTCCATTTATAGAGGGAATTAAAACAAATACTATTTAAGTGCATTGCATCAATCCAATATCGTGTTTTTCAGAGCTTCTGGTTTGAAAACATTAAAAAGCCTTTCAATGTACACTACCGTTCAAAAGTTTGGCGTCACTTACAGTAGAAATGTCCTTGTTTTCCATGAAAACATACATGGAATTAGTTGCAAAATGAATAGGAAATATAGTCAAGAGTCAAGATGTTGACAATGTTATAAATAATGATTTTTAATTGAAATAATAATTGTGTCCTTCAAACTTTGCTTTCGTCAAAGAATTGTCTATTTGCATCAATTACAGCCTTGCAAACCTTTGGCATTCTAGTTGTCAACTTGTTGAGGTAATCTGAAGAGATTTCACCCCATGCTTCCTGAAACACCTCCCACAAGTTGGATTGGCTTGATGGGCACTTCATACGTACCATATGGTCAAGCTCAATAGGGTTGAGATCCTGTGACTGTGTTAGCTGGCCACTCCATTATAGACAGAATACCAGCTGACTGCTTCTGCCCTAAATAGTTCTTGCATAGTTTGGAGCTGTGCTTTGGGTCATTGTCCTATTGTAGGAGGAAATTGGCTCCAATTAAGTGCCGTCCACAGAGTTTGGCATGGCGTTGCAAAATGGAGTGATAGCCTTCCTTCTTCAAGATCCCTTTTACCCTGTAAAAATCTCCCACTTTATCACCACCAAAGCACCCCCAGACCATCACATTGCCTCCACCATGCTTGACAGATGGCGTCAAGCACTCCTCCAGCATCTTTTTATTTTTTCTGCGTCTCACGAATGTTCTTCTTTGTGATCGAACACCTCAAACTTAGATTTGTCTGTCCATAACACTTTTTTCCAATCTTCCTCTGTCCAGTGTCTGTGTTCTTTTGCCCATCTTAATTTTTTATTTGTATTGGCCAGTCTGACATATGGCTTTTTCTTTGCAACTCTCCCTATAAGGCCAGCATCTCGGAGTCGCCTCTTCACTGTTGATGTTGAGACTGGTACGATTTAATGAAGCTGCCAGTTGAGGACTTGTGAGGCATCTGTTTCTCAAACTAGACACTCTAATGTACTTGTCCTCTTGCTCAGTTGTGCACCGAGGCCTCCCACTCCTCTTTATATTCTGGTTAGAGCCAGGCTGCGCTGTTCTGTGAAGGTAGTAGTACACAGTGTTGTACGAGGTCTTCAGTTTCTTGGCAATTTCTTGCATGGAATAGCGTTCATTTCTCAGAATAAGAATAGACTGACGAGTTTCAAAAGAAAGTTCTTTGTTTCTGGCCATTTTGAGCATGTAATCGAACCCACAAATGCTGATGCTCCAGACACTCAAGTAGTCTAAAGAAGGCCAGTTTTATTGCTTCTTTAATCAGGGCAACAGTTTTTAGCTGTGCTAACATAATTGCAAAAGGGTTTTCGAATTATCAATTAGCCTTTTAAAATGATAAACTTGGATTAGCTAACACAGCGTGCCATTGGAACACAGGAGTGATGGTTGCTGATAATGGGCCTCTGTACGCCTATGTAGGTATTCCATTAAAAATCAGCAGTTTCCAGCTACAATAGTCATTTACAACATTAACAATGTCTACACTGTATTTATGATCAATTTAATATTATTGTAATGGACCAAAAATTGGCTTTTCTTTCAAAAGCAAGGACATTTCTAAGTGACCTCAAACTTTTGAACGGTAGTGTAGATGTAAGGGGTTTCATGGGGGTTATTGCTCAAAATGTTGGGCCTTTCTGGAAGGCCTTAGGTGTGAAAATGTGAATCACACCTCAACAACAACCCATGTAACCCAATTGGACTGTTGGGGGTAGAGATGATGAGGGAGGGGGGAGACCGGATGTTTACATTCACAGAAGAAGAGTGACTTTAAAAAATAGCAATATCATGTACTGTATCCCAGAAATGTTTCCAAGAAATGTTGCTTTATAATTATTTCATCATTGAGAGATAATATTGAGTGAGTTCCAGACATGATAGTGTTTGAAGCTGAGTGGATGCTTCTTTCATGTCCATTCCCTTGGTCATGACATCCCATCTACCTATTCACCTCAGCCTGGAAGACCATTAGGACACATGATGCCCTCTACTGGTTTAAGGCTTCTTGTTTTTGCGGTTCCAATGAACATATCCAAGGTCCTCATTAAAACACGTCGATCACATTTCCTTGGCCACAAGACTAAGATACTGTAATTTTGTGGCTTGGGCTAGATGATTTTGTTGGAGTAGATGACAGAGGTTCCCCACAGTTGCTTTCATATTCTGCTCTTTCTGTTTAAATTGATATGGCGTTTTTCTCATTTAATATATGTATATATTTTAAATATAAGTGGCAGCGGGTTGAGCACAATAGAAGATAGGACTTCTAATGCTGGTCACAGCTTTTATTGTGTTGTTCTTGATATTGCATCATTGACTCATTCAGGAAACATAGGTATGTACGGGTGAGAAAGACTGTTTTAATGAGTGTTGTTAGGAAATATAAACTGACTGTAATGGCTCAGGCCTCATGTTAGTGTAGAGGACCACAGGCAAACACTCTCAACACAAGTCACTATTGTATCTAGATTGCTTAAACTCTTAAATAACTGGACACACACACCCACACCCACACACGTACAGTGCCTTGACTCATTTCATATGTATATGCTGTATTCTACTGTATTTTAGTAAATGCCACTCAGACATTGCTCGTCCTAATATTGATATATTTCTTAATTCCATTAACTTTTAGATGTGTGTGTATTGTTATGAATTGTTCGATACTACTGCACTATTGGAGGTAGGAACACAAGCATTTTGCTATACCCACAATAACATCTGCTAAATATGTGTGTGTCGCCAATACAATTTGATTTGATTTTCAGAAAGTATTGACACCCCTTGACTTTTTCCACATTTTGTTGTGTTAGAGCCTGAATTTTAAATGGATTACATGTAGATGTTTTTGTCACTGGCCTACACAATACCTCATAATGTCAAAGTGGAATTATGTTTTTGAAATGTTTACAAATTAATTAAAAATGAAAAGCTGAAATGTCTGGAGTCAATAAGTATTCAACCCCTTTGTTATGGCAAACCTAATTAAGTTCAGGAGTAACAATGTGCTTAATCAGTCACATAATAAGTTGCATAGACTCACGCTGTGTGCAATAGTGTTTAACATGATTTTTGAATGACGACCTCATCTCTATACTGCACACATACAATTATTGTCACAAGGGTTGTGAAATGGAGACCAAGGCACAGCGGGTAAAGTGCTCATCTTCTTAATTTATTAGAAATAACACTTAAACAAAAGATCCAAACGACGAAACAGTCCCATAAGGTGCACAGACTATACAGGAAATAACCAGCCACAAAACACAAGTCAAACAAATCTCAACTAAATATGGCCTCCAATTAGAGACAACGACAACCAGCTGCCTCTAATTGGAGGTCCTACCAAAAACCCAACATAGAAGTAGAAAACTAGATTTAAACATAGAAATAGAAAACATAGAACCTAAACCAAAAACACCAAAACACACAACACAAACACCCCCTGCCACGCCCTGTCAAACTACAATGACAAATTACCCTTTTTACTGTTCAGGACGTGACAATTATCTATAAGGTCCCTCATTCGAGCAGTGCATTTCAAACACAGATTCAACCACATAGACCAGGGAAGTTTTACAATGCCTTGCAAAGAAGGGCACCTATTGACATTGAATATCCCTTTGAGCATGGTGAAGTTATTGATTACACTTAAGATGGCATATTAATAAACCCAGTCACTACAAACATACAGGCGTCCTTCCTAACTCATTTGTTGAAGAGGAAGGAAACCGCTCAGGGATTTCACCATGAGGCCAATAATGACTTTAAAACAGATACAGAGTATAATGGCTGTGATAGGAGAAAACTGAGGATGGATCAACAACATTGTAGTTGCTCCACATTACTAACCTAATTGACAGAGTAAAAAGAAGAATGTACAGAATCCAAAACATGCATCCTAAAGTAGGCCCTAAAGTAATACTGCAAAAACATTTGTCAAAACATTGACCTTTTTTTCCTGAATACAAAGTGTTATGTTTGGGGCAAATCCGAATAAAACACATTACTGAGTACCATTCTCCATATTTTCAAGCATAGTGGTGGCTGCATCATGTTATGGGTATGCTTGTAATCATTAAGGACTGGGGAGGTTTTCAGGATAAAAAATAAACAGAATGGAGCCAAGCACAGGCAAAATCCAAGAAGAAAATCTGGTTCAGTCTGTTTTCCACCAGACATTGAGAGATTAATTCACCTTTCAGCAGGACAATAACCTAAAACACAAGGACAAATTTACACTGGAGTCGCTTACCAAGAAGACAATTTAGTTATTTTATTTATTTTTATTTCACCTTTATTTAACCAGGTAGGCTAGTTGAGAACAAGTTCTCATTTGCAACTGCGATCTGGCCAAGATAAAGCAAAGCAGTTCGACACATACAACAACACAGAGTTACACATGGAATAAACAAACATACAATCAATAATACAGTAGAAAAATCTATATACAGCATGTGCAAATGAGGTAGGATAAGAGAGGTAAGGCAATAAATAGGCCATGGTGGCGAAGGCTTTACCTGCAGAGACTTGTAGATGACCTGGAGCCAGTGGGTTTGGCGAGGGCCAGCCAGCAAGAGCATACAGGTTGCAGTGGTGGGTAGTATATGGGGCTTTGGTGACAAAACGGATGGCACTGTGATAGACTGCATCCTGTTGAGTAGAGTGTTGAAGGCTATTTTGTAGATGACATCGCCGAAGTCGAGAATCGGTAGGATGGTCAGTTTTACGAGGGTGTGTTTGGCAGCATTTGTGAAGGATGCTTTGTTACGAAATAGGAAGCCGATTCTAGATTTAATTTTGGATTGGAGATGTTTGATGTGAGTCTGGAAGGAGAGTTTACAGTCTAACCAGACACCTAGGTATTTGTAGTTGTCCACAT
The DNA here is from genome assembly GCF_965601325.2 of Salmo salar. NCBI lineage: Eukaryota > Metazoa > Chordata > Actinopteri > Salmoniformes > Salmonidae > Salmo > Salmo salar. The sequence goes on along the minus strand of NC_138300.1, from coordinate 91,865,420 downwards.
ATTCTAAGCCATAACCGTCCAGAGTAGTGATGCTGGACGGGCGGGCAGTTGCGGTCAGCGAACGGTTGAAGAGCATGCATTTAGTTTTACTTGCATTTAAGAGCAATTGGAGGCCACGGAAGGAGAGCTGTATGGCATTGACGCTCATCTGGAGGTTAGTTAACACAGTGTCCAAAGAGGGGCCAGAGGTATACAGAATGGTGTCGTCTGCGTAGAGGTGGATCAGAGAATCACCAGCAGCGAGAGCGACATCATTGATGTATACAGAGAAGAGAGTCGGCCCGAGAATTGAACCCTGTGGCACCCCCATAGAGACTGCCAGAGATCCGAACAACAGGCCCTCCTATTTGACATGGTGAACTCTATCGGAGAAGTAGTTGGTGAACCAAGCGAGGCAATCATTTGAGAAACCAAGGTTGTTGAGTCTGCCAATAAGAATGTTGTGAATGACAGAGTCGATGAATGTTCCTGAGTGGCAGAGTTACAGTTTAGACTTAAATCTACTTGAAAAGGCAAGACCTGAAAATGGTTGTCTAGCAGTGATCTACAACCAATTTGAACGAGCTTGAAGAATATGAAAAATAATAATGAGCAAATGCTGCAAAATCCAGGTGTGGAAAGCTCTTAAAAACTTACTCAGAAAAACTTACAGCTGTAATCACTGTAAAAGGTGGTTCTACAAAGGGATGTGAATACTTAGGTAAATGAGATACTGTATTTCATTTTCAACACATTTGCAAACATTTCTAAAACAGGTTTTTACTTTGCGGGATGAGAAAAATAATCAATTTAATCCATTTTGATTTCAGGCTGTAACACAACAAAATATGGAATAAGTCAAGGGGTATGAATACTTTTTGAAGGCACTGTACTGCATGTTCACAAATGCTCACACACAGGACCCCAGCAGCTATTTTAACTACCAGTGTCTCTGGAACAGCTCGAATAGGGGAAAGCTTTAGCTCAGAAAAAACTGTGAAGAACAACAGTTGTTTTCCATTGACTAATTTAGCTTTGTCTGTTTCTTTTATAATCCCTATAGAAGTAGTGAGCACTGTTTATATTCTGACACCTGATGAAAAGACTAAGTGCAGATCTATTTTAACACCTACTTAAATGATCCAGAGAAAAGACAGAAAATAAATTACACAAATTAAGCAGAATGTTGGGGGCAAATTATATGCTCTGAGAAAGTGGTTAGCGTTGATTCACTGGGCTAATTTATTATAAAGCCTTCCAGCATGTTCCTTCAGTCAAACCCTGTCAGCTTGGCAGACTATAGCTGGCACAGCCACAAAGTCATACAATGTTATTTTAAACCTATCCCTATTCTTAACGACACTGCTAACCCTATTGCTTAACTTTAACCTTTAGTTAAGACTAACAAGCTATTTCTTGTTTTCATGGATTTTCACAATAGCCAGTGTTGACTTTGTAGCTGGCCCATCTAGTGGAAATTGATCAGTTCTGCCTCAAGGACAAGACTCATCCCAATAAACGTCAACCTGCATCAGCTTGCAGCAACAGCAGGCTGAGAGCAGAGAGCTTGCACTCCCATCAGGTATTTCACTCTCATAGACAGGAAGTCTTTCATACAACGGCAACTTCATAACTCAGCAAAAAAACTACCTCAGGTCTTATTCACAGCCCATGTTCACACTTATAGTTCTGGATGAAAAATTGACACTTCCATGATAATTACATCATGAGTTCCAACCAACAGTAGAATCAAACCGTAGCAGAGGTAGTTGTTAGAGTCTTAAAGCACTATTCATGGACAGTTGAAGTCGGAAGTTTGCATACACCTTAGCAAAGTACATTTAAACTCAGTTTCACAATTCCTGACATTTAATCCTAGTAAAAATTGGTAGGTAATAGGTAATAGGTAAGTTAGGATCACCAATTACTTTTAAGAATGTGAAATGTCAGAATAATAGTAGAGAGAATGAATTATTTGAGCTTTTACATTCCCAGTGGGTCAGAAGTTTACATACACTCAATTAGCATTTGGTAGCATTGCCTTTAAATGACGTAACTTGGGTCAAATGTTTCGGGTAGCCTTCCACAAGCTTCCCACAATAAATTGGGTGAATTTTGGCCCATTCCTCCTGACAGAGCTGGTGTAACTGAGTCAGGTTTGTAGGCCTACTTGCTCGCACATGCTTTTTCAGTTCTGTGCACGCATTTTCTATAGGGTGAGGTCAGGGCTTTGTGATGGCCACTCCAATATCTTAACTTTGTTGTCCTTAAGCCATTTTTCCACAACTTTGGAAGTATGCTTGGGGTCATTGGCCATTTGGAAGACCAATTTGCGACCAAGCTTTAACTTCCTGACTGATGTCTTGAGATGTTGCTTCAATATATCCACATCATTTTCCCACCTCATTATGCCATCTATTTTGTGAAGTGCACCAGTCCCTCCTGCAGCAAAGCACCCCCACAACATCATTCTGCCACCCCCGTGCTTTACGGTTGGGATGGTGTTGTTCGGCTTGCAAGCCTCTCCCTTTTTCCTCCAAACATAACGATGGACATTATGGCCAAACAGCTCTATTTTTGTTTCATCAGACCAGAGGACATTTCCCCAGAAAGTACAATCTTTGTCCCCATGTGCAGTTGCAAACCGTAGTCTGGCTTTTTTATGGCGGTTTTGGAGCAGTGGCTTCTTCCTTGCTGAGCGGCCTTTCAGGTTATGTTGATATAGGACTAATTTTACTGTGGATATAAATACTTTTGTACCTGTTTCCTACAGAATCATAACAAGGTCCTTTGCTGTTGTTCTGAAATTGATTTGCACTTTTCGCACCAAAGTACATTCATCTCTAGGAAACAGAACGCGTCTCTTTCCTGAGCGGTATGACGGCAGCGTGGTGCCATGGTGTTTATACTTGCATACTATTGTTTGTACAGATGAACGTGGTACCTTCAGGCGTTTGGAAATTGCTCCCAAGGATGAATCAGACTTGTGGAGGTCTACAATTTTTTTTCTAATGTCTTGGCTGATATCTTTTGATTTTCCCATGATGTCAAGCAAAGTGGCACTGAGTTTGATGGTAGGCCTTGAAATACATACACAGGTACACCTCCAATTGACTCAAATGATGTCAATTAGCCTATCAGAAGCTTCTAAAGCCATGACATAATTTGCTGGAATTTTCCAAGCTGTTTAAAAGCACAGTCAACTTAGTGTATATAAACGTCTGACCCACTGGAATTGTGATACAGTGAATTATAAGTGAAATAATCTGTCTGTAAACAATTGTTGGAATAATGACTTGTGTCATGCACAAAGTAGATGTCCTAACCGACTTGCCAAAACTATAGTTTGTTAAGAAGAATTTTGTGGAGTGGAGGAAAAACGAGTTTTAATGACTCCAACCTAAGTGTATGTAAACTTCCGACTTCAACTGAATGTATGTCTACAGATTTAGATAATAGATATTCACTGTAGTGCAATCAATTTAAAACGGTCTCTCTGTCCTATTCTCACTCTCTTTTAAAGTGATTATCCGAAAGTCAATGTGGGATCCATTGTGACCTGTGAATGTGACCAATAGAAAACAGATTGTTCCTTCAGCCGTGAACGATTACTAACAGCAGATGGGATGCTTATGCTGAACTCCTTGTGGGAATTCAAATTAAACCGTCATTGCTGAAATGCTTTGGCCAAAGTGGCAAGGCATTCTAAAGACCATGTTAACCCTGTGCAGTGCAAATGTTTGTTTTTAGGCAATAGCCACTCAAGTATATGCAACTGGAACAGTATAATCTCAAAGCCGATCCATGGTCATTCCAGCATCTGCATTTTTGTATTTTTTTATTTCACCTTTATTTATTTATTTTATTTTTTATTTAATTTATTTATTTACCTTTATTTATTTTTTATTTCACCTTTCACCAGGTAGGCAAGTTGAGAACAAGTTCTCATTTACAATTGCGACCTGGCCAAGATAAAGCAAGCAGTTTGACACATACAACAACACAGAGTTACACATGGAGTAAAACAAACATACAGTCAATAATATAAGTCTATATACAAAGTGAGCAAATGAGGTGAGATAAGGGAGGTAAAGGCAAAAAAGGCCATGGTGGTGAAGTAAATACAATATAGCAAGTAAAACACTGGAATGGTAGATTTGCAGTGGAAGAAAGTGCAAAGTAGAAATATAAATAATGGGGTGCAAAGGAGCAAAATAAATAAATAAATGAATACAGCAGGGGTAGAGGTAGTTGTTTGGGCTAAATTATAGATGGGCTATGTACAGGTGCAGTGATATGTGAGCTGCTCTGACAGCTGGTGCTTAAAGCTAGTGAGGGAGATAAGTGTTTCCAGTTTTAGAGATTTTATTAGTTCGTTCCAGTCATTGGCAGCAGAGAACTGGAAGGAGAGGTGGCCAAAGGAGGAATTGGCTTTGGGGGTGACCAGAGAGCTATACCTGCAGTAGCGCGTGCTACAGCTTTGTGCTGCTATGGTGACCAGCGAGCTGAGATAAGGGGGAACTTTACCTAGCAGGGTCTTGTAGATGACCTGGAGCAAGTGGGATTGGCGACGAGTATGAAGCGAGGGCCAGCCAACGAGAGCGTACAGGTCGCAGTGGTGGGTAGTATATGGGGCTTTGGTGACAAAACGGATGGCACTGTGATTGTTGCGTCAAAAGATAGGTATTCATATTCAAGGCATTCACATTTTCAACTGATTTCAAAGATAAACCACCAGCAGGGGGCGAAAGAGTGTATGCATTGTGGAACCCATCATTAGCTTGTGTTTCCCTGGGGGAACATATATACTGGTGCACCTTTGTGATAGCAGGTGGTGAAATGTTTGGTGAAAAAGCATTTCACTGGAAGTCCTTCATGGAAGAGGAGACTCTCTTTCATACACATTCAGCTCATTTAGGATCCTGGAGACTCAACCGGTAGGCACATGGACATTGTTGTGTACAATTGTTGCCAGTTGGGTGTTTATTTGTGTTGAGAATTGAGACCAATTGTCTAATTTAGTATATAGTATAATTTAGATAATATGACTACATTGAGATTATGTATTTAATTTGAAATGACCTTACTTGAAGTAATGTATATTTCTTTTTGTGTTTTGCCTTTAACTTGTTGGGGATATGGGGCAGTATTTTCACGGCCGGATAAAAAAAACGTACCCGATTTAAACTGGTTACTACTCTTACCCAAAAACGAGAATATGCATATAATTAGTAGATTTGGATAGAAAACAATCTGAAGTTTCTAAAACTGTTTGAATGGTGTCTGTGAGTATAACAGAACTCATATGGCAGTCAAAACCCTGAGACAAATCCTAACAGGAAGTGGAAATCTGATTTGTGGAATCACTTTCAACACTTTGCCTATGAAACACACCGTGAGTTAGGATTCATTTAGCACTTCCTAAGGCTTCCACTAGATGTCAACAGTCTTTACAAAGTGGTTTGAGTCTTCTCCGGTAAAATCTGACCGAACGAGAGGCCTGGAAAGTTTGTCATAGAGGGAGGGCCAATACTACTATGATGCGCGTGCCCATGTGTACTCTTTCGTTCCGAAACGTTTAGTAAGACAATGCAATCGTCCGCCTTGAATATTATTAAAGTTCTGATTGAAAAAGGCCCTAAAGATTTATATTATACAACGTTTGACATGTTTGAACGAACGTAAATACATTTTTTTTTGCACATTCGCGAGGACAAGTCCCACGCGCTTCGTACATTATGAGTAGCCTTCGGAACGCGCTAACAAGAAGGAGCTATTGGGACATAAATTATTAACTTTTTCAAACAAAACTACATTTGTTGTGGACCTGGGATTCCTGGAAGTGCCTTCTGATGAAGATAATCAAAGGTAAGTGAATATTTACCATAGTATATTTGATTTTAGATGACTCCAAGATGGCGCTAACCTGTATCGCCTAGCCTATTTTTCTGAGCATAGCACCTCGTTTATTGCAAAGTGTGATTTCCCAGTAAAGTTATTTTTAAATCTGGCAATGCGGTTGCATTCACGAGATGTTAATCTATAATTCTTTGAATGACAATATTATATTTTACCAATGTTTTCGAATAGTAATTTTGTAAATTGTAGCGCTGATCACCGGAAGCATTTGAGGGAAAATATTTTCTGAACATCACGCGCCGATGTAAAATGCTGTTTTTATATATAAATATGAACTTTATCGAACAAAAAATGCATGTTGTGTAACATGATGTCCTAGGAGTGTCATCTGATGAAGATTGTCAAAGGTTAGTGCTGCATTTAGCTGTGTTTTGGGTATTTGTGATGCATGCTAGTTGCTTTGAAAATGGCAGTGTGATTATTTTTGGCAGGGTACTCTCCTAACATAATCTAATGTTTTGCTTTTGCTGTAAAGCCTTTTTGAAATCGGACAACGTGGTTCGATTCAGGAGAGGTGTATCTATAAAATGGTGTTAAATAGTCATATGTTTGAGAAATTGAAGTTATAGCATTTATGAGGTATTTGTATTTCGCGCAACGCGATTCCACTGGCTATTGACTAGGGTGGGACGCAAACGTCCCACGGTTCCCAGACAGGTTAAAGGTTATCAACCTAATTAACTAGCTAACTAATTAACTAAAAAACGAACTGACTAAATAAATAAAAGAAGTCACAAGAAAATTGAGTTGTCCCTTGCGTCCTTCAATCCTTAAAGAGGCCTTTTTCAAGTTTGGGCAAAATAGCTGCAGTGTGAACCATACACAACTTGACAGTTGATAACCGCGTGGCAGTGAAGACAAAAGAATTAACGGCCTGAAGTCAGGAAAGCTGTCATCGCAGAGAGGAGTATTGACTGACATCTCAACATGGCGGAGGAAGCTCTTGGAATAACAGTGAAGGAGCTGAAGCAAAAAAAGATCTTTAGCTAAAAGCACTTTTAACCAAGCAGGGAAACTTCCTCAGCAGAGTCGCAAAGCACATGACAAAAAGACAACTACAAGAGGAGTTCAAGAAGCTCAAGTCAGAGGCGAGGATGGTCAGTGAGACAAATGACGAGTACAGGGCTGGCCTTCTGGCAGACATTGAAGCTGGAACCGATGAGGGTGAAGAAGCTGAACTGAGCAAGGAGAAGCAGACTGAACTTGAGAAGACGTTCCAAGAATGCGAAGCACGATTGGATGAGGTCAGGGAGATGGTCCAGTCCAATCTATGGCCTAGATACGGCGAAAATGAGGTGAAGTCTGCAATGCATGAAGCCGAGACAGCCTGTGATGGAGTTGCTCAGATAGATACCTGTTACCGCTGTAAACAGAGATGGCTTTGAGCTACGGTGGGACAGTGCGAAAACACAAGTCCAAAATGCAATCGCAAGCCTAGCAGAGTGGGAGATGTGGATTCCGGTGGCAGAAAAGGAAAGGCTGGGAGGGAGAGTGAAGGATCTAAAGGCATTCGGCAACAACCTTGAAGCAAGGAGGGCAGGATTTCTCACAGCACAAAGAATTGCAGAAGAGGAGAGAGACAGAGGGAGAGTGCCGCAAGTGCCCATGCCAGTTCCACAACCGACACTGAGGATAAAGCCAATCTGTCTACCCAGGTTCAGTGGTTACAAAAGGAATTTCCATCGATGGAGAAGAGACTGGGAGAGTCTGCAAAAGCAGGGGGAACCAACAGGCTCAGTTGAGGTAAAGAGGATCCAACTCATTGACAGTATAGATGAGAGGATATGCAGAGGCCTCCGTTTGTCTTCTTACAACACTGCTGAGGACATGTTCAGGGTGCTGGAGAACAGATATGGAAACAAGTCTACAATTGCCTTGGAGATAATGGAGGATCTGGAGAAAATTCCTGCTTTAAGGGCAAATCAGCCTAGGAAAGTTATCGACATGATCCAAACTATAGAGAAGGCCCTATAGAGAAGGCCCTGGATGACCTCATGGAGCTTGGAAACACAGGAGCCATCAACAACCCTCTAGTGATCAGATCCATAGAAAGTAAGTTACCTGACAACATCAAGAGAGAGTAGCTTGTCTTCATGGTTAATCCGAGGAATAATGTCACACCAGACAATCACTTTGAGAACCTTATTAAATTCCTGAACACAAGAGGAAATTATTGAAAAACTGGAGCAGCTGGTAGTGAGTGAAAGGCCAGAAAATAAAAATGCTTGTATGGAGAGGAAATATGCGTCCACGCGGTCCACAACGAAAGGTGGCTGTGTTGTGTGTGTGGAGATGAAAAGCACAGAGAAAACATATTCTTTTGCAAGCGTTTCAAGGAACTGAAGCTGTAGAAAAGCTGGGGGCCTGCAAGAGGTGCTTAGTCTGTCATGGAGAAGATGATGAATGCAAAGAGACATACCTGTGCAGGAACAGAAACTGTAAAAAAGACCACCATTTCTTTCTATGCCTGAAGGGAGACTTCAAGAGGAGTGACTCAGAAAGAAGACAATTCAATGTGAGAAGGCATACGCGGACAGAGGAGCAGGAGGAATTTGTATCTAAACTCTCCCCTGAGATGGCGGAAAAATTCAAGAGAGCGTTCACCAACATCACCGCAAAGACAAACTGTGTTGAAAAGATCCAGCTTGGAGAGATTGTGTCAAGTGCAGTAGAAGAATTGCCAGTTATTCTAATGCTGCTCGAGGTAACTGCCAATGCAGGACAAAAAATTTGAACCCTGATCGACTTGGCATCGGACACAAATTATATCACCCACAGAGCTGTCAGGAGATTAAATCTTCGGAGTGAAAACATCACTTTAGTCGTCCATGGAGTTGGGGGGATGGCCATGAAGGTTAACCTCTTGACGGTCGCCTAGGATAGGGGGCGCTACAGCGATTTTTGAAAAACATTCGTGCCCATTTTAAACGGCCTCCTACTCAAACTCAGAAGCTAGGATATGCATATAATTAATACTTGTGGATAGAAAACACCCTAAAGTTTCTAAAACTGTTTGAATGGTGTCTGTGAGTATAACAGAACTCATATGGCAGTCAAAACCCCGAGACCGATCGTAACAGGATGTGGAATTCTGAATTGCGGACTCAACTTCATCACTTTGCCTATAAATCACACCATGAGCAATGGTTCATTGAGCACTTCCTATTGCTTCCACTAGATGTCCCCAGTCTTTATAAAGTGGTTTGAGTCTCCTACTGTGAAAACTGACAGAATGAGAGGCTGTGGAAAGTGGTCACATGAGGAGGGCCATCACCATTATCACGCAGGCGCCCCTGGCTACCCTCCCCTTTCGAAACGTTTAGAAAGACAATGCAATCGTCCCCCTTCAATCTTATTGGAGCTCTGGTTGAAAAAGGCCCTAAAGATTTATGTTATACAACGTTTGACATGTTTGAAAAAACCTAATTTAAAAAAAAAAAGCATTTTATTGAAAGAGGAGTCCCGCGGCCGATGGAACTTTTGGAGCAGCCTTCAGAACGCGCTAACAAGAACAAGCTATTGGGACGTAAAGGATTAACTTTTTCGAACGAAAATACATTTGTTGTGGACCTGGGATTCCTGGAAGTGCTTTCTGATGAAGATAATCAAAGGTAAGGGATTATTGACAATAGTATACAAGAGTAGATTTGATATGCGATTGTTCCAAGATGGCGCTGACCTGTAACGGTAGCCTATTTTTCTGAGTATCGCGTCCCCTTTTATCGCAAAGTGTGATTACCCAGTAAAGTTATTTTTAAATCTGGCATTGCAGGTGCTTTCAAGAGATGCTAATCTATAAATCTTAGAATGACAATATTACATTTTAAAAATGTTTTCGAATAGTAATTTAGTAAATTGTAGCACTGTTTCACCGGACGCATTTGAGGGAAAATAGTTAGTCAACGTTACACGCCGATGTAAAATGCTGTTTTTATATATAAATATGAACTTTATCGAACAAAAGAATGCATGTATTGTGTAACATGATGTCCTAGGAGTGTCATCTGATGAAGATTGTCAAAGGTTAGTGCTGCATTTAGCTGTTTTTTGGTTATTTGTGATGCATGTGGTTGGTCGGAAAATGGCTATGTGGCTACTTTTACGATATACTCCTCTAACATAATCTAATGTTTTGCTTTTGCTGTAAAGCCTTTTTGAAATCGGACAACGTGGTTCGATTCAGGAGAGGTGTATCTATAAAACGATATAACATAGTCCTATATTTAAAAAAAAATAATAATACATTTTCTTATGCTAATGGCGATAGGATTTTTCGCTGGAGCCCGACCAGGGGTTAAGACCAGAAGATATCTCCTCAGGGTGAGGGTCAAAATGCCTAGAGGCACAGAAAGAGCCCATGAGCTTGTCTGCTATGGTTTGAATTAAATTGCCAACATCCACAGAGTCATCAAACCTGAGCAACTGAAGAAGTTCTTCCCAGAAGTCAGTCTAGGAGATCTGAGGAGACCGGAGAGCATTGAGCTACTGATAAGCCACCGCGAAGGAAGACTTGCTCCGCAAAGAATGAAGGTGATTGGAGACCTTGTCTTATGGGAGAGCCCGCTAGGAAAGATTGTTGGTGGAGCACATCCAGATCTGTTTGAAGAAGTCGATATGGCCGCGCACAGGTCTGGAATGCACTTTGCTCGATCCATGAGAGCAACCGCTGTCAAGTATCAAGAGAACTAAAACACGAGTTCACAGCTGAAACCAAAAGCACAGTTGCTCGCAGAGAGTTCTTGGATTGGTGGAAATGGGATAGCATTGGAGCAGCTTGCGAACCGAAGTGTGGAGGATGCCGGTGCGGCAATTGTCAACCAGGAGGCAAGGAAATGACTCTGAGTGAGGAAAGGGGGCTGGAGATCATAAGGAAAGGCCTCACCTACATCAAAGCAGATGCTCACAGCGATGAACCGCACTGGGACACAAAATACCCCTGGACTCAAGATCCAAGTTCCCTTCCCTACAACAGGAGTGGGGTTGAAGCCACCTTCTTAACCTCTATGGGCTATGTGGGACGCAAGCATCCCACCCCTGGTACACCCAATCAACAACAGGTGAAATATCAAGAGTGGCAAATTTGAAAACAATTAAATGTCATAATTCAAATTTCTCAAACATACAACTATCTTACAACCTTTGAAAGATAAACATCTCCTTAATCTAACCACGTTGTCCGATTTCAAAAAGGCTTTACGGCAAAAGCATAAAGTTAGATTATGTTAGGAGAGTACATTGACAATAGCTGTGTGTGATGTTTTGTCAATTCAAAGACAGGCGTCACCAAAAGCATTAAACCAGCTAAAATGATGCACTAACCTTTGACAATCTCCATCAGATGACACTCCTAGGACATTATGTTAGACAATGCATGCATTTTTTGTTCTATCAAGTTCATATTTATATCCAAAAACAGCATTTTACTATGGCGTTGATGTTGAGGAAATCGTTTCCCTCCAATAACCGCCAGTCAAGCAGCACAAAAAATTAAATAATTACTATTCGAAAACATTGGTAAAATATTATATTGTCATTCAAAGAATTATAGATTTACATCTCTTGAACGCAACCGGATTGCCAGATTTAAAAATAACCTTACTGGGAAATCACACTTTGCAATAATCTGAGCACTGCGCCCAGAAAAATACGCTTTGCGATACAGACTAACCGCCATGTTGGAGAGATCGAAAATACTATGTAAATAATCCATTACCTTTGATTCTCTTCATCAGATGTCACTTCCAGGAATCCCAGGTCCATAACAAATGTAGTTTTGTTCGAAAAAGCTCATAATTTATGTCCAAAAAGCTCCGTGTTGTTAGCACATGATCTATGCCAGCCGGACTTCTCGTCATGAACGAGGGGAAAAAAAATATTTACGTTCGTTTAAACGTTGTATAGCATAAATCATTAGTGCCTTTTTTAACCAGAACATGAATAATATTCAAGGCGGACGTTTGCATTCTCTTTTAAAACGTTTTGGAACGAGAGTACCCAAACATGAACTCGCGCGCCAGAGTCTAATCGGCCACCACCGTTCCAAGGCTCTTGTTCGTTCAGTTCTCACAGTATAAGACTCAAAACACTTTCTAAAGACTGGTGACATCTAGTGGAAGCCATAGGAAGTGCTCAACAATTAATAAGCCCCTGTGTGTTTCAATGGCATTGGCTTAAAGGTAATTCAACACATCAGGTATCCACTTCCTGTCAGAATTTGTCTCAGGGTTTTGACTGCCATATGAGTTCTGTTATACTTACAGACACCATTCAAACAGTTTTAGAAAATTCTGAGTGTTTTCTATCCAAACCTGAACAATAATATGCATATTCTAGCTTCTGAGTTGGTGTAGGAGGCAGTTAAAAATGGGCACATATTTTTTTCAAAATTCTCAATACTGCCCCCTAGCCCCAAGAGGTTTTAAGAACAGAAAAACAACTCAAAAAAGAGCCAGAGTGGAAAATAGCATACACAGCTCAAGTACATGAAATGGTGGAGAGAAGAGCAGCAAAGAAACTCACCAAAGAGATGATCGCCAGCTGGAAAGGACCAGTATGGTATGTCAGCCACTTAGTGGTGCCAAACCCACACTCTGTCACAACACCTGTGCGACTGGTATGGAACAGCAGCCAGAAGTTTAAAGGGGTCAGCATGAATGACCTGCTGCTGAAAGGGCCTGATGTCCTCAATCCCATCCGAGCAGTACTACTCAGGTTCAGAAGAGGTGTCCATGCTGCTCTTGGCGACATCAGGAAGATGTACAATTCGGTGTGGTTAGAAAACCTGGAGATGCATCTCCACAGATTTCTCTGGAGAAACACTGAAGAGGAAGAGATTGAAGAGTATGCCATCACCAGAGTCAACATTGGTGATCGACCAGCAGGGTGCATTGCACAACTGGCCATGAGTGAGACAGCAAAACTGCCCATGTTCGCTCACCTGGAGGAGGAACATAGGCATCCTCTTCAAGGATCCTATGTCGATGACATCCTGACTTCCCATAATGACTTACAAAAGCTGGACAAGGACACCAAAATAGTTGAAGAGATCCTGAGGACAGGCGGATTCTTCCTCAAACCCTGGGTCCGGTCAGGCCAAAGTGGGAGGCAGGAGATCGTACCAGGAGAACAAGGAGCGGTGTCAGGCACAGTACTTATTCTCCCAAACCAATGAGGAAAGGAGACAATAAAGCCCTTGGAGTTGGATACCTTGTTGAAGAGGACAAACTGTACCTTATGACTTCAATCAATTTCTCAAAGAGGAAAAAGAAGATGAGAGTCGGACAAAATCTTCTTGAAGAAGAGGTGAGAGGGAAAACTCCAAACCCACTGACGAGAAGAGAACTGCTAAGCCAAGTAGCTATCCTGTATGACCCAATAGGCCTCATCGCACCTGCCAAACAAAAGGGCGCCATTCTTGTCAGAAAGGCGTTTCAAGAAGCTGGAGGCAAAACTCCGACCCGAAACACATGGGACAAACCTCTGTCTGAACAATTGAGAGAAGAAGCCATCAAACTGTTTGAGGAGTCTTGGCCAAATCACCTTCCACAGAAGCCTCACACCAGTCAACTGGATTGGTAAACCTTGGGGAATAACATTCTCTGACGGAAGGGAGAAGAGCTATGGAGCCGTAGTGTACTTCAGATGGGAAACCGAGCAAGGCATCCAAGTCAGGTTGGTTGAGTCCAAAGCAAAACTCACACCTTTGGACCAAAAGGGGGAGGCAGTGAAAGCTGAAATCTGCGGTGCTGTCTGCACAGCACGACTTCGAAAGTACATTGAAAAACACAGTCGTATAGAAATTGAACGATGGCTCCATCTGCTGGACAGTCAAACTGTGGTGGGAGCTATCCAGAGAGACAGTTATGGGTATCAATCTTTCTTCGTAGAGTTGGAGAGATCCAGAAATCCACATCCGTCGAAGACTGGTGGTGGATCCCAGGAGGCCTGAACAGTGCTGACATAAGAGGGGCAGCCCCGGAAGACCTCCAAGAAGATTCCATGTGGCAGAATGGACCAGCGTTCCTGCGGCAACCTGTGGAAGAGTGGCCACAGAAGTCAGCCAAAGAAATTGCAGCTCATGCCAAGGAAGGCATAAACAAACTTCAAAGGAAATATTTATCTGCAGCACTGACCAGAGCGCAGGCCAAGAGAAACAAGAATGATGTACTTCCTGAAGTGGGAGTTCAGAAGGAAAGTCAGAGTGATGCACAGCAAAGCAGGCAAAATAACCCAGATGAACCTAAGACTAAGATCCGAAGACCACCAGCTGGCTCTGCAGTAACAAAACTGATTGACATCAAGAAATTCAGCAGCCTGACCAGGCTGATCCGAAACACTGCCTGGGTTTGGAGAGCTGCAACGAAATGGAAAGAAGTGTTGACCAAGAATTCAGCCTCAGATAAACCAAAGTGGGAGGAAATCTTTTCAACAAACTGGAAGTCCAGAGGCAAACAAGCTGTACTCACTGTTGGGGAGTGTGAAGATGCACTAAGAGACCTGTTCCTTGCAGCTCAAGAAGGTATAACCTTTCAAGACACCACTCTCAACAGACTCGCTGTTTACAGAGATGAAGAGACTGGGCTCTTGGTTTGTCGAGACTGCTGTACCAATTCTACCATATGAGGCATGGATATCCACTCTCCTAGCTCAAGAGGCCCATGATGCAAACCATGAAGAAATAGCAGGTACACTCCTCCGGATGAGGAAGAAAGCCTGGGTGATAAAAGGCCGGAAGCTGGCTAAAAAGAGAGTTGACAACTGTGTGGTGTGCAGAAAGGCTAGGGCCAGAAAGTGCCAACAGATCATGAATGACCTTCCACCTGAGCGTATAACACCAGCCAGACCATTTGAGTACACAACAGTGGACTTATTTGGACCATATGAAGTCAAAGACGAGGTGAGAAAGGTCAAGCTCAAGGTGTGGGGAATTGTCTTCTGCTGTATGGCATCCAGAGCTATACACACAGATGTTGTCAGTAACCAGTCAACTGGCTTCTTACTGGCCTACCAAAGATTCACGGCACTGAGAGGGCATGCAAAGAAACTGTGGTCAGATCCTGGAAAGAACTTTGTGGGTGCCAGACCTGCCCTCAAAGAGCTCTACCACTTCCTGGATCAACAAATTACATCTGAGCTTGAAAATGAAGCTTCAAAGCATGGAACAGAGTGGAGCTGGAAGATCCACCCAGCAGACTCCCCTCACAGGAATGGTGCTGCAGAAGCAGCTGTTCGCACTGTGAAGTGGGCCTTGCACAATATGAGAGGAGAAGGACTCTTCAGATGGAGTGAGTTTCAAACATTTATGTTCATGGCTGCTAACCTTGCCAATGAAAGGCCCATAGATGCCAGGACTCAGAGCCGGGAGGACTGCATAGAATACATCAGCCCTAATTCTCTTCTGCTTGGAAGGACTGGACCTAGGGGAGACTTAGGAAGCTTTGAGTTTGAAGACTACTCCTAAAAACGGTTAAGAGTCATTCAAGTGGAAGTTAACTGGTTCTGGAGGAAGTGGAGTCAGTTGGCTGGACCTAACCTGTTTGAGGAGTAAGTGGCACACAAAGCAGCAAAACGTGGCCGTTGGAGACGTCGTCTGGCTTGCAGACCAGAACGCTTTGAGGAGTCAGTATAAGCTTGGTATGGTCGTCAATGTCAACGCTGACAAGGAGGGCATTGTGAGAGATGCAAATATACGAACCTTCCCAAGTTATCCCATCTCAACTTTGAAGCATGTTCATGGAGACAAAGCAAAGAAACGTTCAACCAAAATCCCTGCTACAATTCTTCACAGGGACGTCAGGCGTTTGGTTGTGTTATTACCTGTATTACCTGTAGAAGATGAAGCCGATGTGACCTCCTTGGGTTCAAGAGCCAGGAGATCAAGTGGGAGGTGTTGCGTCAAAAGACAGGTATTCATATTCAAGGCATTCACATTTTCAACTGATTTCAAAGATAAAACACCAGCAGGGGGCGAAAGAGTGTATGCATTGTGGAACCCATCATTAGCTTGTGTTTCCCTGGGGAACATATATACTGGTGCACCTTTGTGATAGCAGGTGGTGAAAAAGCATTTCACTGGAAGACCTTCATGGAAGAGGAGACTCTCATTCATACACATTCAGCTCATTTAGGATTCTGGAGACTCAACCGGTAGGCACATGGACATTGTTGTGTAAAATTGTTGCCAGTTAGGTGTTTATTTGTGTTGAGAATTGAGACCAATTGTCTAATTTAGTATAGAGTATAATTTAGATAATATGACTACATTGAGATTATGCATTTAATTTGAAATGACCTTACTTGAAGTAATGTATATTTATTTTTGTGTTTTGCCTTTTAAAGGTTATCAACCTAATCAACTAGCTAACTAATTAACTAAAAAACGAACTAACTGACTAAATAAATAAAAGAAGCCAGAAGAAAATTGAGTTGTCTCTTGCGTCCTTCAGTCCTTAAAGAGGCCTTTTTCAAGTTTGGGCAAAGAGCTGCAGTGTGAACCATACACAACTTGACAGTGATAGACTGCATCCAATTTATTGAGTAGGGTATTGGAGGTTATTTTCTAAATGACATCGCCGGAGTCGAGGATTGGTAGGATGGTCAGTTTTACGAGGGAATGTTTGGCAGCATGAGTGAAAGATGCTTTGTTGCGAAATAGGAAGCCAATTATAGATTTTACTTTGGATTGGAGATGTTTGATGTGAGTCTGGAAGGAGAGTTTACAGTCTAACCAGACACCTAGGTATTTGTAGTTGTCCACATATTCTAAGTCAGAACCGTCCAGAGTAGTGATGCTGGACGGGCGGGCAGGTGCAGGCAGCAATCGGTTGAAGAGCATGCATTTAGTTTTACTTGTATTTAAGAGCAGATGGAGGCCACGGAAGGAGAGTTGTATGGCATTGAAGCTCGTCTGGAGGGTAGTTAACCTGTTAGGGCTAGGGGGCAGTATTGACACGGCTGGATAAAAAACATACCCGATTTAATCTGGTTACTACTCCTGCCCAGTAACTAGAATATGCATATAATTATTGGCTTTGGATAGAAAAAACCCTAAAGTTTCTAAAACTGTTTGAATGGTGTCTGTGAGTATAACAGAACTCATATGGCAGGCAAAAACCTGAGAAGATTTCATGCAGGAAGTGGCCTGTCTGACAAGGTGTCGTTCTTCTTGTCTCTGTTTATTGAAGAGTGAGGATCTTAGCTATAACGTGACACTTCCTACGGCTGCCATAGGCTCTCAGAAGGCGGCAAAATGCTGAATCGTGGCTTTGCAGGCTCTGGCTGAAAAAAAGTAGCGCGTTTGGGTAGTGGCTGGTTACAGTACTGTGAGACTCAGGCTCGTGCCCGCGTCGACCGAAAGCTTTGTTTTCTTTCCTCTGTTTAGCTAAATGGACATTCCCGGTCGGAATATTATCGCTTTTTTTACGAGAAAAGTGGCATAAAAATGGATTTTAAACAGCGGTTGACATGCTTCGAAGTACGGTAATGGAATATTTAGGTTTTTTTTGTCACGAATTGCGCCATGCGCTCGACCCTGATTTACCATTTCGGATAGTTTCTGGAACGCACGAACAAAACGCCGTTATTTGGATATAACGATGGATTATTTTGGACCAAACCAACATTTGTTATTGAAGTAGCAGTCCTGGGAGTGCATTCTGACGAAGACAACAAAAGGTAATCAAACTTTTGTAATAGTAAATCTGATTTTGGTGAAGGCTAAACTTGCCGGGTGTCTAAATAGCTAGCCCGTGATGGCTGGGCTATGTACTTAGAATATTGCAAAATGTGCTTTCACCAAAAAGCTATTTTAAAATCGGACATATCGAGTGCATAGAGGAGTTCTGTATCTATAATTCTTAAAATAATTGTTATGCTTTTTGTGAACGTTTATCGTTTATCGTGAGTAATTTAGTAAATTGTTAGTAAATTCCCCGGAAGTTTGCTAGTTCTGAACGTCACATGCTAATGTAAAAGCTGGTTTTTGATATAAATATGAACTTGATTGAACAAAACATGCATGTATTGTATAACATAATGTCCTAGGGTTGTCATCTGATGAAGATCATCAAAGGTTAGTGCTGCATTTAGCTGTGGTTTGGGTTTTTGTGACATTATATGCTAGCTTGAAAAATGGGTGTCTGATTATTTCTGTCTGGGTAGTCTGCTGACATAATCTAATGTTTTTCTTTCGTTGTAAAGCCTTTTTGAAATCGGACAGTGTGGTTAGATTAACGAGAGTCTTGTCTTTAAATAGCTGTAAAATAGTAATATGTTTGAGAAATTGAAGTAATAGCATTTCTAAGGTATTTGAAAATCGCGCCACTGGATTAGACTGGCTGTTGCGTAGGTGGGACGAATTCGTCCCGCCTAGCCCAGAGAGGTTAACTTCTATGGGCTAGGTGGGACGTTAGCATCCCACTCTATTCAACAGCCAGTGGAATCACGTGGAGCGAAATACAAATACCTCAAAAATGCAATATTTTAAATATTTCAAACATACGACTGTTTTACACCATTTGAAAGATAAGACTCTCGTTAATCTAACCACATTGTCCGATTTCAAAAAGGCTGTACAGCGAAAGCAAAACATTAGATTATGTTAGGAGAGTACATAGACACAAATAACCACACAGCCATTTTTCAAGCAAGCATATATGTCACAAAAACCCAAAACACAGCTAAATGCAGCACTAACCTTTGATCTTCATCAGATGACACTCCTAGGACATTATGTTATACAATACATGCATATTTTCTTAAATCAAGTTCATATTTATATCAAAAAACAGCTTTTTACATTAGCATGTGATGTTCAGAACTAGCATACCCACCGAAAACGTCCGGTGAATTTACTAAATTACTCATGATAAACGTTGACAAAATACATAACAATTATTTTAAGAATTATAGATACAGAACTCCTTTATGCAATCGCTATGTCAGATTTTAAAATAGCTTTTCGGCGAAAGCACATTTTGCAATATTCTGAGTACATAGCTCAGCCATCACGGCTAGCTAATTTGACACCCGCCAAGTTCGGGGCAACCTAAACCCAGAATTACTATTAGAAAAATTGGATTACCTTTGCTGTTCTTTGTCAGAATGCACTCCCAGGACTGCTACTTCCACAACAATGTCAGGAATACCGTTTCCTAAGTCTGTTTTCTGCCTGAGCTGACTGTTTTTTGTTTTGGAGTCTGTTTCCTAAGGTTCCTGAATGCACCCTGCCTGGTTGCCAGGCGACGAAGCTAGGCGGGAGAACTCTTGATTACCCGCACCTGCATCTCATCAGCCATCTGCACACCTGGTCCTGATCATCACCTCTTCTCTTCATAAGCCCTGACCTGACATCCATTCCCTGCCGGATTGTTAGCAATGAACATCATCCTCCCGGAACATTCAACTCCCCTGCCTGGCCGTCGGTGGTTTCAGTGACATCATTGGATCTGCCTATTCACTCTCATCAACTCACCTCCGCTGCCGCTCCGTCTTCTGGATTATTCTTTTTTCACCTCAAGACTGTAAATAAATACTCACCTTGTCCTGGTCTGCTTCTGGGTTCAGCTTTAGAGAATCGTGACAAACAAATCTTGTTTTTGTTCCAAATAATCCATAGTTATGTGCAAATACCCCCGTTTTTGTTTGTGCGTTCAGGTCACTATCCAAAGGGTAACGCGCGAGTGCATTTCGAGACAAAAGAATTCAAAATGTTCCATTACCGTACTTAGAAGCATGTATAACGCTGTTTAAAATCAATTTTTATGGTATTTTTCTCGTAAAATAGCATTAATATTCCAACCGGACAATATTGTATTCATTCAAAGAGGAAAATAAAAAATGGCGAGGTCTCGAACGCGCATTTCCATTCCCTTTGTCCTCAGGCAGACCACTGACAAACTGAGTTACTATACTTTGCCCAGAGAGAGGAGATGCCCCAATCCGCTTTCTGGTGGCTTTAGAGAGCCAATGGAAGCCTTAGAAAGTGCAACATAACCCCACGGATACTGTAGTTTCGATAGACAAGCAAAAGGAGAACTACAAAATCGCAGACAGGCCACTTCCTACTTGGAATCTTCTCAGGTTTTTGCCTGCCATATGAGTTCTGTTATACTCACAGACACCATTCAAACAGTTTTAGAAACTTTAGGGTGTTTTCTATCCAAAGCCAATAATTATATGCATATTCTAGTTACTGGGCAGGAGTAGTAACCAGATTAAATCGGGTACGTTTTTTATCCAGCCGTGTCAATACTGCCCCCTAGCCCAGACAGGTTAACACAGTGTCCAAAGAAGGGCCAGAAGTATACAGAATGGTGTCGTCTGCATAGAGGTGGATCAGAGAATCACCAGCAGCAAGAGCGACATCATTGATGTATACAGAGAAAAGAATCAGCCCAAGAATTGAACCCTGTGGCACCCCCATAGAGACTGCCAGAGGCCCGGACAACAGGACCTCCGATTTGACACACTGAACTCTATCAGAGAAGTAGTTGGTGAACCAGGCGAGGCAATCATTTGAGAAACCAAGGCTATTGAGACTGCCGATGAGGATGTGGTGATTGACAGAGTCGAAAGCCTTGGCCAGGTCAATGAATACGGCTGCACAGTATTGTTTTCTTATCGATGGCGGTTAAGATATCGTTTAGGACCTTGAGCATGGCTGAGGTGCACCCATGACCAGCTCTGAAACCAGATTGCATAGCGGAGAAGGTGCGGTGGGATTCGAAATGGTCGGTAATCTGTTTGTTGACTTGGCTTTCGAAGACTTTGGTTCAAGAGTGTGTCCCCCCTTTGAAGAGGGGGATGACCACAGCTGCTTTCCAATCTTGGGGAATCTCAGACGACACGAAAGAGAGGTTGAACAGGCTAGTAATAGGGGTTGCAACAATTTCGGCAGATAATTTTAGAATGAAAGGGTCCAGGTTGTCTAGCCCGGCTGATTTGTAGGGGTCCAGATTTTGCAGCTCTTTCAGAACATCAGCTGACTGGATTTGGGAGAAGGAGAAATGGGGAAGGCTTGGGCGAGTTGCTGTGGGTATGCAGTGCTGTTGACCGGGGTAGGGGTAGCCAGGTGGAAAGCATGGCCAGCCGTAGAAAAATGCTTATTGAAATTCTCAATTATAGTGGATTTATCGGTGGTGACAGAGTTTCCTGTCCTCAGTGCAGTGGGCAGCTGGGAGGTGCTCGTATTCTCCAAGGACGTTACAGTGTCCCAGAACTTTTTTGAGTTTGTGGTGCAGGAAGCAAATTTCTGCTTGAAAAAACTAGCCTTGGCTTTTTTAACTGCCTGTGTATATTGGTTTCTAACTTCCCTGAAAAGTTGTATATCACGGGGGCTATTCGATGCTAATGCAGAATGCCACAGGATGTTTTTGTGTTTGTTAACCTCTATGGGCTAGGTGGGACGCTCGCATTCAAACAGTTTTAGAAAATGTAGGGTGTTTTCTATCCATATGTAATAAGTATATGCGTATTCTAGTTACTGGGTAGGAGTGGTAACCAGATTAAATCGGGTATGTTTTTTATCCAGCCGTGTCAATACTGCCCCCTAGCCCTAACAGGTTTTAAGGGCAGTCAGGTCTGGAGAGAACCAAGGGCTATATCTGTTCCTGGTTCTACATTTCTTGAATGGGGCATGCTTATTTAAGATGGTGAGGGAGGCATTTAAAAAAAGATAACCAGGCATCCTCTACTGAAGGGATGAGGTCAATATCCTTCCAGGATACCCGGGCCAGGTCGATTAGAAAGGCCTGCTCGCTGAAGTGTTTCAGGCAGCGTTTGACAGTGATGAGTGGAGGTCGTTTGACCGCTGACCCATTACGGATGCAGGCAATGAGGCAGTGATCGCTGAGATCTTGGTTGAAAACAGCAGAGGTGTATTTAGAGGGCAAGTTGGTTAGGATGATATCTATGAGGGCGCCCATGTTTACAGCTTTGGGCTGGTACCTGGTAAGTTCATTGATCATTTGTGTGAGATTGAGGGCATCAAGCTTAGATTGTAGGATGTCTGGGGTGTTAAATGTCCCAGTCTAGCAGCACGAGCTCTGAAGATAGATGGGGGGCAATCAGTCCACATATGGTGTCCAGAGCACATCTGGGGGCAGAAGGTGGTCTATAGCAAGTGGCAACGGTGAGAGACTTGTTTTTAGAGAGGTGGATTTTTAAAAGAAGAAGTTCAAATTGTTTGGGTACAGACCTGGATAGTAGGACAGAACTCTGCAGGCTATCCCTGCAGTAGATTGCAACACCGCCCCCTTTGGCCGTTCTATCTTGTCTGAAAATGTTGTAGTTAGGGATGGCGATTTCAGCGTTTTTGGTGGTCTTCCTAAGCCAGGATTCAGACACGGCTAGGACATCCAGGTTGGCAGAGTGTGCTAAAGCAGTGAATAAAACAAACTTAGGAAGGAGGCTTCTAATGTTAACATGCATGAAACCAAGGCTATTACGGTTACAGAAGTCATCAAAAGAGAGCGCCTGGGGAATAGGAGTGGAGCTAGGCACTGCATTGCCTGGATTCACCTCTACATCGCCAGAGGAACAGAGGAGGAATAGGATAAGGCTACGGCTAAAAGCTATGAGAATTGGTCGTCTAGGACGTCCGGAACAGAGAGTAAAAGGAGCAGGTTTTTGGGGGTCATAAAATAGCTTCAAGGTATAATGTACAGACAAAGGTATGGTAGGATGTGAATACAGTGGAGGTAAACCTAGACATTGAGTGATGATGAGAGAGATATTGTCTCTAGATGGGATTGCATTGGCCGTACAGCATTTACTGTGATGCAGCCTCTGTCTAAGTCAGGGCATTCATACTTCTTACGCTTCAAGGAGCAAAGCTGCTGTGAAAAAAGTTGTCAAGGAAGTGAGTTTGCGTTTATACTGGACGTACCACTTCCACCTACCAGTCAACCAATCATGTCAATGCAGAGCTATACGGAGCTCTCCGCATTGTTAAAAATGCGGGAGGCGCACTGGGATTCGGCAATTGCATCTCACCCTCCGTACTGAGAATTAAGATCGCAGTACCGGATAAAGAATAAATCAGCTTTAAAATTGCAGCAGTCTCCAGGGACACGTTGTTTTGCAATCACCTCATATGGAAATTCCGAAAGGTTATGCACTATGTTGCTAATAAAACTGATGAAGGAATTGAAAGGTGCTAAAGTATAGACATGTTGAACATTTTACTGTGTCTGAAAGCGTTTCTAGCTCAGTGTAACCAAATGAACAAGTAATGAATTATGATTTCTGCATGCATCATTTTAAATTAATGAATTATCAATAATTGACGGTGTTTACTGCAGTGTTCAATTTGCATGTTCCAATTTTTACAGCTGGTCTCAATCACCATATTAACAGCAGAGTGAAAAAGAAGAGTAGTAAACATCAACAACTTTGAGATTGTGTCCAAACAATCCAATGGAATGTGATGATAAAATGTGTAATTATTGAAAAATGTCTTGGAGAAATGCAACAGTCTAAACTGCTACAAGGCTGGAGATATCTATATCTTAGAATCATGTATTCAGCTCAGGTCCAACACAAGTCTTATTGTCTGTGTGTCTCAAACAAATGCAGCTCCTGCTGAGACCACTTGCACTCGCCTGAGCACGGAACCTTTTTAAAATCTCCATTCCAACCTGACAAGTTTAAACAAAGCAATTTCAGGCCCAGCTGCACCTGCAGTATGGACGTGCCTCCTCTGAACTGTCTAGCAGGAAGACAATAATTTGTCTAGTTACACGGCTGAAATGAGCTCAGAGTCTGGACATCGCTGGCTGGCCCACTCAGACTATGAAGCGAGTGAAAGCTAGTAAACAGCCCAACAGTAACCTTCATATCTGGCAGCTCTGTATTATGAAGAGTAACCCTGGATAACTTTGGAGTCATTTACAGCCACACAGGGGTTGCTGGGTTACGGTTACATCATCAATGAAATTGCACTGTTTACAGTTAGAGTATTAAGTACTATGGTGGTAGCGATTTTATACATTGCAGATCGTAACACACAAAAAATAAATCTACATACAATCAAATGTATTATGTGACTTTAAAGCATCCTCACATGGATATTTTAAGTATCAGTTATCATACATTAAATGAGTGCTGTTTAAAACAAAACAAAACAGAAATCAGCATCAATAGGGTTAAGCCTTTTGCCTCCCTTGTTGAAAAGATCCATTACTATGATATTTTAAAAGAGGATCAGCTTTCAATTTTCACTTCCTCTGGCCTGGGGGGTGAGGTTGCTAGGCAATGGTGGCTATCTCTGCGGTGACGTGATCCCCCTAGGTCTGATTCTCACTCACGACCTCCACACAAAGAGAGACACACACACACACACACACAGGCCTGATATCCAGTGGCCTTTCTCTCCCTGTGCCCTTATCTCTAGGAGTCTGTTCTCACTCACTCATTGCTGTGCTGAGAGGGGCTTCCATGGGCTGGCCTGATAGGGCTCAGTAGTATGCTTCGCCTCTAGATCCTCTCGGGTGTCAAGGAGAACCAGATGGCAACAATGAAGAGGCCCTCGGAGCAGGGTCTTCAGCACCACTCTCTCTCTCTGTTCCGTCCCCTGAGCATCACTCCTCCTGAGCTGTGAACAGAGGGATATTCATCCATTCATCAAGCTTAGAGTTGTGGAGAGTTTATCATATTAACGCACTCAAGACCTGGGTCTCAGCTTTTCTGTGGGAATTTTTATTCATTTGACATTGCCACAAGACGGTCGCAAAGCCCTCTGCACAAGGCGTAATGTGTTGAAAGTGTAAACAAAATAGGCCAATCCTCTGTGGTTTAGTCATAAATAAGGTGTATTTATCTCTTGGGATTTCTTCTATAACCAGTAACAAAAATAAGTTGCTTGGGTTTACATAGGGTCAATCGTTTTTCAAAATTTAGGTGGCAGAAAAATATGTTATGATAGTCTGTGCTACGAAGAAACACACACCCTCAGTTAAGCATGAGTGTTTTTCAGAGGAATGTTTTCAACAAATAAAAATATCATTTACATCTCACGGCAACAGCTCCCGCTGCAGACGTCAGCCAGAGAGAGAACACCCAATGCACAGAGCCCCCTTTCACTCATGCCTGGGACATGACGGGGTAACTCAGCTGTGACCCACCAACATGGCTGTGTACACACACACACACACACACACACACACACACACACACACACACACACACACACACACACACACACACACACACACACACACACACACACACACACCGTCCAGTGGAATAAAGGACCTGTCACTATGCGTGCTATCTGTCCTTGGATCAGGAGCAACCCACCAGAGGGAAGGGGCCGACCCCCCACTGTATGGCAGCTTTGTCCCCATGATGAGAGATAGGTACCTGGCTCTTGTGTCCATCTTCAGTGTTGACTAATCCATCCATCAAGTTCTCAGCTGATAACATCCTCTTTGTTTGGCCTCACCAGTTACCGGTGCTTTGTACAATTATCTGTGCGATGTCTGTTGATTGTGTGGACTCCCAAAGTGTAAAGTGTAGCATGTGATGTTGAGATGTCTTGTGAGACCTCACCACCAGGGTCAGTCACCCTACAAGAATAGCGATGAGAATGAACTGGTTAAATGCTCATAGATAAACAGATAGTGAGAAAATAATGTGTAAAAGATTGAATACATGAGACCAAACATATGTTGTAATGTGTAGGCACAGTGTAATACAAAACATGTCAAGAAAAAAAATACATATGCTGGTGAGAACAGAAATATCAAACACATGTCAGCTTATGTAGTCCACCGGACCGTGCAGTTCATGACAGCTCACACAAACAAAATTAATGAATTGTTTTCCCGTGATGGCCACCTACACTGTTATTAGATCACACACAATGTCACGTCCTGACCATAGTAAGATGTTATTTTCTATGGTAGAGTAGGTGACGGGGTGTTTTGTGTTTTTCTATGTTTTCTATATCTATGTTTAGGTTCTAGTTTTTCTATTTCTATGTTTTTTGGGGGGATGATCTCCAATTAGAGGCAGCTGGTCCTCGTTGTCTCTAATTGGAGATCATACTTAAGTAGGTTTTTTTCCCACCTGTGTTTGTGGGTAGTTGTCTTCTGTTTAGTTTTCTGTACCTGACAGAACTGTGCACTTTCATTTTCCCTTTGTTATTTTTTCTTTAGTGTTCTGAGTTAAAATAAATATTCATCATGAGCAATCAACACACTGCGCTTTGGTCCCCTCTCTATGACAGCCGTTACACACACACAGAAAAACACAAACACTCTCCCACTCACGACACACCCACCCACACAAACATTCATATGCTGTAAGTGCATTTTCTTCATAACACATACTGTATACAAGCACACTCACACATTTTACAGAGGTATGCAGGGGTAACACATTCTGCAGGGCTAAATGCAGCAAAAAATTTTTCTTCATATTTCCCTCTCTTCACAAAATGGTCCCTGTCTGCATACATATTCTTACTATATTGGTTTTGCTAGTTACGATTTATTACTATGATTTATAGCCTTTAATAGTTCACAACTGTAGCAGGATTGCTTAATCTTTGGCTTGCCTCAAGAGTGGTTTATGGAGGAAGATTTTCAGCAATCCAGTTCTTTGTGCTTATTGGGCAAGTCAGTATCTGTTAGCATGGCCACTGGGACCTACTGTCTGACAAGGCAATATCCTACATAAAACATGGAAAAACTCCTTAAAGGTGACATGCAAAGGTTTCCCTGTTTTTTTTAAACTTTCTTTATACAACAGCTAAATTTGTCATAAAATGATCTGCGATAATATTTTGGTCAGACTAGATTTTGTATCCTTGATATAACATCAAGAGGCATGGCCACCTGTCAACATGCTCCTTTGGAATGCTTGGAAATTATGTCATTTCAGGTCATTGTGAACATTGCATAATCTGAAAAGGTTCAGTTATCTGATTTAAGTGCACAAAGTGCTACTTTGGTCACTTTCCCAAGAAGTTAGACAATAACTTAGAGCGTATGACATCTTAGTCTACTTCTCTGCTTTTCAGATCTAAAATTATAACAGAAATATATTCTACCAATCAATTGCAATCTCTACCGTGCCATGTATACGAACGTGAAGAGACTGAGAGCTTCTCTGAGCCAGGTGAATTCATTTATCAAGATCATTATAATGGATACAAAGAAATGGCAATAGAAACAAAGGTAAAACAAAGTAGTGTGCTGTCAGCACATAGTTTGCTGTCATTTCAGCTGCTTGATGTGATAATGTGTTAGCTTTAGTTGGCTAGCTTGCAAAGGAGAAGTAGCAAGCCTGCATAGCTACATGCCAATGATTTGTTTAGCATAGTAACCATTGGAATTAGAATAGATAGAATGAGCGACCAGTCCATTTGGATAGCAACTTCAGAATCTCAGAACTAACGACTGGCTTTTGCCCGGAAGATTTTGTATGGTGGAATGTTTTTAATGAAAATGTCATTAATATTTTTTATATATATTGGCAACCATTTTATAAAAGCAATAAGGCCTCAAACCCGGGAATTATTGAGAATAATACCCTTCTAAGAGCCCGTCCCTTGGCTTCAGCTCGAGCCTAAGTACAGCCCTTAGTCGGAAGTTATTCACATGACAATTCCCAGTTTCTCATGCATTATTATTTAACTATACTTATCTGCTTTTCAAATCTAAAATCAGAACATAAATATCTTCTACCACTCAAACGTTACAGCTGTTTTAGTTCATTACATCTACTACTTTTCCTCAGAACTTTTTTTAACAACTGCCGGTTTGACCACTTTCCCAACAAGTTAGACAAAAACGTAACGAGTATGACATCTTTGTCTGTTTCCGTGCTATTCACATCTGAAATCAGAACAGAAATAACTTCTACCAATCAAGAGGTAAAGCTGTTTTAGTAACCACATCAGCTACTTTCATTAATACTCATTAATACTTTCAAAAATACACATTGTGTGTAAATAATGTTCCTGAGGAAGCAGTATATCCTTCACTCCAGGCTTGTCAGAGTCGTGAAAGGAAAAAAGGGATTCTGCTAGTCCGTGGTGAGTAATCTCAGTCCTGATGTCTAGAGGTTATTTTCAGTCATAAGAGACGGTAGCAACATTATGTACAAAATCATTTAAAAAATAAGTTACAAACAATGAAAATAAACAAACAAAAAAACACAATCAGCTGGTAAAACGTCTGCCGTCTTTTCCGGCGCCATCTTATGTTACTACACCTAAGTTACCAAGTCTTTGACCACACTGTGTTGTTACTTTGGTGAGTAAAACTCATGCTTCCTACCCTTTAATTATTACTTACACAGAATCTTTACTGCCTATGAAAAGGGGTTGACACATTACAAGCTATCGACACTGGACTGTATGGTGAAAGCTGAGGTTATTATCCACATCCTCTCTGGCAAACCTGCCCCAAACCCCAAGGGCCAAAACAACATTGTAGTCTAGAGAGAGAGAGAGAGAGAGAGAGGTGAGAGACATGAGGAATCCCCCACCACCATGCAAGGAAAGGCATTCCAGTTAGCATAGCCACCCAGCATTAAGCAGCCTTCATCTGATTTTGTTTGGCATTGGGGAGCTGAGAATTATCCACCAGGAATTAGGATATAAATTATTTTCAAACTGGGTAAATGAACTGAGTGCACCTAGTCTGACAAAGCTGTTTTGACCATAGCATAGATCAAGACCTGTTATGGTTTAAAGAAAGGGAAAAATGTCAAACCCAAATAAATACTAAAAGAAAGCTAGGGCAGTCAATTCAAACCATACTAGAAATGAAGGTTTTCATTGGTTCCATCCAGGTCACCTGTGTGTACAACAAAAGCTCTGTCCTTTCAAAGAATTGCAAGTTTCAGGCTTCAAACCAAAATTTCTATTATTGATCTAGATTCCACATTTTCACAACACTACAGTAGTGGCAACCACCATACATATTCATGCATCTCTGATAGAAATGATGCACTATGAGGGCAGGCATTTGTTATAACAGATAAATATATACAAATTGTGTCTTGGAGAGACAAAAATCGTGCTTCTTGCATTACAATGTATAATGCTTTATTTACACTTCTCTCACACTTTTTAACCCTAATTAGTCACACATAGCTACTACACCGACTGCAGCAGGTGTAATTCATTAGCTGTGTGAACACTGATCCCCATTAAAACGGAGTCATCAGCCAAGCCCCAGTGTGTTGGTGTGCTGCGCTCCAGTAGGCCATTCCAGCAGGACACAGTGCTGGTACCAGGGCTCAGATGAGAGGAGGCTCCCCTGGATGTGATGTGTAATATTCTTCCCATTATCCTCTCCTCATCTGTGCCTGTCGCAGTGTGCTGGTTCTGCATGCCAGCCATTCACTCAGGGTTCAAGCATGTAATCAATTTAACCACTGCCCCAATGGATTGACAAACATACTGCTCTCAGCACGCTTTACACAGGAAAACATATGAGATGTACTAGTTGAATGACTTGTATTTATATTATGTTAATGTAAAGTGTCTATATCAATGAGATAATAGATTTTTGCTTGCCAGAAATGCATGAGACAATATTAAATAATATTTTGTTGATAATTTCTTTACTAAAAACACTCACATCTCCCTTACGAAACTACCAAGCAATCATACTCACACACACACACACACACAACTAGATTTTAACATTCCACAAATTCCTATAACATTGACATAAATAAATAAATATATATATATATATATATATATATATATACAGTACCAGTCAAAAGTTTGGACACACCTACTCATTCAAGGGTTTTTCTTTATTTTTTATGATTTTCTATATTGTGGAATAATAGTGAAGACACATGGAATCATGTGGTGACCAAAAAAGTGTGAAACAAATCTAAATATATTTTATATTTGAGATTTTTCAAAGTAGCCACCCTTTGCCTTGATGACAGCTTTGCACATTCTTGGCATTCTCTCAACCAGCTTCATGAGGTAATCACCTGGTATGCATTTCAATTAACAGGTGTGCCTTGTTAAAAGTTCATTTGTGGAATTTCTTGCATTCTTAATGTGTTTGAGTCAATCAGTTGTGTTGTGACAAGGTAGGGGTGGTATACAGAAGCCAGCCCTATTTGGTAAAAGACCAAGTCCATATTATGGCAAGAACAGCTCAAATGAGCAAAGAGAAACGACAGTCCATTATTACTTTAAGACATGAAGGTCAGTCAATTTGGAAAATTTCAAGAACTTTGAAAGTTTCTTCAAGTGCAGTCGCAAAAACCATCAAGCGCTATGATGAAACTGGCTCTCATGAGAACAGCCACAGGAACGTTACACCCAGAGGTACCTCTGCTGCAGAGGATAAGTTCATTAGAGTTACCAGCCTCAGAAATTTCAGCCCAAATAAATGCTTCACAGAGTTCAAGTAACAGACACATCTCAACAGCAACTGTTCAGAGAAGACTGTGTGAATCAGGCCTTCATGGTCGAATTGCAGCAAAGAAACCACTACTAAAGGACACCAATAAGAAGAAGAGACTTGCTTGGGCCAAGAAACACAAGCGATGGACACTGGTGGAAATCTGTCCTTTGGTCTGATTTGTCCAAATTTGAGATTTTTGGTTCCAACCGCTGTGTCTTTGTGAGACGCAGAGTATGTGAACGGATGATCGTCGCATGTGTGGTTCCCACCATGAAGCATGGAGGAGGAGGTGTGATGGTGTGGGGGGCTTTGCTGGTGACAGTGTCAGTGATTTATTTAGAATTCAAGGCACACTTAACCAGCATGGCTACCACAGCACTCTGCAGTGATACGCCATTCCATCTGGTTTGTGCTTAGTGGTACTATCATTTGTTTTTCAACAGGACAATGACCCAACACACCTCCAGGCTGTGTAAGGGCTATAAAGAAAAACCCTTGAATGAGTAGGTGTGTTCAAACTTTGGACTGGTACTGTATATACAATACCAGTCAACATTTTGGACACACCTACTAATTCAAGTTTTTTTAAAAAATGTTTATTGTTTTCTACATTATTGAAAAATAGTGAAGACATCAAAACTATGAAATAACCAAAAAAGTGTTAAACAAATGAAAATATATTTTAGATTTTAGATTCTTCAAGGTAACTACCTTGAAGGTAACCACTGCCTTGATGACAGCTTTGCACATTGTTGGCATTCTCTCAACCAGCTTCACCTGGAATACTTTTCCAACAGTCTTGAAGGAGTTCCCACATATGCTGAGCCCTTGTTGGCTGCTTTTCATTCACTCTGCGGTCCAACTCATCCCAAACCATCTCAATTGGGTTGAGGTTGGGTATTTGTGGAGGCCAGGTCATCTGATGCAGCACTCCATCACTCTCTTTCTTGGTCAAATAGCCCTTACACAGCCTGGAAAATGAGTAGGTGTGTCCAAACTTATGGCTGGTACTAATATATATATATATATATATATATATATATATATATATATATATATATATATATATATACACTGCTCAAAAAAATAAAGG
Source organism: Salmo salar (assembly GCF_965601325.2). Classification (NCBI taxonomy): domain Eukaryota; kingdom Metazoa; phylum Chordata; class Actinopteri; order Salmoniformes; family Salmonidae; genus Salmo; species Salmo salar. The sequence goes on along the minus strand of NC_138300.1, from coordinate 91,834,040 downwards.
GAACACTTAAACAACACAATGTAACTCCAAGTCAATCACACTTCTGTGAAATCAAACTGTCCACTTAGGAAGCAACACTGATTGACAATACATTTCACATGCTGTTGTGCAAATGGAATAGACAACAGGTGGAAATTATAGGCAATTAGCAAGACACCCCCAATAAAGGAGTAGTTCTGCAGGTGGTGACCACAGACCACTTCTCAGTTCCTATGCTTCCTGGCTGATGTTTTGGTCACTTTTGAATGCTGGCGGTGCTTTCACTCTAGTGGTAGCATGAGAACCCACGCAAGTGGCTCAGGTAGTGCAGCTCATCCAGGATGGCACATCAATGTGAGCTGTGGCAAGAAGGTTTGCTATGTCTGTCAGCGTAGTGTCCAGAGCATGGAGGCGCTACCAGGAGACAGGCCAGTACATCAGGAGACGTGGAGGAGGCCGTAGGAGGGCAACAACCCAGCAGCAGGACCGCTACCTCCGCCTTTGTGCAAGGAGGAGCAGGAGAAGCACTGCCAGAGCCCTGCAAAATGACCTCCAGCAGGCCACAAATGTGCATGTGTCTGCTCAAACGGTCAGAAACAGACTCCATGAGGGTGGTATGAGAGCCCGACGTCCACAGGTGGGGGTTGTGCTTACAGCCCAACACCGTGCAGGACGTTTGGCATTTGCCAGAGAACACCAAGATTGGCAAATTCGCCACTGGCGTCCTGTGCTCTTCACAGATGAAAGCAGGTTCACACTGAGCACGTGACAGACGTGACAGAGTCTGGAGACGCCGTGGAGAACGTTCTGCTGCCTGCAACATCCTCCAGCATGACCGGTTTGGCGGTGGGTCAGTCATGGTGTGGGGTGGCATTTCTTTGGGGGGCCGCACAGCCCTCCATGTGCTCGCCAGAGGTAGCCTGACTGCAATTAGGTACCGAGATGAGATCCTCAGACCCCTTGTAAGACCATATGCTGGTGCGGTTGGCCCTGGGTTCCTCCTAATGCAAGACAATGCTAGACCTCATGTGGCTGAAGTGTGTCAGCAGTTCCTGCAAGAGGAAGGCATTGATGCTATGTACTGGCCCGCCCTTTCCCCAGACCTGAATCCAATTGAGCACATCTGGGACATCATGTCTCGCTCCATCCACCAACGCCACGTTGCACCACAGACTGTCCAGGAGTTGGCGGATGCTTTAGTCCAGGTCTGGGAGGAGATCCCTCAGGAGACCATCCGCCACCTCATCAGGAGCATGCCCAGGCGTTGTAGGGAGGTCATACAGGCACGTGGAGGCCACACACACTACTGAGCCTCATTTTGACTTGTTTTAAGGACATTACATCAAAGTTGGATCAGCCTGTAGTGTGGTTTTCCACTTTAATTTTGAGTGTGACTCCAAATCCAGACCTCCATGGGTTGATAAATTGGATTTCCATTGATTATTTTTGTGTTATTTTGTTGTCAGCATATTCAACTATGTAAAGAAAAAAGTATTTAATAAGATTATTTCTTTCATTCAGATCTAGGATGTGTTGTTTAAGTGTTCCCTTTATTTTTTTGAGCAGTATATATATATATATATATATATATATATATATATATATATATATCGATGCTACAGAGCATACTGACGGGAGAAGCACTCTATTACAGAAACAACATTGCACCACATTATTTCATATTTTATGCCTGGGTATCTTTGGCTGGAACCAGCCCTTGTTTCTGGAACCCTAGGCCCCCGGTGGAATGCAAAACAGGTGCCGCACCATTGGTTCCCCCGCAGCGGGGGTGGAAGAAAAACACCCGCCCCAGCTGGAACATGACTGACAGCACATCAAATTCTCCAGCCAGCTGTGACTCTCACTGATCCCTCAGACAAACCCATGGACACAGACAGGGCGAGACGTCTCTCTAAAACCATAGAAATGGTAGGAAAACATTCTACATGTGTACAAGTGATTTCAAACTGAACTGGACCAAACAGACAAGTTGTTTTCAAGGTGCCTTCTCTGTTTTTATACTGGCATAATTAATCGCTGATGTTCCACTCTTTTCACTGGAATAGTTCCATTCTCACAGATGTCCTCTGATATGAATGAAAATATGTTGATAAAAGGGAATTAAAGAATCACATTTTTCCCTTGACACACCATGTTTCTTGTGATACTCTCACGTCTGGCATGACATTATACATTAGAATTTTGGCAGGGGAGTTAAAGAGTGGTGTTTGTCTTTAAAACCACACCAAAGCCAAAGAGATTAAAATAAGTCTCCTGCCATGAACCGCCACATGCAGATTGTTTTATTTTTATAAGAATAAAAATGTATTCTCATCTGAAATCAAACCAATGTTGCACTATACCAGATCAGGTGTTCATTGGTCATATCTGATATTGATCTGAGGATCCAAGGCAGAACAGATTTAACAATCAAAACGATTCTGCAATTTTACACAGCTGTTGCTCAGAAATGTTTCTGACAATGGAGAGGTATGATACATTGGAGCAATGATGAGCAATAATCAACATGGAAATTAATAATAGATTTCATATGAAGCACAGATCAAATTAAAAATGTAATCTCCCCATTTATTTACTAATTTCCTATATCTTGTAATTGTCTGTTGACAGGCACAGCTGTACTGAAATTCATCAACAAACAAACAAGCAACAAAGGAGGTGTTGCATCTTGTCACGACTTCCGCCGAAGTCGGCTCCCCTCCTTGTTCGGGCGGCGTTCGGCGGTCGACGTCACCGGCCTTCTAGCCATCGCCACTCCATTTTTCATTGTTCCATTTGTTTTGTCTTGTTCCCCGCACACCTGGTTTACGTTCCCTAATCACACTGCATATACATATTCCTCTGTTCCCCCCCATGTCTTTGTGTGGAATTGTTTTGTTTTGTGTTTGTTGTATCGCGCCAGTCTGGTTTTTCACCCTGGGCATTGCCTGTACCCTATTTGGGGAATTATTGGTGAACCTTATATTATTGACGGTATTTTGCGCTTGTCACTTTTGCCAGTTGGCTTGAGTTGTCACTGTTTGTGCCCGTCTGTTTGTTGCTCTTGGCTAATAAAGTTGCTTTATCAGCTATTCTCTGCTCTCCTGCACTTGACTCGAATGACCAGCAGCAAAAACCCTGACACATCTAACCTGTCAATCCAGTCAAGTCAATGGCAATGCAGACATAAAGATAACTAGATTTCGCAAACCTTTAAGTTCACAATCATAAACTAGATACATGTGAATGGTTTTAAGCTAGTTAGCCAGCTAGTTAAACAAACAGAAAACTATCTAAAACAAAAATGATCTAGCTAGTTAATTTAGCCAATTTGTCCCAGCATGCTAATCAATTAGCATTCACACCACTGTGGATATTTTCTTCAGTTAAACTAAATACTGTATGTATTAAAGACATGCTCTGGAACTTTGGCGAATAGTAAGTATTTTTTAAACCTCCCGCTTTGGGCTGGATGTATCAATGTGTAGTTCATACTTCAGCTTCAGCTCCTCGCCATTTGAGTGACTGCTAGCAAAATGCACACACATCAGAGTGAGAGAAAGAGATCAATGATGTGGTGCAAATATCTGCACATATATGCAATTTTCGGGGACCACTTTTGGATTGTGAGTACTACTTTCAGAACTACTGGCTAAAAAGTATGCAAACGTAGCGGAGAATCTCTATAACGGTTTATGATCAAATGTTGCAATGAGGCAACATTGATTTGATCTTGCTTCAGCTCAAAACATCCTACATGTTTTTACAAATATTATAGAATGGCAGACTAAGAGAAAGTTTTAGGCTGCAAAGCTTTAGAAAATAATTGTAATAATCAATTTATACTCCCCAAGAGGTGAAACTATACATGGAAAATCCATAAGCAACGGTAATGGATGTCACACTGCTTGCTTAGCAAGTACCGCTTCCTCCTGATTCAACTCACACCGAGGCTCAAACCCAGGACTTCTGCTTTGCTAGCACACGTGACTGCCCTCCCGAAGTATCTTACCATTCAGCGCCACCAGAAAGTTAACAATTCGGCGGCGCAAGTGGTGACTATTCAGGCTAAGGAGTAAGTTTCACATGTCCCCATGTGCTACACAAGCTCAGTTCCCTCTCTCGTTGTGCATGGGGTGATAACTTGAACTTTGGTTTCTACTGCATGGGGATGAATAACCATAACATCCTGTATACCTCCACTGCCTCCGTTCCATTTGTCCGGCCCTGATCATAGTGTATACCGTCGCCACACCAACCTGTCGCTGTGCAACAATACTCATATTCACAGCCCGCAGACAGCAAATTGCTTCTCTCATTCCCAACCACGCCCTGCGTTCGTTCTCAGCCACCTGCAAAACTAACCCTGCTGGAAATTTCACTACAAATTACCCTGTGTCTGCCAAATCCCCCAGGGAGTTGAGGAAATCAAACCCTAGTTTTCCCAACCCCCACCCGAAACAAGCCTTACCTAACACAAACACACAGAGAGACAGAGAGATATTGTATCTTTGTTGGTTGGAACAGTTAGGGGGGATTATTCACTGGATTACTTGTTTGTTCCCTAAAATGATTCAATGAGGACCCACAACACAAATCCTTGTAAACCTCTTGGGTTGAATTTGATCCATTTACAGCACCTTTGTGAACACTGAAATCTGTCAGATATTGAGTCTCAAAATAAGGCTTACATTTCCACAGATGTACACAATCATATACATATTCCTCTGTTCCCACTGGTAAATGAGGTATGTTTTTGCTTCAGGGAAAAAATCTAAACGAGACACATACCTTAGCAGTGAATAATGATCAAAGGCATGAGACGAAGACCCCACCTTTCTAATGTAAAGGGAAACGCTGTCTCCTGGTGGCAGCTCTGAGGAACTCCATAGACAGTGATAGCAATGTCAGAGTCAGAGGCCAATGTGCCAGAGAGATGAGTGCTGAAAGCTCCTTGGAAAAAGGATTAGGGCTGTTTACGTGGCCAAGTGGCCCACTGCCAACTTCTCAAGTGTGCAAACTTCTTAAAGGCGCAGTGCTTGGATTTGGCCATGAATCTTTTCACTTTATTTACTCTCCACCCAGACAGTACAGATGGGGTCTGCTCTGTTCAGGGGGTGGGGTTTGAAAAAGAGAGCACAACTGCAACCCCCCCTCTCCTTCGTGATATACAGAATGGAGGGTTCAAAAAATTCAATTAAAAGACTATACCTGTATCAACCTATATGTGTCACTGGCCATAGAAAGTAAAATTAAATAGTACAACTTTTTTTACTGCTGACTTACAAAAAACAAACTTAAAGATGAGAGGGGATTAATTTACTGTGCTGAGTCCTTCAAAAAGTGGGGACATGTTGCATGAGTTCCAACTTTTTATACCAGTGGTGTCAGACAAGTTATAGCAGTGTACTGAATGTGTTTGGAATTTAATATTGTTGACAGTGAGAGAGAAGTAAGTCATACAGCCAGTTTCACAGGTACAACAACCCTCAGCTACAGATATGTTTGTTGCGAAGTGTATAATAGAACTATGATTTAAAACCATATGACTATTAAGGAGCAACATGTGAACATACTCAAACAAAGATAGGTGTGGACCATTTCTGAACAGGGTGTAGGTAGACGGATGGGGAGAGAGTCAGTCTGGGAGCTGGCTGAGTGCCAGGGCTGTGGGGCCTTGTTCAGAGCAGGGGCTGTTTTTGTGAGCGTTGCTTACAAGATGGAGGTCTCAGGTTTTGGGATCACAGGAGACCATGGAGCCTCTGCAGCTGCAGCTCATACCCATTACTTCTCTTTTCTTCTCTCAGTCTTTCGGATACACTGAAATATTTGGAATAGAACTTCCATACACATAAGTAATCCGCCCCTCTTAGCACAATATGAATCACCTAATATAATCATATTTGTGAGTAGCTTTTCACAATTTTACAAATTAATTTGTCACAAAGTACAAATTCCTTACCCAGGCATAAAACCCACATGCAAGTCAGGGAAACAGGGTCACACAAATTTGGAAGTCTTTGTAGTTCTGCTCCAGGTTAAGTGGGTGAGCAGTAGTAGACTACTACATGCTGCCATCTAATGGTATGGGTGGTACAAAAATGTAGAAAGAAATGGAGGGTGCTCAACCAAAGTGAGTCGAGGTGCAACCAAAACAATCTATAACTGAAAAGGAAAAGGCACATTGTTTAATTGCAAGGTTAAAAGATTCCCTTTCGGCTTTCAATGGCCTTCACACAAAGAGAATGGACAAGTTCAAATAGGGCATGGCGAAGACAATTACTGTAGCTCTTCAGTGGGTGGTGCTAATGAGAGAGGGTGTGGTAGACCATACAGGTTGGTCCCCCCCACCCACACCTCGTTTAACAAAGTCATACTTTGGCTATTGGAGCCGGTTGTAATTCATGAAAAAAGGTCATTACTAGCTCACTAACTATTGTCCTTTTTGCCTATGCTTTTGATGTTGTTTTATTATCCGTAGTTATGCTTAGTCCTGTTGTTTATGTTCCAATATCTAATATTTTCAACATATAGTAAATGGTTTTACATCAATTACAGTGCATTTGGAAAGTATTCAGACATTTTTCTACATTTTGTTACGTTACAGCCTTATTCCAAATGGATTAAAAAACTGGTTTTTCCTCATCAATCTACACACAATACCCCATAATGACAAAGCGAAAACAGGATTTTGGGAATGTTTGCAACTTTATAAAAATAAGTAAGTATCCAGAACCTTTACTTTGTTGAAGCACCTTTGGCAGCGATTACTGCCTCGAGTCTTCTTGGGTATGACGCTAAAAGCTTGGCACATTGAAGGCCGAAACATAGTCTTTTAACCTTAATAAATAAAACAGGTCATTTGTAATGGTGAGCGAGCGTTGCGCCTTTTCCTTTTTAATTATACAAAAATAAAATACAATTTTATTGGTCACATACACATATTTAGCAGATGTTATTGCGTGTGTAGCAAAATGCTTGTGTTCCTAGATCCAACAATGCAGTAGTATCTAACAATTCAAAATATCTCATTTTGATTTGCGTTTTGAGACGCATAAGATCTTTCAGTTTTTTGTTTTAATAAATTTGCAAACATTTCTAAAACCCTGTTTTCGCTTTGTCATTATGGGGTATTGTGTGTAGATTGATGAGAAAAAAAACAACATTTTATTAATTTTAGAATAAGTCTGTAACATAACAAAATGTGTTTAAAGTCAGAATACTTTCCAAATACACTGTATATCTACTGCAGTTTAAATATGCTTTCCCCGTCTTCCCAATTGTTTTACTGTTTCCTTTCTGTATTTTACCGCTAGGTGAAGACATTTGTCACAGTACCCCTCACACGGAGGACTAACCTTTATAGTCTACCACACCCTCTTTCATTAGCACCACAAGCTGAAAAGAACCAAAATTGTCTTCCCTGTGCCCTATTTGAACTTGTCCATTCCCTTTGTGTGATTATTCTGATGAAGGCCATTGAAGGCCGAAACAAAATCTTTTAACCTTAATAAATAAAACAGTAGATTTTTAAAGGTGAGCGAGCGTTGCGCCATTTCCTTTTTAATTATACAAAAATGAAATACAATTTTACTTGTCCCATACACATATTTAGCAGATGTTATTGCAGGTGTAGTGAAATACTTGTGTTCCTAGCTCCAACAGTGCAGTAGTATCTAACAATTCACAACAATACACACAAATCTAAAAGTAAAAGAATGGAGTTAAGAAATATATAAATATTAGGATGAGCAATGTCGGAGTGGCATTGACTAAAATACAGAAGAATAGAATACAGTATATACATTTGAAATTAGTAAAACAGTATGTAAACATTATTCAAGTGACTAGCGGACCATGAGATAGAGCTGTCTCTCGGTTACAGCTTTGATGCACCTGTACTGACCTCGCCTTTTGGAGGTTAACGGGGTGAACAGGCCGTGGCTCGGGTGGTTGATGTCTTTGATGATCGTTTTGGCCTTCCTGTGACATCGGGTGCTGTAGGTATCCTGGAGGGCAGGCAGTGTGCCCCCGGTGATGCGTTGGGCCGACCGCACCACCCTCTGGAAAGACCTGCGGTTACGGGCGGTGCAGTTGCCATACCAGGCGGTGACACAGCCCGACAGCATACTCTCAAATGTGCATCTGTAAAAGTTTGTGAGGGTCTTAGGGGCCAAACTGAATTTCTTCAGCCTCCTGAGGTTGAAGAGCCACTGTTGCGCCTTCTTCACGACACTGTCTGTGTGGGTGGACCATTTCAGATTGTCAGTGATGTGTATGTAGAGGAACTTGAAGCTTTACCCATTCTCCACTGCGGTCCCGTCGATGTGGATAGCGGTGTCTTCCCACTACTGTTTCCTGAAGTCCACGATCAGCTCCTTTGTTATGTTGATGCTGAGGGAGCGGATATTTTCCTGGCACCACTCAGCCAGGGCCCTCACCTCCACCCTGTAGGCGGTCTCGTCATTGTTGGTGATCAAGCCTACCACTGTTGTGTCGTCTGCAAACTTTAGGATTGAGTTTGAGGCGTGTGTGGCCACGCAGTCATGGGTGAACACGGAATACAGGAGGGGGCTGAGTACGTGCCCTTGTGGGGCCCCTGTGTTGAGGATCAGCAAAGTAGAGGTGTTGTTTCCTACCTTCACCACCTGGGGGCGGCCCGTCAGGAAGTCCAGGACCAGTTGCACAGGGCAGAGTTCAGACCCTGAGCTTAATGATGAGCTTGGAGGGTACTGTGGTGTTGAAGTCTGAGCTATAGTCAATGAACAGCATTCTTACATAGGTATTCCTCTTGTCCAGATGGGACAGGGCAGTGTGCAGTGCCATGGCGATTGCAACGTCTGTGGAACTATTGGGGCGGTAAGCAAATTGAAGTGGGTCTTGGGTGTCAGGTAATGTAAGGTAGAGGTGAAATGATCCTTAACTAGCCTCTCAAAGCATTTCATGATGGCAGAAGTGAGTGCTATGGGGCGATAGTCATTTACTTCAGATACATTTGCTTTCTTGGGTACAGGAACAATGGTGGACGTCTTGAAGCAAGTGGGGACAGCAGACTGGGATAGGGAGACATTGAATATGTCTGTAAACACTCCAGGCAGCTGGTCTGCGCATGCTCTGATAACGCGGCTAGGGATGCTGTCTGGGCAGTAGCCTTGCAAGGGTTAACACACTTAAATGTCTTACTCACATCAGTTACGGAAAACGAGAGTCCACTGTCCTTGGGAGCGGGTTGCATTGGTGGCACTGTGTTATCCTCAAAGCGGGCGAAGGAGGTGTTTAGCTTGTCCGGAAGCAAGATGACGGTGTCTGCGACGTGGCTGGTTTTCCCTTTGTAATCCGTGATTGTCTGTTGACCCTGCCGCATACGACTTGTGTCTGAGCCGTTGAATTGCAAATCCACTTTGTCTCCACTTTGCCTGTTAGATTGCATTACTCAGGGAATAACTGCACTGTTTGTATTCAACCATATTCCCAGTCACCTTGCCATGGTTAAATGCGGTGATTTGCGCTTTCGGTTTTGCGCAAATGCTGCCATCTATCCACGTTTTCTGGTATGGGTAAGTTTTTATAGTCATAGTGGGAACAACATCCCCATACACTTCCTGATGAACTCAGTCACCGTGTCCGTGTATACGTCAATGTTATTCTCAGAGGCTACCCGGAACATATCCCAGTCCACATGATCAAAACAATCTTGAAGCATGGATTCTGATTGGTCAGACCAGCATTGAATAGACCTTAGCACAGGTACTTCCTGTTTGAGTTTCTGCCTATAGGAAGGGAGGAGCAAAATGGAGTTGTCATCTTATTTGCCGAAGGGAGGGTGGAGGAGGGCCTGGTAGGCATCCCGGAAGAGGGAATGGCAGTGGTCGAGTGTTTTTTTTCTGTACGTTATCACAATCACACCATGAGTAGTTAATCATGAAACATACACCACTGCCTTTTTTCTTCTTCCCGGAGAGTTCTTTACTCCTGTCTGCGCGATGTACTGAAACCCATCTGGCTGTATGGACGGGGACAGTATATCCGAAGAGAGCCATGATGCCGTGAAACAATATGATACAATCCCTGATGTCTCTCTGGAAGAAGATCCTCGCCCTGAGCTTGTCAACTTTATTGTCCAGAGACTGAACATTAGCGAGTAAGCAGTGGATGGTGTGCACGCCTCCTTGGTCAGACTAGAATTCCACTCCGAATACCTCTTCTCCCCGCCGATGGCGTCTTGGTAGCCTCTGGAATAAGTTTAATTGCCCTGGGGGGTACGAACAAAGGATCCAATTCGGGAAAGTCGTTTTCCTGGTCGCAATGCTGGTGAGTTACTGTCTCTCTGATATCCAAAAGTTATTTCCGGCTGTATGTAATAACACAAAAAAACGTTCTGGGCTAATAATGTAAGAAATAACACACAAAAAAAACACAATACTGCAAAGTTGCTTAGGAGCTAGAAGCAGAGCTGCCATGTCTCTCGGTGCCATCTTTCCTAAATGTAGTCATATTTTTGTTTACACATCAGCTGTGTTGTCTCTGGTTATATTCAAATTTCAAAAGGCACTCGCACATCTGAGCTAGCTTTTTTTGCAGGTGCATGGTAACAGTTGAATAAGAGAAAAAGAAAAACCCGCACACTGCTCTTCTAGTATCACTGCTGTTTGTCAGAGCTTTTGTGAGTTTTCTTTTATTATCACCTTTATGTAGACATAGCTCCACCCAGAACCGTTCAATGCATCGAATCGGGTTGGAGTCGAGGGAAAATAAATAAGTGTTACCAAATACAACAATGTGCATTTCATAAATATTCAAATAAGGTGTGTACATAAAACGTATTAAACACGTCTGTAAAACCACAATGATGAAATCAAGTAAGTTTTCATAAATCATTGGGTACAGCGCAAGAAAAACATCAGAGTAATCTGAAGTGGAGGCATTAATTCATGTTCACATTTACAACATAACATACATAGGCATTTCATCATTTAGACCTTTAGGAAATAATGTCTGGAGGGTGTATTATTGTCATGCCCTGACCTGGTGTAGTAGGTCAGGGTGTGACTAGGGGGTGATCTAGTATATCTATTTCTATGTTGGTGCTAATGTGGTTCCCAATTAGAGGTAGCTGTTTATTGTTGCCTCTGATTGGGAACCATATTTAGGTAGCTATTTTCCCACCTGTGTTTTGTGGGATATTGATTGTTTGTTAGTGTGTTTGGGCACTACATCCTCACGGTCTTTGTAAGTTTTGTTATTTGGTTTTGTTAGTTTCACTTATTAGATAAATATGTGGAACTATACTCGTGCTGCGCCTTGGTCCGCTCATTTCCAAGACCATGACAGAATATCCCACCAACAAAGTACCAAGCAACATGAAAATGAGGTAAGGGAGTTTTGGACTTGGGAGGACATGAGACCCTTCCTTGGCGGGAGTCGCCAAGGAGCATAGGGGGACTACGACGACGCCGGGGGACCGCGGCCACATGGAGCTGGGGGAGGGGGCACATGGAGCTGGCGGCTGAGCAGAGGGAAGAGCCAGAGTACTGTCACGCCCTGACCATAGAGGGCCCTTGGTTCTCAGCTGTTTATCGTTGCCTCTGATTGGGAACCATATTTAGGTAGCTATTTCCCCACCTGTGTTTTGTGGGGTATTGATTGTTTGTTAGTGTGTTTGGGCACTACGTCCTCACGGTCTTTGTAAGTTTTGTTAGTTTCACTTAAAAAAATATGTGGAACTACACTCACGCTGCGCCTTGGTCCGCTCATTTTCAAGACCGTGACAATTATTTATATCACCTCCCCAGTCTGGTATCATAACTTTCCTATGCCACAAAATCTAAAAGTAGAAATGTCATGTTTTTGGTCATAAAAATGTACTGTGACTGGATAATCCTTGTCTTTTCTCCCGATTTCATGTTTCATGTTCACTAATTCTTTGTTTGAGAGAACAAGAGGTTTTACCTATATAGCACAGCCCATAATGGACAACACGGGTTGTGGAGCATGTAATGATGCTATTTATTTGGAACCGTTTTCCTGTATGTGGGTAGCAGAAATATTTACACTTCATCATATTGTTGCACTGTGCGCAACCTCTGCATTTATAGCTGCCATTCAGAAGAGGGCATAAAAGAGACGGCTCATTTATTTTTTTATTTTTTTATTTCACCTTTATTTAACCAGGTAGGCAAGTTGAGAACAAGTTCTCATTTACAATTGCGACCTGGCCAAGATAAAGCAAAGCAGTTCGACAACATACAATAACAGAGTTACACATGGAGTAAAAAAACATACAATCAATGATACAGTAGACAAAAATAAGACTATATACAATGTGAGCAAATGATGTGAGATAAGGGAGGTAAAGGCAAAAAAAAGCCATGGTGGCAAAGTAAATAAAGTATAGCAAGTAAAACACTGGAATGGTAGAATTATAATTTGAAGAAAGTTCAAAGTTAAAATATAAATAATATGGTGCAAAGGAGCAAAATAATAAATAAAATAAATAAATACAGTAGTGGAAGAGGTAGTAGTTTGGGCTAAATTATAGATGGGCTATGTACAGGTAAGGTAAGGTACAGTTGGCAGGAACCAATTTTTTCCGTAAATTGCGACCTCTCCAATATACATTTAAGTGGTGGATTCTTAAATTCAGCTGGCAAAGCTGGGTCCGATGATAAAACATGACAGTGTTTCTTGACAGCATCTCCCACTTTGCGCGAGGTCAAAGTATGTGTGGTGGTGAACATTAAAGTGTTCTATTTAAGCATTAAGGTCTGAGGGGGTGTGGTATATGGCCAATATACCACGGCTAAAGGCTGTTTTAAGCACGACGCAACACAGAGTGCCTAGATACAGCCCTTAGCCATGGTATATTGGCCATATTCCACAAACCCCCAAGGTGCCTTATTGCTATTATAAATTGGTTACCAACGTAATTAGAGCAGTTATAATATATGTTTTGTCATACCTGTGGAATACGGGTATATACCACAGCTGTCAGCCAATCAGCATCCAGGGCTCGAACCACCCAGTTTACAATTCAGGTTTGATGATGAATACTATACCTCCAAACAAATGGAAGGAATATCGATGGACTCCACATTCACTCCGAGCTATGCTAACCTTTATGTGGGTCATTTTGAAGAATATTTTAGAATAAAGTCCTCAAGTGGTATCAATATATTGACAAAATGTTTGCATATGGGGAGGAACGAGAGAAAGGCTGTCAGACTTTATGGCATTACTCAATGACATTGACCCCAATCTCAAATTCACTATTGAATGTGACACTAAACATGTTTATTACCTTGATATGTGGATTGAGAAATCAAATGGAACCCTGTTTACAACTCCGTATAGAAAAGAAACGGACAGAAATACTATATTAAAGGGGGACAGGTCCACCCTGAGCCATTAAAAAGAGGACTTCCAAAAAGCCAGTTTTTAAAAGTGCACCGTATATATTCCACTCCACAGTCAATCAATCAATCAATCAATCAATAACATTTATTTATAAAGCCCTTTTTACATCAGCCAATGTCACAAAGTGCTTTACAGAAACCAAGCCTAAAACCCCAAACAACAAGCAATGCAGATGTAGAAGCATGGTGGCTAGGAAAAACTCCCTAGAAAGGTAGAGAACCTAGAAAGAAACCTAGAGAGGAACCAGGCTCTGAGAGGTGGCCAATCCTCTTCTGACTGTGCGGGGTGGAGATTATAACGGTACATGGCCAAGATATACAAACATTCATAGATGACCAGCAGGGTCAAATAATAATAATCACAGTGGTTGTAGAGGATGCAACAGGTCAGCTCCTCAGAACTAAATGTCAGTTGGCTTTTCATAGCCGATCATTCAGAGTTAGAGACAGCAGGTGCGGCAGAGAGAGAAAGTCAAAAACAGCAGGTCCGGGGCAAGGTAGCACGTCCGGTGAACAGGTCAGGGTTTCATAGCCGCAGGCAGAACAGTTGAAACTGGGGCAGCAGCACGACCAGGTGGACTGCGGACAGCAAGGAGTCATCAGGCCAGGTAGTCCTAAGGCATGGACCTCGGGCTCAGGTCATCTGAGAGAAGAGCGAAAGAGAGAAAGAGAGAGAAAGAAAGAAAGAAAGAAAGAAAGAAAGAAAGAAAGAAAGAAAGAAAGAGAAAATTAGAGGGTGCATACTTAAATTCACACAGGACACCGGATAAGACAGGAGAAATACTCCAGACATAACAGACTGACCCTAGCCCCCGACACATAAACTATTGCAGCATAATTACTGGAGGCTGAGACAGGAGGGGTTGGGAGACACTGTGGCCCCGTCCGACGATTACCCCGGACAGGGCCAAACAGGCAGGATATAACCCCACCCACTTTGCCAAAGCACAGCCCCCACAGCAGTAGAGGGATATCTTCAACCACCAACTTACTACCCTGAGACAAGGCCGAGTATAGCCCACGAAGATCTCCCCCACGGCACGAACCCGAGGGGGGTGCCAACCCAGACAGGAAGATTACGTCAGTGACTCCACCCACTCAAATGACGCAACACACCCAAGTGACGCACCGCTCCTAGGAACGGCATGGAAGAGCACCAGTAAGCCAGTGGACCCCGTAATAGGGTTGGAGGCAGAGAATCTCAGAGGAGAGAGGGGAAGCGGCCAGGCAGAGACTGCAAGGGCGGTTCGTCACCCCAGTGCCTTTCCATTCATCTTCACACCCCTGGGCCAGACTACACTCAATCATAGGACCTACTGAAGAGACGTGTCTTCAATAAAGACTTAAAGGTCGAGACAGAGTCTGCGTCTCTCACATGGATAGGCAGACCATTCGATAAAAATGGAGCTCTATAGGAGAAAGCCCTGCCTCCAGCTGTTTGCTTAGAAATTCTAGGGACAATAAGGAAGCCTGCATCTTGTGACCATAGCGTACATGTAGGTATGTATGGCAGGACCGAATTGGAAAGATAGGTAGGAGCAAGCCCATGTAATGCTTTGTAGGTTAGCAGTAAAACCTCAATCAGCCCTAGCCTTAACAGGAAGCCAGTGTAGAGAGGCTAGCACTGGAGTAATATGATACATTTTTTTTAGTTCTAGTCAAGATTCTTGCAGCCGTGTTTAGCACTAACTGAAGTTTATTTAGTTCTTTATCTGGGTAGCCGGAAAGTAGAGCATTGTAGTAGTCTAATCTAGAAATGGCAAAAGCATGGATACATTTTTCTGCATCATTTTTGGACAGAAAGTTTCAGATTTTTGCAATGTTACGTAGATGGAAAAAAGATGTCCTTGAAACAGTCTTGATATTTTAGTCAAAAGAGAGATCAGGGTCCAGAGTAACACCCAAGGTCCTTCACAGTTGTATTTGAGACGACTGTAAAACCATCAAGATTAACTGTCAGATCCAACAGAAGATCCCTTTGTTTCTTGGGACCTAGAACTAGCATCTCTGTTTTGTCCGAGTTTAAAAGTAAAAATCCACTTCCTTGTCTGAAACACAGGCTTACAGGGAGAGCAATTTTGGGGCTTTGCCATGTTTCATCGAAATGTACAACTGTGTATCGTCCGCATAGCAGGTAAAGTTAACATTATGTTTCCGAATGTCATCACCAAGAGGTAAAATATATAGTGAAAATAATAGTGGTCCTAAAACTGAACCTTGAGGAATACTGAAATGTACAGTTGATTTGTCAGAGGACAAACCATCCACAGAGACAAACTGATATCTTTCTGACAGATAAGATCTAAACCAGGCCAGAACGTGTCCATGTAGACCAAATTGGGTTTCCAATCTCTCCAAAAGATTGTGGTGATCAATGGTATCAAAAGCAGCACTATGTCTAGGAGCACGAGGACAGATGCAGAGCCTTGGTCTGACGCCATTAAAAGGTAATTTACCACCTTCACATGTGCAGTCTCAGTGCTATGATGGGGTCTAAAACCAGACTGAAGCATTTTGTATACATTGTTTGTCTTCAAGAAGGCAGTGAGTTGCTGCGCAACAGCTTTTTCTAAAATCTTTGAAAGGAATGGGAGATTCGATATAAGCCAATAGTTTTTCATATTTTCTGGGTCAAGATTTGGCTTTTTCAAGAGAGGCTTTATTACTGCCACTTTTAGTCAGTTTGGTACACATCCGGTGGATAGGGAGACGTTTCTTATGTTCAACATAGGAGGGCCAAGCACAGGAAGCAGCTCTTTCAGTAGTTTATTTGGAATCGGTCCAGTATGCAGCTTGAAGTTTTAGAGGCCATGACTGCTTTTAATCAAAGTGGCATGAGATATAGTATTAAAAAACTTGAGTCTATCCCTTGATCCTAGGTCCTGGCAGTGTTGTGCAGACTCAGGACAACTGAGCTTTGGAGAAATAAGAAGATTTAAAGAGGAGTCTGTAATTCGCTTTCTCATGATCATGATATTTTCGACAAAGAATTGTATGAATTTATCACTGCTGAAGTGAAAGCCACCCTCTCTTGGGGAATGCTGTTTTTTAGTTAGCTTTGCGACAGTATCAAAAATAAATTTGGGATTGTTCTTAATCTCCTCAATTAAGTTGGAATAATAGGATGATCGAGCTGCAGTGAGGGCTCTTCGATACTGCACGGTACTGTCTTTCCAAGCCAATCTTTCCGTTCCAATTTTCTGGAAGCTTGCTTCAGGGCTTGAGTATTTTCTGTATACCAGAGAGCTAGTTTCTTATGACAAATGTTTTTGTTTGTAGGGGTATTACGCCAGGTTAAATTTAGTTCCTCAGTTAGGTGGTTAACCGACCGTTGTACTCTGTTGTCCTTGGGTAGGTGGAGGGAGTCTGCAAGGGCATCTAGGAATCTTTGGGCTGTCTGATAATTTATAGCACTGCTTTTGATGATCCTTGGTTGGGGTCTGAGCAGATTATTTGTTGCGATTGCAAACGTAATAAAATGGTGGTCCGATAGTCCAAGATTATGAGGAAAAACATTAAGATCCACAATATTTATTCCACGGGACAAAACTAGGTCCAGAGTATGACTGTGGCAGTGAGTACTGATGATGGCTCCGAAAGCCTTTTGGAGTGGGTCTGTGGACTTTTCCATGTGAATATTAAAGTCACAAAAAATGTGAATATTATCTGCCATGACTACAAGGTCCGATAGGAACTCAGTGAGGAACGCTTTATACGGCCCAGGAGGCCTGTAAACAGTAGCTATAAAAAAGTGATTGAGTAGGCTGCATAGATTTCATGACTAGAAGCTCAAAAAATGAAAACGCAGTCATTTTTTGGGGGTAAATGTAAATTTGGTATCGTAAATGTTAGCAACACCTCCGCCTTTGTGGGATGCACAGGAGATATGGACACTAGTGTAACCAGGAGGAGAGGCCTCATTTAAGACAGTAAATTCATCAGGCTTAAGCCATGTTTCAGTCAGGCCAATCACATCAAGATTATGATCAGTGATTAGTTCATTGACTATAACTGCCTTGGAAGTGAGGGATCTAACATTGAGTAGCCCTATTTTGAGATGTGAGATATCACAATCTCTTTCAATAATGACAGGAATGGAGGTCTTTATTCCAGTGAGATTGCTAAGGCGAACACCGCCATGTTAAGTTTTGCCCAACCTAGATCAAGGCACAGACACGGTCTCAATGTGGATAGCTGAGCTGACTACACTGACTGTGCTAGTGGCAGACTCCACTAAGCTGGCAGGCTGGCTAACAGCCTGCTGCCTGGCCTGCACCCTATCTCATTGTGGAGCTAGAGCCTTGTCTATGTTCATAGATAAAATGAGAGCACCCCTCCAGCTAGGATGGAGTCAGTCACTCCTCAGTAGGCCAGGCTTGGTCCTGTTTGTGGGCAAGTCCCAGAAAGAGGCCAATTATCTACAAATTCTATCATTTGGGAGGGAAAGAAAACAGTTATCAACCAGCGATTGAGTTGTGAGACTGCTGTAGAGGACTATCTAGAAAATAGGTTTCTAAGAATCTCCACAATGTGTGAATGAAGCTCTTCAATTGGTATTAGGGAAAACACAAGATGAACTTTTACAAAAAGACCCACTAGAGCTAAAGAACACTCTGTAATGTTCATCACCACATATACTTTGAACTCGCGCAAAGTGGGAGATGATGTCAAGAAACACTGGTATGTTTTATCATCGGACCCAGCTTTGCCAGCTGAATTTAAGAATCCACCACTAATTGTATATAGGAGAGGTAAAAATTTGCGCGATAAATTGGTCCATGACAACTGCAGGCCAAAAAAGAAAAATAACCAGGCTCTTTTACGCCCTCTTCCGATTGGTAGCTATTAATGCAGAGGCGGCGCACAGTGCACCAATATGATGAAGTGTGAATATTTCTGCCACCCACATACAAGAAAACGGTTCCACATAAATTACATTATTACATGCTCCACCACCCATGTTATCTACATGATTAAATGTCCATGTGGACTGTGTTATGTAAATAAACCTCTCATTCTCTCAAACAGTGAATTAGTGAAGATAAAAGTTAAATCAGGAGAAACGACAGGGATTATCCAGTACATGAGTTCTACCTTTAGAACTAGGGTTATATTAAAATAAAATAGGATCATAGTGGAGAAATAAACAATAACAAAATGCCCAATAATATAGCCCAAATATTGTTTCTGTATTAAAAATACAATGCAAAACATGACAAGTAATACATTTGACTGTGAATAATGCACTGATTCCCTATTAACAGGGATTGAAGAAGGCACACACATACTGAATGAAATACAACACTCATACAGAACTGAAGCACTATTGTGCTTTTGTGTTAATCTCAACCAGAATAGGGCATAAAGTAAATACATTAAGGTATGTTCCATTTTCAAAACCTCAAATATATTACCTGCTTAAAATGTATTAAGCTGATGGGCTATAAAAACAGCATGGTGTAGTGAAAGATAAGTGGCTTATGGCCTTTTACAAACTATACTGAACAAAATTAATGCAACATGCAACAACTTTACTGAGTTACTGTTCATGTAAGGAAATCAGTCAATTGAAATAAATAAATTAGGCCCTAATCTATGGATTTCACATGAATGGGCATGGGCGCTGCAATGGATGGGTCTGGGAGGGCATAGGCCCAATCACTTGGGAGCCAGGCCGAGCCAGTCAGAATGAGTTTTTCCCCACAAAAGGGCTTTATTACAGACATAATTACTCCTCAGTTTCAACAGCTGTCTGGGTGGCTGGTCTCAGACGATCTCGCAGGTGAAGAAGGCAGATGTGGAGGTCCAGGGCTGGCATGGTTACACGTGATCTGCGGTTGAGACCAGTTGGACTAATGCCAAATTCTCTAAAACGAGGTGGTTTATGGTAAAGAAATGAACATTCAATTCTCTGGCAACAGCTTTGTTGGACATTCCTGCAGTCAGCATGCCAATTGCACGCTCCCGCACGACAATGGGCCTAAGGATCTCATCAAGGTGCATTCAAATTGCCATCGATAAAATGTTATTGTGTATGTTGTCTGTAGCTTATGCCTGCCCATACCATAAGCCCACCGCCACCTTGGGACACTGTTCACAATGTTGACATCAACAAACCGCTCGCCCACATAACGCCATACATGTGGTCTGCGGCTGTGAGGGCGGTCAGACGTACTGCCAAATTCTCTAAAATGACGTTGGAGGCAGCTTATGGTGGAGAAATGAACACTCAACTCTCTGGCAAAAGCTCTGGTGGACATTCCTGCAGTCAGCATGCCAAATGCAAGCTCCCTCAAAACTTGACACATCTGTGTCATTGTGTTGTGTGACAAAACTGCACATTTTAGTGTGGCCTATTATTGTCCACAGCACAAGGTGCACCTGTGTAATCATGCTGTTTTTACTTATTTTATTTAACTAGGCAAGTCAGTGTTTAATCAGCTTCTTGATACACCACACATGTCAGATGGATGGATTATCTTGGCAAAGGAGAAATGCTCACTAACATGGATGTAAACAAATTTGTGCACAACATTTTAGAGACATAAGCTTTTCATGTGTATGGAAAATTTCTGGGATCTTTTATTTCAGCTCATGGGACCAAAACTTTACATGTTGCGTGCATGCGTATATATATATATATATATATATATATATATATACACACACACACAGATCAGTTACAACTAACTTAAGCAGTTAAAACTTCGACCTGCAACAAATAGTTTCATTGAGTCACTGCTTACTGTAGTCATGTTACACTGGTCCTGTGCTATGCTTGCAAATAATAATTGTTAATATTTCACAACCAATGTAAAAAGTAATGGGGAAACTACTGAAAAGGGTCAGTTTGATACAAGACTGCCAACATGTTTCAAATGATTCATAATTTGAGCCCTCTTGAATGGTTCATACATTCTCAAAAAACACTTTTGTAACTTTGGAAAATAACACTAATGCTAACTTATAAAACATGTTATTAACAGGGGGAGTAATTCATGCATTTACATATTCTCACCATTATTTTGGATCGAAGGCAATACGAATATCAGGTTATATTTTTCCAGGAGTAACATTAACTGATTGGCACAAAGAGTAAGAGCACTTGATTGAAACGGACCATGGCAGCAGTATTGAAAAACCTTTGACTGCTTTGCTTTCTGATAGGCCTGGCCTACATCAGTGTAACACACCGCATAGCCTAGTTCACAGACCTGCAAGCGGACATTTTATGCATGCATGGTTTAGTTTTAATTCCTAGTTTAAAGGGATAGTTCGGGGTTTTTGGCAATGAGGCCCTTTATCTATTTCCCCAGAGTCCGATGAAACTTGTGGATACCATTTTTATGTATTGTATCTGCGTGCAGTTTGAAGGAAGTTGCTAACTAGCATTAGCACAATAACTGAAAGTCTATGGGAACAGTAGACTTCCAGGCATTGCGCTAACTTGCGCTAATTGACTCACAAAACTACCTCTTAACTTCCAAAATACTGCAAGCAAATACATAAAAATGGTATCCACGAGTTCATCTGACCCTGAGGAAGTAGATAAAGGGCAACATTGCCAAAATCCACAATTATCCCTTTAAAGGACATTTACTGCACTTAATAAAGTATTGAAACAAAACACAAACATGTTAGTTCATACACATCTCTGTAAATGTCACCGTTGGCATTATATCTTTATCATAGAAAAATAAAACATTTTGTACCATTAGTTTAGACTGTCTAAGAAAGTCTGAAACTGAATATCCATATTCAATTGAAGCTGTAATTTCACAAAGCAACCACTTGTGTTTAAATACGTTCAAAAATAATTAGCACAAACAAGAAAGAACAGTGACTGGATAAGTCACACATCTAATAAGGCACACAAAATCGGAAACTATGAAGTCCAATATACGTGGTAAAACACATACAGAAATCCATACTAAAGTAAAAGTTTCAAGCTTGTGTAAAGAAATGTTACACAGCAACACATCTTTGTTAAGGCAATACTTTGATGACCTTTAAGCAGAACATTATTTAGGGATTCAAAGTGATTGTACTTATGGCTAACATTGGTTGACCAAAGTTAAGCATGAAGTCCATAGACATTGTTTCCCTCAATTAAGTGTTAGGTTTGTTCAGACTGAGGGACACACTCTCTTGGCTGCTAAAAGTGCTCCTAGGGCTATCTGTGCTGAGGCCTGTCCCTGAGCTGTTTGAGGTAGCTACAGCAGCAGGCACTCCAGTATCTTGAGTTTTGATATAAACAACATAAAAGACAGGTAGGATAATGCCTATCAGGAGCATGGCCACCACAGCGTTCCACCACTGGATGCCCCAGTCTGCTCCATAGCTGGTCAGGCGCTGGCCTCTGGAGCCCAACTTTTGTGGCCTTTCTGCAGACTCTAAAAAAACCTCATCCTGTGCATTTGTGGTTTGGATCAGTCTCTCAATGTCATGGTCCACTTCCTTGAGGTAGTCGGTGTACTCCTGTAGATGTGGCCTACCAGGGGAGCTGGCTGTAAGTTTGCCCTGTGGCTGGGGCAGTGGTGTGGCTGAATTTGAGGTTCCTGGATCTGGCTCTTTTAGCTCTGTGTTAGCCTCAGTCAATAAGCTGTGTTTCTTTACAGGGATTTTGATTGATTTCAAAGCAAATATATCCTGTTCCTGAATCAGGTTGTTCACTCTCTTTATGTCTGCCACCTGTTGAGAATAAGACAAGTGTCAATATTGGCATAATGTGAGCACACAGTATCAGTAGCCTATGCAGACGCGTATGTACAGTGCTTGCCGTAGCGTGTCCTGTAGAGCAGTGGTGGGAAAAGTACCCAACTGCCATGCTTGAGTAAAAGTAAAGGTACCTTCGTAGAAAATGACACAAGTAAAAGTGAAAGTCACCCATTAAAATACTACTTGAGTAAAAGTATTTGGTTTTAAAAATACTTAACTATCAAAAGTAAAGTATACATCACTTCAAATTCCTTATATTAAGCAAACCAGAACGCATTATTTTCTTGTTTTAATTTTATTTACAGATAGCCAGTGGCACACTAAAACTCAGACATAATTTACAAATGAAGCCCGTGTGTTAAGTGAGTCCACCAGATCAGAGGCAGGAGGAATGACAAGGGAGGTTCTCTTGATAAGTGCATGAATTTGACCATTTTCCTGTCCTGCTAAGCATTCAAAATGTAACGAGTACTTTCGGGTGTCAGGGAAAAGGTATAGAGTAAAAAGTACATTATTTTCATCAGGAATGTAGTGAGGTAAAAGTAGTCAAAAATATAAATAGTTAAGTACAGATACCCCCCCAAAAATGACCTAAGTAGTTCTTTAAATATTTGTACTTAAGTACTTTACACCACTGCTGTACAGTACACTGTACAGTTTGCTGCCAGCAAATACATGGGCTGCAGGACTTACCTTACAGCCATATTGCAGAGCAAGTTTGTTGAGGTTGTCCCCAACCAATACGTCCCTCTCCAGCAGCATGAGGCTATTGCGTCTGTCCTGCTCCAGCTCCTGCCACCCCCGGGGCCTCAGCTCCATCAAATTGAACTCTTCTTCCTCTGAAGAGCCAGCAGAGTCATTCTGCTGGCCTCGCCTGAACATGTACACCTGGCCATCTACACTAGCATGGACATCCACTGGGGCCTGGAAGGCGCGGGGAACAGGGTCTCCTCTCCGCATCACAACTAGCTACTTTAGGTGGACAGAAAATACACAAAATTGTTAAGTGTGAAAGCTAAGGGTTTTATAATATGTAGCTAGCTATGCAAACTGAATACAAAAAATACCACTCTGACATTGTTTCTGTAGGTAGTGAACAGCCAATTACAAGAATAGTGTTTGAACAGTAAATTAGGCTAAATCCAATTCCCTATTTTGTAATATTCTTTATTAGCTTAGCTGGCATTGACTTTACAGCAATGTACCTTCACCAAAGCCACTTACAACCTTTCAAATAGGTATGCCTTTACTCAGCTTAAATTGACTCTAGTCTAGGGACCATGTAGTCCAGTGGAGGCTCCTCAGAGAAGGAAAGGGAGGACCATCCTCCTTAGTGAATTTCATAAAAATGTAAATAGTGAAACATTTTAGACAAAACTATACTAAATATATTCATGTCACCAAATAATTGATTAAAACACAGTGTTTTGCAATGAAGGTCTACAGTAGCCTTTGCAGCACTCTGTAGGGTAACACCATGGTCTAGCCAGAGGACAGATAGCTTCTGTCCTCCTCTGGGTACATTTGCTTACACAGTCACAGTCATTATGACACAGTCATTATGACAACTTACACAGTCATTATGACAACTTCCGAGCTCCAACCTATCAGAGCTCTTACAGCATGAACTGAGATGTTGTCTACCCAGTTAAATGATGAGATAATGAATATAGTACTGAAAGCATAAGCTACAGCTAGCTACCACTGCAGTGCATAAAATGTGGTGAGTAGTTGACAAAGGGAGAGAAAGACAATAGTTGAACAAATTAATTTCTTCCAAAATTAAGGAGAAGCAAGAGAGAGATATTTGGTTGTACTTATTTTTTTTACATGAACTTTAACTGAGCTATCTGAATGCAACTAGCTAGTTTAGCCTACTCAAACACCCAGCTCAAACAGAGAGGAATGCTAGCTGACTATGGCTATCCCAACACTGGAACTTCCAAGTCAAGGTAAGCTTTTGGTTGTATTAATTTATTGCCACCAGGGCCCGCTAAACTGCTTTCTGACTGTATATGAATGTAGCGGGTTTACTAATGCGTCAGTTCTAGTTGCTATATTGACGATGAGGTGACAACGATGTAGTGTGTGTAGAGATTAGCAGTCATCATGATATGAAGGTTTGGCTTGGAAAGGTTTTTTCACCTGGTCACAGACAGCTGATGTGTTGTCCACAAGCGAAGAGCAAAAGTGAGAGGAGGAGAGCGTGTAGATAATTTCGAGAAATAATTATATATATATATATATATATATATATATATATATATATATATACACACACACACACGAGCTGATCATGCTGTTTTGATATGGCTGCTATGAAAGTGGACTGTGTTTGTGTGTGATCAACGGTGTATTCATTTCTCCGATTCTGTTGAAAAACTTTTCTTAAACGGAACCAAATCGAATGAAACGGGGATAAACATACATGAATTTGTCCAATAAAAACTAATTTGCAATTGTTGGACTAATGATTACACCCTAGATCAGCTAGATGCAGGAAAGAGTGTGCAAGGCGGTATTGAATGTGTCACTGTCTGTTACTTTGATTTCTTAAAATTATCTCAACCTGTGCACCTACGTTGTAAACTTTCATTCATAGGCTAGGTTGTAGAAACATCATGATGGGTAT
The DNA here is from genome assembly GCF_965601325.2 of Salmo salar. NCBI lineage: Eukaryota > Metazoa > Chordata > Actinopteri > Salmoniformes > Salmonidae > Salmo > Salmo salar. Next base: position 91,809,299 of record NC_138300.1, on the reverse strand, counting down.
AGGGAAAATTGGAGTATCACGTAGTAGCCTAAACCTGTCGATGTTAAATTGAGCTGGGTGAATGGAATATGAATGACAGTCATCCAATATGCTGTAATAGAAATATGACAATGCTCATAAAAAACTGTATCCTCCCTCGTCTTAAACGGCACCAACTGCCACTGATGTAGTCTCATTAATCAGGCTGTATTATACAATTAATTGGTATATACAGCCCGGCACTAATGCCTGCACAATCATGTAAATGTTACTTACAAGCCAGATTCTTGAATAAAAGGACATTTAAACTTACTCTACTGGTTGTCTGTGCAGTTTGTCCTTCAGCTGCTTGAAATTGAGACAAAATATCCATAGGTAAGTACTGTTTACCCTACTTTGTAGAGAGCTGGTAAGTATATGGTTAGGTACATAAGTAAAACTAATTTTACATTAGATATTTGGTTCTATTGAAGCAAGCATGCCATGACAATGAAAATGGTATGTTCTGAATCTGGAGGAGGATAGAGAACAATCAACAAATTTGCGTGCGAATGTTTCATTTTTGTATTTTTTATTCCGATTTCAATCTCTGATTGTTCTCTATCCTCCCCTGATTCAGAACATACACTTTTCATTGTCATGGCATGCTTGGTTCAATAGCTATATAAATATCCAATATAAAACGAACTTTACCTCGGTGTGAACTGAACCACATTACTTACGGACTCTGAAAAGTCGGGTAAACAATAATACTTTCCTGTGGATATTTTGTCTCAAATTTCGACCAACTGAAGGACAGACCACATAGACAACCGGTAGAGGAGTTTAAATGTAATTGTATTCAACATTCTGTCTTGTAAGGAACATTTACACGATTTTTAAGGCATTAGTGTCAGGCTGTATATAACTACCAATTAATTGTGTATAACAGCATGATTAATCAGACTAGGGGCCATGACATCCCTCATACTAGTCTCGACTTGTTAGCTATGAATGTGACTAGCTAGCTACAGTATATAGCAACAGGACAAACACAAAGTGGCATACAACTATGAAAAGGGATAGCTAACTAACTATACCTACCATAAAACGACAGGACGAACAAAATAACCAGTAAGCTACGTGGTAACGTTAACAGATAACGTTACCAGTAGTTAGCTAAACGTCCGAATATATTTTTGACATTGCATGCTTCCTTCACTCACTCACTGACGTAACATTCGAGCTAGCCAAAAGTAGCTAACGTTAAACTATAGTTTATGAATCAATCTTAAAATAAAATTCACGAAATGCGTTTATCCATATTACCAAGTTAATAAGGTTTGAGCTTGCAACTCACCCGGGTTTAAAGTAACTCATCTAGTTTTCCCATAGCGTCAAATTCCCACAAAGCTGCCAGAACTGACACACAGCTCAGACAACCATGATGACAGTCAGCCTGTGGATAGAAGTACTGATTCAGAATCAGATATTTGATCATTCCTCTATGGAGAACCTGATTTTGGGGGTAAATAAATCTGATCCTAGGTCTGTGGTGCGCAAACCCAGTGGCAGTGTAGCTGGGTATATTGACAAAAATATGCTCCAATCAAAAGATAGATTTCACCAACGTTGACCATTAGGGTGAAGATACTACGCCAATGCCCACACATATTTGAAAATGTATCTGAGAAGGAAATCTGAACAGAATGCTGCATGTATGACGTAAAGCCACCAATATAAATCACTGGAAGCCACCAGCCAACTCAGGGTTTCCCAAGCTCAGTCCTGGGGCACCCCTCTGGGTGCACGTTTCGTTTTTTTCCCTAGCACTACACAGCTGAATCAAATAACTAACTCATCATCAAGCTTTGATTATTTGAATCCTCTGTGTAGTGCTAGGGCAGGACCAAGTTTGGGAAACCTTGAGCTAACAAAGTGCAATTTAATTGTAGAAGTCATGAGTTACAGTTTAAGCTAATCATACAATGCATTCATTGAATCATGTTATTCTCAGTCAAGCCAGTTACTTTTGCTACTGTTCATTCAGAAAATAACAATTGCCAGCAGCATACCACCCAACATCCCAGTGCTGGCTTGCTTCAGAAGCTAAGCAGGGTTGGTCTAGATGCTGCTGGAAGTGGCGTTGGAGGGCCAGTAGGAGGCACTCTTTTCTAAAAACATATCCCAATGCCCCAGGGCAGTGATTTGGGACATTGCCCATTGTAGGGTGCCGTCTTTTGGATGGGATGTTAAACGGGTGTCCTGACTGTCTGTGGTCACTAAAGATCCCATGGCACTTATCATAAGAGTAGGGGTGTTAACCCCAGTGTCCTGGCTAAATTCCCAATCTGGCCCTCATACCATCACGTTCACCTAATCATCCCCAGTTTACAATTGCTCATTCATCCCCCCCCCTCCTCTCCCATGTAACTATTCCCCAGGTTGTTGCTGTAAATGAGAATGTGTTCTCAGTCAACCTCAGTACCTGGTTAAATAAAAATAAATAAAAAGACTGAAATGACTTTGACAGGGTGAGATGAGATTATGGATTACCAACTAAACTCTATTACATTGTCCTACTTCTCTGTGAATGTGGGTTCAGTAGGAAAACATCAGTGGTTTATCTGTGTCACATCCAGCAGGGCTGCATGCAACATGTTGATAAAGGTAGTGGAGGAGCAGCTCACAGGTAGCTAATGAGCGCATGCAGCAGCACCGGAGAGGTTTTCATTTCTATACAGGCTGTTGTTGAAAAAGAGGATAGTCTAAATTTGGAACAGTGCTAAAATTGTCTATAAACTGTAAAAAAAAGAAAAAGCGCAACAGAACCAGTTACAACTGAAGTATCTGATCATCAATGAATTCAAGAAAAAAGCCATTTGTTTTTTAACAGAGCAGCTGCATATCATCAGGTAGGCCTACAGTATATGCACTTGTTTTTTTTTATTCCAGAAACTATAATTTTCTTAGTTATTAAATTTTTTCCATGATATTGTTGTAACAAAATAATGTGTGTTGACTGTGATTAGGGAATGAGAATATAAGAGGATCTGCTAGGCTAAATTATCAAACTAGACATGCATAGCTCACTGCATGATCCTCAAATCAAAAACTGGCCAAACTCGTGTTTCTACAAGTGAATTGAAAGGCACTCTACAGTAGAATGACTGTATAGCCTAATAAGGCATTTTTCATTTCAATATGATTTATTCTAGAGGTCGACCGATTATGATTTTTCAACGCCGATACCAATTATTGGAGGACCAAAAAAAAGCCGATACCGATTAATCGGCCAATTTTTTTATTTTATTTATTTATTTGTAATAATGACAATTACAACAATACTGAATGAACACTTATTTTAACTAAATATAATACATCAATAAAATCAATTTAGCCTCAAATAAATAATGAAACATGTTCAATTTGGTTTAAATAATGCAAAAACAAAGTGTTGGAGAAGAAAGTAAAAGTGCAATATGTGCCATGTAAGAAAGCTAACGTTTAAGTTCCTTGCTCAGAACATGAGAACATATGAAAGTTGGTGGTTCCTTTTAACATGAGTCTTCAATATTCCCAGGTAAGAAGTTTTAGGTTGTAGTTATTATAGGAATTATAGGACTATTTCTGACTATACGATTTGTATTTCATATACCTTTGACTATTGGATGTTCTTATAGGGACTTTAGTATTACCGGTGTAACAGTATAGCTTCCATCCCTCTCCTCGCTCCTACCTGGGCTCGAACCAGGAACACATCGACAACAGCCACCCTCGAAGCAGCGTTACCCATGCAGAGCAAGGGGAACAACTACTCCAAGTCTCAGAGTGAGTGACGTTTGAAACGCTATTAGCGCGCACCCCGCTAACTAGCTAGCCATTTCACATCGGTTACACCAGCCTAATCTCGGGCGTTGATAGGCTTGAAGTCATAAACAGCGCAATGCTTGAAGCATTGCGAAGAGCTGCTGGCAAACGCACAAAAGTGCTGTTTGAATGAATGCTTACGAGCCTGCTGGTGCCTACCATCGCTCAGTCAGACTGCTCTATCAAATCATAGACTTAATTATAACAAAATAACACACAGAAATACGAGCCTTTGGTCATTAATATGGTCGAATCCGGAATCTATCATTTCGAAAACAAAAAGTTTATTCTTTCAGTGAAATACGGAACCGTTCCGTATTTTATCTAACGGATGGCATCCCTAAGTCTCAATATTGCTGTTACATTGTACAACCTTCAATGTTATGTCATAATTATGTACAATTCTGGCAAATTAATTACGGCCTTTGTTAGGAATAAATGGACTTCACACAGTTCGCAATGAGCCAGGCGGCCCAAACTGCTGCATATACCCTGACTGCTTGCACGGAACGCAAGAGAAGTGACAATTTCCCTAGTTATAAGAAATTCATGTTAGCAGGCAATATTAACTAAATATGCAGGTTTAAAAATATATACTTGTGTATTGATTTTAAAGAAAGGCATTGATGTTTATGGTTAGGTACATTGGTGCAACGACAGTGCTTTTTTCGCAAATGCACTTGTTAAATCATCACCCGTTTGTCAAAGTAGGCTGTGATTCAATGAGAAATTAACAGGCACCGCATCGATTATATGCAACGCAGGACACGCTAGATAAACTAGTAATATCATCAACCATGTGTAGTTAACTAGTGATTATGTTAAGATTGATTGTTTTTTATAAGATAAGTTTAATGCTAGCTAGCAACTTACCTTGGCTTCTTGCTGCAGGCTCCTCGTGGAGTGCAATGTAAGGCAGGTGGTTAGAGCATTGGACTAGTAACCGGAAGGTTGCAAAAACGAATCCCCGAGCTGACAAGGTAAAAATCTGTTGTTCTGCCCCTGAACAAGGCAGTTAACCCACCGTTCCTAGGCCGTCATTGAAAATAAGAATGTGTTCTTAACTGACTTGCCTAGTTAAATAAAGGTGTAAAAAAAAATGTATAATACATTTTTTTTTTTATCGGCAAATCGGTCTCCAAAAATACCGATTACCAATTGTTATGAAAACTTGAAATTGGCCCTAATTAATCGGCCATTCCATTTAATCGGTCGACCTCTAATTTATTCTAAATAAATATTTTTGAAATTTCATGTAATACAGCCTAAATGCAATATTGGCGCTCGACTTCGCCGTCTACTAACCACTGGTCCTGGCAACCCACATTGAGCACACGTGGCAACCATCATTGCGCACACCTGCTCCCCATCGTTAAGCACACCTGGACTTCATTACCACCCTGATTACTCTCCCTTCCTATAGCCCTCAGTAAGCCTAATTCAGTATTGTTTTCTCTCATGTTCAGTACGCTTTTCTTGTCTGTTATTTTGTATAGTTTCATTATTAAACTCTGCTTCTTGACTTCCTGTGTATATGTTATAGATTACTGCCTCAGAAATTATGGCAGCAGAAGATTACACCATCTTCCAGACTGTCGAGGAACATGGTCATCTACTCCACCAACACCATGACCAGCTGTCTCTACTGGGTATGACCATGAAGGAGGTTCTCCAACGCCTCGACACCACTAGCAAGGTTCTCCATCCCTCTGACTGAGGGCCTCCTTCTATGGGTCGTCACAAGGAGCCAGTCCCCCAGCCTACCCAGCCGTCCACCCAGGTCAGCGATGCCCAACTGTCCCTTCTGGAGAAGTATTACGGCACTCCATCAAAATGCCGTCGCTTCCTACTCCAGTGCTCCCTCTATTTCGCCTATCAGACGGGAGCCCCCACCAAGAGGTCCAAGGTTGCCATTGTCATTTCCCTGCTGACCGGATGGGCGTCTGAGAGAGAGGATGAGCTGGATTCCTGTGAGAGGTTCAGGGCGGTCTTCGAGGGAGGTGAGCGAATTAAATGAGCCGGTGCACCACACTCTATTCCGCAGTGGACTGCGCAATGCGGTCCAGACAGAACTGGCATGTCAGGATGATGACAAATCCTTGGACGCTCTCATCGCAATGGCCAGCCGTCTGGATAACCTTCTTCAGGAGCGCCGGTGTCCAACTTGCCACTCACCTCCCTCCTTTGGCTGCCCTGAAGCAGAGCCTGAACCCATGGAAGTAGGGACCACACACCTCTCCGTGGCAGAGCGGCTTCACCAGAGACAGCTGAGGCTTTGTCCCTATTGCAGCCAGGTGGGGCAGCAGCTTCAGTGGTGGTCGGTGCATCCCAACCAGGGGTCCACTAGAGCAGAGGAACAGCCCTGTGACCTTCTGTCTCCCAGGGTAGTCATGAGAATTCTGTTATCATTCTCCACCAAAACCTTTCTCTGGCTAGCTGTCCCTCATGTGTCGGTTCTACAGCTTTAGTGGACTCCGGTGCCGTGGGGAACTTCATCGACCAGGCCCTTGCCGCCTTACCTCCTCCCTGAACTTAACTTCATGCCCGCTCTCCTCTCCTTTTCCTGTCCTGGATATGCAACCATTGGAATCCGTCACAGCACCCCTCACTGTGGGACCCAAGCACCAGGAAATCCTTCCCTTCCTCATCACTGCACCCGTAGACAGTCGGCCTCCCATGGCTCCAACTTCATAACCCCACCATCTCCTGGTCACACCCTGTGGTTCCACGGCAGTGAGTGTCCTCCAGCCCATCAATCGGTCCTCCCGTATCGTTGGCCCCGTGTTTTGGGGCGGTGAAGTGGATATCCGCCAGGCTCGGGAACACCCTCCTGCCACCTGCCCTCCAGAGCGCATCTACGTCCCCATTGGGGTGAGAGATCAGCTGTTTCCTGACTCCCTGCGTATAAGTTATATAAAATGCTGTTGACGTGTTGAAATGCTTCACAATGTATTTCTTAAATGGCAGGCTATAGCTTTGAAATAATATAGCCTAAATGAATTTGTTCCTTCCAATGCTACCTGGCATGCTCCTGACTGATTTAGGGTTAATATGTTTAAAAGCCTGTTGAAATGTTGAACATCAATTGATAGTGACAGACTCACACATTACTTCCCAAGCAAAGTCTTTTTTTTGTCTTTTTTTTTGTCTCGTCGGTTATAGAAGGTTGTGGCGCAGACTCTGAAGATATCCCATATTTATCGGAGTCACGTCTGTCCCCGGCATTTTACTGCATCTTTCTGGCACAAAGCATTGTGGACTAAAGCATCTTTATAGATCGCTTTATTCAGGTAACATGTTTTAAGTTAATAAGGGGTAGGTCTATGCTTTTAGCCATTTTCTTTAACAAAAGCCACAATACCCTCACACACGTAGCCAGGTGGTAAAAGCACATAGCTGTATTCATGTATAACCACTAGGTGGCACTGTCCCTTTAAGAGATTCATAAATTAGGTGTGCAAGTGGTTATGGGATTGCGCATGCGTAGTGTGAGAGCATGCAGTTAATTCATTGTGGGTCCAACGTTACTTTAGATGGGTAAGTAATACTTTTTATCTTGTACTGGAAGATATAATTTTGCATAACCTGCAATGTATAAGAGTTTATGTAATTTATGCCAGATGGTCATGTTATCCTTTGGATACTTTCAGATTGACATGAGGATGTTAGCTTCTTGCTAGCTGAATACCAGTGCTCTCAGAACCACATTGTGGAGTTGACGATAACATTATTTGAAGCGCGAGTAATTTTCAGAATTACATTTTGTTTTGTAAAGCCTCAGTGTGTTCTATATTGTTTCATTTTTGAATTGCAGCTTATCTGTTATGACATTTCACCCAGTGCTGTATGGGTGAGATGAGGATCTACTATTCCATGTGGGGTTAGGGTATCATGTTGACAGTGTGTTTTGTAAGTATTCCTAATGTTTCATGGCAACCTGTTTTTGATGCACAATGTCATTTTGTTTATGGACATCTTGTACCCAGATATTTGAAATGTTAGAAAGTCCATTCTAACTGGGAACGTTGTGGTCGCTGTATTTTCTTGTTTTTCTATAGAAAGCAGACCCACTACCGTTTATGTATTTCACTTTGTACTTATTGTACTCTGTTTTTATGCACTTTAGTAACAGATTTATTTCACTTGATTGTGATTTAGATTCAGCCTTACTTTATGCTGACTTCACCTTCCGGTGATTTCCGTTTTCCATTCTACATTATCAGATTTTAAATTTAAGCTTTGACAGAATAAACAACCCAACATTAGTTTGTGTCCTGTGCTGGGTTTACTTTCGCCAGGCTACACACACCCTAAATTCGAGCCATGGTTTTAACTTAACACACCAAGCCCTTCACTCACTGACACTGATATATTTAAGGAGTGCATAGTGACTGAAGGAATTGGCTGACAAAAATCTATGGATAGTAGACTATAATTCAGTCTATCAAACAGGTAGGCCTACCTCTTCTTGAGTAGGCTCCAACACAAAGCCCTCTTGCAGTGGTGTAAGTTGTTTTGGGGGGTATCTGTACTTTACTATTTATATTTTTGCCAACTTTACTCTACTACATTTGTAAAGAGAATTAGCTTTTTACTCCACACATTTTCCCTGACACCTAAATGTACTTGTTACATTTCGAATGCTCAAGCAGGACAGAATTGACACTTATCAATATAACGCTTTGTCATCCCTACTGCCTCTTACCTAGTGGACTCACAAAACACAAATACTGTGTTTGTAAATTGTTGGAGTGTGCCCCTGTCTGTCCGTCATTAAAAATAATACAAAAATCGTACCATCTGGTTGGCTTAATGTAAGGAATTTGATGTAAAGCTTTTACTTTGTATTTTTACTTAAGTATGATGTACTTTTTCTACCACTGTACTGAAGTACATTTAAACTAGATCCTTTAGACTTACTTGAGTATTTTACTGGGTAACTTTCACTTTTGAGTCATTTTCTGTTAAGGTATCTTTAACTTTTACTCAAGTATGACAATTGAGTACTTTTTCTACCACTGTCCTCTTGATAGTAGCCTAAAGTCTAATTAAAATGAAGAGTGTTTAAATTAATTAGGGCTTCTCGAATTAGCCTTCTTTCAGCACCCCATGTGCTGACCATCTGCATGACTGCCGCTTCATAGTAATCTAAATTACTCAAGTATGGCTTATTGTGAGGTCAATAACTCGCATATACTGTATAGCTTCATTATGGGCAACAAAACATATTTTTATTAAAATCAATTATGGCAGTAGCAAGCTTACCTCTCGTCCTCCACATCTTTGCGCTCTCCCTCTAAGGCTCTATTTTTGGCTGTCGTTAAGGGGGCGCTTGTGTCAAACGCCTGTTTACAATTTTAATCTGTTAAAACCAGCGCTCTGCTATTTTCAAACTGTTGTGCAAGGATAGGTCACTTACCGGTCTTATATCAGCTCACTTGTGCTCAGATGGAAGGGTTGGACATATTTGACATGTCCTTAACATGATCTAAAGTGCTAATTTAAGGCAGCACTGGTATAGAAATTTAAGAACAACCAAAAGCTGGTTTAAATGGTAAAGCGGTATAAGAAATGGGAAACAAGCAATTGTTACAGGAAAATAACTTCGAAATACTAGGTTTGCCAGTATTCATCATCTGTCATTTCATGATGGGCATGGACATAGGCTACCCTTACCCAAGGCCTACTATAATGAAAGCTGGTTCAATAGCAATGTGTCATGTCTTTTTTATCCTGAAGATTTGATGATATTACATTTTATATTAATTTATTGTTGTTGAAAAAAATCATTAACATTTTGTTGAATTTTAATAAAACCAAACAGAATGATTCACACTGTCCTGGTTTTATGGTGAGAACATCCAAGGCGCGCATGCAATGCAACTTCTGGAGAATTGTGAATGCGATCTGTAAGATGGTTCCAATATGTTTATAAAACATATTTGGAAGCAGTATAACGGTGAGTGGACATTCTCCCTTTCTCTTTATATTGAATCTTTGTCCAGCTAATGTGAAAAGTTTGGACGTGTGCAAAACCCTCCATAGTCTGCATTGTTTTAATATTATGTGCCCACAGGGAGCAATTATGGTGCCTGTAAGTGTATTTAGACAGCCTATTTAAAACAAGTTATTTAATTTTGTTTAGAATTTGATTGGAATTATTCACTCTCTTTTTAGGCCTTATCAATAATACAAATGCTAAACTCAGCAAAAAAAGAAATGTCCTCACTGTCAACTGTTTATTTTCAGCTAACTTAACATGTGTAAATATTTGTCTGAACATAACAAGATTCAACAACTGAGACATAAACTGAACAAGTTCCACAGACATGTGACTAAAATAAATGGAATAATGTGTCCCTGAACAAAGGGGGGGTCAAAATCAAAAGTAACAGCCAGTATCTGGTGTGGCCACCAGCTGCATTAAGTACTACAGTGCATCTCCTCATGGACTGCACCAGATTTTCCAGTTCTTGCTGTGAGATGTTACCCCACTCTTCCACCAAGGCACCTGCAAGTTCCCAGACATTTCTGCGGGGAATGGCCCTAGCCCTCACCCTCCGATCCAACAGGTCCCAGACGTGCTCAATGGGATTGAGATCTGGGCTCTTCGCTGGCCATGGCAGAACACTGACATTCCTGTCTTGCAGGAAATCACGCACAGAACAAGCAGTATGGCTGGTGGCATTGTCATGCTGGAGGGTCATGTCAGGATGAGCCTGCAAGAAGGGTACCACATGAGGGAGGAGGATGTCTTCCCTGTAACGCACAGTGTTGAGATTGCCTGCAATGACAACAAGCTCAGTCCGATGATGCTGTGACACACCGCCCCAGACCATGACGGACCCTCCACCTCCAAATCGATCCCGCTCCAGAGTACAGGCCTCGGTGTAACACTCATTCCTTCGACGATAAACCCGACTCCAACCATCACACCTGGTGAGACAAAACCGTGACTCGTCAGTGAAGAGCACTTTTTGCCAGTCCTGTCTGGTCCAGCGACGGTGGGTTTGTGCCCATAGGCAACGTTGTTGCAGGTGATGTCTGGTGAGGACTTGCCTTACAACAGGCCTACAAGCCCTCCGTTTAGCCTCTCTCAGCCTATTGTGGACAGTCTGAGCACTGATGGAGGAATTGTGCACTCCTGGTGTAGCTTGGGCAGTTGTTGTTGCCATCCTGTACCTGTCCTGCAGGTGTGATGTTCGGATGTACCGATCCTGTGCAGATGTTGTTACACGTGGTCTGCCACTGTGAGGACGATGAGCTGTCCATCCTGTCTCCCTGTAGCACTGACTTAAGCGTCTCACAGTACGGAGATTGCAATTTATTGCCCTGGCCACATCTGCAGTCCTCATGCCACCTTGCAACATGCCTAAGGCACGTTCACGCAGATGAGCAGGGCATCTTTCTTTTGGTGTCTTTCAGAGTCAGTAGAAAGGCCTCTTTAGTGTCCTACGTTTTCATAACTGTGACCTGAATTGCCTACCGTCTGTAAGCTGTTAGTGTCTTAACGACCATTCCATAGGTGCATGTTCATTAATTGTTTATGGTTCATTGACCACGCATGGGAAACTGTGTTTAAACCCTTTACAATGAAGATCTGTGAAGTTAATTTGTTAGAATGCAAATATTTTTGAAAGACAGGGTCCTGAGAAAGGGATGTTTCTTTTTTTGCTGAGAACAATGTTGACTGAAAACAGGTTCAAGTTAACATTTTTAGCAATGATGGAATGGGTCAAAATGTAGTTATTTAGTTTCTGTAAGCTGTTTAACAAACTAACATTGGACTTGACTCCAAGGCAATACATAAAAGACCGTAAATATACAACTTGAAGCAACCACATATTTAGCCATGGAGCACGTTCTGATTGGCCAGTGAGGGGCCAAGCCTCAAACCACCCACAACTGGTTTATTCATCAAAACCCAGCACTTTCCTCCACCACCAGCAGTGCTTTGATCATTTTGGCTGTGAAATAGAATAAATGTTTTATGTGGTATAATTCAGTCAATATCTGATGGATTATAAAAATGCCAAAAGTTTGGAATATCTTCATCCATTGTCCAACTATTGCATTTATTAGAATTGTTTTTAAAACATTTGAACAATTTTGATGACCTTTGCTAAACTTTGATAGTCTGGTCGTCACTCGTTAACACAGCCACAAAGTCATAATTATGGCTAAACTCCAACCATTTCTAAAATATATCTTAAAATTAGATTTTAACCCTAACCTTAATACACTGTTAACCGTATGCCTAACCCTAATCTTAAATTAAGACCAAAAAGCACATTTTATTTGCCACTTTTGACCTTGTGGCTGTGGAATCTGACTTTATTTAGTGGAAACCTGATAGTCGTGTTTATTAAAATGAACATTTTCTGCTTAGCCTGCCTATTATGTGGTAATTTTGCTCGTGGAAGGCAGGTCACCCCTTGGTTATAACTAAGGAAACAGCCTAGGGCAGTTAGGGCTATTGGTATCCTTGAATTGGAGATAATCTTATAGAAAACAGTATTTGCTAATCAAAATAAAATATAATCTAGTATTGGCCTGTTTTCACTGGGGGACTAATTGGCCCCCCTACTAGCAAACATTAATTGGGCCTCTAGATGGTGGTATTTGACTTTAGAAAGAACATCTGTGTGTTTTTAGAACGGCAGTTTTATCCACTTGCCAGCATTATGGTTTAACTAGAGGTCAGATTTCTTCATAATTTTTTACAAATATGTCTCAATCAATCTTCTTTCACCATCAAAGTCTGTCTCCAAAAACTACTGCCTAGGACCAATGGATGCTGAAGCACAGGGTTGAATTACAGTGCATATCTTAGTCAGGAGGTGGATATGATGAGAGTATGCTTATGAAAGGCAAGTGAGCAGCACTGTAGGACTCAGGGGCAGGATGTGAACCTGCGTGGCTCCTCTCATCCAGAGACAGGCACTGATGTCTAGAGCAACAGGACAGTTGTCACTCTTCTCTTTGCCTGGCTATGCGCTAGCTATGCGGTAATCTTTCCTTCTGCAACTGATGAAGGTTCTCTGGATGATCATAGGGATAGGTTATTTTTTCAGAGTTGAACATTAGTATTGGTTTCCAGGCTAGGGTCCATCAGAACTCTTCATGGTGTAAAGAAAGTTTTAATTTAAAAAAAAGGGAACTTTTTGGGCTGAATTTAAATAACACAAATACATTGTAATGTGTATGTTTTAGAGACATGCTGTAGAACTGCATCAAATGTGTTGATATATGAAGGACCTAATCTGCAGTGGAGAAATTGCTGGAAGAGAGTGATTTTATGAACACACGTTTAACAAAAGGAGGAATAAGCCTGTTAAAGAATCACATGCTGCAGCAGAAGAAAAATCATATTGTTTACAGAAGACACGAACAAAGGGAGTATAGGCAGAGTTCATTGGTGTAAACAAGTAGCCTACACTTTGTATGGATGCAGAACTAAGCAAACTGCAGGGGAAAATACGAATTTAAGGAAATCCAAGGAACTGGATTACAGATCCTTGTCCAGCCATTTAGGCACAAAGTTTTCTAAACCATGACAACGTGTTTATTAGCCTCAGTACAGAACAATAGAATTCAAAGCTTTTGGAAAATGACAGTGAAACAGTCTGAAATAAGGAAGAATAACATTCTTAGATATTCAATGAGCCGTTTCTACACTTAGAGCATTGATGAATCTATTAGACCGGAATTTCTCCACTCTAAATGACACCATTATAAAGGAACATATGAATTAACCAGAACGATGCCCCCACCCGCTTGCTTTATTATCTCAGCTATCTTTATAAACACCTCCCACCCCAACCCTGCAATCGGGCATATGTGAATTTTCAACAGCAGATTACTTTGACTGCATGATCTAATGTGTGAACAAGCTGTCAACTGGGTCAATGCTTGTCTCATATTTAACGCCTGAAAATATCTTGCATGTTTGCATTATCCCAATTCCAAGCCACAGCCACGGTTCCTTACAAATATGAAAACATAGATACAATTCTGAGATAAGCCTCCTTTGATATCATAATACAACACTGCGTTACGAGCATGCTGGGGACTAAACACTTAGCTAGTAGTAATCATGCATATTTTTGTGTTTTTCCCCCATATAAAACTCACATCCATCCAACCAGCTGGAGCCCACAAGTCAATTCCAGTTGACCCCTTTAACATGACAGCAAGGCAAGGTGGGCTCAACAGAAAACTTCAGTTAAACCTTTTGTGGGTCACAAAGCTTATTAATTTCAACCAGTATTTGGTTTGGCATGCTGCATGTTTGTTTAAAACTGGCTTGCTCTTCATGTCAGGATTATTGTCCTCATGTCACCTACAGTATGTACTGTTTAGCTTAATGGTCTTCAAAATGCCCTCGTCTGCCAGAGCATCCAACACGGTTTCTTGGAAGTGAACTTTGCTCTTTAGTTCATAGTCTCAGCTAACCTTTGCACTCTGAAAAAGCTAAAGGAAAAGTAATCTAAATGTTGCCTATGAGGAATGTATCCTATCATTTACATCACATTCAGATGCAGGGCACAACACTGAACGGTGATCAACGGAGTGGCATAACGTGCTGTGTTTCGGGGTCATTGAGCAGCTTGTCCAACTGACAGGAGGAGAGGAAATAACAGGGAGATGAAGGGATAGACAGAGAGAAATAAATATATACAGAGCCTTCAGAAAATCTTCAGACCCCTTGATTTTTTCCACATTTTGTTACATTACAACCTTATTCTAAAATGGATTAATAAAAAAAAAAAATCCTCAGCAATCTACATACAATACCCCATAATGACAAAGTGAAAACCGTTTTTTTAGAAATGTTTGCAAATTTATACAAATAAAAAAACAAATACCTTATTTACATAAGTATTCAGACCCTTTGCTATGAGACTCGAAATTGAGCTCGGGTGCATCCTGTTTCCATTGATCATCATTGAGATGTTTCTACAACCTGATTGGACTCTACATGTGGTAAAATATTTGGAACGCCTGTCTGTGTAAGGTCCCACAGTTGACAGTGCATGTCAGAGCAAAAACCAAGCCATGAGGTCGAAGGAATTGTCCATAGAGCTCCGAGACAGGATTGTGTCGAGGCACAGATAACAAAACATTTCTGCAGCATTGAAGGTCCCAAAGAAAAAAGTGGCCTCCAACATTCTTAAATGGAAGAAGTTTGGAACCACCAAGACTCTTCCTAGGGGCGGCCGGCCAGCCAAACTGACCAATCAGGGGAGAAGGGCCTTGGTCAGGGAGGTGACCAAGAACTCGATAGTCACTCTGATAGAGCTCTAGAGTTCCTCTGTGGAGATGGGAGAACCTTCCAGAAGGACAACCATCTCTGCAGCACTCCACCAATCAGGCCTTCATGGTAGAGTGGCCAGACGGAAGCCACTCCTCAGTAAAAGGTACATGACAGCCCGCTTGGAGTTTGCCAAAAGGCACCTAAAGGACTCTCAGACCATGAGAAACAAGATTCTCTGGTCTGATGAAACCAAGATTGAACTATTTCGCCTGAATGCCAAGTGTCACATCTGGAGGAAACCAGGCACCATCCCCACCGCGAAGCATGGTGGTGACAGCATCATGATGTGGGGATGTTTTTCAGCAGCAGGGACTGGGAGACTAGTTAGGATGGCAGGCAAAGATGAATGGAGCAAGTACAGAGATCCTTTTTTGTACCCCTTTTTTCTCACCAATTTCGTGGTATCCAACTGGTAGTAGTTACAGTCTTGTCTCATCGCTGCAACTCCCGTTCGGACTCGGTAGAGGCGAAGGTCGAAGGCCATGCGTCCTCCGAAACACAACCCAACCTAGCCACACTGCTTCTTGACACAATGCACATCCAACCCGGAGGCCAGCCGCACCAATGTGTCGGAGGAAACACCGTACACCTGGTGACCTGGTCAGTGTGCACTGCGCCCGGCCCGCCACAGGTGTCGCTAGTGCGCGATGAGACAACCCTGCCGGCCAAACCCTCCCTAACCCGGACGACGCTGGGCCAATTGTGCGTCGCCCCATGGACCTCCCGGTCGCGGCCGGCTGCGACAGAGGCCCTCAGAGAGATCCTTGATGAAAACCTCCTCCAGAATGCTCGGGACCTCAGACTGGGGCAAAGGTTTACCTTCCAACAGGACAACGACCTTAAGCACAAAGCCAAGACAACGCAGGAGTGGCTTAAGGACAAGTCTCTGAATGTCCTTGAGTGGCCCAGACAGAGTCCGGACTTGAATCAAACATCTCTGGAGAGACCTGAAAATAGCAGTGCAGCAACGCTCCCCTTCCAACCTGATAGAGCTTGAGAGGATCTGCAAAGAACAATGGGAGAAACTCCCCAAATATAGGTGTGCCATATCCAAGAAGACTCGAGGCTGTAATCGCTGCCAAAGATGCTTCAACAACGTACTGAGTGTCACGCCCTGACCTTAGAGATCCCTTTTGTTCTCTATTTGGTTAGGTCAGGGTGTGACTAGGGTGGGAAATCTGTGTTTCTATTTCTTTGTTGGCCTAGTATGGTTCCCAATCAGAGACAGCTGTTTGTCGTTGTCTCTGATTGGGGATCATACTTAGGCAGCCCTTTTTCCCACCTTAGATTGTGGGATCTTGTTTGTGTGTAGTTGTTTTCTGCACTGCATATAGCTTTACGTTCGTTTTTGTATTTTGTTGTTTTTTCCAGTGTCATTTTTAATAAAAGTAAAATGTACGCCTACCACGCTGCACCTTGGTCCGATCCTTCAATCAACGAACGTAACACTGAGTAAAGGGTCTGAATACTGATGTAAATGTAATATTTCCTTTTTTCCCCCTTTTTTCCTTCCTTTTTTTGCAAACATTTCTAAAACCTGTTTTTGCTTTGTCATTATGGGGTTTTGTGTGTAGATTGATGAGGGGGGAACATTTTAAAAAAAATCAATTTTAGAATAAGGCTGTAACCTAGCAAAATGTGGGAAAAGAAAAGGGGTCTGAATACTTTCCGAATGCACTGTAGATGGAGAGAGGAAGGGGTGTACATTTTCTTAAAGAACAACAAAAAGGGTCTCACTTTGAATGATTCAGAACAAATATCAAATATTTATTGACATAAGATTGATGTAGGGCACATATGAACTCAGCAGCGGTCCATGTTAATGTGTGGTGATGTGCTCTGTTAATATTGTGTTGTTTTTAGCTTTTACACTGTAGCTACATAGTAGGCATCATTTGAAAGGTGTTAATCTGAAGATATCAGTTCACCTTTTGGGGTATAGCTAAGGTTTCGATTCAAAATATAACTATTACAGCACCGAGGCCCTTCTTCGACTCACCATAATGGCATACTCACTGATTAGATACAATTGGTTAATATTTTTGAAGAGAAATGTTAAAGCTATGTTTATGTTATAAATCTAGAGCTTGGTTTGGAGTATAGATGTACAGATCAGTAGATGGCAGTGGTGGGCCTTGTTAACAGACCAGAGCCCTGGATGGAAGGAGAGCTCAGAGCTCTCAGGGCAGCCAGACCGCCCAAGATTGACTTCGAAGTTGGACGTCTGTCCATGTCCTGAGGATGTCGGAAAATTCCTTCAAAACCGGCCACTAGGGGCAACAGTGGGTAGGCTTGGGTTTTTAATCCTATGAATCAAATCAAATTTTATTGGTCACATGGTTAGCAGATGTTATTGCAAGTGTAGCGAAATGCTTATGCTTCTAGATCCTACAGTTCAGCAGTATCTAACAGGTAATATTTAACAATTCCACAACAAAACCTAATATCTAACAAATTCCACAACCTAATACACACAATCTAGTAAAGGAATGGGATGAGAATATATAAGTATGAAACATATGGATGAGCAATGACAGAGCAGCTAAGATGCAATAGATAGTGAAGGATACAGTATATACATATGAGATGAGTAATGCGAGGTATGTTAACATTCTTAAAGTGGCATTATTAAAGTGACTAGTGTTCCATTTATTAAAGTGGCCAATGATATCGAGTCTATAGGTAGGCAGCCGCCTCTCTGTGCTAGTGGTGGCTGTTCAACAATCTGATGGCCTTGAGATAGAAGCTGTTTTTCAATCTCTCTGTCCCAGCTTTGATGCACCATTACTGACCGCGCCTTCTGGAAGTGGGGTGAACAGGTAGTGGCTCGGGTGGTTATTGTGCTTGATGATCTTTTTTGCCTTCCTGTGACATCGGGTGTTGCAGGTGTCCTGGAGAGCAGGTAGTTTGCCCCCGGTGATGCGTTGTGTAGACCGCACCACCCTCTGGAGAGCCCTGCGGTTGTGGGCGATGCAGTTGCCGTACCAGGCGGTGATACAGCCCGACAGAATGCTCAATTGTGCACCTGTAAAAGATAATGAGGGTTTTCGGTGACATGCTAAATGTTTTCAGCCTCCTGAGGTTGAAGAGGCGATGTTGCGTCTACTTCACCTCACTGTCTGTGTGCGTGGACCAATTCAGTTTGTCGGTGATATGTACACCGAGTAACTTAAAACTTTCCACCTTCTCCACTGCTGTCCCATCGATGTGGATAGGGGGGGTGCCCCCTTTGCTGTTTCCTGAAGTCCACGATCATCTCTTTTGTTTTGTTGACATTGAGTGAGAGGTTATTTTTCTGACAACACACTCTGAGGGCCCTCACCTCCTCCCTGTAGTCTGTCTCGTCGTTGTTGGTTAACAAGCCTACCACTGTAGTGTCGTCTGCAAACTTGATGATTGTGTTGGAGGCGTGCATGGCCACGCAGTCATGGGTGAACAGGGAGTACAGGAGAGGGCTGAGAATGCACCCTTGTGGGGCCCCAGTGTTGAGGATCAGCGGAGTGGAGATGTTGTTTCCTACCTTCACCACCTGGGGGCGGCCCATCAGGAAGTCCAGGACCCAGTTGCACAGAGCGGGGTCGAGATCCAGGGTCTCAAGCTTAATGATGAGTTCGGAGGGTACTATGGTGTTGAATGCTGAGCTGTAGTGAATGAACAGCATTCTTACATAGGTATTCCTCTTGTCCAGATGGGATAGGGCAGTGTGCAGAGTGATGGCGATTGCATCGTCTGTGGACCTATTGGGGCGGTAAGCAATTTTTTTTTTTATTTTTTTTAAACCTTTATTTAACCAGGAAAGGCTCATTGAGATTTAAAATCTCTTTTTCAAGAGCGTCCTGGCCAAGATAGGCAGCGCCAAGTCATTACAAAAATTAGACAAACAACATGAAAAACTACAAGTAATCTAGTAAAAACCATAAAATTAACAAAGAATATAACAAAATCAAAAACAGCAAATTAAAAACATTGACAGGTCAGGGAATCAGTCTCAAGATCATTCATCAGTGATTTAAAAATACCAATCGGGACAAGTTCTTCCAGTTTAAAAGTATTTTGTAAGGCATTCCAAGACGATGGCGCAGAGTACATAAAAGCCCTTTTACCAAATTCAGTTCGGACATTTGGAACAGTTAGCAAGATAAAGTCCCTCGAACGAAGAGAGTACCCACCACATTTCTGAACAATAAAAATGCCCAAATAAAAAGGTAGTAAACCCAAAATGGCTTTGTAAATAAAAGTATACCAGTGACTGAGCCTACGAGTGACTAGAGAAGGCCAGCCAACCCTGGTATACAAAGTGCAGTGGTGCGTAAGGGTTTTGCAATTTAAAATAAATCTCAAAGTGCCATGGTAAAGGGTGTCAATTGATCTCAAACACTGAGCGGAAGCATTTATATATAAAATATCCCCATAGTCTAGTAAAGGCATAAATGTAGCTGATACTAGCCTCCTTCTGGCTTCAAAAGAAAAACAAGCCTTATTCCTAAAATAAAATCCTAATTTCAGCTTCAATTTTTTTGTAAGTTGTTGAATATGCATTTTAAAAGAGAGGCCATCATCAATCAAAATTCCAAGATATTTATATGAGGTTACAACCTCAATCTCCTTGCCCTGAAAGGTAGTAATAGGTGAAAGGTTCAGGGGTCTATTTCTTGCTTTAGAAAACACCAGAAGTTTAGTTTTGTCAGTATTGAGGATAAGCTTCAATTGAGACAAGGTATGTTGAACAGTATTAAAAGCAGTTTGCAAGTTCTGGAAAGCTTTTGTAAGAGATGAAGCACAACAGTAAATAACAGTATCATCAGCATAAAAATGAAGTTGTGCATTTTGGACATTTTTGTCTAAATTATTTATATAAATAGTGAATAAGAGAGGACCAAGTACAGAGCCTTGGGGCACACCATTTAAGACAGACAATTTAACAGACCTAAGCCCATCAAATTGAGTGCACTGAGTTCTATCAGACAGATAGTTAACAAACCATGCAACTGCATGCTCTGAAAGACCTACACTCGACAATCTCTGCCTTAGTATAGCATGATCAACTGTATCAAAAGCCTTAGAGAGATCAATAAAAAGTGAGACACAATGCTGTTTTTTGTCAAGAGCTTCAGTGATATCATTTAAAACCTTCATGGCTGCTGTAATTGTGCTATGCTTCTTCCTGAAACCCGATTGGTACATTGATAAAATAGAGTTAGTATATAAAAACTCTTTTAGCTGGTCACTCACAAGGGTTTCAAGTATTTTCACCAGGGGTGACAGCTTTGAGATTGGCCTATAAAAATTGAAGTGGGTCTAGGGTAAAATGTAGGGTGGAGGTGATATGATCCTTGCCTAGTCTCTCAAAGCACTTCATGATGACAGAAGTGAGTACTACAGTCACTTAGTTCACTTACCTTAGCTTTCTTGGGTACAGGAACAATGGTGGCCATCTTGAAGCATGTGGGGACAGCAGACTGGGATAGGAGTTGATTGAATATGTCCGTAAACACCAGCCAGCTGGTCTACACATACTCTGTGGACGCGGCTAGGGATGCCGTCTGGGCTGACAGCCTTGCGAGGGTTAACACGTTTAAATGAATCCTGATCTGGTCTGGTGTTCATTCTAATGGTAGACACTCGTTAGAAATGTTGGGGCTTTAACCCTATTCCCAATCTTAACTCTGAACTTAACCATTCAAAATGAATGCCTAAACTTCATGTTTTAACACTATCCCTAAACCTTGATGTTTGGAGAAATGGAATGATGCTGAGCAGGAGGAGCAACCCAGGGTGTCAAAACCACTTCAAATTTGATGTTTGGAGGAATGTTGATGAACATCAGAATCTGTCAAATTACTTGGCCAATAACTTAACCTTCACTCTCATTGAAGAGCGCAGTGTGGACTATCTAAAAGGAACTGCCCTCACCTGGCATAAACACCCCCTACTGTAAATAGGAAAACCAAATAACAATTGGAGGCGCAACCTGTGTCAGCTGTGTGGAACAGGGGTGTATTCATTATGGAAACGGTTTAATACTGCAGTGGGCTAAATCAGGATCACACAGTGTTTCTTGGTAGTCTTAAACAAATATACTTTGAAACCAAAGTATAGACCTCACACACAAGGATATGGGCTTAAAAAAGAAGACACCTGTACCATGTCAGATATAGAGTTGAAATGCATTCAATTTCGAGTTTGCCTCCCAATATTACACTTTATATACATCACAGAAGACTGAAATATAACAAAACCGTTTGACATAGAAACACCAGATTTTCCGCTGTTTTTATGTTTTTAAATTATAAAAAATATTAATAACATTCCACCCGAGGCCACTAATCATTTGACTGCAGGAAAGGGCTACGACTCAAACAGAGCAAACATAACGAAACGGGGAGGCACCTACTTGAATTTATCCAATTTAAATTCTCATTTGCGTTTTCCATTTTGGAGTAAATGGTTTCTGTGCCACAGAATCGGCGTAATAATTAGATCGCAGTTTAGCATTTCAAACAAACAAAACAAATACACACATTTTTAAATAAGTTGTATGATAACCCCCATTAGCCTACGAAGCAAACGTTTGAAGGAAATGGTAATATATTAGTTAGATTACAAAAAAAAGGGTTTATAGCAAGTAGCAACCATTAAGTCTGTTTGTGTGGAGAGAAGAGGAGGGAGTTCACTGGCACATCTTCACAACAAGCCTGCTTTTGTAAGCTATTTCTTCATGCTGTGGCAAAACCCAACTGGATTAGTTGATTTGTTTTGCAAAAAAATGGAGCAGAAGATTGTTGTTTCATCTGCTGGGTGGTTATTGACTCATGCCACACTTGATTTGACGATCTGCTTGGGGTGGGTCGTTGAGATCCATGGGAGTCCACGGGAGTCGGTGTGGGAAAACAAAATTAATCTTCATGGCTATGGGTCACGTCAACAGGTCAGAAGTGTATTGATTAAACGTCAGCTTCCCAGGTGAAGATGATTCATTTACTCAGAGGAGGCCTCAGTAGACAATCCATCATATAATATTCACAGGAAGATTCAAACAAACAGAACATCAATGCATGTTGAAATCAGCTCAATGTATTCAGATGTAGCCTTCAATTCTGTGAGTCCAGGAGACAAGCCATTTACACCATTTTACATTGGTTTGTAATTCAATTAGGCTTGTCTTACGTGCAGCAACCAATTCAAAGCCCATAAGGATATACAGTGCTTATTTATTTACAATGGGCGGTGTGGTTTTTCATAGTGTTTCATCTCACTCAATGCTGATTAGAAATGTAGGCTACAGTGTTAAAGTCTTGCAGGTGTTTACAAAGTTTTGCGCATGTGCCAGGTGATAGAAATGTCAACGGCAATACGGGAGCTCAAAAAAGTAACTGGCAAGGTGAGTATATGTTATGACTAGACCCTGCCTAGGTTCGCTAGGTCAGTCTCTCTCTCCCAAAGTTACAGTTATTGAATTAGCAACACAACCATCAGTTTCATATTATGATCATATGATGCTGCTTACCATGTTCCAAAAATGATGTACACTATAGAAGTCCTATAATAAACCAGCAGATTACCTCTCAAAGTTGAAAGTTGGAATTGCTGTTTAAAGTCAACTGTGTCCACATGTTTAGATGGACAGGAAGCTGCCTCCAGATTGGGCATTGCATGTCAAGATGCAATGTTAATTGTGTTTATGCACTGGGCAGTTCAGGGTAAAGAGTTAGGCCAAGGGTAATGATCTGTGCTGGCTGAAGTAGGATCATTGCCCTCAACCCTTTTTTGTCTTCTAAATCTGGAGGGAGATGTAGTATCTGGGATTGGTGTGTGTGGCAGAGTTGCAGGCGGGTAAAGGCTTGAGCCACCAGACTGACCTCAGGGCCTTGGAAAATAATTCTACAGAAGAGGGCAGAGACACTGCGACAGGGGTGTCGCAACAAGCCTAAGGGCACCCCCCCCCCAAGTCCATATGGGACAAATTTTAGGGAGAGACATTCTAAGGAGAGCACTGGCAGTACATGGTCTCCAAGCTGGCCATGAGCGTTCAGTGACAGATAACCTTGCCCTGTCGCCACCCTCACCAATGTGTCAGCTGATATTACTGTGACTGACGTTGACCCAGCACTCCAGTCCTATGAGTTTTGAGGGTCTGTATAACCTCACCCTGGCAAACAGTCAGTTATAAAGGTTAGACATGGGGCGTGGTACTGTTTATTATGAAGCCATCTTCAGCTGTGCCCTGTGTCCTATGGAAGATGAGGGAAAATGCTTTTGCTGCTTCATGTGAAATAGAATAGCAAGTTCCTGGTTTTAGAGATTGGGGCATGTAGGCTATGGTTGTACATGAGCACAGCGCTTTTTCCCCTAGCTATTTTTGTTTATGTGTTCAATCTTTGTTGTTTTTTGGGTGAATTCAGATTAATCTTGACATTGCCTCGCAAAATCATCATGAATACGCTGCATATAACTCAGTTGTTACCATTCCCTTTGTAAAATATCCTAGTTATAGCTCTAACAATGGCATGAAACAAAACTAAATGCGACTCTAATATGATTGTTAGATAATTGAAGTTGCCACCATCTTTCAGGATTTGTATTGTAAAAAGCTTTAGAATAGTCTAACTGGGCCCGCTGTGCCTGCTGCCTATGTAGCCAGGGACAGAGCTGCATTAAACATGGATGACAGTAGAGAGGAGAGCTGCCGTTTCTATGATTTCCTGCTAATAAAATATGCAATGACCCGCACTGCTCACAAAGCTGATATCATGAACATTACGTTTCAGAGTTAATGTTGTGTGCTGTGCCTTGATGGGCTACCCCTGCACTAAGAGCATGCTTTTGATATGCTACATGCCCCCATCCACTCAGACTGTTCTGTTGGGATTTCTGTGTGGACATTTTTTTGCCCAGTGCTGGGTGGCTCTTAGAATGATGAAGTACATGATGCTATCTTCGGATTTTTCATGTCCAGCCCATTGTTATATGCAGCATTTGTTTTTATTCAGTAACTTAACCTTGCTGAAATTCAACCTGTGAGTTTGACTGCCTTTTCTTATCATTCTAGGAAATGCGATGCCATCTTGTGTCACAGATGGGGACAGTAAAATCTGACATTTGTATTAGATTTATGAATAAGAAATGTCAACAGTTCAGTGCAAGGGTAATGTGCTCAATTTCAATCTCTTTTTGTTAGAGGAATTAATTATGAAACACCAAGAATTATGCATACTAAGGTGACTTCTCCGTATTGCATTAACAATGGGCTAATTCCCATTGAGCTCTGAAGGAGTTGAAAGGCTTTATGTAATGCACCATTTGAAAAAGAAACTCATCTGCAGTGTGAAACACAAGGCAAGAACTATTGAACCTTTAATGGTTAGTATCCTCACCGCGAGTTCAAACTAAAGTCAGAGGCATCACTATCTCTCTCTCTTTTTTGATAGGATGTGAGTTTCTTCATGACCTAGGAATTTTAAAGGCTCGGTGCAGTCAAAAACGTGATTTCCTGTGTTTTCTATATATTTCCACACTTTGAGGTTGGAATAATACCGTGAAATTGTGAAAATGATGATAATGCCCTTTTAGTGTACGAGCTGTTTGAAAAGACCGCCTTACATTTCAGCCTGTTTTGGTGGGATGTAGTTTTGACCTGCCTGGTGACATCCCCAGGTGGTAAATTAGTTAATAGACCAATAAGAAATTGAGTTTCACCTCTCAGCCAATAACAGATAGTTTTTCAGTTTTCCCCTCCTCACTCAGGCCACTCCCAGACAGTCCTAGCAAAATTCTTGCTTGAGAAATTGTTTTTTTGCTAAGAAGCAATTTTTGTTTGTTTTTGACCATTTTAATTTAAAAAAGTCACATTAAGGTTCTTAATTGTTACCCAGAAATGGTTTGGAATTGTCATAAAAATGGCTGCGTTGGACCTTTTTAATAACGTGTCCCAACTGCATTCAATCTCTGCTCTGTGGGTTTCTACCTGTTTTACCATTACATGACCTCAGCAGTGTTGGCTCTAAATTATCGCTGAAGCTGGGGAAAAACACATGAATTGAAATATTAATCATGGTTTAGACAGGGGTCTTCATTTTGTTACTGGCGTATGACAACAATGAAAGATGCTGTATAGCAACAATAAACAGCCACATGCCTTATTCCATTTATTTTCCCCCTGAAAACGTAAGATATAAATGATACATGCTACATGAACTCTTTTGTTTTTAGGCAGAGGCTAGTTGTTGAGAGCGGTATTTTGAACCAATGTAAGAATAAGTGGCTTTTCAATTGCACATTGTTATTTTCCTCTTAAATCAAATTCTATTCTATTATAAGTCAAAATTATTAGTTAGTTAGATACTGATTAGCCTATGTCATCCAAAGTGTACTTGGTCATCTGTCATGAAGAGGTTGCAGTGCCCATTAGAGCACACCACCTTCTAACAGTACTGGAAAGACCTCGAAATACAGTACTGTATGGCAAACCTGTGCAAGACAAGAGTCCTGCCCTTAAGAAGTTGACTTAGTTGTTGTCCATTCTCTGAAAATGATTATTTGTCTGACTCTGACCCAGATGTTGTAAGGACATGATTTGTCACTGCAGAGGGCAGGGAAAAATATTTCAGTTAATTCCCGACCCCCCCCTCCCCCCTCCTCCAACTGTCATTGTAAATAAGTAATCACATGCAGGCCTCTGTGAACCACACAAACATGAGCACGGTGCAAACTGTAGGGACTTTTCAACACCTTTGTCTGCTGTTATGGATGAAATTAAGTCTGTTAAAAATACATGGCAGTCTAGAAATATGGGATGGGAGGGGTGGAGGAGCAGAAAATGCCCAGAGCTGTAAATTGTCAGATTCTGTTGAAATTGGGGTGAAATCCTGCATGACGACACTTACTGTTGATGCCCGCTGAATGAACCAGGGGGAAAGAAAGGGGAGTGGGGGAAAGGGTAGTTAGAACAGAATACATGATTACAATCTCGGGAACACTTTATTTTAAAGGTCCATAATAAACAATTTATAAGGCATTTACAGTTTGCTCACCATTTATTAATCATTACGCCCACATTTGTAAATGTAAGTCAGCTAGTTATTCACACATATACAGTGCATTCCAAAAGTATTCAGACCCCTTGACTTTTCCACATTTTGTTAAGTTACAGCCTTATTCTAAAAATGATTAAATTGTTTTTTCCCCTCATCAATCTACACACAATACCACATAATGACAAAGCAAAAACATTTTTTTTAAAACCTTTTTGATAATGTATTATATATCACATTTACAGTATTCAGACCCTTTACTGATCAGTACTTTGTTGAAGCACCTTTGGCAGCGATTACAGCCTTGAGTCTTCTTGGATATGACACTACAAGCTTGGCACACCTGTATTTGGGGAGTTAAACACATTCTCCTCTGAAGATCCTCTCAAGCTTTGTCAGGTTGGATGGAGAACGTCGCTGCACAGCTATTTTCAGGTCTCGCCAGAGATGTTCGATCGGGTTCAAGTACAGGCTCTGGCTGGGCCACTCAAGGACATTAATAAGAGACTTGTCCCGAAGCCACTCCTGCATTGTCTTGGCTGTGTCGTTGTCCTGTTGGAAGGTGAACATTCGCCCCAATCTGAGGTCCAGAGCACTTTGAAGCAGGTTTTCATCAAGGATCTCTATGTACTTTGCTCTGTTCATTTTCCCTCGATCCTGACTAGTCTCCCAGTTGCTGCAGCTGAAAAACATCTCCACGGCATGATGCTGCCACCACCATGCTTCACCGTAGGAATGGTGCCTGGTTTCGTTCCAGACGTGATGCTTGTCAATCAGGCCAAAGTGTTCAATCTTGGTTTCATCAGACCAGAGTATCTTGTTTATCATGGTCTGAGAGTCCTTTAGGTGCCTGGCTCTCATGAGGATCGCCACTCGAAAGGAAGACCCAGAGTTAACTCTGCTGCAGAGGATAAGTTCATTAGAGTTAACTGCACCTCAGATTGCAGACCAAATAAATGCTTCACAGAGTTCAAGTAACAGACACATCTCAACTGTTCAGAGGAGGCTGCGTTAATCAGGCATTCATGGTCAAATGTCTGCAAATAAACCACTACTAAAGGACACCAATATTAATAAGAGACTTGCTTGGGCCAAGAAATATGAGCAATGGACATTAGACAGGTGGAAATCTATTCTTTGGTCTAATTTGTCCAAATTTGTGATTTTTGGATCCAACTGCCATGGCTTTGTGAGACGCAAAGTAGGTGAACGGATGATCTCCGCATATGTAGTTCCCACAGTGAAGCATGGAAGAGCAGGTGTGATGGTGTGGGGGTGCTTTGCTGGTTACACTGACTGTGATTTTAATTAGAATTCAAGGCACACTTAACCAACGTGGCTACCACAGCATTCTGCAGCGATATGCCTTCCCATCTGGTTTGCACTTAGTCCCACTATCATTTGTTTTTCAACAGGACAATGACCCAACACATCTCCAGGCTGTGTAAGGGCTATTTCACCAAGAAGGAGAGTGATGGAGTGCTGCATCAGATGACCTGGCCTCCACAATCACCCGACCTCAACCAAATTGAGATGGTTTGGGATGAGTTGGACCGCAAAGTGAAGGAAAAGCAGCCAACATGTGCTCAGAATATGTGGGAAGTCCTTCAAGACTGTTGGAAAAATATTCCAAGTGAAGCTGGTTGAAAGAATGCCAAGAGTGTGCAAAGATGTCATCAAGGCAAAGGGTGGCCACTCTTTTTGGTTATTACCTGATTCCAGATGTGTTATTTCATAGTTTTGATGTCTTCACTATTTTTCTACAATGTAGAAAATAATAAAAATAAAGTAAAACCCTTGAATGAGTAGGGGTATCCAAAAGTGTGACTGGTACTGTATATATATTTCTTAAACATACTGTGTTCTGTGCTTATTCTTTTACCAGGTACTGCTGGAATGTCTTAGCTTGACTACTCACACTAAATTCTTCCGATGCTCTGTCGTTAGCTACATACTTTAGTCTGAGACGGCCATAATTTAAGTCGTTTGTGATGATGAGGGGTGGGAGTGGCGTTGTACAAAACAATGGAATTTGCGATTGGATCATCTCTAACCAATCAGAGTATCAAAGCCAATGACGAATTTTCAAGCTGCTGCTTTACACACATGTATTCTGGCTCTGGCCCAACCCATCGGTTTCTGGACCAGTCAGATGCCCCCAAATGTGATTGCGTTCGGTGAAGGGTCAGGGAGGTACTCAGATCCTGACTCATTGCGGAAAATTAACTAATGTGTGTGGCGTAGCATTTGGCCGGAGTAAGGAGTCTGGAATGTCTACCAAAGGCATGTCTATCTTTTGTAAAAGATTACACTGCTCACTCAAAACTATGTCTAAAGTATTTCTAAAGTATAAATAGCGCTCATTTTAGTTTAGGGACTGCAAAAGTACTTTACTAATGATTAGTAAATGGTTTATAAATGTGGGAGTAATGATTAATAAATGGTGAACACACAATTTATATATGCCTTTACAAATGGTTTATTACAGACCCTTAAAATAAAGTGTTACCGATACAGTAAATTCATTTATTCTAGATCTTTTTACCTTCATGGACAAAAAAGTCTGACTTTATTGAAATATAATTACAATGTAAATACTGAAAATAACTGATAAGAAAAACAAAAGCACATCCAAACTATGATCAGTGATTCTCTGTGTTAACTTATTTCACCGATAAACATAACCACATCCAAACTGTGATCAGAAACTCTCTGTGTTATTAAAACCTATAAGCCAGTTGCAGTTCCACTTGGTATTCCAAAGAGACCAAAACATAATTGAGTATTTTCCTTCCCATTTAAGCTAAATACTGTATCACTTAATAGACAAGGGCAGACTGATGTGATGACCTGCTGATGAGGGCTGTGTTCTCCCTCCCTCATGGTCACCCATTGGGAAAGAGAAAAATCACTAAGGGAAATAGTCAACATCAGAAAACCATGCCTCTACTTTTGACCATGCATTCACTGCTTCTGAGTCTGACCATGAATTCACTGATGCCCCCTTGTTCAAGAAGACAATAGAGAAGGACAGGCTATACTGGGAGTCAAATCGAAGGTTAATTGGAGCCAGGAAAATGTCAACCAATTTGACCAGTATACCCAGGAGGAATAACCAGCCCTTGGTGACAGAGACCTCTGCATATCTGCACAGTACATTACATATATCCATAATGTGCTGATAATGGACTCCTGAAGTGAGTGAGGGTGACATATATCCATCTTTCCAGCACTCATTTCCCCTAAAAGCATTTGAAAGTGTGTGTGTGTGTGTGTGTGTGTGTGTGTGCGTGTGCGTGTTTATGCTGTGCTTCACTGTCAATGTTGTTATTTGAGATGCAACCTCCATGAAAACCGACAGGAATTGGCACCAAATTCCAGACACCTTGTGGTCATGACATGTCCATCCCCTCCAGTTAGAGTAGCACCACACACGGTTTGACAACAACCTCTCAGCTGGATGGCTAAAAAGAGAAAACACTCCCATTCTGCATTGTTATTAATATAGAACTGAGATATGCAATATTGACAATAAACCTTATGTAACACTTTGAAGAAGGAGCTTGTTTGAAACCGCTGTTTGGTGTGTTTGAAACCGCTGTTTCTATGTTCAAGTTCTGTGTCCACCAGAAAATTGCATAGAAATGTCCCCTGCAGAAGTGTATTCAATTCAGCATCCTTTGTTAAATCCCTTCCCATGATGTTTCAGCTTCACTTGTGCACAGAAAACAAGGTGCCTTAGAAATAAATAGACAAGGAGCATTTAAAAATAATGTGTGAAAAGCAAAGGAAAAATAATCTAGCAGTTTAGCAGAGGAAATTGGCCTGGCCTTTTGTTGAATAATTTTTTTTTACAGACAAATATTACATTTGCAATGGGCTTGGTTTCTCTGTGACCTGGACCAGACTGATGTATAATCCAGTCAGGCAGAACCAGGACCTGTGATCCCCCACAGATTGTATTAAATGCATATTTCTGGCCTCCTGCGGTTGAATAACAAACCTTCTGCATGAAGTTCCTTGCAAGTAATGCCTTCCTGTTTGTTCAAATGGATAGGTGAAGTTGGAAAAAGAGCATGCATCTTCTTTCTAGAATAGATTTTTTATCCGAGCAATTTGTGTAATATTGTCATTTACTGATGTGGTTGGAGGTCCAGGTCAATTTCATTACACTCTTTTTAATTTCTGGAAACGATTTGTTCATGCAGGTGTCTGTACATGATGCAATCAGCCTATTTGTTCAACCACCAGGCAGCTCGATTTAGAATAGCACAGACCAGTGGTGGTCGGTGCCGTTTCAGATGAGGGAGGACGATTTTATTTATTTATGAGCATTGCCTTATTTCTATAACAGCAAACTGGATGACTGTCATTCATATTCCATTCATCCAGCCTCAATGTAACATCAATAGGTTTAGGTTACTACATGACACTCGAATCTTCCCTATACCCATCATGAGGTTGCTACAATCTAGCCTATGAATGAAAGGTAGAGAGAAATTTGACTAATTAAGGTGACATACATTGACACATTCAATACCGCCTTGCACAATCTTGCCTCCATCTAGCTGATCTAGGGTATAATCATTAGTCAAACTGTTGCAAATCATAGTTTTTACTGGACAAATTCAGGTATGTTTATTCCCATTTTGTTCCGTTTGCTTCATAAGGATCGAACCCTTTTTTTAAATTTTCGCCTAAAATGTCATACCCAAATCTAACTGCCTGTAGCTCAGGACCTGAAGCAAGGATATGCATATTCTTGATACCATTTGAAAGGAAACACTTTGGCGTTTGTGGAAATGTGAAATGAATGTAGGAGAATATAACACATTAGATTTGGTGAAAGATAATACAAAGAAAAAAAACATGCGTTTTTTAGTATTTTTTTGTACCATCTTTGAAATGCAAGAGAAAGGCTATAATGTATTATTCCAGCTCAGGCGCAATGTAGATTTTGGCCGCTAGATGGCAGCAGTGTATGTGCAAATGTTAGACTGATCATATGAACCATTGCATTTCTGCACAAAATTTTGTTTCAAGTCTGCCCAAATGTGCCTAATTGGTTTATTAATAACTTTTCAAGTTCATAACTGTGCACTCTCCTCAAACAATAGCATGGTATTATTTCACTGTAATAGCTACTGTAAATTGGACAGTGCAGTTAGGTTAACAAGAATTTAAGCTTTCTGACAATATCAGATATGTCCTGGGAAATCTTCTTGTTCCTTACAACCTCATACTAATCACATTAGCCTACGTTTGCTCAACCGTCCCGCGGGGGACCCACCGATCCTGTAGAGGTTTTAAGGAAACATTTTCAATAGAATTGGCGGAATGAATACACCCCTGATTACATGCAAACAGTTCATTTTCAAAGCAGCCACATACACAGCAAGGTCCCTTTGATCGTTGGAGGATTCCTTCTCACATCTACGCGCCCTCCTCCTCTCACCTTTTTCCTTTGCTTGTGGACTTCAGTGCACACATCTGCTGTCTGTGACCAGGCGAAATAACCTTTCCAAGCCAAACCTTCATATCATTACTGCTAACCACTACACACAGCCTATCTACATTGTTGTCACCACATTAGCTAACGTCAAGTCAACATAGCTACTAGAACTAACGCATTAGTAAACCTGCTACAATCATGCAGTACAGTGTACAATTAGCAAGCAGTTTAGCAGTTACACCTGGTGGCAAAAAAATTTAATAAAACCAGAAGCTTACCTTGACTTGGAAGAGTTCCCGTGTTGGATAGTCATAGCCAGCTAGGTAACATAGCGAGCTAGGTAACAGGTGTTTGAGTAGGCTAAACTAGCTAGCTAAGTAAGTGAAACAAATATAGCTATCTCTCTCTCTCTCTCTCTCTCTTGCTTCTCCTTAATTATTTTAAAGAAACTAGTTTGTTCAAAACTGTTCAATTATTGTCTCTCTCTCTTTGAGTCAACTACTCACCATATTTTATGAGCTGCAGTGCGAGCTAGCTGTAGCTTATGCTTTCAGTACTAGAGTCATTCTCTGATCCTTTGATTGGGTGGACAACATGTCACTTCATGCTGCAGAGCTCAGATAGGTTGGAGGATGTCCTCCGGAAGTTGTCATAATTACTGTGTAAATCTATGGAAGGGGGTGAGAACCATGAGCTTCCTAGGTTTTGTGTTGAAGTCAATGTACCCAGGGGAGGATGGAAACTAGCTGTCTTCCGGCTAGACCATGGCGCTACCCTACTGAGTGCTGGTGAGTGTACTGTAGAACTTAATTGTAAAACATTGTGTTTTAATCAATTATTTGGTGACGTGAATATATTTAGTGTACTTTTCTCTAAAAAGGATCACTTTTTCTGAAATTGACTGAGGAGGATGGTTCTCCCCTTCCTCCTCTGAGGAGCCTCCACTGGCACACACCATCTTTAACATGGCATAATACCAAGGCCTTTATTGTGTCATAAAATAAGGGCGAGTTAAACTTGATCCAGCTCAGATGATGATTGCAGACGCTAATTATAATAAAAAGGATTACTCCTGTTCTAAGGAAAGGATCATGCTGAGCTAAGGTCTAATTGGTGATTTCCCTTACAAAGTTGATCATGTCCTGAGGCTGCCAGTTAGTGAACTGGTCAATTAATCTTTCTTCTTCCCTTAATGAGGTGGGGGATTTCCTGTGGCTGGATCCCAGCACAAAGACAGCCATAGTGCCCAGAGGATGTGGTGTCCCTGTACCAAGTGACCCTCCAATTAAAAACTGTACTTCCCTACCTCCCCACCTCACCAGGTGGCAAATTGATCTGACCAAGCCTCAAAAACAGAGAGGACTTAACCATGACTTCAAATCAACTTTACAGACAGAGGACAAGGGGAAAGGCTAATTTCCTCCATGAAATAGGATTGTTTTGGTCAGGCTTTTGCACTCATATCTTACCTCATCATTTTTGGGGAGCACCCCCTGCTGAGTAGTGTGTCAATGGGTAACTCACAGAAAGCAAACATCATGTAGCAGGCTGACATTGGATTTGGGAGCTTGTTGGTGCGACAATGAAATAAGCCGGATCTATAAGGGTTAAACGTGTCTGACTGGGTTTTGTCATTTTAAACAAAATCAATTTGGGAGGGAGAGCCAAAGGAGGGAGAGCCAAAGGAGGGATCAGCAGTGGTCAAAGGCCATACATGGACCTTATCTAAGATTATAACCCTTATTACTCAAGCTCTCTTTTCCTTCCTGGTCAACATTTTTTATTTTTGTAATACTGAGATGTCGTATGTCATCTATCTGTAAAACAGTATTTTTCCATTTGCACCAATGAACCGATACTTTCCCTTTGTGGCATTTTGATGATACCCTGATATGTTTTAATAATCAGAGCAAATGTCTAAGGGATGGATTCAATCAACCTATCAGATCAATGGTCCTAAGCCTTGAACAAGAATCATAGCATTTTGATCAAAGGAAAACAACTCCACGAAGCTCTGGAGTGCTATGAGCCATCCTCATAATCTGGCTCCTCAGACATTTCAACACTCATCTGTAGAGAAGCTGTTTATCTTGGAGTGCCTCACGTTTCTCTAGTTGAAAGATCAACATCTCAGAGCTCTGTAAAAGTCAAATCAGTAAACCAACAGACCATGCCCTTAAAGAAAAAACACACATTTCACATGTGGAAAAATCACATTATTTCACATGAAATATATTGTGGAATCAAGTGAAAACATATGTTTTTTGGAACACTTCACGTGATCACATAATTTCACATTAACTTCACTTAAGATCAAATGGGATCACATTAAAAAATGCGTTTTTGGAACACTTCAAATGTGTTCGTGAAATTCAAGTGTTTTTTCCGTAAGGGTGTCTCCATTACACCATTGATGTGGGGCTTCAGTGGTAAACTCCAGGGTTATAATTATGTCCCTTGACTGTGTTCAGAGATCAGTGTTCTTAGACAAAGGCCTGTGGACCACATCTGATAAAGAATGCTCGGTGATCCAGGAGGGTCTGCCATGCAGAAGGCCGGGTGCCACAAACCTGGATTTATTCCACTCAGAAACACTTCTCTGTGGCTCTCCCCCTGGCAGCCTGATATTGCCCATTGAGTTTGAACAGACAGAGGTAGGCTAGAACTCTGTTAATGGCTATGGAGCTTTTAAAGATCTAAATGTGGGTCTTGAAGGTTGAAGATCTAAGTTTGGATTTAATACAGTTTCTGCAGTGATCTTGAAGAGTATAATGAGCTTTAGTTTTGGAATTCAACATCTACTGTAATTCTCCTTTCCAATTTATTTGTTGATGTTTAGAGACAACAATTTGGATTACAAGTGAGAAAGCTACTCGGCTCTTATGTTTCACTTGCCTGAACTCACAAACAAAACAAGCCACTGAGTGGTTGTATCCAATAACATATGAGTTTGATATGAACTCATATCCGAGCAACTCTCCACATCAGTCAGAGTGAGTGGAGGAACATACAAACAAGTGAGTGGAGGAAGATACAAACAAACATAGGCTCCCTTATCCACCCCTGCAGACATTTCTGGCAGCCTGGTGGAATGGAGGGCAGAGTTTGTTTCTCCATCAGTAGGGTGAAGATTTTACATCAATGTTGTGTATTTGTTAAAACCGTCTATGAAAAAGGCACTTGTAAAATACTGCATAGGCCAAAGGAACCATGCACTTAGCGCCTGGAAATGGTCAGAGTTTTGGTTAAACAGTCATCCCAGAAAACCAAAATTGGTTCTGTGAAAGTTCCAAGAACATTTGTTAGGTCGCAGCAAATGTTCTTATAACACAAAAACTGTCGAGTCGTACTGATTATTATAGAATGTTCCCAATATGCTAATTTGTGATGACATTCATACAATGTTTAATAAGTTAGGTTGCACATGACATTTCCATAATGTTGTAGGAATGTTGACAGAACACCTGGTCTAAGTTCTTAATGGCTGTATTTCTGTATTTTGAAAGTTATATACAGTGGGGGGGAAAGTATTTGATCCCCTACTGATTTTGTACGTTTGCCCACTTACAAAGAAATGATCAGTCTATAATTTTAATGATAGGTTTATTTGAACAGTGAGAGACAGAATAAGAAAAAAAAAATCAAGAAAAACGCATGTCAAAAATGTTATAAAATGATTTGCATTTTAATGAGGGAAATAAGTATTTGACCCCTCTGCAAAACATGACTTAGTACTTGGTGGCAAAACCCTTGTTGGCAATCACAGAGGTCAGACGTTTCTTGTAGTTGGCCACCAGGTTTGCACACATCTCAGGAGGGATTTTGTCCCACTCCTCTTTGCAGATCTTCTCCAAGTCATTAAGGTTTCGAGGCTGACGTTTGGCAACTCGAACCTTCAGCTCCCTCCACAGATTTTCTATGGGATTATTAAGGTCTGGAGACTGGCTGGGCCACTCCAGGACCTTAATGTGCTTCTTCTTGAGCCACTCCTTTGTTGCCTTGGCCGTGTGTTTTGGGTCATTGTCATGCTGGAATACCCATCCACGACCCATTTTCAATGCCCTGACTGAGGGAATGATGTTCTCACCCAAGATTTGACGATACATGGCCCCGTCCATTGTCCCTTTGATGCGGTGAAGTTGTCCTGTCCCCTTAGCAGAAAAACACCCCCAAAGCATAATGTTTCCACCTCCATGTTTGACGGTGGAGATGGTGTTCTTGGGGTCATAGGCAGCATTCCTCCTCCTCCAAACACGGCGAGTTGAGTTCATGCCAAAGAGCTCCATTTTGGTCTCATCTGACCACAACACTTTCACCAGTTGTCCTCTGAATCATTCAGATGTTCATTGGCAGACTTCAGACGGGCATGTATATGTATTCTTGAGCAGGGTGACCTTGCGGGCGCTGCAGGATTTCAGTCCTTCACGGCATAGTGTGTTACCAATTGTTTTCTTGGTGACTATGGTCCCAGCTGCCTTGAGATCATTGACAAGACCCTCTTGTGTAGTTCTGGGCTGATTCCTCACCGTTCTCATGATCATTGCAACCCCACGAGGTGAGATCTTGCATGGAGCCCCAGGCCGAGGGATATTGACAGTTCTTTTGTGTTTCTTCCATTTGCGAATAATCGCACCAAATGTTGTCACCTTCTCACCAAGCTGCTTGGCGATGGTCTTGTAGCCCATTCCAGCCTTGTGTAGGTCTACAATCTTGTCCCTGACATCCTTGGAGAGCTCTTTGGTCTTGGCCATGGTGGAGAGTTTGGAATCTGATTGATTGATTGCTTCTGTGGACAGGTGTCTTTTTTACAGGTAACAAGCTGCGGTTAGGAGCACTCCCTTTAAGAGTGTGCTCCTAATCTCAGCTCGTTACCTGTATAAAAGACACCTGGGAGCCAGAAATCTTTCTGATTGAGAGGGGGTCAAATACTTATTTCCCTCATTAAAATGCAAATCAATTTATACATTTTTTTACATGCGTTTTTCTGGATATTTTTGTTGTTATTCTGTCTCTCACTATTCAAATAAACCTACCATTAAAATTATAGACTGATCCTTTCTTTATCAGTGGGCAAACATACAAAATCAGCAGGGGATCAAACACTTTTTCCCCCCACTGTAAACTACATGAGGAGAAGTAGGAATGAACAGCATTTAATCACACAAACACAACCATATTTTTTTACACTTCATTTGTTGACAAACTGCACATGTGGGGTTTAGCTTTCTTAGACATAATTAACCCAGGGAAATACTGGTAACTGGGTTATTCACCATCCCTACTTCTGGGCCCATATTTACAAGGTCTCCAAGACTATGAGTGCTGATCTAGGAAAAATAGGACCGGGGGAACCATATCAAGCATCCCAAAGTAGGAATTATATTGGGTGTGTTGAAAAAAAAAAAGTTTCGATTTTTTACAGTTAGTCTAAATTCTGGATTTATACATCTGGACAAAATAAAGACATCCCCTCTTTTAGTAGATTATATCTGACCCTCAATTTCACAAAAAAAGATACAACCAAAATAAATTCATCCAAAATAAAATAAAATAAATTCATGGTTTCAAAATATGTGGGATTAAACTGAACCTGCAATCTTCATCTGTACAGTTAGATCATTAAACCTCTGCACCACCAGGGATTAACTGTTATATGGGGGGGTTCAGTCTAATGTGATCAATCAAGACAGAACAATTTCTGAGTTATTCAAATGTTCCCATCCTCTTCATGTGACGTGTACTTGCAGCACTGAATGTTATGATTTTCTTTCTTCATCACGTGTTGAAAGGTCTTATGAAATGTGATTTTAGTTGGATAGAGCTTCCTTTAAATAACGTGTATTCATATGCTTCTCACATACAGGCTCAGAACCTTCAAACTAAATAAGAAAGCAATTGTACCTTTAATGAATTTCAATCAAAACACATAGAAATGCATGCATTTCAGTGGAAGATTGCGCCGGAGGGGATGGCTGCCGTCTTATCGGCTCTTAAGCAACCATGCAATATTTTTTTTTTTTTTGCGTTGTTCGGAACTTGTTTTGTGCGTAGTGTTGCTGCTACCGTCTCTTATGACCAAAAAGAGCTTCTGGACATCAGATCTGCGATTACTCACCTCAAACTCTTAATCTAATCTTTCTTCAATGAGTCGGACGGG
The DNA here is from genome assembly GCF_965601325.2 of Salmo salar. NCBI lineage: Eukaryota > Metazoa > Chordata > Actinopteri > Salmoniformes > Salmonidae > Salmo > Salmo salar. The sequence continues at coordinate 91,771,515 of NC_138300.1, read as the reverse complement.
GGGGGGGAGATACTACAGACACCCGACCAGGCCCAGATCCCCGGTATTCGCTGGTGAAAGAAACGCAGATTTTGTGGAAAAAGATCAGGGTGCCTTGTGAGCATCAGGCAAAGAGTGGCTAATCTGCCTTTGCCTTCCGTCCTGTTAGCTAATGTTCAATCGCTGGAAAATAAATGGGACGAACTGAAAGCACGTATATCCAACGCGGCATACTACTCCTCTCATAGAACAGAGCAAACTGGCTCTAACCAGAATAGAAAGAGGAGTGGGAGTCCTTGGTGCACAACTGGGCAAGAGGACATGTACATTAGAGTGTCTAGTTTGAGAAACAGATGCCTCACAAGTTCTCAACTGGCAGCTTCATAATCTGCCTTTGCCTTCCGTCCTGCTAGCTAACGTTCAATCGCTGGAAAATAAATGGAATGAACTGAAAGCACATATATCCTACCAACGGGACATTAAAACTGTAATATCTTATTTATCACTGAGTCGTGGCTGAACGACGGCATTAAGAACATACAGCTGGTGGGTTATACACTCTATCGGCAGGATAGTACAGCAGCCTCTGGTAAGACACGGGGCGGGGGCCAATGCATACACCACCGTTCAAAAGTTTGGGGTCACTTAGAAATGTCCTTGTTTTTGTAAGAAAATCACATTTTTTTTTATCCATTTAAAATAACATCAAATTGATCAGAAATACAGTGTAGACATTGTTAATGTTGTAAATAAATATTGTTGCTGGAAACGGCAGATTTTTTTATGGAATATCTACATAGGCGTACAGAGGCCCATTATCAGCAACCATCACTCCTGTGTTCCAATGGCATGTTGTGTTAGCTAATCTAAGTTTATCATTTTAAAAGGCTAATTGATCATCAGAAAACCCTTTTGCAATTATGTTAGCACAGCTGAAAGCTGTTGTTCTTATTAAAGAAGCAATAAAACTGTCCTTCTTTAGACTAGTTGAGTATCTGGAGCATCAGCATTTGTGGGTTCGATTACAGGCTCAAAATGGCCAGAAACAAAGAACTTTCTTCTGAAACTCGTCAGTCTATTCTTGTTCTGAGAAATGAAGGCTATATCAGGCGAGAAATTGCCAAGAAACTGAAGATCTCGTACAACGCGGTGTACTACTCGCTTCACAGAACAGTGCAAACTGTCTCTAACCAGAATAGAAAGAGGATTGGGAGGCCCTGGTGTGCAACTGAGCAAGAGGACAAGTACATTAGAGTATCTAGTTTGAGAAACAGATGCCTCACAAGTCCTAAACTGGCAGCTTCATTAAATAGTACCCCAAAAACACCAGTCTCAACATCAACAGTGAAGAGGCGACTCCGGGAAGCGAGTGTAGACCTTACAGTGAAATGCTTACTTACAAGCCCTTAAAGTGAATATGCATAGATAACAACAGAGAGTAGCAGCAGTGTAAAAGAGGGGAGGGGGCAATGCAAATAGTCTAGGTAGCCATTTGATTAGATGTTCAGGAGCCTTATGGCTTGGGGGTAAAAGCTGTTTAGAAGCCTCTTGGACCTAGACTTGGCGCTCCGGTACAACTTGCCATGCTGTAGCAGAGAGAACAGTCTGTGACGAGGGTGACTGGAGTCTTTGACAATTTGTAGGTCCTTCCTCTCACACTGCCTGGTATATAGGTCCTGGATGGCAGGAAGCTTGGCCCAGGTGATGTACTGGCCCGTACGCACTACCCTCTGTAATGCCTTGTGGACGAGCAGTTGCCATACCAGGCAGTGATGCAACCCATCAGGATGCTCTCGATGGTGCAGCTGTAGAAACTTTTGAGGATCTGAGGACCGTTGCCAAATCTTTTCAGTCTCCTGAGGGGTTTAGGTTTTGTCGTGCCCTCTTCACAATTGTCTTGGTGTGCTTGGACCATGTTTGATTGTTGGTGATGTGGATGCCAAGGAACTTGAAGCTCTCAACCTGCTCCACTACAGCCCCGTCGATGAGAATGGGGGTGTGCCCGGTCCTCCTTTTCCTATAGTCCATAATCATCTCCTTTGTCTTGATCATGTTGAGGGAGAGGTTGTTGTCCTTGCACCACACGGTCAGGTCTCTGACCTCCTACCTGTAGGCTGTCTCGTCATTGTCGGTGATCAGGCCTACCACTGTTGTGTCATCAGCAAACTTAATTATTGTGTTGGAGTTGTGCCTAGCCGTGAAGTCGTGAGTGAACAGAGAGTACAGGAGGGAACTGAGCATGCACCCCTGAGGGGCCCCCGTGTTGAGGATCAGCGTGGTGAATGTGTTGTTACCTACCCTTACCACCTGGGGGTGGCGCGTCAGGAAGTCCAGGATCCAGTTGCAGAGGAAGGTGTTTAGTCCCAGGGTCCTTAACCTGTTATGGCTAGGGGGCAGTATTTTCACGGCTGGATAAAAAACGTACCCGATTTAATCTGGTTACTACTCCTGCCCAGTAACTAGAATATGCATATAATTATTGGCTTTGGATAGAAAACACTCCAAAGTTTCTAAAACTGTTTGAATGGTGTCTGTGAGTATAACAGAACTCAAATGGCAGGTCAAAACCTGAGAGATTCCATTACAGGAAGTGGCCTGTCTGACCATTTCTTGAACTTCTTTGCCATCTCTATCTTTTACAAAGGATCTCTGCTCTGTGACACTTCCTACGTCTTCCATGGGCGCTCAGAGCCCGGGAAAAACCTGAATGTCGTCATCCCAGCCCCAGGCTGAAACACATTATCGCCTTTCTCAAGTGGCCGATCAAGGGACTGTGGGCTTAGGCGCGTGCCCTGGCCGCCCCCGTCTTTGTGATTTTTCCTCTGTTTGCCGAAAAGGAGATTCCCGGTCGGAATATTATCGCTTTTTTACGAGATAAATTGCATAAAAATTGATTTTAAACAGCGGTTGACATGCTTCGAAGTACGGTAATGGAATATTTAGAATTTTTTTGTCACGAATTGCGCCATGCGCACGACCCTGATTTACCATTTAGGATAGTGTCTGGGACGCACGAACAAAACGCCGCTATTCGGATATAACGATGGATTATTTTGGACCAAACCAACATTTGTTATTGAAGTAGCAGTCCTGGGAGTGCATTCTGACGAAGACAACAAAAGGTAATCAAACTTTTATAATAGTAAATCTGATTTTGGTGAAGGCTAAACTTGCCGGGTGTCTAAATAGCTAGCCCGTGATGGCTGGGCTATGTACTTAGAATATTGCAAAATGTGCTTTCACCAAAAAGCTATTTTAAAATTGGACATATCGAGTGCATAGAGGAGTTCTGTATCTATAATTCTTAAAATAATTGTTATGCTTTTTGTGAACGTTTATCATGAGTAATTTAGTAAATTGTTAGCAAATTCCCCGGAAGTTTGCGGGGGGTATGCTAGTTCTGAACGTCACATGCTAATGTAAAAAGCTGTTTTTTGATATAAATATGAACTTGATTGAACAAAACATGCATGTATTGTATAACATAATGTCCTAGGTGTGTCATCTGATGAAGATCATCAAAGGTTAGTGCTGCATTTAGCTGTCTACTGGGTTTTTGTGACATTATATGCTAGCTTGAAAAATGGGTGTCTGATTATTTCTGGCTTGGTACTCTGCTGACATAATCTAATGTTTTGCTTTCGCTGTAAAGCCTTTTTGAAATCGGACAGTGTGGTTAGATAAAGGAGAGTCTTGTCTTTAAAATGCTGTGAAATAGTCATATGTTTGAAAAATTGAAGTTTTTGTATTTTTGAGGAATTTGTAATTCGCGCCATGCCTATCATTGGATATTGGAGCAGGTGTTCCGCTAGCGGAACGTCTAGATGTAAGAGGTTATTAACTTAGTGATGAGCTCTGAGGGCACTATGGTGTTGAACTCTGAGCTGTAGTCTATGAATAGCATTCTCACATAAGTGTTCCTTTTGTCCAGGTGTGAAAGGGCAGTGTGGAGTGCAATAGAGATTGCATCATCCGTGGATCTGTTGGGGCGGTATGCAAATTGGAGTGGGTCTAGGCTTTCTGGGATAATAGTGTCGATATGAGCCTTTTAAAGCACTTCATGGCTACAGACGTGAGTGCTACGGGTCGGTAGTCATTTAGGCAAGTTACCTTAGTGTTCTTGGGCACAGGGACTATGGTGGTCTGATTAAAACATGTTGGTATTACAGACTCAGACAGGGAGAGGTTGAAGACACTTGCCAGTTGGTCCGCGCATGCCCAGAGTACACATCCTGGTAATCCGTCTGGCCCTGAGGCCTTGTGAATGTTGACCTTTTTAAACGTCTTACTCGCATCGGCTGCGGAGCGCGTGATCACACAGTCGTCCGGAACAGCTGATGCTCTCATGCATGTTTCAGTGTTACTTGCCTCGAAGCGAGCATAGACGTAGTTTAGCTCGTCTGGTAGGCTCGTGTCTCTGTATTGACACTTTGCCTGTTTGATAGTTTGTCGGAAGGCATAGCGGGATTACTTATAAGCTCCCGGGTTAGAGTCCCGCTCTTTGAAAGCGGCAGCTCTACCCTTTAGCTCAGTACGGATGTTGCCTGTAATCCATGGCTTCTTGTTGGGGTATGTACGTACGGTCACTGTGGGATGACATCATTGATGCACTTATTGATGATGCCAATGACTGATGTGGTGTACTCCTCAATACCATCAGAAGAATCCCGGAACATATTGCAGTCTGTGCTAGCAAAACAGTCCTGTAGCTTAGCATCTGCTTCATCTGACCACCTTTTTATTGACCTAGTCACTGGTGCTTCCAGCTTTATTTTTTGCCTGTAAGCAGGAATTAGGAGGATAGAATTATGGTCAGATTTGTCAAATGGAGGGCGAGTCATGTTTTATAGCTATTATTGTGTCCTTTGTGTTTGCCAATTGCACGATCACGCTAGAAGCGAGTATTTATGGTTGTCTTTGTTCAATAGAACTATTGGACTTGTCTCAATGATGTTCCTATCTGCCAGGACATTGCATGATATCTACTGTAGGTGTAAGGTTCTGTATTTATTTTCTTAGTCAACCTTGTGTTCTGTTTCATTGTGTTCTTGAACGTAGCCCTGTTTCTTTGTGTTCTTGAACGTAGCCCTGTCTTTCATTTTTGTTCATTGATTTCACCTGTGTTAGTTACTCACCTGGTCTCATCAGCTCCTTATTTAGTTCAGTTCATTCTGTTTGTGCCTTTGTGAGGTATTGTTCGTTTTGACTCTACTAAGCCTTTTCCTAGCTCGTTTGTTAGAACCAGTCCTAGTTTTGTTTCACCTGCCTGTTTGCCTACCTGTGTATGACCATTCTGCGAAGGTGAAAAAAACCCAGCTACACAAGATTTCAAGACTAAAGACTGGTTTATACTACTTCTATTGACATGTCTGTTTTTTAGTTGTTGCAGTGACATCATGAACATTCTATTGTCATTCGACATCAAACTTGTCATTGTCGTTATGAAAATGTATGAACACAAAAACTACAGTCTGCATGACATCAGCAGCCTGGGTGTCCAAAATGGCATAACTGGTGCATTTGAACACCAATAAACCAATCCATTTAAAAATGAAAGTAGTATTTGTCAATCGAGCAAACCAGGCAACTAAAAGCAACTTTTGAAAAAAATGTTTGGTTAGTTTCTAGCTCATTAGAAAGTGTAAATGGTACAGTGAAATTGTTACTTGCATAGTGGAGTATTTTGTTTAGACAAGTAGCTAGCTAAACAATGAACAAAAATCCCAACTCATAATGTTACTACCCTGCATTAATCTACAGGAAGCTAAATGCTAACGAACTTGCTATGTTCAATGTTAGCTAGCTAACATTAGACTATAACTAGCAATGCAAATGGCTGTGAGATACAAATAACATTACTACACAGATCATACAAGTAATATTAGCTAGCGAGCCAGCCAGCTACCATTAGCTAGCTAACTAACAGTATGCTTTAACGTGCAATGAAAATTACTTTCTGACAAAATGAGAAACATATAATATCTGAAAATGTAGCTAGCTAGGTTCTCTTACCCATATACATGGATGAACGCTTCCCCCTCTCTGTCTTGAATGCCATCGTTGCCCTTAGTTTGAAGATGTAATCCAGGCAGGTGTTTTATACAACAGCCTTCTGTATTCTCTTTTCAACTCCCTCTGCATTTGCTATCAAACACCTGAATTTTCTCCATCTCCTTAGCTATCATACTCTGCTTCCACCGGGCATTCCACTGATTTCAAAACTCGGTCCTCCAGAAAGTGGAGAGCCTTAGCAAGTGGGGAGCCTTATTAATCCTAGCGTGTGTAGGATTACCTACACACACTAAGCAGCTCATGTTCTAGACAGTAGCCTGCTACATGGCAGACCAATTCGAACTCATCTCTCGGCATATCCAGCCCATCCATTATCACAGCCAATCATGGCTAGCGGGAACGTTCCCATCTTTTTGCATGGCTAAACCAACTAGCCTTGAAGTTTTTATTGTATTTTTTATTTACAGATGGCATAGAAGTTTGTTTTTAAGGCACATGAATGTTCACATGTTCCAGAAGGCATTTTGATTTTTTTTTTAAAGACATTCAAATACCTCTCCTGAGAAGTAGTGACACGCGACATTCGCCTAGTTTCCTGAAACGAGTCACATATAAGCTCTCTTTTTACACAAGGCAGTGTTGTTCAGCACAGTACAATTTGGTGATCAATTTGGTCATACAGGGCCTGCTTGTACCACTACAAGCCAAGCTAGCCAAGTTTAGCTAGCTAGCTGTGTTTGCTATACCTAAAATGAACTGTAGTCTAACATTATAGATAGCTAACTAGCCTAGCTAGCCTCAGTGCCTCTCATTAGGAGCAAAACTGTCTGACGCCGGAGGGGATGGCTGACGTTTTACGTGTTCCTAACCAACTGTGCTATTTTGCTCATGTTTTCATGTTGTTTGTAACTTATTTCTTAACTTATTTTGTACATAATGTTGCTGCTACCATCTCTTATGACCTAAAAGAACTGCTGGACATCAGAACAGCGATTACTCACCTTGAACTGGAAGAATCATTTTTCTTTAACGAGTCTGACGGGAAGGATATACTGCTTTCCCAGAAACAGGCCCAAATCCCAGTTTGTTTGCTTGAAGAATAGATTGAGAAAAGGGGGGAGGAGGTCGGGCTTCCTTCTGAGAATTCGTAGGTGAGCGAGTAAACTACCATCCGTTCTATTGGTCAACGTGCAATCATTGGAAAATAAAACCCACGGGACATTACATGGAATATCTTATGTTTCATCGAGTTGTGGCTGAATGGCGACACGGATAATATAGAGCTGGTGGGATTTTCCATGCACCGCAGAACAGGTAAGACGAGGGGTGGGGATGTGTGATAACGCTCTCGGTAGCCAATGTAAGCAAGACCTTTAAACAGGTCAACATTCACAAAGCTGCGGGGCCAGACAGATTACCAGGACGTGTACTCAAAGCATACGTGGACCAACTGGCAAGTGTCTTCACTGACATTTTAAACCTCTCCCTGACCGAGTCTGTAATACCTACATGTTTCAAGCAGGCCACCATAGTCCCTGTGCCCAAGGAAGCGAAGGTAACCTGCCTAAATGCTTACCGCCCCGTAGCACTCACGTCTGTAGCCATGAAGTGCTTTGAAAGGCTGGACATGGCTCACATCAACAGCATCCTCCTGGATACCCTAGACCCACTCCAATTCACATACAGCCCCAACAGATCAACAGATGACGCAATCTCAATCGCACTCCACACTGCCCTTTCCCACCTGGACAAAAGGAACACCTATGTGAGAATGCGGTTCATTGACTACAGTTCAGCGTTCAATACCATGGTGCCCAGGATGCTCATCATTAAGCTAAGGACCCTGGGACTAAACACCTCCCTCTGCAACTGGATCTTGGACTTCCTGACGGGCCGCCCCCAGGTGGTAAGGGTAGTCAACAATACATCTGCCATGCTGATCTTCAACACAGTGGCCCCTCAGGGGTGTGTACTTTGTCGCCTACTGTACTCCCTGTTCACCCACGACTGCGTGGCCAAACATGACTCCAACACCATCATTAAGTTTACTGACAACACAACAGTGGTAGGCCTGATCACCAACGATTATGAAACAGCCTATAGGGAGGTCAGAGATCTAGCAGTGTGGAGCCAGGACAACAACCTCTCCCTCAATGTGAGCAAGACAAATGAGCTGATCGTGGACTACAGGAAAAGTCCAGCTGAACATGCACCCATTAACATCGATGGGGCTGTAGTGGAGCTGGTCAAGAGTTTCAAGTTCCTTGGTCACCAACATCACCAACAAACTATCATGGTCCAAACACAGCAAGACAGTTTCCCCCTCAGGAGACTGGAAAGATATGTCGTTGGTCCCCAGATCCTCAAAGTTATACAGCTGCACCATCGAGAGCATCCTGACCGGTTGCATCACCGCCTGATATGGCAACTGCTCGGCATCTGACCATAAGGCACTACAGAAGGTAGTGCGTACGGCCCAGTACATCACTGGTACCGGACCGCCAAGTCTAGGACCAAAAGGCTCCTTAACAGCTTCTACCCCAAGCCATAAGACTGCTGAACAGTTCATGAAATGGACTATTTACATTGACACCCCCCCCCCACCACCATTTCTTTTGTTCACTGCTGCTACTCGCTGTTTATAATCTATGTATAGTCACCCCTACCTAGATGTACAAATTACCTTGACTAACCTGTACCCCCGCACAGTGACTCGGTACCGGTACCCCCTGTATATAGCCTCGTTATTGTTATGTTATTGTGTTACCTTTTATTATTTTTTACTTTAGTTTATTTGGTAAATATGTTAACTCTTCTCAAACTGCACTGTTGGTTAAGCGCTTGTAAGTAAGCATTTCACTGTAAGGTCTACACTTGTTGTATTGGGCACGTGAGAAATAAAGTTAGATTTTATTTGAAAACTGTATAAATGTTTTGATGATGACGGGGAGAGTAAAGGAATGACTTTGGCTTGATGACTCATATTAGTCTTGGAGTAACTATACCTGTGTATTGTGCCTAGCTAGCTAACGTGTGTCTGTGAGATGTCTCATATTCTACACCATGTTGCTACAGTAGGAATACAGACAGTACATAATGATTGGTCATAAATGTGTAATAGCTTTTTCGTCTTTCTCTCACAGACAATACCACTTGGATACAAAGAAGTTGATGACTCTCGAGGAGATGTGGAAGGTCCCATAACAACAATCTTCCCTTGTATGAAAGTGACTCCTAACACCTCACTGCACCACCCAAACACACCATGTGTAAGTATTCCTTTTGTAGAACTGTATTTATTATAAGCTTTAGTATATTTTTCTTCTACTTTATATATGTCATACATTGCCATAACTGTTCCTGCATACTGCTGTGTAAACTCACCACGGTCTCCAGAGAAAATCAACTTTGTCTTGAATACAACAATGTCTGTTGATATGCTTTAGAATGTCTAGCCAGTGTATTATGAAAGCTAGCTAAATAGATTTTGGTTTAGATAAATGTAGTTTGTTAGCTAGGTAGTTAGCCAGGTAACATTAGCTACCTTACCTCAGCTTGTCCTCTTTTATTCTGCGCTGATGTAGGCTGATCAGATGCCTTCCTCTTTGAAGTGAAGGGGAAAATAGATAGAATAGCATCACATTTCAATGTTCAATGATATGGAAACCCCATCAGTTGAGACTTCAGTTCCGTTTAGAAATCCTCTGTCTGAAAGTGCTGGCTACAAACACAGACATTTTGATATTTCTCACATCAGTTGGATACACCTCCACGAGGCAGTCCTCCATGTCCTGAAATCACTATGAATCATGGATATTGTGGTTTGCTTACAACCAGGAAATGTAGCTCGTCCGTATCTACCGGTGAGATGCAGAAATTCTCGTATTTGCGTGTAGTGAGGAAATTCAGAATTTTTATGACACATATTATATGTTAATAACATTAATGGACATGTATAGAGCAGTGGTGAAATTTCCCTTCAAGGACTACACATTTGCATGCAGAGAATGTTGTGATGATATTAGGTAAAACGTCAATATAATATTTTCTAAATGCTCTGAGGACCTCCAAGACAAAGTCAAATGTATATTGCGTGAACATCAATGGAAAATTATGTTAAACCTAAAACAAATATGCTATGAACATCATAAAAACATACTTTTTTTGGAAATTGTGGCAATCTTCGTGAATATCTCAAGAATATTATTGCAACATTAAGGGAATGTCCTATGCAACCTTAGACATTGTATGAATGTCATCAGAACAGAGCATGTTTTCTGCTTTAGGAATCTCTTGTAATGGACTCACACTGTTCCCACAACCTAATTAAATGTTCTGGGAACCTTCAAAGAACTAAAATAGGCTGTTCTGTCAACATTCTTGCAAGATCAAAGGAATGTTTATTGCACCCTGATACAAACATTATCTGAATGTCGACACAACTGGACATTTTCAGTGTTTTGGGAACTTCTCTGGTCATTTCCCCACAATGTTCCTACAACCTAAAGAAACATTCTGGGAATCTTTACAGAACAGACAAAATGTGTTCTGGGAACATTCTTGTAACATCAGGTGAATGTTTTTTGCACACCCCAAAAAACATTGTAGAATCATCTGCACAACTCAACAGTTTTTTTTGTGTTTTGAGAACATATCTTTTGTGATGTCCCCACAAATCAAATCAAATGTTATTTGTCACATGGTTTGTAAACAACAGGTGTAGACTAACAGTGAAATGCTCAGTTACGGATAATTTTCAAAAAACGCAGAGTAAAAGATAAAATAGAAATAGTGACACAAGGAATAAATACACAGTGAATAACAATAAAAAGTGGCTATATACCTAATTCCCACCAGACAATGATCCCACCACATTTTTCCCAAACTTGGAAACCTATAAAGAACAGACACAATGTTTCTGGAAACGTTTTTGCAACATCAGGCAAATGTCTTATGCAAACATTGTTTAATTATTAGCACGACTGGACAGTTTTTGTGTTATGAGAACATTTGCTGCAACCTAATGAATGTTCTGGGAACTTTCACAGAATCTATTTTGGTTTGCTGGGAAAACATATCTGATACATTGTGTTACTACATTACCTGAAAACCTAATGAGAACTTTTGGGGAATGTTGTGTGGTGGTTGTTACAGATGTTGTGCACAGCATTTTAGTGAATGTTAGGAGAACATTCCAAGGATATTTCATTTAAAAACAAGTAAATAAATAAAGATTTGAATGTTTTTGGAATGTTATCATTCTAATGTTAGATAAAACCCTAACTATAACTTAATGGGAATCTTAGCTGAAGTTCTGAGAATGTTTCCAATTTGCTGGGATGACTGACAATGCATATTGATGTAGTTTGTGGACAGCTTGTTGCAGCTACAGTTGTCAAAATAAATTGTTACCCATGTATGGATTCTACTCTCAGAACATCAGTTTGACCAATACACACCAGACTAACATGCGTAGCACTACCATAATTGAAAATAAGACTGAATGAAGAGCTCAAACAACTAAAATCCTGAGAGGAATAATTTAATGTACCTAAAGTAAGGGTCAAGTTGGAAGTCAAGTTTTTTGGCTTGTAGAGAGCAGACTACAGAGAGTCATTATTTGTGGAGAGTTTAGGGCCCTGGGGATGAGGGAGTGGGCGGGAGAGGCAGAAGGTGCGCTGAAACGGAAAGCACGCCAGTCCCGCTCACCAATGATGCTCAGTGAATCTGAAAGGTCATGTCATGTTTTCTGGCAATTGACTCGATGGGTTTGGATTCTGCAGCATAAGGCCGGGACATTGTTATGTGTTTTTTTCTGCTCTGCACGTTTACTGGGAAATATGCCCCTGGGTTATTTTTCTCATTGACCTTATTACCCTGCACGGTGACGAGCCTGCCACACTACTTGCTATCTCTCAATATTTCTCTTTCACAGATGTACACATCCATGTAGCCTACAACAATTTATTTCCTTCCCCCCCATCTAAACCTCTATGCTCAGTCATTATTAGGAAAGAGACTGTTTTATGTTATTTATTTAACCCTTATTTTACCAGGTAAGTTGACGGAGACGTTCTCATTTCCAGCAACAACCTGGGGAATAGTTACAAGGGAGAGGAGGGGGGATGAACTTTATCTTAAATGTAGCATTTTAAGTGTATACGATATATGATATCATGGACCTACACTTAATCGTCAATTTCCATCTCAGAGGGGCATTGTTATTTGAATATCTAAATGGATGTTATCTGAAAGCATTTGTATCCTTCTGGTTATAGGGATCACAGTTTCTGCTATAATGTTATAGACGGGGGTTTGCATCTGCCTGTCCCCATCCCTCTAAAAGGAGACAAACACTCAGGGTTAGGACAATATTAGCACATTTAATTAAGGCCAGGCACCCTTTCCCCCTTAATCACATCACAATCAACTTTTGCCAGATGAAGGAAGACACAAATATAATAATTTTTTGTATAAAAAATACCCTGAAATATTGAATTACAATATGCAAATAAAGACATTTTTGGCATAAAAAAAAAAAACGTTATCTATAATAATAATGTGACAACATATCAACAATTCCCTCCGTAAAAGTATTGGTCGAGTCAAGGGCCCCAGGACCAGTGGAAGCAAAATAGCCCCATAACATCGAAGATCCACCACCATATTTTACAGTAGGTATAAGGTTATGCATATGCATCCTTCAATGCCAATTCCACCATCTGACCATAGCACCTGTTCCAATCCAAGTGCCAATGCCGTTTAGCAAACTCCAGATGTTTACATTTGTTGGTTGCCCTCAATGAAGGCTTTTTTCTGTCAGACCTAATTGTGTGGCGTCTAATTGTAGATGTGGAGACCCCAAAGATGCTACCAAGTTCTGTAATTCTCCAACTTTGGTGCTTGGATTTTTCTTTGCCTCCCAAACCATCTTCATCACTGGGTGTGGGGACAAGATACACTTGTGTCCAGTACCAGGTAAGTTTACCACTGTTCCAGTGGCTTTAAACGTCTTAATTGTTGCCTTAATAGATTGTGCTAAGTGGTATATACATTTTTTTACCCTTTGCCTGATTTATGAAGGTCAACAACCATTTTTCTCTTTTTGTTTGTGAATTATTTGCCTTTTCCCATGTTTTTTTTTTTTTAACCTTTATTTAACTAGGCAAATCAGTTAAGAACAAATTCATATTTATTATGACGGCCTACACCAGCCAAACCCAAACAATGTTGGGCCAATTGTGTGCCGCCCTATGGGACTCCCAATCACAGCCAGTTGTGATATAGGCTGGATTCGAACCAGGGTCTGTAGTGACACCTCTAGATGCAGTGCCTTAGACTGCTGCGCCACTCGGGAGCCATCCATGGTGATGGATGACAAAAGTTTGACATGTTTACTTCAACAGGAAGCCATGGAAGGCCACAATACATTCCTTAAGCTAAGATGAATCATTTTAAAAAGTAAAATGTTAACGCTAAACAATCTTTAGGGGTGTCAGTAATGTTTACACCTATCTTTTTGAGAAAAATGAAGTACTTGTTAAACAAGAACTCTTTCTCAGAACAATTGTATTAGTATAAAATACAACATTTCCCCCTTTTTTTCATACAATATTGCTCAGTATTTGTATTATTTTATACAGTCTTTTTTTGGATCTTTATTAATTAAGGGTGCCAATAAGTTTTGACCTGACTGTAGCTTTCTGCCTGGGGGGCATTCTCTGTTCCGAGTAAATTACTCGGATCAATGTTATCTTAACCGCTCCCCTTTATTCATCATCTGGGACTTAAGGTAATCCAGATCTCAATAAAAAATGTTTCCACTTCAGGAATATTGTGAGCATTAGAGCAGTTTCACATGCTTGTGTATCTTTGTCTATACAGACCATCACATATGTTAACCTATTCTTCTTTATACACATCTCTGTATCTTTCTTCAGTGCTTTGTTTACACAAAACAATATATGATTTCAGAAGGTGCGAGAACATACATACACTAGTGAGAACAATTATGAAAATAGTTGTCATCCTCAAGACAGTAGCACACTACAGAGATACACTCTGACCACATACACTCTTTATCAGCCCTCTCTTTCCTGCCTTTGCTGCTGTGGATTTGTGCTCTCCAGTGGATCGGTGGCTGAGCTCCAGAATCACTTAGATCATTTTACCCGGGGCAGAGAGGAGCCAGTGACCCTGCGCTCGTCGGGCAGGGCTTTATGCCTCGCTGGCTTCCCTGGTGTGACATTTCTCCTGTATTTGCCCCCTCCCAACGCCTCCCTATGTAACCGCCACTGCAGTGCAGAAAAAAGAGCATTGTCTGTACAAATATCAATCAAATGAACAGCAGCTGGGGTCAATCTGCTGTCAGAGCCTTCCCCCTTTGCTGCTCCAGCTCTCATGTAAAATGACAATAATGACAGAATGTCAGAAATGCTATCAAATGTAGTCAGTTTTTATGAGGAGGAGAGACATTTGGTTCTATACAAGGATCTTGTATCTGTCCACTTTCGATCCCTCATTACCTGACCCTAAGACACTCTGCACCTCTCTCAACATGATGTGTGTGGCCAGGAAGGCCCTCCCCCTGTGAAGACAAATACAGCCCCTGCTATGGGTCATACAATGGTCATGACATTATTTAAAAGATCAATTGTGCCTTAAAACTCTGCCTCTCCACCATGGGGTATGGTTGGAACAGATGGGTCTTATGCAGAGTGGCTTTATATGTAAAGAGGTTTACAGACATTGATCTAATGAAACATTTACATTTTGTTCCTATGGGTTTGAATCAGCTTGGACTAAAACAATCCTGAAGGGTCTGGTGGATGCCATCCTGTTGACTATATACACATTTCTAATAAGATGATGCCCTCAGTACTACTGAGTCAGAACAGCCTAAAATTAAAGATACAACTAAATCTCTTTTTCTCTGGGAGGGGTAGCCAAAGCCATTGCTACTGTAATTTTCATATTTGTTTGTGCACAGACAAACATTTTGTTATTATTGTTTTTTCTGCAACCATCTGAATGGAATGAATATGATAGTTGCCGGTCATTTATAGACACAGCTAAAGTGAATGTTATAAGCTAGGAAACTAAGTAATGCTGGCAAAAACCTATTTCGTGAAGTGTTTAGTTGGGCTCCTGGGATGGTAGTGTAGTGTTGAGTGCATGTGTTGTGGACATTTGAGAGACTGTGCCAGGGTTGAAAGGCCTGCATTTGCCTCATATTCTATAAAGCATCTGTCAGGGGAGTTGAGAGGAAAGGAGGGGGGTAGGGAGGTAAAAGCCAGGACACGCTGTGCTGGGATCAACACGTGTCTGCAAAAGCCTGGAGGTTCCACAACAATCTGTTCCACTTGGTTTACTCCTGCGCTGTGACCTCGATTTTTGACTGTTGTTGGAGCTTCCTTGCACTCCGCGTTGACACAAGCACAGCACAGACAGCTACCCGGCCACCCGCCCAGCCAGCCAGCCAGCCAGCCATGCAGCCAGCCATGCAGGATTGGGTCTGGGTGTCTGTGTGGAGGAGGGACAGAGTGGAGGAGCAGCTCAGCTCTGAGACAATAGAGAAGAAGAGGGGAGTAGGAGCTGTGTCTGCATTAGTGTCCCTCTGTCCTGGGTTGCATAGTATATCAGTAGAACTTGGCACTCCTGAAAAAAGACACTTCCAATTGGGGTCATTTGGACCTCTGCCTCTGGATTTCAGATAGCAGCTCTGTGTAGGGGTCATTACAGGCTGAAGGAATAATTGGTAATTGAGTAAAAGGCTTCCCTAGCGGAGGCAGACAGAGCAACAGAACACTGCAGCAACACTAGGGGTCAGTGGCCATCCATGTAAACATGTTGTGGGAGTGTAGAACACTGTTCCTATATGCTCCAAATTAAGAACAAAGTTACAGTATGAGGACAGTTGTTCCAATACTACGAGACACAGCTCATCTACTGAATTACAGTCCATCGCATTTCTAACTGTATTTATTAAAGATAATGATGATGATGACCATGATGATCAAATATGTTTAAAAAAAAAATATATATATATATATATATATATATATATATATATATATATATATATATATATATATGATTTATTATCACAAATAGCTGTAGCATATCTATTTGTGCATAGGGAACTCCCATACAATTAGTCACATCCTTCACATCCATCTTTCCTTTACCCTCACACATTTGGTACCAAAAGACTTATAGTAGTATTCTCAGAACAGGTCTGTTGCTTTCTCTTTTCCCCACTAAAGTGGTAGAGCAAAATAGTGGTGACATGGTGGTCTAGTAATTATATAATTGTTTGAGCTATGTCTTTCTTTGATTTATGGTGTTGTATCAGTGGCTGACCTGATTTATAATGAGGTCTCCCCACTTGTGAAAATATGAACCTTAACTATGTGGCACCAGCCCAATTATTTCTTTGTGAGGCTCAGGCTCCTGTCGACATTGATGGTGTGCATCGCAAATAGCTGCCATCCAAGCTTTCGCCTAATAACAATAATATGATCCATCATTTTAGATTGGCGCAATCGCACCTCCCACCGTACACTCTTTTTTTATTTACTGTAGAGATCCATGTAATATAGATGCACCCTCATTTGTTAAGATTCTAATCAGACATTATCACTAATGGACCATATTTGTATGTAGATGTTGTTTTCTAGAGGGGAGGGAGATCCCTGGTATGTTCTACCTGCCCACTGTTCGCTGGTGGTGACTGCATAGTGTGTCTGAAAACCACAGGAGCAGCTGGGAAACAAAGGGACACCCCCTTCCATAAATCCTGCATGCCTCCCATTATCAAGTTCAGGCCACAAAGTCAAAAAACTGGGCCCTAAGTGGAGCAAGTTGCTTGGCACAAGGACAAAGCTGACAGAAAACATAAGGCCCCCACACTCTGTCTGGACAGCAGGAGGCCAGGAGCGCTGCGTTTGAAGAATAGACTGGGCCGCAAACACATCCACTATACAGATGCGCTGCCCCCTTCAAATTAGCACTGAGCAGGGTGACTGCTGCTGGTAGCTGATGAAGATAGGCACGGCTGCCACTATTTGTGCCGTTAAGGAATTCATCAAATTAATTACTGGTGTGTCCAAACACCTATCTGATACCTCCTTTATTTTGAGGCCTGTAAATAGGGACTCAGACTAGGCCTGGCAGAAGGGCCTAATACACCCAGAGTCCCTCCATGCACATCATTCATTGAAAACTTTGCCGGCTTGACAAATTGGAATGATGAATCTATCTTCTATGAATAGCTTAGGAAAAAATGCATAATCAGTCAAAAACATAGACACAACATCTCTCTCTGGCTTTGCAGCGTATTGCGATCCATTAGGGTGAGAAGGCATGGCTTTGGGAAAAGACTTCCCTTCGCTCTTCCAGCTCGATTGATAACTTTGGCTTCTGGATTTAATAGAGTGGTCAAGGTGGAGCTGTTCCTTTGTATAGTTCAGGAGGAATAAAACAGGTAGCATCATAAATCAAACTGTTGTTCTTTGCCATAGAATATAGATGGACTGGAGTCTATAATCTCTCTCATATCATACCAATACTCATAGTCATTGCTCATACACTCTATTTTATGCTTAACAAAATTAGTATCAAACAGGACAATTAAATAGCTTATGTACTTCATGTGGAATTACAAAAATGATTAAAATTTTGTTACACAAGCTATCTATTCTCATAGGAAAGCATAAGTCTTTGGTTAATATGGTTGCAGTGTGGCTCAGTTGGTAGAGCATGGTGTTTGCAACATCAGGGTTGTGGGTTCGTTTCCCACGGGGGACCAGTACGGAGAAAAAAAAATGTATGAAATGTATGCATTCACTACTGTAAGTCGCTCTGGATAAGAGCGTCTGCTAAATGACTAAAATGTAAATATGAAGTAGTTATATAATATTGCATGACATGAGGGGAGGGGTATTTAAAGCTATTCTGAGAGAGAACATTATGCATCACATGATTAATTATATAGTTGCCTTAACATTTTAAAATGATGGTTTTCCCTTGAGTTTCATCTCGATGCCTTATTACAGTAGCTCCACTTACTGAAGTTTAGTAGGCCCTATATGCTACTCCTTCTGGAGGTATACAAAATAACAAAGGGTTCTTCTGTGTGTGGTTTGATTTAGAGTGCATTTATTGATAGATACTTAGCAGTAGCAGATCACAAGGCCAAAACCACAATACATTTTTTGGGGGGGGATATACACATCATATATCTTATCCCCCTCCAAATGCCTGTCAAATTTGACTTACTAGGCCAGCAAGATTACTGTATTTTTCATCAGAAACAGTTTGCATACAGAATAAGAGAGCTGTGGGGATGCGTGACCAGAGCCTGGGGTCTTGGTAGGGCAAGTCAGCGGTTGTCTGTACAGTCTGACAGGTGACCAGGTGGTGCTGTGGTGAATTATTCAGAGTATGGGTGGAGAAACTTACTGTTGTTCACAGGTTTAAGGTGTTACTGGTACGGACATATGCTCTCACAGGTCGCATAGATCTTAAGAAGACTAACACAGAATAGTAATCTTGTCACAAAAATAATCTTCATGTGTATAGATTTTTTGAGTGGAGTTGGGGGTACTTTTGTGATCTGAGAAAACAGTATCTGTCGTGTTACTAAAGTATACTGTTTACACTGTTGAACATTGGTTATTAAAATAGAAACAAAACCTACAACAGAAACGTGTGTATGAGTGAATGCGTGTGTGCAAGTGTGCACAAGAGCTCTTCTGTGCACATGCAGAAAATGTGTGAAGGTTGCTGATGTGAAGGACACACCTTTCCTATGGTAAGTAGTCATTCTTAATAGGTTTTGGTTTGGGTGTGAAATATGGGTGTGCCAAGCAGGTATGTGACATTACTGTCATCCCTTGGGAAAACTGTAGACTGATATCAGTTCAGAGACAACCAAGATAGGACAAGGAGCCCAAAAAATGTCTCAGATGGATGAAAGTCCACCCAAACCATAAAACCTGCAAGACAATGAGTTTCCCTATACCCTCTAAGAACTGCTCACATGTTCATCATATTGATTGAATTGTGTTATTAGGTGGATTTCTGAAGGTACTGGAATCGAAGTTATCAAAGTTATTTTTTCTTAAAAAAAATATCTTATCGTTATATGTTATTATAAACCGTGTGGTTCGAGCCCTGAATGCTGATTGGCTGAAAGCCGTGGTACTGTATATCAGACTGTATCCCACAGGTATGACAAAACATTTATTTTTACTGTTCTAATTACGTTGGTAACCAGTTTATAATAGCAATAAGGCACCTCAGGGGTTTGTGGTATATGGCCAATATACCACGATTAAGGGCTGTATCCAGGCACTCTGCGCTGCCTCATGCGTAAGAACAGCCCTTAGCCGTGGTATATTGGCCATATACCACACCTCCTTGGGGCCTTATTGCTTAAGTATAACTAGATTATAATTATTTTATCAAATGTAATGATTCCAATGGCTATCGTAGGTTTTCATCTCATACTGTGTGTTTTGGCTGTTATCTTCAAAAGTTCAGAAATTACCAGACGTCTCTTATGTATGCATTTTAAAATGTACTTTACTTAAGTCCTGGCTTAGAATACATGTAGTATCAAAATGTATCTACTAAACTTGTTCGTATACTTCATTTTTCAATACATTGCTCAAAGCACTTTCATACCACTGAAAAATGTAGTTAGCAGAAGTTTTCCATAAACCACGAAGCCACGTAATTTTAAGGCTTGAACTAACCATGACTCCTTGAATGATTATTCATTTCCCCAAACTGTTTTTCTACTGGCCTTGAATATGCTTAGCTGTCATGCACCAACTGACACATTTTGTAAATGTACACATATAAATAGTATGTTAATATAGGGGCACCACACAACAAACTAGCATAGATAAACTTGTAGAAAATAGAGATTTCAGAAAAATCCAAATAGTTTTAGAATACTGCTTTGTTATATTAACACTGTAGACAGTAGCAATACGATTAATCTACAGTGCATTCGGAAAGTACTCAAACCCCTTGACTTTTTTCACATTTTGTTACGTTACTGCCTTATTCTAAAATGTATTAAATTCATTTTCCCTCATTAATCTACATACAATACCCCATAATGACAAAGTGAAAAGAAGTTTTAAGAAATGTTTGCAAATGTATAAAAAAACTAAACAGAAATACCTTATTTACATAAGTATTCAGATCCTTTGCTATGGGACTCAAAATTGAACTTGTTGAACATGTTGTTTCCATTGATCATCCTTTAAATGTTTCTACAACTTGATTGGAGTCCACCTATGATAAATTCAATTGACTGGACATGATTTGGAAAGGCACACACCTGTTTATATAAGGTCCCACAGTTAACAGTGCATATCAGAGCAAAAAACAAGCCATGAGGTGGAAGGAATTGTCCGTAGAGCTCCGAGACAGGATTGTGTCAAGGCACAGATCTGGGGAAGGATACCAAAACATTTCTACAGCATTGAAGGTCCTCAAGAACACAGTGGCCTCCATCATTCTTAAATGGGAGAAGTTTGGAACCACAAAGACTCTTCCTAGAGCTGGCCACCTGGTCAAACTGAGCAGTCGGAGGAGAAGGGCCTTGGTCAGGGAGGTGACCAAGAACCTGATAGTCACTCTGACAGAGCTCCAGAGTTCCTCTGTGGAGATGGAAGAACCTTCCAGAAGGACAACCATCTCTGAAGCCCTCCACCAATCAGGCCTTTATGGTAGAGTGCCCAGATGGAAGCCACTCCTCAGTAAAAGGCACATGACAGACCACTTGGAGTTTGCCAAAAGGCACCTAAAGGACTCTCAGACCATGAGAAACAAGATTCTCTGGTCTGATGAAACCAAGATTGAAGTCTTTGAACTGAATGCCAAGCGTCACGTCTGGAGGAAACCTGGTAGTATACCTACGGGGAAGCATGGTGGTGGTAGCATCCTGCTGTGGGGATGTTTTTCAGCGGCAGAGACTGGGAGAAAAGTCAGGATCGAGGGAAAGATAAACGGGACAAAGTACAGAGAGATCGTAGATGAAAACCTGCTCCAGAGTGCTCAGGACCTCAGACTGGGGTAAAGGTTCACCTTCCCATAGGACAAAGACGCAGAAGTGGCTTCGAGACAAGTCTCTGAATGTCCTTGAGTGGCCCAGCCAGAGCCCGGACTTGAACCCGATCGAACATCTCTGGAGAGACCTGAAAATACCCGCGCAGCGACGCTCTCCATCCAACCTGACAGAGCTTGAGAGGATCTGCAGAGAAGAATATGAGAAGCTCCCCAAATACAGATGTGCCAAGCTTGTAGCATCATACCGAATAAGACTCGAGGCTGTAATTTCTGCCAAAGGTGTAACTTGATGAAGAAAAAAAAAAGTTATACGTTACAGACTTATTCTAAAATGTATCAAAATGCGGAAAAAGTCAAGGGATCTGAATACTTTGTGAAGGCACTGTAATGGCCCATTGGAATCGGCACAGAATGAAAATAAATCACAAGCTCAATTTCCACCTCTAATGATCAAAGTACAATTTTTATTTGGGCAATATTCTGATTGAAATTAAGAAAGTGGACAAAATATCTCATGTCATTTTACTATCTCAGAGAGCCAGCAAAATCATTATTCACGAGTTTCTGCCCTGAGCTTATCGCTTGCATTAACTCCAAAATATTTATTCTTCATAATATCAATCCCAGGAGCGCTCCAGGAGATAGAAAAAATATAAATCAGGGGGAAATCTTGTTAGCTGGGATGAAGTCGGGTTTTAGTGGAGTGGAAAGTCAGGCATGGTGTCGGGGAAAAAAATATGCAGTGGTTTCCCTGAGATATTTTTAGAAATCTATTTGTTTACATAGCTGGCACATATGAGGAAATATCAGATGCCCTCTGTTCACATGAGGTACATGTTACAAATAAAAAAAGAAGCATTTTCATATTTATTTTACTTAAGGACATCAGACATGTTGAATTAAATGAATGTAGCCTTTCTACTAGACCTACTGTATAATTGATTAAGACAATCAAATAACAGTTCTATGGTAGTGTAAGTTCTTAATATGCAGCAAAATGCTACTATTCACCATAGGAAAAAGTGTAGATTCAGAGTATTGTTTTAACAGCCTTGGCTGATGTAATGGAGTGGTTCTTTGATTGAAATCCTTGTCATGGAGCGTGACATGAGTGTTTCCTCTCCAGTCTCCTATTATCAGCTGAGCCTGTGGTGCGCAACCTAATCCCTCTTCATCAACGCAGTGTGGGCAGCAGTCGCCAAGATGTGACCATCAATTAATCACCCCCTACCCCCCAGACCAATCCCAGCCCCTGCACAGATGTGAGGCCTCATTGCTTTTAAACACTGCTTTTAAAGATCTGGTACAGATGTGAGACTGGCGCAGACTGGCTGGGGCAAAGGGCTTCCTGTGGCCAGTGAGGTTGTCCCCAGTATGAATGGCAGCCAGCCCTGAGGAGAGGTCACGGTGAGAGTGAGCACTAACAGATTAACCGCTGAGCTGAGCTTTAACTACTTCGGGTCATGCCTCAGACCCTCCTGGAGGAGTAAGTATACATCTGAGGAGTTCACTCCTCTACTCCAGCACCACTGGCTGTGGTAGTATATCACTAGTAGTAGTCTGTTACCAGTTTGTACTACAGTCAACTTTGCCACTGCCACAAGTCTTCTTGGTGGTAGTAATTTTGTGCATTGACCATTTTTTTCAAAACCCTATTCGAAAGTAAAGGTTCTTTTATGATAGCTCATGCAGACTACATTGCATGCCTGAAGAGTCAGAGCAGCTGGCAAGTTAATTTGCTCAGTTTCAATGTCTGGGTTTGTCTGCTCACCAGCTAAGCTGCTTTCTGAGAAACCCATTGTCTCATTAGACTTCTTCTGAATATGAGATGAAGCAATTCCCTTGAAGCCCTAAAACACAAGACAGAGTTCGCTCACCTTACGTTTCATTAAAAAGCAGGTAACCGTCATTTCAAAGTGCATTTTTCAGTCGACCCCTGCGCTTTCAACTCTCTCAGAGTGCACTATACTTTTTAACACCTAGCTATATAATATTCCATGTAAATTTAAGCATCTGAAGTCCAGTAGCTTAGAGCACTGCAGAACAGAGGGCTGCAGAGTTCATAAATGAGTAAGAATCTCCAAATGAGTTTGCTGACCCCTTAAACTCCATGAAATTAATATAAGCAGACATCCTGCATGCTGAGGGCCACTGCAAAGCTGGAGAGGATCACTTAAGCTCTCAGAGTTTCCTACAACTTTTATAAGCTGACTTTCAAGACACATTGTAGCCGCTTATTGATGGTGACAGGGAGCAATATGGAAGCAAATAAACCTTTACTGCCTTCACTTAACCCCTCGTACAAGAACAGGGGGAATACTGGCATTGCGCCATGTAACATCACCCTTGGTGCCTGCACAGGAAACACAACCCCAAGGACCCCCGTCCTTGATTTAAGTAACCTAGTCATCTGTGACTGCCCTGTGAAAAGAGGTTATTGAATTATGGTGTGTGTGGATTCTTGCTTTTTCTTTCTTTCTTTCTTTCTTTCTTTCTTTCTTTCTTTCTTTCTTTCTTTCTTTCTTTCTTTCTTTTTCTCTTTCTTTCTCTCTTTCTTTCTCTTTCTCTCTTTCTTTCTTTCTTTCTTTCTTTCTTTTTTTCAATAAACTGAAGTGTTTGGTAGTTGCTGTATTTAATTTAGCTCATCTTTATTCTATATGATCTTGTGTTAAATGCTAATAAGCTTTTTGGGACACACTTAAGTGTGGGCTTTATTAATTACAAAGACGTGAATAACAAGTCCTGTATGATTTATATGAATTCTCTGGTTGCATTTCTCTGTATAGCTATGCAGCATTTCTCTGGCATCATATTTAGTCTGAGAGCAGTGTTTTCTCTGATGGGAAGTTACTGTAAATCCTATGGGACCTCTTCATCCCTCACCTTCAGCAGTGCACAACTACTGAGCCAAGTTGAATCCCTTGTAGAGTTGCTTTTCTCCTCAGTCCTGCTCTAGACAGTGACTCTGTGAAGAATGTCTGGATATGATTTGAAAGTTTCTGAACTATAGTTTACCTTATCTTAACTAAAGAAGGTTTATTCACATGGCCTGTATGTCAGTTCTTCCATTTGGTTGAGATTACAACACCTTTCTTTCGTTACTTTACCTTTTTACCTGAAAATGCATAAACAGTTCTCTGAGTTCTCATAATTATTTCCGCTAGCCTAGGAGGGTGGATATTAAGTGTGACAATATGCCAAGACAAGTGCACTTCTCCACTTTTCCACCCACATGAATCTTAATGCTAGTTATAAAAGGTGAAATATGATAAATCTGTGGTGTCCCAGAGTGTGGATATTTAGGCAGTTATTAACATGAACAGGCCTCAGGAAATAAAGAGAGGGAAATGACTGTTTGAATATGATCAATTATAGAGAGACGCCAGGGGTGTATGCTTGGGGTTAGCCATTACAGTTAGACAGCTGGCTCAGGTTAAGCAGCCTGTTTTTTTAGGGGGAACGGGGCAGTTTGATAAAGGAAGACACACAAAGGTATTTAATGAGGATGAAAATGGCTTCTCCCACAAGGATGAACTTCCACTAATGAGTTTCCCCCTCAATCCTGAGAGGGGATTTACAGGAATAATCCTAACAAGTTTTGACTTTACGGGGGATAGGATTAAGTCACATATTTCAGTTTTAACTTGCGGTGAGAAAGTGGCAGGGTGGAAATAGCCCAAATATCTCCAAGTTTTTTTTCTGGTAGTAGCTCAGACCATGCAGACAGTTAATGCAGCCACAGATGTCTGAGGAACAGAAATATTCACTAAGAAAGAGGGGTCTTTCCACAAAATGAACCAAACAGATTGATTAAATCTGAACACCTGAAACAATACATTTTAATATGAAGTTGAGAACCAGGTTCCTACTTTATACTGTATAAAGGAACTATCAATATAATGTACTGTAACATCAACTCATACATTGTTGACAAATATCTTTATTAAAGTGCTCTATACAATAAAATAATCTGTTTTGAAAGAATATGGTCCTCAAGTATTTACTCAAAATCTGCAGTTAAGTGTCACACTAGTTTAGAAAAAGTGAAAATATGTCCTTGGTCTACAGACCAGTAGATGGCAGACTTGTCTTGTTCAAACCATATGCTACACAACAACAAAGTATGTGATGGCTACTCCTATCACTGTGCTTCTCTAAACCAAGGTCTTCCGACAGACATCAGATGGCAAATATGTTTTTGTTCTGGGTTTGTTAGTTAAGTGCACTAATATCATGCCACTGGCTCCCTTAGGTACTCTATTATGTTAACTCTGGCATTTTACTATTTTGCTTTCAATTGTAGACTGGAGCTACATAAAGCTAATTGAGTGTCTTTTGATCCACCATTACATGTATGTGCTGTGCATAACCCTGTAGTCCTTAGACTCTTAAACTGTAATGTGTTACCATGAAGAGCCAAGCAGATCAACAACATCTATAGAAGAAGCATCAATGAGTACATATTCATGCAGTACATAGTCATACATGCAGCGCTTTCTGTGGAGGGGGTTGACTAACGGTGAAGGATAGTATATGGTACATTGAGCACATAATGACTGACACAGTCTATGTTGTCTTCATTCAGAATTCTGAGCAAGGGTGTGGATTAACTGATTTCTGCTGTCAGGGAGGGTGACAGTGGATAAGAATCCGACGGTCTGGTTTGTGAAGGTAACCACTGCTTTATTAGATCCCCATTGGACCATAAACTAAGCTGTCACATCCTGATGGGCTCTCCATGAATACAAAGTGCCAGGGGTGCCAGGCTTACAATGTTTAGCCTCCAGCACAGATATGAGGGAAATATTACAGACAGTTTTTAGAGTGATGTTCAAACCTCACATACTGTAACACTCCAAAATTCTCGTACCATGTTCACAGCATGCTTGAAGCGTTAGATTAAACTAAATAAAGCAGTCTCACAAATGTGTTCACGCATCACTACGCAAGGTACAATATACTGTATGAGAAATCAGCAAATTCTTTTCATGGACTTTGTAAAATCATCATTTCCATTTACACAATATTTTGATTGGTTAGGTATTCTCTGTTGCTTGTAATTTTTTCTTGACCTTTTTTATATTCCTACAGTATGACGCATTTCAGAAGGTAACAGCTGGCCAGGCAATGGCCACATCCTAAATAATGCAAAGCCCTGATAAATATTGCACATTCACTGTTACTCAAAAAAGAAATAAGCCAACACAAGATACCTCCTTTGACTATAAGATACCTCCTTTGATCTCCACACATAAGGCAAAATAAACATGTTTCCATTTTGTATTTGAATGGAATGAACATTTGTCCACCTCAAGTAACATCTTTAGATCACAGATGTGTAAGACAATCAACAATGGAAGTGGCAGGACTCCTACATTAGATAATGGGGAACCACCCAGACAGACAAGGTATTTTAAGTCCTGAGACATAAATAGGAGAGAAGAAGTCTCATTTGGGAAGTTGGGAGTGTATTGTTATTTGGCGAGTTGGTAGAGGATCTAACGTTGATTATTGTTGTTCCTAAACTTGACCTTAGTAACCCCACCAACTACTTAAATACTCTCTGAGTAGTTGATTACTACAACTATACTGAACAAAAATATAAATGCAACATCAAACAATTTAAAAGACGTTACTGAGTTAGAATTCATGGAAGAGAAATGAACATTCAATTCTCTGGCAACAGCTCTGGTGGACATTCCTGCAGTCAGCATGCCAATTGTACGCTCACTCAAAACTTGAGACATCTGTGGCATTGTGTTGTATGACAAAACTGCACATTTCAAAGTGGCCTTTTATTCTCCCCAGCACAAGGTCCACCTGTGTAATGATCATGCTGTTTAATCAGCTTATTGATATGCCACAATTTTCAGGTGGTTTGATTATTTTGGAAAAGGATAAACGTTCACTTAAAGGGATGTGAACAACTGTGTGCACTACATTTGAGAGAATTAAGCTTTTTGTTCATATGGAACATTTCTGGGATTTTTTTATTTCAGCCAAGAAACATGGGACCAACGCTTTACATGTTGTGTTTATATTTTTGTTCAGTGTATATGTAGCGTAGCTTCCCTCTGACAGGTGAGGTGGATATCTGGTGTGTTTCCCCACGTTGTTCAGTGATTTACATGGCTGTTTACAAGGCTGATCTGTGTCCCTTGTGGCTGTCCTGTTTACTCTGTGCTGCTGGGAGGCAGCTGACCACTAACGTCACAAATACATCATCTGGAACCCTATCAAAAATGTTGGGTCGGGAATCTGAATAACAACCTCTTATTCATAACTAGTCAGGACTAGAACTGTGCTTGAAGTACTAAGGGCATCATCAACTTGTTCGTATTTCACAATAATCTTGTGCATTCACTGGTTAGCTTGTGGATGATAATGTTTAACTGTTTAAACTAATGACAATGCAGATTAAGTTTAAATTAAACATCAAACGTTGTGTTTTTGTTCGAGGAAGAACTAAAAGTGAACAATATAAGCATTGTCAAATGATTTTATTCAAACTTTTTGTAAAATTACAAAAATACAAGTTTAACAGAAACCCACTGGGTTCAGATTCACTGATGTATGTAATAGCAACATGCCATTCTGATAAAATGTAACACATACAGTAGTATGGTAATATGTCTTTGTATTCATCCTGCAAAAGTATACATTTCAATAGATAAACTGGTAAATAGCAACATGATAACTTACATACATACGTCTGTACCTGGTAAACATTCACAACACTGCATGATCCAAGGTTTTCCCCAGGCACTCACAATTCAAAACCAACAATGTAAACTCAACATCAGTTACATTTCAGATAAGGCAATACATTCTGAGAAGGAACAACTCCAAGGTCAAAATATCCACCTGGAATTAATACCTTTGCATAACCTTTGAACTATCAAAGCATATTACAGTTTCTGCTCAGACATTTTCAACTTTTTAGTTACAATGTATCAAAAAGAATGCCAATGTTGTATTATACACCCTGAACATGTGGCCCACTGCATCAGGAAAGGATTCACGACATAAAGGAATAAATCTATTATAGATTTCAACAACAAAACCTGTTTCAGTAGCTCTCAAAGTAATTTACATGATATACAGTAGATAACACACCTTATCTTGTATAATGTTGCACCCACCTGCTACAACAATGTGCTGTGCAGTAATTCCCTTTCTAATAACAGTCATGTAAAGAGTGCGCTCCATTTCTCAACACAGCCTAGTATATAATTATTCAAAAAATACTGTTAATCTGCTTTTAAATCCAAAGTTTAATTAGTTCAAGACTTGATCACTCTATATTACACTCTTTCCACCACGATATACATATTGTGCAACATTGCAATTTTGCAACATTGCAAGGCTCAACATTTTGCCTAGCTATGGACTGGGTGGGAATCAACCTGTTATGAATGAAGACAGTTGTTAGAAAGCAGAAAAGTAACATTTAGCCTAAAGCACTACTCAGAATAAGTCAAATGTTTAGTTAACAATGTGAGACACCAAATGTGAGAACTGACCTCAGAGTACAGTGGTGGAGGCTGGAACCTGAACTCCTGGATGTAAGCAAAGGCTGGTCCACCAAGCTGTCTCTCCAACTCCTCGGACTGAGAGTAAGAGGGGCTGTGCAGTTCACACTCTTCCTCAGACACCACATCCGCATAGTTAGGGGGGGCTGGGGATTAACCAGAAGGTCAACAACGTCAGAATCAACTTTGTATCTACTCAAAACTGTGTTGGTGAAAGCTTCAACACAAATACATGAAATTAGACCATGACAATGAATGGGAGTTCATACATGTTTGTGTTTGTGTGAGAGCATTTTTGTAAGGCCTCTCCTTACCTTCAGGCACTTCAGGAAGCGCCAGTGCAAGCCAGCTCATGTCCATGCTGAAGTGACTGCTCAAGCTGGAGCTTCTGCTGTCAAGGCCATTGTATGGTATACTGCCAATCACAATGGGAAGCTCCACCTTGAGTTTCTTAGCACCTGGTATCTGTGCCATGACCTCCACAAAGGAAAGGAAATAAGCAGGCATACGTTATACCATCTGAATGCTGACTTAGTTGAACACACCTTATTTACCTATTACTTACTGTAGGATACACACTTCAAGGGGAAAACCATGCAGATGATATAACACAACACAATGTAGTCTACAATGGCATTATTTACCACACTTTAACAATGTAATAGATTAGAGTAACAAAGTATCCATAGAAAAGGGCACTCACTGCCAGGGAGTATTCTACTCTGATGACTGAGGAGTTGAGAATTGAGGCAGAGACAGGTGGGATCTTCAGTGTTTTTCCATTCCAGGTGTCTGTGCAGCCTGATGGAATGTGGTTACCCCTCACACTGGCAACCAACTTTGTATGACTTTTTGTTTTGCCATTTGCCATGAAGGTCTGTATTTGGTAGATAGCTGCTTTAGGCACAATGAGTCGAGACGAATAGTTCTCAATCACAGCATAGATGGGAATTGAATCTCCTAGAATGAAGAAATGAATCTTGAGGAAAAAAATGAATCTTGAGGACATTGCACTATAATTTAACTGTTGTTATTAGAGACATAACACATCTTCATTCATTATAACATAAATGATGAAAAACAAACTTTAGAAACATTGTTACCGTTACAGTAGCCCCTTCTGTTGATGTTGACATTCAGAGAGATGGGGCCTGAGGTAAAAATCCAACAGCCAATCATCTTCTTGTTGTTTGTAGACACAGAGGACTGCAAAATAATAACAAATGAGTCAAGGGAGATTTCCAAGAATGCTACTTTCACTTAACATTTTGCTAAATGTTTTGTGGTTACTGTCCGATACACCAACAACATTTAAAAGCAGTTCCCATAGTCACAGATTTGAAAATCTAAAAGGTGTCATCTATGTTTTAATAGACAGCAAGATGGTTGAGAGCCAATGTGTTGCATGTATGAAAACCAAACTGACCCTCCTTTCAATCCAACTCACATAATGGTTAAAAACATACAGTAGGACAAAACATACAAAACACACAAACTGACGTGGCAATGCAATCTATTTTGAAGACTTATCACTCACCAGTAACCACGGGGAATTGACATCAATATGGCTGATAACAGAGAATTCTCTGTTGACAGTTTGATCTTGATTCAAGGGCCTCTGTAATACAGCTGTCACCTCATAGCAAACACTCCCATACTTCCCCTTGAAAGAGGTAACAAGGGGCCTGGAAGACATTATGGAATGTCACTCATTATTCGTTTGACAAAAAAGCCAAATTAATTCAGGCATGCTGAAAAGTATTCAATGGAAAGTCTCCATTAGCTGTTAAAGTTAGTACAGTAGCCAGACATCATCATGAGGCAAATCAAGCTTTGATTGAATAATTTCCTATTCAGTCTGAACAGTTTTCACTCACATTTGAGTGAGCTCCACATGAAAGGGGAACTCATAATGCCCTTCATCAAGACTGATGAATTCCTCACCATCTGAAACAAAAGACAATTCAGTCAATAAATATAGTAATCAACATTTTACAACAATTTTATTATAATCACTGACTGGAAAGCATAGGGCCTGCTAAAGGTCTAGCGATTCCATAACTTCCTAAAGGTAGTGTACATTACAGCCCTGATAAAATTCTTTGTTACATAAAAATCCAGCCTGGTCTCATAGACTAGATATAACATAGTAATGTAAGGAGGGTGGATGGATGGATGGGTAGCTGTATAACGCGAACGTCTAGCAACTCAAAGGTTGCGTGTTCGAATTTCATCATGGACAACTTTAGCAGCTTAGTAACTTTTCAACTACTTACTATTTTTTTGTTCTTTGCAACTACTTAGCATGTTAGCTTTTATTAACAAACTAGTATGCCATTTGTAAATACAAAAGCAATTGTAAAATTACGAGCCTAGTTGGTTTAGCCATGGAAAAAGACAGGAACCTTTCCGCTAGCATGATTGGCTGAGATAATGGATGGTTTGGACGTGCCGACAGATGAGTGCAGATTGGTCTGCCATGTAGCATGCTTCTGTCTATAACATGAGCTGGTCAGTATGTGTAGATAATCCTTGCTACCGCTGCTTTTTTAAAAGATATAACGTTAGCTATAGAGATCTGCAAAAGTGTTGCTTCTGCTCTCAACAACTTTGCTGCCCAGAATTTAGCAGGCGCTATCAACAAAGTTCAGTGGGAAAAAGTTTTGATGGGCTACTTTTCTGCACAAGGTCAGTGTGAACCAGAGTTACTCAACACAACAAGCTGTAGCTAGCTACAAACCTAATGGAAAAGAGACGCTGCCGTGAAGCGTTCATCCATGTATACGGGTAAGAGTCTTGCTACATTTTCAGATATTATACGTTTCTAATTTTGTGAGAAAGTCGTTTTCATTGCAAGTTAAAGCTTATTTGTTCGGTAGTTAGCGAACATTCGTTTGCTGGCTCGATAGATACATTTGGTTATGATCTGTGTAATAATATTCATTGTATCTCAGAAATCGAGTCGCATTGCTAGTTATAGCCTAATGTTAGCTAGCTAGCTAACATTACACCTAGTTGGTTAGCGTTTAGCTACCTGCAGATTCATACTCCAGCATTTCATGCATAGTGGCTAGCTATGACAATCCGTTTGCACTGTAGCTATGGGTTGGGATTACGGTAAAATGTTTAGCTAGCTAACTACATGTCTAAACAAAATACCACTTTGCAAGAGAATGATTCCATGACCCATCAAGTTAGACAGGTGTGTCTGGGGGTAATTATGGCCATCTATTGTATTTTATGAACACATGTTCATGTCCAGACAATAGTGACCCATCCACTTAGCTAGATGTGTGTGTGTGTGTGTGTGTGTGTGTGTGTGTGTGTGTGTGTGTGTGTGTGTGTGTGTGTGTGTGTGTGTGTGTGTGTGTGGGGGGGGGGGGGGGGGGTTATAGCATTTATTTCACATGACCCATACATTTAGATAAGTGTCTGGGTAAGTGTAATCTAATAATTATAAAATATTTATACAGTATTTTTAACTGGACACTAACAAAGTCAGATTAGGATATAGGTCAAGGACTAGATTTTTTTTTAAACTAGAGTTTATCTTTATTGTAAAGAGATTGGTGGGGCTAAGACTTAAGAGGGTGTGAATGATGCTGAATAGGTGTAGACAAAGAAAAGCTCTCCAGTAGTTGTACCAAAAACATGTCAAGGCCATTTTCTCAACAAAAAAGAAGAAAAAAAAGAAACTGGAGTTACAAGTTTATCAACTTTCAAAGCAGAATTATGTTCTTATTGTTGCTCAACTGCAGTGTATAATATACCATTTTGTAGCTTGGAGTGTCTACTTTTATCCAATGTAAAAAAAAATACACAATTTCAAAGCCTAGCGAACATCTAGCAACCCAAAGGTTGTGTGTTCAAATTTCATCAGACAACTTTAGCAACTTAACAACTTAGTACTTTTTAGCTACTTACAACTACTTAGCATGTTAGCTAACCCTTCCCCTAACCTCATTCCTTTTAGCTAACCCTTCCCCTTTAACCTAACCCCAACCCCCAGCCTAGCTAACGTTAGCCAGCTAGCTAACGTTAGCGTTAGCCACCTAACTAACGTTAGCCGCAGCAAATTGGAATTCATGACAGATTATACATTTAGCAAATTCTTAACATATCGTACAAAATGGATTATGGACATCCAAAAATTAATACATACCATACGAAACATATCACACTAGATGGAGTGTTTTGAATTTACGTACAGAATAATACGAAATGCTCTGAGACCAGGTTGCAAAATCAGATCAGTACCTGGTGTTTCTTTGAGAGTTTGAGATATGCTGAAGTATTCCACCTGCTCACACTGAGATGATGTGTTTGCTATAGCAGCACTGCTCGGTGATGATGCTTGTCGAGTCCCTTCACCCCAACAGACCTGGGCACATCCTCTGGTCGATATTTTGACAGCTTTGATTTGTACCGACACACCTGTAGACACCTCGACCACAACGTGTCCAGATAGAACTTCACCAGCACTGTATTCACGCTTGTCTTCATTGTTGAACATGATACAGAATACCTTCACTTTGTCAGCCATCGTTGGACGTTACTTATGTAAAAGGAGACAGGTGGTTTTATACATAAGCCTATAATGATGATGATCAGAAGCTCTAACTTTCTCACTAGAATAGATTGCCTATCGACTAGAGTAGAAATATGAAAATCTTAATTTACCTGTTGTCCTGGGATTCGATATGGGAACGTCAAGCTCGAATTTGGCAATGGACCAGTTAGTAACACATTTCATGAGAAACATTCAATAGAATAGGTCAAACACAATTGACATGATCATTGTTTTACATTAGTGTAATTGGGCCAATTTCCCACGCTGTCCAGAGAAAGCGGGGTTGCAGAGCGAAGGATTTAGCTACACCCAGAGAGCTCAGGGGCGTATTCATTACGCGGATTCTGTAGTAAAACATTCTTAAACCGAAGAAAACAGAACGAAACGGGGAGGGACCTACCTGAATTTCTCCAATAGAAACTCTGGTTTTGGACTAATGATTACACCCCAGCATACGCAATAATTGGGTTTGACTTTGGAACGTGTAGGCTCTACCATTGGACAGAATATTCACTGTGATGACGGACTGTACACAGCCAAGAAAGTGCGATATTTACCAACACGCATGATATATTGCATTGGTCCAATGGGGGACAAGCCAGTGCGCGTGAACAGTTGAGTCCTAAGAAGATTCGATTCTGTCTTTAGCGCCAAGGTGGGCGTAGTTTCTAACGGGTGATTAGTGATTGCATTCGTTTTGGAACCGGGCTTCATCCTATGAGTCACAAAAAAAAGTGAGGTAGGTTATGCACGTGGCGTAATGTTTAGGATACTCTGTTTTCACATATGCAAAAGTGTTTGCTTTTATGGAAAAGAGATGTTGTATGTTTCTGAATGACGCATCACGCTGCCTTGTTGACAACATGACTGCAATGCAGAATACGGTCCGATTTTAGCAGGCTGCGCCTCCCTCACCGGCTTCGCCCGTGTGTTGCATTGTGGGTATACCAATTGTCTGATTTGCGACTACATCAGAGACATTGCAGTATGAAGATGGGCAGAAACTGCTCCAGTGGAAGCTGGTGGGAGGAGCTATAGGCTCATTATAATGGCTGGAATGGAATTGATGGAGTCCAGTGAAAAACGTGGTTTCCATATCTTTGATGAATGCCATTTATTCAATTCCAGCAATTACAATGAGCCCGACTTCTTATAGCTCCTCCTACCAGCCTCCAGTGTGCGTTTCCAATAGAAATCCCCAATCACACTTGTAGGTGGTGTCATGGCAACATTGGCAGCTAAATTCATGGGCAGAAACATCATCTGGTCTAACGGTCTGAATTGTGCATGTGCAAGTCCTCAAATCAAAGACACTCCTTCGATATAAAGTTGTTTTTGACAAAAATGTGTAATTTTGTCACTTTCATGTTGTTGGAGTAATAACTACTGAAGACATTGGCATGATTCTAGGTTGTGCCTTTTAGATTTAATAAAAATGTACAACAAAGGAAACATTAGTCTGCTTGGTCTGTTTCACAAGCGTTCCTGGAAGTCTCGCGATTTTGCACCTCTGTGTTTAGAAACTCTGTGACGACATGTCAACTGCATGACCTTTACAACCACCATGTGATCAAAGGTCATGAACTTTCGACTGCAGTCAACTGGAAATTTCTGCAGTTCCTCCTCACCAACTGCAACTTGAAGTTGGAACCAAGGCATTGTGGGAGACAACCAGTTTTTTTGGAAGCAAAAGGCACTACATTTTCAAAAATGCTTAATGTCGCCACCTAACATTAGCTATTATCAATGCATGTTTATTGTTTTGGATGGATGACTATTTAGAGCTTAAATACATCTTTATCCTTACAATCTAATTACATAGGCCTACATGTGATCCACATTTCTAAAATAAATATGTGAAATATCCTACTTGCGACAATATAGCTAATGTATTTATCTAGATGTTGTAATGCTGTGTCCTATGTTATAGCCTAAAATTTGTCTGGTTTGTAATATTGTTGTCACCAAACAAATTCACATTTGTTGATTGTCTATCAAGTGTGAATAAAATTGAATACATATTGTAGGCTACACATGGGTTATTGTAGGGGAGTTCTACACTGGCAATGTTAAAGGCTTGATCTGAGCATGTACCCTAGACTCGGGGTAAATATCAAGTGCATTTGACTGCTTGGCATATTGCTTGGCATGTTGTTTACTCAGTAACTTATGTCAACTGATGTATATGTAGGCTAATACTTTTCATATTGTTTACCCAGTAATTTATGTGAACTAATGTACATGTATAATCTAATCCTTTTCTGTACAGTGAGCGTTTTGAGAATTAAATAAATACAATCCAGGCTGTAGTGATGCTGACATGCAATAAATTACCATACGGTAAGAATCTTTGTGGACTCCATTTAATCACATCTGTTACAATTCCATTTTGCACGATCCAAAATAATAGTGGCATGATGTAATGGGAAACAACAGAGAATATCCTATATGCTGCAAAAACACTTATGTTCTCATTCTAGTAGCCCATGAACTCACTACCTGGTTATATTTTGAGAAAAACATCACAAAAATACAAAACAAGTCTTGTGAATGCTTGAAAGAGCTTGGGCCGGTATCGAATTTCCTTATCAGGATATTAATTCCTTGGACCATTTTGATCATGTTCAGCTTTGTGTAGGAGAATTGGAATCTCGATAGCATCCACTTAATCTGCAACAACAATGGCGAAATCCATGTCTGCATTGTCGCGTTTCCTAGAAACAGCAGTTGTCTGACTTGCTGTGGGTGCATATGTACCTCCCCCAACTTTCCTTGTCAACTTCCCTCTACTTTTGGCTTACCATTCAAACCCGTCCACTAACTTGGCCAAAGCCTATGGGGACATGAATGTTTTTTTGGGGGATAAACACTGAAAATAAGGTCTGTGGTAAACACAGGCTTAGGAGATCTTATACATTTTGTTCTATAAGATAATCTTCATCAGCTAATGTCACTTTTTGTGGATTTCAAGCATTTATGTAATCAAAACAAGCACATAAAGCTGACTGATTATTTCATAGAACAAAATGTATAAGATCTCCAAAGTACTTGCTTTTGGGAAACACTCTTTTTGCAGCAGGTTAGGAGAACTTATGCAGCAGGTTAGGAGAATTAACCCAGCCGGTTAGGAGACTGAGGTTAAGGTTAGGAAAAGTGTTAGGGTTAGCGAAAATGTTCTCCTAACATGCAACGAAAATGACTGTTTTGAAGTGGTGTGAAAAGTGTCCCCTTGTTTTCGGTGTTTATCCCAAAACCACATTCTTTCCCCATTCATTTCCCCCATAGGAATGTCTGAAAAGAGGAAGACATTTCTGTTTTTTATGACTATAAGCTGGTAAGCTCTGTGTTATGTTGTATTATCCATGTGGACAGTCACTCCCAATAATACATGTTTCCATAGATAAGAGATGATGGAGAGGAGGAAGAAACAAGAAATCCTTAAGTGATTCATTTTATATTCTTTTATGGTGTAAAATGATTGCATGTACGTTTTAAATATATGTGTAGTATAGCCTACTGCCAACTAAGCTTGTGCAATACTTTTTTATTACTATAAAAGTAAATAAAGACCTAAATCTGCAAATCCATATAGTTTTATCTATAATAAAGATATATAATGTAATGTACTATTATATTACTACAGTACTAGCCTATTTTACATTAATAGATTATGAAGTTTGTAGATGATACTTTGAAGCATGGTTTTTGTTTTTGTTACTATAAAAGTATTGCCTAAAGTAAACTCAGAATCAGGCTATCATTCTAACAAGCCTTGAAAGGAAAAAGTCAAATGTACTAGTGAGCCTAAGTCCTATCCTACATGAGTAGTATTACAGAATAGTAGCAATATGCCATTCTATCACTACCATGCTATGTGCCATTCTGTCTCTAGGCTAGTACAATCTTTATTCACTGTTCTTGTATGGCCAATGCATTTATTCTTATAAGTCTAAATTGCATAGTTGAAAGGTAGCAATGCTTGGATAGAAACCTACTGCAAGACAGAGAAGAAAGGGGATTTAAAATAGTGTCATATGGTATGATGAGATTATTCGGCATGAATGAAAAAGGAAGGTCAAAACCAGGTTATTGAATGCAATAATCTCAGTTACATGCGCCATCAGTATGGAAAATGTACAAGTTAGCAGATTACGTCCTTGTGTGTGTGTGTGTAATGTGGCACACAGAGTGCTGGATGCTACAAACTCCCCTGTGGGCTAATAGATTCGAGATGACATGCTCTCCGGTACTGTGCTGAATGTTCACTGAACTTTCTGGCACAAAGGCTGCCTCTAAAGTGGGTTCAACCAAAGGTTAATATAAACAAACAGCAGAAAATGGAGAGCCAAGGATTATTTAATATTGGGATGACTGACAAATCCTTCATTGCCATTAGCCCCTGGCCGCCACCTATGCCCCTTCCAAAAAATATAGGGATTTTACAATGTTTTTTTCATGATGTGCTTTATTAAATGTTAGCTGTTGAGGGCCAAACATTCTCCATGCTTCATTGTACAGTTCTAGTTGTATTGTAATGTAGAGAAACTCCCCTCTGTCTTTTGTGTATAGTTCATTGCAGACTAGATTGTTGATGAGAGGTATAGTAAGCTGCCAAGGAACTCCCTATACATTTGAGATGATGATAACAACATGCCAATAATCAATGTGTCTTATTTTTGTCAGTATTTATTTTTCTTTCTTAAAAAAAAAAGAAACAATATGGTCAAAGATATTAACTGTACATTTTTCTCACTAAAAATACTGTAGATTTACTGCGGTTTATATTGTGGTTTACTGAAATGATAGGCACTGCCCTCTAGTGGTAGTTGTGTTGTATAACTATTGCAGGGTGGCAATAAAGGTGATATTAGCTGAAAAGGATGTCCGAAGGTTACATGACTGAAGGTTAGCAAGTAGGCTTATGAGTAGAGCTCTGAATTACAATGTTCTCTCAAATGAATTTAATATTAATGAAATGCTTTGATGTGTTTACCTGCTTTTTAAACTGGTATATATTGTCAATTGTCATATTATACATGTAATTAATATTAAAGCCTAACAAGTAAAGAGTAAACCAAGGATGTGAGTTGTCCCTGCTGGGGTGCTGAAATGTCACTGCCAGAACCTATGTGCAAATTTGGTGATGTTGGCTGTGCATTGTTAACAGTGATTGTCATCTAATTAAACCGTGGCTCATCACAAGATATGCATTTTATGCTGAGATAAGCATTGGGAGTCTACTGAAGCATTCCCAAGATCAATAAAGATGTTCCCATCTGGATTACAAATTGTCTAAGGGTTACATAGGGCAGTGAAATTAATTAGGAAGGCGTTCTAATATCCCCCACAAACTTTCTTACTAAGGGGTGGGGTGGGGGGGGGGGGGGGGGGGGGCACTGAGATGGTTTGTTATCAGCTCCCAGTTTACTTTCATGATTGTGCTAGAAGATGTACATGTGCGATAGAACATGTACATGTGAAAAGTCATACGCGTTAAAAGCTGAAAATGTATTTTAGCTGCTGCGGTTATTTAAGATTACAAATTATATATAAAGAATGATACTTTCATGGATTTCAAAAGAGACATTTTTAATTGAAAACATTTAAAGAGAGATCAAAATAACAGTTAGATTGTCATTACACAGCTATATTCCTGACATGTTCTCTCCTCTCTGCTTTGAAATTAATTTCTGCAAGGTTGCTTCCATGGCCCCTCTTTTCACCAAAGCCTTTTAAAAACAGGACCATTAACCTGCGGTGAATAGGACCTTTTATGTCCCCATACAGGGAGAGGCACACGCCATGTCAGGTTGATGTTCCTGACGGTTGTGTTATTGTGAGGTATATTTCAGTCAGCAGCCCATATACACCTCAAAATAATAGTGTTTTTCTAAGTAAACAGACAAAACCAAACATGTGGTTTACTCAACGGTATCAAAAGTTGAGCATGCCAGGCATGCAGGCAGGCAGGCAGGCAGTCTCCACAAGACCTCTCCAGGCTGAGTGCTCCCTTATCCGTTTAATACATTCTGTTTTATGTACTTTCTATTAGACATAACCTGATATGCCATGTCTTTTCAAAAGGTATAGTAGAATACACACAGCTTTAAACATGAATTATAAGCAATATCTCTAAAATGTGCAGTGTAGCTACATCTGTGACAGTTCAAGACAGAAATAAAATATGTATTGCTAAAATCCTTCCACATGAAAACTTTACAGAAGAAAGGGTGCATTTGTTCTTGAAACAATATTTTGTATACTGGAATCATGAATAACCAAATACATGTATCTAACAATGTGAGAAAGTGTTCTTACAGTGCAAAGTGCCGGATGCATTGACACTGCTACCAAGCTAGATTTTGACATGGAACATATTTTGGGAGACGACAAGAGTAACTGTATAAAAACCAAGAGCTACGTTGTTGATCAGTGATCATAGGACTCAGGCAAGAAGGTCCAGCAGGCACAGCTCACAGCTACTAACCCTCACGCATAACATTCTCTCTTACACTCAGGTCATGAGTGACTCATATCTCTTCAGCGTCAGGGCCATATCTATGTTGGCTGGAGGTTGGATCGGTTTTCTCACCATGTTCCAATCCCACACTTACGCTGAACAAAAATATAAAATCAACATGTAAAGTGTTGATCCCAGAAATGTTCCATGTGTTGATCCCAGAAATGTTCCACACACAAAAAGATTATTTCGCTAACATTTTTTGCACAAATTTGTTTACTTTCCTGTTAGTGAGCATTTCTCCTTTGCCAAGATAATCCATCCACCTGACAGGTGTGGCATATCAAGAAGCTGATTAAACAGCATGATCATTACACAGGTGCGTCTTGTGCTGGGGACAATACATGTCCACTCTAAAATGTGCAGTTTTGTCACACAACAAAATGCCACAGATGTCTCAAGTTTTGAGGGAGCGTGAAACTATCATGCTGACTGCAGGAATGTCCACCAGAGCTGTTGCCAGAGAATTAAAAGTTAATTTCTCTACCATAAGCCGCCTCCAATGTCATTTTAGAGAATTTGGCCATATTTTCAACCGGCCTCAAAACCGCAGACCACGTGTAACCACGCCAGCCCAGGTCCTCCACATCTGGCTTCTTCACCTGCGTGATCGTCTGAAACCAGCCACCCAGAGAGCTGGTGAAACTGAGTTTTTCTGTCTGTAATAAAGCCCTTTTGTTGGGAAAGATCACTGTGATTGGCTGGGCCTGGCTCCCCAGTGGGTAGGCCTATGTCCTCCCAGGCACACCCATGGCTGTGCCCCTGCCCAGTCATGTGAAATCCATAGATTAGGGCCTAATACATTTATTTCAAATGACTGATTTACTGTAACTCAGTAAAATAGTTGAAATTGTTGCATGTTGTATTCATATTTTTGTTTAGTATAACATTTAGATATGTCTGTCACTCAGTCTCTGAGTTAATGTGAGACGGGTAAGAGGGGGCCAACTCCTAGGTCAAGGCCTGGGTCGGGCTTTGCATGTGCCTGCAGCATCATTCCTCTCCTCTAGGATCCACCCAGTCAGGAAAAGGTGCTTTTACCATGTCTTTGTTTGCATGGACTATATGGTATCAGAGGAGATGGCTGCGCTATACTATACCAATCTTATTGCATTTTATCTGTTCCTTCTTCTTTTTAAAATCATATAAGCTGATTGTGGTTTGATGCATGGTTATCAGATTAGATGTGTCTTCTGACCATAAAACAGAGAGGGCATTGTCCCTGGACAGTAAGAGATGATCTGTTTTCCATCTTATTTGACAGACATATTCCGTTATTTTACATTAGCGTTACGATGGCTGTGTTATTACAGCTGTTAGGAAATCCTGACAAAAGGGATGAATTCCTACCTCTCTTCACACGTAATTGCTTTTTTAACTGTCTCCTGACAGTATCCATGGAAACATAAAAATGCCATACAGAGGTACTCTTGTTATTGCCCTTCTGAAACCTCCATAAAAATTCTAAAGCAAAAGGAAATATCACTCTCAAGGGCTAATAAGTGTTGATGTGTCAGTAATATTTTTGCGTCAAGGACAAACCATGGACAACCCAATTATTGTTTGAACAAATAGTCACAAGAATCATTGTGGAATCCTTTTTTTCTTCCCTGTAACAGCCAAGGTAGAGAGTACAGTACATCCAGTTAATCTATCACAGCAGGCCTCACTCCAGTAACCTGTCACATTAATGTGAGTCCATCTTTACAAGACTGAGGGGCATACCTCTCTCATGGAATAATACGTCTTCATTCATGGGTTGGGTTACATGATGCAGTATTTATTTTATTTTATTTATTTCACCTTTATTTAACCAGGTAGGCAAGTTGAGAACAAGTTCTCATTTACAATTGCGACCTGGCCAAGATAAAGCAAGCAGTTTGACACATACAACATCACAGAGTTACACATGGAGTAAAACAAACATACAGTTAATAATATAGTAGAAAAATAAGTCTATATACAAAGTGAGCAAATGAGGTGAGATAAGGGAGGTAAAGGCAAAAAAAGGCCATGGTGGCGAAGTAAATACAATATAGCAAGTAAAACACTGGAGTGGTAGATTTGCAGTGGAAGAAATTGCAAAGTAGAAATAGAAATAATGGTTTGTAGCGTGGGGTTAGTGCCTTGAAACTAAACATTGATCAAAAAAAGTATGATGCAGACCACAGTACCGCATGAGTACGAGTAATGATTTAGTTTAAACGTAAGTATGCCTGTTGTACACACCCACATACTGTAAACACGCATGCACACTCACACACACTGCATTGACAAAGGGTGAGCAGTACAATTTGAGCATACTGTAGCAGCTGAGTGTGTCCTTTCCCCAGTCATGTGACTGTGGACCCTGAGGTCCCTCTCCAGAGCCCTTCCTGCCTCAGTAGGGTGAGTATGCAGGGTGGGGGTTGAGGATAAGCTGAGGGGCTAGGCTCAGGCCAACTAACTGGGAGTCAAATCAGAGGCGCTCAGTTGGCACCTCATGCCTGACTGGCCCCTGACCCTGGGGGTGAGACCTCTGTCTGGGTCACGTACAGTCCTGTAACCCACTTACAACATGATGGGAGACTGTTCCTTTATGATCTGGCATCAAATTCACCTCCAAATAGTTTCACTGTAGAGTCACTGCAGAGATTCAACACAGAATTTTTCAAGGTGATTTTAATAAGGCTTGAGCATGTGTTTTCTGTAGTGCATTATACAGTTTACCTATTGGGAAACACTCTGGCTTTGTACACAATTGTTGCATTAGCTATTGCTACCATTCCCCATGACAAACTTATTTTGTTTACTACTGTAGTTTAAGAAGTGTTTTGGACTGGACAGCTTGCCCTAAATTGGCAAATGTGTTCCCGACTCAAGTAGTCTGACGTTAGAGACGCTATTTTTGTTCCTGTGTTTTCTTGGTTGAAACAGGAAAGTTTTCAGTCCATCTCTTCCTGTCAGCGTGCTTGGTATATCATGTTGCTCTTTGAGAACCTTAAAAACGTTTTTGCTTGAAGCCTTTTTACAGTTCAATTTTTACATTGTGCTCAGGTCTTGATGCAAAACTAATTTTGCTCTCACCCAAAACTTTCATTCTTTGTGAAATGCTATTTGATCCATACACTCATCAGAGTTGACATCTGATGTCTGGGGGGTGTGCTGGGTCGCGCTGCAGACATGATGTGGCGGTAGAGGGAGACTGAGAGCACAACACCTGCTTCCCTCCTAGTGACCCCCCTCCTGTGTGCTGAGAGGCGCCACAGTGCCTGGTCACTGCTCCCTGAGCCAACGTCCCCACTCCCCATCCCCCTCTCACCCTCCTCTCGCCTCTCTGCCCTCATGCTGGCCTCCATGCTCCCTCTGTCATTCTAGCCTAGAATACTGGCTTACACAACCCCAAACAGCACCCAGAACTAACTCCACCTCTTTCAGGCCCCACTGAACCTTGTTCTGTTCATTCCCACATTTCTTGAGGATATATTTATATCGGGATATAATTTTTATAGCATCGGCAGTTAATCTAATAGTGATGTGACCAGATATATGAATGGATATAGCACAGACATATAATAGTCACATTTGTAATTTTATAAAGAAATGAATTGAATCTTACCTTAAATTAAAAGAGATACAAAAAAACTGCACTGCCAAGAAACACTGTAGTTAACGTAGATGAGAAAAGACACAGTAGAACTATGGTTTCCCCAGTGTGATGGGGTCTATTAGCTCATGGTCATGCTACACAGTATGTCATTTGAGTCTGTTACACTGGCAAACTGCCTAGTTACCCCTGTGCCTTGTTGTGCAGCCGGACCAATTACTTTTGATCTTAAGGGGACATGACATTTGTAGGTTTTGCACTCTGAAATGACTGCACATGTTAAAAGATGCATCATGCCTTTTCCCTCACAAATAATTTATTGCGCTGGCCCTCAAAGGTTTACTCTATGAACTTAAAAGAATAAGGTTTTAAAAATAGTTGTACTATTGTCAAATGCCACATTTAAGTGTGAGACATCTGTTTTACGATACAGATGCAATACTTATGTAATATGTAATACAATAAAATAAAATAAAAATAATATAAATATTTTACAGATATAATAAGTGTTATGCACTGAGCATGGACTACATCTAAGTATAATAAAATACATCTAAATGTCAAATCATGTTGAAATGTCAGTTATTTTGATCAAAAACAACAATGGTAATTTGCATAACCAAGCCTGCTACAATAGCCTGCCTGCTACACCGTTCGTTGCATGTGATTTTGTAATTATGCCATTACAAAATACTTCCCATGCACTCTTTGGGCTGCTGCTGGTAGAATGAAATAGAAAATATCACAGGGCAATGCAAATGGATATTTTGATCTGTCACCAGCCTGCATATTTTCCTCTTGTTTTCCTCGGCTAACTGGTAATGGGTACTATGATGTATTACATGTCATGTTTGCATTATTAGATATGCTGAAAGCCTCAGGTTTAGACCCATTTTATGCTTATTCAGCCATTTGAGTTGACGCCTTTCATATCCAAATTAACACTAGATTGATGAGGATGCAGTCACTAACGGTAAGACTCTGGTTCTCTAGATCTGCTGATAAAATATGTTGTTACCTTCTTTTTCTGA
This sequence comes from Salmo salar, assembly GCF_965601325.2. Taxonomy (NCBI): domain Eukaryota; kingdom Metazoa; phylum Chordata; class Actinopteri; order Salmoniformes; family Salmonidae; genus Salmo; species Salmo salar. Next base: position 91,727,198 of record NC_138300.1, on the reverse strand, counting down.
AGACAATACGACACAGGAGAGCTAAATATATGGTGATGTATTAGCTTACATTTCTACTTGAATATATTAGATACATTTTTCACATAATAGAGAAAGCAGCAACAAAGAAAAACAACTTTATTCATAGATAAAAAAACAAACATTAATGTAGATCCAATGCTGCTCCATTATATGTTCTGAGATGAACCAACATTATTGACAAACCCATGATCAACAAACCCAGCAAACACTGTACCTAATCAATTAAGGCCTCTATGAGGCCCTATCAACCAGACCTAATATGCATGACATAATAGAGCCTGTGGACATGTGGAGTGGTGTGCATGTTAAAAGGTCTCGAGATATTGATCAATGGCCAACTTTAAGTCTGGATTGATAAAGAGCATCTTAGACCAGTGTTGTCTCTTCAGTTTACTGTAATAGTATATGCACATGCATAAATACTCTTATGAGCTCCATAGTAATTTCCCAGACAACACTGACTGCTTGAGGAAGCAAGTGCCCCCTGGTGGAGGTCTAATGGACCAGAAAAATACATTTTGATCCTTCAAATTGGCTGTAGTACCAGAACCAGCCAAAGGCATTTTATGACAGTTTTAGCATTAATTGGTTTAGCTACAAAATCAAACAGAGTCACTTATTTGAGCTAAAAGCATCTGCTATTGATTTTGCAATAATGCAAACAATTAGACAAAAATGAAAGGAGAATATGGTTTGCAAACATTTCCTCCTTGTGTGCAAGGATATCTCAGTACAGATGCCAAACTGAGAAAAGGTATTCAAAAGTGCATGTCACAGTTTTGAGTCATAGCATATAGAGACAGTGCTGTCAGGTTGATAGTTCATGAACAGTGCACGAGGATTCAGCGTCCCATTTTTCAGATACTAAGAATACCTTTGGAGTGAGTGCGTTATTTGGAAACCTAAAAACAAGTGAAAAGCTTTCTGTAGGACAGGAATAGTTGTGCCTTGCAATCTGAATTCAGGGGTCATTATATCACGAGGAAAATTCCCCTAAACTGAGGATGATGAAATCAAAAGCGTAGATGAGTAAGTCATTGCCCCTCACACACAAACAAGCAAATGAGAGGTACATAAACAAATAAACAAGGTCTTTGAGCGGGTGTCCAGCCAGATGGTTTTAATCCTGTGTGTTTCGATGTGGAGGTCACCGAATGAAAGAGAGACAGAGCAAGCATTTAATCCCATCAGCAGAACTGCATTCCCATAATGAGAAATGAATAACATGAGCATGCTTTCAGATTAAACGGAGCAGTTAGGACCATTATATCGCTTTCATCGCTGGCATTAGGGCAGCGGATCAGGATTTTTTCCCTTCCTAATCCAGCAAAGTAGGTCAATGTCTATTGAGTATTAGTGCTGTGGCTGTGATCCTGTTGTTTTAGCTCCAGGACAGGGAATTAACCCTTGGGACAGATGAACAGGATAGGGCAGAGGTTGTTGGAAGGGTAAGTTGGGGGTGGGACCTAGGGCACCCCTGGTTCGGGGTGTAAATTTAGGATGAAACTCTTCAAATCCTAACAAGTCCTGACACACAGCCCCAATTCTTTAATGAGCATAGCCACAGTTCCCACCAGCGTCAACCAAATACCTACAGTACAATGACTTGTCACTATGCTCTCCCATTGACCCTTATGCACACTCAGATCAACAATACAGTAAGCACCACACTGATATGACCAACCACTGATGGCCCTCCTTTTTCATGACATCATTGTTGAGTAGAGTAACACCAAAGACAGTACAGAATGAAGAAGGCAGAAACTTCTTCTCCAATAGAAATCCCAGATAACGCTTGTAGGCGATGTCATGGCAACGTTGGCTAGCTCAGCTCATGAGCAAAACCACGTCACTGGGTCTAACAGTCGTTTCGCACCAAACTGCGCATACGCAGGGCGCTACATCAAAGGCACTCCTTTGATATAAAGTTGTTTTTGACTAAAATGAAAACGTTTCAGTTTGTCACTTTCACGAGGTTCAACTACTTAAGACATTGGCTCGGATCTAGGTTGTTCCTTTAGATTTTGAGAAAATGAACAACTAAGGAAGATTTTTTCACTTCTCTCATTGACTTCTCAAACCCCGGCCTGGTCTGCTTAGTCTACTTCATAAGCGTTCCCAGAAATCTTGTGATGTTGCACCTCTGGGTTTAGAAACTCTGTGGTAACACTTTAGGGAATATGCAAGGGTGGGAACTTTCACAGGAAGTAAATGTGTAAGGGAATGTCCCACTGACTATATACAGTATATGTACAGTTTGTGACGGGAAAGAACATTCCATACAATGTATGTCCTTTGGCTCATGTAGCAGATTATTCACTTGGTAAATAGCCTTTTTGGGAAAAAACAGAAAGAATAAAATGCTTTCTGCTATTACCAGAACTCAGTAAATTTAGAATAGAAGATTTGAACAAGGTCTAGTTCTGTTCTCAGCTCAGTGATCCGATCCCCAGCTGCCCATGAAGGAATAATCAGCCGCCGAGCATAAGGACCATTTAAGATCAATGTCCTTAATAACCACACCCCGGATCTCACGCCGAATGAGACGATGAGGGGGAGTCACAGGTCACGCCAGATTAGAGCAGCTTGTTTTGCTTGGCTGACTGAAGCCCCCACGTCTCACACCCCACCAGTGTCACGCTGCCGCCCCCTTCTCCTGTGAAATCTACTGTATTTTGGCACTCAAAGAAATGAGTGACAGGAGGAAGAAACACGCTGCTATTCTTACATTGGTATTTTCATTGCAAATAATAGGACAGTTTTGCCAATTATTTAAAGGGGAAAAAGGGAACACACAAAGAACACATTTTAGATATGAGAATGTGTTGTCAATGTAGGAATGGTGAAGTTTGATCTAAGACTCCCTGCCATGAGAGAATTCAGTGGGTTTAGAACCATTGACCATTCACATCTCACTGCTGACCATGGATGACAGCTTTTTGGAGGAGCATGGGTGGAAGCAGTGGGGCTTAGATGACTCTGCTACGTCTGCTTCTGCCTTTCTTAGAACCCAAAGCTAGTGGCGATGGCTCCAAAGCAATCTATGATGCCATTAAAAGTGACAGCAGCTACTCTGTTTGGCCTTGTGCACACTGTCTGTACATCCCCCTGTAACCTCTTAAAGGTGCAGGTCACTGTTTCCTCTCCATTCATTTAGAGACAAACCATAGAGATAGATAGAGGACTCTAGTGCCCAAAAGCCCGTTTTAGCATGGACTCTCACAATTTTGAAGTAGTCAACTGGGTGGGACATACTATGGGTTAAGGAAGGATCACATAATTCCATCCAGGTCACCAGGAGGGATCAGCCAATTAATTATACTATTGAGCAAGCTTTCCATAACTGCAGGTGGCAGTAAATTGCCAATCTTGGCTTTTATACTTGTTCAAAGAACACACTCCAGGTGGTAGTATGCACCCTTTCAGTTTGTTTGCCAATTCATCGAAGTAATACAAAAATAAAATATACTTCTTCAAAATGGAGATGGCATCAATGGTGCTGCCCGTGCTCTCACAGATACCATAATGGGACCTGGTCAAAGCGGAAGTCCCATATACTACATAGTTGGCCTAGTTCATTCAAATCTGGTAAGTGAGTTCAAGCGCAATAAAGGGTAAAATGCCATGAACTACCGCCTGCAGTAACTGTAGTGAAAGTTGGCTGGGTTGAATCCCTGGTGAGTTGGGATGTGCAGAACATTGTGACCCTAAATATATCAGTTTGGCACATTTAGCCAACTGTCTGTTCACACGCCACATAGAGACACTGGAGAGAAAGAGAGTGAGAGAGTGGGAGAGAAAGACTAGAGAGAGAGAGAGCGAGAGAGAGAGAGAGACTAGAGCGAGTGAGAGAGAGGAGAGAGAGAGAGTGGGAGAGACGAGAGTGAGAGAGTGGGAGAGAGAGACTAGAGAGCGAAAGAGAGAGACTAGAGAGAGAGAGTCTCTTTTTTCTCTTATCAAAAGACAATGCTACTTCAGCACTTCTTCAGCACATCCTCTGTAGCAGTTGGCATTACTGATACACAATACAACCCTCATGACAAACAAATCACCTGCAATGTGTTTACTACTGATTGTTAAGGAGATGTATTTAGAAACACTTCATGCTGTGTTGATTACTCAAGCTACCCTAGTATTTGAATATTAAGCTTGATAATAATGTTACTTCCTTACACAGGGTTATGATCAAAGCAGGCATATGATATGTCAATGGTTTTTCAGATCCGACTGTGTACAGCTGAATGGTTATGCTAGTGCTAAAAGCTACCATGATTCATGCGTTAAAGGTGCAGACTGGCATGTGTTAACTGCAGGAAAGGATTTGGTGCTTATATTGATCCATACACAGATGACTTGTATCAGGCAGTAGTTTTGAATGTTGAAGCATTGTAAAGGTTGTATATTAATAGATTGTATTGATTGCTTAGACCTAAATGACAGAATACTAAAAGGGTGGATGATGACCATTTGAGGTATAAAACCATATGGACCAGAGCAATGTGAGATCAAAACATTTTCTAAAATACCATTTGTAGACCAATGATACTGTAAAATAGTCCCATCTTGGTCCTGCACATTACTGTGCTGGTGTCAAACACATATTGGAAAAAAGTAATGTCTTAGTTCTCTCAACTCTTCAATAACCTCTGTTTTTCTTCAGCATCAGACATGGTAATAATTAATTGGCTCCATGGTACTATTATTATCCGTCATGAGAAATGTAGTTACTGCAACATGATTACATTGCCGCAGTGTTTTCCAACAAGTCACAGACTCATGGGGATGGTGATATAATGTAGACTTGTGTATACAACAGATTAGTTGTGTTGGCAACTTGAACAGTTGAAAGCATATACAGTGTGTGTCTCCTATCGTCTAGCTTTGCAATATAGAGATGTCAGGATTTTGTTGGCAGTTGAGTGGATGATTGGCACCCCAATTGGTTTTCAGGGATGTACAGCAAGAGGGACTCTGGAAACAGTATAAGGCCACTGGGTGATCCTAAACGTTAAGCTTTTAAATCCCCTCATAAAGTTGGCTTTCTTAGACTTATAATCTCACAAGAGTTACAACTTTCAGGAGCATACTGCATAGGCGCGACAGGCACTTCAGTTTTGTTTTATATTTGGTTTTTCAATATGTAACTCTCTTTTACAGTATATTCCAAAATATTCCACAACCACTAGAGAACAAACCTCTGGATATGTGCTGGTCCAAATACACAAACCCTGATAGGCCAAAAAGATTTTGGAGATTGTCAACAATGTATTACATTTAAAACTCAGCCAGGTTAAATATACAGTGACCTAAAGTTCAGTGTTTGTTATCCGTTTTATTATCTTGTATTTCAATGGAATTTCCAACAATCTCATTTTATAGTCGAAAAACCATCCAGATTCTGCCGAACGTGAAGAAAAACTAGCCAAGCCCCTTAGGATGAGCAGGTTTAAAGGAAGTTTCCTCAGAAAAAAATGAGTACGGCTGGCTCACGGGAATTGTTGTAAGTTAATTGCTCTACTGGTAAAATTGTTGGCTACTCAGGTCAATGACCTCAACCTCAGATAATCTGACTGGGCCCTTCTTTACAGAGTGCAGTGGGTGACAGACAACACCACAATAGATGCCATACACACTAATCAGGTACGAACATCACTTATTTGCAAACCTGTTGGTGGTTATGAGAGTATTTATCAAAGTTAGATACTATTAGCAAAGGACTTTTCTGTCACATTGACTGATAGATCTCCACTGTAACAGAGAGGAGGAGTCATTCAGAAATTACAGAGAGTGGAATGCAGTTGAGCACACTGTCATGGCATGCTGAATCAACTGTTAAATTGGCACAGGAGTACTGTAGAAACTAATCCGAGGAGTTGGTGGGGCACCATGACACGACACATCGCCACTCCTCAACCTGTAGAGGGCAGCGAAGACACACGGCACAGCCTGAACCATGCAGTCCTCTAATCTGTTCCCTGCAGCATGCCCTGTGCTGTGCACAACATCTCACTCTGTGCTAACGTTACAGCAATGCTGTTAATGCTTACAGAAATTATAAAATGCTAAGATATTAATGCCATCGAAACATTTAGCTTCAAAGCCAGGAGTGTTGTCTGCAACAATTTATTTATTTTGGGGGGTCAAATAGTATGTCAGGTAATTAAATGAATCACTTTTATTTTTGAATTTGCTGTAATAACAATAATACTTATTTCAATAACTAATTAGTTTGAATTATTTGAAATATTTTCTCCTAAAATGTACTTTCACACTTTTACACTCCATCCTCTGTTGATGGTGATTAAAGCTGCATTACATTAAGCTGACAGAGACTATTTGTTATTATTGCTTTTATGAGTGTCTTTTTTAACATTTAAAGCCCCCATATTTCACAAAGACTAAGGTAAGATAAGACTGAGTTAAAATAAAGAAGGGGGAAAAAGAAACTGAGAGTATTTAAAGAATTCTCGCAGCTCAATTTAAATTCTCTAAGCTCAAGCCCAACCAAATCTTTCAATGCCAGTGCTACTCTCTGTCTCTCCATCCGTCTCTCTCCCTCTCTCTATTCCTCTATTACTGTCTCACACACACGCAAGCACACACCCAGCTTTATTTTTGTGAAATTTCAGGACTTTTTGAGGAGTCACATTTTTTTACCATTAAATCCTATTTTCCCTAACCCCTAACCCTACCGCTAACCCTTAACCTTAACTCTAACCTTAACCACAAAAACCCTATCCCTTAACCTAACCCTAACCTTAACCCTAACCATAACCCCAAAACCCTAAACCTAACCCTTAAGCTTAAAATAGCATTTTAACAAATTCAGGACATGAAAAAAGTCCTGACTTTTCAAAAAAGTTATTTTTTTCCTATCTTGTCAGGACATTTGTGTGAATTGTTAGAACATTGGGGTCCTGATAAGGTAGGAAAACAAGTACACACACACACATACACACACAGACACACACACACACTCTAGACACCTTGTGTGTACTGTACTCTTTGTTTAGACTACATTGAGGATATCAGCTCACTGTATACGTACACACACAGACGCTGTGCCACTGTGACGCACTGCTCGCTGCTTGGTCACTTGTGTCAGATGAGCATTGCACGTCACTCAGGGACAGAAGGTCCAGGGATCAAATCCTCCTTGGCACTTCAGACACACTGAGCCCAGATTCCCATCCAGCATGATGTGCAGGATTAGCGGCATATTAACAGGACATGGTCCTAATTGTTTCCTGGCTGTTTGTACATGCTGTAGACCAAGTGAGCAAGTCTACTGGGCTGGCTGGAAGCATATACTGTATGTATTGCTAAAACCATTAGCACCATACCATGTCTCTATCACAAACTAGTCATACAGATACGTGTTGAGCAAGCGCTTGCCTTCCTGTGATTAATCTTTACAGCATGTTGAACACTCATGTACATGTGTCACCTCGAGGTACACAAATCAGTCCTGCTGTGTTTTCTGATTGCAATGGTATCTTTTATATCCAGGGAGAGCATCCACTGCCATTGTCTATAGGTTGTTCTGTGTAATGACACCCAATTTCATCACACTTGTGGTCAGGTTCTTCTCCATTCATCTCACACAATAGGCTATTATTGTGAAGTGGAAACGTCTAGGAGCAGCAACGGCTCAGCCGCAAAGTGGTAGGCCACACAAGCTCACAGAACGGGATCGCTGAGTGCTGAAGTGCGAAGTAGCTAGTAAAAATCGTCTGTCCTCAGTTGCAACACTCACTACCGAGTTTCAAACTGTCTCTGGAAGCAACGTCAGCACAAGATTTGTTCGTCGGGAGCTTTATAAAATGGGTTTCCATGGCCGAGCAGTCACACACAAGCCTAAGATCACCATGTGCAATGCCAAGTGTTTGCTGGAGCGGTTTAAAGCTCGCCGCCATTGGACTCTGGAGCAGTGGAAACACGTTCTCTGGAATGATGAATCACGCTTAACCATCTGGCAGTCCAACGGACAAATCTGGGATTGACGGCTGCCAGGAGAACGCTACCTGCTCCAATGCATAGTGCCAACTGTAAAGTCTGGTGGAGGAGGAATAGTGGTCTGGCGCTGTTTTTTATGGTTCGGGCTTGGCCCCTTAGTTCCAGTGAAGGGAAATCTTGACACTACAGCAGACAATGACATTCTAGATTATTATTTGCTTCCAACTTTGCGGCAATATTTTTGGGAAGGCCCTTTCCTGTTTCAGCATGACAATGCTGCCGTGCACAAAGCGAGGTCCATACAGAAATGGTTTGTGAGATCGGTGTGAAAGAACTTCACTGGCCTGCACAGAGCCCTGACCTCAACCCCATCGAACACCTTTGGGATGAACTGTAACACCGACTGCGAGCCAGGTCTTATCACCCTACATCAGTGCCTCACTAATGCTCTTGTGGATGAATGGAAGCAACTCCCCGCAGCAATGTTCCAACATCTAGTGGAAAGCCTTCCTAGAAGAGTGGAGGCTGTTATAGCAACAAAGGGAGGACCAACTCCATATTAATGTCCATGATTTTGGAATGAGATGTTCGACAAGCAGGTGTCCACATACTTTTGGTCATGTAGTGTATATTAACCTGACAGTCAGCACTTTGGAGAGAGGGTTGTTGTGTCACATAATGAGCTGTTAAGAGTAGAAGATAGGAGACAGGCTTGGGTCATCATGGCAATCCTCCAAACACCTTTTAAACAGGGTTTGGTAATTGATCAACAACAGCGCCTGTTATTTATATTTTATGTTCATGGCAAAAAGGCATTCTGCATAATTACTCTACTGTCTTTTAGTATCTACAAAATGTGCACATTCAGTACTATTGTAAAGCACACCAGTATATCATATTAAGTCATAAATAACGTGCCAATGGAATTAATTAGTTGTATAAGCAGCCCCCCCCCCCCCCCCCCGCACAGTGTTTTACATTTAACTATGTCAGCAATTATTTATGCACACCTTAAACATGCATTTTTCAGGTGGGAACTTTTTTTTCTGAGCGATTATCTAGAAAATCACTTGTAGATTTGAAGTAGGAGGCAGATTTTAGGCTTATCGTGGCATACATTTTATTTTTTTATTTTTTTTATCTCAGTTTGCTATGTATGGCCAAGGTAGAGCCACTGGTCCCAATATTTCTCACATATCTTGTATAATGCAGGTCTTATACTAAGCGATATTGACGAGTAATATGTACTGTTTCAATAAAATCATGACTATTGAGAGCATGAGATATGTTAAATCAACATAGATGACTTAAGCCATTTTTTTTCCTTTACAATATTCTTAATACGTGTTATGTCATCCTTGTGACCAAGCACAGAGCCCCCAAGTGTTGACTGTGTAGTACTGGGCACATCTATAATTACACAATTCAAAAGTGTCATTGTAACACTGGGAATCCATACCATCACCATTTGCAATCCTCCATCAATATTTACTGTTACTTCAAAATGAGGGAAACACTTTTACCACAGTAATTTTTTCTTCTGTACATATTGGGCCCACTGTACTGCCTGCTGAAAGACAGAGGTGGTAATACCAGATAGAAACAATAGTGTGACTAATGATTGTGCATTTTCCTTTAGTATATTCATTTATAACTACTCAAAGTAAAATGGGAAGTACTGTGAGTTGGAACAAAGCCATGACTGTAAACACCTTATAAAAAGAAATAGCTTCTGTCTTGGCTTCTGTCTTACAGCAGTGCACCAGACCTTGGTCAAATACATACTTACCAGTTTGTAATACTTTCAAATACTTGAGGTGCACTTGATTTTAGCATTCCTGGCAATGGAACGAATGGAATGGTCCCAAAAGTGCAATCCCATAGATATACTATACAAAATAGTCAGCAATCTATTTTGCAACTCTGTATCTAGAATTCAGATACATCAGCATCTCCTCTGACTAGATTTTGCACATGTGCTAACAAGCTCAGGGTTTGTAGGGTTATGGAGGCATACACTGACATCATGTATCAGATTAATACATCTGAATCAAATGCATTTTAAAAAAACATACAAAATGTTTGTAGGTCTTACATTTTATGTCTTTTGTTTGGTTTTTCCCATCTCTTTTTTAATAAATAAGAGATGTAGTCTTTGATGGCTGCTCAACAAAGAAAGAGCTGTCTTCAGCTGTAACCTCTCCTCACCAGAGTCTGGAACATGACACATGTCAGCCTATGATAAATGGTGCAGTCTCAGTAATTTCACCAGGAATGCCCTTGAGATGCCCAAGACCCTGATCGCAAATGTTATTGTTGAATTAAACCATAAAAAGAAATCCTTTCCCCCCTTGACATGATAGAAAACACACCAAAAAATAAAAAGATAATAACGTATTTTTTTCTTCCTTTCTCAGCATTAGGTTTATTGCTGGAGTGTGTAACAGGAAGAGTGATAGTGTGTGTATGTGTCTGTTTGTGTGTTTAACACAATTATGTATTTCATTAGAATTATTGGTTTAAAGGTAGCAGCTTTCCTTTTGATTACTGGTAAATGGAACACTTTTAAAGGTGCACTATGCAGAAATCGCTCTGCCATTTCCTGGTTTCTAAAATTCTAATAGTTCACCCATTTCAGTTTATGTGATAAAACAAGCAAGTATAGTGTTGAGAATTATTGTACCATCCAAACCGCTGTGAAATATATTTCCCATAACCAGAATATTGTACTTTCAGCTATTAGAAGCTGGTGTACAAAACCGAAAGTAAAAGATCTAAAAAATGAAACTTAAGATCGGGAAGCGTAGAAACAACACACAGAGCAGATCTACCGCTTCTTAGACTTGCTTTTAATGAGAATGACAGATCTATAACTCACATTCTATGTGAATGTGGTCAGGTTGCCCAAAAACTTTTCAGCTCTAAAACTTTGCAGCTGAAGTACCCTTCCTCATGGTACTTCAGTCTAGTTCAGTTTGGTGCATAGAATACCATAGTCTATGCATTTTGTTATAACACTGTAACACTGTTTAACCAAAACAATTGCATTTGATATTCCCCCTCATGTGTTTCTTATATTCTTTCTCATATTTCATCATCAACTAATGTTTTACTGTATTTTTTAAAGAGAATCTATTGAGCTGTGAATGTTGATTCAAGTGCCTTTGTGTTCAAGAGGAATTGCCAATTGAAATGTAGTTAGTGATAAACCATGGGCTATCCCTCATGACGGCAGCCCAGTCATAATGATAACAGATAAAAAAAATAAAAAAAATGTTTTTTATCACCACTTCATGGAACATACCTCACATTCCCATTTGTGGTGATTTGCCAGGCAATTATTCCAAAAACTACAGCTAAACTATCCTCTGTGCTATCCCTTCAGTCCTTTGACAAATAGAACTGTGGAATATTTTTAATTGGGAGGGAAGACACTGCAGATGTATTAGGGCTGGGATGGAAAACGGATGAGGCCGTCAAGCGGCGCGGCAGGGAGCAGCGGAGCTCAGTCCCCCATCGCCCAGCCCTATCCATAATGCCACGAGTGTGCCACATGCCTCCGCTGTCATCCGCACAGTGCCACAGAGGCCCCCAGGGGACAGAGGAAGACCTCCCTGTCCAACACTAGGGTTCAACCTCTCATTGGCACAGCTTGGCTTTTCCCCATTTAGAGAACCTTTACAGCCACAAGGACTTGTCATACTGAGCTTACAAAAAACATCCTCCACTCATACTGCTGACTTCCACTACGAGCAATAGAGACCAATCTAGAGACCAATGATACACCAACCTAAGACCACACATCCACTGGACAGAGAACAAAATGTTAATTTAGTAGACAGAATGTTTCTACCAAGCTCTGCATTGGTCATTTCTCATAAGCAGGAGACAGTGCTCCAGATCCGAAGTTGGTCAAAGAGGTCCACTTTTGAAATATAGCCCCAATTTGATTATGACTGTTCAGCTGGCTGCCTTCAATTTTATACCTGCAAAGTTTCAATCTAGGCCTTCTCTACCTCCTTTAACATTCAGTGCCCCCATCCACCCTCCCCCACATTCTTCTCCCTTTCTCTTCGGGATTACTCGTAGAGACTGCTCTTGTGCTGTTATTTTCAACCCTGGTGGACTGGGGGTTTGGTATGTATTCTGGAAATACTTTGAAGAAAAGCAAAAAGGCAGCAATTTTCTGCTTGAATATCCCTCTGACTAAATCCATTGATCATCCTTGGGGTTCCTGAGAGAGAGGGAGGGAGATGGAGAGGCGTGTTTTATCCTCTAATAACTCCTACCCTCACCCCTTCCTGCCTCTCCGTTGTTGTGTTGTTGTTGGTCACACCTCTGCTCTGTTCCTTGGAGAGCCGGTGAGATTGAAGTTATTTTATGCTTCAGCTCCCAGGGCCCCAATTTGAAAACTCTGCGTGTCAGTTTTCACACGATGCTGTCATATGGCAAGGAGCATATAAGGCTCTGGCAAAGAGCATTGTGTGTTTTTTTCTCTAGTTTTTATGGTGGAGGCATCTGGTGGAGGATTCTTAGTGTGTGACATCTAGATCAAGTTAAGAAAGCTAACTTCAAGTTTGGATGTGGGATTGCATGCAGCCATTAATAGTATGGACTTCAGATTACTTCCATGTACCATTCAGTCAAATGTGCTTCCTTTGCTATTCTGTCTTTTTGTGCAATCATTCATCAGCAATCATCACATGTTGTTAAGCAGTAGTTAGTTTATTGAAGTGTTTCCTGCTGCGCTCTAAATGACTACCTTGTTTTTTTTCTTCAGATTTTGACTAGCGATTAAACTTTTTGCACACTGGAACATGAACAATCATCTGCATGTTGTGTGCTGGTTTGTAGCTGCTGTCGCAAATGATGGAGATTACAATATGAGTTAGATGTTCTTTACCACTGAGTTATGAAAACAACGGAAAACAACGGAGAAAATCGATATTTTTGAGGTAACCTGTCTCTCCTTGACAAGGGGTGAGAGGTAGGTGGGGGTTGGGGTAGCGTGCATGATTGTAGTGTGGTGGTAGCATTCTGATGTCAGGGTCATAACAGTCAGTCCTGTCCTGCACGGTTGGCACAGGCACCTCTCAGACACCTGCCAGCATGCTCTGCCTCCTGCAGACTCAATATACTGCAGCTAATTGGGAGGTGATGACAGAAAAGCCAGGCTCCATTTGCAGTAGTTTGGAGACAACCCATTCACTTTCGCCTCTATGGCTCAGGTGAGCCCTCATGGTGGGTCATAGCTTTTTCACTCACCTCTGTGCACACAGTTGGTTCCCGATGTCACCACAATCTGATGGAACATTGAAACAAGCCGCAGAGAAAACAAACCTTGAATACACCCTGCATTCTTTGAAAGGACATGCTGGTGGTGCAAATCTATTTTTCCTCCGCTGATGGTAGATTAGATGAAGGCATTTCTCAATAACATTCCACCAACACAACTAAGCGATGGCCAGGCAATTCTCTTGACATGGAATTGAGATGTTTGGCACCTGACCCTTGATCAGACCAAATATTGTTAATGGATAGTTTCTGGGTGTAAGGATCATTGTCAGCAGGCTGCACAATTTGAGTTGTAGTAGACAATACAGAAAACCTCTCAAATACAAGTTCAATGAATTGAAGATAACAATGTGGTTATTTCAATTTCAGTTAGGATGCAATGCATTTTCATTTTTTGTGTGCTTCTCCCCACCATGGACCCAATCTCTAGTTGTAGATATTTTGAACATTAAATTCAGACACATTTACTTATGCAAAATCTTGAAAGCATCTTTGCCACAATAATAACTTTATTTTCCTCTGCTTGATTGCTGAAGCCTAAGCCTTGACACTTGTGATGCACTCTGCCAAGAACATTAAGTATCCGAAAGTGATAAAGCTTCAATTTGCTAGACCATTAGACTAATTACTGCAATAATTAAGTAACTACTTGATTAGAACTAATGGGTACCTAATTATCCAGGAAGAAAGGATCAGGTGGTAATTAATAGAGTCAAGCTGATGTCTTATGACTTACCGTCCCCGATTACCAGACATTAGGGATTGAAACGGGTAAAAACAAACAATGCCAGTTGAGTGTTTATCTAGACCCCTGTAGCTGAGGCAAACAATCTGCTACTACCAACAGGGTGTGTAGATAATGACAAATGCAAAGACAATCAATATTCCAATTCTTCATGCTTGTCAGCAGGATAGTACTCTTTATACTGTGATTGTCAGTGGTCACTAGCTCCAGTGTTTGAAAAGCTAAACAGCAGTGAATAGACATGGTATTGGTCTCACAGTGTGTTAAGCATTGGTGATATTCACGTAACAGTATGAGATTTTGCCCGTAATGAATAATCAACGTGTTTATCAAAAAAACAATAAATAGATCCATAATAAATCATAGAAATCAGGGCTCCCGAGTGGCGCAGTGGTCTAAGACACTGCATCTCAGTACAAGAGGCGTCAATGCAGTACCTGGTTTGAATCCAGGCTGCATCACATCCGGCCATGATTGGGAGTCCCATTGGTCGGCGCACAATTGGCCCAGCGTCGTCTGGGTTTGGCCGGGGTAGGCCGTCATTGTAAATAAGAATTTGTTCTTAGCTCACTTGCCTAGTTAAATAAAGGTTAAAAAAATATATATATACTGTATATCAGGGATCATCAACTAGACTCAGCTGCAGGCTGTTTTTCTTCTGGAGCGGATGGTGGGGGGGCCGGTACATTACAAATCATTTGTAGACTGCAAATTGACCACAGAAGCCCAAACGGATATGTTTGACTAAAACGTAACCATTTCAAATCTTGCTTACATTTGTATATGATTACGTGTCTCTCTAGTATGTGTGGGAATATCTGGATTGATTTCTTAAATTAAAATCACTTTGAGCTGAGTTGGGGAACCCTGCTGTATATCAATACAACTTTATGCCCTGTGAGGTGGTGGAAATATTGGTGTTCCACAACATAGTACTTCTAAGAGAAGGGGTTTAGCCACCTAAGGTAGTCAGTCTATGGCCACAAAGCATTAGTTTTACTTAAAAATATTTTAGCTTATTGGAAAATTCTTACCATCTACATGATGTTCTTGATTATTGTTGTTGTCTAAGTGGAAACTTCAATGACGAGACTCTTACAAGTATTACATCTAAGAAAATAAATAATTTAGTCTGAGTTTTAATCACATTTCACAATGAACATGTTCAGCACTTCAAACATAGAGAAAGATGAATTGAGACAAATCTAAAATGTATAGAATTATACAATTTGCATAAAGTGTATTATCTAAGCATTCAAGGCTTTTAGTAAGGGTGTTGAAAAGGTCATTAAAAATGAAGTATATTGAATACAAAACCAGAGCATTATCCCTCAATACATCAATCTGCCTGTATTAATATATAATTGTTATAAGATGGGCAGCAGTCAAAGCCGCTCTATATATATATATATAATATGCATGAATATAAGTTCCACCAAATGTGAAATGTGAAGCTTTTTTGATGTATAGGTTCTTTTTTATTAATGTTTGAATAATATGTGCCTGGAGGGTGGGATATACATTTTATGAGTAGTCCTCGGCTCGTACATTCCCATTACATATTTAAAATGAAATAATTACTGTTATTCGGATTGAGCATGCAATTGTTGAGAATTCTGAATTTGTTAAGACTGATGGGTAGTAAATTGGAGGGGAAGGAGTCAATTCGTAAAGCCCTGACTTCTGGCCATTATGTTAAGGAAACCCAATGTGTGATGTGAATTATGAATACAGTAAACAAACAGGCACAAGGCAGATTATGATCTACAGACCCCAAATGTCTTTAGAGTATGAGCTGCATGAGAAATCACTATAATGCATGGTGGAAATATAATGCATCAGAGTAGTTCATTGTTTTGAAACTGTAGAGCAAACCCTACTATATGTTTGGAGTCTGGTCCTGCAGTACTTCAATGACATCAGCTCTTAGTCATTATAATTACACTGTAATAACCCTGGATCAAGTCACAATGTACCTCTTACACACCTTAAGGTCAAGCAGGGACTGTAATACTCCATCATTTCTCAAACTATTAGGGAGGAAAGGAGTAACCCCAACTGTGAAGCTACTGTATAACATAGGGCAAAAACTATACAAAGATTGTTCATAGCCAGCTGGGGACATCATATGCTGCAGTCAATGGTACACACAAGTATATTGTCATGTTGCAAGAGGGTGTACTTAAACAACCCCATCACTGCAGCTGTAGCTGAACCATCCAGGGAGAGTGCTACCACAACAGATAAGAGGCCAGTATGGTGGAGAGGGTGTGGGGTCTCCAGCCGTCTATTCCTCTGAGAGCCCCATTGAGGGGTTTCTAACAAGATGAAAATTAAGGGCATAGTTACAGTACAGTACGTATGTTGTCTCCTGCACCATGGTCCTTGAGAGCAGATGCCTTTGATGTTGAGGCCATGTAAAAATAGGGCTCTCTCTATGGTTTTCTACCTGGGTTGGTTGACTGAAAGCCAGGGCTCGTGTGATGCAACAGTAGTGTCAATTAGTCAAGTGTTTACTGGTCTCTCTCCAGGAAAGATCAGTCTACTACTCTGGAGAAGTTTGGAGAGTGGTTATTTGTAGCACTGTGGCCTACTGTTGTAACTTCAAGGTTTGTCCTGTCTGTTGATGTTTTAGAGGGACTTCAGAGCTTGAAGGTAAGCACCCGAGGTGCTGTATGTTGTCTGTTTTTGTTAGGGCACACTGGTGACTCATTCTATCTCAGATAAGTGACAAATAGGACAATGCAATTGCCACGGAAGTACCACAAATACTCTCGACTAGAGACATTTGGTAGTCCCCTGCTCTACCAGATGTGGTTCTAATAAGGTAATGGTTGTATGTAGGGATATAAGAAATGATATGTACCATAATTAGGTATATTCAATTTCTCACTGCTTACCTTTTGTAATAAAATAAGGCATCTGCTATCTCTCTCACTCTTTCCTTGCTGCTCACAAAGCTCTAAGGCTACAGTGAATTGATGTACGGTGCAATCATCTGCTAGGAGCTGATGTGATGTAAATGAAACTAATTAGGGAAATGACAAACATAATTAATAAAACAGGTTTAAGTTGTGAAAACACTGTCAGCGGAATGAATGAAGATGCTGCCGCTCTGCCTTCGCTTTTTGTGGCCGTTCAATTATTAGATCATGGATCGTTTCTGAGCAGTAGCTCCCTTCTCTCTTTCCCCTTTACTCTCTCTCTCTCTCTCTCTCTCTCTCTCTCTCTCTCTCTCTCTCTCTCTCTCTCTCTCTCTCTCTCTCTCTCTCTCTCTCTCTCTCTCTCTCTCACACACATGTTTTCAACTCTGCGTAGAGACCTGAGGAAAAGGAGGGGGAGGCACCATCCTGTGGAAGGGAAATAAATGTGCCTGTCCATCCACCGCCTGGAAGAAATTAATTGCAGACTCCTCATCCTGTCTGGGTACAACAGGGGCATTAACATAAGCAATTTGCGTTCAACTTCTTCTGCTGGCTGCTTAATAGAGCATCGGACCTGGCCGATAAGGCTCGAGGTCCCTGATGCATTAGCATTTTCATAATATCAAAATATTATAGCGCCGTGATTTGCCAAAGCCCTTTCATTATTGATAAGAACAAAAGGTTTTATACATTACAAAAGGGGAGCATGCCCTATAATTACGGCAAGCAAATTAGGGTGTGCAGTAAAGTCAGTTACATTTTGAAGGAAAATAATGATGCTGGAGACGTTTCTCCTTCCCTCAGGATTGGGAAAATAATAGATTCAACTACATCGACACACAGGGTGGAGGAGTGCCCTCACAGGATCATGAAGAGCAGTGCCTACACAAGAAAAGGAGCAAGTGGTTTTGGCCTTTAGAGCAACAATGCATACAGAACATAAACTTAGTGTAGTTTGGTCCAATGTATTCCACCCAAATCACCCTCCCCACCCACTTTGAACACTCCACCCCGCCTGCCACACCCATACCTCACACACACCGACCATTGGTTGAGGATTTATCACCAAAGTATGTGGTCTACGTGATTTGTATTCTGACAACATAGCCTTCCAGATGTGTCATATTCTCAGGTGGACTTTCACACCAGGTGCCACAGATGCCAAGCGAGGCTCCGGGGCGATGGAAATTGAGATAATTAGGTTAGGTCTCTGAAGACTTCTCCATCATCAACCACTGATTGTTGCTGCTCTATGTTTGTCCCAGACTCCTTAAAGGTTTCCCTAAAGTGTCCTCTGTGAAAGTGTTTCACACAATCTGTTGCATGATGGCGCTAACCTTTCACTGTGACTGACTCTGTTTGAAGATCTTTTTCTTTGTTAAAGAGTAAAGGTCAGAAAAACATCAACCCTTTTTAAGGGCTCACTCCTTCATCTTAAGATTCACTATATATACAAAAGTATGTGAACTGTAAGTGCTGTTATTGTGAAGTGAAAATGTCTAGGAGCAACAATGGTTCAGCGGCGAAGTGGTAGGCCAAACAATCTCACAGAACTGGACTGCAGAGTGCTGAAGTGTGTAGAGCATAACAATCGACTGTCCTCGGTTGCAACACTCACTACTGAGTTCGAAACTGCCTCTGAAAGCAACGTCAGCACAATAACTGTTCGTCGGGAGCTTCATGAAATGGGTTTCCATGGCCAAGCAGCAGCACCCAAGCCTAAGACCACCATGCGCAATGCCAAGCGTTTTCTGGAGTGGTGTAAAGCTCGCCACCAATGGACTCTGGAGCAGTGGAAACGCGTTCTCTGGAGTGATGAATCACTCTTCACCACCTGGCAATGCAACGGATGAATCTCGGTTTGGCAGATGCCAGGAGAACGCTACCGGCCCCAATGCATAGTGCCAACTGTAAAGTTTTGTGGAGGAAGAATAATGGTTGGGGCTGTTTTTCATGGTTCGGGCTAGACCCCTTAGTACCAGTGAAGGGAAATCTTAACGCTACAGCGTACAATGACATTCTAGACAATTCTGTGCTTCCAACTTTGTGACAACAGTTTGGGGAAAGCCCTTTCCTGTTTCAGCATGACAATGCTGCCGTGCACAAAGCAAGGTCCATACAGAAATGGTTTGTCGAGATCATTGTGGAAGAACTTGCCTGACCTACACAGAGACCCGACTTCAACCCCATCGAACACCTTTCGGATAAATTGGAAAGCCGACTGCGAGCCAGGCCTGATCCTCCAACATCAGTGCCAGACCTCACTAATGCTATTGCGGCTGAATGGAAGCAACTCGCCGCAGCAATGTTCCAATATCTAGTGGAAAGCCTTCCCAGAAGAGTGGAGGCTGTTAAAGCAGCAAAGGGGGGACCAACTCCATATTAATGCCCATGATTTTGCAATGAGATATTCGAGAAACAGCTATCCACATACTTTTGTTCATGTAGTGTATCCAGTTGAAGTCGGAAGTTTACATACACATAGGTTGGAGTCATTAAAACTCGTTTTTCAACCACTCCACAAATTTCTTGTCAACAAACTATAGTTTTGGCAAGTCGGTTAGGACATCTACTTTGTGCATGACACAAGTAATTTTTCCAACAATTGTTTACAGACAGATTATTTCACTTATAATTCACTGTATCACAATTACATTGGGTCAGAAGTTTACATACACTAAGTTGACTGTGCCTTTAAACAGCTTGGAAAATTCCAGAAAATTATGTCATGGTTATAGAAGCTTCTGATAGGCTAATTGACATCATTTGAGTCAATTGGAGGTGTACCTGTGGATGTATTTCAAGGCCTACCTTCAAACTCGTTGCTTGACATCATGGGAAAATCAAAAGAAATCAGCCAAGACCTCAGAAAAAAATGTGTAGACCTCCACAAGTCTGGTTCGTCCTTGGGAGCAATTTCCAAATGCCTGAAGGTACCACGTTCATCTGTACAAACAATAGTACCAAGTATAAACACCATGGGACCACACAGCTGTCATACCGCTCAGGAAGGAGATGCGTTCTGTCTCCTAAAGATGAACGTACTTTGGTGCAAAAAGTGCAAATAAATCCCAGAGCAACAGAAAAGGACCTTGTGAAGATGCTGGAGGAAACAGGTACAAAAGTATCTATATCCACAGTAAAACGTGTCCTATATCGACATGACCTGAAAGGCAGCTCAGCAAGGAAGAAGCCACTGCTCCAAAACCGCCATAAAAAAGCCAGACTACGGTTTGCAACTGCACATGGGGACAAAGATCGTACTTTTTGGAGAAATGTCCTCAAATCTGATGAAACAAAAATAGAACTGTTTGGCCATAATGACCATCATTATGTTTGGAGGATAAAGGGGGTGACTTGCAAGCTGAAGAACACCATCCCAACTGTGAAGCATGGGGGTGGCAGCATCATGTTGTGGGGGTGCTTTGCTGCAGGTGCACTTCACAAAATGGATGGCATCATGAGGCAGGAAAATGATGTGGATATATTGAAGCAACATCTCAAGACATCAGTCAGGAAGTTAAAGCTTGGTCGCAAATGGGTCTTCCAAATGGACAATGACCCCAAGCATAATTCCAAAGTTGTGGCAAAATGGCTTAAGGACAACAAAGTCAAGGTATTGGAGTGGCCATCACAAAGCTCTGCCCTCAAACCTATAGAGAATTTGTCGGCAGAACTGAAAAAGCGTGTGCGAGCAAGGAGGCCTACAAACCTGACTCAGTTACACCAGCTCTGTGAGGAGGAATGGGCCAAAATTCATCCAACTTATTGTGGGAAGCTTGTGGAACGTTTGACCCAAGTTAAACAATTTAAAGGCAATGCTACCAAATACTAATTAAGTGTATGTAAACTTCTGACCCACCGTGAATTTGGTGAAAGAAATACAAGCTGAAAGAAATCTTTCTCTCAACTATTATTCTGAAATGTCACATTCTAAAAAGAAAATGGTGATCCTAACTGACCTAAAACAGGGAATTTTTACTAGGATTAAAAGTCAGGGATTGTGAAAAACTGAGTTTAAATATATTTGGCTAAGGTGTATGTAATCTTCCGCCTTCAACTGTATATTTTGACTGTAGACTAAAGAGTCTCAAAGTGTCTTTATTATGTCTGACAAGCTAGATGGACAGAGGATGTTGGGGGATGATGATTAAGTTCGTCCATTGAATGACACAAAGTATGCTGAAAAGTGCAGATTATCACCTGTCTAGTTCAATCATTTTACTTTTATCCACAAAAGAGAGATATAACATGAATACGAGGGGTCATTCTGGGAGGAACCAAGTCTTCAATATCAAAATGAGAAAAGTACCATAGTGAAACGAAACACACAGTAACACTAGCAGTTTGTCTTCATTGGCAGAACTATAAATTATGTGAATCTAGAGAACTGAAGACTAGGCCACTGAATCCCGCTGAGTTTTGTTGTTGATTACATAGGATGTGAATGTAATTTCTTCCCTTAATGATTCTGTCCCGAAACATGTGTGTTAGTGAGGCCAGAGTTTCCTCCTTTACTGTAAGCATAGTAATAAAAACCTTAAAGCAGCAATCAGCAGTAGAAACAATAACAAAGCAGCGCTCTCCCCACCCTTGTTTCGGTAAAAAGCTAAGAGATGGGTCTGGAGAAAGGTAACCACTCTCAAATTCATAGATAGAGCTATGGATGCAGGGACTGACCATCCACAATTATAGTTTGAACCATGTTTTCAGGCTATATAGTGTTTGTTTTCATTAACTTTGTTTACAAACATTGGAGTAAAACAAGCTTATATAGGTTGGATTCTGATGGGGTACAACAGTTGAACTAAGCTCACTAGGCATTTATTATTATATTCTTCAAGAATCAATGGGTAGATATAATTAATTAAGGCCAAAAATGGATGTACTGTAGCAACTAGCTCTTCTTGCTTCCAAAGAATATGATTCTATGAAGGCCTAGGATATCTCTGAATCACTATAGCCTGAACAGTAATAAGGAATGAATAAGGAATAAGGAAGTGGAAGGATGCTCTATTGTAACACCACTTGCCCTTGCACTGTAGGATTACAGTCTGATTGTTTCATAGTTGGGCCCTGGTAATCGTTGTTTCACAGTGTCCCATAGTGCACCACCCTGCTTATCATTCATTAACCTCCAACTGTGGTGTCATTCTGGCCTCCCAACATTCATTCCCTCGCCAGTTGATGACATACAATACATTCTCATGCAGGAAGGATGCTCATCTATGCTAATTTATCGTAAGTCCACTGCCCAGTTAAAGGTGACATCATTTTTTTAATTTGGTGGCTCTTCATCTAATTTCCCAGTGCTGATAATAATTAATTAGCCTGCTTATTATATATTTTTCTTTAGTCTTCGAGAGCCTCCCCATCTGGAGGGAAGACAGTCCTCTCTGTGTCTGATTAATGGCAGGGAGAGACAGTTGCCAGTGCTGCTATGTCACTGAAGCCTTGCTGTCTGGTTCAGGTCAGAACCATGCACCTGGCAGCATGGAGCTGGACCAGTACAAATCACTCTCCGCACAGCATTGTGAGAACGACTCCCATATAACAACAACAAACAGAAAATAAACTGAAATGTTTTTTAGCAATGATACTCCTGTTAATTAATTCAAAATAGCTCTATCAATCAATGAATGGGAATGGGGGGTTATTCCACCTTAACCTGTCCTTGAGGTGAACAGACCAATAAACTGACAGAATCACTGTATTATTAGTTGATGTGACACATCCTAAACTTGGAAAAGCAGCAGTGTGTGAAATAGGCTGCTGATTTGCATGTCAAGTTACTCACTCACCTCATGAAGGGAAGCCACCATTTCAAAAACAACTAAGTCAATGTGGTAAAGATTTAGTTTAAATATATATCACGTTAGCTCCCAATATTTATTAGTAAAGCAGCTTGATTGAATAGTATTTATTTTCCCTAGCAGTTGCTTGAAGCTACTTCAACTGACCGATCAATTACAATGTGTGCATACTCTGCTGGAATGTTGCCCTTGAGATAGAAAGTCATCTTCTTATCCTTAACCTATAAAACAAACACAGTGACGTTAGCCCTCTAGCTGCCCAGACAGAGGAAGAGCAGGCCAAGGATCTCTCATGCCACTGGAACCTTGACTCATTTGTCACCACTGTGTCGAAGGAAAGATGACATTTACAGCCCTGTGAAGTGACTGCCTCCAGCTCGCCGGCCACCCTCAAGTAATAAATGTTTACCTTAAAGAAAGAGGTCTGTGAACTCAGTTTTTTATATATATATATAAAAAAATATATATATATATATATTTTCTATATATATATATATATGAAAGGGGGGCTTTACACACGGGGTGCTTATTTCCTCCACCTTTCACTCACTCTGTCAAACAGAACCAGATTAATGGCACAATTTATCCTACAAATCACATTAGAAGAAATACACACTAAGGTGAAAAACTTTCTCCCATCCATTCCCCAGCTGTGATATCTGTTCATATGAAATGTATTCCTGCCAGACATTTACAGAGGTGTACAATGAAGGTGAAGAGGCATAATGACAATAGGAAGAAGACGTGTGTCTGGGAAAATGTACTTTAGAAAGAGAAGGATATATGGTTCATTCTCGCTCTAATAAACCCATGAAAATGCTCACACAAAAACAGGTTTACATGCAGTGTGAGACTGTGAATGCTGCTTATGCATGTTAGTGTCCTTGTTGCTTGAATGTGTAATGATGATGAGACTAGTAGAATTATTGCTTCACAAGATCTACAAGAAATACAATAAAAAATTACAACATTAAATGCATACATACAGTATAATCACTTAAAGAGTAGACAATGGCAGAGGGACTATTTGTGAGGCTGTCCTCCTCTATATTCAATGTGATGCCTGTACCATTCTGAGAAGTGAAGTCCTTGAAGAATCCCCCCTGACACAAATCCATAAATGCCTGAATAACCTTAATATTTAAACAGATAAAAAGAGGTGCCCGTTGAGATTCTTTCAAAAAGACTTTGAATATTAGACTGTGAGTCCTGGGAGGCCACTTTTCACAGATAGGACTTAAATCCGATTAGATTTGAATAGAGCTGTACCGTGTGCAGGATGGACCACAGAGGAGTAGAGGGATTCAGGTGGGAGGGATAACAGTCTGTTCTAATTACTGGCTCGCCACTCCCCGGCAGACATGGTACCAAAGTAGGGGGGGCAGGAGGTGCATGCTGGGAGCTAGGCTGAGTGAAATCTAAAGGCTACACACTGTATGGTGGTGATTCCACAAGTGACATAAAGTTAGAGTACTATGAACACTGTGAGCTTGACTGATCTGTGAAGAGTTGGATGTTTTTCAATGGCCGCCTTCTTGCAATCTTGGATTAAGTAGCTAGCTATTAAGACATGAAATAATTCTAACCAAAGGAGAAAAATCGGAATCTTTGTGTAATTCTCTCCCAATAACGATAACATCACAATAGACCTCTGAAATACCAGTGGTGCAGCGCATTAAGAGATAACGGTACATGCTAGGAAGATATAGCACGAGTGTGTGTCATAGGTAGAGAGAGAGAGAGAGAGAGAGAGAGAGAGAGAGAGAGAGAGAAAAAGGAGGGTGAAAGAGAGAGCAAAAGGAGGGTGAAAGAGAGAGAGAGAGAGAGCAAAAGGAGGGTGAAAGAGAGAGAGTGAGAGAGAGAGAGAGAGAGAGAGAGCAAAAGGAGGGTGAAAGAGAGAGCAGTGAGAGAGAGAGCTAAAGGAGGCCGCCCTGTACCGACTGCGTGTCAGATGTGGGAGCTGGGCTGTTATCTGCTGATCCCAGAACTTCCCCTGGAGCGCCGGAGTGGGTCTGTCTCACGTAGTGCACCCTGCACTGGGACCACGCTGCCGGCTGACAGGAAGGCTCGATTAGCGTGCCACAAAGAGGCCGAAACAGAGGAGCACTTCCTCGACCAAAGGAGGTTAGTCTGGAGAACACACTCCAGCCCTCCTTCCTGAAAGGGGACAGTGACAAACACACACACTGGACAGCCCAGCTCAGGGACTGCATTACGGACTTGGATCTAATTTCTTTGACACACACAGAGAAAGACACACACACACACACACACACACACACACACACACACACACACACACACACACACACACACACACACACACACACACAGTTGATATATTACAGTGATTGAGATATACACAAAATGTATTCAGGTCAATGTGTTAAGTTCTTATTAATGAGTGAATAAAAAAGTCAAGTCTAAATCTAGTCTATAAGTAGAACACAACTGTTTCATTGATTTTGAAGGTCACACACTTCACCTTTTTGGGAGGGTGCTTGCAGTCCTCCAGAGAATGAGATGAGTATGTTTGGGCTGGCCCCGGTCCTGCGCGTGCTGCCACAACCCAGACAATAGAATGGGGATGTGGAAGTGGGCCTGGGCCAGATGAGGAAAAGGAGATAGCATGGGTGGGGTGAGGGGTGGAGGTGCGCAGAGTGGGGAGCGGTGGGCTGTTATGGGACCTTGTGCCGGATTGGCATTGTTCATGAGAGGAAAAACACCAACAACAACAACAATTAAAAAACACAACACTTCCTGAATCTTTTTATATGATCACGCAGAGAACAATTGAGCGGGTGGGATCTGCTACTTTGAGGATATTGGTGGAAGCCTCCCCTTTGAGTCTTGCAATGATCTTTTCACACCTCTCTCTGAAACAGGCAGGAAAAATAAAACAATGCAGTTTGCTGACCAAGAGGCCTACTGATCAAGTACATCATGTCCACTGAGAAAGATTACAATACCCTTTGACCTATGATACATTAAATAATGAACTAAAGGTTAATAAGGGAAACTCCAATATGAATTGATATTTCTTCCAAATACAGCATATGAAATAGATCATTACCATGGTACCAAGCTCAACAGATTTCACTTATATCAAGAAATGACTTAGAATGGAATGCATGGAACAAAGACTGAACAAGGAGAGGATGAAGAGGCCTCTGTTAGGCATCACACTGGAGATGAACCTTGGCTTTACTTAGATGTTGGCCTCCACCTGAGCAGACACTTGATAGTCATCAGTTTTTGTCGACTCAAGAACTAAGGAAGGACCACACAGGTTGTATAAAAATGCTGGAGTTTTCGGACATGCCTTGAAATAAGATCGCCATCTAAACGACTGAGAAGAGAAAGTAAGTGTGTGTGTGTGTACGTGTGCACGTGTGTGTAACTGTGTGTGTGTAACTGTGTGTGTGTAACTGTGTGTGTGTATAACTGTGTGCGCATGTAGGTCTGTTTCTTTGTCTGACTTTTCTCCACTGAGTGTGCTTGGTTGTAGATTTCACTAACCCTGAGGTCATGCACCTGATATTCCTCTGAATCATGCTGTTAGCTGAAGTGTAAAAATCCTCCCAGGGAAAGATGTATCAGGGGATAAGAATCCAGTGGTGTGATGTACTGTAATAGTGCTAGAGCCTCCAGGCCTGGACTAGACATTGGTATTTTAACCATCTAGTTCTGACACCATTGTACCTAGCTTTCCAGTGATATACTCTAATACTCACATGGGTTGTGGCTGGATCAGAGCAAGTTGGAATATTGTCATTAAGTAGAACCAGATGTAGACATTGTCTAGGTGTGGGTATTATTAGTGTCTGCATAATTGAGTGAGTGAACAACATAAATAGATAGCTCATTTTTTTATTTTTTTATTTCACCTTTATTTAACCAGGTAGGCCAGTTGAGAACAAGTTCTCATTTACAACTGCGACCTGGCCAAGATAAAGCAAAGCAGTGCGACAAAAAACAACAACTCAGAGTTACACATGGAATAAACAAAAGTACAGTCAATAACAATAGAAAAATCTATATACAGTGTGTGCAAATGAAGTAAGGAGGTAAGGCAATAAATAGGCCATAGTAGCGAAGTGATTACAATTTAGCAAATTAACAATGGAGTGATAGATGTGCAGAAGATGATGTGCAAGTAGAAATACTGGTGTGCAAAAGAGCAAAACGTAAATAAAAACAATATGGGGATGAGGTAGGTAGTTGGATGGGCTATTTACAGATGGGCTGTGTACAGCTGCAGCAATCGGTGAGCTGCTCAGATAGCTGATGCTTAAAGTTAGAGAGGGAGATATAAGTCTCCAACTTCAGCGATTTTTGCAATTCGTTCCAGTCATTGGCAGCAGAGAACTTTAAGGAAAGGCGGCCAAAGGAGGTGTGGCTTTGGGGATAACCAGTGAGATATACCTGCTGGAGCGCGTACTACGGGTGGGTGTTGTTATGGTGACCAGTGAGTTGAGATAAGGCTGAGCTTTGCCGAGCAAAGACTTATAGATGACCTGGAGCCAGTGGGTCTGACGACGAATATGTAGCGAGGGCCAACCGACGAGAGCATACAGGTCGCAGTGGTGGGTGGTATAAGGGGCTTTGGTGACAAAACGGATGGCACTGTGATAGACTACATCCAGTTTGCTGAGTAGAGTGTGGGAGGCTATTTTGTAAATGACATCGCCGAAGTCGAGGATTAGTAGGATTGTCAGTTTTACGATGTTTGGCAGCGTGTAGATTAGATAGCATACTTATTGTTAGCCAATGTCATACAATTTTATTCTGGACATGGTAAAAACTGATGGTGGAAACTCTCAATGGGTTAAGCTAGAACACTTTACCTTCTCACAACATGTTACAGAGGCAACAAGAAATGCCTTGTTCCTTGGTCAGAGCTTAATGCATTCAGGTTACAGGCTTCTCCAGAAAGCTGCTTTCACCAATCCTGCCAGGTTACAATAATCTCTCTCCTCAACGGTCCTGGATGTGATGTAATGGCTTGGCACCACAAGTTAATCCCTCTATTTTGTATCAGTACAACCTCTTTCTGTCTGCAACACTCATGAAAGCTATGGGAGAAGCAAAGAACCCCATACACAGAGGAACAAACTAAGCAGGTGTGGTGAAAAAAGATTTAACACTAGATGTCAGGTAATAGTTTTTAAGACACTCTGACAAGAACTCTCTGGTGTGATTGCGTAGGAACATAGTGTGACCCATGTTTTTATATGGTGAAAGAGGTTTTTAGTCCGAGTGAACTTTGGGATTAGTCTTTGGTGGAGTTTGCTTAGGTGTTAGGTCAGGATGCTTTCAGTTCGCTCTTTCTGAAAGGCAGGATCATATAACGCCAACTCATGGCTGGGCTGCGGAAATGGTAGACTAATGAAGTCGATTGTGGAAATCTTTTGGCCTTGCAAAGCTGGTGGCCCTCTGAAATCTCAATGAGCCCACTGATACCCAAAGCAAAAAAAACGTTTTTTTGTGTGAGGGCTGTGGGGGAGGGAAAAGCTCAGAAAATTCTGACTATTTTTGTGTTTTACACAGTTAAGGGGAAAGAATGAGGGAAGTGGATGATTGTGGAGACTGGAGATTCTTTCTCATGAGATGAAGTCACTGAACTGGAGCTAACCCCAAAACCCGGCAGTCTGAAGGACATTCTCTGTTTCCTTTGATTAGAGAGGCCTCAATCCATGCTGTTAGGAGCACTCTGGAACTAACAGCTTTTCCTTTGCTCCTGCCACATACCATTTGAAACTGGATGGAAAACCTGAATTTACAGCCTACTTCTACAAATCTCAATCAGGATTTGGTTTAGCTCTGCTTCAGTTAGTACATTTTCAGTCATTGCAGAAATGTGTAAGAGGAAAGGGACTTCTACGTAGCTTGGCAGTTTGGCACACTTCAAAGATAATCATACTACTGCTCCCACCAGCGTGTGTGATGTCCAGTATTATCCAGAATAAACTCCAAGGTTCATCCTGTGACTTAGTGTATATGTGTATAATTAGTGGAAGCAAGTCTCTGATGCCTCCCTTTGTTTGCCTGGCCATAGGCATATGCATATTGTTCTATCGTGAGTTTGGGAGTATTTACCAACTGTCACTTCCCTTCTTTGCTTTTTATGTCAGCAACATATTACTTTTGATACATGCTCACACGCACTCACACATGGGCACACTACACACACACACACACACACACACACACACACACACACACACACACACACACACACACACACACACACACACACACACACACACACACACACACACACACACACACACACACACACACACACACACACACACAATATATAGACACACACACAGGCCAATGGTAACAGCTGTCTTGTATTCTGTGCTGGACAGGATCTAACACCACAGCAGAGAATCTGGGTCAGAATATTTGGAAAGCATGAATATGAAATGGTGTCCTCAAACTGGTGAATTAATATGACTTTCACTGGTGACATTTTCTAGCAGCATATGGCAGTGAGCTCATGGGAGAGCAGCGCTTTTTGATGAATGTTTTGAGTCTGAGGGACCAAAGGACGGTATTGGGCATATGTCACCTTCTGTTTTTGCCTTGTGAAATGGTAAAGCAGCCACACATCAACTGGATACTGAAGCCATAGAACTGCCATTTCAGATAACATTAACCCCTGCAGTTATAAAGCATGAAAAGGGATGGTTCCAACGCCCTATGTGTCTTGGGGGCTTGGGTGACAAGCAAAAAAATACACATTTCTGTTGTCTGAAAGGAAAACTGGACCTCTGTAAGATTCAATGGCTTCCTGGCTAAATATTCCACATTGACTTTACCTGGCATGAGGCATTGCAAAGGGTTAACACTGTAATATTGCACAAATCAGTCAATGATGAAATCCCAATTACCACTTGAGTTTAACGTTGATTAGTAAATTGAGTCCTCTCTCTGATGCAGTGTCTGTGGCGGCTTAAGCGTGGAGCTGGAACCTCATTCTCAGACTGCTGCCATTGTCTGTAGCCCTAATCACTGTTGTACCCACTACCCGTCTTCACCCACCACTCCCCCATCCTTCTTATCTTTACACTGAGGCACAAACATTTGTGTTCAGCAGTTTCTGCAAACAAATTCAAATTGAAAAGGGTAAAGTCAGAAATTAATTATCCATCTAAAGCCAATGTACTGGAAAATATAATTTATGGAACAATTATGAAAATGGTGCGCTTAAGTGAAAACCCTGCAATAATTTAATTAATATTTTATTCTAATACTCATTACATTTTTACCCATGGAGGATGTGATGGAATGTAGGCTGTTGAATGAAGTGGTATTTTCAGAGAAAAAAACTGCCTGTACTGCTCTCAATGAGATTGGAGCTTCAACAGCCTGTTGTTATATAGATAGCAGCTGGGAACCAAGAGGTGAATGTTCGGCGGGTGATTAAAACATTTAAAAGATGAGACTTTGACCCTTGACATTGAGATAGCTTATGTGATAAAGCATATTAACACAACGTTGTTGTGGACTTTATTTGACAGAAGAAACAATGTGAATTCCAGGGGATGACACATACGTACACTATGTGTACACTGCATGTACGTGAGCGTGTGTGCATGCATACATGCATGCATGCGTATGTACTGTACGAACAAACGTTTGTAGGCGCCTGAGCATTGCCCTGTGTGAGCAGGCATTTCCCTCCCCTTGTTACTCACATGGTAGTTCAGTGGCTTTGCAGCACACAGTGGCTCTTTATGCTAGGCAAGGACTTGCCCTTCTCCCTGTCAGCAGACCACTGGGAACAGTTCTCTGTGTGCACTCTCATTGGCATGCTAAAGAGCCCTGATATTTTTGTCTAACATATTAAAGAGGGAATTAAGCAGAGCTATTGAGGGCTTATGTCCTGAGCATTTTAACTTTTTTTCATGGCCATTATTTGAAATCCAGCCAAGTAAATTCTAAAGATGGGGACGATAGAGAATGGAAAGAGAGGTTATTGACAGCGCTGTGGTCAGTACTTTGAGAGACAAGCGGAAACAATGTGCTGACTGTTATCGAAGGACCGGCTTTACTGTATTGCATGGGGAAATAAGTGTCCTGTCTGTGCTTTTTTCACCAGCTTTTTTCTCTCCCAAGAAAGTTGTTACAATGAAACCAAGTCTAAAGCAGTAATTTGTAAGTCAAGAACCTGGCTGAGTGGATTTCTGTGGGGAGGGAGGAGTTGAACGGGGGTGGCGAGTGAAGCTAGGGCCTAGGGTCTATTCAGGGGCGAGTAAAACTGGGCAGCTTTGCCTGCCACCTCATTGGCCTCCTGTCCTGTGGTTAGCTCATGTGGTCAGGCACCACCAGCACATTAGTGGAAAGTGATAGTGGATATTCATTCAGATGTTAATTCAGTTTGGTAACAATTGGAAAAGCCTTATCTATAGTAATAGGACCCTATAATTCAAGGCAATGTTGGAGAGGCTTCTTTGTAAAACGTTCTTATTGTGCGGTTCATCCAATATCTATGAAGCAGAACATGACAATGGGTATGTTACTCATATTGTATGATATGCTCTCCTTTGAGCAGTGGTAATATCAGTTGGTCTGACAGCGGCAGATTCCCTGTCGGCTATATAGTACAGTGATAAATCCAGGAGGTTGCTCTGTTCTGCAGCCTGGGAACATTAGACAGAGCCCAGCTCTTTAGGCAGGCATTTATGACGGAGTCCCTAAAGTTACAAAACGATTATGACAGCCTTGAGCTGCCACTGGAAACAAACCCACTGACACGTTGACAAAATCCCTGCCCCGTGTTTATATCGCGTTTTGCAAAGAAATCAGAAAAGGTAATCATGTATGGAAGCCGGGGTTAAGAAGCAATGTAACAGTCTATTAACTTTAATATAGATATGTGGAATAAGCATATGCAGGGAGCTATTAGCATAAATCTTGGTTACACACGAGTGGTGCAGCGCACTCTGTTCTCTCTCTCCACAGTGGGGTCTAATGACAAACACTGTGAATGAACTGAGCCTGAGCCAGCCTGCTGACTGCACGCTTGAGCTCTCAATTAGCCCCCTTACCATTTACCCTCCTCTGCACTACCAGTCCTCCTGCCTTCTGCCTTTATACGGCCCTGCTGGGGTGGGACTGTTCAAACTGCCAGCTAATGATACAGCAACAAGGCTATAGGAAATGTAAACAATAATAAACAATTAAATGAAACAATGCATACACACCTGTATACTTTTAGATTGCATAGCTGTATCAGATTATATATTGTAGGGGAAATGTAAAGAGGACTGTCAGTTGATAAAAAAATTAATAAATCAAAACAACAGAAAAACACTACATTTTAGTGAAAGAGTACTTGTGCGAAAGGTTTGTCATCCATGTTGAGCAGAAGAACAACTCCATTATGTTTGATTCATCATCAAAGGGCCCTGAAAGGATACTGGAACAAGATAAATATTCCTGATTCCTCCACAGAACTATATTCATACTTCATAATGTTTGATGTTTTACTGAGAGAGGCTTTCAAAAGAACAGATGTGCTTAGAACTCCCCCAAAAATGATACAGGAGTAATGTCTAAAAACGAAGGCATGGAAGTGTTCATTATCCTATTAGTAGTAGTAGTAAAAGTACAGTAGCAGAGCAAGTATTTGTATTAGTAGTAGTAGTAAAAGTACAGTAGCAGAATAAGTATTTGTATTAGTAGTAGTAGTAAAAGTATAGTAGCAGAAGTCATTTTTGAATTAGTAGTTAGAAGAAGTGAATGATAATTCCATTGACTACCTCTTAATCTTAGAACGATAACTTTGTTACACTTAGCCCACTTTTAGGATGACAAACAACACTGTGGTTTGCTCTTCACTTATTTTACCTATGTGGTTCCGAGACGGTGAAACACATGTCATCTATGTCTACATTATGTTGTGAAGTGATGTTTGGCCTCCCTTTCCTCTGTTACTCTGAGGGTAAAGATTAGTCATCACCCCACTTAACATCCTCCTCACTTTCTCACATGGCTGTCCTCTGTTAGCACTATATCCTGGAGATGACACAGCACACAGGGTCTTCTTCACAGCTGCATTATGTTACATGGCACTCCATTTCCTTTTCAAGAAAATTAATAAACAATGCAACAATCTATGACTTGCTGTAGTCTAGCAGTTGAAAGTACCAGTCTTACCTTGGTACCATATTATGCTACTTGTGAGATCTAACTGTCAATTCATCTAGGACATTAACATCCCTACACCACTGCATACTCTGCCTGTCTGTGGAATGTCCCTACATTGTTTCTGTCGTATTGAACCCTCAGAACCACCATGCATATCACATTGTTGCATTGTAAAAGTCATACATCACATGATGGAAAAACTCAATTGAGTTGGAACCCACTGTAACATCTTCACAGGCTAATTGGATTGGTGTTTAGCAAGACCCCGAGAGGAGGCAGAGACTGCGTTCATGCATAAAATTGTCTTTGTTTTCTCACTGTCGTTTTCTCTCCCCTTCTCTCTTGGTTACATTTCCCACTGCCTCCCCCACATGCTCAAGCCATGGAAGGAGTTGTATTAGTATGTCTTTGTGCCAGCATGGGAGGAAAAAGAAATGATCTGGTATTGAATTTCAATAACACATTTCCTGGGGTCCTGCAGAGTACAAGCAATCAAGGGTTAAATTGGATCTGTAACGTATGCTCTGTGACCCACAAATCGCTTACCCATCAAACAGACTCATTACGAGCCAGCAAGCAGATGAGTGTTTGTGAGCCTTGCCTCTGAGCGGCGGGGATTGTGTGTATTACCACTAACACGGCCGAGGTATTTACATTTTGATTTTTTCGTAATGGGTTTTGACATGTTTCATTTCCTCTGGGGTAAGCGCTCGAGACCTCCGAAAGTAAATGTTGCTAAAAAGTCATCAAGGCAGAATATTAAAATGCCATCAAATAGGAATTTCACTAATGCGATGGGGCTGGGGCTTCAGGTACGCGGAGCCAGGGTCAGAGGGGCCTGGTTCTGGGAGAAACACTATTTGTTCCCCTTGGCTGCATTTCCCCCTCTTAAATACATTATTAAAGGACTTCTACCCCTCCCCCCTCCATCTCTCCACCGCTTGGGCCTCATAGTTCAGCCACACCATTTGAAATGAAAAAGAAGCAAGAGAAGGGTGAGCTGATGCACACAGACCTGCAAACTAACACCCTTTTGGCTTAATTGTCATCAAAGTATTGCATTCTGAAATGAATGACTTCGGTATATGAGGTACAAGTTGGCCAAGTGTACAAATCATAATGTTTTGTATGGCACTTTTGGTAAAGTTTGGAGGCTGAATTTTTGCATATGTCATTGCATAATTATGCACTTTTGAGTTGATAACTAGCTAACATTATAGTCGTGCCAGTTGGCTCAATGTAATTCAAATATCCCTATCATCATATGGAAGCCAATATGACACCAATATCAATGAAATTCACAAATCAACTTGATTGGATGTACACAACATCTATGATCCGTCCAGTAGTTACCGAGAACCACTATATTGGATTTTTGACAGGGTCGTTAGCATTAGGGTCGCCAGACAATTTTTTGTTCAAACCTAGCTTGAATTCTAGACGGTGGATTAAAACTCGGTTGCTGTGCAACAGTAGCAGCTAGATAGTAGAAGGTTAGCAGCTGTAGCTAGCTAGCTTTCACCAGTTGGATGAGAAGCAAAAAGAAGGTATCTAGATATATTTTGCTAAGGAAGGTTTTTCATTTGACTGAAGTCATCTGTGTAAACTGCTAACATGGGCACGGTTTCCCGATAGCGATGGAACTTAGGCTTACAAGTGTTTTAACAATGCGTTTCCCAAAACACTCCGCAGAGTGAACGGTCGCTAAGTGCGTCATTGGAGCATGTGTCAATACTTATAGGATCAAAAGAAAGTGAGCGCTGATCTTGGATCAGCTTTCTCAATTGAAATCTTACCTTAACATTAAAATGATTTCACAATACTGATGGCGGATCAGCTCCTATTACAGCTGCAAATACCGAGGCGGCTTATTCTTACTCAATAGAAATGCTCTAAAATCCCAGATTTGGCACATCATTGCACACGTTAGGATACACATAATGAAATATGTATCGAGACAAATTACAGACAGTAGCTTACAAGTAGCAAAATATAACTCAATTGATGGAACATAAAATATACCGTATTTCAATATGAATGAAATAGGCCTATAGCTTACTGTTTATATGTTAATGCAGTCATCTCGGTTTTCATTTTAAGCATATTTTTATACGTCGGTTGTTTGTATCAATTTAAAAGACATTAGCAATTTTGTATTTGTAGTCAACTTTGTTCTGAAGTTATCAGAGGTCCCAGAGAGACGGATAAACCATGTAATTCTATGTTTAGCACTGATCTTCTGTGTATAAAGTGGCATGGGGGTGCATAAAAGCATCTATCAACGCACTTAGATGTTCTAAGTGTTCTGAGGAAAGTGTTCGATTTTGAGCGTTTTCAAGTGCAACGTTAATAAGGATGGGTTTGGGAAACAGCTCAGAGATTTAACGATGCTCATACGAACATTCTAATGATGAAATTAGCCTTAAGATGCTTTTGGGAAACCGGGCCCAGGACACTTGCGTGTAATCAGAGCACAAACTAGTAAGCTAGCAAATGCCCTTGGCTGCTATTATAGCCAGTTAGATACACCAAACTTTGGGAACTTTGGGAAAATTGTCACACTGCTAATTCATAATAAATGCACACACCAGAACAGATGTTAGAAGATCCAAAGCAAATTCTAGCCCTTAACATATGCATTAATTCAGTACGCTCACTCCTCTGTCATTGCAATTTTCTTCTTATCATTATAATCCAAATTTGCGCTGATTGACAGAGTATCAAGTTACATTTCAATGTGTTTCCGGAATCCTGAAGTCACCACCAACAAGTAAAAAGTATCAGCGGTGTGGGTTGCATACAAAGCATCCAGGTAAAACAACAACATCATAATGATCATTGCTTGCTTGCGCGACCTGTGCACAGTCAAAAGAAAGTGCCATCCTTGCTAACTTGGTTAGGTATGTGATCAAATTAAACTGTTTTGAACACATCAACTGTTTTAGACATATTTTATTTTTTTACCAAACAAAAAAAATAAACGGTCAATCAGTAATGAGTGAATGAACAAAAACATTTTGGAACGAACGTGAGCCGTCATCTCCAGACGATCCATTTAAATAAGTTGATGTATGTACAGTATAAGAGGGTTTGTAGCATAATGGTTAGCATCACCGCCCTGGGATTTGAAGGTCCTGGGTTTGACTACCGGAGGAGATATTTTAACCATTCTTTTTCATCTATAGTTTTTTACATCCCCCTCCCTTTCCCAACACATACACACTGTTGTGGAACATGTAAACACGGTTTGTGCTTATTGTCATTTATTAGGTGTCTCTTAAAAAAGCCTTTGGATTCATTGGGCATCGTTGAGTGGCAAGGGACATGGAGTGTGACTGTAGTACTAGTGCATACGTGTTGCTACTATGGAGGAGAGAACGGTGGAGAGGCCAGCTCTCAAACTCTCAAGGAAGATGTCGTTGCCCTCATTTGTCAGATGCATGCCATCCCTTCGGTACAAATGCACACGATAAGTTGTACGGGTTGTGAACGCTTCTCCTTTTCAGGTGCTACTTTCTGTCATTCGAGAAGCTAAGAAATTTGACCCACGTGGAGCTGAAAAACAACTTATGCTTATTCATATGCACAGTACATCGCACACTATCAGTAGTAGATCACACACTATCAGATGTACTTATGTATATTCTGTTGCAAATCTGTGAGTACTCCCATCTGTTTTCATATTTATACTGCCATTTATAAATGTGGGACTGTGTGCTCTTTTACTGGAGATGGACAGCTGTGTACAACATTACTAAGAACATTTGTAGCTAAAGGATTTAGAGCACATATCCAATATCAGATTTGTAAATATGTATTCTTAAGTGTTTTGTACTTGTCTAATGACTTCTCAGCAGTTTGTCACATGTCACGGTGTTTGTATCAAGCCCAGTACTACTACAACTGATTCTACTACTCAGCTGTTCATCAAGACCTCAGCTGTTCATCAAGACCTTGAATGGTAGAATCAGGTATGTAAAACTGGGCTTGAACAAGAAAGCATCCATAACCCTGTAGCTCTTCAAAGGCAATTGTGGCCATCCCTGAAATGTTTATACAAAGTTTACTATGTCTGATGAATGTATGTTTGATTGTAAGTTGTATATTTTGTAATAACTCACTAATGTTTAAAGGTAATGTAGTACTAGGCCTTTCATCAGTAGACGTTAAAGTACATTTTCAGGTAAATAGTTAATGGCTTCATGTTGATTATTTTATGTATTTTCCAGGAGCTATCTTGATTGTCTTGTTAAAACAGATCTGGGGAAACATTTCCAGTTTACTACATATTGGCTAAACCCTCCTGCTGTGTTCCGGTCGAATTGGACCGATTTACAAGTTTTCTCTCTGAAAAATGTTTGAAGATCAAAAGCCTAATTCATAACTGCATTGTCCTGCTATTAAAAAATATTGTACAGTGCATTCTGAAAGTATTCAGACCCCTTGACTTGTTCCACATTTTGTTATGTTACAAAGTGGGATTAAAATGGATTTAATTGTCATTTATTTTATCAACGATCGACACAAAATACTCTGTAATGTCAAAGTGGAAGAAAAATTCTAACATTTGTAAAAAAGTATATGAAAAATCAAATGCTAATAAATCTTGATTAGATAGGAATTCAATCCCCTGAGTCAATACATGTTAGAATCAACTTTGGCAGTGATTGCAGCCGTGAGTCGCTAAGAGCTTTGTACACCTGGATTGTACAATATTTGCACTTTGTTATTTTTTTAATGTCTTCAAGCTCTGTCAGGTTGGTTGTTGATCTTTGCTAGACAGCCATTTTTAAGTCTTGCAATAGATATTCAATCCAATTTAAGTTGAAACTGTAACTAGGAGACTCAGGAACATTCAATATTGTCTTGGTAAGCACGTGTATATTTGGCCTTGTGTTTTATGTTATTGTCCTGTTGAAAGGTGAATTTGTCTCCCGGTGTCTGCTGGAAAGGAGACTGAGCCAGGTTTTCCTCTAGGATTATGCCTGTACGTAGCTCTATTCAATTTATTTTCCTTTGTATTAAGGACATGAAGTTAATTTCTTTGCCACATTTTTTGCAGTTTATCTTTAGTGCCTTATTGCAAACAGGATGCATGTTTTGGAATATTTTTCCTTCCTTTTTTTCACTCCGTCATTTAGGTTAGTATTGTCAATGTTGTTGATCCATCCTCAGTTTTCTCCTATCACAGCCGTTAAACTCTGTAACTGTTTTAAAGTCACCATTGGCCTCATGGTGAAATCCCTTTGCGGTTTCCTTCCTCTCCGGCAACTGAGTTAGAAAGGACACCTGTATCTTTGTTGTGACTAGGTGTATTAATACACCATTTAAAGTGTGATTAATAACTTCACCATTCTCAAAGGGATATTCAATGAATGTTTTTTTTTTGTTTTTTGATCTACCATTCTTTGTGAGGCATTGGAGAACCTCCCTGGTCTTTGTGGTTGAATTTGAGTTTGAAATGCACTGCTCAACTGAGGAACTTTCAGAAAGTTGTATGTGTGTGGTACAGATATGAGGTAGTCATTACAAAATTACGTTAAACACTTTATTGCACATACTGTAGATTGAGTCCATGCAACTTATTATGTGACATGTTAAGCAATTTATTGCTGAACTTATTTAGGCTTGCCATAACAAAGGGGTTGAATACTTATTGACTCAATATGTTTCAGCTTTTAGTTTGCAATTAATTTGCTAAAGCTGGTTGAAAGAATGCCAAGAGTGTGCAAAGCAGTCATCAAGGCAAAGGGTGGCTACTTTGAAGAATCTAAAATTTTAAATATATTTAGATTTGTTTAACACTTTTTTGGTTACTACATGATTCCGTATATGTTATTTCATAGTTTTGATGTTTTCACTATTATTCTACAATGTAGAAAATAGTATAAATAAAAAAAACTTTGAATGACTTTTGACTGGTATTTCCAAACTTTTGACTGGTATTGTAAAAGTATTCAGACCACTTGACTTTTTCCACATTTTGTTACGTTACAGCCTTATTCTAAAATAGATTAAATACGTACAAGTCCTCAGCAATCTACACACAATACCCCATAATGACAAAGTGAAAAAAGGTTTTTAGAATTTTAGAAAAGTATTTTGACCCTTTGCTTTGAGACTTGAAATTCAGCTCAGGTGCATCATGTTTCCATTGATCATCCTTGAGATGTTTCTACAACTTGATGGGAGTCCA
This sequence comes from Salmo salar, assembly GCF_965601325.2. Classification (NCBI taxonomy): domain Eukaryota; kingdom Metazoa; phylum Chordata; class Actinopteri; order Salmoniformes; family Salmonidae; genus Salmo; species Salmo salar. The sequence goes on along the minus strand of NC_138300.1, from coordinate 91,688,084 downwards.
CCTGTGGTAAATTCAATTGATTGGACATTATTTGGAAAGGCACACACCTATCTATATAAGGTCCCACAGTTGACGGCGCACGTCAGAGCAAAAACCAAGCCATGAGGTCGAATGAATTTTTCGTAGATCTCTGAGACAGGATTGTGTCGAGGCACAGATCTGGGAAAGGGTACCAAAACATTTCTGCAGCATTGAAGGTCCCCAAGAACACAGTGCCCCTATCATTCTTAATTGGAAGACATTTGGAACCCATCAAGACTTCTTAGAGCTGGCCACCAGGCCAAACTGAGCAATCAGAGGAGAAGGACCTTGATCAGGGAGGTGACCAAAAACCCAATGGTCACTCTGACAGAGCTCTGAAGTTCCTCTGTGGAGATGGGAGAACCTTCCAGAAGGACAACCATCTCTGCAGCACTCCACCAATCAGGCCTTTATGATAGACTGGCCAGACGGAAGCCACTCCTCAGTAAAAGGCACTTAACAGCCCACTTGGAGTTTGCCAAAAGGCACCTAAATACTCTCTGATCATGAGAAACAAGATACTCTGATCTGATGAAACCAGGATTGAAGTCTTTGGCCTGAATGCCAAGTGTCACGTCTGGAGGAAACCTGGCACCATCCCTACAGTGAAGCATGGTGGTGGCAGCATCATGCTGTTGGGATATTTTTCAGTGGCAGGGACTGGGAGACTAGTCAGGATCGATGCAAAGATGAATGGAGCAAAGTACAGTGAGATCCTTGATGAAAACCTACTCCAGAGCACTCAGGACCTCAGACTGGGGCAAAGGTTAACCTTCCAAAAGGACAACGACCTTAAGCACACAGCCAAGACTACGCGGGAGTGGCTTCGGGACAAGTCTCTGAATGTCCTTGAGTGGCTCAGCCAGAGCCCAGACTTAAACGCAATCAAACATCTCTGGAGAGACCTGAAAATAGCTGTGCAGCAACGCTCCCCATCCAACCTGACAGAGCTTGAGAGGATCTGCAGAGAAAAATGGGAGAAACTTCCCAAATACAGTTGTGCCAAGCTTGTAACATCATACCAAAGAAGACTCGAGGCTGTAATCGCTGCCAAAGGCGCTTCAACAAAGTACTGAGTAAAGGGTCTGAATACTTATGTATATGTATTGTTATTTTTTATTTATTTATAAATTAGCAAAATGTATTAAAAACCAGTTTTTGCTTTTTCATTATGGGGTATTGTGTGTTGATTGATGAGGAAAGAAAACAATTTAATCAATTTTATAATAAGGCTTTAACCTAACAAAATGTGGAGAAGGTCAAGGGGTCTGAATACTTTCTGAAGGCACTGTATATGTACACTACCATTCAAAAGTTTGGGGTCACTTAGAAATGTCCTTGTTTTCCATGAAAACATACATTATATGATTTGCAAAATTAATAGGAAATGTAGTCAAGATGTTGACAAGGTTATAAATAATGATTTTGAATTGAAATAATAATTGTCCTTCAAACTTTGCTTTCGTAAAAGAATCCTCCAATTGCAGCAATTATAGCCTTGCAGACCATCGGCATTCTATTTGTCAATTTGTTAAGGTAATCTGAAGAGATTTAACCCCATGCTTCCTGAAACAATTCCCACAAGTTGGATTGGCTTGATGGGCACGTCATACGTACCATATGGTCAAGCTGCTCCCAATACTGCTCAATAGGGTTGAGATCCGGTGACTGTGCTGGCCACTCCATTATAGACAGAATACGAGTTGACTGATTGTTCCCTAAATAGTTATTGCATAGTTTGAAGCTGTGCTTTGGGTCATTGTCCTGTTGTAGGAGGAAATTGGCTCCATTTAAGCGTGGTCCACAGGGTATGGCATGGCGTTGCAAAATGGAGTGATAGCCTTCCTTCTTCAAGATCCCTTTTACCCTGTACAAATCTCCCACTTTACCACCAACAACAAAGCACCCCCAGACCATCACATTGCCTCCACCATGCTTGACAGATGGCGTCAAGCACTCCTCCAGCATCTTTTATTTTTTTCTGCGTCTTCACGAATGTTCTTCTTTGTGATCTGAATACCTCTAACTTAGATTTGTCTGTCCATAACACTTTTTTCCAATCTTCCTCTGTCCAGTGTCTGTGTTCTTTTGCCCATCTTAATATTACATTTTTATTGGCCAGTCTGAGATAAGGCTTTTGCTTTGCAACTCTGCCTAGAAGGCCAGCATCATGGAGTCGCTTCTTCACTATTGATGTTGAGACTGGTGTTTTGCGGGTACTATTTAATGAAGCTGCCAGTTGAGGACTTTCAAACAAGACACTCTAATGTACATGAGCTCTTGCTCAGTTGTGCATCGGGGCCTCCCACTCCTCTTTCTATTCTGGTTAGAGCCAGTTTGCACTGTTTGCGCTGTTCTGTGAAGGGAGTAGTACACAGCGTTGTATGAGATCTTCAGTTTCTTTAGCAATTTTTCGCATGGAATAGCCTTCATTTTTTAGAACAAGAATAGACTGATGAGTTTCAGAAGAAAGTTATTTGTTTCTGGTCATTTTGAGCCTGTAATCGAACCCACAAATGCTGACGCTCCAGATACTCAACTAGTCCAAAGAAGGCCAGTTTTATTGCTTCTTTAATGAGTACAACAGCTTTCAGCTGTGCTAACATAATTGCAAAAGGGTTTTCTAATGATCAATTAGCCTTTTAAAATGATACATTTGGATTAGCTAACACAATGTGCCATTGGAACACAGGAGTGATGGTTGCTGATAGTGGGCCTCTTTACAGCTACAATAGTCATTTACAACATGAACAATGTCTGCACTGTATTTCTGATCAATTGGATGTTATTTTAATGTACTTTTTTTCCTTAAAAACAAGGACATTTCTAAGTGACCCCAAACTTTTGAACGGTAGTGTACATCATTAGGCTGTATGTATTTTTAGATATAGACCAATTGTAAATGTGCACTGCTAAAAAAAATAAAGGGAACACTAAAATAACACATCCTAGATCTGAATGAATGAAATAATCTTATTAAATACTTTTTTGTTTACATAGTTGAATGTGCTGACAACAAAATCACACAAAAATAATCAATGGAAATCCAATTTATCAACCCATGGAGGTCTGGATTTGGAGTCACACTCAAAATTAAAGTGGAAAACCACACTACAGGCTGATCCAACTTTGATGTAATGTCCTTAAAACAAGTCAAAATGAGGCTCAGTAGTGTGTGTGTGGCCTCCACGTGCCTGTATGACCTCCCAACAATGCCTGGGCATGCTCCTGATGAGGTGGTGGATGGTCTCCTGAGGGATCTCCTCCCAGACCTGGACTAAAGCATCCGCCAACTCCTGGACAGTCTGTGGTGCAACGTGATGTTGGTGGATGGAGTGAGACATGATGTCCCAGATGTGCTCAATTGGATTCAGGTCTGGGGAACGGGCGGGCCAGTCCATAGCATCAATGCCTTCCTCTTGCAGGAACTGCTGACACACTCCAGCCACATAAGGTCTAGCATTGTCTTGCATTAGGAGGAACCCAGGGCCAACCGCACCAGCATATGGTCTCACAAGGGGTCTGAGGATCTCATCTCGGTACCTAATGGCAGTCAGGCAGCAGAACGTTCTCCACGGCATCTCCAGACTCTGTCACGTCTGTCACGTGCTCAGTGTGAACCTGCTTTCATCTGTGAAGAGCACAGGGCGCCAGTGGCGAATTTGCCAATCTTGGTGTTCTCTGGCAAAGGCCAAACGTCCTGCACGGTGTTGGGCTGTAAGCACAACCCCCACCTGTGGACATCGGGCCCTCATACCACCCTCATGGAGTCTGTTTATGACCGTTTGAGCAGACACATGCACATTTGTGGCCTGCTGGAGGTCATTTTGCAGGGCTCTGGCAGTGCTCCTCCTTGCAGAAAGGCAGAGGTAGCGGTCCTGCTGCTGGGTTGTTGTCCTCCTACGGCCTCCTCCACGTCTCCTGATGTACTGGCCTGTCTCCTGGTAGCGCCTCCATGCTCTGGACACTACGCTGACAGACACAGCAAACCTTCTTGCCACAGCTTGCATTGACGTGCCATCCTGGATGAGCTGCACTACCTGAGCCACTTGTGTGGGTTGTAGACTCCGTCTCATGCTACCACTAGAGTGAAAGCACCACCAGCATTCAAAAGTGACCAAAACATCAGCCAGGAAGCATAGGAACTGAGAAGTGGTCTGTGGTCACCCCCTGCAGAACCACTCCTTTATTGGGGGTGTCTTGCTAATTGCCTATCATTTCCACCTGTTGTCTATTCCATTTGCACAACAGCATGTGAAATGTATTGTCAATCAGTGTTGCTTCCTAAGTGGACAGTTTGATTTCACAGAAATGTGATTGACTTGGAGTTACATTGTGTTGTTTAAGTGTTCCCTTTATTTTTTTGAGCAGTATATATTATTGTAGCGTCGTCATCTTTATTGCAAAAAGAAATACAAATACACACAACATTAAGCTACATAGCCATTTGACAGAGGGAATGAACTGCCCATTGTTCAGCACAGCAGTTGATATAACAGGCCCATGTTTGGGAAAAAAACAAGTGGATCTGTGCTCATGTCAACATTACACAGGTAATGCTACCAAAAAAAAATATTAAAACTTGTTACAAATGATGGAGTCACGCATGATTCACCAAATGATATTTTGAAAGAGGAAGTAAAGTACTTTAAGAATATGTTTTCGTTTCAGGTTCCTCCATCTCCACTAACTGAAACTAATTGTATGGATTTTTTTCCTAATAATAATGTAAAATTAACATCGGTACAGAAAGACTCATGTGAAGGCCAAATTACAGAGGAGGAACTGCTTGATGCAATTGGGGCCTTTAAGGATGGGAAAACTCCAGGGCTGCATGGCATACCAGTGGAAGTATACAAAACTTTTTTTGATATACTCAAAGGACCATTATTAGCATGTTTTAACCACTCCTATATAAATGGTAGATTATCAGACAGGCAACAAGAAGGTCTGATATCATTACTACTGAAACAGGACCCAAATGGTATATATAAAGATCCAGTCCATTTATAAAATTGGAGACCTCTTACACTTCAGTGTTGTGATGCAAAAATCCTAGCAAAATGCTTGGCGCATAGAATTAAAAAAGTATTGTCAGATATTATTCATCCTATTCAGACAGGTTTTTTACATGTACGATACATTGGAGATAATATAAGACAAGTACTGGAAACAATAGAAGACTATGAAATATCGGAGACACCAGGCCTGGTTTTCATAGCTGATTTTGAAAAGGCTTTTGATCAAGTACGACTGGAGTTTATATATAAATGCCTAGAATATTTCAATTTTGGAGAATCTCTTATAAAATGGGTTAAAGTTATGTATAGTAAACCTAGGTGTAAAATAGTAAATAATGGCTACATCTCAGAAAGTTTTAAACTATCTAGAGGAGTAAAACAAAGTTGTCCACTATCGGCATATTTATTTATTATTGCCATTGAAATGTTAGCTGTTAAGATTAGATCAAACAATAATATTAAGGAATTAGAAATCCGTGGCTTAAAAACCAAGGTGTCATTGTACGCTGATGATTCATGTTTTCTTTTAAAACCACAATTAGAGTCTCTCCACGGCCTCATAGAGGATCTAGATACTTTTGCTATCCTCTCTAGATTAAAACCAAATTATGATAAAACCAATTTGTAAGTCGCTCTGGATAAGAGCGTCTGCTAAATGACGTAAATGTAAATACGTATATTACGTATTGGATCACTAAACAATGCAAATTTTACATTACCATGTAGTTTACCAATTAAATGGTCTGATGGAGATGTAGACATACTCGGTATACAAATCCCAAAAGAAAGAAATTATCTCACTCCAATACATTTTTATAGAAAGTTAGCAAAAATAGATAAGATCTTGCTACCATGGAAAGGAAAATACCTGTCTATTTGTTGAAAAATCACCCTGATTAACTCTTTAATCATTTCACAGTTTACCTATTTGCTTATGGTTTTGCCTACACCTAGTGACCTGCGTTTTAAATTATATGAACAAAAAATATTCCATTTTATTTGGAAAGGCAAGCCAGATAAAATTAAAAGGGCCTATTTATATAACGAATATGAATTTGGAGGGCAGAAATCATTAAATATTAAAGCATTAGACCTCTCACTAAAGGCATCAGTCATACCAAAGTTATATTTAAATCCAAACTGGTTGTCTAGTAAATTGGTACAAATGTCTCATCCTATGTTCAAGAAGGGCCTTTTTCCCTTTATTCAGATTACAGCTGCCCACTTGCGGTTGTTTGAAAAAAGGAAATAATCTCCAAAATATCTTTATTTTTTAAACAAGCCCTAGAAAGTTGGTTGCAATTTCAGTTTAATCCACCTGAAAAGACAGAACAAATAATACAACAAATATTGTGGTTAAATTCAAATATAGTAATTGATAAAAAAACGGTATTTTTCGAATACATTTTTAAAAAAGGTATAATTTTAGTGAATGATATTATAAATAGGATTGGTGGAGTGATGTCACACATGCAGCTAACACAGACATATGGAAATGTCTGCTCTACCCAAAATTACAACCAATTAATTGCAGCATTACCACAAAAATGGAAGAGACAAGTAGAAGGGGGAAAAAGTAGGGAGCTTGTATGTCGGCCCTGTATTAAAGAACGTAAATGGTTAAAGAAAAGTGTGATAAATAAAAACATATACCAATTTCATTTAAGGACCAAAAAACTGATAGCTGTGCCATATAAATTGCACAATAGTTGGGAAGAGATTTTCGATGTGCCCATTCCATGGCACATGGTTTATGAATTGATACGCAAAACAACACCAGATTCAAAACTTCACATTTTTAAATTTAAATTACTATACAAAATTCCTGCAACTAATAGAATGTTATATATATGGGGGATACGATCTTCCCAGCCCTGAAGATTCTGCTGTGAGGAGGCAGAGTCATTAGATCATTTATTTTGGTATTGTCCATATGTAGCTCGTTTTTGGTCACAGGTCCAGGAATGGCTGAAGAATTGCAACATTTGCCTAGAACTAACGCTGCAGATAGCAATACTGGGTGATTTGAAAAGCCATAGTCAATCAATCAATCAATAATATAATAATTATTTTAGCAAAAATGTTTATTTTTAATTTACAATCTGTAGAAGCTATGAGAATAGAAAGGTTCAATTGTTTTGTGAAGCATCACAGCACAGTTGAAAAATATATGGCAAATAGAAATCCGAAATGGATGATGTTGATGGATAGATGGGAGGGATTGAATGGAGCTGAAGGGTGGGACTAATAACAAGATAAACAATGTAAAACATACGGGGTCTGTAAAATGTATATAGGTTCAGAACTTTTGTGATATAGCACAGTTACAAATAGAAATCAAACTGGATGGACATCAGAAATAGAGGAAGGACTAAAAACAAACAAAAAAGAACAATTGTAAAATAGACTGTGTCTGTAAAATGTGTATAAGATGAATAAATTGAAGGTAAAAGCCGAAGTGTTTATTAGTTTACTCCAATTGGGCGATCGGTGGTAGGGTTTGCGGTGAATAATAATAAAGGTATATTCTTTAAAAAAGCATGTATGTTTATATAGGTATGTGTATGTATATATGTGTATATGTATGCATGCATGTATGGATATATATATATATTTACCAAAAAAAGAAATGGGGGATTGGAAATGATGCAGACAATTACATTGATGGAAGCAATATTCTTTCCGCAATATTAAGCTGATCCACCCCTACAAAAAAATAAATAAGAATAATAATAAAATACAAATAATAATAACATTACACAGGTATGTTAACGGTTACAGAAATCAGGAATGCAGACAGGCTCTATAGACCTCTGTATGAGTGACTGTGTTGAACAAACCACCTGTTGTTATGTAGGGTACCTACTGACCAAAAATGATGTTATGAAATATGTATTTTTCAATGACATGTATTGTTAAAATAAAGGATAAGGAAATACAGCCGGGTACCAGAGACAAAACAGCTCACTCAATCAAACCTGATGGTGTTGTAAATATAAAAGCAAAGCATGCTTTCATATATGAAAAAAAATGCTTGAAAAGGTAGTGGAATGGGTAATGTCTTAGTGTGGGGTGGGAAGAATGCAATACATTACCTTGTATGCTGTACAAATCACATTATTGTGAGAGCACCGCCTCTATGCGTATGAATTAGGCTGTTTGAGAAGGTTTGAATCCTAAGCAACCTGCCTACACATTGTTGGAAGAAGACCAATATAGCTACTGTAGTGGGTCAAAACTGTGTGCTAGAAAATCTTGGGAGAGCATAGGTGAAGTACTCACTTCTCACTTAAAACATTGTTTTTTATTTTATTTACATAAACATTATCCATTGAAATTCCGCATTAAATATTTTGACAGAAAGCGTTATTCGACTCAATCTCCATCCCTATGTATAATTGAACACCGATCTTGTTCTAGTCTGTGGACAAATACTTTGACTGCTAACGGCTCAGGTTTAAACTGGCCATTGTGTCCCTCACATAGTTTTTTGTATTCCATGGGTATTCCTTTTGAGGCCATTAGCAGGCTGACAACCCACCAGCTGTCACTAATTGCCCACTAATGGGTTTGGGTGATGTGATGGTTTGTCTGTGAGGGGCGTTCAAAGTCTATACTGGAGGTCTTTCTGGATTGCCAAATCAAAGGGGACATATTTAAAAGGATGTAATGTTATTCTGTTAAATCATTTTAAACTGCACAGTACCTCTGCAATAACACTCAATTTACGCAAGTGTACGGAAACAGATGCCAATATTAAACCCCATAACCTACATTTTTTACATTGATTGAATATAACTATAGTACGGTTATATCTTGAAATCTATGGTAATGAGGATATCAAAATGACTTCTCTATTTGATATCTACATTATGCTATTACCTTATACGTATAACTTATCATTATTTCAAATATCATAGCTTTGTTGGGGGCAGTATCTATTGTCATGCATGATATTTGTATTCTTTGTGGCTGAGATCTTTGCAGGAGACAAGTAGGGCACGTGTCTGCCCTCTGCGTCAGCCAGCCCGCTAATAGATGTGAGGAGGTCATCTGGCATTAGCGGCAAAAGTACGTTAGCATTTGCGCTGAGCGTCTCTTGCCAGACTGTGTGCATGTTTGAAGGCGCTTGGACAAGCAGGCCCTTTCACGGTGATGAATGGCTTTTTTCAAGCGTTCTGCTCCCTAGTTATGAGAAGGGTGACCTGGTCATTGGACGACTTTATGAAGCTATAAAAAATGTATGTCAGTCTGCAGTCTCTAATGCCATCCCCAAACAGAAGAGGGAGGGCGAGGGGAGCCGGAATGGTAAAAAGGCCATTTACCCTCTCTCTAAATAGCTCTCTGACTGCCCTTCTCCACTTATCTGACAATGTCCTTGTCTTTTGATTCTCTTTTTTAAATTCTATATTTTTATGAGACAAAATTGAATCAACAGCAGACTGGACAGTATTTGTCCCATGTTTTTTACTGTCCAATACAGTCTGCTCACTCGTAATTAGTGTTTTGATATTGCATCCTTAATTCCATGCAATATGAAGCGTATAAAGAGATAAGAGAGAGAATTTATGGTGTACAGTTAGATAGAAAAGCATTCTTATTCACAGTTAATTGTCACATGGCATCATGATGTCCTATTTGCACCTACTTTGATTTCATCAATATCATAACACATGAAAGTCAATGTTAGGAGTGTACCATTTATCAACAATGTTATTTCTCTGTTGCCGAAAAGCATCAGTATGCTGATGAGCAAAGCCTTTTAATAATCCCCCTAGAGTCTATTGATGCACAGGTGCGTCAATATAAGTAACATAATAAAAAGAACGGCCATCAAAATCTGTCAGTTTTAACAAGGGATATTTGTTTTTTGCATGGGCTAAGTCTCAATCCACCGCATCTGCCTATGGCGGACTTCCACATCTGCGGTTGAAAGTGGCCATGCTACAGCGGTGTTTGTCAGACCATGAGACATCCTGAAAATCGGTTTTCTCATGAAAACTGCTTGGCCTACAAATATAATATAACCACAATATGGAAAGATGAGACTCACGAGCCCCACGTCGACATGACAACTTCTGTTGGTAGTGTCCGAACTGTTTGGACAACAAACTAATGTGACCCCACTGTGGAAAGGGGAGATTCTCCCGCACACGACTGGTCGGAAGGTAACTGGTACCAGTTTAAAAAAGGAATGGAAGTATGGAGGTAGTTTTGTGCCTACCCAAAAAAGGGGTTAAATGTTTGTAAAAAGAGATACACATTACCAGTCAAAAGTTTGGACACAGCTACTCATTCAAGGGTTATTCTTTATTTTATACATTGTAGAATAATAGTGAAGACATCAAACTATGAAATAACACACATGGAATCAGGTAGTAACCAAAAAAGTGTTAAACAAATCAAAATATATTTTAGATTTGAGATTCTTCAAAGTAGCCACCCTTTGCCTTGATGACAGTTTTGCACACACTTGGCATTCTCTCAACCAGCTTCATGAGGTAGTCACCTGGAATGCATTTCAATTAACAGGTGTGCCTTGTTAAAAGTACATTTCTTAATGCGTTTGAGCCAATCAGTTGTGTGGTGACAAGGCAGGGGTGGTATACAGAAGATAGCCCTATTTGGTAAAAGACCAAGTGCATATTATGTCAAGAACAAACTGAAATAAGCAAAGAGAAATGACAGTGCATCATTACTTTAACATGTTTAGGATAGGGGGCAGTATTTTCACGGCCGGATAAAAAACGTACCCGATTTAATCTGGTTATTACTCCTGCCCAGAAACGAGAATATGCAAACAAGTATTTGATTTGGATAGAAAACACCCTAAAGTTTCTAAAACTGTTTGAATGGTGTCTGTGAGTATAACAGAACTCATATGGCAGGCTAAAACCTGAGAAGATTCTATACAGGAAGTGCCCTCTCTGACCATTTCTTGGCCTTCTATAGCCTCTTTATCGAAAACAGAGGATCTCTGCTGTAACGTGACATTTTCTAAGGCTCCCATAGGCTCTCAGAAGGCGCCAGAACGGGGAATGATGACTCTGCAGTCCCTTGGCGAAAAACAGTAGCGCATTTGGATAGTGGTCGATCTGAGAACAATGACACGGGTGCGCGCATGCACGTGAAGAGTCCATTTTACATTTTCAGTCTTTGAACAAAAACAACGTATCCCGGTCGGAATATTATCGCTATTTTACGAGAAAAATTGCATAAAAATTGATTTTAAACGGCGTTTGACATGCTTCGAAGTACGGTAATGGAATATTTTGAATTTTTTTGTCACGATATGCGCCGGCGCGTCACCCTTCGGATAGTGTCTTGAACGCAAGAACAAAACGCCGCTATTTGGATATAACTATGGATTATTTGGAACCAAAACAACATTGGGTGTAAAGTAGAAGTCCTGGGAGTGCATTCTGATGAAGAACAGCAAAGGTAATCCAATTTTTCTTATAGTAAATCTGAGTTTGGTGAGTGCCAAACTTGGTGGGTGTCAAAATAGCTAGCCATGATGCTATCTACTCAGAATATTGCAAAATGTGCTTTCACCAAAACGCTATTTTAAAATCAGAGATAGCGATTGCATAAAGGAGTTCTGTATCTATAATTCTTAAAATAATTGTTATGTTTTTTTGTGAACGTTTATCGTGAGTCATTTAGTAAATTCAACGGAAGTTTCGGGGGGTATGCTAGTTCTGAACGTCACATGCTAATGTAAAAAGCTGGTTTTTGATATAAATATGAACTTGATTGAACAAAACATGCATGTATTGTATAACATAATGTCCTAGGAGTGTCATCTGATGAAGATCATCAAAGGTTAGTGCTGCATTTAGCTGTGGTTTTGGTTTTTGTGACATATGCTAGCTTGAAAAATGGGTGTGTGATTATTTCTGGCTGGGTACTCTCCTGACATAATCTAATGTTTTTCTTTCATTGTAAAGCCTTTTTGAAATCGGACAATGTGGTTAGATAAAGGAGAGTCATATGTGTTGAAAAATTGAAGTTTTGGGATTTTTGAGGAGCTTGTAATTCGCGCCACGCCCTATCATTGGATATTGGAGCGGTGTTCCGCTAGCGGAACATCTAGATTTAAGACATGAAGGTCAGTCAATGCGGAAAATGTCTGACGCAAAAACCATCAAGCACTATGATGAGACTGGCTCTCATGAGGACCACCACAGGAAAGGAAGACCCAGAGTTACCTCTGCTGCAGAAGATACGTTCATTAGAGTTAACTGCACCTCAGATTGCAGCCCAAATAAATGCTTCACAGAATTCAAGTAACAGACACATCTCAACATCAACATCAACTGTTCAGAGGAGACTGCGTTAATTAGGCCTTTATGGTCTGATTACTGCAAAGAAACCACTACTAAAGGACACCAATAATAAGAAGAGACTTGCTTGGGCCAAGAAACACGAGTAATAGACATTAGACCGGTGGATATCTGTTCTTTGCTCTGATGAGTTGAAATTTGAGATTTTTGGTTCCAACCGCCGTGTCATTGTGAGACACAGAGTAGGTGAACCGATAATCTCCGCATATGTGGTTCTCACCGTGAAGCATGGTGGAGTAGGTGTGATGCTGTGGGGGTGCTTTGCTGGTGACACTGTCTGTGATTTATTTAGAATTCAAGGCACACTTAACCAGCATGGCTACCACAGCATTCTGAAGCGATACGCCATCCCATCTGGTTTGCGCTTAGTGGGACTATCATTTGTTTTTCAACAGGACAATGACCAAAAACACACCTCCAGGCTGTGTAAGGGCTATTTGACCAAGGTGAGTGATGGAGTGCTGGATCAGATGACCTGGCCTCCACAATCACCCGGCCTCAACCCAATTGAGATGGTTTGGAATGAGTTGGACCGCATAGTGAAGGAAAAGCAGCCAACAAGTGCTCAGAATATGTGGGAACTCCTTCAAGACTATTAGAAAAGCATTCCTCATGAAGCTGGTTGAGAGAATGCCAAGAGTGTGCAAAGCTGTCATCAAGGCAAAGGGTGGCTACTTTGAAGAATCTCAAATCTAAAATATATTTAGATTTTTTTTAACACTTTTTGGTTTACTACATGATATCATGTGTTATTTCATAGTTTTCATAAAAATAGCAAAAATAAAGAAAAACCTTTGAATGAGTTGTTGTGTCCAAACTTTTGAGTGGTACTGTATATGTATTTCTTGAGCTTTCTTATATCTCCTAGATACAGTGAAAGACAGACACTTCAAAACCTTGTTCCTTATGATTTAGTATTTTGCTGTCTTTTTTGCAATTTATGAATGTGTTATTCATTGTGTTTCTATGGGATTTGGTACTAAAGGCCACATTTTTTCTACCTAAAATCCTAAAATTCAAAATAAAATACATAAATGATCTTAAAACAATAATCAACGCCTGCCCCGCCACTCCCCTCCCCCTACTTCTTAGACTCTAGAGAATTTAAGAGCGACGCAAAGGTGTTGTGATTCCTGTCACCCATAAGATTGTAAACACACCCAATCTATTTAAAAGAGGAGTACAAACCAAAAATACAAGATCAGTGATTCACTCATAAACCAGTCCTTCCCTCATTTCCATGTGATATGGCTGTATCCCATTAATCACAAATGTCTTCCTTTTAATAAAAATGCAAATTAATTTTAGCCGATTGGTGTTACAGCTAATGTCCCATTAATAAATCATGAACCTCTTCGTTGTTTGCTTGCCAAGATTTTGAGGAACAAACACTTCCTAAAAACAAGATCATGCAGTCTAGATACTGTACAGTAGCTACTGTGACTAGCTTTATAGAACTAGAGCCCAGTTAATTAATGTATTGAGAAAATGTGTTTTTGTTGCAGACTCAAAGCAGTCTTGTGAATATATGTTTAAGTAACTCATCCACTTAATGAGGTCCACTTCAATTCAACCCTAGTTCACAGCACAGCATGTGACTTAATATTGAAAAGTATCATCATTTATTTATGAGTGTAATTAGGTCATCATGTCTGACAAGTACAATTGAGGCTTTTTTAAGACCTCTCGGGCCAGGAAGTAGATTGTGTTTATGTTTTAGTCAGACACCGACCACCACATTATTTTTGTGAGTTTCTAATAGGTTTTTTAACTCACCCTGCACAGCCCCGTCAGATCACTAAAGGCCTTTGCTTCAGTTGACCTTGTATGCTAGCTTCCTGTTACTTGTGGATTATTTAAAGTTTACTTAAATATTGTAAGGCAATTACATAGTACCCTTTCTTTTGTTGCTAGCACCAGTCCACATCACTCATTTACCCGTACTTTTGAGTTATATGAAAGGTTCACCTTTTTCATGAGTGATTGAAATTCATTTTACCTTGAATTCACTTTCTATGCCAGTAGTGAAAGCATCCTTGATCATATGTTATTTACTTTCCTTCAGGCCCAACATGCCCAAACATGCCCGCCCAAAAATACTGGATTTCAATTTACTCAATATAGCATTATCCGCATTGCATTCGCACTAGTGCCTACAAGTAAATTGCTATAATATAGTGCCTGGAGCCAATATTGTAGTTAAGTCACTTAACCTTAATTCCAAAGTCCCTAGTGTTTTAGTCCGAGTTTAAGTCTGAGTCCTTCACAATTAAGTCACAAGTACCCTGCTAGTACTAAAGTTTGCGGTCTGATAATATGTGAGGCTACAGTTTGTAATGTAGAAAGATAGCTAGCGAGCTAACGATGCTACACTTTAGTCGGGCGATTTCACGATTTCAGCTAATAGGGAGAAGTATCTATCAAAATAACTATAATGAACAAAAATATAAACGCAACATGCAACAATTTCAACAATTTTATTAAGTTACAGTTCATATAAGCAAATCAGTCAATTGAAAAAAATTCATTAGGCCTTAATCTATGGATTTTACATGACTGGGCAGGGGGAAGCTATGGGTCGGGCTGGGAGGGCATAGGCTCACCCACTTGGGTGCCAGGCCAGCCAATCAGAATGAGTTTTTCCCCTCAACCGGGCTTAAAGACAGAAATACTCCTAATTTTCATCAGCTGTCCAGGTGGCTGGTCTCAGACGACCCTGCAGGTGAAGAAGCCGGATGTGGAAATCCTGGGCTGGTGTGGTTACACGTGGTCTGCGGTTGTGAGGTCGGTTGGACGTACTGCCAAATTCTCTAAAACAACGTTGGAGGCGGCTTATGAGATAGAAATTAACATTACATTATCTGGTAACAGCTCTGGTGGGCATTCCTGCAGTCAGCATGCCAATTTCATCTGTGGCATTGTGTTGTGTGACCAAACTGCACATTTCAGAGTGGCCTTTTATTGTCCTCAGCACAAGGTACAAATGTGTAATGATCATGCCATTTAATCAGCTTCTTGATATGCCACACCAGTCAGGTGGATGGATTATCTTGGCAAAGGAGAAATACTCACCAACAGGGATGTAAACAAATTTGTGCGCAACATTTGAGAGAAATAAGCACTTTGTGCGTATGGAAAAAGTCTGGGATCTTTTATTTCAGCTCACTTCACATGTTGCGTTTATATTTTTGTTCAGTATACATTATGGCATTTACTAATCATAAACTATTTAAATATAATATACTTTTTGGTACATTTTTGGACAAAATTCTTACTTATTCAACCTTTTAAGGTAAGATTAATTTCACCTAACCATGAAAATAAGTTTATCCATCGCTTTAAACCAATATTTCTCAATCCTGGTCCTGGGGACCCAATGGGGTGCACCTTTTTGATTTTGCTCTAGTACTCACACACTTCATTCAACTAATCAACTCGATCGTCATCAAGCTTTTGATTTGAATCAGGTGTGTTAGTGCTAGGGCAAAAATAAAATGTGCAGGAGTAGACCACGATTGAGAAACACTGCTTTAAACAAAAAACAAATATCTTTCCTATGACTGATCTACAAGCCACATCATAGTGTTGCTGGTATCTGTAAAAGTGCACTTGTTGAACTTTTCTTCAGACCATTTAGTACTTTTTCGCTATCTTAAATATTTCAATTTTCCCAAATGAAAAAAATAAAATAATAATTTCATCAGACCAGTGAGGTAGGTACAAGTGAGATGTGAGGGCTAAACTGCCCGCCTCTGTCTATTCGCATGTAATCAATCATGGGCCTCTCCTCAGTCACTTTGATCTGAAAACAGCTGTAATCTGTGGTCATTGTTGCCAGTGTAGATTGTTTGCCAAACTATTACCATAACTGTCAGCCCAAATCAGAAAAATAATCTAATCGCTCTGGACAGATGCGGTACCCTGCATTATTGATACGGTCATCTCAGAGAGAGAGAGAATGATAAAACATAGTTCTATTTACAAAGGGAGATTGGTTGGGTCCTTGAGAGTGAGTGAGTGGGACAGGCACTTCCAGGAAGTGAGATATAGCCAGTTCAGGGGGGAAAACACATTTCCTGGCTTTTTGGGGTCACCTCACCCCATGGGCCTACTTCCTCTCTGAAAATGAATCACCCGAATACACACTGGACTGAATTCTCAAAGTGCCTCCACTGGCACCAAGGCCCTGACACTTAATATCTGATTTTTACCTTCCTGTTTTTATTGCAAAGCAGGGTGGCCAGGGTTGACCTTCAAGGCAAGGCAATTTATGTATTAACACTTGAATATATTAGCACATCCACATACCAACATTTATCCTACTACTTTGTGTAGGTATATGCATCATTTCGTAGGTGTTTTTCTAGTGACCAAATTAAATTCAAATGAATCAGACTAGTCCAATTTGAAAAAGAAACAAGGTACCCTGAGTAGGAAAAGAATTTAACGTTTCCATTACTGCACATGTTGTACCTTCCAGAGAGGTCGTGAACCGGACTGTGCAATGTATGTTTATTTAACACCCCTTCCGACTGCATCAGAATGCTTTTGTATTTTAGTGTAACCAATGGAAAAACTCCAACCTTAGATTACAATGCATTATAACCAGAAAGGTGTGGGAGGCTGTTGGTATAAGCTTTCAGGTTCAACATGTTCCAGGTCCTTGAAGCAATTACATGTCTGAAGTGTTTCCTCTTGACTTTTGTGTCACCTAGAGTGTTCCACCCAAATGACAAAACCATCAGCTGACGAGTTGCCAGACTTTCCTTTGTGGAAACATGTCCATCGCTGGCACAGGACGCATTTTGGCAAGATACAGAACAACCGATTACAAGATCTGGCATATGAAAGGACAAACAACTCCCCACTCAGTGTATCGGGTTTGTGCCATCTTCTTCATGGACAAATAAAGAAACATGATTGTTATACAGGAGTGATTGCTGGGAATGATCAAGATAATAAGCAATGGGCAGTACAAGCAGCAGGACACCCTTAGCTGTGGATGACCCTGCACTGTAAGGATGCCCTTTAGACAATGCACATACACAAATATGTAGTGCTATAGTTGTACTGTGGTAACCTTTAATTTAGATTTTGCTCAATAGATTTTTTTCATTTCCCTATTCCCTTCCTCTCTACTTGAACTGTGCACAGGACATGTCAATTTAATTCAGACTAAATAAATATTTCCCTAAAGCCACTGCCTGTCTAAATCGCTTGAAGCCAAAATATCCCTCCAGGTGACAACAGCGATAGAGACTTAGATCAGTCACAGGACCTACTCTTCTCAGTCTTCATTCTGTCCTGGGTCCTTAGATTATCCGATTTAGAAGCCATGTACATCACTGATCTAAGATATAGACGCACAATGAGTTAAATAAATGTGCTATGTCACAATTGATCATCCTTTGAGGGGAAAAGGAATGTCTGAATCAATTGAGTCTTGGCCTGAGCATTTACTCAGGACATTGGGCAAGAATGGAAAAAAACCTCAGTCCTGAGTTTGATAAATGTATCCTTATTAACCCTATTGATGTTTAAATTTCTTCAGGCCTGTAACTACATGGGCACCAGGCAGTGACAGAGTTACTACGACCTCCTTCAATCCATATATTACACCTGTTAGTTGACTCCCCCATCATTTGTGAGTATACTCAGGCTTAAAGGTTAACAAAAGAGAAGCAGGTCTACCTCTGCTGGTGCGACAACGGATCAATGTCAAGTAAATAACCTTTTCTACCTTATTTCCCGAGCAGTATCGATCCGTTTCTTCCCCTCCTACCCCCTCTCAATTCCATCCCTCCTTGCTTTCCAACCAGCATGTGATCTTCAACCACTTTCATATTTGATGTGGAAAGGGGCATTTTGTGTCAGAACATTTTTCTGTATTTTTCCTCTGAAACATATTCCTGTAAAGTCTTTCTTTACAAAAAGAGAGGAGAATAAATTCATTCAGACATGTAAGTCTGATTTATTTCCTCAATTCATTTATTTTCTTTAGTTTGTGTAAGACTTGTTAAGAAAATCTCAATTGAACCATTTGTACATGTCATGGGTTCTTTTCATGCTCTTATACCTCATTTAGTCTCTTGGTTAGGATAAGATCCATCTTCATGTTCATACAGAATAGTATATATTAGATAGATATATGGTGAGTTTGCAAATTCATGAGAAGCAATAACGTAACAACCTTGTAACGTGTCCATGCGATCAGATTATCCTGTCATGTTATGTTTATGCAAATTCACACACACCTGTGTAGAGAGATCTGCTTACATAGCCTAATAAAAATCCAAGTTGAGATCCTAAATGACTAAAAACTCCGTGCCCTTCTTTACTTTGTGAAGGTTGGTGTCCAGTTAACTGGCATTGATTTCCTTTGGCCTGTGCAGATCCCACTCCAACTTGAGTGATTATCAAGCCCTTTCCTTGTGATGACACTAAGACTCCGTTAGACCAGCCTCTCTGTGATAAATGTGCCCTGTGATGTGACTCTTTCCCCTGCTAATACAAACAAGTGCTTGTTAGGTTGTAAGCTTTTATGGTCACATTTTCTTTTACGGTATGTTGCTCATCAGCTAAACAATGGCTTGCTATTAGTGACTAATGAATAATACAATTAGGCACTGATTACCTTAAGAATAACCTTTTTCAATCAGCCAAAGCTATATCTCTTTATGCTTAGTTCACAGATTTGGCAATTGACTTTATAAGAAATTAGTCCTGAAATATATTAATATATCTATAAAAAAAAACAAAAAAAACAATGTACCTTAATGTACCATAACAGAGAAATACGGCTGAGTAACTCCAGACACACTAGACTCCTCATAGAGGGCTGTCTGGCTGGGTTAATCCTCTGTGGCAATGTGTCCTCAGTTGAACTTGTAAACACAGTTGTTTACATCTGTGCCCCAGACACAGTTAGATCATGAACCTATATTGATTTTCTCATGCAACAACAGGGGAGCCAGATAGTGGTGAAACAGAGGTTGAATAGGAGTGTGTGTTGTTGCCCTTGTGTTACCAGAGCACCTAGGTCTGTGACATGATCAAAATAAGCACACGTAGTAGTGAGATAAAAGCTAAAACAACACAATTGAATGAACATGTCAAAACATGTAATGTCAAATCCACAAAGTCAAAAGAGTGAGATGGTTATGACTGAGCATTTACTTACGTTTCATAGATCAAAGACATCATTGCATGAGAGATCAGACATGGATTGCATTGGATGTGTTGAAGGTCGGGGCAAAGGTTAGAATCATTTTCTCCACGAGGTATGGTAATTATCATATAGAACAAGAGATGCTGTGGTTCTCTAGGTTTCCATTCCTCTGGATAGTACATTAGAATTCTTACATGCATGTCTCAAAGACATCTTGACATGGGAACATACAGTAACTGACATTGGGCAGAGGTCAGAAAACAAAAGAGAGGAGGCACAGAGGGGACCCTTGGGTAGCTATTCTGGAGACCAAGTGCCTTTACTAAAGGTCCATTGACAAAGAGTACATGCTGGTGTCACACAGCCTCGGAGGGTATGGTAGTATGGTGGTTTGGGTTAGGGTGAGGAGAGGTACAGAGTTTGAGGAAGGCATGGATGATAGGGTTATTTTCAGTGATGTACATTGATCCTTGTGACTTCAGGCATGTTGAAAACCACCATTGTGCTATTTTTGTGAGCTTGACTTGTCAGTCCCTTATTATCGAATGAACAATAATGAACAATGGCATTGTCTATACGTTTACAGTCCACTAATGTTATTCACAAGGCTATTCACCAGTACTTGATATGACTTTTGTGATGGTCTATAGTGTCACGCCCTGATCTGTTTCACCTGTCTTTGTGATTGTCTCCACCCACCTCCAGGTGTCTCCTATTTCCCCATTAGTCCCCGGTATATTTATCCCTGTGTTTCCTGTCTCTCTGTGCCAGTTTGTCTTGTTTTGCCAAGTCAACCAGCGTTTATCCTAGCTCCTTTTTTCCCCAGCCTGTTTTTTCCTAGCCCTCCTGGTTTTGACCCTTGCCTGTCCTGACGCCGAATCCGCCCGCCTGACCACTCTGCCTGTTCTGACCTCGAGCCTGCCTATCCCCTTGTACTGTTTGGACTCGACTGTTCACTGAATCCCTGCCTTCCTGACCTCGAGCCTGCCGATCGCCTGGTACTGTTTGAACTCTGACCTGGTTTATGAACTCTCGCCTGTCCCCGACCTGCCTTTTGCCTACCGCTTTTGTTGTAATAAATATCGGAGCTCAACCATCTGCCTCCTGTGTCTGCATTTGGGTCTCACCTTGTGCCCTTATATATAGTGCAAAGCAGACAATATTCAGTGGGCTATATCTACAGTGTTTTGCTAATAAATATATTCCAATTTGGCCATATTTTGGTGTTAAAAAATCATATTTACTGCCATTATTGAATGTGTATTCCTTTTTTGAGCCAATGCATAGTTAAATCAGTCTGGAGAGAGAAAAATGAAACACACATCTGAAATGACAGCTCAATCTCAGAGGAGTGTCCGGGAGAGGAAATCTGTGTCACTGGATGTTCCTCAGTTAAATGGTGACCTTAGGTAAGATATCTGGTGGCTAACGTTAGTGTCAAATTTGACACATAGCGGTCTCCCATTACTGAAGGTTACTGCTCTTCATTTTCTCATATCTATTCTAATAACCAGATTATTACAGTGTAACCAAACACAGGAGATATACACTGAACAAAAATATGAACGCCACATGTAAAGTGTTGGTCCCATGTTTAATGAGCTGTAATAAAATGTCCCAGAAATTTTCCATGAGTTAAAAAAGCTTATTTCGCTCATATTTTTGGTACAAATTTGTTTATATCCGTGTTAGTGAGCATTTCTCCTTTGAATTTGGCAGTACGTCCAAACGGCCTCACAACTGCAAACCACGTGTAACTATGCCAGCTCAGGACCTCCACATCCAGCTTCTTCACCTAAGGGCTCGTCTGAGACCAGCCACCTGGACAGCTGATGAGTCTGTGGGTTTGCACAACTAAATAATTTCTGCACAAACTGTCAGAAACCGTCTCAGGGAAGCTCATCTGCGTGCTGCGTGCTTGACCTGACTTCAGTTTGGCGGCGTAATTGACTTCAGTGGGCAAATGCTTACCTTCGATGGCCACTGGCACACTGGATAAGTGTGATCTTCATGGATGAATCCCAATTTCAACTGTACCGGGCAAATGGCAGACGTCGTGTGGGCAAGCGGTTTGCTGATGTCAACATTCTGAACAGAGTGCCCCATGGTGGCGTGGGGTTATGGTATGGGCAGGCTTAAGCTACGGACAATGAACACAATTGCATTTTATCGGGAGTAATTTGAATGGACAGAGATACTGTACCGTGAAAAGATTCTGAGGCCCGTTGTCGCGTCGTTCATCCGCCGCCATCACCTCATGTTTCAGCATGAAAATGCAGGGCCCCATGTATCAAGGATCTGTACAAAATTCCTTGAAGCTGAAAATGTACCAGTTCTTCCATGGCGTGCATACTCACCAGACATTGAGCATGTTTGGGATGCTCTGGATCAGCGTGTATGACAGTGTGTTCCAATTCCCGCCAATATCCAGCATCTTCACACAGCCATTGAAGAGGATTGCGACAACATTGCTTAGGCCACAATCAACAGCCTGATCAACTCTATGCAAAGGAGATGTGTCACACTGCATGAGGCAAATGATGGTCACACAGATACTGACTGGTTTTCTGATCCACGCCTCTACTTTTTTTTAAAAGGTATCTGTGACCAACATATGCGTAATCTGTATTCCCAGTCATGTGAAATCCATAGATTAGGGCCTAATGAATTTATTTAAATTGAATGATTTCCTTATATGAGCTGTAACTCTGTAGGATCTTTGAACTTGTTGCATGCTTCATTTATATTTTTGTTCAGTGTAGGATAAATACATTTTTCCCAACTTGATGGTGTGTTCAATTATTCAAGTGTGTTCACTGAGCACTTAGATGCTATGGGAGCAAAAATAAGTGGTTGCAAAGTTTCTTACGTATTATGTTACAGTTGGACTTGAGAGTATCATTGTTTATTTTCTTTTGTTTTACCGTGCTAGATCATGTAGCTAAGTAAAGCCAGGCCCCCAGGTTTTGAGAAATAAAAAAAGAAAGAGATGTACTCTGTGATCCAAGGTCAATGACCTGCTCTGTAGCTGTCTCCATTCCACCTCAGGGCACCTGCTAATGTCAGCCCTCTTTTAGATTGCCCAAATCGTGGCTTGCCACTGGTTATTTACAGCGGCGATAAGTGATCCCAGTGACCCCAGAGGTCTGACACACCACCTTTTTTTTTACGTTGCCAGAAGTCAAATGCCATAGCATTGCCCCAGGATCAAAGCCTTCAAAGTCGAACTACTTAGGCATCCATTGAAATAAGAGCCCCAGGCCCAGCCAAGGATGCACAGCCAACTCATGGCCAAGCTGTAACTTACACACCAGCCAAGCAGCGGCTGCACATATACACACACACATGTTCTCTCCCATGTGTGAAATAGCTCTCTTATTGAGGTCAAAGTACAGTTAACTGTTGTGACTCAGATAACTCATTAGGTTCTACATTGCAGACAGTGTCAAGAGCAATGTTTATTCTACTCCAGGCTCTGTTTTCTTATGTACTGTCATCCACAGACATAGCATTTAATGGATGTGTAATCCTTGATATGCTGTACTGATAATATTGGTTATAAATCACTGGGAATACATGACTGGAGATACATATTGTACTCATTCTCTCCCACCTTCTGGCTCAATTCTGGTCTGTGCTGGTCTGTACTTCCTTTTCCTGTTCTCCACAACACTCCACACACACCCAATACACAGGAAATGGAGTCTGGTCTCTTGACAGATAATGTGACACACACGTGTGCTAGCGGAAGACAGGGCCATGGGCCACAAAGAGCCACTCTGGGTCTGGGACTGTGATAACATCAGGAAGGGGAGCAGAGCAGGGGAGAGGTGTCTGCAGGAAAGGGAAAGGCTGGTGAAGGAAGGCCCATGGAATCACTTATCTCCCAGAGGAGCCAGGAGGCTGGGTGTCACCTCCCCTGTGTCTCTGTGTCGTGCCATAGGATGGGCGGCATGGACCTACAGTATGTTTGTCATCACAATTTACAACTTAATCTGTGTTCTTATTCTGTGTCCCACAAGACTGTATGCCTCACAAAGTTATTGTGACCTAACGTAGATAGTAGATTGTACCCTGTACTATCACCTGGCTGTATTTTAGTAGCGTATAGGAGTGGAAAACATACACATTCTTTTTTTTCTTCCTTTATTTTTCCCTTGTTGTCTTTGTGGTTATATTCAAGGTCTTACTTCTATAGTACAGCACTGTCCTTTTGTACTTTGTACTTAATAATGTGACAAAATTTCAGAAACATCAATTCTGAAAATCATGAGCAATAATTCTGTTCTATCCCTCATAGTGACAAATGGCACAGATCTTAACCTGGAGAAACTTAACCTAGAGTTAGTTTATGGCCATCATGAGAGTGACTTCAACCTGCATTTTAGAAAGTGTTAAATCATGGCATTGTGTTAGAAGCAGGCTGTAAAGTAAACCGCCTGACGTCTCCCAGCTGAGACCGTTTACCTTCCTTTTCCCTTTACTCTCCCACTTCCCATCTTTTTAGGCCTGTACATTTGCAATGGAAATAAGAAACCAGGGGAACTGATTAATTGGCCTAACAAGGTTTTTCTGCCTCAGTGATGATCCTGTTAAAATCTGACTGTACTTAAAGATGAAGAAACACTCATGCTAAATAACCCCAGGGTAGCTTTAAGTCTTCAATTCCAACAGTATTCAGAGACATTTGAAATATTCTGTGCCTACCGACATTCCAAGAAATCAATCAAAATTCTAAACTACATTTACACATTTGTCTCCTTTGACTATGTGTGCAATGTTTCATCTACATTTTGTATAGACGGCTGCATTGATATTATCAAAGATGTACTTGTGAACAGGCCTACTTATTATCCCAGTCATATACTGTAGATTCTCTTGAAGATACCTCTGTTGGAATATGAGACATGATCTCTTTGGATGAAGTCTGTTTACATGAAAGATATAGACTATAAACAGGTATAGCCAGGTGAAGAAACTCATGTACTGTACTGATGAAATGTACAAAGGGGAAATATTGTCCTGTCCTCTTTGGACCATAATCACAGTGGAGAGTGCTGGGAATAAATGTTGAGGTTAGAAAGTCCAGACGGTCTTTAAACTGTATTCCCCCTCCATAAGCAGCCTTGATTTATGGGATTCTCTAATGGTATCTCTGTTGTGATCTGGCTTCCTTTCAGCCTGCTCTCATCTGAAGCTTAAAACTCATCAGGTTCTCTCCGCCCTGTCGTTAATCCTCAGCTACAAAGGAAGGTACGGCTGCAGAGAATTAGGAATTTTTCCTCCTTCCTTTTCCCCTCTGTACAGACACTCTGGCTGACTGATGAATGATAAACTGATGAGCAGGCCTAATCCAGGAGAACCCCCTCCCACTGGCTCGCTTTACATTCCCCAAACAGATGTATTCTTTGGTGGACATTTGCCATGAAATTGGGAGCTGGTTTGAAAAGAATTCCTTACATGACGCTGCAATGACTGAATGCGTACAGTTGACATCTGAGCCATGGCCTGGGAGTGACATTCCCCGTTTTTGTGCTAGTGTGAGTGGGTGGGCCAGAGGAACAAGAGGTCATATATCAGCCCCTCTAAATCCATTATAATGTGATGTGACTTATTTTAAAATAGATCTGACTTTTTGACACAGCCAGTGTTCTTTGAAGACCACACACTCAAGACCAAACCTAGTGAAATGTTGGATTGAACATGGGGTTATGGGAACAGAGACTAGGTTGGCACATTACATTAATGGTGACTTCAGATTGACTGGTATAGCTAGGGATAGTTGGGGAATGATGGCTGTTGGGGAGGAAATGGGACAAAATAGTTCTGCTAACCATTCATTTCACAAACAGGATCAAAGTCTAGTAGATAATAAAGTTGTCCACCAATAGACAGAAAAGTTCACAATATGTGTATAATTTGTGTAATGCCTGCTTCTCGAGTCCAACACAGCTCCACCTAATGCATTGTCAGGTATCTATGAGAGCTGTGTAATTACTAACGTAATACATTATTATGTAATTAATTACACAGCTCTCATAGATGCCTGAGACAAATCATAAGCTGAGAATATATACCTAAGGCCTATTGAAGGCATTATGGCAGGTTTATAAATCTAATGGTATGTGATTATCTTTGCTACTTGCTGAAATAAATGATAATAACAGGCTGTGAATTGACACAAGCAGCCAGGTTTGGCAGGAGAACTTTTGTTAGACTTGATACCAGTGGAGGCTGGTGACTTGAACAATTGAGGAAGATGGGAGATCAACGGTATAAGCACCGACGCACGGAGATGACAAAGCGTGTTTCAAAAATCGTCAAAGACTAATTATTTTAACCTAAAGCATTTCATAAAGACATTTATAGTACAATATTATGGGGAATGGGAGTAAGAGGGCTACTTACACAATGTTGGGAAGGGATGACAGCAGTGATTTAATGAGGGTATGAGACAGGAGTTGAGGTGTTCAGAGGCTTGACTTCAGTGCAGGACAGGGGTTGAGGTGTCCAGAGGCTTGACTTCAGTGTAGGACAGGGGTTGAGGTGTCCAGAGGCTTGACTTCAGTGCAGGACAGGGGTTGAGGTGTCCAGAGGCTTGACTTCAGTGCAGGACAGGGGTTGAAGTGTTCATAGCCTTCAGTGCAGGACAGGGGTTGTGGTGTTCAGAGGCTTGACTTCAGTGTAGGACAGGGGTTGAGGTGTCCAGAGGCTTGACTTCAGTGTAGGACAGGGGTTGAGGTGTCCAGAGGCTTGACTTCAGTGCAGGGCAGGGGTTGAAGTGTTCATAGCCTTCAGTGCAGGACAGGGGTTGAGGTGTTCAGAGGCTTGACTTCAGTGCAGGACAGGGGTTGAGGTGTTCAGAGGCTTGACTTCAGTGCAGGACAGGGGTTGAGGTGTTCAGAGGCTTGACTTCAGTGCAGGACAGGGGTTGAGGTGTCGAGAGGCTTGACTTCAGTGTAGGATAGGGGTTGAAGTGTTCATAGCCTTCAGTGCAGGACAGGCTCATCATGGATGGATGGTGTTGGAGAAGAGCTCATCTCTTCCACTGAGGACAGGACAGGATTTGACTGGGAATACAAAAAACAATAACACAACATTAGACAAAATAGTTAATAATGAGTAACTCCAAGCAAGGAGTACAATCATTGATGTGTAGTAATGTGACTGTGTTTGTGTATGTGATTGACTCTACATACAGTAACTAGAGAAAATTGACTGGTCTACTCACAGTGCTTAGAGAGGAAACATTCAATGTGCCAGTGGATGAGCGGGTACATGTAACATGGCTTCAGTTCATGTCAGGAGAGAGTTGACAAGGGTAGTAGAGAGTAGTGGTCATCACCTCTTAAATCAGGGAACAGGAGGGGACTTACAGTGCCTTGAAAAAGTATTCATCCCCCTTGGCGTTTTTCCTATTTTGTTGCATTACAACCTGTAATTTAAATTAATTTTTATTTGGATTTAATGTAATGGACATACACAAAATAGTTTAAATTGGTGAAGTGAAATGGAAAAAATAACTTGTTAAAAAATATATATATAAATTAAAAACTGAAAAGTGGTGCGTGCATATGTATTCACCCCCTTTGCTATGAAGCCCCTAAACAAGATCTGGTGCAACCAATTACCTTCAGAAGTCACATAATTAGTTAAATAAAGTCCACCTGTGTGCAATCTAAGTGTCACATGATCTGTCACATGATCTCAGTATATATACACCTGTTCTGAAAAGCCCCAGAGTCTGCAACACCACCAAGCAAGGGGCACCACCAAGCAAGCGGCACGGAGCTCTCCAAACAGGCCAGGGACAAAGTTGTGGAGAAGTACAGATCATGGTTGGATAAAAAAATGTATCTGAAACTTTGAACATCCCACGGAGCACCATTTAAATCCATTATTAAAAAATGGAAAGAATATGGCACCACAACAGAGAGGGCCGCCCACCAGAAATTACGGACCAGGCAAGGAGGGCATTAATCAGAGAGGCAACAAAGAGACCAAAGATAACCCTGAAAGAGGTGCAAAGCTCCACAGCGGAGATTGGAGTATCTGTCCATAGGACCACTTTAACCATACACTCCACAGAGCTGGAATTTACAGAAGAGTGGCCAGAAAAAAAGCCATTGCTTAAAGAATAAAATAAGCAAACACGTTTGGTGTTCGCCAAAACGCATGTGGATGACTCCCCAAACATATGGAAGAAAGTACTCTGGTCAGATGAGACTAAAATTGAGCTTTTTGGCCGTCAAGGAAAACGCTATTTCTGATGCAAACCCAACACCTTTCATCACCCTGAGAACACCATCCCCGCAGTGAAGGTTGGTGGTGGCAGCATCATGCTGTGGGGTGTTTTTCATTGGCAGGGACTGGGAAACTAGTCAGAATTTAAGGAATGAACAGGGAAATTCTTGAGGGGAAACCTGTTTCAGTTTTCCAGAAATTTGAGACTGGGACAGAGGTTCACCTTCCAGCAGGATAATGACCCTATGCATACTTCTAAAGCAACACTCGAATGGTTTAAGGGGTAACATTTAAATGTCTTGGAATGGCCTACTCAAAGCCCAGACCTCAATCCAATTAAGAATCTGTGGTATGACTTAAAGATTGCTGTACACCAGCGGAACCCATCCAACTTGAAGGAGCTGGAGGAGTTTTGCCTTGGAGAATGGGCAAAAATCCCAGTGTGCCAAGCTTATAGAGACATACCCCAAGAGACGTGCAGCTGTCATTGCTGCAAAAAGTGGCTCTGCAAAGTATTGACTTTGGGGGGGTGAATAGTTATGCACGCTCAAGTTCTCTTTTTTTGTCTTATTTCTTGTTTATTTCACAATATAAAATATTTTGCATCTTCAAAGTGGTAGGCATGTTGTGTAAATCAAATGATATGGCCCCCCCAAAAAAACGATTTTAATTCCAGGTTCTAAGGCAACAGAATAGGAAAAATGCCAAGGGGTGAATACTTTCACAAGCCACTGTAGCTGGGAATACAAATAGCAGATACATTCTGTTACATCATCGTAGGTTTGGGCAACAAGTTCCTCCATGAAGTTAAACTCAGACATCTCAGAATTCACAAAGTCAAACACAAACTTTGCATCTTGCCCACTTGGCACATCAACGTACTGTAGTCCAAGAAATGTTCTGGAAAAAAGCTCTGATGATCAATATACCTGATGATAACTGACAACTGCAAGCAGATGGGTGGCACCATAGGTCCCAGAGTGGAGGGGCAATTCTTTCCCCCTGGGGCCTGGAGTTTTCCCTTATTTGGTAACCTAACCAGGAAAACTCCGATTAATCAGTTGTAAAAAAGTTTTATATTGGTTATTACGGGACCAATTTTTCTAATCAGTTCATATGGTTTAAAACAACTCCTGGAAAAACTCCTGGCCCTGGGGAGGGGAAAACCCTGTCAAACTGCAGCAACCTTATACTTGTTCATATGAAGTATATTTAGACTAAACAGAGGGTTGTCCTCTACCCAGACACAGAGGCAACAACTGATAGCCAATAGAAGTCACAGGGCTGAGCTTGCTTTATGCATATTTGCATCATGCAGGCCTATGCAACAAAAACATTTACTCACAGTCTATGTCGTCACTAGTATGTTGATTGATTAATTCCAGTGAATAATTTTGAATTGAAAAGGTATAGGTAGCCTAGCCAGCCCAAGTTTGAATATAAACCAAATTTGATCACATTCACATTTTCTCCTATAAATATAAATACATAACGTTACCAATTTGTTTACCCTGACCAGATGGACCAGGCACATAGGCTGTATGCAGCTGCTATTATTAGTAGTCTACAGTTGATCAGACTGGAAAATCGTCTAATTTTTATCCCATTCAACATGTCAGATTTTTTATGTTTAGGTGTAGTCTAGGCTGCTGCAACATTTATGTAAAGAGTTTTTGCTTGGGTCTGTCTGGAGTGATTATGTGTTATCACCTTTGCTAAATACATACCATAGGAAAGTGGTACGCATACTTAGGCATGAAAAAAAAAATATTGCGTCAACCTGTCGTTTTAATCTCACTTTTAATGGATGATGCGATTGAAGTGATCAAATCATTCTGAATTGATTTCGACATCGCAGAGAAGACAGTAGAAACGTCCATATGCTCAGTAAGTAAAGCATCATAACGTGC
The DNA here is from genome assembly GCF_965601325.2 of Salmo salar. Taxonomy (NCBI): domain Eukaryota; kingdom Metazoa; phylum Chordata; class Actinopteri; order Salmoniformes; family Salmonidae; genus Salmo; species Salmo salar. Next base: position 91,658,374 of record NC_138300.1, on the reverse strand, counting down.
AATTACCTCTGCAAGCTCCTTGTAGTTTCCCTTGTTAGCTGAACTTTCCCTCTCATCATGCTCCTAAGTAAAAGCCAACTCTTGCCGATAAACTGCTTGTGACCCTGTTTCTTCTTACCTTCTCATTGTGTTGCGTAGTTTGAATACGCAGACATTCGTCCATTACATGATAGATGCTTTTTCCAAGAAGCTTGAACCTGATGTGGGCAATGAAAGGGGTTCTTCAAAAATCACAAACAAAAATCCACCACATTGTTGTTAGCGTTAGCTAGCCATTCTGGAGGAGAAAACTAAAGTTAGCTAGGCAAATTGAAATAAATTGCACAAAGTCCACACAAAAATAAAGTTCTAAAACTAAGGAAACAATATAGAATCTAACTCCTCCGTCTGCTGTAGTTTGAATAAACTAATTTGAATTGAATAATATCCTAAAAATGCTCAACTATCACTCTTCACTCTCAATCTCTATCCAATATGTCACCAACTCACCAAGCTTCTCAACACATAGAACGCCCATAATACTCTGTGGCACAACCCCAATACACCACACTAGGTTCATTCTCTGATCCTAATCCTATGATTGGATGGACAACATATCAGTTGATACTGCAAAATCTTTGATTGGTTGGAGGACGTCCTCCAGAAGTGGTCATAATTACCATGTAGGTCTATTGAAGGGGGTAAGGCATACGAGCCTTCTACAGTAGGTTTTGTGTTGAAGTCAATAGCTGTCCTCCGGCTACACCATGGTGCTAGCCTAGAGTGTGTTGTTGAGACTACTGTAGACCTTCATTGCAAAACAGTGTGTTTTAATCCATTATTTAGTGACATAAATATATTAAGTATAGTTTTATCTAAAAAGGATAACTTGGAAAATGTTTAATTATTTTAAGTATTTCTGAAATTCAATGGGTAGAATGGTCCTCCCCTTCTTCCTCTAAGGAGCCTCCAATGCTGGACACATGCTAAGTATAATTGATAGAGGCTGAGATGATTTTTGAGCAATGTAAACTCTTGACAATTTTCTGTCATCTGTACAAAATGCAGACATATACAAGGAAAAACCCAACTGAAAAGATTGACAGGAGATTCACCTCTAGAAATCATCATTCCTCTGTCAAAGCTCACGGAAGGCAGCGCTCAAAGGGAAATCAAAGTCATATTCAAGAGGTTCTCACAGTACAACCATTGGGTAAGATAGTACTTATGATATTAATCAAGAAGCGAAAGCAACAGCAACTATTGATTTCCAGAACATGAACATTGATTATTTGTTCACCAAATTCATGCAGTATCTGATCATAGTGTTGAGTACATTCAGAAAACAGAAATGTATTTTATGGTTTGACAATGTTATCAATGTCGACCCTGGTGCCTTTGGGAGACAGCTGTGGACAGACACTGTGTTTGTGACTTGGCCGCACAGGGCTTATCGTTAATCCTCGGTTGTTGCTGTTGAAAACCTTTTTCATTCACTAAATCACAGCTCTGCTCAGATTTTGGTCTGTAGCCTGTGTTCACAGCGCAGATGTTGTCTCCTCAAACATGGAATCGGTTAGTTTCCGCTTTTCCTCTTCTTCCTGTGGTCTCAGAAGCAGCACGGATCCTTAGCTCTTGGCTGTATGGTGACAGTTTGTTGTGATCTCTATGACAGGGTCTGCTCCCTAGGGGGCTACAACCTCATGCACACACACACACACACACACACACACACACACACACACACACACACACACACACACACACACACACACACACACACACACACACACACACACACACACACACACACACACACACACACACACACACACCACACACACACACTGAGAAAGACAAAGGCAAATACAGACAAGCAAGCAATCATACTTACTAATACACACACATGCACAGACCACACCATTCTCCCACCCCCCACTTTTGATTTTCCTGCATGTTTTCCTCGTTCCCTTGTTCTCCCTCCATCTCTTCTCTCAAATATAACAATCTCTTTTTCCTCTCCCTCTCCCCCTTGATGTAACCTCTCTGTGGAGAAACAAAGCAAGCGAAAGAAGGGCCCTTTAAGTTGCAGATTGAGATCTCAAGTGCTGATACAAGAGGAGGACTGATGGGGCTTCAGTGAACTGTCTTTGTGTCATGTTCATGGTCTCATGGTGCAAATGTCTGCAAGAAAACTGTGATTTAATCTGACAAAAATAGCCAGTATTATTTGCACAAGGAGTAGCAGCAATCTGTCACTCTGTTTCTCTGTTCTCTGTAAAGGCTAGCATGCCTCTTTTTCTGCACAAATATTTGGTTATAGAGGATCTACTTTCTAGGTTCACAATGATCAATTTGAGAAGAAAGAAATATCATACTCATTGTTGTGTGCTTGTACTATACCGCAGCGATGCTATAGTGTACTTTCTATAAATGGCATATGGTCCTTGCAATACACATATCCATTTTAAAGAAGCACTGTATGTACAGCAAATCCAAGCGGTCAGGCTTAGTTCTTTACCTGTTGACATTCTTTGTCAAAAGCACATGCTTTGCAGGATTGAAGTCCTCGTCAAGCTTAAGTATAATGTCATATTCTGCCCACGCTGTCACAAAGCATTACACATAAATGCATTTACATTTTCTTGAGTGACCCTGAACAAAAACACTTGGGACAGCAAGATAATGTGATGTCCCTTAACTTTTACTAATCCACTGTACATCCAGTGTTAAGGTTTCTGGCAGTTTCATCGTAGTCCAAGTAGGACTGACACTTATACATTACCATGGAGCATTAGTTGACAGAGACTTCTCACAAATGAGATTGCTGGCTACCCAGACATTAGATTAGGGAAACAAAATCAAGTGAAGTGGAGTGTAATACAATATGATAAGCTTTGAGTTAGCCTGTACATTCAGAAAGACTGACATAGAGCTGTAGACTAGAAGAGGCCTTTCACAGTATTGTTTACAGGCTTTGGGGTGAGTTGCAGAGGAATCTGACTGTGTAGGAAGTTTTTCCATGCCATTGATATTCATCACCTTTAGGCAGGATAACACATGTCTTTTGTCATATTACAGATGTCAGATCTTAATTTGATCACTCTGCTGACGCTGACGATTTTTCTGCACAGCAGGAAATGCAAACTTGTAGTGTATTCAAGGTTTAAAGGCTTCTAAAGTTTGTTATTTCCGCTTTAAAATGTCAGACTTGATTTGCCCTAATGAAAAATGTATCAACCCCCCTACAAAACATTTCCTGTTGTAGCAAACTCTCAAATTAAGATCCTACATCTGTATGGACTCTTTGTCCCTTAAAGCTAGAGGAAGGCCTTATTGCTGTTTCAATGTGAACACTGCATATCGTGGACTGCCTTGCATGTATATAAATGGATTCTTTGCCTGACTCATTTATGTTTACATTGGTGAAATACTAGATTTTGCTCAAAATATTCCAAACACTCGACACACTCTCTCATGCTCACACAAAGCATGTCTGACCTGTGTTACTTGTACTCAAGTTTATTGGCACATTTTATTTATTAAATGAATAGAAGAACTATGTGGTTACCTCACAGTGTTTCTGAGTACTTGGAATATATCTGTTGCGTTTCATCTGTACCTTAACACTATGGATCACTATAACAATAATGACTATAATCCTGACCATCTAACCTTACTACATCTCTTCCAGATAGAGGACATCTGTGAACCTCAGCTCTCATTATTATAGCTTTGATGTATTGCCGCTATACAGCTTGTGTTAGGATTATAGAACATCCAATGAGAGATAAGAATCAACCCCTGTTTGGCGACTTTAGTCAGAGTTATTTTCTACGAAAACACAGTGGATTCAAATTCTAACATTAACCCTTCCATTAAATGTAATACAGCATGAAGTCAGAGTGGACCAGTTTAGGGTTTTTTCTAACACTGTCTTTTAACAGTATCTGAATAGAGAACATACACATTTACAGCAGTCTGAGAAAAATGAGTTTTACCCAAAAGTATATACTGTAATAGCTATTTAAAAAAAATGCTCCTCCCCATTCAGCCCTTTCTTCCGTCACACACATTCTACTGGGCTGTCACCATTCCCTTTCTTCCCCTACCTAACATCTTCTGGGGCTTTGTTCACCTCTCATATGTTGCTCTCATTGTCCTGATGTTTTTGTCAGTTGAGCCTGGATGGCATCAGAGCTGAAGGTTTGTCTGTCCTGGACTTTTGTTTTTCATTGGTATCCACCTTTCTATTTCAGGGAGGGAGACACTAGTGTGGAGACAGCAGAGGCAGTAAAAGTCAGGACTACTAACCTTGTCTGCCCATGGTCACGGGTCACTTGGCAAGTGCACATCAGAATTCATCTCACTAAGAACCTCCTCTCAGAGCCTAGGATAGGGGAAATGGGATGGGGGGGGGGGGGGGTAGGATGAGAGAGAGAGAGAATAAGAGAGAGCAAGAGAGCGAGCATTATAAACCTGTATAATTTGCATGACATTATTATTTTGTCTATGGCTTTGGCTGTGTTTCTACTGTATTTCATGCATGGACAGCATGCCTTTCTAAAATGTGTATATACTTCATGTCTGGTTATGGCTGTAAACCATTAGGCCTTTCCAAAATAGTTTATTAATAAGACTATGCTTGGCCACAACAAGTGAAGTCAAACAAGACCAGAACAATATCATGCAATACAGCGATGAACACGTACTGTACAAGTGCAATTATTGCCTTGACACCTTGACTGGCTCATGAATTCTTCATCTTTCTTTCAGCTGGGCATAATTGAGACCGTTAGGTCCAGACCTACGTGTGTAATGCATATTACAGACATGATAGTTACACAACATCTCAGGCAAGAGCTGTGGCCTGCATGGAGAGAGACAATGGCTTTTTGTATTTACTCCCATTTCCTTCCCTAATGAAGTCATAGATTAAAGTGAAGCGACACAAAGGGCTGTCTGTTTGCCACAAGAAGCACCTATCCAAACACATTGCATCAGGGCAAAGCTGAGCAATTAACCTGCCGAAGCCAGTGAGGGCTTGCAGATTGACTTTTCCCTATGTTGTACAGCACCTTTGGGCACAGCTTGCACTTGTGAGTCATCCTGTGTTTGAGTCTGTTAAATATCGAAATAATAATGATGTAATGAGAGGCCTTTCGTTTTCAGTGCTTGACCTGGACATTGACTAAACAGTCTTTTCCCTTTCAGGCTCTAGAGCAAGATCAATAGGTTGAAAACACTACCAAGCATCTTCCCCGGGTTTACAGATTAATGATGTGAAATTGGTGTATTATTCAAAAAAGGGAATTAGATGTTGTGAGGTCCAGTATGCTTTGGCCAGCTATGGAACAGAAGATTGGTGGTTCCCATTGTATCCATCATCATACCATCACCCAGTAAGGTACTTCAACTTTCTCTAGTGTCAACATCCAGTGGTCTCATACATAGTGTTAACTCTAATTTAGTGGGAGCAAGAGCATCCACACTCAGTTCAGTAGATCCACATGGGGTATTCTGAGACGTCCACTGACATGCTCTTGAGAGACTGCAATTCACTTGGCAGAATGCTTGATTAACTGCTGCAGTTTCTTTAATGTGTTACAGTATGAAATTATACTGCTCTCCTTCCTCTGAATATGATGTGGTGGTACCGTAGGTGTAAGTCATTTCCCTATGTTTTGTACAGCTTCTCCCCATTAACACGTAACACTTAGAAGATCGCTGGGTAAATGATCGACTCACATGACAGTTATAGGTCTCTGGCTGCAGATGACAGGGTGTTTTAAAGACGCAGTAAATTATTTAGAAAGTAAAAGCAAAGCCTGGAGGGAGAAAGGGGGTAAGCATGCTATTAACATTCAATGTATTCGAATATATAAACCACACATTTCATTTATTTGTCATTTGTCGGTGCCACTGCATTTCATGTGAACACACGCACACAATTTGTACACAGAACATGCATGTTTCCATGTAGAGCTGCAGTGCTTGTGTTTTGAAATTGGTGAGACCTTGTTTAGGGCTTTAAAACGGTTTGAAAATGGTTAATTGGAGCAGCATGGGTTTTTATAGAGGAGCTGTCTTTTGTTGCATGCTTTCTCAACCCTTTGACCTGAAGGCATACACCTGGTATTGGGTCAGGTTACTGCCTGGCTCCGAGGCTTGCAGGTCAAGACCTGGTGCTTCACAGGCCTCTAATTCCTTGCATGTCAACATATTTAACTGAAGGGACTGGTCCAAGCACTCCTAATCATCCCTGAAAAATGACTGCACTCTCTCCTTAGCTAGCCTGCCCCCTTTCTCACTCTGCATTCTCTCCTTAGCTAGCCTGCCTCCTTTCTCACTCTGCATTCTCTCCTTAGCTAGCCTGCCCCCTTTCTCACTCTGCACTCCCTCCTTAGCTAGCCTACCCCCTTTCTCACTCTGCATTCTCTCCTTAGCTAGCCTGCCTTCTTTCTCACTCTGCATTCTCTCCTTAGCTAGCCTGCCCCCTTTCTCACTCTGCATTCTCTCCTTAGCTAGCCTACCCCCTTTCTCACTCTGCATTCTCTCCTTAGCTAGCCTGCCCCCTTTCTCACTCTGCACTCCCTCCTTAGCTAGCCTGCCCCCTTTCTCACTCTGCATTCTCTCCCTGGCTAGCCTGCCCCCTTTCTCACTCTGCACTCCCTCCTTAGCTAGCCTGCCCCCTTTTTCACTCTGCACTCACTTAGCTAGCCTGCCCCCTTTCTCACTCTGCACTCTCTCCCTAGCTAGCCTGCCCCCTTTCTCACTCTGCACTCTCTCCCTAGCTAGCCTGCCCCCTTTCTCACGTTTCTCTCCCGTCCCCAAAGTGATGATTTAACTCTTTAAGCATGTTGAGGGGCTTTTGTGGGGCATTAGCCTGCTGAGATTTATGGGCTTAAATGAATTATGATGAGTGCATCTGTATGCACAACCAGACCCAGCCTTTTTTGTACATCACTTAGAGAGAGAGAGAGAGAGAGAGTTAAACATTTAGGGACCTTGTGACAATGACATATTTCACTATTCTCCTCCCATTGTCCCAGAGTGGGGCTTAGGCGTTAGGCACACTAATGAATCTTAATGATCTTCTTATGAGACACAGGTATCACACATACTATGCGAGGTGTGCATTAATAGTGTTCCTTAGTCAAAGTTGGAAGCAAAGTGGTAGAGGAAAGAAACAATACCCAAGTAATGACTTGCTTGTTTATTGTTGTGCAAATATCCCACTAATCTACTAATGCTTTATAAAAATAAAAATAAAATTGTGCTCACATAGGTAAAAAAAGAGGTGTTACCGGTGAAGTGACACCATCCTTACAAATTGTAATCAATGTACATGTAAACACTTTGGGCACTCCTGCTATATGTATCATCATGCTACTGACACACGCCTGTACAGTATGTGGAGCAGTAGAGGCTTGGAAAAGTACAGTATATATGGGTAGATAATGGTTCTTATTTTCTTATCCAATTATCAGTCTGCCCACAGGGTCTATAAGCACCCCACAAAAATAGACTTTCTCTGGCACCTCTTCAGTAAGTACACCAGGGGGAGCAGTTATACTGCTAGTTTAGCACCACTTCTTGGAGCAGAGCATCTCATTGTTTCCTGCCTCAAATGCTTTCACATGCAGAAAAATGGACATTTCTTGCATGATTACATAAATAAGCACGTTTAGTCTGGAGGCCGGCTCCATAGCCAGCCAGACTGATGAAGTGGACGGTACTCATGTATCAGAGCATTCAAGAGTAAAATCCTGCATGAGTGCTCTGAACACACTGCGTTGATTTTGTGGTTTCCCTTGTTGTCCTGTGTATGTCATTGTCCTATTCTCTGTGTCTCTGTTCGGTTTGAGGGACTCATTACAAAATGATAGTCCACTGCTTGATCTATAAGCTTATAAGCTGACATGTAAAACTAACAGTTCCTCTCTTTCTGTGAAAACAAAAGAATAAAAATATGAAATACCCCTGCCGTCAGCCGCTCATTAAAAAGCTGACTTATCCACTCCAATATCCAATGAATTTTTGTTAATTCTGCTCCTTTCAACAAAATCCTAATGAAATTGACAACCACTGTGACTGTCATTTTGCGATGGGCTTTCTGCCCCAGACCCAGCACTGACTGGCAGCTGGGATGGAGATGACATAAGTAGTAGGTTTAGTATTTTACCTTCACTTGTGTGTGCTCTATTGTAGACTGCTGTACACCCATGTCTTTTTTAATGCAGTCAGATTACTCAGCGCTTTCATTCTGTCAGTCAAAGGATGAATGAACCTCTGTGAACTGTGCTCTCACCATCATTTCAGCAATGATTACCTGTTTCACCTACACAGGCCTTTCCAATCGAATCGACCTGATCTCTCTGGCATACATAACCACATAACATTTTCATATACGCAAATGTTGAGATGTTGACTAAATTACAAGCCGGTTTGTAAATATGTCCAGCTATATGGCATAGGTGTATTAAAGTATTTGTAAGTAATACTTTTAGCACACAGAGATATTACATGAAGATTGATCTGTTCCTGTGCAGAGACACGCTGATCATACACGATCTAGCCCATTAGTGGAGTGAATTTTAATCAGAAGCTGACTTTGCACTACCATGTTTCCTGGCACTCCTTCACTGGCTTCCTGTCTTGTCTCATTTCAAGGGTACACCAAAAACAAGGTAACATAGCAAACAATATGGCTCTCTTCGCCTCTTGTGCCTCGGATGATTTCATTCTTTGTCATCTTAGAATGTCTTGGCCAGGTATATAAATCACAGGAAAATAAAATGGAGATAAATACAAACTTAAAACTGCAGCGGGCTCTGTGAGGCTCTGTGATTTTTGATCATTTGTCAGGATCAGGTAAATGGTTCTATTACCACCACTTCTTTAAGTCTGTTATAGCTCCATATAACTGACATACGGCACAGCTTCCATTTCTGTTCCAGACAGTTATGGGGCTTTAGTGATCATGTGAGGAATTTCCTCATTGCCCTTGGTTTAATGGCCTGTGTGTCGTACATCTCTGAAGAATACACCAATTGGAAAAAGTATCAGAAAATACAGACGCTCTTCTTGTTTCATTCCCTCTCATTTACTGATAAAATTGTAGCTTAGTGTTTCAGGTAGTGGTTATGATAAGGCCAACAATACCGTCAATACTGCCAGTGACAGTTTTTTTTTCTCTACTCATTGCTTTAGGACAAGATAAGATTCAACATGTCCTTGTTGAAGAAGAAAGCAATGTTGTTATTGTCGGCTAGAGACTTTGTGAACCTTTTAATGGTGATCAGTGAACCTTGACTTTCAGGATCTCTCTCCTCACCCCTGACTTCCTGTTCTCACTCTGTTCTAAACTAAAGGGAATGGCTCTACTGTGCACCCCCTCTTTTCCCCTTTTTTCTTCCTTTCTCTTCTTCTGCCAGGAATTGCTCAGAGCTGTGTTGCATCTAACTGATTTCATGTTAAGTATCTATGCTCTGCTGTCTTTCTGTAGACTTTGCACACGCAGGATGTCCCATTCAATATCCACCCTAAGACTCTCTGATATATGACATGAAATACAGTATGGGTATTAAGAGGTTTTAGAGTGGAATGCTGTCTGGCATAGCTGTGCATATATTACTCAGTGTGATTATTAACACATATTTTAAGGACAACCTTGTAATTGACCTGACAGTTTCTGAAATGTAAATCAATGTTATGCCTTGAACCTATGCTTTTTCCTTCTTTATGTATTCAATAGCTGTTTTTCATATAATGTGCATGGTTCTAGGGATTAGGAAAGGGACTAAATGCAGAAAAACAGTGGTTTGTTGATAGAAGAAGTACATTATATGAATTGTATTGATAAGAAAGGTGAACAACTTCTAATTTAAAAAGTATTTATGAACCTAAATTGAAAATATGACTTCATATACTATATATATATATATATATATACTATAAAAATATTTCCAGTGATAGCAGATGGGAATGTTTCAGAAAGACAAAAACCATGTGGCCCAAAACTCAAAGTTCACCAAACACTAAGTCTTTAGTTGCTGGACCCTTTGAGTATACAACACATCTGAAAATGTTAAATTACCTCAATCGGTGTTCGGAAAGTTGAACATATACTTGTGAGAGGCCTTTATAAGGGATTATTCATTAACTTGGTTATTAAAATATTGTGGCATAGAGAAGCAGCAGATATGGAATGTAGATCAAACTGATACGACAGTGTGTTTTTTAACTAATTATTGGGATTTGTATTATGATTATTGTACTTTATCAGACAGTCTTATAAACAAAGACTGTAAACAAACATCAAATAGCAGATCTTCTTTTTTTGTATGGCCCCACCTTGCTGTGTTAGTGGAGTGTGTTTCTATTGTAGTTGTATCTACCTTAATGCTGATAGAAACTATCCTAAACATGTATACTACATTTTAACATGAGACTGTTTGCAATGTGCTGAACCAGTGGGCAGCACTAGACCATTACATTGAAAATCCCATTGTTTAGCAACCATGACCCCTACTTTCCAGTTTCACTTTCTCTGTTTTCTTGTTGTTGCTTGCATTTTCCTCTAAGCTGCCTCTTTCATTAACTGCACAAGCCCAACATTAACCCCCTCTATGCTGGAGTGTAGCCCACCATCCACCTTTAAACCCACTCCCCCTATGTAAACGTTAATACAAATAGCAATTTAGATATTACATTGTAAATGTTCAAATGTGTCATTACTAGTGGTAGTTGTATCACTGGTGTGATTTCATGCATTTAACACAATACAGATATATACAGTTTACAATAAATACTAGATTGACTTTCAGTGAATTATAAACAATATTTTCTAAATGTATATTACATTGCTGATGTTAGTTCATAAAGTTCCATGCAATAGTTGGCTTTTCGTTTAGATGTGTAAGTGCATAATTCTAATAAAGTCCAGAAGAAAAAGAAAGTCTGTGATCAGTGAACTGTGACTGTCACAATAAGGGCCCAGTTTATCTTGGACTATTCCTGGTCTTGCCTCTGAGCATTTGTATAGGGGTGGAGGTGGGGGTGGAGCCATTTACACTTCTTATTTAGCCCCTTTTTTCAAATCTGAAATACTAATGGTTACCCCCCATTTTCAGCTCTGTGGCTCAACCCCCACTGGAGACCTGTTCAGGATCTCCAGTGAGGCATTTGTGTGTGCCTAGCCTTCTCCTTTCTTCTGCTCTTAACCACACAGGCTCGACTTCACAGGACAGTTGACAGCCTGTGGACAGCAGATGAAAAAGTAAGGCGGCATATCCCGCGCCGGTTAAGTCCTCAACTAATTAGCAAAAATGGTCTCCTTTCTTTTCTTTTTAACCATTTAGTCTCGGGGGTGATAGGGAGAGAGAATAAGATAGAGAGAGGGGAGAAAGAAAAGGGGAGAGAGAAAGGGGGAGAAAGGGGGTGATGCTGAGAGTGGGGGTGGAGAGAATTGGAGGGAGGGAGTGACTGAGAGGGAGGAGAGGCATCTGAGCTCTCAGCTGGGCTGTTTTGAAAACACACTTTTGAAAGCCTCTCCCTTAATTCATGGCTATTGTTTTTGGCCCTTTTGTGTTTGCCAGTTTGACCACATAACATCATACATCTGGTCTATAGCTTGTTTGGGGAATTCTCACTCAGGGACCCATCGTCTCCTCCTGGGCTCAAATTCAAGTGATCGTGTAACATAAAAGGGCCCAAAGTGTGGGCTGAGGGAGACACACAGAGCGCCAGAGAGGGGGAGAGAGGCCGGGAATGTGAAACGTAGGAGAAAGCTGAAAAGCATTCCACTACTTTGCTTTTTTCCTTACATTCTCTCAACTCCATTATAACTCAAGGCAAAATGTGGAAATGTAACTTACAAACTTACAAAACGAATTGACAATTAATAAAATATGTACACTACCGTTCAAAAGTTTGGGGTCACTTAGAAATGCCCTTGTTTTTGAAAGAAAAGCAAATGTTTTGTCCATTAAAATATCATCAAATTGATCAGAAATACAGTGTAGACATTGTTAATGTTGTAAATGACTATTGTAGCTGTAAACGGCTGATTATTAATGGAATATCTACATAGGCGTACAGAGGCCCATTATCAGCAACCATCACTCCTGTGTTCCAATGACACATTGTGTTAGCTAATCCAAGTTTATCATTTTAAAAGGCTAATTGAAAATTAGCAATCCCTTTTGCAATTATGTTAGCACAGCTGAAAACTGTTGTTCTGATTAAAGAAGCAATAAAACTGGCCTTTAGACTAGTTGAGTATCTGGAGCATCAGCATTTTTGGGTTCAACACAGGCTCAAAACAGACAGAAACAAAGGCCTTTCCTCTGAAACTCGTCATTCAATTCTTGTTCTGAGAAATGAAGGCTATTCCATGAGAGAAAATTGCCAAGAAACTGAAGATCTTGTACAACGCTGTGTACTACTCCCTTCACAGAACAGTGCAAACTGGCTCTAACCAGAATAGAAAGATGTGTGGGAGGCCCTGGTGCACAATTGAGCAAGTTGTTGAGTTGTGCACCGAGGCCTCCCACTCCTCTGGCTTTCGAAACATTTTTCAATCAAATCAATATATATTTTTTAATGAATGGGCAGTACATCAGAAGATTCAGATCTCAGTCGGTTGATGATTGGTAGTAGTAGCATGTCAATACTGGTTGCTGTTTTTACAAGAGCTCATGTTCCAATGTTATGGAACCTGATCCTGAGGGCCAATGTTTAGCGGCGTTGGTTCAACGGGTGGTGTAAAGCAAGGAGGGGGCAGGCAGGCTACATCATTTTGTTTGACTTGAGCGTTTGGAAGCGCCTCTCTTCTGGGTCATCATCACGTGTGGGATCAGCTCTCTGTGACAGGGTCAGGCCTCCAATTTACATTTGAAATTTAGAAGCCATCTTGACATACTCATTATAAAATGGGATCAGGAGGAATCTATTTAAATCTGTTTTATACAACAGTAATTATTACATTTATTTTATTATTATTGTATTTTTAGACCTCAGTTTCATTATTAAGGAGCAGCCTAAGCAAAGAGTTCCTTTAAATATGTACATATTTAATTATTTTTGTTAATTGTGTTTTTTTCATCAGCTGTTTTGTTTTTGATGACATTGACTTTTATTGCCTATTTATTGCATATTGCTGGCGGTTTTGACCCACAGATTTACAAATGGCCTGGCAGGTCAACTCTTATTGGATTGGCTAGCTATGGCTAGCTAGCTTACTGGCTAATTGTTTTTGTTTGAATGATGCATCTGGACACTGTAACATTTTTTTGGTTTCACCTGGTTGCTGGTTACTGATCTTTTGAAAACATAAATTGAAGAGTCACCTGAAGCTTGAGATGAAAGGAAAATGGAGTAAAGCAATGCAGTGCTGAGGCAGAAGGCTCGTAGTGAGGACTACTACTACTCTGAACTGTGTGCAGTGAGCTTTCTGGTGCCCAGAGCTGCTGGGGCATCATCCAAGTGGGTTCTACACATTGTGAAGGAGGAGAAGTCCAGTAACACTTCATCAACCATCTCCCTGACCACCTTTCTCTGATTAAGCTATGAACTGTCCCTCTCCATCTTTGGAGGATGCATGAACTCAAAAGACTTGGCCTCTATTGGTTGACCTAACTATAGCTAGGCTGCACATGATGATGTATTGCTTTTTTGTTTTTTTTTTGCTTTTGAAGCGCTTTGAGATTGTTATGAAAAGCGCTATAGAAATGTAATAAATTATTATTATTATGAAACCTGAAACCTGGAATTTTTATAAGAAAGTGCCAAGTTGGTTTACAATATGTATGAAAACCCTCACCTGACAGTTTTTAGGTACACCACATTTTTTACATTTAGCAGATGCTCTTATCCAGAGCGACTGCATAAATTTCATAAATTCTTTCTCCGTACTAGTCCCCCGTGGGAATCGAACCCACAACCCTGGCGTTGCAAACACCATGCTCTACCAACTGAGCCACACGGGACCACTACGGAAAGTGAGTCATGTGGCTTGCTATATAAAGCAGGCAGACAGGCATCGAGGCATTCAGTTAATGTTCAATTGAACATTGGTATGTGCAAATCGAGAGACCTAAGCTACTTTGAACTCGATATGGTACCAGGCACGCTGGATTCAGTATCTCAGAAACGGCCGCGTTCCTGGGATTTCATTCACGACAATGTCTAGGTTTTACTGAGAATGGTGCGGCAAACAAAAAACATCCAGTCAGCGGTAGTACTTTTGGCGAAAACAGCTTGTTGATAAAAGAGGTCGAAAGAGAATGGCAAGAATCATGCAAGCTAACAGGATGGCCACAAACAGACAGATAAGGTGCAGTATAACAGTGGTGTGCAGAACTGCATTTCGGAACGCACAACTCATCCATCATTGTCACGGAGTGCAGCAGACGACCACACCGGGTTCCACTGCTATCAGCTAAAAACAAGAAGACTGAGCGTGGACCAACATCCCTGTGGAACGTTTCCAACTTGTAAAATCTGTGACCGAAGAATTCAGGCTGTTCTGGAGGCAAAGGGAGGTTCGACCCAGTATTAGATGGGTGTACCTAATAAACTGGTCAGTGCAAGCTGCAAGTTGTGTACAAACATACAGTATATTACAATAACACAAATAGGTGATAAAAAAATATATTTAACTCAATGAGGGATTAGTTAAATTCACCAGTTAATCATTTATGCATTAAATTATGCAGTCACGTCGTAAAAAAAAATAAAATCAGTGAGGAACCTTGCTATCTTGTTGAGCATTCAACATCAAGCACTGGGTAGAAGTATGAGGTTGTCAAGTTCTATGTGTCACCCGAGGAGAAACAGAGAATTCAAGGACAAGTTAACTTTTTCTTAACCAAATCTCTATTTTTGTTATATTTAAATGCAGGGATGCCACTTTGGTTTTAGAAGTTGGGGGGACATAACCTGGTGTGGGGTCTGGGGTTCTTTTCCCCAGAATATTTTGGGGCATCTAAAACTAATTTCCTGCATTTTTACACAATTCAATATGCTGTCTCTATTTAGAACAAAAGCAAAAATACCCACAGTCATTCAATAATTAAATATTGTGTTGCACCTTTAACCAAAACCCTAACAAATGGACAACTCATGAAAAAATACAAAAAACTTTTGATTGTCTTTATTAAGACATCCTCTGTATCAAATCTCAGCCAGACCGACAAGCCAGCCCGAGCCGCATGCGCAACTGAACCCAACCAATCTTGTCAATAGCTCAATTCTCTCCCAACACAATTTCCATCCCAGTTCACACCTTTAATTTTTTTAATTCTCAAGGCAAAAGGATTGGAAACAAAAAACTAAACAAAAAAAAACCCAAAACACCTCAAATACACTACCGGTCAAGAGTTTTAAAACACATACTCATTCAAGGGTTTTTCTTTATCTTTTTACTATTTTCTACATTGTGGAATAATAGTGAAGACATCAAAACTATGAAATAACACATATGGAATCATGTAGTAACCAAAAAAGTGGTAAACAAATCAAAATATATTTTAGATTTGAGATTCTTCAAAGTAGCCACCCTTTGCCTTGATGACAGCTTTGCACACTCTTGGCATTCAGCATCAAAACCCTTGAATGAGTAGGTGTTCAAAAACTTTTGACCAGTAGTGTACACATTAACACACAGAAACAGCAAATCCTCCATATAATTAATCTCATTGGACTAATAGTACTGTAGAGCTCTTTTTACTTGGACACAATATAGCTGGGTTACCCCGTCCTGCCTTTAGCCTTCCATGGCCCTGCAGCTCCCCAACCCAACACACTCCACTCAGCTTTAGGATCTTAGTGAAACATTAATTATTGGTTTCGGGTGTGTTAGGCCAAGGCCAGAGTGACAACCCACAGGACAGCTGACCACCAACCCACAGGACGGCAGACCCCCAGGGCCAGGACTGAGCAGCCCAGCAGCTAGGGATTTCCTAAATAGGTATCTCCCCTGAAGTAGGCATGTTTTCAATACAGAGGCCTTTAGTCTTACTGTATTCCATGTAAGGCATCCAGACCTTAATCTTGTAATAAATAAAATCTAGTGATACATAACTTGACATTGTGGGAGGATAACCAACCTTCCAATGAATGGCGATGCAGTTCTTAACGACTATAAATGCTAGGTTACACAGTTTCTCCAGTATCAACATTTCCAAGCAAACAAAAACAAGGAGAAGGGAGAATCTGTAGACATGCTGAGATAAAAGAACATACTGTCACGCTTGTCGTCGGTAATGGAGGACCAAAACGCAGCAGGTATGTGTATGCTCATCTTGAGATTTATTAACTTCCAAAATGAACGTACAAAAAAACAAAACAAGTGACCGAACAAAAACACAGACAGTCTGGTAAGGCACAAGGCTAACCATAGAATACAAACACATAGACCATCAACCAAAAACCCGGAAATACTAAATCAAACACCCTTTACACAAACACACCACCCCGAACCACATAAAACAAATACCCTCTGCCACGTCCTGACCAAACTACAAAAACAATTAACCTTATACTGGCCAGGACGTGACAGTACCCCCCCCCTTAAAGGTGCTACCCCAGAAGCACCTTAACAAAAAAATAACCCCAAGCAACACCAAAAAAAATTCCCCTTTTCTAAAGGGAGGGAAGGGAGGGTGGCTGCCGTCAACGACGGCACTGTGCTACACCCCCCCTCCCCAACCCACCTATTTCTGGAGGTGGCTCCGGCTCAGGCCGTTCCAGGCTGTCGGGGCAGTCTGGCAGCTCGGGACAGTCTGGGCAGTCTGGCAGCTCGGGACCGTCTGGCAACTCGGGACAGTCTGGGCAGTCTGGCAACTCGGGACAGTCTGGGCAGTCTGGCAACTCGGGAAAGTCTGGCAACTCGGGACAGTCTGGGCAGTCTGGCAACTCGGGACAGTCTGGGCAGTCTGGCAACTCGGGACAGTCTGGGCAGTCTGGCAACTCGGGACAGTCTGGGCAGTCTGGCAACTCGGGACAGTCTGGGCAGTCTGGCCACTCCGGCAGTTCAGGGCAGTCTGGCCACTCCGGCAGTTCAGGGCAGTCTGGCCACTCCGGCAGTTCAGGGCAGTCTGGCCACTCCGGCAGTTCAGGGCAGTCTGGCCACTCCGGCAGTTCAGCGCAGTCTGGCCACTCCGGCAGTTCAGCGCAGTCTGACCTCTCTGGCGACTGTTGACTGGCGGGCAGCTCTGACGACTGTTGACTGGCGGGCAGCTCTGACGACTGTTGACTGGCGGGCAGCTCTGACGACTGTTGACTGGCGGGCAGCTCTGACGACTGTTGACTGGCGGGCAGCTCTGATGACGACTGTTGACTGGCGGGCAGCTCTGATGACGACTGTTGACTGGCGGGCAGCTCTGATGACGACTGTTGACTGGCGGGCAGCTCTGATGACGACTGTTGACTGGCGGGCAGCTCTGATGACGACTGTTGACTGGCGGGCAGCTCTGATGACGACTGTTGACTGGCGGGCAGCTCTGGTGACTGTTGACTGGCGGGCAGCTCTGGTGACTGTTGACTGGCGTGGCTGGGTTGACGCACTTGTAGCCTGGTGCGTGGTGCTGGTACTGGGCTTACCAGATTATGAAAACGCACCTCCAGGCTAGTGCGGGGAGCGGGAACAGGACGAGTCGGACTGGGTTGACGCACTTCCGGGTCCGCACGAGAGACAGGAGCTGGAAACCCAGGGCTATGGAGGCGCACAGTCGGTCTAGATCTTACCTCCTGCACAACCCGCCTTGGCTGGATGGAACTAGTAGCCCTGTACGAGCGGGGTGCTCGTACAGGGCAGACTGGGCTGTGCAGGGGCCTGATGGTAGCCGTGCGTAGAGCGGGAGTTGGGTAGCCTGGTCCTCGGAGGCGTACCGGCGACCAGATGCGCTGCGCAGGCATCCTCCTACCAGGCTGGATGCCCGCTCTAGCACGGCACCTGCGAGGGGTTGGAATAACGCGCACCGGACTGTGCGTGCGTATGGGTGAAATAGTGCGTTCCTCAGCGAAACATAGCGCTCTCCACCCCATACGCTCCTCCATATAACCACGGGTAGCTGGCTTCCGGCTCTTCTTACGCCTAGCCAAACTACCCGTGTGCCCCCCCCCAAAAAATTCTTGGGGGTGCCTCTCGTGCTTCTCCCTCAGCGCGTACTTGGCCTCATACCTCCGCCTCTCTGCCTTGGCTGCCTCAATTTCCCACTGCGGGCGGCGATAATCCTCAGCCTGGTGCCAAGGTCCGGCCCCGTCCAGAACTTCCTCCCAGGTCCACTTCTCCCGCCAGTCCAACTCGAAGTCCCTCTGCTCCTTCTTCTGCTGCTTGGTCCATAGTTGGTGGGTGATTCTGTCACGCTTGTCGTCGGTAATGGAGGACCAAAACGCAGCAGGTATGTGTATGCTCATCTTGAGATTTATTAACTTCCAAAATGAACGTACAAAAAAACAAAACAAGTGACCGAACAAAAACACAGACAGTCTGGTAAGGCACAAGGCTAACCATAGAATACAAACACATAGACCATCAACCAAAAACCCGGAAATACTAAATCAAACACCCTTTACACAAACACACCACCCCGAACCACATAAAACAAATACCCTCTGCCACATCCTGACCAAACTACAAAACAATTAACCTTATACTGGCCAGGACGTGACACATACTCTTTGCCAGAATTCAGCCAGCCTTCACAAGACCATAACATATGCAAATATGTCCCCTTTTGTGTTTTACACCTCCAGCAGAGGAATTACATTTCCGAGTGCATGTAATTCAGCTTCACTGGCATAAATGATGTTCTATGGATGGTCTTAAACTGCAGTAATTTATGTCTGAGATGATATGAACATGACTGGGCATTCAAACAAATCTGTATCCATTCATCACCATCAATAGCTTCTACCAGCTCTTCCTCACATTTTAGTTTTACATGTTTTACTGCCTTAACATAGCATCTAGCTTGTCCAGTGTTTGCAGCACAGAGAGAATCAAGTGTTGCATCTGTAAACATTGACCTCATTTCTTCCCTGGCTGCCTGATCCTGCTGAGACTCCTGTCACCATCTGATCCGCCTAAAATGAGGCATGACAAAGAATTACCTTGGTTTACATTTATACATTATATTATCCAAGAATATAATCAATGGTTCAATAATTGAAGTGACCATTATTCCCAAATCCCAGACTGTATCTTTAAGCTGCTGTCCTGTAGCTACTGTAGGTCTACCCATCAACTCAAGATGGAACTTTGTATCATTCACTGATATTGTTAATATACTGCAAAATTCACCTGAGCTCCGTAGACTGGTCTTCTCTGGCTGTCTGACCCTGCCGGGACCCTTGTCACCATCTGATCCTGCTAAGACATGATCATAGTGTTGTGTACCAACAGAGATCATTGCGACACGGTCGGGCATGTTTGCCAGGAAGATGACTTTGGGATGAAAATCTTTTTTTTTATTATTTGAAAATGGTCCTTTTCTGCTTTGTATGCATTAGCCTACCTACATTTTTCACATTATTCACACACTTTCATAATCTACTTCTCCTAGTTGGGCGTGAGAGTTAAAGTGTGCCTAGTATGTGTGGTCTCAATACAGTAGGCAGAGAATCACGTGGCAGTTAACTTGAATATAAAATTAATGACTAGTCTCCCAGTCCCTGCAGCTGAAAAACATCCCCACAGCATGATGCTGCCACCACCATGCTTCGCCGTAGGGATGGTGCCAGGTTTCCTCCAGACGTTACGCTTGGCATTCAGGCCAAAGACTTCAATCTTGGTTTCATCAGACCAGAGAATCTTGTTTCTCATGGTCTGAGAGTCCTTTAGGTGTGTAATGCTTAGGCGTAGTGGAGGAGGAATCAGACGCAGGAAGCAGCGATACGGGTGATGGCTTTTAATGAGCGACACAGCAAAAACACCTGCCACCCCAAATAGCGAACTCAGCGCACACAAAAATCAAAGTGCCCCAAACACAGGGGACAAAACACAGTGAGCGTAAACCCACACACTAGCGCTTAATACAATATAGCGCGTAACAAAGCAACCAACAGAGAAACAATCCCGCACAAAGAGCAGGCGGGTCAACTAGCTAATATAGCCCCGCTAATCGTCCCAACAAAGGACAGGTGCAAACAATAACAGAAAGGGGAAAACAAAAAGGAATCAGTGGCAGCTAGTAGGCCAGTGACGACGACCGCCGAGCGCCTCCCGAGCAGGAGGGGGCGCCACCTTCGGTGGGAGTCGTTACAGTACCCCCCCCCGACGCACGGCTCCTGCAGCGCGCTGACACCGGCCTCGAGGGCGACCCGGAGGGCGAGGCGCAGGGCGATCCGGGTGTAGGCGATGGAAATCCTTCAACATGGATGGGTCCAAGACATCCTCCGCCGGCACCCAGCACCTCTCCTCCGGACCGTACCCCTCCCAGTCCACGAGGTACTGCAGGCCCCTCACCCAGCGTCTCGAGTCCAGAATGGCCCGTATGCTGTACGCCGGGGACCCCCCGATGTCCAGAGGGGGCGGAGGGACCTCCGGCACCTCACCTTCCTGTAGGGGACCAGCTACGACCGGCCTGAGGAGAGACACATGAAACGAGGGGTTAATACGGTAATAGGAAGGGAGTTGTAACCGATAACACACCTTGTTTATCCTCCTCAGGACTTTGAAGGGCCCCACACACTGCGGCCCCAGCTTCCGGCAGGGCAAGCGGAGGGGCAGGTTCCGGGTTGAGAGCCAGACCCTGTCCCCCGGTACGAACACGGGTGCCTCACTGCGGTGGTGGTCAGCACTCCTCTTCTGCCGTCCACTGGCTTCCTTCAGGGATTCCTGGACGGCTCTCCAGGTCTCCTTGGAGCGCTGTACCCATTCCTCCACCGCAGGAGCCTCGGTCTGGCTCTGGTGCCATGGTGCCAGGACCGGCTGGTAACCCAAAACACACTGAAAGGGTGACAGGTTAGTAGAGGAGTGACGAAGTGAGTTCTGGGCTAACTCCGCCCAAGGAATGTACCTCGCCCACTCCCCTGGCCGGTCCTGGCAATACGACCTCAGAAACCTGCACACCTCCTGGTTCACCCTCTCCGCCTGCCCATTACTCTCGGGGTGATAACCAGAGGTCAAACTGACCGAGACCCCCAGCCGCTCCATAAACGCCTTCCAGATCCTGGATGTGAACTGGGAACCTCGATCAGAGACAATGTCCTCCGGCACCCCGTAGTGCCGGAAGACGTGGGTAAATATGGCCTCCGCAGTCTGCAGGGCCGTAGGGAGACCGGGCAACGGGAGGAGACGGCAGGACTTTGAAAAACAATCCACAACCACCAGGATCGTAGTGCTCCCCTGAGACGGGGGGAGATCTGTCAGGAAGTCTACTGACAGGTGCGACCATGGCCGTTGTGGAACGGGGAGGGTCTGTAACTTCCCTCTAGGGAGATGCCTAGGAGCCTTACTCTGGGCGCACACCGAAAAAGGAAGAGACATAGAACCTCACATCCTTAGCCAAGGTGGGCCACCAGTACTTCCCCCTGAGACTCCGCACTGTCCTCGCCACACCAGGATGACCCAAAGATGGTGGAGTGTGCGCCCACCGAATCAATTGATCACGGACACCAAGTGGCACGTACATGCGACCCACGGGACACTGTGAAGGTGCAGGTTCCAATACTAACGCCCGCTCGATGTCCGAGTCCACCTCCCATACCACCGGTGCCACCAGCCTAGACGCTGGAATGATGGGAGTCGGATCGATGGGCCGGTCCTCAGTGTCATAAAGACGGGACAGCACGTCGGCCCTCGTGTTCAGGGAGCCTGGTCTATAGGAAATTGTGAACCTAAACCGGGCGAAGAACATGGCCCACCCTGCCTGACGCGGATTCAGTCTCCTAGCTGCCCGGATATACTCCAGATTCCGATGGTCGGTCCAGATGAGAAAGGGGTGCTTAGCCCCCTCAAGCCAGTGTCGCCACACCCTCAAGGCTTTTACCACTGCTAGCAACTCCCTGTCCCCCACATCATAGTTACGCTCCGCCGAACTGAGCTTCTTCGAAAAGAAAGCGCAGGGGCGGAGTTTCAGTGGCGTACCCGAGCGCTGTGATAGCACGGCACCCACCCCAGCCTCGGATGCATCCACCTCCACTATGAATGCTAGAGACGGGTCCGGGTGCGCCAACACGGGTGCTTCGGTGAACAGCACCTTCAACCTCTTGAAGGCTCCGTCCGCCCCAGTCGACCACCGCAAACGCACCGGCCCCCCCTTCAGCAGTGAGGTAATGGGAGCCGCTACCTGGCCAAAACCCCGGATAAACCTCCAGTAGTAATTGGCAAACCCTAAGAACCGCTGCACCTCCTTCACCGTGGTTGGAGTTGGCCAATTACGCATGGCCTTAACGCAGTCACACTCCATCACCACCCCCGTCGTGGAAATGCGATAACTCAGGAAGGAGACGGCTCGTTTGGAGAACACACACTTCGCAGCCTTGACGTATAGGTCATGCTCCAGCAGTCTCACAAGCACCTTGCGTACCAGGGACACAGGCGTAGTGGAGAAGGAATCAGACGCAGGAAGCAGCGATACGGGTGATGGCTTTTAATGAGCGACACAGCAAAAACACCTGCCACCCCAAATAGCGAACTCAGCGCACATACAAATCAAAGTGCTCCAAACACAGGGGACAAAACACAGTGAGCGTAAACCCACGCACTAGCGCTAAATACAATATAGTGCGTAACAAAGCAACCAACAGAGAAACAATCCCGCACAAGAGCAGGTCGGTCAACTAGCCAATATAGCCCCGCTAATCAACCCAACTAAGGACAGGTGCAAACAATAACAGAAAGGGGAAAACAAAAAGGAATCAGTGGCAGCTAGTAGGCCGGTGACGACGACCACCGAGCGCCACCTGAACAGGAGGGGGCGCCACCTTCAGTGGGAGTCATGACAAGGTGCCCTTTGGCAAACTTCAAGCAGGCTGTCATGTGCCTTTTACTGAGGAGTGGCTTCAGTCTGACCACTCTACCATAAAGGCCTGATTGGTGGAGTGCTGTAGAGATGGTTGTCCTTCTGGAAGGTTCTCCCATCTCCACAGAGGAAGTCTGGAGCTCTGTCAGAGTGACCATCGGGTTCTTGGTCACCTTCTTGACCATGGGAGCCTGGACACAATCCTGTCTCGGAGCTTTACGGACAATTCCTTCGACCTCATGGCTTGGTTTATCTGTGCCTTTCCAAATCATGTCCAATCAATTGAATTTACGACATGTGGACTCCAATCAAGTTGTAGAAACATCTCAAGGATGATCAATGGAAACAGGATGCACCTGAGCGGACCTGGATGTGGTAGCTATTACTAGCTAGCATAGCTTATTCATTCACCTCAGTCAATCAATCAATCAAAGGTATTTACAAAATTATTTTACATCAGCTGATGTCACAAAGTGCTATACAGAAACCCAGCCTAAACCCAGTCGAGGGATGAAACATTAGCTAATGTTACATGTGAATTACAATACTAGCTCAGCACTGTGAATATACACTTTCGATTTTTCTGTTAAGTTAAACAGCAGTTACCTTGCAAAATAGATCAGTCAAATTAAGAGTAGCCAATTTCTGCTCTGTTTGCTTTAAAAACTGTGTTAAAGAGCTCAACACACACACACTGAACTATACTCAACTGCTGGTTCAGCCAGCCTTCCAGAAAGCTTTGCCTTCACACAAGCTGTCAGCCCACTCTGTGGTGTCCGCCGGCTGAACACTCTAAACAGGCTACCCGATCGCTCGGAGGCACCCGCATGGTCCTAAAGCACAGAGTCACGCTTTTTGTATCATATTGCAATGATAAAACTGAGAGAGACAAAAATGCAATTTCAGTGTAAATTGCATGTTAAAGAAGTGTCCAAACCCTTTTTTTGCAATTTAACTTGATTTTGAAAAACTTAGCCCACCAGCGATAGACTTCGGCTCAAACATTGTCTCAAACACGAGACGTATGTGGCAGGGTCTACAGACAATCACGCATTACAAAAAGAAAACCAGCCCGTCGTGGAAATCGACGTCTTGCTCCCAGACAAATTAAACAACTTCTTTGCGCACTTTGAGGACACTACAGTGCCACTGACACGGCCCACTACCAAAGACTGTGGGTTCTCCTTCTCCGTGGCCGACGTGAGTATAACATTTAAACGTGTTAACCCTCTCAAGGCTGCCGGCCCAGACGGCATACCAAGCCGCGTCCTCAGAGCATGCTCAGACCAGCTGGATGGTGTGTTCAGGGACATATTCAATCAATCCCTATCCCAGTCTGCTGTCTCCACATGCTTCAAGATGGCCACCATTTTTCCTGTTCCCAAGAAAGCTTATGTAACTGAACTAAATGACTATCGCCCTGTAGCACTCACTTCTGTGATCATGAAGTGCTTTGAGAGACTAGTCAAGGATCATATCACCTCCACCCTACCTTTTACCCTAGACCCACTCCAATTTGCTTACTGCCCCAATAGGTCCACAGACGATGCAATTGCCATCACACTGCCCTATCCCATCTGGATGAGACGAATACCTATGTAAGAATGCTGTTCATTGACTACAGCTCAGCATTCAACACCATAGTGACCTCCAAACTCATCCTTAAGCTTGAGACCCTGGGTCTCGACCCCGCCCTGTGCAACTTGGTCCTGGACTTCCTGATGGGCCGCCCCCAGGTGGTGAAGGTGGGAAACAACATCTCCACTCCGCTGATCCTCAACACTGGGGCCCCATAAGTGTGCGTTGCCGTCCCTCTCCTGTACTTCCTGTTCACCCGCGACTACGTGGCAATGCACACCTCCCAACTCAATAATACAGTTTGCAGACAACCCTACAGTGGTAGGCTTGATTACCAACAATGACAAGACAGCCTACAGGGAGGAGGTGAGGGCCCTCGGAGTGTGGTGTCAGGAAAATAACCTCTCACTCAATATGAGCAAAACAAAAGACATGATCATGGACTTCAGGAAACAGCAAAGGGAGCACCCCCCTATCCACATCAACGGGACAGCAGTGGAGAAGGTAGAACTTTTTAAGTTCCTCGGTGTACATATCACCAACAAACTGAAATGGTCCACGCACACAGGCAGTGTGGTAAGAAGGCGCAACAGTGCCTCTTCAACCTCAGGAGGCTTAAAAAATGTGTTTTGTCACCGAAAACCCTACATTTTTACAGGTGCACAATTGAGAGCATCCTGTCGGGCTGTATTACCACCTGGTACGGCAACTGCACTGCCCACAACCGCAGGGCTCTCCAGAGGGTAGTGCAATCTGCACAACGCATCACCGGTGGCAAACTACCTGTCCTCCAGGACACCTACAACACCCGATGTCACAGGAAGGCCAAAAAGACGGACAATAACCACCCGAGCCACTACCTGTTCACCCCGCTTCCATCCAGAAGGCGAGGTCAGTACAGGTGCATCAAAGCTGGGACAGAGAGATTGAAAAACAGCTTCTATCTCAAGGCCATCAGATTTTTAAACAGCCACCACTAGCGCAGAGAGGTGGCTGCCTACCTACAGACTTGATATCATTGGCCACTTTAATAAATGGAACACTAGTCACTTTAATAATGCCACGTCAAGAATGTTAACATGTCTTGCATTACTCATCTCATATGTATATACTGCATACTGTATCCTTCACTATCTATTCTTTACTATCTATTGCATCTTAGCCACTGTGTCACTGCTCATCCATATATTTTATTCTTATATATTCTCATCCCATTCCTTTTGTTGTGGAATTTGTTTGATATTAGGTTTTGCTGTGGAATTGTTAGATATTACCTGTTAGATACTGCTGAACTGTAGGATCTAGAAGCATAAGCATTTCGCTACACTCGCAATAGCATCTGCTACCATGTGTATGTGACCAATAACATTTGATTTGAATTGATTTCATGCTTGTTTTGCAGGTGCAGGGGCACATATAAAACATCAACAAAGGTTCCAAAAACACCCAAATATGTAATTTTAGAAATGGCAATGCTCTTAGTATAGTGATGCAGGTCTTTAGATGTTGTATACATGAAATTGTGTCATTCTGAATTTTATCCGCAACATTACATTATTGTGTTGGACTCGAGCGATACTTCTCTGTATTGCCTGCGCATGTGGTATAACATGCCATTTACGACAAAAATAGAGATTTGGTTAAAACAAAATATTTGTCCTCAAAGAGGAAGGAGGGCTGTTGCATGATATGCCCAGCTTTTTAGTTCCACCATTACACAGTTACTGCAAGTCTATGTGCAGGCTGAGCTGGGCAACTAATCACCCAGGGTGGGAATGAACACATCTTGAGGGGATTTCACCAAAGGCCCAAATTGGCGGCTTCACTCCAATGAGCAAAAGAGAAAGAGAAAGAAAGAAATTGAAACGGGAGGTTTTTCTCACAGCTAGCTGTCACCTATCTCACATAAAAGAACACAGGATGGGCTGAGTTAAGCACCCCAATATTCACTCATTTGAAGGGCTTAGTCCACAATGGCACAGCCTAAAATACCCATCACAGGCTATTGGTATTGAAACTTTTTCTTCTTTTTTTTTTTTACTTCTCTAGTGCTTGAATAGCTTGCCAGCAGGGCTGAACAACCCACCTTCCTCACATTAGACCCAATAGAGGAAATACCCTGTCGCCTCAATAGAGGATTCGCTGGTTAAAATATCATTAGCCTACATCAGCATTCAAAAACAAATTGCCTGTGGTCATGGATAAAGGTAGACTGCACAAAGTATTCATTACTCATTATCTTTAAATGTTAGTAGAACTATGGTGACAGTGTTTTATAGATATCTGTTTTTAATCTTTCTGTGGCTGCCTAGTTTGGAAAGTTTATGAACTAATAATATTGGGTGAAGGTGGTTCTGAAAGAGCCAATATTATCGTAGAAAGAAAGAAACCACATCTATTGTAGTAAGAATTTAGTAGTTTTGCACTACCCAATGTTAAGTGCAGTAGAAAAAAAAAACATCTGTTATGTGTACTTCTGACTGCACAAGGAATTTTCCAACTAGGAAATCAAATATGTTGATTGATTGGTTGATTGTTTGGTTGATTAGCTATTGGATTTGGATTGATTGACCAAACTCATTCAGCATCATCCAAACTCCTGTACATTATAGCTTAGCTCTGTAAGCAGCCTTTGTTGGGTTTCAAGCCAGGGTTGGGTAGGTTACTAAAAATGTAATCCTTTACAGTTACTAGTTACCTGTCCAAAATTATAATCAGTAACGTCACTTTTGGATTACCCAAACTCAGCAACATAATTTGATTGCTTTTCAGACAAAAAGGATCCATAAAACTAATTTGGTATGTTGTCATAGTGGTCTCTGACTTGAGGTCAGACTCGCTCAGGTGGAACAAACTTAAACTTGCACCTTTTTTCAATTCTGAATTGAATTTCATTGGGGAAAACAGAAAGGTGTCATAATGTGTTTTTTCACTAACATCCTGAATTTAAAAGTAATCCAAGAAGTAATCATCTCGTTTTGTAATCTGATTACAATATTTTTGCTGGTAACATTGATTACAGTTACAAACTGATTACAGTTTTTTAAAAATCAGATTACACGAACCAACCCTGGTCCAAGCCATGTACCATGGACTCATAGCGCTTGGATGAGCTATTGATTTAAAAGTCTTCTTTTCCAGAATTGCTGGACCGATTGGTACCACATTTGATATACCGCATCTAGGGACCTTAAATAGCCCTTCTATAATGCCCTTTACCACAATGCAGCATATACTGGTGTCTACAGAGTCATATCAACAAATCAAAGCATCTACCAGCAGAACTGCATTTGGTCAAACAATGCTGTTAGCCGGCTAAAAAAACGCCTTCTGAGGATGTTGCGTTGTGCATCGTGGCATAAGTTACTGTAGTCCACAGTAACGCCTTGATGCTCTGGGCCATGAACATACCCTGTTGTCATAAGCCTGGGGTACAGCTCATAAGCAGCACTGAGCTCATAAAGGGGTGTATAGTCCTTCCACTTCCCAGAGGAGATGGGAGTCAGGCTCGGGGCTGAGGCCTATAAACCCTGGGATGTCCAGGGAGTAAAACCAATAAATCAATATGGGAGAAAATAAGAGAGAAGGGGAACATTTTGAAAAGCCTCTGCACTTCACATGTTAGAAGGTACACACACACACACACACACACACACACACACACACACACACACACACACACACACACACACACACACACACACACACACACACACACACACACACACACACACACACACACACACACACACACACACATAGATGCAGATACACAAAAATGCACCCCCATACACCCACTCCAACAATGAGAGGAGAGAAAGAAAAAAATTGTACCCGGCAGTGGGGTTATAAGTTAGGAGCTGTCAGTATTACAATGTATATTAATAGTCACACCTCTTTTTAATGAGTTTGGCATTGGCAGCTGAGAGGAAATACAAGTCATCATAGCGCTGCTCATGCACACCCCGATGAAAGAACCTATAATAAATCTTGTGAGAGCAGGGCTCACCATAAATATGCATTGCATAAGGCATCTGTTTTACATTCTGCATATAAATCAGCCAGAGCGCTGAATAGCAATGAATCAGATGCTCGACGCTTGATTTGATAACAAATCGACTATGAACTTGGGAGGGGAGAATTTAGAGCCCCCAACATCCAGAGGAAGTGAAGGGGGGACAGGTAGGATCTATGAGGCTCTCCTACCTAGCACCTTTTTCGCCAGGCGTCGGATAGAGGGGAAGCCTCGCTGGGAATCTTGTCAAGGGTGCATGGGGGTAATGGTAGCAGCCTAGCCTGAAATCTTCTCAGTTATCACCTCATAGTCTGTGTGCTCCTCTGCCCGCTACAAATTGTGCCCTAATCCCTCCTGTGTGAGTCAGAATCGCTGAGTGGCAGGGTATGCCAAAGGGGCAGACTGTTTGTTTTGGAAACACCTGGATAAAACTGCTATTGTCTCTGGAAAATATGTAATTGTGAGAACAGGCTTAGTGGTGAGCAGGTTTAGCATGAGCCGAGAACATGCTAAAAGTATTTTAGATGATATCCTGTGGCCCATTGGTCCCACCTGATCTAAGAGTGTCTATGGCAGCTTTCCAACCTAGTCACAGTAGGGATTTAAAACTACAGCATAACACTAGGGGTGTGAAGGGCCAGCAAAGCGCCTTGTGGATGTGTTTTAATAGCATTAGCATATAATAATTATTAAAATGATTTGGCAGTGCCATGTATTCATAAATGCCAAGGGAAGCCAGGCTTCCACCCCCAAATACCATAATTTTCCTTCAATTCGCAAGAAGCTGAATGTATCTCACTGGAGAAAGCATCTGAGCGAGAGAAAGAGCGCCTCTCTGTCCCTGTACGTGCAGCCCATCTATTTGATGCTGTCTGGTCAAAAGTGTATGACATTGTTGCTACCTGTAGCATTGAATGAAAAGGAAGCCAGCAAGCATTTTGCCTCACTTGATAAAAAAAGTATCAAATAATAGCCAATCAGCGTTGAGCTAAATTGAGTGAGCTTAACTGTGAATGGTCCTGGCACACAGAAAAAAAAGTGTCAGGGGAAGCCAGTTTGGAATTGGCTTCAGACCAATCAAATCAAAAGCAAAATGTCATTGACAGAAAAAAACTTGAATTGTTGCATCTCGTTGTATCATTGTCCTCCAGTGGCTAGCTAGCTAGCTAAAATGATCCCTTTCCTAAATTAGCCATGGGTGGAGATAGGGATTTGGACTTGTGGTTTTACTTAATCCTCCGTACTGGCCAATGATTATAATGGCGATTCTCATCCAATCATAAATGCATACATTGTGCCCCAGGCCTGAGAGGATGGAAGTTCAATATGTAGCTAAATGAAGCAGGCTAATGTTAACTAGCTGGCTCATCGTTGCCAATGAAAGGATGTTAGGCTAGTGAGCAAGCATTTTAGCCAGGTAGCCTAGGACAACAAAAACAAAAAGCGTGTACTGTATGACAGAATTATAGACCGTTTTGTCAACATGAAAGAAAGGAGGATGGCATAGGTGTTTCTCTCCAAGTAGGGTGAGTCAAAATGTTTTTTTCTACTTGCCTGAATGCACACACGAATGCACACACACACACATAAATCAGAACCATGGACAGCCACATCATATTTAGCTTATTTTGATTGGACTAAATTGTTTTTGGTGTCTTTTATTTGTCACTGTATTAGACTAAGCAGTGGTGATTTGATGAAGTTGAAATGTTGAAGTTGAAACAGTGCTGGAATCGTGGAGGCAGCTCCTGTTTTCTTTGCGACTTGAGGTAACTCTCCGTGGTTCTAAATCAATAGTTGTTTAGTAGTCAGAAAATGTCGGAAATGATGCTGTAGGTGATGTAACTATTTCGTTACATGCAATTTGCTTTGTGGACTTCACTGGACAGAGGTTGCACTCCGGTTTTATGATGAAACAAAGGTGTGGTTGAGTTTATTCTATGTCTTCTTATTCTCTCGGCCTTAGGCCTCTTTATCACAGTGGCACGGCATATGAACTAACAGGTTATAGAGCAAACAAGGCAATTATCACAACACAGATTGTAATAGTGCTTTTTTCTGTCTTGGCTTCCCCAATGATTTTACCCACGCAGTGCTACTTGACGTGGACTGGAAATTCATATCTAGGTTAGGTTCTACATGCTACCAATGTTTTGGATATATCTTTTCCCAGACATGTTCCTTCCCTTTACACATAGACCGTTGTCTTGTCATTTTAAAGTGCACTGTCAAGTGGGCTAATGGCTTCAACCACAGTCCCGCCACATAATGAAGCATAAACAAAACATGGCAGCCGCAGGTGTCCCTTATCCCATTCTTACTGCTTTGTGTATAATTTATTCATGCCTGCAGGTGGTGGTGGTCAGAGACAGGAAAGAAAAAAACATGTGGGAGCTCTCTATAGTGAATCCTCTTATGATCAAAAAAGTATTTTGCCAAGGAAATCAGCTTAAATTACAATGCTACAATTTATGGATAAATGATAATGTGGACATGGAAAGCTTGAGAGACAGTGAATGTCTTATCTCTCTATTTGATAAAATATTGTGTTTTCACAATGGTATAGTTGCTTGATATTATCATACAGTGTGTGATTAGTGTCCCTTGCGTTGATATGTGGGAATGTGGTGAAGTCATATTATGCTTGAAAGGAACTAATTTGGTGATTTGCCTGAATTATAGTAAAATTCCATAGCCATGTACAGATAATTACTATACTATGCGACATACTTATTCATCCTAATCGCCCATTAGCTAGCTATAACAAGGATCATCTGTAAATAATCAGCTCTCTGACTACATTCAGGAGGGAAAATGACGTCTGAACTGAATCATATAGGCCTACTCCACAGCTCTCTGAACTTATCTTGGCCTCCTAATATGAGAGCAGCTGCTGCAGGTGCTATCCCGGCATTACCTTCATACTGAAGAGGGAATCATGGTAAAGGATTGCTGTGGTCAGGTTACAGTAATTGACTTACAAATGATGATGATGATGAGGATGAGTGGCTCCTGGCTAAAAATAAGACGTATCTACTTCCCAGTGTCATCATCACACCCAGTTAGTGAGAGAGAGTTAGTAGGAGAGTTAGTACATTTACATTTGACATTTTAGTCATTTAGCAGAGGCTTTTATCCAGACAGACTTACAGTTAGTTCATTCATCTTAAGGTAACTAGGTAAGACAACCACATATCACATTCATAGTAAGTAAAACCTTTCCCCAATGAAGCAGCTATCATTAGTAGTAACTCTACAAGAAGAAAGAGTGTGGGGGGGGGGGGGGGGGGGCAATGAGTATTACAAAATCAAACATTAATGCTGGCTGATATTGATGCAAAGGGGAAAATATCCATCAATATAAAACCCAAATGGGAGCCCTCTCCTCAAACATACAAATGTTATTCTGTTAACAGCTGGAATCAAACATCTGTCTGTGAAGTCAAATGCCAAGGGAACAGATGCTCCTACTGCCATTTCTGTTTGTTATTGGAGTTTGAAGTGCCCTTGGGCTGAACATGTACTGGAAAGGTATGCCTTTCATTGCATGTTGCATGACATGGGATTTCACTCTAACTCTGTTGAGAGACAGATAGTGTACAGCAGGATTAGAACATTTGTGTGTCTTTCAGATGTATGGAAAAACAATACAGAACATTACTGTAAAATACATTACCTGTATTTTTCTGTACTCATGTGAATGAGATGGAAACTGTATATGTTAAAGAAAACTATGGAATATCATCGAATAATACATGTAGCATAATACAAGACAGAGGGTATTAAGTTGACATGCCTAAATGATCAGCTACTAAAACATTTTTCTCATCATCCGAACCAAAACGAAATAATTAGGCTGAGAGATAGCCTGCAATCTACTTTCTATGACCTATTATTGATTATGTTACGATTTCCACACAAGTATGAAAGTAATTATTGATCGCAAACCCCACATTGTTAGATCTACAGTATAATGTATTTATGCTAAGATGGGGAGTAGGAAGAGTGGTTGACATAATCATCCTGCACTATGGTCAAGCAATCACAATACAAACTGCACAGGGAGATTATTAGATAATTACTCTGACCTCCAACAGGTTTTTGTGGATATGAAGCCTCTAAACAAAGGTAGCCAGAAGGAAAGTTAGTGGCAACATCATCAGAAACCATGGCAAATCTATCAGGGGAACCTGCTCCAAACATTGCTATTATTCCTCTGTTGAAACAAAGAGATGTTTTTTCTAAGAAACACCACAAGCCTGTCTTGTTTAGGGGTCCAACAATGGCTTTTGGGAGTCAAAGTCTCTCTTGACTTTTGCAGCACATGCATGTACTACTGTTCAATGTGCTTGATAACAAGTGTGGTAATAAGCTAGCTAGTCTGACAATGTTAGCATTTAGATAACTACTAAGCTATGTTACCTAGCATAGCAAGGTCTTATATTATGGTCACTGCCAGCTAACCATCTCAGTAGCTTAGTTATCTAGCTAGCTACCTATGTTGGCTTTTGTGATTGTAGATTTAGACCTCAATTGCAGATACACTTCGTTCACTCAGTGCGTTCACACAACATGTAGGAGAAATATAGAAGTACACCATGACAACATTTGATAATTCAGCCACTTTATATCAGGCGGTTTGTATGGTTCTCACAGTAAAACATGGGCAGGAATAGAGATAGACAGAGTGATAGAGGGAGTGACAGAGATAAAGGGAGATGGTGATTTTGAGGAGTTCTCCTGCAGCTTTATTCATACCTGCACGCTCTCTGTGGCAGCATGTTCGGCTGGGGTCGTTTGTTGCTCGACGGGAGTATTTGGGAATGATTAATTGCTCTGTCTTGTGAATGGAGCTATTCAAAACAGCGGGATCCTCTGCATATGTAAATACAAGCAGTCTCAGCGCAGCACCGTGGAGCAGGATTAACAAAACGACTCTGCTCTCAGATTCAGACCAATTCACCAATCTTTTCTATTATCCCTGACATCCCACAGACGTGAGGGAAATCCAACAAATATTTTATCCCCCTCAAATCCACTGTACTTAAGATACTGAAGACTACATGTTGTGATGTTTCCCTTTGTTATCTTCCAACACTTTTAATATCTGTGTTCAGTGAAATAAAAATATGACACATTTGCATCAATGATTTGATACTTGAATTCGATACAAGCGTATAATGATTTCTCAAATTAGTGCTTACGTGATTATGAATCGTGTGTAAATCAATTTTCACAGGGTGATCTTCACTGAGCAAACAGTGAGAAAACAGGCTATTATCACACTAGAGGCGTAAGAAAGACTGATTCATTGTTGGCAGTGTTGTAGTACTTGAGTCCAGGACTCTGACTTTTTGGACTTAAGTTAAGATTTCTCTTACTCGTGACTCCACTCGGACTCGACCAGTGATGACTTTGTTGTTAGAAAGTCTCTCAGCCTTGCTTAATTCAACATGCTAGGTACAATAGCTACTGAATTACTATAGCTGACTAATGTGCAAGACTATACAATGCTAGCGTTTAGGTTTAAGTAATGTA
The DNA here is from genome assembly GCF_965601325.2 of Salmo salar. Lineage (NCBI taxonomy): Eukaryota > Metazoa > Chordata > Actinopteri > Salmoniformes > Salmonidae > Salmo > Salmo salar. Next base: position 91,624,291 of record NC_138300.1, on the reverse strand, counting down.
GGTTCAAAGATTGCTGGAATGCAGCTTTTAGTACTGTCAAGGGACTTACTTGACTTGGGACTTGAACGCTAGGGATTTGGTACTTGAGCATAAAGGACTTTGACTTGAACGCTAGGGACTTGGGACTCCACTTGGATCTCGAGGTTTAGTGACTTGACTACTTCACTGATGGTTGGTCTTTATATAGAAAATATTTACATTTCCTGGAACTGCGTCCTCAAGTGGCAGTATTGTCAGGGTTCGTAATCTGCGAGTGGCTACAGTTCAAATCCAGGCCTGTTTTTGTTTTCTAACCTTACCTAACCCATACCTTGACCACTTGCTAGCAGGCCTAAACAATAAAATTACACTAAACATAACCCTTAACTATAACATGAACCACTCCCTATCATGCCTAAACTTACCCTAACACTTAGCATGACCTTTTTTCACAGTGTCACGCTATATGTTTACTACTGAAAATTAGCAATTTTCGTTATAGCCATGCATACTGTTGGACTAATAGGGGAGAAAACTAAGCCATTAAACATTGTGATTCAGAATCTTAATTAGAGTCATACTGTAAATTATGACTACAGTATTTTGTGCAGTTGCAGTCTTTACATTAATCCTAACTGCTTTTAGTTTACTCTTACCATGCTCTTTGTATACAGAGTCCACCTCTTCCTTAAGTATGAATTAAGGGATTTCTTTATTCCCTTAATAGCCCATTAATTTCTCCTCTATGTGTGCCTTGGGATACACATCACTCCAACAATTATTCACTTGGACTAAATGTCACCAATCTCACTTGATGAATTCCCAAATAAAAATAATTTTCAAGATTTACCTGAACCACTGGGAAATAGCTTTTATTCATTCAGCACACTCTTTTACCTTTACATTGTCAGTAAACATGATTTAGGATATAAACTGTTTCTTCACAGTACAAGAAGTTTAGGTTGTTAAGATGTCCTTCAAGGTGTAAATTATAGAGCTACAGTACACTTTTTCCTTCCTCAGTGACCTTTTCAGATTCTCTCAGAAAGAACAGATACCTCCCAGTGGTAAGAGATAACAACTATATTTTTTTCATTTAGGTTTTTATTCTTCCTTGTATTTTCTTCTGACATCTATACATCTTCTTGGCATTTGGAAAGGTCGGACATGTGTTGAACATCATATCTATTAATGTGAAACTTCTTTGTTGATGTGGAAAAATATGGCCGAGTGTTCTCTTTCCTAACAGTCAATCAATGCACAGCGAACATTAAGAATTCATTTTAATAATTTGGCAATAGCAAATAGTATTTTTGAAATAACTTGAAAAGACTTCGACTTTGACTAAATTAACTTGATTCATTAGCTGCGGTATAGGTTGATAACATAATATAATATGGTGCCAATATGCATTTCCCATAACTTTTCCAATCATACCTTTAAAGAAGACGGGAATGAAATCAGATGATTTGTTAACCTCGTGAAATAAGCATACACATACATATATCACACATTCTCTTTAATTTGACAGTCAAGCAGTCATTAGTAATGCACCCCGATTTAGTTTTACACCCTATTATTGATTGCCAGCCTCGTGTTAACTTGCTCAGTCCATGTACTGTAAACCTGACTTAGTTAGCTTCTCTCTAGAGTGTCCCGACTTCAGCTGTGTGCCACTTAATGCATTATGTTCCCACAGCTCCATCTCTCATGCACTGCTTCACCCCAGGAGCCTGAACCAAATGCATAATTTAAAAAGTCCTTAATCTGCGATGGCATTCCTATTTGGTCACCAGCAGACTGCATTTTATGGTGTCAGCTTTCCTCAACAAAGGTCAATAGCCTTTTTTTTAACAAGAAATGATACAGCAGCAACATGTTTCTGTGAGGTCCAGGTAACGCTGCTCCATTGGGATTTACCATTCCCTGTACAGCTCTATAATCTATACCTTACACTTACTGTGTGATCTTCAAAAGAGCCTAAGTAGATATGTGACACTTCATCAACACTTATCTATGTGCATCTATTTTCACAAGTGCTTAAAGTGTGTGTTTGCCTGCCATATCACGTGCCACTGCACTCGGTGAGAAGGGTGTGCCCTCTGAGTAGAATATGCTAATCAAATATAACCTTGATTTTCAGAAGCATATAGCCCCTCCTCAAACTATGAGTGGCAAAGGGACAAGTCAGGGTCAGTGACATCATTGTGCAAGGTGCAGTCTTGGCTCCAGACATGCTCAAAGCTATTCCACCAAAACATAAGTCGTTGCCTATAAATCTGGAGGGACTCCATGGACCTTTGGGAACATTGTGCTGGACTGCACTGAAAGGACATCTCATGACACACAAACTCCATCACTGAGAGAATAAAAAAAGACATCACCTCCCAACAAGCCAGTGATAAAGGGTTTCTGGGCATGGGCTAAAATTAAGAATCTGTAACAAGGTCCCGGGCTCCTAGTCTGACAACCATTTTCTTTAATATTTATCATCTCTCCATGCCATTGGCTATTACACGTGAACTCGCTGTCTCATGGCAGGCCACGAATTTATTGGTTCTTCATTATTAGGGGATTGCAGGGAAAGAAGGGAAAGGCACTATGGTTTTCTGAGGATGTTACGATCGCCTCCTAGATTATGCCACTTGACAGGTTTGTCATCCCTGTGCACTGATGTGCTCTGTAGAGTGCTCTGATATCATTAGCTTCATTGCTCCTAATGTCTCCCCTCAGCTGGAAGACAGGTCATATATTGTGCAAATAGGTGGACAAAAGCCAAGAACCAGAGATTACGGAAGTAAGCATACCGAAAATGGTAGGTACAGTGTTTAGTGTATATTTTGAATGGCTTTTGTTTTAGATAACAATGACAAAACAGCAATAATGCGATTTGTAAATATATGTCAACAATATATACTGAACAAAAATATAAACACAACATGTAAAGTGTTGGTCAGATGTTTCATGAGCTGAAATAAAAGGTCCCAGAAATGTACCATACGCATAAAAGATTATTTCTTTCAAATTTTGTGCACAAATTTAATGACATCCCTGTTCGTGTGCATTTCTCCTTTGCCAAGATAATCCATCCACCTGACAGGTGTGGCATATCAAGAAGCTGATTAAATAGCATGATCATTACACAGGTGCATCTTGTGCTGGGGACAGTAAAAGGCCACTCTAAAATGTGCAGTTTTGTTACACAACACAATGCCACAGATGTCTCAAGTTTTGAGGGAGCGTGCAATTGACATGCTGACTGAATGAATGTCCACCAGAGCTGTTGCCATTGAATTGAATGTTAATTTCTCTGCCATAAGACGTTATAGAATATTTGGCAATATGTCCAAACGGCCTCACAACAGCAGACCACGTGTAACCACGCAAGCTCAGGAACTTCACATCCAGCTTCTTCACCTGCAGAATCGGCTGAGACCAGCCAGCCAGACATTGATGAATCTGAGGAGTAGTTCTGTCTGTAATAAAGCCCTTTTGAGGGAAAAACTTCTGAATTTTTTATTTTTTATTTCACCTTTAATTAACCAGGTAGGCCAGTTGAGAACAAGTTCTCATTTACAACTGCGACCTGGCCAAGATAAAGCAAAGCAGTGCGACAAAATCAAACAACACAGAGTTTCACGTAAACAAACGTACAGTCAATAACACAACAGATAAAGTATATGTACAGTGTGTGGAAATGTAGAAGAGTAGGGAGGTAGGCAATAAATACGCCACAGAGGTGAAATAATTACAATTTAGCATTAACACTGGAGTGATGGATGTGCAGATGATGATGTGCAAGTAGAGATACTGGAGTGCAAAAGAGCAAGAAGTAATAATATGGGGGTGAGGTAGTTGGGTGTGCAATTTACAGATTGGCTATGTACAGATATAGTGATCGGTGAGCTGCTCTGACAGCTGATGCTAAAAGTTAGAGAGGGAGATATAAGACTCCAGCTTCAGTGATTTTTGCAATTCACTCCAGTCATTGGCAGCAGAGAACTGGAAGGAAAGGTGGCCAAAGGAAGTGTTGGCTTTGGGGATGACCAGTGAAATATACCTGCTGGAGCGCGTGCTATGGGTGGGTGTTGCTATGGTGACCAGTGAGCTAAGATAAGGCGGTGCATTACCTAGCATAGACTTATAGATGACCTGGAGCCAGTGGGTTTGGCGGCGAATATGTAGTGAGGGCCAGCCAATGAGAGCGTACAGTTCGCAGTGGTGGGTAGTATGGCACTGTGATAGACTAGATCCAGTTTGCTGAGTAGAGTGTTGGAGGCTATTTTGTAAATGACATTGCCGAAGTCAAGGATCGGTAGGATAGTCAGTTTTACAAGGGTATGTTTCACAGCATGAGTGAAGGTGGCTTTGTTGCGAAATAGGAAGCCGATTCTAGATTTAATTTTGGATTGGAAATGCTTAATGTGGGTCTGAAAGGAGAGTTTACAGTCTAACCAGACACCTAGGTATTTGTAGTTGTCCACATATTCTAAGTCAGAACTGTCCAGAGTAGTGATGCTAGTCGGGCGGGAGGGTACGGGCAGCAATTGTTTGAAGAGCATGCACTTATTTTTACTTGTATTTAAAAGCAGTTGGAGGCCTCGGAAGGATTGTTGCATAGCATTGAAGCTCGTTTGGAGGTTTGTTAGCGCAGTGTCCAAAGAAGGGCCAGATGTATACAGAATGGTGTCGTCTGCGTAGAGTTGGATCAGAGAATCACCAGCAGCAAGAGGGACATCATTGATATATACAGAAAAGAGTCGGCCCGAGAATTGAACCATGTGGCACCCCCATAGAGACTGCAAGAGGTACGGACAACAGGCCCTCCAATTTGACACACTGAACTCTATCTGAGAAGTAGTTGGTGAACCAGGTGAGGCAGTCATTTGAGAAGCCAAGGTTATTGAGTCTGCTGATAAGAGTGCGGTGATTGACAGAGTCGAATGCCTTGGCCAGGTCGATGAAGACAGCTGCACAGTACTGTTTTTTATTGATGGCGGTTATGATATCGTTTAGGACCTTGACCGTGGCTGAGGTGCACCCATGACCAGTGCGGAAACCAGATTGCATAGTGGAGAAGGTACGGTGGGATTCGAAATGGTCAGTGATCTGTTTGTTTACTTGACTTTCAAAGATTTTCATAAGACAGGTCAGGATGGATATAGGTCTGTAACAGTTTGGGTCTAGAGTGTCTCCCCCTTTGAAGAGGGGGATGACAGCGGCAGCTTTCAAATCTTGAGGGATCTCAGACGATACGAAAGAGAGATTGAACAGGCTAGTAATAGGGATTGCAACAATTTTGGCAGATCATTTTAGAAAGCGAGGGTCCAGATTGTCTAGCCCAGCTGATTTGTAGGGATCCAGTTTTTTAGCTCTTTCAGAACATCAGCTGTCTGGATTTGGGTGAAGGAGAAGCAAGGGGGGGGGGGGGGGGGCTTGGGCAAGTTGCTACAGGGGGTGCTGAGATGTTGGCCGGGGTAGGAGTAGCCAGGTGGAAAGCCGTAGAAAAATGCTCATTGAAATGATCAATTATTGTAGATTTATCAGTGGTGGCAATGTTTCCTATCCTCGGTGCAATGGGCAGCTGGGAGGAGGTGCTCTTATTCTCCATGGTCTTTACAGTGCCCCAACATTTTTGGGAATTAGTTCTACAGGATGCACATTCCTGTTTGAAAAAACTAGCCTTAGCTTTCCTAACTGACTGAGTGTATTGGTTCCTGACTTCCCTGAAAAGTTGCATATCGCGGGGGCTATTCGATGCAAATGCAGAACGCCACAGGACATTTTTGTGCTGGTCAAGGACAGTCAAGACTGGGGTGAACCAAGGGCTATATCTGTTCTTAGTTTTACATTTTTTGAATGGGGCATGCTTATTTTAGATGGAGAGGAAAGCACTTTTAAAGAGCAACCAAGCGTCCTCTACTGACGGAATGAGGTCAATATCCTTCCAGGATAACCGGGCCAGGTCAATTAGAAAAGCCTGCTCACTGAAGTGTTTTAGGGAGCGTTTGACAGTGATGAGGGGTGGTCGTTTGACTGCAGACCCAACACGCACACAAGCAATGAGGCAATGATCACTGAGATCCTGGTTGAAGACAGCAGAGATGTATTTAGAGAGCATGTTGGTCAGGATGATATCTAACAGGGTGCCCATGGTTACGGATTTAGAGTTGTACTTGGTAGGTTACTTGATAATTTGTATGAGATTGAGGGCATTTAGCTTAGATTGTAAGATGGCCGGGGTGTTAAGCATGTCCCAGTTTAGCTCTGAAGATATATGGGGGGCAATCAATTTACATATGGTGTCCAGGACACAGCTGGGGGCTGAACGTGGTCTATAACGAGCGGCAACGGTGAGAGACTTATTTCTGGAAAGGTGAATTCTTAAAAGTAGAAGCTCGAATTGTTTGGGCACAGACCTGGATAGAATGACAGAACTCTGCAGGCTATCTCTGCAGTAGATTGCAACTCCACCCCCTTTGGCAGTTCTATCTTGTCGGAAAATGTTAAAGTTTGGGATTGAAATTTCAGGATTTTTGGTGGCCTTCCTAAGCCAGGATTCGGACATAGCTAGGACATCCGAGTGGCAGAGTGTGCTAAAACAGTGAATAAAACAAACTTAGGGAGGAGGCTTCTAATGTTAACATGCAAGAAACCAAGGCTTTTGCAGTTACAGAAGTCAACAAATGAGAGCGTCTGGGGAATGGGAGTGGAGCTAAGCGCTGCAGGGCCTGGGTTAAACTCTACATCCCCAGAGGAACAGAGGAGGAGTAGGATAAGGGTACGGCTAAAGGCTATACGAACTGGTCGTCTAGTGCATTCGGAACAGAGAGTAAATGGAGCAGGTTTCTGGGCACGGAAGAATAGATTCAAGGCATAATGTACAGACAAGGGTATGGTAGGATGTGAATACAGTGGAGGTAAACCTAGGCATTGAGTGACAATGAGAGAGGTTTTGTCTCTAGAGACACCATTTAAACCAAGTGAGGTCACCGCATGTGTGAGAGGTGGAACAAAAGGGCTAGCTAAGGCATATTGAGCACGGCTGGTGGCTCTACAGTGAAATAAGACAATAATCACTAACAAAAACAGCAATGGACAAGGCATAATGACATTAGGGAGAGGCATGCATAGCCAAGTGATCATAGGGTCCATTGAGTAGCTAGGCGAGCTGGAGACACGGCGATCCAGACAGCTAGCAGGCCGGGGCTAGCAGGCTAGCAGAAGACCCTTAGGGGGACTTCACAACAGTAGAGTCTGTTCAAACCCCCTCGGATGATTACGTCGGCAGACTAGTCGTGGTGGATCGGCGGGACTCCGTGCAAGCAGTAAAATGGTCCAGGCCAATTGGCAAAATAGGTATTGTAGCCCAAGAAATTGGCTGATGGGCCCTAGCTAGCCGGGAGATGGGCTAGCTCGGGGCTAGGAGTAGCCACTTGGATAGCAGCTAGCTAGCTGAGATTATCCGGTGTAAAGGTTCAGAGCTTGCGGTAGGAATCCGAAGATGTGGTAGAGAGAAAAAAAACAGTCTGATATGCTCTAGACAGCTAGCGGGCCACAGCTAGCAGGCTAGCAGATGGGCCTTCAGGGGACGTCACGACGGAGGAGCCTGTTGAAACCCCCTCAGGCGGATTACGTCGGTAGACCAGTTGTGATGGATCGGCGGGGCTCCGTGTCGGCAGTAAAAATAAACATAATAATAATAAAATAAAAATACAATAAAAAACAACACACATTTAGAATATAGGCAGGTAATGGCAACAGTAGTTGTGCTAAAAGTACTTTTCAGGTTAGGACTATGAGAAAGATTGTCTGTTGAAATATGTTTTAAGGTCCAGCCATTTTATAGTATCCGATTGAAGGAGCGCCTCCCAGATGGTCAGGGAGTGCATTCTATAGGTGAGGGGCAAGAGAGCAGTATGGAGACGTGTATGAACGAGTACTGTACTTCATAACTCTTCATGTGAATTAACGTTCTCATGTTTTCTGTGTTTCCTTTTCTAAAAATGTATATTTCATCATCTTAGTAACTTGAAACAGTATTTCCCAGGATGGGAGATAACAGGTTAACTGGTTTGACATTTTGCCACTTAGCTGACTGCACTATAAAAGGGTGTTGCGGCAAAGTCTTGTCAAAAACAAGTATCTGACCTTCATATTTTCACATTTAAATCAGTCTGTGTTTCCACCATGAACCCTGCCAGAGTGCTAAGAGCTAATGGCATCTTCCTCAATTCATGCCAACTCCCATTGCTCTGCTCTGACAGTTACATACTACATCTGAGCAAGCTAAAAGTCAGCAACCCCAGGACCACAGACAGTTTGCAGGAGGATATAGCACATCATCATTCAACTGTAGACATTGTAACAGAGGTACAAACAGCATGAGGATGTACAGTATCTGCCACAGTCATTTTTTGTACTATAGTACATAGTTAGGCTTGATGATATCCCCGCATAAATCTCTCAGCGCCTACGATACATGACAACTCATGGACATTTCAAACATATGTCATCGCTAGTCCCCATAGAATCTCAGCGGTATTGACAAGCTTTATGCATAAGCCTCTGAAGCCATAATAGGGTGAGAGCTGTCAGAGTTGGAGAAGACAGTCAGAGGAGCAAATGGAGGTGAAAGCATTAAGTTCGGGGGATGATTTGCGGGTGCAGGACATATGGACATGATGGCTCTTAGAACTCAGCTGCATAAAATAGGTCAAGTACTCGTTATGTAATGAGCCATGCTAAATCAGTTCAGGTTTTCCTCTGTCAGAACAGCAGGAATTGCAAGAAGGCACCCTCAATGAAGAGTCCAGAGTGTATTATGACTGACATTGAGCACAATGTTTCAGGTACCTTAAGATAATATCACATGTGCTTTTTAAACTCTGAATAGTCACCTGAAAAGTTCACTAAAATATGCCAGATGTCACAGCTGTCGTGAAAGAGAGAATGGGACCAAGGTGCAGCGGGTTGCATGCTCAACATATTTATTATACAAAAATGCAAACACCACGGAAAAACAATAAACACACTAACGACAGGCACAGAGAAGCAGGCACAGAGAAGCAGGCACAGAGAAGCAGGCACAGAGAAGCAGGCACAACAGAAGCAGTGCTCACAAACAACTACCCACAAGTGACAAACAAAACACACACCTATTTATAGGACTCCCAATCAGAGGCAACTAGAAACACCTGCCTCCAATTGAGAGTCCAGCACCCAACCTACACATAGAAAACTACCCTAGAATATACACATAGAAATAGAAACATAGACCAGTGACCAAAAACCCCGTAATACATAAATAAACTACCCTCTGCCACATCCTGACCAAACTACAATAACAAAATATACTGGTCAGGACGTGACACCAGAGACTAACAGTAGAAGTATAATTTACAATGTGAACAGAACTGAATAGCAATTGCTGGTCACACTGGTCAGTCCATAACTCTGAGGTTCGTATCTTCTACTGAAAGCTACACTACATTCACAGGCCACTACCATATACCCTAGTAACACATCTCCACGTGCAAATGACTGTCAAAAGGTGTAGTATGTTGTTGCAAACTGTCTCAGTGCAGCGTGTTTCAAGAAACATTAGACAACCAGGCAGAATACATTCCAGGCCCTCTGTTGGCATCCATTACCTAGACTAGGGGATCACACATCCGGGCCCCCCTCTCTAGTGAATCTGCTGGCATGATTCTGTGAAGCTGATGGAAAGTCCAAGATAAGGATCCGCTGAAGCGAGGAGAAACGGCTGTCGAGAATCTGGTGAGGGAAATTAAACCAATTGAGGAAGTGGCTATTTTTCTGGGCCCAATGTGAGTTATAGGCCAAGACGGGGTGTATATTTTTGTTAGGATGGAGAACGGAGTTGAAACGAGAGAATATTGCTGAAAGAGCGTTGTGCACATTCAGCCACAGACAAAAGCTGGAAATGAAATAACTTCCTTTCCTCAGGAAAACACTGCAGCTCCTGACAGAATAATAGCAGTTGAGGAGAGGGAGAGAGTCCGGCAGCGTTGGCCCACAAACACAGGAAACTCTAGTCGCCTGCCTGACTTGTTAAAAGCTAACGGACACACGCACTCCCAAACAGGCGGAGAGACTCAAACACATGCGTACTCGCACAGGCGTACAAACAGTAGTACATAGGAATTCTAGAACAGTTTGTCAAGAGACCTATTCTGCCACCATGGATTAGACACCCATACCTTTAAATATTAAAACAACAATGAATCCTTGATTTTCTGCAACACAATGGCTACTGTAACCTTTAGCTGTGGAAGAAAATGGAGAGGTAGCCTAAACATAATTTAGAAGTGTCTTTCATTCATATGGAAAATAGGTAATGTATTCGCTGGGACAACCAATAACTTACATTTTCTTACACTGTGCTATTTCTCTTTAACCTTTACTTTCACACGCTCACTGCTAAGGCCAGGATCTCCGGAGTCGGGTTCCTATTAGGCAAATAGGGACTGATAAATCTTTGGCACATCTTTAATGAGGACTCCGCAGCCGAAGGTGTTAATTAAGAAAGGTTAACCAAGAAGTGCGTTGTTATCGCTGCCCCCCCCCCCCCCCCCCCAAACACACCCTATATATTACCAGGCTAATCTCTCTTCATTGCTTTAGCCTTGGTGACGTAATGTGTATCTGAACAAGGATACCGTGTGGTCGTCTCTAATTTTAAGCCCAATAGGCTGCCCTATACGCTCCTGCCATTGCTGTGCGTAGTAAACAAACAAATCCATTTTTGTATACCTTTTTCTTTTTTCTTTTTTTTTAGTAGCTATGAAACATTCTGCATGTTAAGAGTTTAAATATATATATATATATATATATATATATATATATATATATATATATATATATATATATATATATATATATATATAGTACCAGTCAAAAGTTTGGACAGTCAAAAGTTTGGACACACCTACTCATTCAAGGGTTTTTCTTTATTTTTACTATTTTCTACATTATAATAGTGACGACATCAAAACTATGAAATAACACATATAGAATCATGAAGTAACCAAAAAAGTGTTAAACAAATAAAAATATATTTTATATTTGAGATTCTTCAAAGTAGACACCCTTTGCCTTGATGACAGCTTTGCATTCTCTCAACCAGCTTCATGAGGTAGTCACCTGGAATGCTTTTCCAACAGTCTTGAAGGAGTTCCTACATATGCTGAGCATTTATTGGCTGCTTTTCCTTCACTCTGCGGTCCAATTCATCCCAAACCATCTCAATTGGGTTGAGGTCGGGTGATTGTGAGTTAAAAGTTAAATCTAGAATTGGCTTCCTATTTCGCAACAAAGCATCCTTCACTCATGCTGCCAACATACCCTCGTAAAACTGACCATCCTACCGATCCTCGACTTCGGCGATGTCATTTACAAAATAGCCTCCAATACCCTACTCAATAAATTGGATGCAGTCTATCACAGTGCCATCCGTTTTGTCACCAAAGCCCCATATACTACCCACCACTGCGACATGTACGCTCTCGTTGGCTGGCCCTCGCTTCATACTCGTTGCAAAACCCACTGGCTCCAGGTCATCTACAAGACCCTGCTAGGTAAAGTCCCCCCTTATCTCAGCTCGCTGGTCACCATAGCAGCACCCACCTGTAGCACGCGCTCCAGCAGGTATATCTCACTGGTCACCCCCAAAGCCAATTCCTCCTTCGGCCGCCTCTCCTTCCAGTTCTCTGCTGCCAATGACTGGAACGAACTACAAAAATCTCTGAAACTGGAAACACTAATCTCCCTCACTAGCTTTAAGCACCAGCTGTCAGAGCAGCTCACAGATTACTGCACCTGTACATAGCCCATCTATAATATAGCCCAAACAACTACCTCTTCCCCTACTGTATTTATTTATTTATTTATTTTGCTCCTTTGCACCCCATTATTTATATTTCTACTTTGTACTTTCTTCCACTGCAAATCTACCATTCCAGTGTTTTACGTGCTATATTGTATGTACTTTGCCACCATGGCCTTTTTTTTGCCTTTACCTCCCTTATCTCACCTCATTTGCTCACATTGAATATAGACTTATTTTTCTACTGTATTATTGACTGTATGTTTGTTTTACTCCATGTGTAACTCTGTGTTGTTGTATGTGTCAAACTGCTTTGCTTTATCTTGGCCAGGTCGCAATTGTAAATGAGAACTTGTTCTGAACTTGCCTACCTGGTTAAATAAAGGTGAAATAAATAAATAAAAAATTGTGGAGACCAGGTCATCTGATGCAACACTCCATCACTCTCTTTCTTGGTCAAATAGCCCTTACACAGCCTGAAAGTGTGTTTTGGGTCATTGCCCTGTTGAAAAACAAATTGTAGTCCCACTAGGCGCAAAGCAGATGGGATGGCGTATCACTGCAGAATGTTGTAGTAGCCAAGCTGGTTAAGTGTGCCTTGAATTCTAAATAAATCACAGACAGTGTCACCAGCAAAACACCCCCACACCATCACACCTCTTCCTCCATGCTTCACGGTGGGAACCACATGTGGAGATCATCCGTTCGCCTACTCTGCGTCTCACAATGACATGGCGGTCTGAACTAAAAATCTCAAATTTGGAGTCATCAGACCAAAGGACAGATTTAAACTGTCTAATGTCCATTTATCATGTTTCTTGGCCCAAGCAAGTCTCTTCTTATTATTGGTGTCCTTTAGTAGTGGTTTCTTGGCAGCAATTTGACCAAAAAGGCCTGATTCACGAAGTCTCCTCTGAACAGTTGTTGTTGAGATGTGGCTGTTACTTGAACTCTGTGAGTTTACAATCTGACGTGCAGTTAATTGTCGATTTCTGAGGCTAGTAACTCTAATGAACTTATCCTCTGCTGCAGAGGTAACTCTGGGTTGTCCTTTCCTGCGGCGAACTGAGAGCCAGTTTCATCACAGTGCTTGATGGTTTTTCCGTATGCACCTGAAGAAACTTTCAAAGTTCTTGACTGACGATGTCTTAAAGTAATGATGGATTGTCATTTCTCTTTGCTTATTTTAGCTGTTCTTGACATAATATGGAGTTGGTCTTTTACCAAGTAGGGCTATCTTCTGTATACCACCCCTACCTTGTCACATCACAACTGATTGGTTCAAACACATTAAGAAGGAAAGAAATTCCACAAATTAACTTTTAACAAGGCACACCTGTTAATTGAAATGCATTCCAGTTGACTAGCTAATGATGCTGGTTGAGAGAATGCCAAGATTGTGCAAAGCTGTCATCAAGGCAAAAGGTGCCTACATTGAAGAATCACTACATTTATTTAAGACTTTTTTTGGTTACTACATGATTCTGTATGTGTTATTTCATAGTTTTGATGTCGTCACTATTATAATGTAGAAAGTAATACAAATAAAGAAAAACCCTTGAATGAGTAGGTGTGTCAAAACTTTTGACTGGTACTGTATATATATATGAAGATCCATGATTAAAAACTATAGGATGTACACTGTGCTGCAGTATATAAACCAATGTAGCTAAACCCAGGGAGCAAAGTACTCTTTTACCACAGCTTTCCATCTTGTCAATACTTTCTTCTGTGATGTACATGCAACGAAGATACATCACAGGTTATATCAATAGGTCACTGAATTATCATCTTAAACATCATGGTAACCTATTTATGTTAATCACTGTGTTAACATTAGCATATTGATTATATAATTCTACTGTACAATGGACACACTTAAAAACAAATATTATGCAATTAGTTTATTGATTGCCCACATGTCTGTTTATTTTTAAGAAGTCGTTCACTTGTTTGACTTAATAAAGCGTTGGTATTCACAATCAGTAGCTCTGTTATTTCAGTAAAGAGTAACACAAACATGAAATTCTGCGTAGCTATGATGAAGCTTTCACATAGGTGTCTGTTTGTGTGTTGAATGATAAGAGGTAGGTCTTCTTCAGATGCAGTCTTTAAAAGCTGTTTTCAATCAACTAAACGATTCTTCCCTTGTAATATGTTAATGTAGGCCTGATATATCAGTATAGTAAAACTTAATTACCGTATGTTTGGCAGTCCTGTAGGATGATGTACTTGATGTTGATAACTAGGATTATTAAAATGTCCTGACTTAATTACAGAAGACTGTGTTTCCAACGCTAAATCTAATAATGACCTTTTGAATTTTTTTGCTTAACTTAATGCCTTGACCAGGTATTGAATAAGCTCTCAAGTAAAACATATATCATTCTTCACATTTGGTAAAATTGCGCTTTCATTGTCTATTGCAATCAGGACTACGACACAATATGTTAGTACCTAGATAATGTAATGTTGGCTAGCTAACCTAGCTAGCTAACCTGGCTAGCTAAAGCTGGTTTTTTTAAAACTATTTTTGCTAAGTTATTAAAGTTACTTCCTGAATAGTAAGCAACATTTGTTTAAATCTCAATGAAGTTGTCAACATAACTTTCACAATTATCAATAGCTATTTACAGAGTTCTTAGCATACACTATAAAGCAGCTCATAGGTGCAGATGAGGGTGTAAATGTTAATTACTGGTACAGGAATTCACCAAACAACTCTTTTACAGTATAGCTTAACAATGTCTCTATGGGATAGGCCTACATGGTTTGTTTTCCCTGAGTGTTGGCTGTGCCTTTGGTTATTTTAATGTAGACTGTATCTTTAATTGAAATATACACAAAAAGGCTAACACCACACCAAAGAAGTAGTTCAGATGTCGGGACAGGTCAAAAGGGTCCAGGTAACAGTTTGCAATGTTAGGGGTGCATGCGGATTATTTTAGTTACTCTATCTTTACATTCCTTCCCTGTTTATTATTTTAAACTCAACAAGGAGGTATAATTGCAGTGTTATTAGTCTCTGATGTTAAACCTTGACCTGTGTGGGTTATCTTCTACTATACTTAGTTTTCCTCTTCCCGTTAATCAATAGTCTGGTAATCTCTGACTCCAGGTTACAATTGTGAGAAACAATATCCATTACAGAATAGCCATTTAATAGCTTAACCCATAGTGCTTTTCTCATATGAAGAAAAGAAGGGATAATACACAGAGGGTCCATTCAAATAGGTACAATTTAAGTGTGTAATGTTTAGCTTACTATACCCAATCAAACTACTAGGTAAGGGTAATGCATTTTAATGTGCAGACTAATGATGAAAACAAAACCAAAAAAATGTGAGCAGCACACTTTTCTGACAGAATCCATCATGAATGTATTACTATTTAGTGTGTTTTGCATTGGGGGCCTCAATCGCAAGTGCTCAGCTGACAACACTGATTAATGCACAACTTTGAAGACATTTGATTTCATTATCTTAATAGTCAGTGGATAACAATTAAATGTGTCCCGTTCACTATACCATATGTCCTTTAGAACATTTAACATGTATTGTCATTTAACAATGTGTATTATAGGGCTGTTTTGTGTATTTTCTCAGAACATACAGTTTTGGGGTAACATTGGACACTCAGCCATGTTCAATTGTAATCAGTGACAACACCTACCTATGACAATAGTGTCGACCACATACAGTGAAATAACCATTACAAATGATCATGTCCTTTTCTTGTTTATCCTTCTACTCAGTACTTACTCTCAATGTCCCATCATTTTGATTCAACCTGTTAATTGGAATGAAAAGTCTCTTTGCATCACATATCCTGTACAGTGATTAGCTGTTAACACGGTTAAGAGGATCACTTAAAGCCTAATGTAATCCATTAACTCCAGGATGCCATGGTTCAAGTTCCGGTCAAGTCGTACACATATAATATGCCCTTTTGGAAATCACATTGAAAGACTTAATATGTGCCAGGTACCGATATACCCAATAGCTAATTGTAAAGCTTCTACGGACTGATTTGTAATATGTATTTAACATAATAATCTGTTTTGCTACAATACTAACCACTAGAACAATGTTATTATTATTATTCCACAGGGTTCTTTCAAACTTTTAGAGGGATGTACACTGTATGTCTGTATATGAATCAAATCAAATCAAAGTTTATTTGTCACGTGCGCCGAATACAACCTTACAGTGAAATGCTTACTTACAGACTCTAACCAATAGTGCAAAAAAAGGTGTTAGGTGAACAATAGGTAAGTAAAGAAATAAAACAACAGTAAAAATACAAGCTATATACAGCAGCGAGGCTATAAAAGTAGCGAGGCTACATACAGACACCGGGTTAGTCAGGTTGATTGAGGTAGTATGTACATGTAGATATGGTTAAAGTGACTATGCATATATGATAAACAGAGAGTAGCAGCAGCGTAAAAAGATAGGTTGGGGGGGCACACAATGCAAATAGTCCGGGTAGCCATTTGATTACCTGTTCAGGAGTCTTACGGCTTGGGGGTAAAAACTGTTGAGAAGCCTTTTTGTCCTAGACTTTTTGTCCTCGCTTGCCATGCGGTAGTAGAGAGAACAGTCTATGACTGGGGTGGCTGGGGTCTTTGACAATTTTTAGGGCCTTCCTTTGACACCGCCTGGTGCAGAGGTCCTGGATGGCAGGCAGCTTAGCCCCAGTGATGTACTGGGCCGTACGCATTACCCTCTGTAGTGCCTTGCGGTCAGAGGCTGAGCAATTGCCGTACCAGGCAGTGATGCAACCAGTCAGGATGCTCTCGATGTTGCAGCTGTAGAACCTTTTGAGGATCTCAGGACCCATGCCAAATTCTTTTAGTTTCCTGAGGGGGAATAGGCTTTGTCGTGCCCTCTTCATGACTGTCTTGGTGTGTTTGGACCATTCTAGTTTGTTGTTGATGTGGACACCAAAGAACTTGAAGCTCTCAATCTGCTCCACTACAGCCCGGTCGATGAGAATGGGGGTGTGCTCGGTCCTCGTTTTCCTGTAGTCCACAATCATCTCCTTAGTCTTGGTTACGTTCAGGGATAGGTTGTTATTCTGGCACCACCCGGCCAGGTCACTGACCTCCTCCCTATAGGCTGTCTCGTCGTTGTCAGTGATCAGGCCTACCACTGTTGTGTCGTCTGCAAACTTAATGATGTTGTTTGAATCGTCCCTGGCTATGCAGTCATGGGTGAACAGGGAGTACAGGAGGGGACTGAGCACGCACCCCTGTGGAGCTCCAGTGTTGAGGATCAGCGTGTCATATGTGTTGCTACCTACCCTCACCACCTGGAGGCGGCCCATCTGGAAGTCCAGGATCCAGTTGCAGAGGGAGGTGTTTAGTCCCAGGATCCTTAGCTTAGTGATGAGCTTTGAGGGTACTATGGTGTTGAACTCTGAGCTGTAGTCAATGTATAGCATTCTCACATAAGTGTTCCTTTTGTCCAGGTGGGAAAGGGCAGTGTGGACTGCAATAGAGATTGCATCATCTGGGATCTGTTTGGACGGTTTACAAGTTGAAGTGGGTCTAGGGTTTCTGGGATAATGGTGTTGATGTGAGCCATTACCAACCTTTCAAAGCACTTCATGGCTACGCACGTGAGTGCTACGGCTATGTAGTCATTTAGGCAGGTTGCCTTTGTGTTCTTTGGCACAGGGACTATGGTGGTCTGCTTGAAACATGTTGGTATTACAGACTCAATCAGGGACATGTTGAAAATGTCAGTGAAGACACCTGCCAGTTGGTCAGCACATGCCCGGAGCACACGTCCTGGTAATCCATCTGGCCCAGCAGCCTTGTGTATGTTGACCTGTTTAAAGGTCTTACTCACATCGGCTACGGAGAGCGTGATCACACAGTCGTCCAGAACAGCTGATGCTCTCATGCATGCCTCAGTGTTGCTTGCCTCGAAGCGAGCATAGAAGTGATTTAGCTTGTCTGGTAGGCTCGTATCACTGGGCAGCTCGCGGCTGTGCTTCCCTTTGTAGTCTGTAATAGTTTGCGAGCCCTGCCACATAAGACGAGCGTCGGAGCTGGTGTAGTATGATTCAATCTTAGCCCTGTATTGACGCTTTGCCTGTTTGATGGTTCTTGTAAACTTCCGGGTTAGAGTCCCGCACCTTGAAAGCGGCAGCTCTACCCTTTAGCTCAGTGGTTGGGGTATGTACGTACAGTCACTGTGGGGACAACGTCCTCGATGCACTTATTGATAAAGCCAGTGACTGATGTGGTGTACTCCTCAATGCCATCGGAAGAATCCCGGAACATGTTCCAGTCTGTGATAGCAAAACAGTCCTGTAGTTTAGCATCTGCTTCATCTGACCACTTTTTTTTATAGACCGAGTCACTGGTGATTCCTGCTTTAATTTTTGCTTTTAAGCAGGAATCAAGAGGATAGAGTTCTGGTCGGATTTACCAAATGGAGGGCGAGGGAGAGCTTTGTACGCGTCTCTGTGTGTGGACTACAGGTGATGTAGAATTATTTTCCCTCTGGTTGCACATTTAACATGTTGATAGAAATTTGGTAGAACTGATTTAAGTTTCCCTGCATTAAAGTCTCCGGCCACTAGGAGCGCCGCCTCTGAGTGAGTGGTTTCCTGTTTGCTTATTTCCTTATACAGCTGACTGAATGCAGTCTTAGTGCCAGCATCTGTCTGTGGTGGTAAATAAACAGCCACGAAAAGTATAGCTGAAAACTCTCTAGGCAAGTAGTGTGGCCTGCAATTTATCACATGTGGCGTACAGCAGGTCAGCCACCAGGGGGAGACTCGTCGAGGCCTGGTAACAGATGTAGTATACATCACGACGCAGTGGTTCCATCTGCTGGATGTGCCAGGTCTCGACGGGCTCTCCGGACCGGACTAATTGGAGCTGATTGGGAGCTGGTGAGTAATCAAGGGCGGATTGCTCACTAGCTGTCCGAGGCCCATAAAGCTGCCAGAAGGGCAGCACACAGAGAGAGGACTAGGGGAAGTGAGGTGACTTCCATGTGGTTGGATACGGTTACCCGAGCTAAGCCGAGGGAGTTGAGTTTGTGTGCCCGACAGGATACAGAAAGACCCGGAGCCCAGGAGAAGGTATCCTGGAGAGGGTCTCATGGGGGTGACCTGTTCTTTTCTTTTTGATTTATTTTTTATTAAACACCCCTGAAACCAAGCTAATCATACTCTGTCCGTGTCTGATCTATGTAAACGTCTTGACCAAACCCCCTGGTCTGCCACACACAATATACTCTGCTTCAGGTGAGCAAAATCTGGAGACTTCCTTAGATTTCGTGCACCAGCTGTTGTTTACAAATATGCACAGACCCCCCCCCCCCCCCTCGTCTTACCGGAGTGTGCTGTTCTATCTTGCCGGTGCAGCGTATATCCCGCTAGCTGAATATCCATGTCGTCATTCAGCCACGATTCAGTGAAACATAGGACATTACAGTTTTTGATATCCCGTTGGTAGGATATTCGTGATCGTACCTCGTCTAATTTATTGTCCAATGATTGCACGTTGACGAGTAGTATTGACGGTAACAGCAGCTTTCCCAGTTGCCTTCTCCAGGTCCTGACCAGGCATCCGGCTCTTTGTCCTCTGTACCTGCGTCGCTTCCTCTTGCAAATAACGGGGATGTCGGCCCTGTGGGGTGTTTGGAGAATGTCTTGTGCGTCGTCCTTGTTGTAGAAAAAATCTTTGTCTAATCTGAGGTGAGTGATCGCTGTCCTGATATCCAGAAGCTCTTTTTTGCCGTAAGATACGGTTGCAGAAACATTATGTACAAAATAAGTTACAAATAACGCGAAAAAAACACATAATAGCACAATTGGTTGGGTGCCCGTAAAACTGCTGCCATTTCTTCCGGCGCCATTTTAAAACATGCAGCCATGGGTCATATGGAAACACTATTTGCCATTCGAGAATACTAAAAAGAGGACATTTTCATGTACAGTAGTACATGGTACATGACAAGTTGAGATGCAAGAATGGTAGAGGATAGCCCAAATATTTTATTTTACTGATCTAAAATATAAACGCAACATGGAACAATTTCAAAGATTTGACTGAGTTACAGTGTAAGGAAATCAGCCAATTGAAATAAATTAATTAGGTCCTAATCTATGGATTTCACATGATTGGGATTACAGATATGCATCTGTTGGTCACAGAGAGCTTTTTAAAAAAAAGGTAGGGGCGTGGATCAGAAAACCAGTCAGTATCTGGTGTGACCACCATTTGCCTCAAGCAGCACGACAAGTCACCTTCGCATAGAGTTAATCAGGCTGTTGATTGAGGCCTGTGGAATGTTGTCCCACTTCTCTTCAATGGCTATGCGAAGATGCTGGATATTGACGGGAACTGGAACACGCTGTCCTGCAGGTCGATTGATAGCATCCCAAACATTCTCAATGGGTGACATGTCTGGTGAGTATGCAGGCCATGGAAGAACTGGGACATTTTCAGCTTCCAGGAATTGTGTACAGATCCTTGCGACATGGGGCCATGCATTATCACGCTGAAACATGAGGTGACAGCGGCGGATGAATGGCACGATAATGGGCCTCAGGATCTCAGGATCTCATTACGGTATCTCTGTGCATTCAAATTGCCATCGATAAAATGAATTCTGTTCATTGTCCGTAGCTTATGCCTGCCCATATCATAACCCCAACACCACCATGGGGAACTCTGTTTACAACGTTGACATCAGCAAACAGGATGCCATACACGCTGTCTGCGGTTGTGAGGCTGGTTGGACGTACTGCGAAATTCTCTAAAACAACATTGGACACAGTTTATGGTAAATAAATGAACATTAAATTCTCTGGCAACAGCTCTGGTGGACATTCATACAGTTAGCATGAAATTGCACTCTCCCTCAAAACTTGAGACATCTGTGTCATTGTGTTGTGTGACAAAACTGCACATTTTAGAGTGACCTTTTATTGTCCCCAGCACAAGGTGCACCTGTGTAATGATCATGCTGTTTAATCAGATTCTTGCCACACCTGTCAGGTGAAAGGATTTTCTTTGCAAAGGAGAAATGCTCACTAACAAGGATATAAACAAATTTGTGTGTGTGTGGAAAATGTATTGGATATTTTATTTCAGCTCATGAAACATGGGACCAACTCTTTACATGTTGTATTTTTCATTTTGTTCAGTGTATATGTGTGATATGAAAACTACTTTTCATCTTCTGAGACTGAAACCTGATCTGTCTAAAGCACATGTGTATTTTTTGTATAACGTCCGCATGAAACATAGATTGATGACCTCAGGAATGTGCTGTTGGAACCTAATCAGACAACACAATGCAATACAATTTGTTCTGTTTTGAAATTTAGTTGCATTTCCCTCACTTAACTGAGACACAAGTTACAATTTATAATCTTATAAACAAGGAATAAATATATAGAAACGTCATAACAACCCTTTTTGTGTATAGAATCCTTAAACAGGGAAGCCTCTTGTGGCACCTCATAAAACCAGGAAGTGTTTTATTCTACCGCCATTCAATAGACCTGAATGAACTCCAAGGCACAGACATTACTGTTTATTCATGTATCAAACATGTAAGTGCATTTTAAGAGATGAGTTAGAATCCACATGAAAAAATATGCTATTACTGATAAAGAACACACACACTGTATTCAGTTTGACTACAACGTTGCTCTGAACCAGCAAAGGGATGTTGTGTGTATTTTGTATTTTATAATTTACCCATGGTGGCTTATATCTTAATTCACATCATTTTATTGATCAAATTCAGGGGAATATGCAGGGGAATAACATCTGTACTTGGAAATTACATACGTAGCTCTGATTATTCAAACTGTGGCAAAGTTTGCACCTTTTATTTCCAATGACAATAACACATAAAAAGTAGAGCAGACAGGTGAACTTAAGTCTTACCTAGCACACCAGACATTCATATTAAGTATACACTGAGAAAGATAAGCCAAATGATCAAATGTGACCCTGTTGTTTCATGAGTGAGCATTGGTTAATTGATCATTTATATGGAACCAGTTCCCCTTTGTAAATGAATATTTGATCATCCAAATGCCAGTGCGTGTTAAAATAGGTATACATAATGAGGTTGACAATCTGAGTCCGTTCAACATTCCCTCTGAGTATATTGGCACAGGTACACTGTACTATACAAATCTGCAGCACTATAAAGCCAAGAGTTCAATTGTTATTTTTGTAGTTCTCTGGAGACCATTAGATGCTCTGATGTTCAATTTCTCCATGAAGGCCAGGTTATCCAATGAGCCCTTATAAATACCTTTGGTTCAATCATCCCCTGCTTATCCTAGCAGACTTTATGTTTACATGACTGCTTTTATTTTGTATAACCTGCTTTGAGTGGTTGCTTCCTTGATTCAACTTTTCTTTCCTGTAAGTATATAGCATGGTTACCAAACACGAGGGAGTGATGCTGCTATTTAGGAGTCAATGTGAATGGCAAATTAATATGTCCTACCTTGATATGAAAGAAGTGGAGATTTTATGTTGAATTCTCATTGTCAGTACACTTTTTCTTTGGTAAGAATTCATTAAATGTTTTGATGGTTCACATAAAAGGCAGACGGGGACATATTAACCATCTGTTGACTTACCTGGCCTTAGGGAAGATGTTTTATTCTGGGATTATTGTTATTATGCTAATAAATACATAGAATCCCATTAGCAAGTATATCATTAGTTATCCATATTTGACTATAGCATCATATCATTTCTGAGCTACCACATTTCTCTGATTTTCAGAAGTTTGAGGAGATACAGCATGCCAATGCTGCTTTGAATGGATCCAGGAAAGGATCACTCATAATTGCATGCATGATCATTTAAACTCCTGGTATCATACCACCCTGCTATTACAAAGATCCAGCCTTCCTAACTGAGCTGCTGGAGAGGAAGGAAACTGCTCGGGATATCACCATGGTGATTTTAAAACAGCAACAAAGTTCAATACAGCAACAAAGTTCAACAGCATCAAAGTTCAATTGAGATTATAGTGAAACTGTTATAGAGCATGGAATTTGTGGTCTGATGGACTGTGTTATAGTGTCAGTTTACTTAAGGTTACATGGCAACACATTTTTCTGTCAGCTATACCGGCCATTATAACGAGTTTCATAATATTCTATGGCAGGCGTTATGTCTTACATAGCTGTTATGAAGGCTGTATGAATGCATACATATATGTTACATATAGTTCCATAGGTTAGCTTTGTTTACCTTATGTGGATTGCATTATAGCCAAGGGCCTGGTTGCATAAAACATCTTAGGTGTTTACCTTAAGGAATAATTTCCCTTACCTAAGGGGATATTGTTTAAGGGCATTGCATAGAGCCTTAGGAAAGGCGTCCTCAAGGGGTTTTAAGGTAGTTTGAAGACATGTATGGCTTACCATGGTTTCATGGCAAGCCAGACACCGACTAAACGTCTCGTCAAAGAGATCACTTTCATTTTGTGACATAGCATAATATAACTTCTACAATCAAGACAGGATAACCAAATTGCTTCATAATATAATAAACCACATTTCTTGTTTCTTTTTTCTCAACTTGTTTATATTACTTTCAAGTACGTCAAGATAGTTTACAGTGTAGCTATAGCTAACTAACCAGCTAGCTTTGTAGCCATGGATTGTGCACCTTCCATTGTTTAACTAAGTAGCTAGCTGGTTGATGTTTTCCTTTTGTTACCAGAGCTGATGAAAGCAATATTCACCTCCACAAGTGATGTTTACATTAATATCCATACTGAATGAAGCAGTTAAGGGATCTCATGAGCACCCTTAACTTTTTCACTTAATTTAAAGGTGAAATTCACCTTAAAATGTTTTGTCCAACTGACTTAAAGTTAAGGAAACGTTAAGCGAAAAGATGAGGGGGAAATTAACTTATGGTGTTTTATGCATCCGGGTCAAGGTCCTCAAAGATGTCAACTTAATGAAGATGGGGGTTTAGCCTCTCTCTGCATGTTTCCCTCTCCTCCCATCCTCTTTTTTGTCCTCT
Organism: Salmo salar; assembly: GCF_965601325.2. Lineage (NCBI taxonomy): Eukaryota > Metazoa > Chordata > Actinopteri > Salmoniformes > Salmonidae > Salmo > Salmo salar. The sequence goes on along the minus strand of NC_138300.1, from coordinate 91,600,424 downwards.
CAAGCCAGAGACAAATCCCCATGCCCAGACCGTTGCTTTTATTAAATTCTCCTCAATAAAAAAGCTCAGACAGGATTTATTAGGTACTCAGCACAGACGTTTAGTATTTCCTCCAGTTATTAACTGAAAATCAATAGAAAGCTAAGAAAATGGAAGTCATACAAGTGTTGTCGCCCTGATATTATGTCGGCTGTTGGGTTAGATTCATGACAGGGCTTCAACACTTGCAAGGTGGACTTTCTGCTTACATTGCAGGACCTAAAGTGGAAGTTATTCATTAGAGTAAGCCTGCGGTCAGATACATTTCCAGGCCCTTTCACTCATCTATCTTAGAATGGCCCGAGTGGAGTGAGAAAGGATGCTGATATACCCTGATAGAGATGTCAGTTTGTACGCATCCATAGTTGGATTTATTCTTGTTTTGTTCTAAAGATCTCTTTAACACTGCCAAGGAGCCTTTACCTTGAAATGTAAACTGGAATGGCCTTTAAGCTGAACCAACTTCCTTTTCAATGAGAATCATTACTTTTATGTACTTGTCTCATCATCAACTTATCTCCAATAAAAAACAGTTAAACAAATTCAAGTGATTACAAGCATATGGTTGAATGGGAGAAAAAAAAATGGATTGACCTCAAGGTACATGTATTACAATGTTTACTCAGCTGATAGCTCTAATTTGTAAGACTCAATTGAGAGATTAAAATGACTTATTTTTAACAAATGTCCACTGACGCACAGTTGTTACCTTACAGGAGTTTCATGGCAATGCAAATTGCATACACTTTAAATAGCATCAATGGAGACAAACAGTATGCAGAAAGACCGGTGAATGGTTGGCATATCACAGACTCCCGGGGTGGATTGGTGCATAGGTGGCATTTACTTGTAGTCTGCTATGAAATACTGTCCTCCTCTAAAAGGTCTACCCCTGACTAACATAGCCTGTTGTGGCTTTACTGCTTCACTATTATATCATAAAGGACAAAGCCTTTGTCTATGCATGCTAGCCATTTCTGTCAAAAAAAATTTGTTGAAACATCTAGGAATAAAGAGCTTACCCACTTCACTAATTTAATTACTCTCAGGACCTCTATGACAGTAATGTAAATATTCTACTGAGAGGACCCAAGACACTTGGTGTAATTACTTAAGGCTTTCCTTCAGATCTCTCAGACTTTTTTATTATCCAAAAGCTTTTTAACATTAGCACTCCCTCCCTGACAAATTAAATGAAATTTCATTACTCCAGCCATCCTAATGGCATGAAACTATCTGCTGTTGTGTGCCTTGTCTCTTCCCTGGCTGCCCCGGCAGATTAATCAAATAGTCAGCTTCAGAGTCAAACTGGAGGGAGCATCGATCCACGAGTCTGTGTGGTGTCTGAGGCTCCTACGTGTAGCTAGGGAGATCTGAACTTTGAGTGAGAGACACCTACTAACTATTGATCTCCATATGTTAAACACGCATTTCATGTCACCATTTCATGACAGTTATTCAGAGTCAAAATATGTGACTATCCTCAGAACTTTTTCTGATTTATTCTGAAACCTATAACCTACCACACAAAGTACTGTATTTCGGTCATTTCTCAAGATATGCCATAATTGTCTGGCAATTTACATGCAGTATATACACAGTTTTCTTACATGCAAATGACTGCAAACAGATCTTTTGTAGTATAGATACCGGTCTACAATGTGTCATTCTGTATCATCGTATAGGGATCGCATCTACACAATGTTTAGTAGTGCCATTTCACTGCTACAAAACATTTATCAATACAAAATAGGTGGTCTTTATATATTTGTCTTGGCCAGCCATTACCCATAATATGTAACACCTTTTGGTTTTGTAAGGGTTAAGCTTCTTGGCCTTTGATCTCTCAGGGGTGAGGTCTTGGCAAAGTGCCCCTCCTACAACCCCAGGCGTTATGGGACCTTCAATCCAATTGCTGGCCAAGAGTAGATGCAGATCTCAAGGTTACACCTGAGTGTTCAAGGGCAGGTCCAAGTGTAATCGGCACTTAGATCATAGATTAATCTTATTTGCTATCTATTAGGCTTGATTCTAGCTTCCCTCTCTCGCCTCCCAAAGCCAGGATTACCGTGATAGTTTAAGATAATGGATTCTTCAAGAAGGGGAGGTCAAGAAGGCTTCTTGTGTCAGAACCTACAGATAATATGATTCATCTAAAAGCCTCTCTCAAAAGGAGTCCCACCTTCACAGGCCTAATGGGCGAAAATGGATAGAAATACATCTGAGATGCTGCCACTAGAGTGCTTCATTAATTAGAGTTTTATTTTAGAACTAAAGTGTGGGTGACAACAAATATGTTTTTTGTATATGCATTTCATTTACTTATTTTCCAATTGAAGACAATAGCATGCAATTTTTCCAACAGAAATTAGAAAAGGTAAGATATGTTCTATTTTCTTATGGAGGTTTCATGTAATCAAATCCAGCATTCAACCTTTAAATTCTTGTAATTTGACGATAGTATACAATAACAAAATATTGATATTGACAAGCCTATTCAATAGAGCATACTTAACATTTCCTTAATACAAATTAAACTAGCCATTCCATTATGATGAGCTTCCATTACTTGATTTACATTGCTTCAAATTCCCTATTAACATTTAGAAGTATAGAAAAATATAGCTATTTTGCCCCTCTCAGAGGCAAAAAGGTTACGTCAAGTTCTATTGATTCAGTAAGTACAGCTTTGCTCCTTCCAAGCCCAAAAAATCTCCCTGTTGTGATTTCTATTGGTAGCCACTAGCCAAACAGATAAAAGATAAACTGTGATAAAATATAGCCAAATGTGACAGCCTAACAGATAACCTCTGAAGACATGTTGGTTATCTTGGCCAGTCATCAGCAGCTGGATATTTATCGCTAAAAACAGACTCATTGTTGTATCACTATGCCTGCATGTTTACCAGCTAATACAAGAAAGGGACATGTTATCTTTTCTGGAAAGATGTGAATCTATCAACAAATAACCACCGTATTATCAAACACACATACACACATGTATGCAGGCACACACACAAACACACGCATGCACATATGTGCACACACAACCACACACACATACATATTGAAATGGGTGGTGTAAAAGCTGGTGAATAGTGAGTCTTAAAAAAGAAAACCATATACCTATGGCAAAAATGTCAGGTGTGAATAATATGAAAACATGGTTTGTTTATTCTGTCTAGTCAGGGGAATCTCAATCTTCAATGACTGACAAGCACAGGGAAATGGAAAGGTCTTAAAGCATGCCCTCATATATAGGGGAGGCCTTTCTTGTCAAACATAAACTAAATTAATGTTGAACCTTGCTGTCCCTTCAATATGAGAACCCATATAGCAGTTAGATGTGAGGGCAATACTTTGGTTGACAATTGTAGTAGATTTACTGCAGGGTAAATGGCGGTTTGCTCTGTTAAGAAAACATTGGACAGATTGAACAAAACCCATTAAATATATGATTGCACATTTGCAATTTTCCGGAATGCCGGTGTAGTCCCATGTCATTTTTTTAGTGTCATTTTTTTTATATGCTGGACATATAGAACAGCTGTCTGTAACACTAAACATTAAGTTGCCCCTATTACTATGTGACTACACAGTAATAACTGTAGTAACAACATAGTAGTTACATAGATGTTGCTATGCAATTACATTCTATTAAGGTTGTAGAGCTATCAGTTATTACACAATTGCTGAAGGTTATTCCACATGTGTAATTACTGACATTATTACACACTTTCTTATTCCACTATGTAAGTAATGTTTTGTAATTACACATTTGAAAGTCAACTGTGAATTACCATGTTAATAACTCAAAACGAAATCTGACCTTGTTACATTTAACTACAGGGTGCCACTACCATTGAATCCACATGTAATATCAGGGTTGTCAAATGGGCTATAGGACCTGGTAACAGCAATTGTAACAAGGCACACCCTGTCATTAACTACCGGTCATTTTCAATTTGTTTATTTCTAGATTATGACCTGGCTCAAAAGCTATACCGAAATAAGTATAATGTAAGAACAATGTAGTTACATAGCATATACTTGTATCTAACGTGTACCTACCCAGGAGCAAGCAACTGAATGTAAAGTGAAACCCAGTAGGGTATAACCTTTATAATTACTATGAAGTTATAATGTAACCACCTTTGTTGACAATAGGCTGACCAGGAGAAATTAGGAGAAAGGAGAACATTAGGTATAACCATTTTAGTTAAATTGTACTTACAATGTAACAATCTTTAACAACCAACTCTTTAATTACAATGTTGTATTTGTATTTCCCTTGTACATGTATATCCCTTGTACAAGAGATATACATGTATTTACAATGTATTTACCCAGGAGCAAGCAACTTATTTAACCTGTATTTAATCAGGTAGGCCAGTTGAGAACAAGTTACTTTAATGTAAAGTGAAGGGAGATTTTTTATTACTTTGTAGTTAAAATGTAACAACCTTTGTAGACAATAGACTAACCAGAAAAAAAAATCTGTTTGACTTTACTTTAATTGATTTGACAAAGATTCATATTCAAACAATTGAAATTCAATTCCCATTTCAAGAGGTTTTCCAACTTGGTCAATAAGCTTTACTAAATCATCATAAAACCCATGAAACATTTAATTGACAATGTTATTGAATTTTTTTGGTTCTTGGGGTCATAGGCAGCATTCCTCCTCCTCCAAACACGGCGAGTTGAGTTCATGCCAAAGAGCTCCATTTTGGTCTCATCTGACCACAACACTTTCACCCAGTTGTCCTCTGAATCATTCAGATGTTCATTGGCAAAGTTCAGACGGGCATGTATATGTATTCTTGAGCAGGGGGACCTTGCGGGCGCTGCAGGATTTCAGTCCTTCACGGCGTAGTGTGTTACCAATTGTTTTCTTGGTGACTATGGTCCCAGCTGCCTTGAGATCATTGACAAGATCCTCCCGTGTAGTTCTGGGCTGATTCCTCACCGTTCTCATGATCATTGCAACCCCACGAAGTGAGATCTTGCATGGAGCCCCAGGCCGAGGGATATTGACAGTTCTTTTGTGTTTCTTCCATTTGCGAATAATCGCACCAAATGTTGTCACCTTCTCACCAAGCTGCTTGGCGATGGTCTTGTAGCCCATTCCAGCCTTGTGTAGGTCTACAATCTTGTCCCTGACATCCTTGGAGAGCTCTTTGGTCTTGGCCATGGTGGAGAGTTTGGAATCTGATTGATTGATTGCTTCTGTGGACAGGTGTCTTTTTTACAGGTAACAAGCTACGCTTAGGAGCACTCCCTTTAAGAGTGTGCTCCTAATCTCAGCTCGTTACCTGTATAAAAGACACCTGGGAGCCAGAAATCTTTCTGATTGAGAGGGGGTCAAATACTTATTTCCCTCATTAAAATGCAAATCAATTTATAACATTTTTGACATGCGTTTTTCTGGATATTTATGTTGTTATTCTGTCTCTCACTGTTCAAATAAACCTACCATTAAAATTATAGACTTATCCTTTCTTTATCAGTGGGCAAACGTACAAAATCAGCAGGGGATCAAATACTTTTTTCCCCCACTGTACATTTGTACTGTACTTCAATGCATTGGGAAAGTATTCAGACCCCTTGACTTTTTCCACTTTTTTACACGTTACAGCCTTATTCTAAAATTGATTATTATTATTTTTTGTCATCAATCTACACACAATTCCCCATAATGACAAAGGGAAAACAGGATTTTAGAAAAACAGAAATACCTTATTTACATAAGTATTCAGACCCTTTGCTATGAGATTCGAAATTCAGCTCAGGTGTATCTTGTTTCCATTGATCATCCTTGGGCTGTTTCTACAAGTTAATTCGAGTCCACCTGTGGTAAATTCAATCGATTGGACATGATTTGGAAAGACACACACGTCTATATAAGGTTCCACAGTTGACAGTGCATGTCAGAGCAAAAACAAAGCCATGAGGTCAAAGGAATTGTCCGACAGGATTGTGTTGAGGCACAAATCTGGGGAAGGGTACCAAACATTTCTGCAGCATTGAAGGTCCCCAAGAACACAGTGGCCTCCATTCTTAAATGGAAGAAGATTGGAAGCTCCAGAGTTTCTCTGTGGAGATGGGAGAACCTTCCAGAAGGACAACCATCTATGCAGCACTCCACCAAACAGGCCTTTATGTTAAAGTGGCCAGACGGAAGCCACTCCTCAGTAAAAGGCACCTAATAGGACTCTCCGACCATGAGAAACAAAATTCTATGGTATGATGAAACCAAGATTAAACTCTTTGGCCTGAATGCCAAGCATCACGTCTGTAGGAAACCTGGTACCATGCCTACAGTGAACCATGGTGGAGGCAGCATCATGCTGTGGGGATGTTTTTCACAGGCAAGGACTGGGAGACTGGTCAGGATCGACGGAAAGATGAACAGAGCAAAGTACAGAGAGATCCTTGATGAAAACCTGCTCCAGAGCACTCAGGACCTCAGACTGGGGTGAAGGTTCACCTTCTAACAGGACAAGGACCCTAAGCACACAGCCAAGACAATGCAGGAGTGTCTTCGGGAGTGTTGGATCGGAGGGTGAGGGCTAGGGCCATTCCCCCCAGAGGGGAAATAAATAAATGTCCAGGGTGCCTTGGTGGAAGAGTGGGGTAACATCTCACAGCAAGAACAGGCAAATCTGGTGCAGTCCATGAGGAGAAGATGCACTGCTGTACTTAATGCAGCTGGTGGTCACACCAGATACCGACTGTTACTTTTGATTTTGACCCCCCCCCTTTGTTCAGGGACACATTACTCCATTTCTGTTAGTCACATCTGTGGTACTTGTTCAGTTTATGTCTCAGTTGTTGAATCTTGTTATTTTCATACAAATATTTACACATGTTAAGTTTGCTGAAAATTAAACGCAGTTGACAGTTAGAGGACGTTTCTTTTTTTGCTGAGTTTAAATATATTTTAAATACAACTTTTATGAAGTCTGAATTCCTTATATGGATTATAGTACGACATAAGGAGTCTGTATTAAAAACATGCCCACATTAGGGGAGATAACTATTTAGGAAATCCCTAGCTGCTGGGCTGCTCAGTCCTGGCCCTGGCGGTCTGCCGTACTGTTGGTTGTCACTCTAGCCTTGGCCTAACACACCTGAACCTATAATGCATGTTTCACTAAGACCTTAAAGCTGAGTGGGGTGTGTTGGGTTGGGATGCTGCAGGGCCGTGGACCCATAGGAACAGGACTGGGTGACCAGCCATATTGTGTGCAAATAAAAATAGCTCTACAGTACTATTAGGCCTATGATATTAATTATATCTGTTAAAAAATTCTTCGGGATTGGTGTCCCTTCCACGGGACGGTTGAGCTAACGTAGGCTAATGTGATTCGCATGAGGTTGTAAGTAACAAGAACATTTCCCAGGACATAGACATATCTGCTATTGGCAGAAAGCTTAAATTCTTGTTAATCTAACTGCACTGTCCATTTTACAGTAGCTATTACAGTGAAAGAATACCATGCTATTGTTTGAGGAGAGTTCACAATTTTCAACATGAAAAGTTATTAACCTCTAGAGGACCCCTTCGAGATAAAATCCGTTAACGGGATTGGTTGGACAACAACCAGTGAGAAAGCACGGTGCGAAATTCAAAAAAAAAAAAAATCGCAAAATTAAAATTCAAGCATTATACGGCATTTTAACGATACTCTACTCGTTAATCCAATCACATTGTCCGATTTCAAAAAGGCTTTATGGTGAAAGCAAAACATAAGATTATTTTAGCATAGCACATTAGCAAAAAAACAACCGCAATTTTCCAAGCACGGATAGCCATCACAAAACCAGATATACAGCTAAAATTAAGCACTAACCTTTGACAATCTTCATCAGATGACACTCCTAGGACATCATGTTAGACAATACATGCATTTTTTGTTCGATCAAGTTCATATTTATATCCAAAAACCCAATTTTTTACATTGGTGCGTGACGTTCAGAAAATGTTTCTCCTCATAACTTCCGGTGAATAGGCACATACATTTACAGAAGAACTCATAAACGTTGACAACATTTTTAACAATTATTTAAAGAATTAGAGATAATGTACTCCTTTATGCAACCACTTTATCAGATTTCAAAAACAACTTTACGGAAAAAGCACATTGTTCAATATTCTGAGTACAGAACTTAGCCTTCAATGCTAAGCTATAAAGTTAGCCTACAACCACGGCGTCGACAAATCTCTAAAAATATGTTTCTTACCTTTGCTGATCTTCGGCGGAATGCACTCGGAAGGGCATTTCCACAAGAAATGTTCATTTGTTCTGCAAAGTCCATCATTTATGTCCAAATACGTCCGTTTTGTTGACCCATCCAGAACACTTTACAATGCCATGTGGCGTGGACGCAAATCCATAGACGAAATGGTCAAAAGTTCCATTACCGTTTGTAGAAACACGTCAAACGATGTTTACAATCAATCCTTTAGGGTATTTTTTAACGTAAAATTGCGATAATTTTACAACCGGGCAATAGGTATTCATCCCAGAAGAAAAATAAAAAACAACGAAGTCACGTGCACCCGCGTCATAAGACACCTGTCCTCAGACTGGCCAGTGATTGACTGAGCCACAATTTTCTGCCCAGTAACAGGTGATGGATGAAACCAGTTCCTAAAGATTGTTGACAGCCAATGGAAGAGTTAGGAGGTGCAACGTAAATCCTATGTCACTGTAGTTTTTCAAGGGATTCAAAAGAAAAACTACATTTCTAATTTCTCCCACTTCCTGATTAAATTTTTCTCAGGTTTTTTGCCTGCCATATGAGTTCTGTTATACTCACAGACACCATTCAAACAGTTTTAGAAACTTCCGAGTGTTTTCTATCCAAATCTAGTACTAATATGCATATTCCATTTTCTGGGCCAGAGTAGTAACCTGTTTCAATTGGGTACGTTTTTCATCCGGCCGTGAAAATACTGCCCCCTAGCCCCAACAACAAATTAGACACATTTGGGCAGTCTTGAAACCAAATTTTGAACAGAAATGCAATGGTTCATTGGATCAGTCTAAAACTTTGCACATACACTGCTGCCATGTAGTGGCCAAAATCTAAATTGCACCTGGGCTGGAATAATACATTATGGCCTTTCTCTTGCATTTCAAAGATGATGGTACAAAAAAATGCAAAAGAATGGTTGGTTTTTTCTTTGTATTATCTTTTACCAGATCTATTGCATTATATTTTACTACATTCCTTTCACATTTCCATAAACTTCAACGTGTTTCCTTTCAAATGCTATCAAAAATATGCATATCCTTGCTTCAGGGCCTGAGCTACAGGCAGTTAGACTTGGGTATGTCATTTTAGGCGAAAATTGAAAAAAAGGGACTAATCCATAAGAGGTTTTACTAAAATATGATTTTTGTAAAAATAAATATATGTATAATCAAGACATGGGTGGATTAAATCATGTTTATCTTGAACAAATATAAATGAAACAACGTTTGCATCACTGCTGATGTTTATTGCTTTGAACTGAACAAATTGGAAGGACAAATTTTACATACAGTATTTTATAGAGATGATAAATAAGCGGCCATTGTGTACTGTGTCTTCCTGTCCTTCTTGGGTCCACACACATCACAGTGCTTCTTCTTGTTGCTACCGTCTGCAATCTAGAATGATGAAAACACTTAGTTCAGGAATTTTACTATATCTCACTCACTCAATCCCATATATAGTTACAGCAGGCCAAAGTAGGAGAGTCAGACACACACCCATGCAACAACATCACTCACACTTACTTCCGGTATTGGAGTTGTTGGTTCTGTGGGTCGGGCGGATGGGGCACCAGCATCCTCCTCCTGAATCCTCCTCATGATGGCTGCAGAAGCTGGGGTCCTTGGGATATGTTGCCTCCTCTGGATTTGAGGTCTTACCAATGCCTTGGCCAGCTCCTCAGAGGGAAGCTCTGGAGCTTCCCTCTGTTCCAATCTTAGTTCAGCGCCATCCAGATGACAAACGTGTTGTACACCGAGATGTCCAAGATGTTGAAGAATATCACAAGTGACCAGCGTAGGGTTCTTCTTTTACATCTGTAGCCAGTCAACAGCTTGTCTAAATTGTCCATCCTCCTTTTGTGGCATTGTAATCCATTATGATTTCTGTTTTTTGATGTTCCTGGCCACAGATTCTCCCATCCCTATGCAGCGTACTCATGAGTAACACATTTTTGCCTTTCTTTGGCAAGTAGGACACTAGGGACGTGTCGGCCGTGAACACAAACTTAGAGGAATTCATCGGCCTGTTCCGTGTATTCAACAGATGAGGTGGGAGCTCTGGCTTGTTTTTTTCGTACTGTTCCTACCATCGTCAGCTTCCTCTTGAGGAGCTCCTGTCCCAGCTTGTACAAAGTAAAAATGTTATCGCAAGTTATCTTGTGGCCACGGAGTCCCTGTGTCACGTCCAGGACAACCTGCATCCCTTGGTTCTTCTCAGGGACTCCTCCATCTGGCTTCCCCATATACACTTGCAAATTCCACACATATGATGAAGCAGCATCACAGGCAGCCCAGATCTGGAGTCCATATTTTGCTAGTTTAGACGGTATGTACTTCCTGAAGGGGCAGCGGCCCCTAAATGACATAAGCTGCTCACCAACAGTAACGTTAGGCCCAGGGTTGTAAAACAGGGTAAGGCAGTCCACTCACTTGTCCCACACTGACCTGATTGCAGCTAGCTTGTCTCTCTGACGCCGAGCTGGTCTGGTGTCTCTGTTATCAAAGCGGATAATCCTGGAAATAATGTGGAAGTTTTCCAGAGACATTGTTGCACGGAAAAGTTCTCTGCCAGTTTCTGCATCCCACAGGGATTGTGTGGATTCCCCATTGGATCTGAATACACCAGCAAGGATAAGAACCCCAAAGTATGCATGTAAATGAGTTTGGTCCATCTCCTTCCATCTCTCTCCAAAAACATGCCTTCCCTCCAAATTAGTGCAGTCCAGAATGACTTTCTGGATGGTGTCTGGGATTAATAGTTCAAAAGAAGACTTTATGTCCTGCACATCTTTAACCTCCATCCGCCTCGGCCCTGTTTGCATCCTTGTCATATTGGCAGCCATGCGGGTGGCTCATTCCTTGGACAAGAATATTTTTGACATCATATTTCTCCTCTGGCAGGCTGCTGATGAGGTAGTTGCTGATGGACTGGTCCTGGGGCTGGCTGCTGATGGGCTGGTCCTGGGGCTGGCTGAGGGTCAATCTCATCCTCTTCTTCCAACTCAGTGTCAGACTCTGAATTGACAGAGACATGATCCTCATATTTGGAAAATTCTTCATCTTCCAAAGTGGAAGACGCTCCTTCCACACTAGCTTCTCTCTCTGCAATTTGTTTTGTTCTCATGCCCTCTGAGCAGAGATAATTTTTACCATGCTAATTGATTGAGGTAAGGAGCCACACATGCAAAGCTATTTATATGTTGTGTCCCTCCCAGAATTCGCATCTGCCTGGGGTAGAAGTGTGGGAAAATACATACTTTTTTTTACAATGTATCAAAATAATGTATTGAAATAATGTATTGTAATAACATTGTGCAGGTTCTTGCAAGACATTGTGTAGTTTCACACACTACAAAGGGTAAAGAGTATGAGAAAAGCGGGAGACAGGCAGACATGCAGGGAGACAGACCGGTTCTTGGTGCTACATTGAAACAGCAGGGAGGAGGAAGACAGAGTGAAGGCACACAGCTTTTTGTTGAATTTTTACTTGTCCGGTGGACACGAACACTACATATGTAATATAAATGTTTAGGGGGTTCACAGTGTGCACTCAATGAAAATGTGTTCTTTTACATGTTCTTCACAGAAAATGAGCCAAGGCCAATGCGTCTCAGATTGAAAAAATACATTTTATTTTAGTAAACTTTTTAAAATGCATCCCACAGACCCGAACACCACACAAGGGTTAAGTTGCTTGCTCCTAGGTACAGTAGGTACATTATAATTACAAGTATATTCTATGTAACTACATTGTTCATAAATTACACTTGATTCAGTATATCCTTTGAGCCAGGTCATAACATAGAAATAAACTAATGGAAAATGACCTGTAGTTAATGACAGGGTGTGCCTTGTTAAAAATTGCTGTTACCAGGTCCTAGTCTATTTATCAACCGTGATATTGCATTTGGATTTGATGATAGTGGCACCTTATAGTTATTTTGTTTTGACTTATTAACATGGTAATTCACAGGTGACTTTCAAACGTGTAATTACAAAATGAGAACTGATAGTGCTAAAACTTTAATAGCATGTAATTACATAGTAAAACCTATGTAACTACTATGTTCTTACTCCAGTTATTACTGTGTAGTTGCTTAGTAATAGGGGCAACTTAATGTATAGTGTTACCCAACTGTCAAGTGTCCAAATTTACAGTGTGATTTGATGGTATGCTCATGTACAGTTGAAGTCGGAAGTTTACATACACCTTAGCCAAATACATTTCAACTCAGTTTTTCACAATTCCTGACATTTAATCCTAGTAAAAATTCCCTGCCTTAGGTCATTTAATCCTAGTTAGGATCACCACTTTTTTTTAAGAAGGGGAAATGTCAGAATAATAGTAGAGAATGATTTATTTCAGCTTTTATTTCTTTCATCACATTCCCAGTGGGTCAGAAGTTTATATACACTCAATTAGTATTTGGTAGCATTGCCTTTAAATTGTTTAACTTGGGTCAAACATTTCGGGTAGCCTTCCACAAGCTTCCCACAATAAGTTGGGTGAATTTTGGCCCATTCCTCCTGACAGAGCTGGTGTAACTGAGTCAGGTTTTTTAGGCCTCCTTGCTCGCGAACGCGTTTTCAGTTCTGCCCACAAATTTTCTATGGGATTGAGGTCAGGGCTTTGTGATGGCCACTCCAATACCTTGACTTTGTTGTCCTTAAACCATTTTGCCACAACTTTGGAAGTATGCTTGGGGTCATTGGCCATTTGGAAGACCCATTTGCAACCAAGCCTTAACTTCCTGATTGATGTCTTGAGATGTCGCTTCAATATATCCACATAATTTTCCGTTCTCATGATGCCATCTATTTTGTAAAGTGCACCAGTCCCTCCTGCAGCAATGCACCCCCACAACATGATACTGCCACCCCAGTGCTTCACGATTGGGCTGGTGTTCTTCAGCTTGCAAGCCTCCCCCTTTTTCCTCCTAACATAACGATGGTCATTATGGCCAAACAGTTCTATTTTGTTTCATCAGACCAGAGGATATTTCTCCAAAAAGTACGATCTTTGTCCCCATGTGCAGTTGCAAACCGTAGCCTGGCTTTTTTATGGCAGTTTTGGAGCAGTGGCTTCTTCCTTGCTGAGTGATCTTTCAGGTTATGTCGATATAGGACTCGTTTTACTGTGGATGTAGATAATTTTGTACCTGTTTTCTCCAGCATCTTCACAAGGTCCTTTGCTGTTGTTCTGGGATTGATTTGCACTTTTCGTACCAATGTACGTTCATTTCTAGGAGACAGAACGCGGCTCCTTCCTGAGCTGTATGATGGCTGCGTACTATTGTTTTTACAGATGAATGTGGTACCTTCAGGCGTTTGGAAATTGCTCCCAAGGATGAACCAGACTTGTGGAGGTCTACAATTGTTTGGCTGATTTCTTTTGATTTTCCCATTATGTCAAGCAAAGAGGCACTGAGTTGGAAGGTAGGCCTTGAAATACATCCACAGGTACACCTCCAATTGACTCAAATGATGTCAATTAGCCTATCAGAAGCTTCATGACATAATTTTCTGGATTTTCCAAGCTGTTTAAAGGCACAGTCAACTTAGTGTATGTAAACTTCTGACCCACTGGAATTGTGATACAGTGAATTATAAGTGAAATAATCTGTCTGTAAACAATTGTTGGAAAAATTACTTGTGTCATGCACAAAGTAGATGTCCTAACCGACTTGCCAAAACTATAGTTTGTTAACAAGAAATTTGTGGAGTGGTTGAAAAACAAGTTTTAATGACTCCAACCTAAGTGTATGTAAACTTCCGACTTCAACTGTATGTTTAGTGCCACTTGTGATATTCATGAATATTATACTGGGCTCCCGAGTGGTGCAGTGGTCTGAGGCACTGCATCTCAGTGCAAGAGGTGTCACTATAGTACCTGGTTCAAATCCAGGCTGTATAACATCCGGCTGTGATTGGGAATTCTATAGAGCGGTGCACAATTGGCCCAGCGTTGTCCGGGTTTGGCCAGGGTATGCTATCTTTATTTAACATGCCTAGTTAAATAAAGGTAAAATGTATACTATTGGCCAAACAGTTGCCTTAATTTCCTGTCCTGTCCAGCATACTGTATACCAAAAGCCTTGCAGGGTCACAGATATGAAGTCATGGAGTGCATTACATAGTAGTATCACAACACTAAGCTGCCCTTGAGCTGTGCTGTGAGGTTGACTTCTAAATGGGCCTCTGAGACCAATCTGGAGGGAGAAATTCTGCCAAGCTAGAATTCCTCTCCTCCTGTTAAGACAAATACAATGCTTTTGATATTGCAGATCATAGGATGAAACATGAGTGAATGAGCGAGCGGAACATGCCAGGACATTCAGTTTCAAAGCATTGCATACTTCAAGCCAGCTGACATATTCTATTATTCTAAGCCTTCATCAGACCATCCGATAGGACAGGGAGAACATCTTCACTATCATCCATTGTAGCAATACTGAAGGATAACCTTGGCCTACAGGGCCATTTGGTGACATTTAGTGTTTCGTAAAACTTTGTGCAAGCGTTCACTTTTTCAATACGTTTTTTTATGAAAAGCAGTAGAGGCTAAATGTTGATTCTATGAATGACAAAACATGAGCTCAACTACTGTACATATACTGTGCAGATTTACATAGCATGTCATTTACAGAGAGGAATAGTTTGAAGTTCAATGTTTTGTTGGTTTGTTTTGCATTGGTACTTCAAGATAGAAGTTGTGATATACAGTATAATGTATATACAAATATCATATAAGTTGAGTTTAGTCTTTCATATTCATCATCTCCAACACCACCACAACATCCGTTGCATATAGCGCATTTCTATGTTTGGCAGTCAAAAAGATAGAGGAAGCAACATTTTCCAATGACATCATCAACCAATTAGTAGGCAATTAGTAGGTAATGCCTACTAGTAATTGGTTGAAATGACGTGATGCACACCGATGATATCACTGGAAACACTTATCTTCCTCTGTCATTTTTTCCCCAAAAACATAGAAATGGGGTGTTTTCACATATGTTGATGTTGGGGTGGTGCTGGAGATTTTCACAAAATCATCTACAATACTTATTATCGTTCTTAAAAATAGATAGATGCACAAGCAATCACATTCAATTTATTTCTAAAGGAGAGGTTGCAATTAAGTTCCTTAAAGTTTTTGCTGTGATCTCTTAGCTTTTTAGCATGATAATTGACCTACAGGAGCCCCATTAGGTATTGAAAATACATACTGCTTTAGTCATCCCTGCTCTCTACAAATGTCATTCATTTAGCTGCTTTATGTAGCCATAGACCACAATAATTTGATTGAGTGTCTGTGTTTGATATAATTAGATAATTTCTTGAAAGAGGAGTAATTGTCATGCTCAATCACAACCAAAACATTGCGAAAAGAGGAATAAAACAGCTAGCTATCATGTAGCTTTTGAGGTGGATACTTAATCTTTAGTTACCATTACTGCTTAATGGAATGCTATCTTTCCCAATTATAAACATTGAACAAAGACACAACAAAAGAGGTGACACTTTTGTTTCAAAACCTTTCTAAATCGTATATCCATTTAGACTCATGGGGGATAGAACTAGTAGATGTTTTCTTGAAATATACATTTGTGATGTGTAAATCCAATTTTATTCAAAATCTGAAAAATCAATTAGGCCGATATAATTGTCAGGTGGATTTAAATCATCGACAGTTAACTGTGATGTTAAGAAAAAGGGACATAACCTTTGCAAAGGTATAATGACACTGTCACGCTGCTGTACTCATTAAAACCTGTCAGTCACTCCGCTCCCTCTCATATGCAAACAGCCATGCTCTGTTAAGACCATTTATCAATGTCAAAATTGTCAACAGCTAAGATGAAATAAAGTTCCACACATGAAAGGGGTGCATAATTACTCATAGCCCATTTCCAATGCAACTGAAAGTTAGATAAACAAACACAAAGGGTAGTACTTGATGTTTGGAGATTTATGTCCATTTAACTTGGTTGTATGGCTTTCAAATTGTTTAGAAAGACTTTGTTCTGATGGTTTCTTCTTCAGTCACAGTTATGATAAAATGTAGGGATGATTCGCACATCAAATCAAATCAAATCAAATTTTATTTTAGAAACTTGGTCCTTCTCCAACAATGAAGAGTTAAAGATAAAGATACCTCAGTACTGTACACTTGAATATCCCATCACAGGTCTTGCAGTACAATTGACATCAGGATTAATGTTAGAAAATACAGATGATATTGAAAGCTATTGGCAGTATTACCAGGGACCAAGACAAATCCCTCATAGAATGGGGGAGCACAGCATTACATATTATCCGAGCTGATGATAACATCCCTTTTCCACAACAAAACTTTATCTTGTCAACAAAGGGTTGAGGTCTATTTAGAGAAATCACAACGCAGAGTTGGCTGGCTAGCATTTGTGGTCAATGCATATGAAATAATTATCTTTCTTACTAAGTAATTGTTCCGGACTGTAGTTTGCTTCCCTAACAGCTCTATATTTTGTGTCGCACAAGCATTGGGGTGGAGCGAAGTTGAATATGCTAATGACTCTAATTGGACTTCTAATAGAGCATGTCTCTATAGTTTTGAAGCTTTTGGGTGTCTGTGTAATCAGTGCAGACAATCGTTAAGGGAATGAAGAGGCAACTAGCAATGTCAGGAGAGGGCCCAGGCGGTTCCAGCTGACACTACCCCAATCTTCCAGGACCCATTAAATGGCAGTTTCAACGCATTACCAACCATAACATCCTTGAATATCACTGATTTTATTTGCAGTATCAAACCTTTCATTTCACGCACCATTAATGGAAAAGTGCTGAGGTTCTAATGCTGCCAAACATTTAGTAACTACCTGGACTTGGAGAACCAATTAACTCCAGAGACAACATGGCCAATTAAACACAAAAATAGGTAAGTCCACCATTTAATGCCCAAGTCATTTTCTCATGAGCAAACCCCGGAAAAATACCACAGGCTGTACATTGGAATGACCACATGAAACTGTACAATGAGTGGGTTTCAGTGTACTCCTAAGGCATCTGTAAGTTGCTATGAATGCATTGGCAATATCGTATTACAACCTGTATTTGAACCTGATCTAGAACTTCCAATAATTCATCCCAAAAACTAAAAATATATATTTTTTAATTCATATCTTGATAAGATTGGAAGTTAAATGTTGTTTATATGGAAAAAGTATATATTGTAAATAAGCAAACCCACAACAAAAGAGGAGAGTATATACCACATCCCAGAGTAATTTCATTTGGTGCCATGCAATCATTTCTAACCAACAAGAACACTTAATAAAAATAGTATCCTGCAAGATGAGGAGTGTTGAGGGGCTCACCATTAGCACCCTGATACTGACCCCTAATGCTGTTATGCCAGAGCAGAAACTTCAAGTGGCAATTCAGGAGATGGGAAATAAGCACATCTCCTGCTTTCAATCGATTACATTGGTGTGTGTGCGTGTTGCGCGTGTGTGTGTATGTGTGTGCGCGTGTGTGTGTGTGTGTATGTCTGTGTGCGTGTGTGTGCGTGCGAGTGGGTGAGAGAGAGGTCAATATGCCTGAAATACCTCAACTTTATTTTGTTAACTAAAACTGCAACTTATCCTATCACCAACAATGTTTCATCACCTGCTGAAATGGGAACTATGATTGTGAATGCCACTGAACTTCTACTTTACTTTGTATTTGACCTTCCCTCTGTCATTCAGTCTAGACCATTTTCCATTCACATAGTAGCAAGATGCGGCAGCATTGCTATGATGGCTAACACTGCTGTGGGTTGCTTCTTCAACCACTCCATGCAGAGATTATTTTATAATGTAGATGTTATGTCGCGTTCAAGTGTGTTATGAATCTGTTATAAATACTTATACTTATAAATATTTGATTCACATAAATCATTACTCAGCTAACAGATATGAAAGTAGTGTATATTTTACCATAAAATATATTATGCTACGTATGGGTGATTTTCTCTAGCATTTTCCTCAAACCTTTGTGGCACCGGAAACTGTGTACAGTCCTCATCCTTATGTAGTCCATGTTGTTAAGCACTTCTCCTCTGTGTTTAGGCTGTTTCAGGTCCCACTGTCTAGTGTTAGGATACAAAGAACGAAGGTGTTGCTCTGTGAACCTTGCACATTGCCCACTAACCTATCTAACCCCATCTGAACTGACTAATATTATTCCTATTGATTTTCCAGCAAGCTTTCAATGACGCTGTCATTGAAAGGCTTAGAATGATGTCAATATGAAGCTAATGACTCAGGTGGCAAAGCAAAGAGAAGCATAAAATATCATTACTGTTGTCTACCTCATCAAGGGATTTTAGATTATCATAGCTGTATATTGGGATTGCAATGATATTTTTTAAAACAAGATATGTGGGGGAATGGGATATAATAGGATTAGCGCTGTAGACATAAATTCCCACTTATATTGACCCATGTTACTTTTGGACTAGCAATATTGTTTACATTTTTCACATTGTTTTCATTTGGTGAACGTGTTAAGATATGTTCAAAATGACATTGTTTTTTACATTTTTGTTTATACTTTAGTTTTGTAGCATGTTCTTATCCACAAAGGGACTTAATAACACAAAGGTGATGTGATGTGACAATATACTTAGGTTTTACAAATGATATTACATGTGACAGGATATGCTAGGGGTGCATTGCTTGTTAGGGCTAGCTAATCAATGATGCATTTCAACTATAAGTACTGATCTCAGGAGGACCTTAGTAAACAGTATACTTTTGAATTATATGACCTTTCTTTGCTGCTTTTCTAGGGTGTTTCCACAGAGTTATTTTAATTAAAATGAACGGGACCACATACTAAGAGGACCAAGCAAGCTCTGCAAGGAGATTGCACCAAGTTGCTCGTCTGTGCTGTTAATTACTCCCCTGTTACACAACACGGGTGTCCAATAAATGTATCGCCATCAGGTTATAAGGATGTGCTAAGGGATGTGGGTGTGGGAGTGGACCGGGGGGGGGGGGGGGGGGGGGGGTCAGTTAAGGGATAGCCAGTGTCTTGTTAAACAGCATGTGATTACTGTACCTGCTAATGTTCCTGAAAAAGGAAGGATGCAATGTGTGGCTGCATATTTCAGAGACGACATCCCACCAGGAGGCTAATGTGGTAAATCACTCTTCCCCTGGCCTGCCCTAGTTTCGCTACTGCCTGTGTATAGGGACAAGTTTTAATGTTACCTTGCCTACATCACTTAATTGCACACATTTAAGTCAATCCGGCATGTTGAATTACTTTTCCATACTAAACAAGCAATTTATTAAAACATTAGTATAAATGTAACTAAAGAATTGTGCTATGAATCTTTGTATAAAAGAAATATCTACAATTACTATCTTTGAACAGTATATATATATTTAATTATCAGATGATTTCCAGCCTCAAAAGGCATTATAGGTTTATAATCGTACAAATATTTATCTCTCTCTCTCTTTCTCTTTTGCTCATCCTTTCCCTCCTTTCCACCTCTGGGGTAAACATCTACCGGTATTCCAGCTTATTGTTTGGGAGCAACGGGGTAGCCAAAGGGCAGGTAACGTGCATCAGACCGGTGTATCCCCCTGTCCCACAGGACATGAGATACAAATCAAGTTGCTTTGACCCCATTGTCATATCCACACTCCTAGTCCCCTAAAGGCAATGCTGTGTTATGGGATCCTTTCTTTACTTTATTTATCTTGTTCCTTTGTGTGGCTGCAGCTAAGGGCATAAGGTACATACATTTCCTTGGGTAAACTAACCAGCATTCAGGACCACAGCCGATTACCATTTTCATTTTAAATGGTGTTTGCCCATTGTGATAGCTGAATATTCAACCAGACAAGTGCTGGCAGTGAGTTTCCATGTCAGTGAAAACACAATCAGATTTTTTTTATATTCATTGTACATACTGCAAGTAATTGTGTGTGTAGAAATTCATAGAAATCATAATACTTGCTTGTAAAGAGTACAAAGAAAGAGACAGATCCCTTAAACAGGCTTGGCTGGCCACACCTTGGAACCTGGAGAAGCTGTTGGCCAGTGAATAATGATCCGGTTAGCCAGCCCAAGTGTAAATACATAAGTAAACACAGGCGTCATGGAGAGCCTGCAGCAATGCCTATACCAATGGAGATGAATCCTTTTTCATGTCACGTTGACCTTTTCCAGCCAAGATGAAATCAGTCTTGGCTAAAAACAAATAGCCACATTTCATCTGCTGTTACCCTTCAGATCACGCCAGAATGACCTTTCAACTTAATTTTCCATCCAAACTCATTTCCATGTGTGGCATCTGCCCCCTCAATGATGATAAGTGTCTCTGCAGCCTAAGCCTGATTTGAAATATATGATAATAGAAATACGATCTAAAGATTTTTGTTGAAGTATTGTGGATGGCCAGACATAATGATATTTTTTTACAAGAGCCACAGCATTTCCTTCACTTTCAGTAATTGTGTTGGTCATCAAGCAGCCGATAATGGGAGTTGGGTGGTGTGGGTTATTCTCTGACGGCAGTCTAAATAAGCAAATACAGCCAAGGACATGAGCTATCTTTAGAAACACAGACAGGCATTTAACTCAGATGCAGGGCTGTTTTTTTATTTGGGAAATGTCACATTAACTCTGAAGGTCTGAAGTCATATGAGTGAGGGGAGATTAGCTCAGATGAGACATTTGTAACACCAATCACAGAAGAGTTAGGATAAGGAAAGCATCATGTCTCACAGGGTTGGGGACATGTAACTGATTACAAAACAACTGTAACTGAAATCCGTTAGGTTACCAGGTAAAATATTTGAATCAGATTACTGATAGACAACTTTAGAAAACTTTGATGAATACTTCAAGGACAAGTTTGGAATTCAGAAAGCATGTTTGCGTAAAAAAGTATGACACCTTTCTGTTTTCTCAATGACATTCAAATCATAATTGAAAAAAGGCGCACGTTTAAGTTTGTTCCGTCTGAGCAAGTCTGACCAGAAGTCAGAGACCACTATAATGACACACCAAATGCATTTGATGGATCACGGGACAAGAGCAGCAATAAGATTTTGTATGCTACAGTCAGTGGCGACCCGTCATTCAGGGCAGGTGGGGTTTTGATCCCAACATTATTTTGATGTTATTTTTTGCATGTTATTTTGGCATAAAATACGTGTCACATGTCAGTTTGCAAACAACGTAATTTTTTTTATATATAATTGACTTAATACAGCCGCATACAAACATGGTCTCTTTTTGTTTTCTTGAGTAAGGCAGCTCCAAAATGCAGGTGTTTCAGCCTAGCTCAGTGCTTTCTGTGGTGGTGGGGCAAGCCAGCAGAAAATACGGAGCGTTGCGCCGTGATAGGCTCAGTGTTCTGTCACTCATTGGAACACTACGTCACCGCCAAGTCTAAGGGTATAGCTAGAAAATTCAAGCCCCTTGGGTGCTGCCATAGAGTTACATTAGAAGTGCCCATTCAAGAAGGCTCAAGGTCATTGGCCCAGATAAAATGACGTCAAATCACATTATATCTACAATAGCTTTGATTGGACTGATCATGTCAACATCATACTTTCAAAATCTTAGCTAGAAGTCATGATCATGAATCAAGTGGACAATCTACTAGCAAATCCAAACCTTGTCATATGAAGAGAAATAATGAAGAGCAACTATAGATAAAACGTATCAGTGCTCATCGGCCATTGAACATAAACATTACACAACAAGTTGGAAATCTCAAATTCAACAATGAGTGGTTTGGAAAAAAACTGTGGCTAACTGCAATCATTGCAAAGCAATCATTAGCCTTCTATTCAGTGGAGTGGCTGTGTGGTCCCAAGTCTAAGATTAGGGGTCTCTTTTCCTATTTAAAAATTATAAACATTCAACATTGGCCATGCTGTCAATGAAGCATGATTTGTGCCGCGCTCAATTGTCAGTAGAAAACACATTTATTTAAAACCTCTTAAAGATCCGCCAATTTTTTTCAATTTTCACCTGAAATGACATACCCAAGTCTAACTGCCTGTAGCTCAGGCCCTGAAGCAATGATATGCATATTCTTGGTACCATTTGAAAGGAAACATGTTGAAGTTTGTGGAAATGTGAAAGGAATTTAGGAGAATATAACACATTAGATCTGGTAAAAGATAATCCAAAGAAAGAAACAACCGTTCTTTTTTTTTGTTCATACCATAATTTTTTTAATGTAAGAGGAAGGCCATAATGTATTATTCCAGCCCAGGTGAAATTTAGATTTTGGCCACTATATGGCAGCAGTGTATGGGCAAAGTTTTAGACTGATCAAATGAACCATTGCATTTCTGTTCAAAATGTTGTATCAAGACTGCCCAAATGTGTATAATTGTTTTTTAAGGGGTACGTAATCAGATTACGTTACTGAGTTTAGGTAATCTAAAAGTTATGTTACTGATTATAATTTTGAACATTTAGAAAGTAACCTACCCAACCCTGAGTCTCATCTTCAAGCCAATGCAAATTATCACTGGCGTTCAGAAGGGTAATTTCATACTTATTCCCACCCTCTTAAGACCTTTTGTTATAAACCTGGTGAGACATACAGTACATTTGAATAGATTTGGACAGATACAACAGTCTTACTAATACCTCGAGAACCAGTGACAGACTTTTAACTTGTGTGCTCTACATGCTGACAATCATTTATTTTGAGGGCTACATATCTATTGTAATTGCTGAAACGATTTGGCATGGGCCTTCAGATCCTCAAAAAGTTCTACAGCAGCACCACTGAGAGCATCTTGACTGGCTGCATTACAGCTGGGCCATACGTATTAACCTCTGTAGCGCCTTATGCCGAGCAGTTGCCATACCAGGCACTGATGCAACCAGTCAGGATGCTCTCGATGGTGCAGCTGTAGAACTCAGAGGGTTTTCTTTAATGGAAGCTTTTCTATTGTAAAACATGTAAAGTGTGGTGTACCGCAGAGCAGCTCTCTAGGCCCTCTACTCTTTTCTATTTTTATCAATGATCTGTCACTGGCATAAAACAAAGCATGTGTGTCCATGTATGCTGATGATTCCCTGTGGCTCAGTTGGTAGAGCATGGTGTTTGCAACGCCAGCATGGTGTGTGCAATGCCAGGGTTGTGGGTTCGATTCCCACGGGGGGCCAGTACAAAAAAAAAAGAAAAATGCATGAAATGAAAATGAAATGTATGTATTCACTACTGTAAGTCGCTCTGGATAAGAGCGTCTGCTAAGTGACTAAAATGTAAATGTAGAACCTTTTGAGGATCTGAGGACCCATGCCAAATCTTTTCAGTCTCCTGAGGGGGAATAGGTTTTGTCGTGCCCTCTTCATGACTGTCATGGTGCGCAAGGACCATGTTAGTTTGTTGGTGATGTGGACACCAAGGAACTTGAAGCTCTCAACCTACTCCACTACTGTCCCGTCGAGAAGAATGGGGGCGTGCTCGGCCCTCTTTTTCCTGTAATCCACAATCATCTCCTTTGTCTTGATCACATTGAGGGCGAGGTTGTTGTCCTGGCACCACATGGCCAGGTCTCTCACCTTCTCCCTATATGCTGTCTCGTCGTTGTCGGTGATCAGGACTACCACTGGTGTGTCATCGGCAAACATAATGACGGTGTTGGAGTCGTGCCTGGCCATGCAGTCATGAGTGAACAGGGAGTACAAGAGGGGTCTGAGCACGCACCCCTGAGGGGCCCCTGTGTTGAGGATCAGTGTGGTGAATGTGTTGTTACCTACCCTTACCACCTGGGAGTGGCCTGTCAGGAAGTCCAGGATCCAGTTGCAGAGGGAGGTGTTTAGTCCCAGGGTCCTTAGCTTATTGATGAGCTTTGAGGGCACTATGGTGTTGAACGCTGAGCTGTAGTCAATGAATAGCATTCTCACATAGGTGTTCCTTTTGTCAAGGTGGAAAAGGGCAGTGTGGAGTGCAATAGAGATTGCATCATCTGTGGATCTGTTAGGGCAGTATGCAAATTGGAGTGGGTCTAGGGTTTCATGGAAAATGGTGTTGATGTGAACCATGACCAGTCTTTCAAAGCAATTCATAGCTACAGACCTGAGTGCTACGGGTCGGTAGTCATTTAGGCAAGTTACCTTAGTGGTCTTGGGCACAGGGACTATGGTGGTCTGCTTAAAACATATTGGTATTACAGACTCAGACAGGGAGAGGTTGAAAATGTCAGTGAAGACACTTGCTAGTTGGTCAGCGCATGCTCGCAGTACACGTCCTGGTAATCCGTCTGGCCCTGCGGCCTTGTTAATGTTGACCTGTTTAAAGGTGTTACTCACATTGGCTGCGGAGAGCGTGATCACACAGTCTTCCTGAACAGCTGGTGCTCTCGTGCATGTTTCAGTGTTAGTTACCTCGAAGCGAGCATAGAAGTAGTTTAGCTCGTCTGGTAAGCTCGTATCACTGGGCAGCTCTTTTAAAAATATATTTTTAAAGAAATGTGGCTGACGGAACAGATCAAAACATTTAGCTTAAAATGTTGATAAACTATTAGGCTATTTCTTCACATTATAAGCACAGCAATGTGCACATGGTAGTAGGCTATAAGCGTAAATGTTCCATTATCAGAAAACACCATTATCAAAAGTGAACGCAAATGCAATTATGCGTGTAATGCTTTTATTTTAAAGGTTCCCCAAACTTGAAACTCACTCACTGCTTATGTATGCCAGTTAGGCTCTACACCCCTTGTTTAATTTTTTCTTTTACCTTTATTTAACTAGGCAAGTCAGTTAAGAACAAATTCTTATTTACAATGACGGCCTACCCTAGCCAAACCCGGACGATGCTGGGCCAATTGTGTGCTGCTCTATGGGACTCCCAATCACGGCTGGTTGTGATACATTCTGGAATTGAACCAGGGTCTGTAGTGATGCCTCTATGTCTGAAGTTTGTTGCGATTTAGAATGGACCATTATCATGCACCTCTATCAAAACAGGGGCAGCGGGAAAAAAATCTATGCACTTAAATAGCGAATGGAGGACGCTTTTTCCGTGGTTCATTTTCATGCCAGCCAGGTAGGGTATTATACTCCTGTTGTAAATATAAGCAATGTTCTTAATATTAGGAAAGTTGAGAAATAAATATAGTAGGTCTAGCCTATAGAAAGCTGATGGGACACTTCTCTTTTTAGTAAAGGCCGTCACTCTGTTTTCTCTCGCAATTGCATAACCTATAGAAATGTTGCGCAACATGAGTTCATGGGCTCTCATGAAGTGTTTGATTAGATTTTCGATTACATTTGCATTGATGTCAGAGTGATTGGAGGGACAATAGACTGCTGAGTACCAGACAGTTAGCAAGTTTGGTAAGCTACTAATGACCAGCAGCAGCATCAGAGCTTGGAGAAACCTAATTACCGTGACTAACGGTAATTAACGATCACATGGAATTTGACTGCCTTCATGACTTGTGACCGCCGGTGTGGCGGTAAAATGGTCACTGCAACAGCCTTAGTCTACCATACAAACTGGATTAGAGCTCAGCTGCTTATTTAACCTTTTCAAGTAACAAGATGATTTATAAAATAAAAAATTATTAACTCATGCACAACGTTCCTATGCTTGGTGGAATTTTCAACACAGGGAACAAATGAAAGTAGTAAAACCCTGCTTTTAACCACCATCAACTCTAATATGAAAGGTTATACTCTCTTGACAGTACAACATGGTCACCTGAGGCAAATCTCTGTTTGTATCCTTACAGATGTGTAAGGATCAGAGGTCGAGTAGTTTTGGGGCACAGATTGGAGTTGCTCTGACATGCCTTGAGGCCCACACACTGACACAGCTCGTTAACCACAGTTTCAAAAATAATTTTAATGAATACATAACTGATGTTATTTCTAACACTATCCACAAGGTCAAAAAAGCATTGGTTTTGTGTCATTATGCAATTTTGACATAGCTCTTGCTCCCTCTTTGCTAATAATCTAATATCCTGATATTAATCAGGCTACTTTATGTATTATTATGAGCATGAGTTGCAATACATTTAGCTGTGTTGATCCTGGATCATCATTTAGCCTACCTGTGTTGAACCAGCATCGTAATTTAGCTGTGTTGATCCTGGATCATCATTTTGCCTACCTGTGTTGAACCAGCATCGTAATTTAGCTGTGTTGATCCTGGATCATCATTTAGCCTACCTGTGTTGAACCAGCATCGTAATTTAGCTGTGTTGATCCTGGATCATCATTGAGCCTACCTGTGTTGAACCTGCATTGTGATGTAGCTGTGTTGATCTTGGATCATCATTGAGCCTACCTGTGTTGAACCTGCATCGTAATTTAGCTGTGTTGATCCTGGATCGTCACTGAGCTGTGTTGACCCTAGATCGTCATTTAACCTAGTTGTGTTGATCCTGGATCGTCATTTAACCTAGCTGTGTTGATCCTGGATCCTTATGATGCTGCCCATAACCTCATAGTAATGCAGCAAACACATCAACAAACACCCTAATCCCCCTCAGCAAGTTGCCGATTAAAACTTAATATGTTGTCTCTGAGAAAACACATCTGCAAGGCTAGCTCTAAAATCATGAGTTCAGGCTTAAGCACTGAACAAACGGGTAACCAATGTCTAAACTTGCATTGGTATTGGGTTACATATTATGTAAATCTGTGAAAATATTGAGTGTAACAGGGCTGCATTTGTGTTCCATCAGCCTTGAGTGTCGAGTGTTTAATTTAGCCTGCCTGGAGTGCCATTGGCAATCAGGGGCAGTATTTGAAAGAAAACAAATACTATTTGAACCCAAGTCTGAGTTATACAGGCATCTATGTTTGTGAATGGAAATGCACAAGAACGGAAAGAATTGGCCTTGGCACCTGTTCCTTTTCAAAAGTGACAAGCAGTGCAATCCTTTAACCCCCCTCCCACTACCTTTCTTATCAGCACATTGGCTGTGAAGGGTTAATTCAATCACGTCAAGGCTCTTTGCTCTGTCGCCCGCTTCTCCCATCATACTTTAGGCTCAGCAGAGCGTCCCCTCAATGATGGCACCTTTGGCTCCACAATAGAAGCTAATTTGTTAGAATCTTTTACAGGTCAAAGGCTGCTTTAAGGCGACGAGGCCACCAGAAAAATAAAGCCATCCACCAAGGTGGTTGTGGTGGTGGTGATGTCGGTAAATTAAATGCCATCTCCTCTTTATGACCATAGACATACAATAGATAGATATCAATTTTCCTCCCGTCGATGCCGGGTATGAGATCTCGCCACCCTGCCCAGTTAACGCAGGTTAATAGATTGATTCCAGTGACATGGCTCATAATGAACAGTAAATTATTTTATCTCTTAAGTCTTATTTGGTCAGCCAGGAAAACATATGAGGTAATATGGCTGGGGCTAAATGGAGCGTATAATAGATCTCTCGCTAAGGCATAAGGAAAGGGGTGACGACAGAGATATGATTAATGAAAATAATAATGCTCTTGAAATTGAAATTTTTCTTATTCTTTTTTTGGCCCCTTCAACTTTTTCCTCCATGGTCGTTCTGACTGTTCATGCGTGATGTGATTTGTGTGCAATTGCTTGCATGTTTTTTTTATTATTGGGTCCATTCTTCCCATTGGGCTTCATCTGGCCATGTCGTTGATGAAAAAAAATCCTCTACATTATTTGCACTGAAAATATTTCATAACCCAAATTATGAGGTAAAATAAGAGGACAGAAGCAGACCAGAGGGATGCAATCAATCTAAAATGAAACCCATTATCCAGCCCTCAGGAATTGACCTTCTTTCTTTGTGCAATTTACACAGCAACCACAGCACACATAAAAAAGACATGCGGTCACCTCAGATCGTCCCTGGTTCACAGTTCAAACTCAAGAGTTGCCCAACAAATCACTTTGCTCTCATAATAGCCAATAATGTAGGTGTGCATATCCACCCTCTGATTCCACTGAGCCAAAGCCATTTTTCACCACTGGTAATGTGTCCAAACATTTACAACATACGGCATCTGGTAGAAATAGTTTGTCTGTTACATCAGAAAGTTAATGCTAACAGAAACAAAATGAGACCTTAATTTAAATGTTTCTTTCAGTTGTTTTCTTGATTCTTATACTGAATCTTCTGCAATGTAAATACAATATAGTATAGGATTTGTTAACTTGATGTGATACTCTAATTGAGCACAATTTAATATTGAATTCAGAACATTGTTAACATTATTTTGACAATAGTTATATATGTAATGTACAGTACATACAATCTGAGTTAACAGTACTCTTTAGTGTTGTCATGGTAATTGCTTAAGAGGCCTTTCACAAATTATGCTCTCCTTCTTTCACATAGACATCTGTGACATGTCTTTGAATATGTTTTTCAGTATGTTTTACTATAGACAACACTTGTAACCTGACAATGCCAATCCTTCAATTCTGAGAGGTGTTTGCTTTCTTTCTCGATCCCATTCTCTGACAGCTGTGTGGTTATCCAAGACACTGCTGGAAATGGAGGACCATCATCAATAGAAGGTATTTGTATATAGGAATATACTATTTACTTCATTTTTGCTTATTTACCAGTTTACCACTTGGAATTTTTTTAGGTACTTAGGTTAAAATACATATAGCCTGATATTGTTAGAGACATACCTTCATATCATTAACATGTATGTTTGACTGATGCAAGATTCAAACGGTAGAGGGTGGGCTTGATATCAACATGGGAGAAAACATAAGTAGAAGATATAGTCTTAAACTAGTAAATAGGTTTTATAACAGCGTTGATTAAAGTAATATTTAATTATGTTGCCCATCATATTCTTCTGGTGAGGAAATACAGCTTTTATATATAGTTTAGTGTTTTAGTAAATCACTAAAAGAGAAATACCCTTACTAGTTCCTTTTCAACCACAAAAAACACATGCAAAAATCAATGCCTTTTAACTCCACACTATTGATATACCTAGATAATGCAGCACTTGAGAAGTAGATGAAGAGTAATTGTGCCCTGGTCCATGAAACACCTTGACCACCATATCACCTCAGCTTCCCACTGCACACTCCACCCTACACGCAGGAGCCCTTATTTCACAAACCTTTGGCTGTGGCAAGGTGATAAATTACAGTTGTTAACTAGCATTGATTACTTTCTGCTTCTCCACTTTGTGTGACAACTGTCCAGTCACTCTGAATGGAACTTAATGGCACATTAGAGGGAGGAAAGCATACAGCTTCCCTAGCATTGATTAAACCTGCTTGTTGCTTAATAAAGACAAACTGACACGTACTGGCCTTTTGTGGCCAGAGACCAAACAAAGGCATGAGACCAATATCTGGCAAACCTGGAGGGCTTTATGAGTCCTCATCACCTAAGAAGTCATTTAAAACCTGGTTTCAGAGGAGTGAAATGGAAGACGCTGTATAGGTCCAAAGATGGACAGTATAGTCTTAATACTAATGTGTGGCTGTATTTGAGAGCAGGCATTGTATAAAATAGGTATTCTCTGGTAGTATTATGGCCCTGGGAGGAATGAGATGTCTTTATAGTTTACCTGGTTCAACAGCTAGTTAGTAAAGTTCATGGAACTGTCACTCTTGTCATGAAAGGTCAGGTCTAAACAAACATGATTGCAAATGTTTCATTTCAGTCATTACTGGGGGAAATTGGCTACAGTACTCAATATGAACAGGAATTTGGTCTTCTTTGTTGAAGTGTCTCGGGCGTTAGATTTTAGTGAACTTTTTTTTTTGCCATTGTTGATGAATCCAGTAACATAAATTTGATAAAAGAAAAAATGCCTTACAAAATGTTGGTTTTACATGATGTCAGACACAGAACTGGTGTTACTTTTCTCCGGCACGGAATACTCAAGTCTTATTTTAAAGCCAGAAGTCAAGAAGGCCTGAACGGCAGGGTTGATCTGCGAATGTAGGGGGGGGGGGGGGGGGGGGGGGGGTCTTGTTGATAGGTACAAGGCTGCCAATCTGAAACAATCAATTTTGACATTTTTGTCAGCTTGTGACCTATTGGTTATACTATTGACCCAGTCATCTACAAAGTGTCAACAACATGTCAACAAAGTGTCAACCCAAGACAGATAAAAAACTAAAGAAAGTAACCCTCATTAGAATAAAGATAATATCATCTCAGAAATAATAGTGGCGGCTTGAGGAGTCTATGAGAATCTGTTTCAAAGATTTCTATTGTCTCTGAACTGCAAGTCAAAATGCCACACAGAGGTTTCTCCTGACAGGTCAGTATGCCTCTGGGGTCGAGGCTTTTGCCCTGGCCTGGTGCTCCAGGCCACCATCAGGCCACAGCTAGTTCAGAGTGGGCCTGGCACTGCTGTCACCCACAGATCATGTGAAACCACAGAGAGTCAAGCGGGTATACTCAGGGTTAAACTGATTAGCTATGCACTTCTGCTCTGTGGGTCAGAGTTTGTAGAACAATAGTGTTATTATAGGATCTATATTTCTCCCCTGGGTTACTTAATGCCATCATTTCTTTTAGCACACACAAGTCAGTGGAAGATTGCCCCTAAAAGAGTTGTGCCATTCCTTCTCTTCAGCTGTCCTTTCTTTCCTCTTTCTGTGGCTATCACAAATCCCCTACACTCCCCGTTGCCCCCCCCCCCCCCATTGCAAACTCACTATACCTCACCATCCCTCTCTGTTATAACACACACAAACTCTCTTCCTTCTCTGTTCTCTTTGTCTTGTTCTCTGGCTTTCACTTAACCTCCTGGTCTGTCTTGCAGTTTTCCTCACACATTCGCCTACACTCCTCTCTGGGAAATGTAGATATTTTCCTGACAAGTTCCTCACTGACTGGAAAAGAAGCAAGGCCTCTGGAGATTGTCAGAGTCCTCTGCCAAAAAATGCGTGGGAATAGTCTGGATGGGAAGGGGAAGGGACTTTTAATTGTTTTTTTTTCTTCGTCTGGAATTAGCCAGTGGAAAAATGTACTGATTGTTCATTTATTTACCTTACGTCATGAAAGTGTGGGTGGCAAAGATTGAAAATGAGTAGCCATAAAATATGACGAACACAGATGAACAGTCAAATCCAGTTTGTTGCCGTTTCATCAGTGTAATAATTTAACTTTTTCTCAATGAGACAAAGATAATATGGCAATAGTGCTGCACATCTCTTGAAAGATATGTAGGGGTAACTCATAAATCAGCCAACTTTTAAGAGAGCCTATTTAGTCTCTATGTTTTTACACTTAAGAACCTGCCTGTAACAACAGCTGGAATAACAAATGCTGTACTTTTGGGTTCATTAAATGCACAATCAGATGGTTTCCTGACTGGAGCGTTTTTAGGTTAAACTTTGGGGTAAGTTAAACTCTGGACTTGGAGGGTGCTCTGGAAGTTCATGGATGTCTAGAGACAGATGTTATTTTTGTTGGCCAAATTGTCCTGATATGTAATAATTATATTCCAGACATCCTCTCCAGTGAGTCACATTAGGTGACTCCTGAAAGACTCAATCAACTGATTGATTTATATAGCTATGTATGGACGGATATTGAACATTGATGCAGGAGAATATATTTTATTGCCTGTACACTTCAAGCTTTGTTCATACTACAAGCTGTGATTCGGATTCAGCATTTCATTCAAAGAGAAGTGAGAACATTGTAGTTTATACAATGAAAAAGTTCAACAAAAGAAGCTTGATCTCACCTGACAAAGTAATATCCATTTGTTCGCCAAACAAGCCATCTGCAATTGTCAAAACAAATGGACCAAATGTTGAAGTTGAATTAGGCCCTTAGGAAATCTCCTACTTCAATTGGTGTGGTTGAGTTTGCTGGTAAGAATGGCAGTGAGCATTTGTGGTTATTTTTATTGTTCCGTACAAAGGAGTCTAAACAAAACAAACCTATGGAGACTCAAACTACATTTTTGGGGAAAGAGGTTTAATATAACGCCCCCAGTTTTATTTATTTATTCTATGAAAACATATCCCAGTGATGGTGTTGGTGAGAAGTTGATAATGCATTGAATGATTCCTCTCATGGGGCACTATTTCTTAGAGATGCAGTCATGTGACACAGAGGGATAGCTTTGAAAAGCGGATGACTTTCCTATATTCCCAGAGGAGGGGTAGGCAATCACCGAGACATAGTCTGTTGCTTTTCTCTCTGCACAGTCCAACTAAAGTCCTCCAACGGACTAAGCTAGGTCAATCTGTTGTTACAAAATGTCACTTACCATCTTTGTTCTGTAATGGACTTAAAAGGGCCTTTATTGCTGGTGAACAATAAGGCTCCATTCTTCTAGCAGATAAGCATAACAAAGTAAAGGTAGGGGGCCATCATAGAGCAAAGAGAGATGTGTCTAAGCAACTGTATTTACATATTGTCAACGCTGATGGAAGGATCGGAAAATTGCTCAATAACATGACTAAATTCTGCCCAATCTTAAAGAAGGCAGCCTCAAAATGATACCAGGCTATGACCAATGTTCCCTCAATTTTTGGGGGGCACTGAGCAACTTTCCGGTCTGATGAGCACAAACTTGAACATTTTGAAAATTCTATGCAACTTCCAGCGCGTGTTTACTGTGAACACTGAGGCTGTACCTGCTTTAAATGACAGTTTTAACAGTGGCCAAGTAGGCTACTGTGGCTATTTGACAATAATGTAGGCCTCAGTGGTGTAAAGTACTTAAGTAAAAATACTTAAGTACTACTTAAATCGTTTTTTGGAGTATCTGTACAGTACTTTACTATTTCAATTTTTTTGCCAACTTTTACTTTTACTTCACTACATTCCCAAAGAAAATAATGTACTTTTTATTCCATACATTTTCCCTGACACCCAAAGGTACCCGTCCAATCACACACTTATCAAGAGAACATCTCTGGTCATCCCTACTGCCTCATCCCTAATCTGGCAGACTCAATAAACACAATTGCTTCATTTGTAAATTATGTCTGAGTGTATATAAAAAATGTGCCATTTGGTATTCTTAATATATGGAATTTGAAATGGTTTATAATTTGACTTTTACTTTTAATACTTAAGTATATTTAAAACCAAACACTTTTAGACTTTTAGTAGCATTTTAGTAGTATTTTACTGGATGACTTTATCCACTTGTTCTTGAGACAACGAGGTGACTGAAAATGTTGTTGTTTTGTTTGATACAAGCAACCACTTTACAAAAATAAAATGCATTATTATTCCCATGCCATTATTACAGATAATCATACAAAGGATGTTAGCCTCTACCTATTGGCTACTTAGATTATTCAAGCCTGTCTCAAAATATAACACTGTGCCTTTAAGACAAAAAAAAAGCTCTGTACCTGACCTGCTTATCAAAGATGTAGGAAGTAATCACTCCCCTATTGCTGACTACAAATGAGCTATAACAGGGCTAATAACTCACTAACTAGCAAAGGATATGAACAAAATGTGCACATGTGGCTACATGCAGCTTTTACTTTGATCTGAAAACAAGCTCATCTACTCATGACCACAGCTGTAAACACAGTCCAGTTCAAAGTAAATGGCACAGGTCCATATATGGCAGTGGTCTATTTGCGTATAGGCCTAATGCAGCTCTGATTGGTTATGCCACAGCGGTCTGTGTAGAGTATGGCTGAGTCTTGCACAATAGAAGCCTACACCTATGCGTTCTGCCTGCAACAAAATATCTTGCATAGTTTGTTTTGTTTTGGTATGTTCCATTGAAAGTGGCTAATATTGCGTTGATTCGATCACAATTGCCACAGTAAAGTGAAACGTTGATAGTGTTAACTAACAGGGAAAACTAGAAAGTTGAGTGAGGTTCAATCTCATGCTTCTCTCTGTGGCTGATATTTCTTCTGAGGTTCTGAGTCTCGGGGCTACTGCGCAACTGCGCACGCATGCAGTTTAGAGGGAACATGACTGTCTTGAAAATCTGAAAAAAATGTATAACTTTGTGAATAATTTTATGTCCCGTGCAGCAACCTTTTACATTTGCCCTTTCTTAATTTACCTTCAAACCAATGTTAAATGTGAGAACATAGAAGGTCAAGGAATGACACAACTGAATTAGTGAGGCCAAACAATGGATCTGTTATTTTTAAAATGTGTTATTACATTATGAGCAGCTCCTATGGTTAATATTCCAAGTTGATAGAATGGAGCATATTCAGTTCCTCTGGACCACCAAGGATAACATGAGTCATTTGAATCATATCCACATAAAATACATACAGTAAGTATATATATATATATATATATATATATATATATATATATATATATATATATATATATTTAAATAAAAACACATTTTGGTAGGAATTCTTGTTTGTGTGCATCTTTTTACAATTATTTTTCATTTTTAATGTCACATTTTTAACTTCATTGACTCAGCCCCTCTGACATGGCATCTGGTGATGCATGCCTACCACAGTGACAGCACTGATGGCCTGGGCCTAGCTGCTTTGTCCAGATCATACGTCCAACACCAATGGAGAAAGGCAAGGGAAGCTGGCTAACGTAAACCAGGGGAGTTAGGGTATGCAAGTCCTGCTCTGTTTTGACACAGTTATAAAATAATACAGGAATGTCCATTAATCTGGAACTGGAGTGGTTGTGGGCAGCTGGGTGAGCCATCCATCCACATATGTTGTGACGGTGGCGTGCTGGAGGCAGGAGGCTCAGGCGCTCCTCTAAGCCAAGCCCTGGGATTTGAATCACAGCTCCACAGGAAGCTTGACTGGCTGGTTTGTTTAGCTGGATGTGATTTCGAGTTGCAGCAGGGTGTTGCCTGGTCATAAGAAACACAATGGGGCATACTTTCTGAACACGATTAATAGGCAATAATGACGTGGCTTGCGTCCAAGCAATTCGTTGCCCATGTCTGCAGAATAAGATATGCCCCCTCTTTATTAATGACTGAGGGCCCCAGACTGTACAGTGGTAGGAGCATATGGGTGTGTAATGAGAGTTCATTTTCTGTGGAGTCAATCCAGTTTAGTCATTTTTGCCCCTGAGTTATTAATCCATCACAGGTACAGTACATTGGATTATTTGAAATGACTTATATTTAAACATAAGTGCAATTTAGTCTGGACAGGGATTTTGTTGCATGGAACACAACATAAAACATGTTCAATCTTACTAACATTTGGCTAAACACTAGTAACATATTTTATAAATAGACAGGACGAAAAAACCCAGGAGTATCCTATTGCAGGAAATAACTACTCTCACTCTCCCAGTAACTGATTCCAGTAAAGGGAGTACAAGAGAGAAAGAAAAAAGATCGGGAGTCAGGCATTGGGATTTAGAACACTGAACAAGATAGATTCTTCCAAATTCTAATTGGAGAACAGTTGATTTAATTGGTATCCATTTGGCTGACAAAGGAAAGCAAGGGTAGTGGGCAGGCAGGAATGCCCCTGGGGGCGATGTGAACATGGAGTGGCTCCGCTCAACGCTCGGGGACGGATCACTTCCAAAGACAAACCGTGGGAGCTGGCACGACAGATTGCAGTGGGAGGGAAGGGGGGGAGACCAAATTCATGGTGGAGTGAGAAGCTTTCAACAGAGAGACATCTTTATTTGGAGGGCGAAGGCCATTTCAGAGGCAGAGCTGCACTTCGGCTAGGAGTAGTGATGTGTAATGTGACTCTTACCCTGGGAGGACAGAAGTGGCTACGCTTCATCAGTCCCTGTAATCTGAGGCTTTGGTGGCAGATAAACCTAAATTAAGATGATCACAACAAACTCCTAAGTACTCTCAGCATCTGAATGTCCTTCGTATCAGCTTAGTGAAAGACGAAGATGTCTATACATTCAAAGAAGAAAAAAAAGGAAATGGAGCACTAAACAAGAGCAGTGTTAATCAACATATTGTTTTATTATTTTCTGTAAAATAAAAAAATGAAATGTTTCCCTCAGTGTTAACTCTTTCTACAATGAATAAAACGTATTGAACATATATTTATTTACAGATGTAGCAGAAGGGGGAAAAGCGCGGGTTACTGAGCATTGCTTGTGAACTGGTATGTGCTCCAATCTATAGGCTAGTGAGCAGCAAATGTCTACACACGGTATGGAATAACATGAATTATGTCAACCCAAAATAGCCAATGGCTTAATTAAGCACTCTTTACAAAAAAAATTATAATAATTCTGAGTAGAACTTCAACAGCTAATCATAAAGCTTGTGTCTGCTGTCCATGTAGATGATAAACGGTGTCTGTGGGTTGGAGAGGCTCATATGTGCAGTGCGAAGCAAAGCGAAGAGTGAACCCAGGTGTTGGAGTGTTTTCACTGCCTCTGCGGAGAGGAAGGGTGGGGGAGTGAGGGCAGATGACCTGCAGGGGGTTCAGAGACAAGGGCCAGGCACCAGAGACCTTCACACTCTGCCTCAGGGGAACGCAGACAGTGCTTATCTCTTCCTACACTTTCGCTTCTTTTTTATCCTCTTCCACAGTCCAGCTTTCATTTCCCTTTTCCTCCCAGTTCAGGAGAACAATGATTCTAGCATTATTTCCTACTTAAAACCATTGTGTTAGATGTGCTGACAAGCATTTTAAGAGAGGAGATAGTTTGTTTTTCTTGTTGTTACTGTAACCTTTTCTACATTACCACATTTATATTTTCTTAATATCCATTCTTAAAATGCATTATAGACCTATATTGTGTAATGGTATTTTTATGCAGTCCATCCCCTTTTCTTTTCAGCAAAATGAAAAAATAATTATCTCTTGGACATACACATACACTCCTACACGCACACACACACACACACACACACACACACACACACACACACACACACACACACACACACACACACACACACACACACACACACACACACACACACACACACACACACACACACACACACACACACACACACACACACAAATGTATATTATGAACTATACAGTATGTTTCTATATAAGGTACTTCCAGCTACTCCACTGTTCAGTGTAAGAGCTTTAATCCCCCTACAGTATATGACAGGCCTGCCCTCACCTTGCCCAGCACTTAAAGAAGCAATCTCTCAAAAAGTCGCCTTTCAATTAAAGCCTGTGTGAATGTGCGTCCGTGCAGAGGAGACTGCTGTATGCTGGGGAAGAATGGGCCCGTTCCTGATGTAAATGAAGAGATGCATATCAGTGTTAATCCATTGCTTTGTAGTCACAGCCATACCCAAAGTCTGTCTAATTTCCCTCGCCCTCCCTTTTGCAGCCAGAAGTGTATCGATCGGCAGTAATTGAAGTGTACTTGATAATCCACAAGGCAACAGGGGAGAGGGAGACCCTCAACTCTCACATCGATGCACAGAGAATGAGGTTGTGGGGTTGTGTGTGTTTGACTGTGAGTGTGTGGCGGAGGGGAGCTCTCTAAGGTATGGGCGGGTAGGGCAACACCCCCTTCACCGTTTCTTCTCAGCTGATTAAACTCATTGAGAGCCAGACGAGTGGAACAAATAGATATAAAGGTTTGCCTGGCAGCTTACAGCCATTCAGATTTCTTCATTGAAACAGACAGAGCCTAGTCTCCAAGGCCTGTTTTATACTGACATTACGCCGCTGGACTGCCTGTTTCTGAAATGAACCATACATTATTCTTCACACACTCTAAGATATCTCAGGTGGAAACTTTAAGAGTGTTTAATTGGCTTATATGGTTAAATACTTTTCTTGGACCAGTGATTAATACAAATGCGCGCTAAAATATAAACTTGACCGCTGCTGTACGATCAATTATGTACACATCATAGGCTGAATGCACAGTAGGTTATATGTCTGAATGAACTATGTACACAGTGTACAGAGAAATCATAAGACTGATTCATTCAATCTGCAGATGTCAAAACAGGCTCCAAATTTGACCAATATATGAGCTGAATCCAAGTCCTTTACCCCCTCAAATAATTACTATATTTGTCAAGTTGGTGAGGGTCCTCTTTCTGAAAGGTGTATGGGTGGGTTCAATGGGCGGGACCCTCCAGGCCATGTAAATTAAGGAGATGTTTTAACAGTAAACACATAGAACTCTCGTAGATCAAAGTGAAACTGGGGTAATCCAAGAGGTGAGCGACAACAAGGACCCTTCAGAGGGTTCAAGAGGATCTGTATCATTCCATTAATGTCTGGTGACCAAAATTAGAGGCCCATGTTCAATACAAACGAGTATACCGGAGATTCCTGGATAGAAGGTCAAAAATATGCCCCTCTGCCAGTATGTGATACCAAATACTTTATTTTTTTTCAACAGAAAACTATCTTACGACAATTCAATGAAGAGGGCAGCATGGTGGTGAAATACCTTTAGTAGTGTTGGGAAAATGAGATCAATTATTTAATTGCTCTGGGTAGCGATAACAGCTTTCAATCAAGAGTTATTGATATATAAAAATCTATGTGGGGCCTGGCTGTGTGGTCAGGCGAAAAGGACACCTTCATATCTACGCTCTGCCATAAACACTATCACACAGATCAAGTGGCACTGGGCTTCATTGGTCAAATGTGTTAAGTAGCATAAGTATTGGTTCATGGAGGAGGTTGATTCTTGATTTTTGTTTATTTCAAAATACATTTGTTGAGCAATACTCCGTAATGAAGGAATGTGTATATCTTTGTTGAACATCAATGAAGGCACAATTAGTGTTCAATGTAAATCTGTCATTCAATCATTTATTGGCCTGATCGTTTACATTTTTACATTTTAGTCTAGAGCGACTTAGAGTTAGTGCATTCATTTTAAGATAGCTAGGTGGGACAACCACATATCACAGTCATCATAAGTAAGTACATTGTTCCTCAATAAAATAGCTATCATCAAAGTCAGAGCTAGTAAGGGGAAAAGAGTCAACTGCGAGTTGACAAAAGGCTTTTTTGCGTGTGGGGGGAGAGGGGTGGGGAGGAGGTGCGACGGGGGGTGCTGCGGGATTATTTAAGATACTCTTTGATGAGGTAGAGTTTCAGATGTTTTCATAAGATGGGCAGGGACTCTGCTGTCTTAGCTTCAGGGGGAAGCTGGTTGCACCATTGGGGTGCCAGGACAGAAAAGAGCTCTGAAAGTGACAGATCCCTACAGGAGGGGTAGATGTATTAGGTATCATATCTGTAACCAGTATGCCTAAGCCTAGCCTGGTTGCTGTCTCTGTTCAGCTATTACATTCCACTCCTTGCCACTCCTGTCATTTGCCAAAGACAAGAGTGGCAAAGAGGGGAATGTTAGCTAAAAAGACCGGTACCCAAACTAGCTTAAGCCTGCTCGCTCTCTCTCTCTCTCTCTCACACACACACACACACACACACACACACACACACACACACACACACACACACACACACACACACACACACACACACACACACACACACACACACACACACACACACACACACACACACACACACACACACACGCACGCACACACACAGTGGCTCACTGACATAGTGCGCCTGCCCTGCAGAGAAAATAAGATATAACCATAACTCGTCTCTCCATCGGCCTGCCCTGTGTGACCCCTGTTTTAAGTGGGCAGCAGGTAATTGCTGAGGCGGTGTTGCCCATCAGCCTACAACTCCATGTGTGTCATCTCTATTTATTATATTCTGCACGCTCCTCAGGCCTTGATAATCCATTTCACAAGGATACAGGGCTGATATCAGCTGCCATGCACATTATGAGGCGAGCCCTCGTCTTATCAAGTGCAGAATTGCCGGCTAGAGGTCAGGAACAGATAAACAGTGGTGTAACGCAACCCCCCCTCCCCGTGCGCCCTGCGCCCCGCCGCCCCTGATGAACACAGAGGTGGGAAGGTGATGTTGTGAGGGGGGTACAAAGAACAAAACACACAGTAAGGAAAAGGTTACGACCCTTGTAAGGTGCCTCTTGTTACGGCCGACCTTCAGAATTTCATCATCAGCGCTCCTGACTGCTTAATAATTCGAAGGCATCTCTCTCTTGAGTTGGGGGGGGGGGGGGGGGGCGAGCCTGCAGACGCCCAATCTCTGAATTTCTCCCAGCACTCTTTGCAGACCTTTATAGACCGGCCACATCTCCATCAATCACAGGGTCTACCTCCCTACTCCTTGGGCTGCCCCAATGTTCCCCATCATGTCCCCCATCTCCCATCTTACCACTGCTGGGCTAATATTGTTGTGTCTGTGGAAACTGCCTTTGTGCTTTTACACACGTGGTTGGAATAGAGTGGATTCCCTCTCCAAAGTGTTTGGTTTTAATCCATCATGTTTGGTAGAGAGAGAATACATCCGGACCGCATAGGGCCTATGTTTGAAGAAAGCTCTACACAAAATGTCCTGTAGTGGATACATTTAAATATTTATGGTTTTACAAATCCAAATATGCATTGTTTGGGAATCATGACTTGGCCATGCACACAGAAAAAGCATAATAATGATATGATGACCATAAAAAAGGCATGCAGTTGCATCAGCCTCAGTAAACATTCATTATTTGGGGGTTTGCCTTTGTATACTCATCCCAGGATCCCACACAAGCAGCTGTGTGTATTTGTCAAAGTGATTGGGTCTTTGGTGCATATATTTTGGATATGCCTTTATCACTGGCTGTAAGCAATGTGGTATGTTGTAGACACATTAAGTCACAACATTACAAAACATGACTATAACAGGAAACACCTTTATTCAAGTATAGAAATAGGCAGAAGTCAACAATAGTACTACAGTAGCCCTGGATTAGGAGGATTGGTGTTGTACAGATGTTAGCATTACAAATGTCGCCACGCACTGTTATAAAATACTGTATTTCCAAATTACATGTGTAGTCATGGTCACCTGCCTATTGTTTTGGACAAGCGTTTGCCTCACACACCCCCTACCCCCTGCCAACAGCTGACCTTACACAGCCTTTCCAGGCCAAAGACTTGATGAGTGTTTTTTTTACCCCTTCCCCCAACATCCCTGGGCATGTGCAGTGTACATCCGCTCCGTCATTAAGCCTCTACCCGTGGGTTTAGAACCCAGCCATATGGTGTTGCTAGCAGAGTGTGCAGAGGCTCGGGATGGCCATGATCTGATGAATCTTTCTCAGAAAATGTTATTTTTTTTCAGAGATGACATCACAGCTAGCCAGCTGGACTGAACCAGGCTTTCCATGTATGAGCATGCATGTGTGTTTGTTTCTGTGAGCGTTTCTGTTTGTGTTTCTGTGTGTGTTTCTGTGTGTGTTTATGTGTGTGTTTCTGTGTGTGTTTCTGTGTGTGTTTATGTGTGTTTTTCTGTGTGTGTTCCTGTGTATGTTTATGTGTGTGTTTATGTGTCTGTTTATGTGTATGTTTCTGTGTGTGTTTCTGTGTGAGTAATTTTGTCTGAAGAAAGCCAACCAATAGTTTCACTTTTCAGATTTTAGAAAATGTATTATCATACTGCAGATTCAAGTTGCTTCAACTGTGTTGACAAATATATGTTTTACTATAATCAAAACTATTTGTGACTTTCAAATTGTGTCTATTAGACCAGAAGTAGATCTTTAAGGGAGGGATTGTAACATGATTCAATTCAATACGTATAAGTCCTGTGGAGGCTGAAAGGTTGCCCTTGGAGTCGTTAAAGGCATGTTCAATAGCTGCAACAACAATAGTTGCCAGTTTCCCAGTTAAGTCATTGTGAGTTGTCTGGCAAAATGTTTAGTATTCGGCAAGTGGAGCGTATCGCGCACAAAGATAAAAGATAAAATGTCTACTCTGTGGCCCAGACAATCCAAAAGAAGCTATCAAGTTCCCAACATAAGTATGACTTTACTCATAGCCAGGATATACTATCAACATCCACAGGCTAAAACCATGTTGATACCAAGAGCATGTTGTTGGGCAGAGAGGGCCTCCTAAAACCTTTAGAGCTTTAAAAGAAAGAAATACTGATATATAGCATATAGGTTGTGTGTGTGTGAGGTTATATGCTTGAGCCAGATAAGGGATGTTCTGACAGATCACAATTCTATGGCAATAAGGTGCATGAGGGAAAAAAGTATAATATTTGTTGGGGTGGGGGGTGATAGAAGAGGTTCTTGACACAAGTCCTGTTTGATGTTGGTTACATCTGCTTTCACACATGGAGTCTCTCCAAACAGTTACAGCAGATTAGTCATGGTATTACTTGCTTTATCGCCTCATAATATTATTGCGCTATTTAAAGCGACCTACTGACCTAAAAACACGATGGAACAAACTGTGGTCAGATAAACATGAGCTCAATCCCTCTGGAGAGAATTGTAATATTTAAACCCAACCAAAGGACAAAGACAAAATCATTTGAATAAAATTTATTTTTGGTTTATGATCTATGCAAAGGCAAATGAATCAATGGAAAAATCATACTGTGAGATACAGTAGGATGGTTTACAGTTGTTAATGCCCCTGTCTATGGCCATTACTAGAGAATATCAACAATGTCCTTACTTCTAATTCATAATATTAATGATGTTAACTGGGTCAGGTTAGGTATTGTTGACTTCGGCAGGTTACACTTTCCCCTATCAATCTCTTGTAGTTCACTGAGTCCGTTGTAGCATTCTAGCCCCCCACCCAGCACCCCATCCAGCACACACAGGAACATACTTTCATGTATTCTAATAGGCCTTGAGTCCTCTTGACTGCTTCATTTTGCCCTTTTGTGTGTGGGAGGGTAAACAGCATAGGAGCTATGGGAGGCATTTAGCAGCAATTTCACCAGACTAAACTCTATTGCAGATGGAAATTATTAATTTGTATCTGCTTTGCTTCAGCTCTACCACTTACCAAAGGGGCG
Source organism: Salmo salar (assembly GCF_965601325.2). Classification (NCBI taxonomy): domain Eukaryota; kingdom Metazoa; phylum Chordata; class Actinopteri; order Salmoniformes; family Salmonidae; genus Salmo; species Salmo salar. Next base: position 91,557,341 of record NC_138300.1, on the reverse strand, counting down.
AAAGTGTCATTCTATTCAATTTTTGTGTTTCTGAAGTCCCTGGGCTTAGGCATAGCCTGGGCCAGGGTTGTGAGTGTTAAATGTCAAGTCTTGTAGTGAGCTGTCAAAGAACAGAATAGGCCCCGGATGATTGATGACTGGAGAGCCTGAAACCAAAACCCCCCAATTGCAAATGCTACCTTGATCAGTCATCTTGCCCCCCACCTTCTCACCCTAATAGTTGCTCACTATTCAAGGTCAGTTTGCACACCCTGACACCCCAACTTACTGGCATCTCTGTAGGCCTCCTGACACACAAACCAACTTAATTTTTGCATGTATATGTGCAAGTCCTCTGCTGGATATATCAAACCGTTTAATCCCAATAAAAGGGAGATGAACAAGGTAAAAAGGCCTTATATTCCCTTGTGCTTTTTTCTAATTTTGGCTTGTTCTGCACTGTGCTAGCTTCTCTCTGTAGAACGAGAATCAGGCCCTGGCATTTGCGGTGGTTGGAAGAATGCAAGGAGAGGATGGGGAGGGGGTACAGAATAACTTTGAGCTCTCAAATCAGATGACAAGATTATTAATGGCCCAATGTATAACATATCTGGCTCCATGCATATTCATTGTGGAGCTGTACAGATGGGACTGCTGGCTGTGAAAACTTTCTGCTGTCTTCAACGATGAGGTCAATTGGTTTATACAGCTCTGCATTGTAATGCTTTACAGCAGACAGCTGACAGGACAGTTTCACTTCCATCATTCAAATGGAACTCTTTTAGGAATACATATTACAGCAGTAGTGGTTGTACTGGAAGGAGATGTACAAGTTCTACATAGTATTCATTTATCAATTTCTGTAGGGCATGTTTGACAATTTTGAAAGACAAAAAATAAATAATGAAAGTTATTGAGCTGACAAATCAGGCTTATGTTTGTTGTATGTTAAATCAGACTTATGTTTGTTGTATGTTAAATCCAACTTATGTTTGTTGTATGTTAAATCAGACTTATGTTTGTTGTATGTTAAATCAGACTAATGTTAAATCAGACTTATGTTTGTTGTATGTTAAATCAGACTTATGGTAAATCAGACTTATGTTTGTTGTATGTTAAATCAGGCTTATGTTTCTTTTATGTTAAATCAGACTTATGTTTGTTGTATGTTAAACCAGACTTATGTTCGTTGAATGTTAAATCAGGCTTATGTTTGTTTTATGTTAAATCAGACTTAAGTTTGTTGTGTGTTCTTAGTTTAGACTGACAGCATTTGTAACCTAAGAGCTTACACACCCCAAAACATGAAACCCAATGCAATGCAATGACCCTCCTCCCAGTGACAGTTTCATCGCATTCTGATTAAGATATCATTGTGAACACGTCTGTGATTAAGGTCTGCCATACCATTACAATAGTTTCATTTGTTTGCCCTGGCAGGGACATGCATGGTGCTCACTGGCTGGTTAATCAGAGGGCCTCTCTATCCTCTTCATCAGCTGTAGTCCCACAGAATGTACAGCGAGGGTGTGTGCTCTTTATCTTCCTCTCCCCCACCGCCTCTCACTCTAGTCTTTGAGATACTATCGGAGCCCTGAAAGCGCTACCCATTCAACAGATCAAAGACGGCTCTTTCGAACCTCAACATGCTGATTACAGTTAATTCTCATGTATAAGTGGTATTTAGATGTCATTAACATTGAAGAAAGAAAAATATATTATACAAAATGCATGTTTTTTCAAAAGGTCAAATTCATATATAGCCTGTTGACCTGTCATCTTCAGAAGAATTCTAGGTCTATGTCCCTACACCCCCTGTCGATGTCTTCACCGTTTCATGCACCCAAGCAAAAGGCTGCTCTGCATTGTGGGTGGCTAAGCGGAAAGGGTTATGAAACCAGAGCTTTGGAAAAGCACAACACCTGCCAATCTGACCTGCAGTGACAAGCCATGCTCTTATCACTCACATTAATAACACAGAAAAACATCAAGCTAAATACCAGGCCATGCTCTGTTAACTTTTATGTGGTTAAGAATGATTGGGTTTTTGCTTCACTACACAAGAGGGATCAAAGTACCTGGGAGGGACGTCAGAGGCCTAGTCTCCCAATGGAGATGCTCCTCTATTTCCCTTTAATTCCAATGCATATATAAGTGTCACTGTTCCCTCCCAAAGCTATCTAAAATCTCTGTAGGTCTGTCACATACAATGTATTCCTGTGACATATATTTACACAGAGAAGAGAATTTATAGCATGGGATAAATATGTCTCTGCAGGGGACTTGTAAAACTGCTTTTGAACAATTTGACCTTATAAACCCACACTATCTATGCAATCTCTGTTTCTGGCTTTAAACCGCACAAACCATTTACAAAATGAAGGCCCTACTGGCAAATTGTGGATTTTAAATATGGAATGTACGGCTTAGACTAGAGGATTTGGTGACATGAAACAAAAAGTATAAATAGAGAATTATTAAAGCATTTGTGGATGCTGTATTATTATTTGTGCATTTACAAAAGGCCTATGACTGTATTTTTACTAAAACTTGATATAACATGTAACTGATATCTACTCCTAAACACTTCCTAAAAACACTATGTGAGAAAACTAGATTTTCCACATACGTAAAAGTAATCAATGTATATTTGGGACCATAAACAGTGTGTGGGTATTGTTGTGTGTGAGTGTAAAAAATATTTAATATATATATTTTTAAAGTACATAAGTCAGAAGTATGCAAATGTTTGTTTACTATACCGTTCGCTGGTGTCGAACTTCCTGACATTCTCTTCTTTTACCTCATATTTTCTGTAGTCCGCTAACTGGTGCCAGTGAGCAGTCAGGGATGTGTGTCGGCTGTACATCCATGGCATTGGATGCACTTGCATAGAGTTCACTCGGCCTGAGTCCAACAGTGCCGCGCTTGTACTCTTGAAGAGCAGTTGTGTAAAGTATTTAAGTAAAACTATTTTGAAGTACTACTTAAGTCGTTTTGGGGGTATCTGTACTTTACTATTTACATTCCTAACAAAAAGAATGTACTTTTTACTCCATACATTTTCCCTGACATCCAAAACTACTTGTTACATTTCGAATGCTTAGCAGGACAGGAAAATGGTCCAATTCACACACTTATCAAGAGAACATCCCAGGTCATCCATACTGCCTCTGATCTGACCGACTCACTAAACACAAATGCTTAGTTTGTAAATTATTGTCTAAGTTTTGGAGTGTGCCCCTGGCTATCCGTAAATGTAAAAAACAAGACAATTGTGGCGTCTGGTTTGCTTAATTTAAGGAATGTGAAAAGATATATACTTTTACTTTTGATACTTAAGTATATTTTAACAATTATATTTATTTTTGATACTTATATTTAAAACCAAATACTTTTTTACTTTTACTTAAGTAGAATTTTAATGGGTGACTTTCACTTTTACTTGAGTCATTTTCTATTAAGGTATCTTAACTTTTACTCAAGTATGACAATTGGGTACTTTTTCCAGCACTGTTGAAGAGTCATGGTCAGAGGAGATGAACAGATGTGATCTGGCTGTGCTGGGAGAGATTTGACTGAGTGTGGTGCTGAGGTGCTGCAGAGGGCACTGCAGGCCGGAACAGGTTCAGCCCCTGCATGCTTATCTTTAGGCTCCACTGTCGACAAAACTCTCTCGGTCCCAGACTGCTGAGAGGGGTGTAAAAAATGTGTTTACAATTCAAGGAGGTCAAGGACTTGAGGACAGATAACTATTAAGAGTATAATCCTGCCACAGCCATTCACAAGAGGGAGAAACATATGGGTGCTAGTTTTATTTGAAGCCACACATGACATCCAGAAAAAGAGAAAGCCCTTTAGTTGAGTGCCTAGACATACTGTAGGTATACTGTGGTATAAATAAATACTATTATTCAATGTTTTTTTATATTGTATGAAAAAAGGACTTTCATAAATAGCCAACATTTTCTGTATTTTAACAGTTTAGTATGTATGAAAAATTCCACATGCTAAAAACAATTTAATGGAAAGTAGATAATAATTATCCTGGAAGTTTGTAAACAAAGACACTGCATAAACATCATGATGCTGGCCTAAAAAAAACGTATTCTAGGGAGGTACCAATTTGGTGCAAAACCACACAATGTTGTTTGCATGCTTTTCAAGTCATTAAAGACATTTAAAACATTACACTTGAACTAGATTCAGAAGATGGAAATGACGATGGGATTCTCCAGCAGGAGTAGGCCAGACTAGAACATTGTATAGCACAGGGGCAAGAGGTCTTTGGGAGGCCGGGCCAGACTTAGACATGATGTGATAATTACTCCACCTCTTACTCTCTCTGTAAGTTGGGGCTGTCCCTGACCTGCCCAGCGGTAATGGTTTCTTTCCAAACCCATTCCTCTTTTGATTTTACTGTATTTAAATATAGACGAGACAGCATGTGAGCCAGCTGACCAGGGTGATAATCTCTGGACCTTGAAGTCTTTTTTCAGACATATGAGGGATCGATTACACATGGCTTGGTGAATGGGTGACAAAAGCACAGTAGAGTACTTCACCTATAGATCGACAGGGCAGCTGCAGGGTTGTGGGTCGCGGGATGAATTGTGTCGCCCTTCTTTGTGGCTGTGATATGACTGACTCTGGCTCTAAGGGTAGTCACCTACTGTGCTGCAGGATACCATTGCATCAGTGACAGGTGGGTATTACTGTATAATAACTATGTCATAGTTATTGTGCGATAAAATATGAATCGCTTAAGGTAAAATAAAGACAGGGTGAGAAGAAACGTTGCATTTCCAAAATGCACTTGGTTGATCAGACAAAGAGGAAAGTGAAAATACATGCCAATGAAGGCCAGTGTCATTTTACAGATTCTTTCCCGAGGTTGACAGCCATGACTGACATCTCCCCCAGAAGCTTGGTGACCTCCATTCGTGCCTGAACCTGTCCAAACATACTATCTTTACATTGTTCCAGGGGTTAGAAATGTGAAGCAGCTGTTTCCCTCCATGTAAATTCAATCTCACAGTTTTTCCGACTCCCTTCTCTCTGGATTTGACCAAATATGAGGATGTACCTAAGTGTTATGTCTGGAGGATATATATGTAGCTAAGGGTTCAATCGAACCCGCATAACCTGTACATCAAAATGACTGCTTGGATAAAGCTAGCTAGTATGTTGTCCCCTCGAATTTCTAGCAAGCTAACGGTAGCTAACAATGGCTAGCTAGCAGCATATCAAAATCAGGTTGGTTCAGGCACTGTAACCTACACTGAGTGTACATAACATTAGGAACACCTGCTCTTTTCATGACAAAGACTGACCAGGTAAATCCAGTTGAAAACTAAAATCCCTTATTGATATCACCTGTTAAATCTTCTTTGATCAGCGTATATGAAGGGGAGGAGACAGGTTAAATAAGGATTTTTAAGCCTTGAGACAACTGAGACAAGGATTGTGTATCTGTGACATTCAGAGGGTAAATGGGCAATACAAAAGATTTGCAAGTGCCTTTGAACGGGGTATGGTAATAGGTGCCAGGCACTCCGGTGTGAGTGTGTCAAGAATTGCAACGCTGCTGGGTTTTTCATGCTCAACAGTTTCCTATGTGTATATAGAATGGTCCACCACCCAAAAGATATTTAGCCAACGTGAAACAGTTGTGTCACGTTGGCTGAATATCTTTTGTAGTCAACATGCTCTCGACACCTTGTAGAGTAATACCCTGACGAATTGCAGCTTCAGTGCTTGAAGATCTTTGTGTAACGCTTGTTCAGTTTGTGTTGCAGTCAAACGTGCTCTTCAGGAAACCATCTGACATATTATTCCATCTATCAGCACCCTGGGCATATTTTGGCTCTGTGTTTAATCTATTAAAGTGCACCCCTCACTTTATTCCCTGACATTGAGGTTCTGAACCTGGCTTTGTACTGACCCTTCATTCAGCTCGTCACACTCATCTCTCGCTGCCTTGACTTTGAGGTCAGTGAAACTTACATGGCTCCCTTTCCTATGTCAGAGAATCCTAAGAGCAGGGTAGCTTTACCCTGATAATGACAACAGATATAGAAGTCTTTAGTCCAGCAGGTTAACCTGGGGCCGCATTCAAAACAAACAATCAAATAGCAATTCCATGGAGGTAGGTGAACCATGTTGTGATATTTGGATTGGTTGAATTGAATTCACAAAATTCACAGAAAAAAATAGTTTGTAACAATGCAGCAGTAACAACGCATGACTTAGTAGAAATGAAACAACCTTAATTTCCTCCAGTCCTTCTGTGGAGAGTGTCTGGAGAGAGTCTGGAGGAGGAGGAGGAGCAAGAGGAGGAGGAGGAGAAGGAAAATGGTTATCTGTAGCATATCGTTTTAATGGATGTCTGCGGAAAAAAGGACACAACTGTTGATGACTGGACCAGCCTTAGCAACGCTGTACAAGGAGAGAAAAGAAGGCTGCAGTAGCTGGTACTTTAAAGTGTCAGGGCCTTTGTAGCCATGACTAGTTTATGATGCTGATGTCAAGCATCCCACTCAATGAGGCCTTTGTCCCAGGCCGAGACCAGGGCAGTGGGAAACCTGCCCACTCTTAGTCTGCAGGCCCATCCATCTTTCTGTGAGGCCTTGCCGTCCCCTTTGCACCAAAACGCTTGTGTATTAAAGATCTCTTGGCTTAATGTGCTGGAATATTGGCTTGCATTTTTATTGGGGGAGGCCAGCTAAATGAAAGCAAAACAACTCAGGGAGGGCAGAAAAGGACGAGAAAAATATCTCGAGCAGTGATCTGGGAGGGCAGGCCCTCAAGACTTGTATCCTGTGACCTCAATAAAAGACAAACTCCTATCTGACACACCAGATATGATATTGTCCTCTGGCAGAGTCTAGTTCCATCCGTTAATCACTACAGTCATAACCAGCAGTTGTTACTGTAGAAGTATTGACCCGGTCATGATGTCTGTATGAGAACAGATATAAATCTAAGAGAACACCAGTGAAGGTTGAAGCAGCAGAAGAAATATGTTGTTTTGTTACCCCTACAATCAAGGGTTACATCTTATGCTAAATTCATGAGCACAATATTGTTTGTAATACTACAACAACAGGCTCAACTAACCCCAGTCTTTTGCTGCAATAACAGGCCTTCTCAGTTTGAGCATGTGGGTTTCATCAACGTGCTGGTGTCAACTGGTAGCCATCATTGTTCTTGATGTGAAGGCTAAGTCAAACATGGGTATGGAACACATCAGTCCAATCAATGAGCCTGGAGTGACTGACCTACTGGACATGTTTATGGATGTGGGAGGCTAATTAGGAGCGTCTTCCCAGGGTCTGAGAGAGAAGCCCACAGAACAGCTGGTCAGCACTGGACTCTTGTCCTTGGGTCAAATTTGTGGCAGGCCGTCACAGACAGTGACACAGCTATAAGTCTACAGAGACCAATTTACTTAATGGCTAGCCCTGAGGCTGGGGACTCCCTGGTATCTCTTCACTTGGCCACTTGTAGATGACACTGGGGAGCCCAAGTGATCAACTATGCAGAGAAGGTTTACATATGGGCTTTGTCGATTTCAATGTGTTTATGGTACAATCACATTTTACTGTAAAGGTATAGTTTGAAAATTATTTAAACTTAACAACTCAAACCATTATTCGTATTCAATACGGTATACTGTACTTTTTGGGAAAATGCTGGCAAGATTAGACCCTATCCAAGAGTTAGGAAATGGTAAATAGTAAACCAACCTGTATGCAACCAAAATAAGGATTTGTTTCTAAAGTGAGAAAAGCTTTCCGCAAATAGTCCTCAAGCAAACAGTCCTTCAGGATACTAAATCAAACATTGGTCATTAACATCCAATAATCCTAACCGTAGATTTTTCCTGTCAGTGCCCCAAGAGTGAAAAAAAATGTGGGTCCCAGAAGTCTCTAAACACGCAGATGTTACAGTAACATGGCAAGGAAATTAGGCCCAAACGTGACCTCTGACCCTGCCTGTCAGCTGATCCAGCATAGCGTCTTTTGAAATAGACTCCCTACTTCTATAAATTACCACATTTTCCCACCATATCCCTCCATTCATGTTGTCCGGCACCGGCCATTCTCCACTGGGAGGCCTGCGGTCAACGAATACTGATGGCACAGTTGCCGAAATCTGTCCCCTTAGGTTCAAAAAGGTCACAGGGGCTCACACCAGGGTCAGGGCCTGTCTTTATAGCTCTTCCCACCAAAGGCTTTGTGATGAATAGGGAGCCCCAGGAAACAAAAGCTTTCACTAAAGACAAGCAACTGAGCTCTATACATCAGTGTTTCTACTCGCTGCAACCCTCCCCTGCAAAAAACTCACTTTCTAATGGAGGATGGAGGGAAAATAATATCCACAAAGAGGTCCCAAAGAAATAAATGAAGAAAAGGAAATAAAGCATGGCGGGACTAGTTAATGACTTGACAGGCAACCCACAATCATCATTGGATCAGTCACTGGAAAAAAATAACACATTGGGGACAAAGCCATGCATAACATTCTATTTTGGAAAGTGCATGGGGACCTAAGAACTTAGGGGGAAATTCCTAAGCACTTAGGGTGGAATTCCGACCCGAGTTAAGCGTGCTTAAATGGAACGTAATTCATTTTTTATGCACATTTGTCTCTGTGTATTCTGACTTAGAATTTAAGCTTGAGAATAGCATGTTATTCACCTGATTCGTTTGGGGTGGAGATCGAATAAATGAAGATGTGGCTATAGACACGCCTCTCCAAAATGTCCCATAAGTCGGGTTGTTGACTGAGACACCGTAACAGCCATTGAAAGGATGGGACCAAGGTGCAGCGGAGAATGTATTCATCTTGACTTTTAATAGAAAGAATGAACACTTTACAAAATAAACAAAAACGACTAGCAACAGTTCTGTCAGGTTATCAAGAACTAAACAGGAAAATAACTACCCACAAACCCCAACGGAAAAACAGGCTGCCTAAGTATGGCTTCCAATCAGAGACAACGATAGACAGCTGTCCCTGATTGAGAACCACACCCGGCCAAAACAAAGAAATGCAAACACATAGAAAAAGGGACATAGAATGCCCACCCAAATCACACCCTGACCAAACCTAAATAGAGACATAAAAAGGCTCTCTCAGGTCAGGGCGTGACAGACACATACACACACCCTTTAATAAACCCTGTGTGCTCCTTAGATACCCTTGTTTCAAAGTCACTGAGATATCTTCTTCTAGACATGGTAGCCAATATTTTAGACCCTACTTTCAAAATCACTGAGATATATTATGCTAACCATGGTAGCCAAAATAATAGGCAAGTGGGCATTTTTATACATGACTCTGAGATCATACCCCCAAGACATGCTAACGTCTCATAATTTACCAATAACAGTGGAGGTTAACATGTCTTGTGGGCAGTGGCAATTTTAGCATGTAAACCTTGGTGGGGCAAAACACAAAACACAACACTGAAGAATACATTAATTGCACTATAATGATGACAAATGGTGCCCACAAACTGTTAGGGCCTACATAAAGCTATCCCAACAGCAGAGTCACAACACCTTACCACTACTACACCTGGCTATCAGCGGAGCCTTGTCTGGCAGCGAAACAGTTCGTTCAGCCTCATTTAATAGCTTTTAAAAAACATAGCTGATTTCTACTGACAATTGAGATGTACAAACTATGGCATAAGGGGACGGACAAGCAGATAAGAGAACAATCCGTAATTTCGATTAAGACGTTAATCGGATGGAGTCAATTTAACTATTTGTTCAGCACTTTTGAAATGTACAGCAACAGAATTCAGAACGTGGGCCATTCTTACAATGTTCTCCCTGTACACCAAGTCAGAACCGTGGGATAAATAAAGTGGGCATATAAGCAGAAAATGAAAGCGCTTACAATATTCGATGATTACTTTTCTCCAAAACCGGTTATAGGCTACATGTGCACCACTAAGTCAGAACAGTAGGCTAAATTCAGAGGTGAAAATAGACCAAATTATTAGGGTGAGGCAACATGGGCTACTAACAGCTTACTACACAGCCTACACGTAGTATTACTTTCTTAGCTACAGTATACATATCTCCCTGGCATATTACATGATTTATGCAGTGGCATACAATACATTTTTGGACTGTCCTTGTTGTGCTGTGCTCACTTGAACAGGAAGGTGGCGCGACGGTCCTTCGTGGGCAAATTCTGTCATCAAAATCTGTCATTCTCTGGATTTATGGTGCTGTCAAGACAACTGGGAACTCAAAAATAATGGTTGAATCACGATCTTCAAGTCATAGATCTAGAAAGAGGCAAGAGTTCCGAATTTACAATTCAGAGTTTGAATAAAGTTCAAAACATATTTTCCAGTCGTAACATATTTGTCTTGAACTCACTAAAGTCAGATTTAACAGTTATTTTGAGCGCGGCACAAATCGTACTTCATTGACAGCATGAACAATGTTGAATGTTTATCATTTTAAACTAGGAAAAGAGACCCTTAATCTTAGACTTGAGACCACACAGACACTTCACTGAATTGCAGACTAATGCTTGTAGTTAGCCACACTGATTCCTTCCAAACCCCTCATTGTTGAATTTGACATTTCCAACTTGTTGTGTAATGTTTATGTCCAATGGCCGATATAATTTCGATTCATTATTTCTCTTCATAAGACAAGTACTAAAAAGGATTTGCCAGTAGATTGTCCACTTGATTCATGATGATGACTGCTAGCTAAGATTTTGAAAGTATGATGTTAACAATCAAAGCTATTGTAGTTATGATGTGATTTGATGTCATTTTATCTGTGGCCAGTGACCTTGAGCCTTCTTGGATGGGCATTTCTAATGTAACTCTATGGCAGCACACAAGGGGCTTGAATTTTCTAGCTGTACCCTTAGACTTGGCAGTGACGTAGTGTCCCCATGAGTGACAGAACACTGAGCCAATCACGGCGCAACGCTCCGTATTTTCTGCTGGCTTGCCCCACCACCACAGAAAGCACTGAGCTAGGCTGAAACAACAGCATTGTGGAGCTGCCTTACTCAAGAAAGCATAAAAGAGACAATGTTTGTTTGCGGCTTTATACTTGTCACATATCAGTTTGTAAACAATGTAATGAACCGGCTCAGAGTTCGCAACAAAAGGGAGACAACGTGGAGACAAGGAGTATCAAAAATATATATTTATTAGATACCACAACTAGCACAACCAAAAACAACAAGGTGTCTGCATGGAGAGAGTCTCCCCAATGACTGGGGAAGAGGTCTATTTATCCTGGGACACACCCGAGCCCAGGTGCTTCCCATTTAGCTGACGACCCTTCCAACTCCGCCCACCGGCATCCTAATAAGGAAACAAGAACAAAGAGAGAGAGAGAATACGGCAGACAGAGTGGGAGGGTCGTCACAATATATTATTGTAATATATATATTATTGTAATATACTGCTCAAAAAAATAAAAGGAACACTTAAACAACACATCCTAGATCTGAATGAAATAAATAATCTTATTAAATACTTTTTTCTTTACATAGTTGAATGTGTTGACAACAAAATCACACACAAATAATCAATGGAAATCCAATTTATCAACCCATGGAGGTCTGGATTTGGCGTCACACTCAAAATTAAAGTGGAAAACCACACCACAGGCTGATCCAACTTTGATGTAATGTCCTTAAAACAAGTCAAAATGAGGCTCAGTAGTGTGTGTGGCCTCCACGTGCCTGTATGACCTCCCTACAATTCCTTGTCATGCTCCTGATGAGGTGGCGGATGGTCTCCTGAGGGATCTCCTCCCAGACCTGGACTAAAGCATCCGCCAACTCCTGGACAGTCTGTGGTGCAACGTGGCGTTGGTGGATGGAGCGAGACATGATGTCCCAGATGTGCTCAATTGGATTCAGGTCTGGGGAACGGGCGGGCCAGTCCATAGCATCAATGCCTTCCTCTTGCAGGAACTGCTGACACACTCCAGCCACATGAGGTCTAGCATTGTCTTGCATTAGGAGGAACCCAGGGCCAACCGCACCAGCATATGGTCTCACAAGGGTCTGAGGATCTCATCTCGGTACCTAATGGCAGTCAGGCTACCTCTGGCGAGCACATGGAGGGCTGTGCGGCCCCCCAAAGAAATGCCACCTCACACCATGACTGACCAACCGCCAAACCGGTCATTCTGAAGGATGTTGCAAGCAGCAGAACGTTCTCCACGGCGTCTCCAGACTCTGTCACGTCTGTCACGTGCTCAGTGTGAACCTGCTTTCATCTGTGAAGAGCACAGGGCGCCAGTGGCGAATTTGCCAATCTTGGTGTTCTCTGGCAAATGCCAAACGTCCTGCATGGTGTTGGGCTGTAAGCACAACCCCCACCTGTGGACGTCGGGCCCTCATACCACCCTCATGGAGTCTGTTTCTGACCGTTTGAGCAGACACATGCACATTTGTGGCCTGCTGGAGGTCATTTTGCAGGGCTCTGGCAGTGCTTCTCCTGCTCCTCCTTGCGCAAAGGCGGAGGTAGCGGTCCTGCTGCTGGGTTGTTGCCCTCCTACGGCCTCCTCCACGTCTCCTGATGTACTGGCCTGTCTACTGGTAGCGCCTCCATGCTCTGGACACTACGCTGACAGACACAGCAAACCTTCTTGCCACAGCTCGCATTGATGTGCCATCCTGGATGAGCTGCACTACCTGAGCCACTAGTGTGGGTTGTAGACTCCGTCTCATGCTACCACTAGAGTGAAAGCACTGCCAACATTCAAAAGTGACCAAAACATCAGCCAGGAAGCATAGGAACTGAGAAGTTGTCTGTGGTCCCCACCTGCAGAACCACTCCTTTATTGGGGGTGTCTTGCTAATTGCCTATAATTTCCACCTGTTGTCTATTCCATTTGCACAACAGCATGTGAAATGTATTGTCAATCAGTGTTGCTTCCTAAGTGGACAGTTTGATTTCACAGAAGTGTGATTGACTTGGAGTTACATTGTGTTGTTTAAGTGTTCCCTTTATTTTTTTGAGCAGTGTATATACATTACAATAATTTCCCTATATATATATTATCTTCGCTACCATGGCTAGAAAAATATATCTCAGTGACTTTGAAAGAAGTGTCTCAAATAAGCATAGGCGGTTTAAAGGATGTGTGTGTGTGTGTGTGTGTGTGTGTGTGTGTGTGTGTGTGTGTGTGTGTGTGTGTGTGTGTGTGTGTGTGTGTGTGTGTGTGTGTGTGTGTGTGTGTGTGTGTGTGTGTGTGTGTGTGTCAGTCACCAGGTCTTAACCATATTGAACACTTATGGGATATTCTGGAGTGGCGCCTAAAAGAGCGTTTTCCCCCACCATCAACAAAACACCACATTTTGGAATTTCTTGTGGAAGAATGGTGCCACATCCCTCCAATAGAGTTCCAGACACAAGGTGCATTGAATCTGTTCTGGCTCGTGGTGGGCCCAACGCCCTATTAAGACACTTTATGTGGTTGTTTCCTTTATTTGGGCAGTTACCTGTATATTAAGAAATAATATTTTTTTCTATAAGCATTTCTAACAAAGAAGGATAACAGTCTTTCAAGTTCAATCAATCAAATGCTTAATAGTCCCTGTGCCCAAGCAAGTGAAGGTAACCTGCTTAAATTATTACCGCCCCGTAGCACTCACGTCGGTAGCCATGAAGTGCTTTGAAAGGCTGGTCATGGCTCACATCAACACCATCATGCCAGAAACACTAGACCCACTCCAATTCACATACCGCCCCAACAGATTCACAAATGACGCTATCTCAATTGCACTCCATACTGCCCTTTCCCACCTGGACAAAAGTAACGCTTATGTGAGAATGCTGTTCATTGACTACAGCTCAGCGTTCAATACCATAGTGCCCACAAAGCTCATCGCTAAGCTAAGGACCCTGGGACTAAACACCTCCCTCTGCAACTGGATCCTGGACTTCCTGACGGGCCGCCAGGTGGTAAGGGTAGGCAACACATCTGCCACACTGATCCTCAACACTGGGGCCCCTCAGGGATGCATGCTTTGTCCCCTCCTGAACTCCATGGTTCACCATGACTGCGTGGCAAAGCACGACTCCAACTCCATCATTAAGTTTGCTGACAACACAACAGTGGTAGGCCTGATCACCGAAAACGATGAGACAGCCTATAGGGAGGAGGTCAGAGACCTGGCAGTGTGGTGCCAGGACAACAACCTCTCTCTCATTATGAGCAAGACAAAGGAGCTGATCGTGAACTACAGGAAAAGGAGGGCCGAACAGGCCCCCATTTACATCGACTGGACTAAAGTGGAGCGGGTAGAGAGTTTCAAGTTCCTTTGTGTCCACATCACCAACAAACTATTGTTGTCCAAACACACCAAGACAGTCGTGAAGAGGGCATGACAACACCTTTTCCCCCTTAGGAGACTGAAAATATTTATCATGGGTCCTCAGATCCTCAAAAAGTTCTACAGCTGCACCATCGAGTGCATCCTGACCAGTTGCATCACCGCCTGGTATGGCAACTGCTCGGCATCTGACCGTAAGGCGCTACAGAGAGTAGTGCGTACGTTCCAGTGCATCACTGGGGCCAAGCTTCCTGACATCCAGGACCTATATACTAGGTGGTGTCAGAGGAAGGCCCAAAAAATTGTCAAAGACTCCAGTCACCCGAGTCATAGGCAGTTCTCTCTGCTACCGCACGGCAAGCTGTAGCGGAGCGCCAAGTCTAGAACCAAAAGACTCCTTAACAGCTTCTACCCCCAAGCCACAAGACTGCTGAACAACTAAACTAATCAAACGGCCACCCGAACAAATGCCCCCCTCCCCCTTGTTTTTACACTGCTGCTACTCACTGTTCATTATCTATGCATAGTCACTTGACTCGGTACCGGTATCCGCTGTAGATAGCCTCGTTACTGTTATGTACATTTCTTGTTACTTTTGGAATGATTATATTTTATTATATTTTTTCACTTTAGTTAATTTAGTAAATATTTTATTAACTCTATTTCTTGAACTGCATTGTTGGTTAAGGGCTTGTAAGTAAGCATTTCACAGTAAGGTCTACACCTCTTTGATGCGGCGCATGTGACAAATACAATTTGATTTGATTAGATTTTGGGAGGTTCCCGCTACCTTGCAAATATCTTGCATTTTTAGTTGAGCTGAGGTCAATGACAAAGGCCTCTTTCACACCCTGAGAAGTAACTGATGACCCATCTCCTCTCCGCACACTGACGTGACCCCTGAGCCCAAGTGCAAAGTTAACATGCCCTAGTATCCTTTACCTTAGATAACGAGGGATTTTTACTGTAGTGTCCAGTGTGCTACATTTGGACAATCTTGTAGAGACCCTCTACATGTGATGAAGTATTTCAAGAAAGATATTGCGTGTTCTGGACTAGGTTATCTAATATACCATCAATAGTCCACCTAGTACAAGGCTTCGTAATAAAAACACTTTTTCCTCCTCAACTTGTTTTCCCTGCCATTGCATTTGACCCTTGTAAAACAGTATCAGCAAACTAATAACCAAGCTTGCCTCTAATCTATTGCCTGTGTTCCCCTCTCCTCCTTTAATGTGTTGCAGATTCTAGAGGTTGAAACCAGAAGAGATTTTGGGCAAATGGCATCTGGCTAAAGGTCACAGTCAGGGGGCTCAGTGGGTGAAAGGTTGAATAACTCCAAGGAAAGTAGTGGCCGTTTCAGAGGGGAGATGTTTAATAGGTTTAGACTCTAGTTCTGTATGTTTTAGTTAGCCAGATACTACTCCAGGCTCCCTCTAATCCGTGCCTGTGTTATGTATGACACTTTAATGTTTAGCACTTGATTATTTCATTCACTAAGCACACCTTTTTGATTGAGCACGGGTGTGTTAAGCACTCAATCAACCATAACTACAATTAGCATTTCTATCACTTAATTACATCTGGAAAGCCTTTACCTTAAACTATGTGTGACAATATTACTTTTTTATTATTCATGATAATCTGTTGATTATTTTGCTATGTTAAGTTGTACCGTTATTTGTATTTGGTCTGATTCAGAAATGTGTTGCTTAAAACATTCCATGGGTTCTATTTTCAGATAATGCTAAAAGTTTAATTGCTAAGGGGTACAGATTTTTGCAGAGTTCAAAATGCATGTGTGTGAAGCGGAACGTATACTTTTAAATTAGGCGTTGAGGCTGGGAGAGAGGGGCAGGAAAATCAGTGGAATTACTGGTTGATTTTAACCAGATGATTGCTCCAGTTGGACACCAGAGAGTTTTCATTAGGGGCTCTAATTTACAAGCCTCCCTCTGCATTCCAGCAGATGGACAAACTTCCCCAGGTCTTAAAGATCCTTTTTCTTAGGCCATGGTGCACATCAGAATGCTCACAAATAGACAAACAAATCACCCCAAAATGGTTTGGTTTAGAGTACCTACTGCATACTTCAATGGTAGCAACATAGGCATATACATCCTTGACACTGAATTTCGTGTTATCAGCTCACATGCAACAGAATACTTCCTTGAGTTATGGCAGCAGAGTGCTGCTTGTTATATGGCCTTCACATCTCACACATGTCCTCCTGAAGGACTCAAGATCATCTCCCCTTAAAGACCAGTGTGTTTCTCTAAACATCATAAAACAGAGTAGGAGGTGTTGTCAATTTGACACCTTTCCACTCTCTGAGACCTCAATGTTGCCTTTAAATCGAATTTCTATTCGTTTTTTAGGGACAGGGTAACCATCGCATTTTTGAGTAGATTCTGGTTGATCTGTATCACTAAATTGAAACATTTCACATACCTTTGATACCTATTAGTCTCTCAGTGTAGCCTCTTAGTTAAATCAAGAAACTCATTGGTCAAAATTGCAACCAGCAGTCTAAACAAGAGAGACTGCTTAGTGACAGCCCCAAGTCTGGTTAACGTTCTAATCCCCCCCCCATTATTTTTCCAGCACAATAAAT
The DNA here is from genome assembly GCF_965601325.2 of Salmo salar. NCBI lineage: Eukaryota > Metazoa > Chordata > Actinopteri > Salmoniformes > Salmonidae > Salmo > Salmo salar. The sequence continues at coordinate 91,540,405 of NC_138300.1, read as the reverse complement.
CAATTCTCTACAACTGTTATGTTGGGAATGACCTTTGATCTTTTTCAAAAAAAGGTTAACTCACCCAGTATGAATTGTAAAAAGTGGGCAGCTATACAAGCACAATCAATTTCCCCAATGTAAGTGTTAGCGGGCTGTAGGTTGCATCAAAGCTTGCCTCAGATGTCTGGAAATGCAGATTTAGTTCATCAAATTGTCTGGTTCAGCTAATAGCTGTGAACATTTAGCATTAGCGTATCATTATAATTTGATGACATATTCCTCCTCCAACAAATAGTTTTCCTCTGGACATATGTTTGTAAAATATTTTACCTGCTATAGGCTATCACAAGTCATACTCAGTGAAACAATCATACTTGACTTGATTTCTTAAAAAACAAACATGGGAGTCTACAGTAGATCTCTTAATTAACAGTTAACAAATATGATACTGTAGCTTCAACATCTAAAACACTGAATTTCTATTCTAGTTAAACATCCCTTGAAATTCCTCAGTTTTATGACATTATTCATTTAGCAGGGGGATTGGGACTAAATGGGGTTGTCATTGTTTCCAGTCCATTACCAGAAAATGTCTGGGTAAATGAAGCCACAGGTTGCCAGTCACGTAAACTATCACGTACTTGTACATATGTTTGGAAACACTTAACAGAGGGTTCGATGCAGTGCAGCCATGTGCTTGTGCTAATGATTGGTTGAGAGGAGGGACCACTGTGAGCTAGGCCCCATGCTGCTGCTTAGCTCTCTCTTTTGGCTGCTGGGTCATGTGTGATTAAGACGTTTGTGTTACCTGGTGCCTTGCTGAGAAACTTTCCCTTGGTGCTTTTTTGTCCCATCCACCTCATCTGTTAGTGGCCACTAATGGCGCTTTTCCACTGCAGGGACATGCCGGGCCGTAAATATCACGTTTCCTGTATAATTTCCATTTGTCCATGGCCCGCTTGATTCCTGGAACAAAGCTGGATATTCAGCCTCATTTGATATATGGTACTGACTTCGAACCAAGTAGGCCGGTGGGTGAGATTACAAATGGCCGTAATCAATAATTGGCACCACGCAATGATGTCACAGTGTTGCGTATCGAGAGGCAACTGGATTCTTCCACCAGGAATGAAAAGGTCTTCAAAAAGATATTGGATACGTTACCCGAAATGGGAATTCATCGGTCAGTAAGGCAGTTCAGGAAAAATATTAAGAAACACGAACAAGAGTATAGAAAGATAAAAGACCACAACAAAAGTGGATCAGACCGCAAAGCACAGCGGTGGTTCGACACCATCTATGCTGTGGTAGGATGCAGACCAGGAAAGTCTAGTCGGGGGACGCTGGATTCGACATCACCGACAGTGATATTGGAAGCCATATTGACACTGAGCAGAGATGATCATCATGGTAATACATTGTCTTCAGCGTAGCTAGCTGTAGCGTGTGAGAGTGAGCACTGCGCGAACCAGGGTTGATAACTTTTCATATAAACATCCATAGAAGGCCAAAGCTGTGGACTTAGCTACATGTTTGACTGTAGCCGGAGTATCTGACTTTACATTATACCAACAAACATTTTCAGAGGACATTCCTGAACGTACGGACTCAGAGGAAGCTGTGTGCTTGAATAGTGAAGCCACAATCTCAGAGCCCTGCACCCCCAAGCACCCAGTGTCCATCAACACAATCAATGCTCCTGCAACCCCTGAGCCCTGCATCCCTAGGCGCCAAGGGTCCATTCTCAGTCAGTAAACAGATCAATATCAATTGATTGTCATGTTCACTTGTTCAGCCATAATCACACAATTTAGCTGTCTTCATCAGGGGTGAGCAATCTTATCCACAGAGGGTTTTTGTCATGACAGGGATATGAGATTATTCAAGGAGACAGGGTGGATCTAGAAATGTAAATATTAAAATGTCACACTGATTCAATTAATCATATTCTGACCCAATACCTTTACTTTTTTCGCCATTGGTGTATCTGATTGCTAGATCTGATTGGTCCCACATTGGCCTTTGCTGGATAAGATTTAAATAATTTGATAAACAATACATGGTTGGAGAACAAAACTGCACTCACACTGACTGCCCTTAGGTTTGCTTTAGAGTCTGTACCTTATCATTTCTGTACTGTACATGTCATTACTTCTACCTATATATTTTCCCAGGGAAGACAAAACACTGCGAGCACAACCAGTGAATACCTGAACTTCATGAGGGAGACCGAGGCCTCATACCTGGAGACACTTGAGGCCGAGTGTCAACAGCAGGATCAGCACTTCAATCAGCTACGTGAAGATTAGGTAGCAGCCAGTATAGCAGAAAGGGCAGCCAGGGAGGCTGAGATGGCCCAGACCACCTCATTTAAAAACAGCTTCTTAGCTGTATTTGTCCAGGCCATAAAATGACGTCATACACCAACAGCAGACATGTCACTAGACTAAACTAGCTGAAGTTCTTATGTAAAATACTTTTTTTTATTATTCAGCACCCAGTGTCACAGGAAGGCCAAGAAGATCATCAAAGACTTCAGCCACCCAAGCCACAGCATGTTCACCCCGCTACCATCTAGAAGGCGAAGACAGTACATGTATATCAAAGCTGGGACTGAGAGACTGAAAAACAGCTTATATCTTCAGGCCATCAGACTGTTAAATAGTCACCACTGGCCGGCCTCCGCCCAGTACATTGCTCTGAACTTTTGTCACTGTTACTAGCTGGCTACCACCTGGTACTCACGCCTGCAACTTAGAGATTGCACATCTGTACATAGTCATTGAACACTGGTCACTTTAATAATGTTTACATACTGTTTTGTCCACTTCATATGTACAGTATATACTGTATTCCAGTCATGGCTCATTCTACGTAACTACTGCTGTACACACTGTGGCAGATGGCAGGGAGATGTGAGGGGAGTGGTGATTGTCGGGAGATATCTTGCAGCCCGCTGGCTCCCCCCCGAACCTTATATGGACTTCCTTCCCCAACGAGGCAAGCCTGTGGAGCATTAAGCCATGGAGTGCTTGGGGATAAAAAGGGAAGCGGGCTGCACAAACAGGAAGAGGACTGAGAGGGAAACCTGTGTTATGGAGAGGAGTTCAAAGAGAGAGAATTATCTGTGTGATTACCCGTTGTGACCTGGACTGTCTGACTACCCCACTGTGTACCAAACCGGTTTGGCTGATGGCCCGAGTTTTAGGATTACCCATGGAGAACGGAACGGACAACGAGAACGGATTGTGAACTGTGAACTGGTTGCTGGATTCCCCCCTTTTCCCCAGTATGCAAATCTCCCTAATAAATTCCCCATTTGTATTCTAGTTGTGGTTCGTGTGCGTGTTTGGTTATTGAATTTGGTGACGTGGAAACCCCACCCCCTTGAGCCTGCTACATTTGGTGGAGAACGCGGGCACCCCAAACCAAGCTCAATAACTAAACAGACACGGAGCACAATGGAAGCATTGGTGAAACAGCTGGTGGAGGCAAACATAGTGCAGCAGTCTATGCATCGGGAGCTGCTGGAGGAACAGCGTCAGCAGACCGCTCTCCTGCGAGCTGAACTTAGCCAGCTGACAGCCACCCAGGCCGGCATGGCGGCAGGCACAGCAGTCTCTCGTCCCAAACCCAATAGGTTTATACTGAAGCTGACGGAGGCTGACGACATCGAGGCTTACCTCCAAGCCTTCGAGAGGACGGCGGCTAGGGAGAAATGGCCCCATGAGCAATGCTTGCACCCTTCCTGTCAGGCACGGCACAGAAGACCTGTCAGGACCTGACGGCTGACCAGGCGACGCATTACGAGGGACTGAAAAAGGAAATCCTGCGCCATTATGGTTACACCCTGATTAGCAGGGCACAAAGATTCCGTGATTGGGTGTATGATGTTACAGTGTCCCCCCGATCGTAAATGCCTGATCTAATTACCGCTGGCCAAGAGCTGACTAACTGCTGAACCACTGAAGCTCACGCCCATCAAGAAGGTGGTCATAGATACAGTGCTTTGAAAAAGTATTTTCCCCCTTCCTAATGTCTTTTTTTTTTGCACATTTGTCACACTTAAATGTTTCAGATCATCAAACAAATTTTAATATTACACAAAGATAACCCAAGTAAACACAAAATGCAGTTTTTAAGTTATAATTTTATTTATTTGGGGAAAAAAGCTATCCGAACCTTCATGGCCCTATGTGACAAAGTAATTGCCCCCCCCCCCCCTTGTTAAATCATGAATTTACTGTGGTTAATCAAATTTTTTGGAAAGCTGAGTTCAATTTCACTAGCCACACCCAGGCCTGATTACTGCCAGACCTATTGAATCAAGAAATCACTTAAAAAGAATCTGTCTGACAAAGTGAAGTAGGCCAAAAGATCTCAAAAAGCAAGACATCATGCCACGATCCGAAGAAATTCAGGAACAGATGAGAAACAAAGTAATTGACATCTATCAGTCTGGAAAGGGTTACAAAGCCATTTCTAAAGCTTTGGGACTCCAGCGAACCACGGTGAGAGCCATTATCCACAAATTGAGAAAATTTGGAACAGTGGTGAGCCTTCCCAGGAGTGGCTGGCCTACCAAAATTACCCCAAGAGCGCAGCGATGACTCATCCAAGAGGTCAAGAGAGAACCGACAACAACATCTAAATAACTGCAGGCCTCACTTGCCTCAGTTAAGGTCAGTGTTCATGACTCAACCACAAGAAAGAGACTGGGCAAAAATGGCATCCATGGCAGAGTTCCAAGGCGAAAACCACTGCTGACCAAAAATAACATTAAGGCTTGTCTCACTTTTGGCAAAAAACATCTTGATGATCCGCAAGACTTTTGGGAAAATATTCTGTGGACTGACGAGACAAAAGTTTAACTTTTTGGAAGGTGTGCGTCCCGTTACATCTGGTGTAAAAGTAACATAACATTTCAGAAAAAGAACATCATACCAACAGTCAAATATGGTGGTGGTAGTGTGATGGTATGGGGCTGCTTTGCTGCTTCAGGACCTGGACGACTTGCTGTGGTTGATGGAACCATGAATTCTGCTCTCTACCAAAAAATCCTGAAGGAGAATGTCCGGCCATCAGTTCTTGACCTCAAGCTGAAGCGCACTTGGTTTCTGCAGCAGGACAATGATCCAAAACACACCAGCAAGTCCACCTCTGAATGGGTTAATAAAACAAAATGAAGGTTTTGGAGTGGCCTAGTCAAAGTCCGGACTTGAATCAAATTGAGATGCTGTGGCGTGACCTTAAAATGGCGGTTCATGCTCGAATTCCCTCCAACATGGCTGAATTAAAACAATTCTGCAAAGAAGATTGGTCCAAAATTCCTCCACAGCGATGTGAAAGACTCATTGCCAGTTATCGCAAATGCTTGATTGCAGTTGCTGCTGCTGAGGGTGGCACAACCAGTTATTAGGTTTAGGGGGTAATTACTTTTTCACGTAGGGCCATGAAGGTTCGGATAGCTTTTTCCCCTTAATAAATAAAATCATCACTTAAAAACTGCATTTTGTTTTTACTTGGGTTATCTTTGTGTAATAATTACATTTGTTTGATGATCTGAAACATTTAAGTGTGACAAATGTGCAAAAAATAAGAAATCAGGAAGGGGGCAAATACTTTTTCACAGCACTGTACATTTCCACGCTCTCCCATTCGAAGCTAAAAAGTTAGCAAGCCAAGCTAACCCGCAGAGCGCAGATCAGCTGGTGGAACTGGTGGAAGGTAAACATGTGGCTTTGGAGTTCCTGCGCAGCAGACAACCACGGTAGGCTGAACCCTCCACTCGCCCGAAGGAGCAGAAAAGGAAGGACCATGCCGGGACCCCGGCCAAGGATGGGGGACACCAACAGCCAGCTCCCTGAGATGACACCCCTTCCTGATCCTGGACAGCAGGAAGTGCTACAAGTGTGGCGAACCGGGACACATTGCCCGGAACTGTCCAAACCGCAATGTCCCGATGCCTTCGGCCTCAGCCAGTGAGGTAGTCACCGGGCATCCCTGCGGCTAGCTGATGGCATACTGGGCTGAGGAGAGTGGTTCTTCCCCGGTCACCCCGGTAAGAGCTAATGGAAAGGACACCATTGTGGGCTCCGGGAGTATGGTGACCCTGATCCGACCTGACTTCAGACCAGTCCCCAAACCTGACAGACACCGTGTCATCACGTGCATACATGGTGATACCAAGGACTACCCTACCACACTCCTCCACCTACAGACCACAAAGGGACAACACACGGGGCCCGTGGGAGTTGTCCCGAAACTGCCTGTGCCGATTCTTATCGGGAGGGATTTCCCAACATCCCGCCAACTGTGGACCGGTATGTCCGGAGATGTGGGGAACCCAGAGAACCAGAAGGAAGGAGGAAGCCGGAGAGGTGGAAGGGATGCCACAAGGAGAGAAGCCCGGATGTGGGGTTTCCAGCAAGTCGACCCCCAGGCATCAACAGAACCCCTCTTGGGGGGTGACTCAGGTGGAGCAAGACTGGAAGAAAGTGTGGCGAGCCTGGAAGACATGTTCCTGATGGACCATGAGGTGGCGCCAGAGCTCGCCTCTCTAGCGGGTCGGTTCGGCACGGCCCAATTGGAGGATTCCAACCTGGCCAGCGCTCTCCAGCAGGTGACCATGGTGGACAGAAAGCCTATGGACAGGGTAAGTCAGATCACCTACCCCCATTTTTCTATGAAGAAGAAATTGCTGTATCAGGTCGTCAAGAAGAATGACGAATGTATGGAGTTGTTGTTGGTGCCCCATCCCTTTGTACAATCTGTCCTGCAGTTGGCGCACTCCCACCCTCATGGGGCTCACCTAGGGGGGGAGAAGACCTTAGCCAGACCAAGGCATGATTTTACTGGCCAGGTGTGAAGAGAGCAGTGGAAGATTACTGACGCATTTGCCCGGAGTGCCAGCAGGTGGCACCAAAACCACACTTTCGCAGCTCCTTAATTCCCCTACCCATTATTTCAGTCCCTTTCAGCAGGATCACAATGGACCTGGTGGGACCTCTACAAGAGCAACTGAGGGCACCAGTACATCCTGGTGATTCTGGATTTTGCCATCAGGTACCTAGAAGCCAATCCCCTACGCACCATGGCCACCAAGGGAATCGCATGTGGGTTAGTCATGCTGTTCTCCCGAGTAGGCGTTCCCGACGAGCTCTTAACCAACCAGTGAACCTCGTTCACATTGCGAATCATGCAGAATCTCTGCAAACTAATGAAAGTTACCCAGTTGCTCACCTCAGTGTATCACTCGCAGACCGATGGGTTGGTGGAAAGACTCAATCGAACCCTGAAGCAGATGCTAAAGAAGGTGATGGAGGCGGAAGGAAAGAATTGGGACCAGCTGCTACCCTACCTGATGTGCTCAATCCGAGAAGTGCCCCAAGCTTCAACAGAATTCTCTCCCTTTGAAGTCCTGTACGGGAGACAACCCCGAGGACGGCTGGATGTGGCTAAAGAAGCCTGGGAACATCAACCGTTGCCCCATCGAACCATGGTGGAACACCTGGAAGACATGAGAGACCGGATGGCAACCCTGTGACCCCTGGTACATGAACACATGCTGGAGGCCTAGGAGGCCCAAGCGCGGGTGTACAACAGAGAAGAGACTTCCAGCCAGGAGACAAAGTGTTGGTGATGGTCCCCACCTCAGAATGTATGTTTTTGTCCCGATGAAACGGGCCATACGAAGTCCTTGAGAAGGTAGGTGAAGTTAACTATAGGGTCAGACAGCCGGGACATAGGCATCTGACCCAGATTTACCATGTGAATTTGTTTAACCTGTTAGGGATAGGGGGCAGTATTTACACGGCCGGATAAAAAACGTACCCGATTTAATCTGGTTATTACTACTGCCCAGAAACTAGAATATGCATATAATTATTAGCTTTGGATAGAAAACACCCTAAAGTTTCTAAAACTGTTTGAATGGTGTCTGTGAGTATAAGAGAACTCATATGGCAGGCAAAAACCTGAGAAGATTCCTTACAGGAAGTGGCCTGTCTGACAATTTCTTGGGCTTCTTGACTCTCTTTATTGAAAACTGAGGATCTTTGCTGTAACGTGACACTTCCTACGGCTCCCATAGGCTCTCAGAAGGCGGGAAAAAGCTGAATGATGTCTTTGCAGCCCCTGGCTGAAAAACATTAGCGCCTTTGGTAAGTGGTCGATCAGAGAACAATGAGACTGAGGAGCGTGCACGAGGCGACCCCATGTTTTTATTTTCTCTGTCTTTGAACTAAAACAGGGTTTCCCGGTCGGAATATTATCGCTTTTTTACGAGAAAAATTGCATAAAAATTGATTTTAAACAGCGGTTGACATGCTTCGAAGTACGGTAATGGAATATTTAGAATTTTTTTGTCACGAAACGCGTCGGGCGCGTCACCCTTATTTACCCTTCGGATAGTGTCTTGAACGCACGAACAAAACAGAGGATATTTGAACATAACTATGGATTATTTTGAACCAAACCAACATTTGTTATTGAAGTAGAAGTCCTGGGAGTGCATTCTGACGAAGAACAGCAAAGGTAATAACATTTTTCTTATAGTAAATCTGACTTTGGTGAGGGCTAAACTTGGTGGGTGTCTAAATAGCTAGCCCGTGATGGCTGGGCTATCTACTCAGAATATTGCAAAATGTGCTTTCACCGAAAAGCTATTTTAAAATCGGACATAGCGAGTGCATAAAGGAGTTCTGTATCTATAATTCTTAAAATAATTGTTATGTTTTTTGTGAACGTTTATCGTGAGTAATTTAGTAAATTCAACGGAAGTTTGCGGTGGGTATGCTAGTTCTGAACGTCACATGCTAATGTAAAAAGCTGGTTTTTGATATGAATATGAATTTGATTGAACAAAACATGCATGTATTGTATAACATAATGTCCTAGGATTGTCATCTGATGAAGATCATCAAAGGTTAGTGCTGCATTTAGCTGTGGTTTGGGTTTATGTGACATTATATGCTAGCTTGAAAAATGGGTGTGTGATTATTTCTGGCTGGGTACTCTGCTGACATAATCTAATGTTTTGCTTTCGCTGTAAAGCCTTTTTGAAATCGGACAGTGTGGTTAGATTAACGAGAGTCTTGTCTTTAACCTCTCTAGGCTAGGCGGGACGAATTCGTCCCACCTACGTAACAGCCACTGCTATCCTGTGGCACGATTTTCAAAACCTTAAAAATCCTATTACTTCAATTTCTCAAACATATGACTATTTTACAGCCATTTAAAGACAAGACTCTCGTTAATCTAACCACACTGTCCGATTTCAAAAAGGCTTTACAACGAAAGCAAAACATTAGATTATGTCAGCAGAGTACCAAGCCAGAAATAATCAGACACCCATTTTTCAAGCCAGCATATAATGTCACCAAAACCCAGAAGACAGCTAAATGCAGCACTCACCTTTGATGATCTTCATCAGATGACAACCCTAGGACATTATGTTATACAAAACATGCATGTTTTGTTCAATCAAGTTCATATTTATATCAAAAACCAGCTTTTTACATTAGCATGTGACGTTCAGAACTAGCATACCCCCCGCAAACTTCCGGGGAATTCGCTAACATTTTACTAAATTACTCACGATAAACGTTCACAAAAAGCATAACAATTATTTTAAGAATTATAGATACAGACCTCCTCTATGCACTCGATATGTCCAATTTTAAAATAGCTTTTTGGTGAAAGCACATTTTGCAATATTCTAAGTACATAGCCCAGGCATCACGGGCTCGCTATTTAGACACCCGGCAAGTTTAGCACTCACCATAATCATATTTACTATTATAAAAGTTTCATTACCTTTTGTTGTCTTCGTCAGAATACACAGCCAGGACTGCTACTTCAATAACAAATGTTGGTTTGGTCCAAAATAATCCATCGTTATATCCGAATAGCGGCGTTTTGTTCGTGCGTTCCAGACACTATCCGAAATAGTAAAGAAGTGTCACGCGCATGGCGCAATTCGTGACAATAAAATTCTAAGTATTCCATTACCGTACTTCGAAGCATGTCAACCGCTGTTTAAAATCAATTTTTACGACATTTTTCTCGTAGAAAAGCGATAATATTCCGACAGGGAATCTCCTTTTCGGCAAACAGAGGAAAAAATCCCAAAGGCGGGGGCGGTCGGGGTCACGCGCATAAGCTAGTGTCTCTTGATCGGCCACTTGAGAAAGGCGATAATGTGTTTCAGCCTGGGGCTGGAATGACGACATTCTGTTTTTTCCCGGGCTCTGAGCGCCTATGGACGACGTGGGAAGTGTCACGTTAGAGCAGAGATCCTTAGTAAATGATAGAGATGGAAAAGAAGTTCAACAAATGGTCAGACAGGCCACTTCCTGTAAAGGAATCTCTCAGGTTTTGACCTGCCATTTGAGTTCTGTTATACTCACAGACACCATTCAAACAGTTTTAGAAAATTTAGGGTGTTTTCTATCCATATGTAATAAGTATATGCATATTCTAGTTACTGGGTAGGAGTGGTAACCAGATTAAATCGGGTATGTTTTTTATCCAGCCGTGTCAATGCTGCCCCCTAGCCCTAACAGGTTAAAATGGTGTAAAATAGTCATATGTTTGAGAAATTGAAGTAATAGCATTTCTAAGGTATTTGAATAAATCGCCACGGGATTCCACTGGCTGTTGAGTAGGTGGGACGATTTCACCTAGCCCAGAGAGGTTAAGAAATGGAATGCATATGATGTACTCTACTCTATTTCCCCGAAGAAGGCTACCACAGAGACCAAGCCAGCAGAGGTGCCACTGGGGGAGCAGCTGAGCCAAGCACAGAAGCAGGAGCTGACGGAGTTGGTCGGCCAGAACCAGGATGCGTTCTCCAGTGAACCAGGACACACCAATCTGGTACAGCACAGTATCATCACCGAACCCGGGACAAAGGTGAAGTTGAGACCCTACCGCATACTGGAAGCAAGGAGAGAGGCCATCAGAATCGAGGGAAAAACAATGCACGAAGCTGATATTATCGAAGCGTCAAATAGTGAGTGGTGCAGCCCCATAGTGTTGGTGCCAAAACCAGACGGCACCATTCGCTTCTGTAATGATTTTAGAAAGGTAAATTAAATCTCAAAGGTCGATGCCTACCCCATGCCCCAAATGTATGAACTAATCGAACGGCTAGGGACCGCCCGATTTATCAGCACGCTTGAACTGACAAAGGGTTATTGGCAGGTGCTCTTAGCTCCCGAGGTGTAGGAGAAAACTGATTTTGCCACCCCTGATGAGCTATTCCACTACAAGAAGCTGCACTTTGGGTTGCATGGGGCCCCGGCCACCTTCCAGAGGTTGATGGATCGGATTCTCCGTCCCCTTCGTGAGTACATGACAACTTACCTCAATGATATTGTGATCCATGCGAGCGAGTGGGAGACACATCTAAACCAGGTGAGCACAGTATTGCAGGCCTTACGGGGAGCGGGGCTAACAGCGAACCCAAGGAAATGTTGGCTCTGCCTGCGGACGGCTGAGTACCTGGAGTACACGATCGGGAGAGGATGTGTCAAACCCCAGGCGAAGAAAGTGGAGGTGATTCGGGACTGGCTCCGCCCCCTCACCAAGAATATACTGTGAACCATCAGATCCTCCTCTCCACCCTCTCCGAGTTGGGCATCTCCGGCGCGGCCCATGCTTGGATTGCGTCCTACCTGACAGGTCGCTCCTACCAGGTGGCGTGGCGAGAATCTGTCTCCGCACCATGCGCTCTCACCACTGGTGTCCCCCAGGGCTCTGTTCTAGGCCCTCTCATATTCTCGCTATACACCAAGTCACTTGGCTCTGTCATATCCTCACATGGTCTCTCCTATCATTGCTATGCAGACGACACACAATTAATCTTCCCCCTTCTGATAACCAGGCGGCGAATCGCATCTCTGCATGTCTGTCAGACATATCAGTGTGGATGACGGATCACCACCTCAAGCTGAACCTCGGCAAGACGGAGCTGCTCTTCCTCCCGGGGAAGGACTGCCCGTTCCATGATCTCACCATCACGGTTGACAACTCCCTTGTGTCCTCCTCCCAGAGTGCTAAGAACCTTGGCGTGATCCTGGACAACACCCTGTCGTTCTCCACTAACATCAAGGCGGTGACCCGATCCTGTAGGTTCATGCTCTACAACATTCGCAGAGTACGACCCTGCCTCACACAGGAAGCGGCGCAGGTCCTAATCCAGGCACTTGTCATCTCCCGTCTGGATTACTGCAACTCGCTGTTGGCTGGGCTCCCTGCCTGTGCCATTAAACTCCTACAACTCATCCAGAACGCCGCAGCCCGTCTGGTGTTCAACCTTCCCAAGTTCTCTCACGTCACCCCGCTCCTCCGCTCTCTCCACTGGCTTCCAGTTGAAGCTCGCATCCGCTACAAGACCATGGTGATTGCCTACGGAGCTGTGAAGGGAACGGCACCTCCATACCTTCAGGCTCTGATCAGGCCCTACACCCAAACAAGGGCACTGCGTTCATCCACCTCTGGCCTGCTGGCCCCCCTACCTCTGAGGAAGCACAGTTCCCGCTCAGCCCAGTCAAAACTGTTCGCTGCTCTGGCACCCCAATGGTGGAACAAGCTCCCTCACGACGCCAGGACAGCGGAGTCAATCACCACCTTCCGGAGACACCTGAAACCCCACCTCTTTAAGGAATACCTAGGATAGGATAAAGTAATGCTTCTACCCCCACCCCCCCTTAAAAGATTTAGATGCACTATTGTAAAGTGGTTGTTCCACTGGATATCATAAGGTGAATGCACCAATTTGTAAGTCGCTCTGGATAAGAGCGTCTGCTAAATGACTTAAATGTAATGTAATGTAATGTAAATATAAGAAGCAGGTACATACATTTGTGGGTTTGACTAGCTACTACCTGAGATTTATTTCCCAATTTGCCTCCCTAGGAAGCCCCCTGACAGATCTGACCAGGAGCCGTCTGCCCGCCCAGGTGACGTGGACCGAGAAAGACGGAGAAAGCCTTCAGGACCTAAAGGACCTAAAGGGAGCACTGTGTTCTGGACATATGCTGCTGACCTCAGACTTCTCCAAACCACTGGTGATACAGACCGATGCGTCCGAAACAGGGGTGTATGCCATCCTATCACAGCTACAAGAAGGCGAGAAACACCCAGTTGTGTACATTAGCCGGAAGCTGTTGCCGTGAGAAAAAAGATATTCCACTGTGGTGAAAGAATGTCTAGCGATTAAGTGGGCGCTGGAGACGCTGAAATATTACTTATTGGGACGGCACTTCACCCTCATAATGGACCATGCACCACTGGTTTTGATGTCACGGAATAAGGACAGTAACACCAGGGTCACCTGCTGGTTCCTATCTTTACAGCCCTTTGCTTTCTCTGTCGTCCACAGATCAGGTGCAGCCCATGGAAATGCCGATGCCCTCTCCAGGAGGGATGCTCTAGGGAGCTGGACCGTCCCTCCCTCCCGGTCGGTGCTGAGGGGGGGGGGGGGGGTGGCAGATGGCAGGGAGAGGTGAGGTGAGTGGTGATTGAAGGGAGATATCTTGCTGGCTCCACCCCCGAGCATTATATGGACTTCCTGCCCCAACGAGGCAAGCCTGTGGAGCATTAAGCCATGGAGTGCTTGGGGATAAAAGAGGAAGCGGGCTGCACAAACAGGAAGAGGACTGAGAGGGAAACCTGTGTTATGGAGAGGAGTTCAAAGAGAGAGAATTATCTGTGTGATTATCCGTTGTGACCTGGACTGTCTGACTACCCCACTGTGTACCAAACCGGTTTGGCTGATGGCCTGAGTTTTAGGATTACCCCTGGAGAACGGAACAGACAACAAGAACGGATTGTGGACTGTGAACTGGTTGCTGGATTCCCCCCTTTTCCCCAGTATGCAAATATCCCTAATAAATTCTCCATTTGTATTCAAGTTGTACTTTGTGTGCATGTTTGGTTATTGAACTTGGTGACGTGGAAACCCCACCTCCTTGAGCCTGCTACAAGACCTTTTCTATTCATATACAGAACTGTCTATACACACCATCATATGTATTTGTATTCATATTCCGGACTCTGACATTGCCCATTCTAATATTTATACATTTTTTTAATTCCATTATTTTATTAACATTTTTTATTTGCGGGAATTGTTTTGTTAGATATTACTGCACTTTTGGCGCTAGGAATATAAGCATTTCGCTACACCCGCGATAACATCTGCAAAATATGTGTACGTCACCAATAACATTTTATTTTATTTTACATTGATTTTAAGTTATCAATACATCGGATGTATGTAAATTGTAGAACACAATGGTCCCACCACTTAGTTGACTGGCACCGGGTCCAGACAATGGGTGCTCGCCTGCGGCTCTGCAACATATAATAAATCTGAAACACATATAGTGCCTTCAGAAAGTATTCACACCCCTTGACTTTTTTCACATTTTGTTGTGTTACAGCCTTATTTTAAAACTGATTCATATGAACCACATCTTATCGACACGTTTTTTTGTTTGTTTTTTTTAGAAATGAAAAGCTGAAATGTCTTGAGTCAATAAGTATTCAACCCTTTTGTTATGGCAAGCCTAAATAAGTTCAGGAGCAAAACATTGCTTAACAAGTGACATACGTTGCATGGACTCATAAGTGTGCAATAATCCTATTTAACATGATTTTTGAATGACTACCTCATCTCTGTACCCCACACATACAATTATCTGTAATGTCCCTCAGTCGAGCACTGAATTTCAAACACAGATCAAAAAACAAAGAGGTTTTGCAATGCTCCACAAAGAAGGGCACCTACTGGTAGATGGGTAAAAAATGCATACATTGAATATCCCATTTAGCATGGTGAAGTTACTAATTACACTGGATGGTGTATCAAAACACCCAGTCAATAAAAAGACACAGGAGTCCTTCCTAACACAATTGCCGGAGAGGAAGGAAACAGCTCAGGGATTTCACCATAAGGCCAATGGTGACTTTTAAACAGTTACATAGTTTAGTAGCTGTGATAGGAGACAACTGATGATGGACCAACAACATTGTAGTTACTCCACAATACTAACATCAATGACAGAGTGAAAAGAATGAAGCCTGTACAGATTACAAATATTCCAAAACATGCATCTTGTTTGCAATAAGCCACTAAAGTAAAACAGCACAAAATGTGCCAAAGAAATTAACTTTATGTCCTGAATACAAATTGTTATGTTTGGGGCAAATAAAACACAACACATTACTGAGTACCTCTCTTCATATTTTCAAGCATGGTGGTAGCTGCATCGTGTTGTGGGTATGCTTGTCATCAGCAAGGACTAGGGAGTTTTTTAGGATAAAAATAAATGGAGTAGAGCTAAGCACAGGCAAAATCCTAGAGGAAAACCTATTTCAGTCTGCTTTCCAACAGACACTATGAAACAAATGTACTTTTCAGTAGGACAATAACTTAAAATACAAGGCCAAAAATACACTGGAGATCAATGGAGGCTGCTGAGAGTAGGACAGCTCATAATAATGAAAGGAACCGAGCAAATGGAATGGCATCAAACCATGTGATTGATGTATTTGATACCATTCCACTGATTCTGCTCCAGCCATGTCCATGCGCCTGTCCTCCCCAATTAAGGTGCCAACAACCGCCTGTGCTGGAATTGCTTACCAAGACGACATTGAATGTTCCTGAATGGCCTAGTTACAGTTTTGACTTAAATCTATGGCAAGACTAGAACATGTCTGTCTAGCAATGATTAACAAACAGCTTGACAGAGCTTGAAGAATTTTTAAAAGAATAACGTGCAAATATTGTACAATCCAGGTGTGCAATGCTCTTAGAGACTCACCCAGAAAGACTCATAGCTGTAATCGCTGCCATTCTAACATGTATTGACTCAGGGGTCTGGATATTTCTGTATTTCATTTTCAAAGAATTTCCAAAAATATTTTTTCACTTTGTCATTATGGGGTATTGTCTATAGATGGGTGAGAAAAAACATATGTTGAATCCTTTTTTTTAAGTGATGGGGTATGACTACTTTCTGAAGGCCTATTGCAGATGGATACTATAAGTTCAGGATATTGTAATGTTCCTTAGGGAAATAGTACTTTGTCTGCAGTTTCTACCTTGGCACCTACTCGCCACTGACAGAGTTCCTGAGAGCAATCACAATTACCATCCAGGTGGTAATACACAACAGATCAGACTGTCTGGACCCAGCTGATCAATAGAATGTGAGGGTGACACACACATCAACTCACCATAGCACAGGTGGAGATAATATTTACTGAACAACAATATAAACAATGTGTCATGAGCTGAAATAAATGACCCCAGAAATGTTCCATATGCACAAAAAGCTTATTTCTCTCAAATATTGTGGACACACAACACAAAGCAACAGATGTCTCCAGTTTTTAGGGAGCATGCAATTGGAATGTCCACCAAAGCTGTAGCCAGATATTTTCATGATAATTTCTCTACCATAAGCTGTGTGAATGTCGTTTTAGAGAATTTGGCAGTTCGTCTGCGTGCTCGTCGTCCTCACCATGGTCTTGACCTGACTGCAGTTCGGCTTCGTATCTGATTTCAGTGTGCAAATGCTCACCTTCGATGGCCACTGACACGCTGGAAAAGTGTGCTCTTCATGGATGAATCCTGGTTTCAATTGTACTGGGCAGATGACAGATAGTGTGTATGGCGTCGTGTGGGCGAGCGGTTTGCTGATGTCAACATTGTGAACAGAGTGCCCCATGGTGGCAGTGTGGTTATGGTATGGGCAGGCATAAGCTACGGACAACTAACACACATTTTTCCCGAATGGAAATTTAAATGGACAGAGATACCGTGACAAGATCCCGAGGCACATTGTCTTGCCATTCATTCGCCGCCATCACCTCATGTTTCATCACGATAATGCACAGCCCCATGTCGCAAGGATCGGTACACAATTCCTGGATGCTGAAATGTCCCATTTCTTCCATGGGCTGCACACTCACCAGACATGTCACCCATTGAGCACATTTGGTAGGCTCTGGATCAACGTGTACAACAGCGTGTTCCCGCCAATTTCCAGGAACTCAACACAGCCATCGAAGAGGAGTGGGACAACATTCCCGCAGGCCACAATCAACCGCCTGATCAACTCTATGCAAAGGATATGTGTCGCGCTGCATGAGGCAAATGGTGGTGACACCAGATACTGACTGGTTTCCTGATCCACTCCCCAACCTTTTTTTAAGGTAGGGGTGTGGAAATTCATAGGTTAGGGCCTAATGAATTCATTTAAATTGACTGATTTCCTTATATCAACTGTAACTCAGTAAAATATTTGAAACTGTTGCAAGTTGCATTTATATTTTTGTTCAGTATATATGGGACAATTTGATTTCAGTTTATATTTAATTACATAACCTACCTTTACTTAGTCATTTTCATTCCTAACATAAAGCTGCTACAAGCAAGCGCCCCTTCTGATGTTACTGCCATTTTGAAGACTGTGTTCAAAGATTTGAAATTACGGTTCAATAAATTAATCTTAAATGGCAATTGTTTATATTTTTGTTTAGTGTAGTTGATTGGGTTGATGAATTATCATCTGATGTAGGTCAGGAAGTGTTTCTCATGAGAATGTTCTGCTAAATTTCTCTTGCAGTATTGAATGAGGACAGTTAGCTATTACACTTGCAATAAGGTGCAGTCCTGCAATATTACTCTTGCAGTATGCCATTGTCGTGACTTTACTTTCATTAATCTGATGACTGTTATTTATTTATTCCACTGTAAAACTATCGTTCAAAAGTTTGGGGTCACTTAGAAATGTCCTTGTTTTTGAAAGAAAAGCACATTTTGTTGTCCATTAAAATAACATCAAATTGATCAGAAATACAGTGTAGACATTGTTAATGTTGTAAATGACTATTATAGCGGGAAACAGCTGATTTTTTATGGAATATCTACATAGGCGTACAGAGGCCCATTATCAACAACCATCACTCCTGTGTTCCAATGGCACGTTGTGTTAGCTAAACCAAGTTTATCATTTTATAAGGCTAACTGATCATTAGAAAACCCTTGTTCTGATTAAAGAAGCAATAAAACTGGCCTTCTTTAGACTAGTTGAGTATCTGGAGCATCAGCATTTGTGGGTTCATTTACAGGCTCAAAATGGCCAGAAACAAAGAACTTTCTTCTGAAACTCGTCTGTCTATTCTTGTTCTGAGAAATGTAGGCTATTCCAAATGCGAGAAATTGCAAAGAAACTGAAGTTCTCGTACAACGCTGTGTACTACTCCCTTCACAAAACAGAGTAAACTGGCTTTAACCAGAATAGAAAGAGGAGTGGAAGGCCCCTGTGCACAACTGAGCAGGAGGGCAAGTACATTAGAGTGTCTAGTTTGAGAAACAGACGCCTCACAAGTCCTCAACTGGCAGCTTCATTAAATAGTACCCGCAAAACACCAGTCTCAATGTCAACAGTGAAGAGGCGACTCCGGGAGGCTGTCTTTCTAGGCAGAGTTGCAAAGAAAAAGCCAAATCTCAGACTGGCCAATAAAAATAAAAAATTAAGATGGGCAAAAGAACACAGACTCTGGCCAACATCCCAGAGTTGCCTCTTCACTGTTGGACCAAAAAATGTATTTTCTTTCAAAAACAAGGACATTTCTAAGTGACACAAATATTTTGAACGGTAGTGTATGTTTAATTGTTAACCAATTAAATTAATCAATTAACTCATTAGGATCTGGGGTACCAGGGAAGAAGTTGTTTAAAGAGTTACCATCTCCCGAATTAAACTCTAGAAGGTCTTTACCTATAACACCCATAGAACAGTCAACATATTAATCATAACCTCTTATCATATACTCATTCTGAACGTCATAAACTTCTTGGATCTGCAAAAACCCCAGCCTTGCTCATGATTCAGGACTACACCAATTGGTTTAATTATTTATTTACTAGCTAACTAAATAATAACACAGAATAAGCATACACCCTTTACATGAGACAAAGGTCCCTAGTGGACTGACAAGATATGACGGCTTGTTACAACATAGATGGAGGGGGGGGGAAAGGCACACTTATCATCAAGACATTTCAGAACTATTCTCACAGTAACGTTAATCATAAGGTTTGCACACAAACCGCCGCCCGTTTGGGATAACAAATCATGAATGTATTTACAAATAGTTGTCTTTGTTTGTTGTTTATCTCTGTCGGAACCAAGCCTTCTTGGAAAGGGTTTGGTTGGGCTTTCCTGTGGGCCACTTGTAATGCTCTGATTGTCCATCAGAGGTCACAATGTCCTTCTTCTTACTTGTCCGGTCTCACTGGGGTGTTTCTTCAGAACTTCTTCTTAGATGTACCAGTGACTGTCTGAGAAGGGAGTTTTCTCCTTTCTCCACCTCATGTGGACAATCAGAGTTTGAACCACTTTACACGTGCAGCTGCAGACTGGCGGTGTCCTGGTCTGGTAGGTAACTTCATTGTCTTAACCTCGTTGTTGAGGTTCAAAGTTTCAACAATTTCAAACGTGGAGCTCTCCGCCTCACGTTTCCTGATTGTAATGTAATTTTTTTGGGCAATGCTGTTTATGCACTCTGGCCAAAGGGGATGTCTTTGTCTGTCTGACACACTCTCTAACCTCAATCAGGGCGTGGCTACTTACTTATGCACAGTTTATAGGAGATAAATTGTCTTATACCTCCTAAAATCACATTCCTTTCTTAACAAAAATACTTTCATCACATTTAATTTTATATGCACAACAGATTGGATGGAAACTTCACAGATAAAGGATATATACTTTCCAAGTTACAGATTTTAATTACATAATAAAATGAAACCCACTATTACATTTGTTTTCCATAGTACCCAACTAACCATTCCCCACATTGTTATATTAGATATATTGTTCTATTATCCACATTTGGATGTGAGCGTTTTTGGGCGGGCAAAAGTCTCTGCAGACAAAGACATTCCTTTGGTTGATACTAAAGGGTAGAGAGAGAGTTCTCTCCTGCTTCATTTACGACCAGGTGTGGAGGTGTCAAAATCCCCACAGTTCCCTACTCCCCCCTTCGGGTGAGAGAAGGTCTGGTTATTGTCAGTCATCGCCAAGCTGATCTGACCCATTGTGATCCTCACAGGACAGTCATGACACTATGCATGATGTGCAGTAGGCCGAGGTATGTATAATGTGTATCTATCACAAAGACAGATACACGTTATTATATAGCTAGCTAGCTAAATAAATACATGATAGATACCTCCTAGGCCTATCACACACAGCATACTTCAAGAGTAATACCGTATTGCCACCATATTACAGGACTGCACTTTATTGCAAGCAATTGTAATAGCTGTCCTCATTTCAAATGAATTCTGAACAATTCCCAAAGACAGATACACAACAGCTAGCTAAACCCAAAAGTTTATTTTGACGCATAACCTGTTCATTCATTCGGTTAAAGCAATCCTCTCCTCCCCTAACCTTAACCCTTTTAGCTAACCCTTCCTCTAATCCTAACTTCGAAATTTAGCCCTAATCTTAACCCTAACCCCTTACCTAGCTAACGTTAGCAAGCTAGCTAACGTTAGCAAGCTAGCTAACGTTAGCTACCTAGCAACCTAGCTAGAATTCATAACATATTGTACGTTTTGAATATAATATGAATTGTAATTTGTAACATGTCATACGAAATGGGTGATGGACATCTGCAAATTAATGCATAGGATACAAAACTAAACATATCATACAAATAGAGTCTCGAATGTACATATAGAATAATATGAATTGCTCTGAGACCAGGTTGCCTGACCAATTCTTATTTTTTGAGTACGTAATGTTTCTGCCAACGTTTCCTATGACCAGTAGCGACCCGCCATTCAGGGTAGGTGGTGCAGGACCCCACCTGTTTCGAGCCCCACCTGTTAAGCCAAAAAATGTTTGCCTGTTTTGGATGGTATTTTGGCATTAATTCGTGTTACATATCAGCTTTCAAACAATGTAAAAAAAAGAAAATCCTTGAGTTAATAAAACCGCATGCCAACATGGTCTCTTTCCTGAGTAAGGCAGCTCCAAAATGCAGGTGTTTCAGCCAGTGCTTTCTGTGGTGAAGGGGCAGCCAGCGAAAGCACAGAGCATTCTGTCACTCAGTGTTCTGTCAATCATGGGGACACTACGTCACCACAGAATCTACAGGGAGAGCTAGGCAGTTCAAGCCCCCTTGGGTGCTGCCATAGATTTACATTAGAAGTGCCCATCCAAGAAAGCTAAAGGTCATTGGCCACAGATAAAATTACGTCAAATCACGTTATATCTACCGTAGCTTTGATTGAACTGATCATGTCAACATGTCTAGCTAGTCTCGCCACCTTCCTGTTCAAGTGAGCACAGCACAGCAATGGTGAGTCCAAAAATCTGTCTTGTAGGCTGCTGCACAAATTATGTAATATGCCAGGATATACTGTAGCTAAGAAAGTAATGCAAAGTGTATGATGTGTAGTAACTGTTAGTAGCCCATGTGTCTCACTATAGGAATGTGGTCCCTCTCCCCCTCAGAAGTGTTGAATGAATGCCTACATTGTCGCAGCTCGTTTGCTTGCACTTGCTTATACATAGAGCTAAGTGTTACATTACCTTGCTGAATTTATCTGAACTAACACATATCTGAATTTCTGTCGGGATCCATTTTTTAAGTGCTGAACGAAGTCCTATATCATTGCAGCTTGTTTGCTTGCACTTGCTTATACTTAGAGCTAAGTGTTAATGATATAAGAACAAACGTTACAAACGTAGCAAACATAAATGTATGATTCAAAAGTCAAAACTCATGTCGGCATTTGTTATTATTGAATAAGAATGCGTTTTTTATCGAGTTACACAAAGCTGTGGCTTTTAAAAAGCCAGTAAATGAGGCTGAATGAAGTGTTTCGCTGCCAGACGAGGCTCTTTTGATAGCCAGGTGTATAGGGGGTAAGGATTCATTCCATGATGCTGAAAGGAAAGCGTTGCTATCGGGACAGATTTATGTAGGCCCTAACAGTTTGTGTTTGTCACCATTATAGTGCAATTAGTTTATTGTTTAGTGTGTTGAGTAATGGCCTTGCTGGCATACATCTAAACAAATTGGTTGAGTTTGCCCCACCAAGATTTACATGTTAAAATCACCACTGCCTATGACACAAAATAGCTTCTGGACATCAGAACAGCGATCACTAACCTTGACTTGGATGAAGACTTCTACTTTAAGGTAGGTGCAGGACATAGGTGCAGGACATACTGCTCACACCGGACCAGGCCCAAATCCCGTAGACACAAACATAAAATCCCTGGAGAACAAACTGGATGAGCTCCATTCATGACTATCCTATCAATGGGATAATATACAACTAGTTGTTTTTTCTATGCATGGGAAGGACAGAATGACAGCATTGGGTAAGCTGAAAGGGGGAGGTGTGTGTCAATTTGTTAACAACAGCTAGTGCGCAATCTCTAATATTAAGGAAGTCTCGAGGTTCTGAAACCCTGAGTTAGAATACCTCAAGACAAGCTGTAGACCATACAATTTACCATGAGAGTTTTCATCTATATTTTTTTGTTGCTATATTTATTTACCACCACAAACTGATGCTGGCACTAACACCACACTCAATGGGTTGTATTGGACCATAAGCAAAGAAGAAAATGCTCATCCAGAGGAAGCGGTCCTAGTGGCCAGTGATTGTCATGCAATAAAACTGAAATGACCTAATTCTTACCTAATTTCTACTAGCACGTTGCGTGTGCAATTAGAGGCCAAAAAAACAGAGCACCTTTACACAGAAACACATACAAAGCTCTCCCTCACCCTCCATTTGGCAAATCTGACCATAACTCTATCCTCCTGCTTCCTGCTTATAAGCAAAAACTCAAACAGGTAGTACCAGTGACGCTCTCAATACGGAAGTGGTCCGGTGAAGCAGATGTTAAGCTACAGGACTGTTTTGCTAATGCAGACTGGGATATGTTCAGGGATTCATGCGATGGCATTGAGGAGTTTACCACATCAGTCACTGGCTTCATTAATAAGAATATTGTCAGTTGTCCCCACAGTGACCGTACATACATATCAAAACCAGAAGCCATGGATTAAAGGCACTAGCCGCACTGAGCTAAAGCCCAGAGCTGCCGCTTTCAAGGAGCGGGACACTAATCTTGACGCTTATAAGAAATACCCCTATGCCCTCCGATGAACCATCAAACAGGCAAAGCATCAATAAAGGACTAAGATCGAATCCTACTACACAGGCTCTGACTCTCGTCGGATGTGGCAAGGCTTGCAAACTATGGATTACAAAGGGAGACCCAGCCGTGAGCTGCCCAGTGATGCGAGCCTACCAGACAAAATGCCTTCTATATCAATTCTGCCTTGTGAGCTGAAGTCTCTTCTATTTCTCGTAGTACTTATAATTTGTCAACAAATTTATTATCATCTTCTAGAGTATTATTTCTCATGGTTGCCAGTTTCATATTTTGGTACTCTTTTAAGCATTTAATTATGCCTCTCATGTAGGACAGTGTAGCAGAATCGTTTATTGAAAGGGTAGGCCTATTGATACATTGTGGAGGTGCATCTTAAAAGTTTTGAGCCATGGTATACATTTAGGTCACACTTTATTTGGATTCTACCATACTGTATAGATGATCTACAAATGGTCATACTATCAACAAACTGCAGTATCTGTTGATAAACAACTCCTTGCTTAGATTGGGGTTAGGGTAAGGGTAAGGTTTAAAAACCTGTTTGGGATAGGGGGCAGTATTATCACGTCCGGAGGAAAAGCATGCCCAAAGTAAACTGCCTGTTACTCAGGTCCAGAAGCTATGATATGCATATAATTGGTAGATTTGGATAGAAAACACTCTACAGTTTCTAAAACTGTTAAAATAATGTCTGTGAGTGTAACAGAACTTATTTGGCAGGCGA
The DNA here is from genome assembly GCF_965601325.2 of Salmo salar. Lineage (NCBI taxonomy): Eukaryota > Metazoa > Chordata > Actinopteri > Salmoniformes > Salmonidae > Salmo > Salmo salar. Next base: position 91,516,462 of record NC_138300.1, on the reverse strand, counting down.
AACCCCGAGGACAAACCATCAAGGAAATCTTTTGGGGAGTTCACTGTGTTTTCAATTGTTTTCTATGGGAACCTAGATTTCTGTGGCACTTGGTTGCAGTTCCTATTGCTTCCACTAGATATCAAGAGTCTTTAGAAATTGGTTGATGTTTTTCTTTAGAGAAATTAAGAAGTACGGCTATTCAGAACGAGGGTCCAGCCTAGTGCACTCTAATGTTTTGGTGCGCAGGACCTGGAACGTGCTTCACTTTGTTTTCATCCGGTATTGAACAAAGTTTATCCCGACTTAAATTTTATTGATTATTTATGTTTTAAAATATCTAAAGTTGGATTAGGAAAGTTGTTTGAAATGTTTGGACAAAGTTTACAGGTAACTTATTAGATATTTTGTAGTCATGTTTGGTGAGTTGGCACCGGTGTTTTTCTGAATCAAACGCGCCAAATAAATGGACATTTTGGAGATATAACGATGGAATTAATCGAACAAAAGGACCATTTGTGATGTTTATGGGACATATTGGAGTGCCAACAGAAGAAGCTCTTCAAAGGTAAGGCATGAATTATATCGTTATTTCTGAGTTTTGTGTCGCTTCTGGTGGGTTGAAATATGATTGTCATGTGTTTGTTTGATGGGATGCTGTCCTCAGATAATCGCATGGTTTCCTTTCGCCATAAAGCCTTTTTGAAATCTGACACGATGGCTAGATTAACAACAAGTTAAGCTTTAATTTGGTGTATTGCACTTGTGAATGTATGAAAGTGAAATATTTCAAATAATTTTTGGGGAATTTTGCACTCTGCAATTTCACCGGATGTTGTAGAAACGTTCCGCTAGCGGAACCCCCAGCCGTAACAGGTCTAACCACTTAAATAGCTGGGAATCATTTAAAACTCCATCAATTAGGTTTAAAATGAACATCCAGAGAGTCTGAGGATAATAAATAGGATAATTTATAGTTTTTAAATTGTCCCTGAAATTCTGTCCAACGGTGATTACAACTGGTACCATGCTGTGTTTGTGTACAATCGAGAGAGTGGAAAGAAAGAAAGATTGAGACGGGGCAGAGGGGGAGAGAGAAACCGAGAGAGAGAGAGAAACCTAGAGAGAGACACACACACTCATGACTATTCTTTTGCCTTTGCATGTATAATAATGAATGGAAGAACTAAGCTGTGTCTATAGTTTTGGAGGCCCATTCCCTCTGAGTGGTCTTTCACAGTGTTCAGGGAGGATTTCATGAGTTGTCAGCTGTCTTTGAAATTCAGTGGGGTCTCCCCCTTGACTCCTCTTTATCCTGTAGGAGAAGAGAAAGCCTTTCATGACATCCTCATTATGCAACTTCAAATTCCAATCAGATATAATCAAATGTGTAAATGCTAGCTATACACTGAGTCTACCAAATATTAGGAACACCCTCTTAATATCAAGTTGCAATTCCCCCCCCCCCCCCATTTTGCCGTCAGAACAACCTCAATTCGTTGGGGCATGGACTCTACAAGGTGTCGAAAATGTTCGACAGTGATGCTGGCTCATGTTGACTCCAGTGGTGTAAAGTACAAGTAAAAACTACTTACGTCGATTTTTGGGGTATCTGTACTTTACAACTTTTAATTTTACTTCACTACATTCCTAAACAAAATAATGCACTTTTTATTCCGTACATTTTCCATGACACCCAAAAGTACTTGTTTCATTTTGAATGCTTATCAGAAAGGAAAATTGTTTATTTCATACACTTATCAAGAGAACATCCCTGGTCAACCCTACTGCCTCTGATCTGGCGTACTCACTAAACAGTGTGAGTGTTGGAGCGTGCCCCTGGCTATCCGTAAATGTAAAAAACAAGAACATTTTACTTGAGTCCTTTTCTATTAAGGTATCTTTACCTTTACTCAAGTATGACAATTGGGTACTTTTTCCTTCCTTGGTTGACTCCAATGCTTCCCACAGTTGTGTCAAGTTGGCTGGGTATCATGTGGGTGGTGGACCGTTCTTGATACAGACGGGAAACTGCTGAGCGTGAAAAACCCAGCAGCGTTGCAGCTCTTGACACAAACCGGTGTGCTTGGCACCTACTACCATACCCCATTCAAAAGCACTTAAATATTTTGTCTTGCCCATTGACCCTCTGAATGGCACGCCTACACAATCCATGTCTCAATTGTCTCAAGGCTTAAACATCCTTATTTAACCTGTCTCTTCCCCTTCATCTACACTGATTGAAGTGGATTTAACATGTGACATCAATAGCATTCCTCTCAATTCTAGTCAGGGATCTAGTCAGTCTATGTCATGTAAAGACCATGTTTTGTACACTCAGTGTATTTCAGACTTGATGAATCTGTTGGATGTAAAAGTGGATGACTGAAACTGTATGAAAAGTCATGATATACATTTTTGCCTTATCTTTGCCTCACATGAATGTAAACATGTCTTAGATAAAGTGAGGTGACTGAAAGGTAAGAGCAAGGGTTAATGTTGGCCAACAATCTACTCTGACTAATCCTGAAAGCTAAACTAGATTATTTAGCAGGCAGACTGTTTTGAACAATAATAAACATTTCCTCTAAAATTAGATACACGATGGCTTTTGTAATAAAACAAGAATAATATAATGCAGCTATCCTGTGTATTGTGCTCAGGTTTATTATTCAAAACAATGCAGATGATATCAAGTTTCTCAGCACTGTGAATCTCCCCTTTCATCCCTCTGTCCCAACCCCTTGGCTAGGAGCACCTTTCCTGGTGCCAAGGAAGCTAGGGTGTGTACTTGTCGAGAGCACCGTGGAGTCAACTGATATTGTCAGGATGCTAAAGTGGAGATGTGGTGCTGTTTTGAGGGGGAGAGACAGAGCAGAGGGAGTCCAGCCAGGACAGGGCCTTGAGTCACACCAGCTGCACCCTGTCTTTGAGGAGGAGATCGGATGGAGAGCTGCTCATTGAGGTTGGCAAACGCTGGCTCATAAACTTTCCCCTGCCTCTCCCTTTGATTGTCCTTGGACATCTGCCTGGCCCTCCCATCAGGAATGTGCGGCAGCTGTTTGCTGCAAGTGCCTTTGCCGTGTGAACTCAGGCCTGTGCACGGGGCCTGGCTTAATGAATTGAGCCAACTCAAACTGGGTCGCCTGGGACACTGGGCCCTGGGCCCTGGTACATAACTCTGCCCTGGGGATGACAGGCAAGTGCAGAGAAAGGGGCTGAGAAATGTATATTATGGAGGTTAACCATTTGCCCTCACACCGTAATTGGCTTAGATTGTCTAGCAACTGGATTTGCAGGGGGGGGAACCTGCCTTGTACAACAGCGCAAAAGTTCAGCTGCGCCTGACAGGATTGTGTGTTTACGCCTGGTGGTGTGCACGCGCATATGTGTGTGTGGGAGAGAGAGAGAGAATAAAAGAGAGGGAAAGTAGAAGTTAGACAGAAGGGAGTGTTGAAGGTATGAACATTAAGGTACAATGCTGTGTCAGGTGTTCTAGCTGACAAATCCTTAATGAAGGGAGAACTCTTTCAACTTTCTATGTTGCAAAGAAAACAAAGGAGGAGGGGTGGACCGTTAAATCTTGTGTTCTGTGTTTTGGGGGTAGACAGGGATATTGTTTCCACCTCATCTCCTTATCACCTTATCCTGAGAAACAGCAACAACAAAAAAGAGAAATTACCAGCTATTCGTTCTCTATTTGTAATCAGGTACTCAGTGCCAATCATCAGACCACACACATGGTTACGTGCATGAGTGTGTGCGCCCACATGCATGTGCACACAGACTCACACACTCACGTTCACACTTGCACTCATAACAACAACAAAAATTCCTCCTGCCAACACACTGAGATAGGTAGAGACATTGTGGCAAAAGGTACAATTTCAAAGGTGGAGGATGCTCAAAGATGGAAATTCCCTGATGCAGAGGAATGCTTTTTATTTTTTTTCAAGTCAAGGAGAGGTTAAGATCTTAGTGTCCCAACTCATCTGAGCTTTAGTCTAAAGTAGACAAGAGGATTACTGATAATGTGGGCAGTCCTCTCCCAAGTTGATCTGGCAAACATGCTTGGGTGCTGACTGAGGGGAAAGAGGAATCTGATGCTGCTGCCTGTTTGTTTGAAAGAGGGGATTAGACAGAGGATGCAGAATTCAGGAAGGTAAATAGCATAGGGGGATTGGCCTCTTTGTGACTCTCGTATGTACTACAAGTTAGGGCTCTGTGGCATTTGGGTTTTACACAGTTTGGTTTATAGCAGCCATGCAGATAAAAGTTTGTTTTATCTGTGATTGCACCCTAACATCTTACAGACCAACTATATATTTTCCAATTCTTGCTGTTTTTGTAGCTTTTTTTTGTCATGTATGGAGAGCCAGAGACAGAGCAATTGAATAGTAATAGGGGTATTATGCTCATTAGTAACTTCTGCGTTATTGCTTTTATTTTTTATTTCCTCTTTTATTCCTGCATGACTGGAGATGCTCGGTAGTGAGGGGAGCTCCATGGGCCATGATGAGTTGTTTAAAATCTAATCAGAAACTAACAAGTCCCTGGTTATTTGTTTCTGCCTCAATACTTGAGAGTTCCCAGATGTTGTGGAAGGTAGGGAGTCGATTGTTTATACAGCAGTGAATCTTTTCCAAACACACATTCTATCAGCCCGCATGGCTATCTATCAAGGGAGGCAGAAGTTACAGTTTTTCTGAAGTCAGGCAGGCACAAAAGCCCTTCAGCAGCAAATTACAACTCCCACCCCACCTGCTGAAGCCAGCGTGCTGGCGGCGCTGTGTTCAGACGGTAACCTGCCTCCGATCGATCGCTTGTTGTTGCAGCTGTGCTCCGGTTGATGGTTTATTTAAGGGGCTCCACATGCTTGTTGAGGGGAAGGCAGCTGAATACATAAAACAGGCTCTCAGAACCACTTTGTGGTCCGGGTAAGAGTAAATGGAATAATAAAATCCAAATGGCTTCATCCTATGTTCTGGGCTCATAAATCCAGCAAGTCACTGCTTACCTTTATGGTCCAATGCATGCAGGGAGAATGCATGCATGTGTGTTAAAGAAAGGGGTTGCTTTGAAAAGAAATACTTTTGGTCAACAGGATGGCCCCAATAATGCCATATCTAATCATCCATCAGCATGTCTTACACAAAAAAGGTTTACTGTGTCAGGAATATGTATTTAAGAAAGCAGTAATGAATTGTTACTTTGAATAACATGTTGTGTAGCATAAAGGAATAAAGGTTATCCTGTTTCTCCGAGGGTCCTTCACTATAGGGTTGTGCTGGTCAAGCCATGCTGAGAGTTTTAAAGTGCTTCTAAACTGTACTAAAACTTTCACAAGTTCCAGTTTAAAGTAATAGGAACCCTATAGTCTTCCTTAAGACCCAATGTGTCCCTACTATCTTGTATATTTTCCTGTTGCTTAACAAAACAATTGACAGAGCATGTGTTGTGTTAGTTAAAAGCTTCTGAGACAAAGAAGCAAGCATAGTACAGTAGGTTTCAAAATGCATACAGTCAAGTAGTTGCTTATGTAATATTTGTCTTTGTTGTTCAATCAAAGCTTGACTATCTATTGAAATGCATTCTTGCATTACAACTCAGAAAGCCAAAACCTTTTAAGCAAATGGTGTAAAGATTAGTTTGTTCAAGTCATTCCAAATATTTGCCAAGTTTCACCTGCTTAGATTGGCTATGAACAATGTCTATAGCCCCACCGTGTGTGCCTTGTCAAGTCAAAACTAAACAAAACACACTCATTCAAATACCTATATAGTATTATTTCTCAAAAGGTGTATACATCACACTATTATTTCACCCCTGAATTGTGTCCACAATGACTGATGAGTAAAACTTAATTTCCACACAAAATAGTTGACGGAGGTCTTTTACTCTGGCCTGTCAGCAATGCTTCAAGGTCGGACCATGACTATCTTCACAAAGAGGTCAGTGAGCAACACCCCTCTTCCTTTCCATGGGGCAAAGAGAGGATGTGTCTCCAACTTCCTCCTGCCACAGACATAGACAGGAAATGAGTGTCAGTCCAAAAACTCCGGAACTTAGCTATACATTTCAAAAACATATAATGTATTTACTTTTTTTTACATTTCTGGCTGAATTCATATATCCATTTGTTAGACATTCACTAAAACACAAGGTAAAATACAGATGAAATCTACCTTTTTGTCCAGCAAAATGTCCGTAGTCAGTATCAATAGAGGGTTATTAATAGAGGGTTACGGCTTACTAGAGACAAAATAAGTAACAGTCCATTTCTGCGTTCAATAATTTGCGTTTCTTTTCCATTTCATTATAACCAATGCTCTATTATTTCTAAAGGTTCCTAGTACCTAGACACAGCAGACGCATATTTAAGTTTACAGTCTAGTTAAAAAGAACACTGCATGGTTTGTCCATAAGCTGCATATGAAATATTACTTTCATTTCAAATAAAACAATAATGGGTATACACTATAGCCAATTGCAAAAGTGAAAGTAAGCAGGATTTCATGGGCCTTTACATCGGATGGTATCATCGGATGGGGCCACAGTGTCTCCTGACCCCTCCTGTCTCAGCCTCCAGTATTTATGCTGCAGTAGTTTATGTGTCGGGGGGCTAGGGTCAGTCTGTTATATCTGGAGAATTTCTCCTGTCTTATCCGGTGTCCTGTGTGAATTTAAGTATGCTCTCTCTAATTCTCTCTTTCTCTCTTTCTTTCTTTCTCTCTCTCGGAGGACCTGAGCCCTAGGACCATGCCTCAGGACTACCTGGCATGATGACTCCTTGCTGTCCCCAGTCCACCTGGCCGTGCTGCTGCTCCAGTTTCAACTGTTCTGCCTGCGGCTATTGAACCCTGACCTGTTCACCGGACGTGCTACCTGTCCCAGACCTGCTGTTTTCAACTCTCTAGAGACAGCAGGAGCGGTAGAGATACTCTCAATGATCGGCTATGAAAAGCCAACTGACATTTACTCTTGAGGTGCTGACTTGTTGCACCCTCGACAACTACTGTGATTGTTATTATTTGACCATGCTGGTCATTTATGAACATTTGAACATCTTGGCCATGTTCTGTTATAATCTCCACCCGGCACAGCCAGAAGAGGACTGGCCACCCCTCATAGCCTGGTTCTTCTCTAGGTTTCTTCCTAGGTTTTGGCCTTTCTAGGGAGTTTTTCCTAGCCACCGTGCTTCTACGCCTGCATTGCTTGCTCTTTGGGGTTTTAGGCTGGGTTTCTGTACAGCACTTTGAGATATCAGCTGATGTAAGAAGGGCTATATAAATACATTTGATTTGATTTGATTTGACTTTACAGTCAGTTGTCAAGCAGTTTCAGTTGACTTTTGTGGCCCTTGGAAACAACAAAGGTAAGTCTTGCAAAAGAGTCAGACGCTCTGATATTTGTGATATTTCTGTGAACTCCCAGGGGACTGAGCTTGCCCTAGAAAAGGCTGAGGGCTGAAAAACATTGTTAGAGCACCACTGCTTATGCAGACCTCAGGTTCAACGTTAGAGAACAGGGAAAAGCAGGCATATTCCCTAATACATTATGGCCCACTGCACAGACACAACAATAACCATTCACTAAGAAATGTTATAGTGCATTACTTTCAGTTAGGTATTTTAGGACTGATATTTATAGCGTCTATGTTGTCCCTCATAAGCAGCACAAATACATACTAAATGGAACAATGTACAATATGCAGACAATGCTAGACACCTTGGCATTAGGAACAAATGTCTAATATGTGCTAAAGATTAAATTATTATCATCACATCTCTGAATCCCAGAACAGCATCCTCAACCTTACTTGTCTTTTTATCCCCACATTTAAAACAGGGTTAATATTAGCTTAAACATGTACAGACAGGCATGATTTCACCCTCATCCCTTTCATGAAGATGCATGCTAGTCGTGGAGCAAAACCTGTATTACCTGGAATAAATCACCAACTGACCAATCTTGTAATGTCCATAACCTTGAGTTATAAGGTTATATGCTCTAATGTCACATATGGAATATATCTCAAAGGAATTGCAATAGTCCTATCACCATCCAGTTGGGTTTATAGTAAATGTGTAACATAGAAACGCATATGTGTAAACAACGCAAGAGGTCCTTTTCACATGAATGCAAAGCATTTCTACACATGTATTCTTTCTACTGATTGCATGCAATATAAATAAGATCAGCCAATCATTAGCAGTAATATGAACTTTGTTTATTTATTTCCGGGCTAAAGTCATCCAATATGTCAACAACATAACACCAAGAGGACAGTAAAGGTTTGTGCCCACATGTAATGGAAAATTATGTTTAATACAGTATGTTTCTCATTGATAAAGAGGACAGGATAAACAAATAAACCCCCAGTTTAATCTTCAAATGCCGTAAAGCAGGTTCTTTCTTACCTTACTGAACCATTTTCAGGACACAGCAAAATCCCACAACATGAAACTGCACTTATACTGCATGTCACCAATTGTCAGTAGCCACCTAATAGAGCCTGGATTCGCCTCTTAACCTTGAATTTGTGTCATCACTTCTTGTACCTGCTACACTTTCTGTAACCAGAAACATCCACCCATACTCGGCTTTTGACAGGCTCTCTAATTACCTTTGCTATTTACGGTGCACTGGCCGTCTGCTACTGATTTCTCTATTATCTTGACAGTCAACGAACTGGTCCCATTAGAACACTGCTGCTTGAGGCTCGCCTCCGGCAGGCCTGAGCTTTAGCGACCACAAATCGCGTCTGCATTAAAAGTCACCATGTAATAACTGTCTTCAGCTTTATCGCTAAACTGCCTATTTTCAGGGAGAAGACAGCCTCTTTGTGCCTGCACTTGGGCTTTATTGGCCTTTATTGACTGACCCAGGCACTCTGTTTGAGAGTTATAAGCTTTGAGGGTCCTAGAGGAGCACCTAAACCTTTTTTATTCCTCTGATCCATCCTTAGTTGCTTCTCATCTCACGGCCCATGCAAATGTATTGAGAATAAATCTAGGCAGTGTAGGTCGTCTTGAGCAAAACTGAAGTGCAGGTATAGCTAAGATTAAGAACAAGGCCAGTGTGCAGTTCTCAATCGAATTCTACCTAATAACCATCAATTTGCTGGTTGAGGGCGGTAAATGTTTGCTAGCTAACATACGCTGAGTGTACAAAACATTAGGAACAGCTTCCTAATATTGAGTTGCACCCCCTTTTGCCCTCAGAACAGCCTAAATTCGTTGGGGCACGGACTCTACAAGGTATCGAAAGCATTCCACAGTGATGCTGACCCATTTTGACTCCCATGCTCAATTGGATTGAGATCTGGTGGCTGGTGTTTGGGCCACTACAGTAAGCTGAATTCACTGTCATGTTTGTGGAACCATTCCTGGACAATCCTAGTCTTATGGTGTGGGGCATTATCCTTTTGACAAAATCCTTTCGCAGATGGCTACACTGCTGCCATGAAGAGATGCTCCTGATTGGCAATGATGTTCAGATATCCTGTGGGATTCAAACGTTGCTCCACTTTTATCAAGGGGCCCAGTGTGTGTCATGAAAACTGGGATTCATCAGACCAGGCAATGTTTTTCCAATTCTCCAGTGTCCAGATTTTTCGTTCCTGCACTGCAACCGCAGTTTATTGTTTTTTTGCTGAAAGAAGTAGATCTCTATATTTCGTCAAGGTACGATGAGTTGTGCATTCTTTTATGGGTCTTTGGAAACCAATGTTGTACTGGACTGTCAGTTGCTCTGCATAATTTGTGTCAGCCTCCTTTGTCCTCTTTCATCAATGACCCGTTTTCAAACACTGGCCTGCCATTGGCTAGATGTCCTATGAGTGGTGGTCCATTCTTGATACACACGGGAAACTGTTGAGCGTGAAAAATCCAGCAGGGTTGCAGTTCTTGACACACTCAAACTGGTGCGCCTGCACCTACTACCCTACCCTGCTCAAAGGCACAAATATTTTGTCTTCAACATTCACCCTCTGATGGTACACATACACAATCCATGTCTCAGTTGTCTAAAGGCTTAAAAATAAAAAAAATTACCTCTCTCCTCCCCATTATCTACACTGATCGAAGTGGATTTAACAGTTGACATGAATAAGGGATCAATAACGTTCACCTGGATTCATTCACCTGGTCAGTCTATGTCATGGACAGAGCAAGTGATCATAATGTTTTGTACACTCAGTGTTGAGAATGTTTAAAGTGAGCTGTTGTGTGGTGTTTTTGTAGACTTAATGGGCTATTGCTTACATTAGATACTAGTGTGTCGCAGAAAGAGCTTAATTACTAACTAGCTGCAAACAATTTTACTAGTGCTTACTAGTATTTAGCCCCTTACCAATCCAACAATGCAACACGTTATTTACAGAGCGGCCTAATATTGTAATATGGGTTATATTGAATCCTAATGTTAAGCAAAATCAAAAGCACCCTTGAAAATGTTCAACAATATTACTAATGTCGATCAGATTGATAAGGCAGAAAACGTTTGAAGCTACCTTAACCCAACACCTAGCAACCTCGTCAATAGGTTTCGGATCTCTTAGCCTAACAGCTAAGGTGTTTAGTTGACAGTCGCATGGTACCGGATTCAAGCCCCAGTTGGGACTACCCTCTGACTTCGCTACATTGGTCAGAATTGGGCGACTGCGCATGCAGCGATTGAGACTGTGATCAGGCATAAGGAACATAAAATAATAAAGCTTGAGGATGCGCTCACTGAAGGAAGGGGCTAGTGTAGCAACCTTAACCCTACACCTAGCAACCAGGTTCAAACCCTGGTCGGGACTATCTTCTGACCTTGTTACACCTTATTTTAATTGTGCAAATCATCAGGTTATAATGTGAATATTTGGCCCATAAAGGGTACCCGGCCTACCTGCCTATATATTCATTAGAGGTGGAGTAGGAAGGGGTCACTCTCATGTGAGTGGGGGGCGTAATTTGGTGTGAATTAAGTTTTTCACAGCAGAGAGGTGAGCAAATTAAAGGGCTCCAGAAATTCAGGCCCACATTTCCACTGCACCCTCTCATTATAGAAAGGTTTCACCATAGTACTTTCTTTTTTGTCACAGGGACAAAAATAAGCAAACTCAGATGGGACAGGGCTCAGCCAAATATATTGTCAATAAATATCAAAACAATTTTCATTCAATCTATACCAGGCGGTGTCAGAGGAAGGCCCCAAATATGGTCAAAGACTCCAGCCACCCAAGTTATAGACTGTTCTCTCTGCTACCGCACAGCAAGCGATATCGATGCACAAAGTCTGGAACCAACAGGACCCTGAACAGCTTCTACCCCCAAGTCATAAGACTGCTTAATAGTTAGTTAAATAGTTAACCAAATAGCTACCTGGACTATCTGCATTGACCCTTTTTGCACAAACTTTTTTGACTCATCACATACGCTGCTGCTACTGTTTATTATCTATCCTGTTGCCATCGGTAGTCACTTTATTCCTAGTTATACGTGCGTACTGTACCTCAGCTACCTTGTACCCTTGCACATCGACTCGGTACTGGTACAACGTGTATATAGCCAAGTTATCGTTACTAATTGTGTATTTATTATTACATTTTATTCCTTTTCTGTTATTTCTTGATTTTCTTTCTCTCTGCATTGTTGGGAAGGGCCCGTCAGTAAGTGTTTCACTGTTAGTCTACACCTGTTGTTTATGAAGCATGTGGCGAATAACATTTTATTTTAAACTGAACAAAAATATAAACCCAACACGCAACAATTTTGGGGATTTTACTGAGTTACAGTTCATATCAGGAAATCAGTCAATTAGAATAAATTAATTAGGCCAAATCTATAGATTTCACATGACTGGGAATACAGATATGCATCTGTTGGTCATTTAAAGAAATAGGCCTCACAATGAGCCTCAGGATCTCGTCACGGTATCTCTTGTGCATTCAAATGCAATTGTGTTCATTGTCCGTAGCTTATGCCTGCTCATACCATAACCCCAGTGCCACCATGGGGCACTCTGTTCACAACATTGACAGGAGCAAACTGCTCATCCACACCACACCATACACGTTGTCTGCGGTTGTGAGGCTGGTTGGAGGTACTGCCAAATTCTCTAAAACAACGTTGGTGGCGGCTTATGGTAGAGGAATGAACATTCAATTATCTGACAACAGCTACAGTATGGTGGACATTCCTGCAGTCAGCATGTCAATTGCACGTACCCTCAAAACTTGAGACATCTGTGGCATTGTGTTGTGTGACAAAATTGTACATTTTAGAGCACCCTTTTATTGTCCCCAGCACAAGGTGCACGTGTGTAATTATCATGCCGTTTAATCAGCTTCTTGATATGCCACACCTGTCAGGTGGATGGATTATCTTGGCAAATGAGAAATGGTCACTAACAGGGATGTAAAGTAATTTGTGAATGAAATTTGGAGAAATAAGCTTTTTGTATGAAATCTTTTTTGGAATCTTTTATTTCAGCTCAATAAACACTTTACATGTTGCGTTTATATTTTTGTTCAGTGTATTTGATCAGATTGCAAAAAACTGTTGGCAAATGTGTTGTTGCATATTAATAACTCCCATTACATTTTATAGAAAGATCATACATATTCTTTCATTACTAATTTGCATGTTAGTCTATACAGTGGCCTCTAGACCAATCAGAGGCAGCCATGTCTACAGCCGGATTCTCGCGGTCGGTCAGTAGGATTTCAGGGTTTGAAGTCAATGTTGAGGGTAAAAGAGGTTAAGGGCGCGTTCCTACGCTTAGACGTTGTTGACGCCTGGCAGATCTTACAACACTTGGATAGGTATTTTAAGTATCAGCTAACCACATCATATGTTATAGAAATTTGTCAGCCAATGACACAGCCGGTGACGTGGCCCGCAACCATTGGTTATTGCGTTGCCTTAGCTGTGGAATGTGCTGTAAACCTTTGACATTTGCTTTGACACAAGTCGGCTATTTTTACACTGAGCCTCCTCTGCTAATACTAGTCTGGATGTGTATGGGGTATCAAGTTCCAAATGTCACCATTTTAATGTCACTGACCAAATATACATTTTACAGTTACATTTTAGTCATTTAGCACACTGTCACGGATGTTGTAAGAGACGGACCAAGGCGCAGTGTTTGTTGAGTTCCACATATTTATTTAAAGTGAAACTTCTTTAACCAAAACAATAAACAAGCAACACAACGTGACTACGTGGTGACACAAGCACCAATACAAACAATATCCCACAAACACAGGTGGGAAAAATGGCTACCTAAATATGATCCCCAATTAAAGGCAACGATTACCAGCTGCCTCTAATTGGGAACCATACAAAACAACAACATAGAAATATTGAACTAGAACACCCCCTAGTCACGCCCTGACCTACTACACCATAGAGAACCAAGGGCTCTCTATGGTCAGAGCGTGACAGTACCCCTCCCCCCCAAAGGTGCGGACTCCGGCCGCAAAACCTGAAACCAACTGGGGGGGTGACTAGTGTCGGTGGTGGCTCCGGTGCAGGTCGTAGCCCCCGCCCAGACCCCGGATCCGGCCCTGGCGCCGGGCTGAACACCGTGCCTGGACTCGGCATCGGCGCAGAGGAAGGCTCCGGCCTTGGAGTGGTACTGGATGCCGGGCCTGGACCGGGCACAGGCGCAGAGGAAGGCTCCTGCCATGGAGCTGGACTGGGCGCCGTGCCTGGACTGGACACTGGCGCAGAGGAATACTCTGGCCCTGGAGCGGGACTGGACGCCATGCCTGGACTGGGCCCCGGCGCAGAGGAAGGCTCCTGCCATGGAGCGGGACTGGACACCATGCCTGGACTCTCCGGACCGTTGACCATCACTGGAAGCTCCGGGTCGTTGACTGTCGCTGGAGGCTCTGGGCCGTTGACCGTCGCTGGAGGCTCCGGGCCATTGACCGTCGCTGGAGGCTCCGGGTCGTTGACCATCGTTGGAAACTCCGGACCGTTGACCATCGTTGGAAACTCCGGACCGTTGACCGTCGCCGCAAGCTCCGGACCGTGAACTGTCGCTGGAAGCTCCGGACCGTGAACTGTCGCTGGAGGTTCCGGGCTGTAGAGGCGCACTGGAGGCCTAGTGCATGGAGCCGGCACAGGATGTACCGGGCTGGGGAGGCGCACTGGAGGCCTGGTGCGTGGAGCCGGCACAGGTGGCACCGGACTGGTGACACGCACTTCAGGGTGAGTGCAGGGAGCAGGCACAGGACGTACCGGACTGGGGAGGCGCACTGGAGGCCTGATGCGTGGGGCCGGCACAGGACGTACCGGACTGGTGACACGCACTTCAGGGCGAGTGCGGGGAGCTTGGGGTTTCTGTGGCCGCGGTCCCCGGCGTCGTCGCTGTCCTTCCTGCGTCCTCTGCAACTCCCGCCAAGGAAGGGTCTCGTGTCCTCCCATGATCTCCTCCCATGTCCAAAACTCTTTTACCTCATGAACACGCTGCTTGGTCCTTGTGTGGTGGGATATTCTGCCACGGTTGTTGTAAGAGACGGACCAAGGCGCAACGTTTGTTGAGTTCCACAACTTAGAAGTGAAACTTCTTTAACCAAAACAATAAACAAGCAACACAACGTGACTACGTGGTGACACAAGCACGAATACAAACAATATCCCACAACCACAGGTGGGAAAAATGGCTACCTAAATATGATCCCCAGTTAGAGGCAACGATCACCAACATAGAAATATTGAACTAGAACACCCCCTAGTCACGCCCTGACCTACTACACCATAGAGAACCAAGGGCTCTCTATGGTCAGGGCGTGACACACACACTCTTATCCAGAGCGACTTACAGTAGTGAGTGAGATAGAGTCCTCCCGCTGACCTCTGTCAGTACAGTTTAGCTATTTCTCTGCATTATCATTATACCATCTGTGTGGGACACCATGAAACAAACAACTAAGCCCTCGCTGCATCTAAATATGATCCAGTCAATTATCTTGACATATTAAGGTCCAAAGATAAATAGGTGACAAATATCTGCAGAGGTCACAGTGACAGAACAATAACTACATATCTTACTTGACTTTCAGCAGTAGATGGCAGGCAGAGGGGATTGCATATGGGAAATTTAATTGAATTACATATGGGGAATCTACTGGTTGCTTCATAAAAAACATAAGGTGGCATTGACTATCATAACAAACAAATGTGGACACTCAATAGATGTCACTGAAAATGTGTTGTGTTCTGACCTGACATGATACTATAGCTGAGTTTGAAGAATCTTTTTAAGTATCACAGAGAAGAGTTAAGGGAGGAGAGCCAAAAGGTCAAGTGTTTGGTATTTATTTTAAAATGTAATAAAATGTTAACTGTCCTCTCTCCCCTCCCTGCAGCATTAACACATTTTATTATCTTTTAAAAAAGTATTTTGAAGGAGGAGAAATTCCTGAGAAATGATCCTTTAATTGAACTATAACTAACTCATCCCTTTGGGGAGTTAAACTATTTCAGTGTCCAGGTGGCAGTTGTCGATATTCAAGTTTTGAATTCATCCCTGTGGCATAAGCGACCAAATACATTGATTTGTAATCCTCCTTGTTGCATTGACTCATTAAGCTACAAGAGGCTTTTTGAAGGCTGTTGATCCCTGATATATGTAACACATTTGTTTTAATTAAGTGTGCACACAGCATGGAAATTGGATACTTGACTAAATGACTGAAACCAACAATAATACTACTAATTGCAATCTCTGTTTTAGTTACTGTGCCTTTTGGATCAATACTTAGAGAAGCGTGGTATAGTGTTTCAAAAAACTGAACATGGCTTGTCAAGCTTTATCAGAGAGATGAGCATAGCTGTGTTGCAGGTTGTTTAACATAATTGTAAGGATGCTTGTCAGCCCTTCTGAAAATATATAGGACAAAATATGTCGTTGTGCAATAAACATATTGCTTATCTGCTTGAGTTGCAAATGATTACATATTATCTAAATATCTACTATCATTTCATATCAACATACGGCCCTGCCGTGTCCCACAAACACTGTCTTTTTGGACCTGTAATGGATGAGGTGAAGCATATGCACAGGCCAAGGCAACGTTGCTAAACTACAAAATCCAAGGAAATAAAACACTCAGAGGATTAGAACAATTTAGAAAGGGACCCCCTTTTTTTAAATTGTGTCTTCACAGCGCTGCAGCTATTTCTCTCTGCACAGCATGAGCTCCAGTTTGTGGCTTTTAATAACCTGCCTCTCCAAGCTCCTCCCCCTTGAGACACATTTTTCCCCACTTTATTTGTGCTGCTCTGTTTCTACATACCAGCAGCTGCAAGAAGGAGTGAGCCGTGGCAGCAAATTTCTTCCAGTTGCTCCACACGCTAATCCTCCCCTTTTCTTCTCAGCTCAAGCATTATATTGCAGTTTCATTGACTGGGAGGTGTTGTGTTGCAGTGGAATCAATAGCTGAGGGGATCCCAGCCTAACGATTAGCTTGTCAGTCAGGCCTCTGTGGTTGGAAGGAGGGAGGCAGTGTAAATCCCAGAATACCAGGGGCCACCGGCATGGAGAAGCTGGAAATTCTGGGAGCTGCCGATTGCTGCGCACCACCTGTTGTAAGAGGCAACATGTGCTGAGCGTATTAACCTTTCTGCTACTGTGGTTTAACCGCTGCCATTGGTCTCCCCATACCATCTAAAGTATTTAACCATGTGAGTCAGATACACAGCTATGGGAGAATCAAAGAGACAGCAACATTTACTCTGTGTTCATTCTTAAAAGCACTATTTCAGGGGGATCCAATTCAAATAACTTTGTCTTATAAATGCTTGCATGACATGATGATAGGGGAAGGAGTTTTTTTCCAACCCTGAGAGTTTTTCTTGGTCAGGCTGTGTGGTAAGGAACATCTCTAGGCTTTACTATGATATACAGTGATACTGTATGTTTTGTACTTTGATTGTACTGGAACTTGACACCCCAACTTGTCACACTAAAACATTAGAACTAGAGTCATTGTATTAGTACTGGCAATTGATTGGTCAAACATGATGTCATGCATGTCCAGTATTTTATAATCAAAGCTTATTTCCACATTCCTAGGAAGTAGAGATGTAAGTGTCATTACTGTCTGTTTCTTGGGGTTTAGAGTACACTGTGTCATATTTGTTTTGGCGCATTAAATCAATCCCTCAGGGTCAATCCCTGGAGACACTGGATCTGTATTCATTTCCTTGTGCACTAAGGAAGAGTAATTGTAAACTATTTGTATAGACAGAGCAAATCTTTGACCTTTCAGAGATATTTGGACCTCATCCCAGAGTTGACACACAGTTCATCATCAATAGAATGCCATCTGATATTTAGAGTGTACATACAGCATAGACAAAAAGTAATTATGTAATGTTATACGTCTTCTTTTATGCATCATTTCCCATGTGTGGAAGTGTGGCCTGTTAGCAGAGGCCTTTTTACTGAACCTCACCCAAGTATACCTTGTATTGAATACGGAATATAGTTGCATATTGTTTTCCTGTAGCTCTATGGTTTCCCTAGAAAAAGGAAAAACATGTACCATTTTAGCAGGATAGGCAGTTGATGGGCATCCAAATCCTCCATCAGATCATAGTTTTGAGGTCTGCCGAGCTCCTCAATGGGCAAAACCATGATGTCCATTTCTGCTGAACTTTTAACTCATAATAAAATCCATGTCTCAACCAAGTCTCATTTTCATATCGTTACATCCGAGTTTGAATGTTAGGGTTCTGTGCAACATGTTACAAGTATATTTACATTTGAGAATGACTGGTTAACAAAGTACTGTAATGGAAGGGGCAACTCAGGGTTAAGCTACAACCAGTCAGAGATGCTGCTCTTTTAAGATCACAGCAAAACATGAAATGCAAAGAAAAGGACATCTGGTTGTTTAGCAGCAAAGTTTGTACTATACCATCACAATCATAAATGACCCATAATAACTGTTTTTTTTTCCTTTTTACAAAGCACACTCTTTTTTCACCAAGTGAAACACTACAGGCCCACTTCTCCATCCCTCTCCCTTTAAATACTTTTGCTTCACCGGTCATCCAGTGGACTGACAAGGAAAATTAACGACTGAATACTTACACTTGGTTGGCAGGTACTGTAGCTGGGGCACATTGCATAGAAAGCCTGTTGCTTATAATCAATTGAAGATCCTGTCATCAGGCCTGGGATAGCAAAAAGCAGCTCAGATAGGAACTGGAGGCCAGCTGGTGCAAAACTGTCACTGGGGGAGAGAGAGCAGGGGCACCACTGGAGGAGGGGTTGAGTCAAGGGCAGGATGGCATGTCCTGTTGGTAGAGGACTATGTGTGTGTGTGTGTGTGTGTGTGTGTGTGTGTGTGTGTGTGTGTGTGTGTGTGTGTGTGTGTGTGTGTGTGTGTGTGTGTGTGTGTGTGTGTGTGTGTGTGTGTGTGTGTGTGTGTGGGCGAGAGCATTGTGGGCCTCATTAACACTACTACATTAATGGTCAACACAGCCTATCTGCAACACAATGATAACTCTACACGAATACAGTTTATCACATGAAACAGAAGGGATGCAGTCTTTCATAAATGTATTCCTTTTTTTTATTTTTTTATATTTATGTATGTTTAGAAACCTTATGTAAAGCATGAGACAGCCATTTATGTCAACAGAGACCTCTCTGTCTGACTCCATAAAGTCACTTAACATTTCATGATCTTTCTTTTAAAGCAAAATAAAAGTGTCAATTTTGTCTATACAACATTTAATGTGTCTGGCTAAGCCCTCTGTTTATCAGGGAATCTGGAGCCTTTGTTTCACCTATGACAGAATGCTCCAACTCATTCAAGACAGGTTCTGTTTGCCTATAAAATACATATTTTGGTCAAGAAAACTACCTCTGCAAACAGTAATTACGCCAGTAAAAAAAGAGCTTTGAGTTGGGGAGTTCTACTTCATTGCCAGCCACAAAGAGAGGCCTCCATACTTGGTGAAAAACTAGAACTGCGAGTACCCTCTACAACAGAGTGTGGTCACCACAATTCTCAAGTGTCCAAGTCCTGTTGAATAGCAGATAATTAATGTGTGTTATGTGTGTGTGTCTTTGTAAAGAGTTTGGCAAGAAAATCTCTCAAGAGTCCTTACTGAGGGATCTGGGAGAACGTTCTAGATCCCAGGGAAAAGACTCTTCAAGAGGGAAAACACACCAGCGTGTTAAGTTATTAGCCCCACTTTGCGTGGTGTATGTGAAACAAGCTCTCATAAGAGCTGCTGAGAATCTCTTAACTCACATTACTCCTCCTCCTGGTTTTGTCTATTTTTCAGGACCAGGTTAGAAGGGTCACCCTCTCCATGTGGATAGGTCCACGGGCCAAATGATCTTGCTACAACGCTCAATTAGCGGCAAGCCCTCTTTTGAGGTAACAAAAAGAGGGCTTTACATTTTAAAGACATGAAAAAAAGACAGACCTCAAAGTAAGGTGAAATTAGGGGTATATATGTGGGCTCAACTCTAAGCAATGATTAGAATGTGTTTGCTGTCTTCAACATGGTCATTTTACACGTTGTATTTTTCCATCAATAATATTAATTATGCTACGTACTCAACCTAAATTAATGGCAAATGTGCAATTCAAACCATATGTTTAGGTTATTGGTGTAACGGTCGTCTGTGGAAGAAGGAGTAGACCAAAGCGCAGCGTGGTACGTGTTCATGATGTTTATTATAACTTGAACACTGAAACAAAAAAACAAAGTGGAACAAAATGCAACAGCTCTGTCAGGTGAACACACCAAACAGAAAGCAACTACCCACCCCAACCCTGTGGGAAAAGGCTACCTAAGTATGGTTCCCAATCAGAGACAACGATAGACAGCTGTCCCTGATTGAGAACCATACCCGGCCAAAACAAAGAAATACCAAAACATAGAAAAAGGAACATAGAATGCCCACCCTAGTCACACCCTGGCCTAACCAAAATAGAGAATAAAACCCTCTCTATGGCCAGGGCGTGACAGTACCCCCCCCAAAGGCGCGGACTCCGGCCGCAAAACCTGAACCTATAGGGGCTCCGGTGAGGGACGCAGACCCCGCTCCACCTCTGGCATGGCCCACTTCGGTGGCGCCTCTGGAGCGGGGACCCTCGCCGCCGACCCCGGACTGGGCACCGACTCTGGCAGCTCCGGACTGGAGGGCGACTCTGGCAGCTCCGGACTGGCGGGCGACTCTGGCAGCTCCGGACAGGCGGGCGACTCTGGCAGCTACGGACAGGCGGGCGACTCTGGCAGCTCTGGACAGGCTGGCGACTCTGGCAGCTCCGGACAGGCGGGCGATTCTTGCAGCTCCGGCAGGCGGGCGACTCTGGCAGCTCCGGACAGGTGGGCGACTCTGGCAGCTCCGGACTGGAGTCAGGCACAGGACTCACCAGGCTGGGGAGACTTGCAGGATGCCTGGCTCTGGCCGCAGGCACAGGATTCACCAGGCTGGGGAGACATGCAGGAGGCCTGGGTCTGGGAGCAGGCACAGGACTCACCAGGCTGAGGAGACATGCAGGAGGCCTGGCTCTGGGAGCATGCACAGGACTCACCAGGCTGGGGAGACATGCAGGAGGCCTGGCTCTGGGAGCAGGCACAGGATAGACCGGGCTGTGGGGGAGCACTGGAGATCTGGTGCGTAGGCTTGACACCACTCTTCCAGGCTGAATGCCCACTTTCGCCCGGAACGGGCGGAGCGCAGGCACAGGACAAACTGAGCCCTCCCAGCGCCCCGGAGACACAGTACGCAGAGCCGACGCAGGATACCCTGGGCCGAAACGGCGCACTGGAGACCAGACACGCTGAGCTGGCACAATCCTCCCTGGCTGGATGCCCACTCTCGCATGGCACTTGCGGGGGGCTGGCATATAGCGCACCGGGCTATGAGCGCGTACTGGAGACACTGTGCGCTTCACCGCATAACACGGTGCCTGACCAGTACCACGCTGCTTCCGGTAAGCACGGGGAGTTCGCCTGACTCCGCCAATCTCCCCGTGTGCCCCCCCCAAAAAAAAATATTGAGGGGGGCTGCCTCTCGGGCTTCCTTGCCAGCCGTGTTCCCGCATAACGTTCGCTCCCCTCTCCTGCTGCCTCCGCTCTCCTGGCTGCCTCCACCTGTTCCCTTGGGAGGCGATCCCTTCAAGCCAGGATCTCCTCCCATGTGTAGGATCCCTTGCCATCCAGGATATCCTCCCATGTCCAGGAGTCCTTCTTACCATGCTGCTTGGTCCGTCGGTGGTGGGTAGTTCTGTAACGGTCGTCTGTGGAAGAAGGAGTAGACCAAAGCGCAGCGTGGTACGTGTTCATGATGTTTATTATAACTTGAACACTGAAACAAAAAAACAAATTGGAACTAAATGCAACAGCTCTGTCAGGTGAACACACCAAACAGAAAACAACTACCCACACCTACCCTGTGGGAAAAGGCTACCTAAGTATGGTTCCCAATCAGAGACAACGATAGACAGCTGTCCCTGATTGAGAACCATACCCGGCCAAAACAAAGAAATACCAAAACATAGAAAAAGGAACATAGAATGCCCACCCTAGTCACCCTAGTCACACCCTGTCCTAACCAAAATAGAGAATTAAACCCTCTCTATGGCCAGGGCGTGACAATCGGACACAGTTACAGTTGGAGGATGTCTATAGGTGGATCCCTGGAGGCTCCAGTCCAAGTAACAGCCACCCCTAGCAAGGTCACATTCTGTCACCAGGTGCTCAATTAAAAGGGGCATTAAACTTGTTTATACAATATAACAGCAATATGGAATGAGGCAGTACATTTATTGTCGATAAACAGTGGGAGGACACTTACTCCTGGCAGCCTGCCCACAAGTCACATGAACTGGACTGGCACAAACAGCCTCTAAGATAATACAAGAGACACATTTGGGACATGCTAGTGATAGCTGCAGCCAAACAGAGAACAAATGTTTGTGCTGTACCCTACCCTTCCTCTACATGCCTTGCAGAGGACTAAACGCGTTCTTGAGAGGTGTCAGCTACAATGGAAACTGTCTGCACAGCTTTATGACGTGGGACCCATGGACACTGACCAAGTTCACAGCAGTATGAAAAATACAAATAAAACAATGACGCCATTAATGTGGTGGTGCCCCTTTGATTATGATTGTGCCAGGGACTTCAGCCTGCCACTCACTTCCTTCACTTACCACCAGCTCCACCCGCTTACCTGCCAAGAAAGTCTCATAATAAAAGCCCCAGCCAGATGAAATAAAATATTTTACTCTGTCTTTATTTTTACGGTATAGTTTAGTTGGAATTTGACTTGGACAAGCAACTTGCGCTGCCTTTGGAAAGCTCACTGTTTGAAATCGTGAAATTTGGATGGCGTAAACATATAATGTGGAGTGTAGGTTGTTAAAGAATCTCATTTTGAGACTACTGACACATGCACTTTAACTGCTTGGTCAATCCCCCAAATGTCATTACTTTAACCTGCTGAACAAGTAACTTCACCTCAGATGACCTCATACAAAATTAGAAGATTATGCTTAGGTTAGTTTGTATTGAACTTTACAGCCTCTCTCCCTCTCGCTCTTTTGCACTCTCGCTTCCCCTATCTTTCTCTCTCGCTCTCTCTGTCTCTCAAAACGCTACACCACATGTTCGAACACAATAATACTCTATAATGTGTACAAATGTTCGGAATGTCACATATTCCTTCAAGCTTGACATTGGCATTCACATATTTTGAAGGGTTTGAAGTTCATCCTGGTCAATATGCTGTATCTTAACCTGTGACAAGGGTTAAAATATCAACTGTGCAAGGAACAGATCCACAACTTTACACAGAATACATTTGTTCTATTAACATGTCAGCCAATATTAAGTATTCTTATACTGTGTTCACTAAAAGTTAAATATTGTAAATCTGCTATGCAGTTATAGACAATGAGTAGTATTGGTAAAACAAAGTGGTACAGGAGAGCCTGTTTTCTATCTGTCTTTAAAGGCCATTTTCAGCTCCGGCTTTGCAATCCACAATAAACAAGATGCTATTTCACAAACGGAGGCTGTGTTTATCCCCAAAACACACAAGGAATGCATAAAAGCTCTCTCCTTGCATCTATGATTTAAAGTGTATTATAGCCTATTATAAAGAGCTATTATGAATGGTTATAGCATGTTTTAGAATACCTATTACTGGCCTTGTGTACTGTATTATGAAGGCATCTGTAGCTTTTAGGCAATTAAAGACTAAAAGTAGTATTGAGCTGTTATGAATGTGCCTTAAAATGCACTCTGGGGTGGTTATTGGTTCTGTATGTGCAGTCAAAGTGCATAAATATAAGAGTTTATTTCCAAAATGCTATATCCACCCATTTTTCATGTGTTTTTCATCAGAAATGATTGCATATGGGTTCCTTCATGTGTGTGTAAAATATTACTGTTATCAGATTTTTAATTCAGAGATTTTAGATGTGCATGAAAATCTTCTTTTTTTTTGCAAAACGCTATATATCCATTGGTTAGCTGGAATGGAATGTTCGTATCCTGTATATATATGAATGCACTTACTGTAAGTCGCTCTGGATAAGAACATCTTCTAAATTGCTAAAGTGTACATACATACAGATCTCATAAATCTTTAATTTAATATTTTTTAAATATTGATGTCACCAATGTACAGTTCTTTATTAAAAATGTATTTATTTGTTACATTTGACTGTGTAAAACCTAGCAGTACAACTTATTTCTCTGCGTGTAAGGTGGATGTATAGCAGTTTGAAAAAAAAACATGATTATTTGTCTCAGAAATTAAACCATAAACAAATACCTGTCTGTCATTGAACAACCCTATGCCTCGATTATATGGTGAAAAAACACACCAATCTCTTTCATTTCTTTAAACATTAAAAGCTAATTTAACATTTCTGAAAATGGATATATAGCAATTTAGAATGAAATCCTTCATGTACAGTATATGTTACCAAAGTATTCACACACTGTTTTTAATCCATAACTCCATCTGCCAAAAAAGGTTATCCTCTTTGCATGCCCTCTGATCTACAAATAAAATCTAAATGAGTGATACTATTTGTGTGTTTATTCTGAGATGTGTCTTGCTTATGTTCTATTACAGGTGTGTTCCTACATAAGTATTGCAACTGTCACTGTTATTCTTAGAGGAGTGGCATGTAGCTAAACTAAAATCAAAGCCAGTAATTTGTGGTTGATGGCACACTTTGAGATCAGTTCAATCTCAGTGCCTGAGGCGTCTACGCACAGGACTTGATTAGAGCAAATGACATGAGGGAGCTACTTCTGTAACCACAGCTCAGGGTGAATGTCATCGTGGTATTTCTGAATGAGACCATGTGGGAGGATCTTACAATGTACAGTATTCAAACAAAAACCATTGTCAAGAATAGTAGATCTGACTACAAAAGTCTGACATTTTAAAATGTTTTGTTTTTCAAGTATTGTGATGATTTAATCTGTTAAAAAATATACTTTTAAGTTTGCATAGAGGCTTCTAAATTCGTAATCTGAATGAAGGAATTGTCTGGATGCAAACTTGAAACGTCACTAATCAGAAACAACAGATCAACTGTTTTCAAAGCTCTCTGCACTCAACCTGTGGTTTTCTACAAACCCACTCCAAACATTGTGGTGAAGGAACAACTGTTTTGAATCATAAGAACTTCATTGGTTCCTGCTTTATCTGTATAACAAGTGGCTTGTGAGCTTCAGGGTAAGACAACAGATCTTATCAAGGCTATAGGACAGTAAGGGAAAGGGGGCTTAAGGCTTGGACCCAGGCCTTGTGGGACATTGTTTTACAATGTAATCATTGCAAATAATATGCAATAAATGACATACACACTTAGATGCACTCAAGCAGGTAAACATTTACAAACATTTAAATGAAATGTTCATTTTATTCCAAAAATGTTTGTTTACTTCATTATCTTCTACTTTATTGATTTTGAGCCCTTGGGATAGATACTGTGTAATCCCCCTAAACCACACACACTCACACACACCTTTCACATCACATCTCCTCTTGAGGAATTAGAGGAGAGACAAAGGCAGAACATTCTTTAAGCTTCCCTCTGTTCTGAATGGGAGTGTGTATATCATGTCAGAGGAGTGGAGCTTCCTATGGATTCATAAGCCTCTTTGGGTTCCCCCCTCTTCAGTCCCTTGGCCTCTTTTACTTTATGTCAGTTCTCTCTCCTCTATTTTTCTCTCTCTCTGCCCCTCTCTCTCACTCTCTCTCTGCCTTCTCTCCCCCTTTCTTTATTTCTCTCTTTCTCTCTCTTTTTGTTTGCTGTCTTTAAGAGGTTTTTAAGCCCAGCCAGTGTTTGTAATTAGCTCCCTCATTGATTTGTATTGGGTTCCCAGGTGCCTGTGGGTGATAATGAGACGACCAGGCCCTCTTTCTCACAGCAGGCTGAGAGCAGAAACAGAAACCGGGCTTTGTTCCCTGGACAGGAAAAAGACAAAACGCTACTAGAACGTGTGTAGAAGGTCCCCTGGAAAATATGAACAGGCATTCACAGTAAAAAAGAAAGCTCAAATTAAGTGAAACAGAAGGCCGTTATAATGACGGTCACCTCTAAAGTGTGAAGTTGGAAACCCTTTAGCAACCTGATATTTGCAATTTCAGGGCTATTTTGGAAATTATGCAGAACCCATTTCCATGAAATATCCAACTCAATGTAGTGGTGTAGTTTCTCATTATTTTTTATTATCGTGGAATTTGGGTTTTATGAATGTTAGGTGTCAGCATTATGCTATTACAGTACTGTTGATCCCTAAAAACACAACCATTGTGGTTAAGACCAGGCACCACAGACTGAAATTACATTTTTGTATCCACTTATCAATTTTGAGATCTGTTGGTATTTTGGTCCATTAATATTAGTATTTTCAAAAAGTAAACATAAAAATGTAAAAATCTTGATGAAAATGTATATTTTCTTTAGTTTACCATACTACCATCATCAAAACTTTATGAATTTTAACCACTTTAAAATGTACATACAGCCATACATTTCAAAGCTCACTACATTGAATTGCACATAATTTAAAAGCCCATTACATAGAGAATGTAACAAACTGGACATTATGTATTAACTTACTTTGAAGATATGGGGATTGGGTCTAAATAAGTGTTTGGCGTTTAGTAGTCTACATTCAGTGTACTTGCCTTTATTAACTGCCATTTCCGGAAAGTCAGACACTTCCCACACGCCAGAGTCATTTTCCTCAGCTTCAGAAGCATCTACATTCACCAACTTTTGTGTGGTTATCCTTCGATATATTCTCGAGACTTGCTCAGATGGAATTGTTGATTTGTTGTACATTTTGTATTGATAAAAATTTGCCAAAAATGCATTTTACGTATGTCTTTAATATTTGACAGATAGAAAGATGAAAAAAATATTCATCCACCGTCTATTCTGAGTAAGTCCAATCCTGGAGTGTCTTCACAAAATTATATAAAAATATGTAGGCTTTGTGGGATTTGCAAATATGTGCATATTTAAAGCGATATAGCCTCATTTCTATATTTGTATACAATATTTCAGAAAACAATTAATACAAAAAAGTATTATATTTGTATCTACATTCAACTGGAGATATGATTAAGGGAAAACAATCACTATTAGGGTGTGGTGCCTGGCCTTAAATTGTCACGTGTTTTCCTTTACTGGAATCACAAAGTGTAGTACATATTGACAAACAAAAATGTATTGCAATGTGTTGTACACTGATATCTGGAGGGAATAACAAAGATCTAGATTTAAACGCTTTGTCTTCCAGGTCAGAGTTCAAACTCCCTGGGAAAGCTGTGGGCGTTATTCCCAAACCTTTTAAGATCCATCCTTTTTTCACAAGCCCCACATTTAACTGCACTGCTGCCGGAGCAATCCATTATTGTGTCAAAGTTCTTGTTCTGCTCCGGCCTGGAAGCATGGCACAACAGCTTGTTTTCATTTCAGTAGGAGAAAGCCAGGACTATGTTTCAAGTCCCTTGCTCCTCCAGATGTGCCTTGATCAAGGGAAGTTGACTAAGCGCTTTGTGTCCTTTAAGACACTAATGTGATTATGTTGCATATTTTCAGCTGATTCCCATTGCTATTAGTCATTGTGTGGGGTCTCTGACTCAATGGTCTCTATCAGGATGGAAAGCAGGGAGATTTTTCTTTCAGCTGTGTCTGGTTCCTAGCCAACCAGAATAAAACTTTTTGTTGTGTGTGTGTGTGTGTGTGTGTGTGTGTGTGTGTGTGTGTGTGTGTGTGTGTGTGTGTGTGTGTGTGTGTGTGTGTGTGTGTGTGTGTGTGTGTGTGTGTGTGTGTGTGTGTGTGTGTGTGTGTGTGTGTTTGCATGGTGGGGGTAGGGTACCTCAATAGGGAAGCTAAGGGAGTATACAGTACTTGGAGATAGAAGCCTGTCTTTGAAGGTTATATGGTAAACTGGAAACTTTGTTAGCTTGCAAAACAATCCATAAGATCTTTCCATCCTCTTAAGTTATTTCAGTTTGAATCGTTAAGGATACTTTCTTTTGTATTTTTTTATGTGAATGTGCAATCAGGTGTGAATGTTAAGGATACTGATTTTGGTCACACTGGACATGAATAGTTACATGGAGAGAAAATCCTGTTGATTTCCTGGTCCACATCTGAACAAAGGCAGATAAAAATATGTCAGAAAAAGCCTTTGGCACCTGGCAGGATGCATAACTGTATTCTGACCTTTCCACACTCACTTAGCCTTCCACACTGAAATTAAATGGCGGAAAGCAATACTGAGACCAATGCAACGTATTCAGAAAACAAATGCTGACAATATTTTTGTTGTTGTTGTGTTTAATCAACAAAATGTAAAGTTCAATTTAAAATAAAATAATTCACATGCAAATTTTACTTTCTTTTATTATTTTTGTTAATATACCTCAATCAACAATGGGTAAACAGCTTACCAACCAATCACACAGGTATACAGAGACCTCCTTACATCCTTGAATATATCATTCTTCACTATTTGAGAATTTTTGCAAAGCTTACCACAAATTGGATAGAACATTAATGTGTAATTCAATGGTTCTATAATTTTTTCTGAGAAGCGTATTAATAAGTACCATTGAATTTGGCGGTGGCAGAGTGCGGCCTCAAAACGTTCAAGGTTTTTACTAGGTCTGCACTTTCACATTTGTAAGGAAACATTTTGAACGCAACAGAACACTTCAGTCTTTGCAGGTCTGACCTTGATAATTTATATGACAGCAGACTTCCCCAGGTATCCCAAAGCTTAAAAATCTAACTGAATGTTTCTTCACCTACACATTTTCTTATTCTGGCAACTGGAACATTTAGAAATGTGAATCATATTGCTATAAACAAATGCATTGGTGAATTGGTGAATTGGTGAATTGCTCTTGTAAAGAACCACCCCATAAACAGTTGAAGTCGGAAGTTTACATACACCTTAGCCAAATACATTTAAACTCAGTTTTTTACAATTCCTGACATTTAGCCCTAGTAAATATTCCCTTTCTTAGGTCAGTTAGGATCACCAATTTATTTTAAGAATGTGAAATGTCACAATAATAGTAGAAAGAATGATTTACTTCAGCTATTATTTCTTTCATCACATTCCCAGTGGGTCAGAAGTCTACATACACTCAATTAGTATTTGGTAGCATTGCCTTTAAATTGTTTAACTTAGGTCAAATGTTTCTGGAATTCTTCCACCAGCTTCCCACAATAAGTTGAGTTCATTTTGGCCCATTCCTCCTGACAGAGCTGGTGTAACTGAGTCCGGTTTTTAGGCCTCCTTGCTCGCACATGCTTTTTCGGTTCTGCCCACAAATTGTATATAGAATTGAGGTCAGGGCTTTGTGATGGCCACTCGAATACCTTGACTTTGTTGTCCTTAATCCATTTTGCCACCACTTTGGAAGTATGCTTGGGGTCATTGTCCATTTGGAAGACCCATTTGCGACCAAGCTTTAACTTCCTGAATGTTGTCTTGAGATGTTGCTTCAATATATGCACATAATTGTCCGTCCTCATGATGCCATCTATTTTGTGAAGTGCACCTGCAGCAAAGCACCCCCACAACATGATGCTGCCACCCCTGTGCTTCACGGTTGGGATGGTGTTCTTCGGCTTGCAAGCCTCCCCTTTTTTCCTCCAAACATAATGATGGTCATTATGGCCAAACAGTTCTATTTTTGTTTCATTAGACCAGAGGACATTTCTCCAAAAAGTACGATCTTTGTCCCCATGTGCAGTTGCAAACCACAGTCAGGCTTTTTTATGGCAGTTTTGGAGCAGTGGCTTCTTCCTTGCTGAGCGGCCTTTCAGGTTATGTTGATATAGGACTCGTTTTACTGTGGATATAGATACTTTTGCACCTGTTTCCTCCTGCATCTTCACAAGGTCCTTTGCTGTTGTTCTGGGATTGATTTGCACTTTTCGCACCAGTTGTTCTGGGATTGATTTGCACTTTTCGCACCAAAGTACGTTCATCTCTAGGAGACACAACACGTCTCCTTCCTGAGAGGTATGACGGCTGCGCGGTCCCATGGTGTTTATGCTTGCATACTATTGTTTGTACAGATGAACGTGGTACCTTCAGGCATTTGAAAATTTCTCCCAAGGATGAACCAGACTTGTGGAGGTCTACAATTTGTTTTCTGAGGTCTTGGCTGATTTCTTTTGATTTTCCCATGATGTCAAGCAAAGAGGCACTGAGTTTGAAGGTAGGCTTTGAAATACATCCACAGGTACACCTCCAATTGACTCAAATGATGTCAATTAGCCTATCAGAAGCTTTTAAAGCCATGACATTTTCTGGAATTTTTCAAACTATTTAAAGGCACAGTCAACTTAGTGTATATAAACTTCTGACTCACTGGAATTGTGATACTGTGAATTATAAGTGAAATAATCTGTCTGTAAACAATTGTTGGAAAAATTACTTGTGTCATGCACAAAGTAGATGTCCTAACCGACTTGCCAAAACTATAGTTTGTTAACAAGAAATTTGTTGAGTGGTTGAAAAACGAGTTCTAATGACTCCAACCTAAGTGTATGTTAACTTCCGACTTCAACTGAAAATCTTACATTTTATACAATCTTGTAGCAATGTTAAGAAATGTGTGCTGCCACCCATGAAGGTAGTCTCTAAAAATGTTTACACTGTCACAAGCCAAGAATTGCCTCAGCTAATTTGAAGCATGCTATCTGACCAGTCAGCTTCCCATCTTGATGCTAGCCGTTAACTCGAAGGGTTAGGGTTAGGGATTGGGATTAGGGTTAGGCATGCTAGCAACTGGTTGAGGTTTGGGTTAAGGTTTTTAAGGCTAAGGGTAGCAAACATTAGCAAACAAAAACATGACACTAACATAATATAACTCCTTACTTGAGTCTAATTCCCTGCCTCCCCCTCCAAACAAACATGCACTTTTTTTACCACAGATCTTTAATCGTTCTGTCCAACACAAAATATTCCACTCAACAGGGCTCAGATGCAAGATGCAAGGTGCCTAGTTCCAATCATGATCTTTAGCTTGTACCACAACCATCCCATCAGATTGGTCTAGTCCAAGTATGGGGTTTTCAGTCAGTTGTCTCTGTGCAGGTAGAGAGTTAAAGTTATTTAGCATCTCTACCCAAGGTCAGGGAAGGACCCTGATGAGTGGATAAACACAATTTTTCTGCATAGAACCACGTGTGTCATCGAGAGTCAGGGATTACTCTGTGATTTCTGAACTTTGCATTACGACAAACGGGATAATCCTGCTGTAGACAGTTTGTTAAATGCAAGAGCCACTTTCTGGGTTACTCACTGTTTGGAGCAGATTAGTGGAGGAGGGTAGTGGATCTCATATGGCCCGGTCAGGGGCCATCACTGCAGGGCTTAATGGATTAATGCTCCCCTCTCTCTCTCTCTCTCTCTCTCTCTCTCTCTCTCTCTCTCTCTCTCTCTCTCTCTCTCGCTCTCGCTCTCTTTCTCTCTCTCTCTCTCAGAATCGGTGCACTCTGGTATTCTTGTTTGACACTTACAGTACTCTCACCAGTCTAGCTAGCTGAAGTGATTGACTTGTGATGCAATGGACTTCCATGACAAGAGCCATTTTCCTATAGAGTTGGGGAGGTGGGCTCGGAGGCTAAATCTCTGTTTAAAGACATCACAAGCCTGCTCCATCAACAGACAGGCCATTACAGCGTATGTTGGATAAGATGTAATTTCCCATCTGCTTTATGGCCATTTCTGATCCTTGGGCTCTTGTCAGTGAACTCCTTGGGAGAGATATCATCAGTAATATAAGGAAGACTCTGGCAATACTCAGGGCCTTAAAAGGCACTTCAATTCCCCTGGCCGTGTGGATGGCTTAAGGAATGTGAGAGCACAGGTCACAAGTAAACGGTTTGCAAACACTGTATCAAATTGCACACATTTAAGTGGCTTAAAACAGCTTGGATGGTCAATTTGAAATATGTGACTTCCGTTTAGAGTAGCCTCAGATATTCCCTAAACCTTAATTACTTCCTGAAACATGGGCTGTCATCATCTAATCATGTGGTGTAACCACACATAGAGGGAGCACACTGCTAAATTAACTTGTGGGTAATGTTGTTGGACAAATGATCCACCAAATACTTTGTTTGACAAGATTACCCCACCAAAGTTCTTGGTGTATGCTTCTTTCAACAACAAACAATTTGTTTGCGATAGTTTATTCAAGAATGGACCGAAAATACCAATTCATTCTTTGTTAAATATCTTAATGTGTTTTAATGATGACTTTGGACAACATGTGAATACACATCTTGGAATACAGAGAGGCCATAAATGGTAGTTGGAGTAACGGCTCATTAGATGGATTATATTGGGTAAAGAACTCTGAGTAGCAGAAACAGTAGAGTTCAACACTGCAAAAGTAGTATGGCCCTTGTATGATGGTGGGGGATTTTTCTCCCTCATTATCGGCAAACAGAAACTTGGCATGTGTAATGACTTATGAATACGCTGTTGAGGAGAATACAAAACAGCATGAGCCCTGGTCAGGCCAGGAGTGCTGGAGTTATAATATGAACAACTTGGCTCCACCGCAGCATCCCTACACATGTTATTGTTTGTTGCCAAACGGCTCTTTAATTAAGAACAACAGTAAATCTGAGGTAAAATAATTGTTCGACTAGTTGAGAACATGTGCCCATATCCCACATTTTCGCTACTTCCTGTTCCAACCTAATATCAGGGAGACATTCATTTCAACGGAACCAATTTCTTCACAATAAATTGTGCAAAAATGAGAACAAAGTAGGGGAGACTATAACTGAAGGATAATTTATGAATCGTTTTCTGACTTTATCCATGATTTCAAAGACGTCCTTGAAATGTTCTCCATCCCATTCAGTCCATCTCATCTCAAAAATGCATCCTTCTTCGTGTCTCTCAAATTACATTTATGTAACTCTTTTTCATTATTAGTCATTCATAATGTGTGGTGTCTGATCCAGCCCTTGTCTACTCTCTCTCTCTCAGGATTTGCAACCCAGAGACTGTCTTCCCACTAGGTTCTGTCCTCCCAGCCCACTATAGCTACAGTACAAAGAGTAGCTCTCTCATCTCCCAACCGCAACCACCCTTGCGGCTTGATAAACCCAGCTGTTTCCCCTTGTCTCTCTTGCACACACACCCTCTCATTCTCTCTCTCTTTTTCCCTCTCATTCTCTTTCTCTTTCTTCCTTTCATTCTCTCTCCCCCTCTCCCTCTCCCTCTCTCTCTCTTTCTCTCTCTCTCACACACACACACACACACACACACACACACACACACACACACACACACACACACACACACACACACACACACACACACACACACACACACACACACACACACACACCACACACACTTTATGTAGTACATCTCACAAACTCCCCCAAATGAGCTAAGGGAAAACAGGTCATTTATACAGGGGGATTACATTTAAGACAATGACATGTTTTAGCTGGATCCGTCATTGCGTGGGATGCATATCCAGCTGTGTCTCTTCAACCATGATACATTTCACTTGTAAAACATGCTCATTAGTTACTCAACACTTCTTGGGCTGCCAGACAAGGAATTCCTGTTGACAGTTTTCCCCACCCTGTTCCCTCCCACAGTCTCAGAACCTCCCACCATGAGGGCTCCGGGACTCTCCCTTGCTCTGCTCGTGAGAAAGCTAATCTCCCATAAGTTAAGGGTGAAGTGTTCATCCAGGAAGAGAAGAGCTTATAGATCTAGTAAATCATTTATCATAATGAGGTACACGGGGCTGGTGTGTAGTTCAAGAAAAGACATCTTGGGTCTCTTTGACAGTATCATTTGTAAGTAAACACTACAAATGTCATGTTCAGATATTTTTAGGTAAGATCTCATTTTGGTTCCATATTGTTTTGTCACATGTTCATCTGTATTTGCTGTGTGTTTCTTAGCCTTCCTTCTCTTCTGCTTTCCATTCTGTGACATGGACATCGGCCTATGACAGGGAATGCTCAGTTCCCAGAAGGAGAGCCTGTCCTGCCATATGGCATTGAACCAGCCCAGGACATTTACTCCATACATCCCACAGACTGCCTAAAATAAGCCATGTGCATTTTTTTCTGACCAAATGTTGAATAGTTTGAGACCTACTGTATCAGGCACAGGGATTCAGGTTTTTTATGTAACAAGGCAAGTCAGTTAAGAACAAATTCTTATTTTCAATGACAGCCTAAGAATAGTGGGTTAACTGCCTTGTTCAGGGGTAAAACAACAGATTTGTACCTTGTCAGCTCAGGGATTCGAGCTTGCAACCTTTCAGTTACTAGTCCAACACTCTAACCACTAGGCTACCCGCCGCCGACACAGATCCTTTAGACCTTTTTATGTTTTTATTAGCAAGTACAGAAAATTGTAACCAGAATTTGACACTTTATTTGACATGTTTGCTAAGTCCATTTTATGAAGATAACTTGTGACTGTATGATCAACAATCAATCAATAGGGGGCGGTAGCACTGCTTCGGAATGTTAGGTTGAGCTCTCTTCTGTTTACAGAGGTATGGTTTACCACACTAACACATGAGGAAGGTTAGCGGACGCCATGGTTAGCGGACTCCATGGTTAGCGGACTCCATGATGACGGAAGTTTCTGATGAACTTCACCAACGGTGTGGAGCCGAGACAAGGCTTTGTGGAGTCTAGCTCCGACTACATTGATTTGCCCAAGGTCAATACTTAAAAATATATATAATTATGAAATGCCCACCTTGTACCCATGTTTCTCATCTGTAGTTGCGTGCCTTTCTTTGTTTGCTGACATCCATACTTTTTCAATGAACGTTAATAAAATACAACATCCATTTGCTTTGCGTTGCCATCTTAGAGCAACAACAATGAACAAACAGCCGGTGGATTTATTTGATTAACGTTAAATTGAAAAAGTATGGATTTCAGCAAACAAAGAAAGGCACGCAACTGCAGAGGATAAACATAGGTACAAGGTGGTTTTTTCCTTGGGGAAATCGATGTAGTTGGAGCTAGATTCCACAAAGCCTGGTCTTAGCTCCATTAGTTCATTAGGAACTTCCTTCACCATGGAGTGGAGTTTAGTCTGCTAGAGGAAGGTCAGCCTTGAGCTTGTCCCTAGAATTGAATTAAGACAACCTCCTTTGATTCTACAGCATAGTTTACATTTGGCTGGAATTCTTTCCTTTGAGGTGTCAGAGCTGACTGTACAGCAGTGTTCCTCCTTGGAGCTTCATTTCAGGAATGCAAATGCCTTGGGCCCAGACAGGCAGTGATTTATCTTCTCATCTATCCTTGCACACAACTGCTTGTGCCCTTGTGTCTGCCTGTTGCTCATTCCTTCCTCCTCTCAGCCAGCGCGTCTACCATGAGCTCTGGGACTCCCCCGCGTGCCCGTCTGCCCTACCTCCCCCCACACACACTCACCCTGGCCCTGGTGCCTCCCCTAACCCTGCCACAGCAGACAGTGACTCTGGGGGGGCACAGTCAACCCTGATAGGGTCAGTC
This sequence comes from Salmo salar, assembly GCF_965601325.2. NCBI lineage: Eukaryota > Metazoa > Chordata > Actinopteri > Salmoniformes > Salmonidae > Salmo > Salmo salar. Next base: position 91,481,418 of record NC_138300.1, on the reverse strand, counting down.
TGGTCAAAACCATGTGGGGAAGGTCCCTACACTTAGAGTATCAATAATATGAGTACTCACTTTGCTGAACTGAGAGGCACTGCAGAGTGCATTACTACTTACTGTAGTGTGTGCTGTGTAAGAGTGACCTGATATCCACACTTGCTTTCTGCCAACAGAGATTACTCTCAGAGGAGCACAGTGGGAGCTCCTGGCAGCCCAACCTGCTGCTCCCTGACTCATGTGGACGAACAGAGCATGTGCGGGAAGGGATGCAGGTTTATTTTTCCTGTCAGAACAGGGTATGAACAGCAGCAGGGCCAGCGCCTGTGGAAAAGTCTCATATTTCTAAAACACTGTGGCCCACCCTTCAGTAGAGCAATGGTACAAACGATGGCTAGACATGTCTGCCTGTATCCTTGTATTTCATCTTCAGATGTCCCCTGTCCTTTTGCACTATGACCCTCACCTTTCTCCTACAGCTCCTCCTGCTTCATCTTGAGTTGTAATTTCCTCGTCCATGCTTGTTGTAGGGTGCTGCTGAGAAACTACCGCCTGGTGTGAGGTCAGGTGTTATTTATCACAGCCGTCTCACTGGGAGTTGACATTCTTAAAGGTGTTCTAATTGAGTCTCCTTGTCTTTTCTAGGACATCAACAGATATATCTATGTCAGGACACCTCACAGCTATATACTACCCGCCTCACAGAGAAAGACAAGAGATGACTTATCATTCTTCATGAGCTTAATACAGAGCGGGGGACACATCTGTCTCAAAACATGAGGTTTTGCACATTTTCCGGGTATTTGCATAAATGCTTTATAAATATGCATATCACTATTTTCAGAGGTCACACAGTGTTAGTAAGCATTTTCATTTTAGTAAGTTATATTAGGTAACCTGCCAGGTATGCCTACAAGCAGAATGAAGCACATCCTTGATCATTCAAAAAAGGTGTTTGCGTCACACTTTATTTGAGTTGTCCGTCTGTAGATGCTCTACAGATAATCATACTATCAACAAACTATCTGTTGATAAGCAACTGCTTGCTAAGGTTACAGTTATGGTTAGGTTTAGAATAAGGGTTAGGATAAGGATTAAGGTTGGGGTAAGGGTTAAGTTTAGGGTAAGGATAAGGCTTAGGGTTAAGGTTAAGGGTTAAGGTTAGTAGATAGTTAGTTGAAATATTACTGATGGACTATTCAAATAAAGTGTTACCAGGTGTGTTTGCTAAAATTCTTCTATTTGATAGTTCATTGCAAATGATGGGGGATGTTTCACCCTGTTTCCGTATGATTGTAAAACCAACAGGGCAACAGGTTCTCTAACTTTATCAAAGTTAGCTGACGCCTGAATAGTTCAAGACCACATCTGTGTTGCAAAGAACAAAAAAAATCAGGCCAACCCCTCTGACAGTGTTGACATTTATGGGGCAAAGGCTCCATGCACATTTGCGGAGGTCATCGGAAAGTAAACACCTGTTAATGGTTACCTGCATGACGAGCAGATAAACAGGTCAAGGTAATGATTAAGCCAAGGTTGGTTAGGTTATAGGCCATGTGTGCACAAAAGCATGTTGGGCGAAAGCAGGTTCATGCCGGTGCTAAGGAGCGAATGTAATTGTTTTAGGACAGGGATCTTTGACTTGTGATGTGTGAAAGCAATAGATCTAGAGGGTACCTCTGGAGCACTTTAGAAAATTGGGGAGCCACACAGACACTTGATCGCAGGGACAGCAGTAAAATATGCCTGTTGAAAGCCATCAGAACTCTTATGCAGGTATTGTATAGTGGGTGGGTTGTTGGCTGTTCGTGGTAAAAATGAAGACAAAAAGCACTCTCAAGTTCACAAGGTCACTTCCACCCCAAGGATAAAGTAAACTGAGCGAAACTGCACAAGCTGCAACTTATCAAGCCGCCTGCATGCCAGAGTTTTTTTCTTGTTTTCTCATTTTTGTGAGTGTGAATGTTTTTGAAAACAAAACAGTGAGCTGACTGTCCTCAGCACAAGTATTCAACATCAGCAAGATAACAATTCACACTTTTCTGCATTGTAAATGAATACAGTACAAGAGTTGTATTAATTTATTGTGAAAGGACATGATACACATACTTGATAAAAACATTTAAATTGGGTTTTGAACCCCAACATTTAAAGTCCTTGAGAAAAACACATTTTTGTGGACCATGAAATAAAAGGAAGTGTCCCCTTTTGTTTGTCCATGGTCATTTTTTTAATTTAATATAAAAATGTGGTTACCTTGTTCAATGAAATGTCAAGCTAGTGAAAGAGGAGAATTGAAGGCTACTTCAAGGCTAGTGATTCAGTGACGAGGCTGTAAGTACTGTCCTTTCACAGTGTACACTCGTCAGTCCTTGGGGGTCCAGGAGAAACATGAGGGTAATCATAGGCATCAATGGAATTCACCATCTTTTTGCCCTCATGAAAATCTGTTGATGATTTTGTGGAAATGTGAAGCGTTTCCTCATTGTTTGCAACCATGCTTCTGACACTTGAGTAATGTGTCAGGGCATGGAGAGCTTACTTCTTCTGTATGAACCATTTCAACAGTTGATCATACATAAACACCATAGGAATATATGCATAAAACCTGCATATTTGTGTACATGTTTTTTCCTTTTTCATTACCCTAAAATTAGGAAATAAACTGTGAAATGTTTTCGAGTGCTTTACATTTCATGCACTTCAACTCTCCATCAGACGGGATTGGAGATACAGCTAATGTTGAAAGTGTGAAGGTTTGCCAGTTCTCTGTCTGTTCAATGTCAGGCCAGGTTGATGCCAGGCCAGGTTGGTGCTTGTAAAGTGTTTCTATATGGGTGGTGTAATTTGTCCAAAATTAAGGGCGTGAAGCTAATCTATAAAATCTTTTTATAGAGTATTTCAAAAAAGAAATCAAGAACACCAAGTAAGTAACAATTATTACCTGTTATACTACTGGTTGAAATGGTGTTGATTTATTTCAGATAACTGCACTTTTGCAAATGCTGGCTAGATGGCTTTTATGTAGTTTCAACAAAATATACCTTATTACAGTACCATATCAAAACATCGGATCCAACTTTCCTTAAACCAGTGCAGTACTCCTGTATAGTCTCTCGGACATCAAACTACATTTATGTGGAATATGACTTTACCTAATGTCACATTCCTGTGTGACCACTGCATATCTTTCCAATTTGGTAAACCTGGGTCAAGATGAGAGAGGATGACACACAAATCATTTTGTGGTATTCTAAAAGATCATAATCTTAGTAACTCAAGTCTGTGTTAATCAAAAAATGTGATGTTTTCATTGTTATTAAGCCCCCTCAAGACCTAGATTGGTATCATAAACCCGACAATAGGCAAAAAGTGGAGGAAACCTTATTTTGTAGGAGTGAGGGAATAAAACCCTGGCATAAATTACACGAGTGGGAGGGTTGTTCAAGTATATATCACCCCAGCAAATAGTGTAACATTAAAAAAGGAGAAAAAAGCAAGGGTCATCTGGTTTCCACTAAGAAGATAAAATGGTTCACTGGGAGTATTTTACCAGCCTCTTTGTTACTGGGAGGTGTCCATGCTGCTCTCTCTATCATCATCCAGTTGACACAACATTAAAGGCTTCAAACAGACGTGCTGGGTCCCTTAATCAAAAACTAATTGTAATAGATATTGGGGGAGTGCTAACACTCTGACTGCTCAGGCTGGTATCAGTCATCCAAAGCTGGAGATATCATTCAATTCAACACAGTGATAGCTGAGACAGGGCAAAATAAGTGTGAAGTGCTACATTTACTCTAATACCATACTCCATGAGATAAATTCACAGTGAGCTTATCAAGCTGTGTTAAAAAGGAATTGAAAAACAAAACAGGAAAGTGATCTCTTCAAGGTGTTTTGATATGAGCTTTTTTAGAGAGTATCTTTATTTTGGCCAAGGCTCATTCCTTAACACTACAACGTGTAGTCTACTGAATGGCTGTTTAGCTTCAATCCCCAAAAGTTAGCATGTCACCTAGTTAGAAAGTAGTGATGACAATATTTTAGAAATATTTTAATATCAAAAATAAGAAATTGCAAGTTTCTTTGTTGTAATAGTTTTAAATACAGTCACAGAATACAGTAGCATAACGGTCAAGATGTCGTGAAAGAAAAAACGATTGGATTTAAACAGGTGCATGTGCGTTCTTGCGTGTGAAGTGGGTGTGTGTGTGCATTATGCTATGATAGGGATTACTAGCTGGTCATTCCACTTAAAAAAAATTGAGCAACACAAGGTTTAATTACACTAATTGATTCCTTTTGCATTTGTATTAGTTAGAGTCATTATAATAGCAATTCTTCTCATTGGCATGACATGTTGGAACTTTAAGGATGTTTTTCTTATATTAACCTTCTTGACAATCCCCAGTTTAGCATATTGGAATCCCTGCCAAACTCCATGAGCAAGGATGTAGCAGGCTGTCTTGTCAGAATGCAATTCCCATCTCCTGAGATGATTGGGTTAGGAATTAGGAGTACAGATACACTTGTCTTCCTCACCATGTCGGTGGCTTTGGCAGGGTCCGTTCTTTTGTAGTTAGTTATGCAGCCTCTAACCATCTTAATCTCTGCCATGTGGGTGTTAACGACTTGACTATAAGTGTATATTAGATAAAAGCTCGGTTTGTATAGTCAATTAAAAGGTTGATGGTGGAATTAACGTTAGTATTAATGTAGGCTTTTATAGAGAGTACTTTATGCCTCCACAGTGGATGGAGGGAGACATAACCCAATCCTTTCCCCCATGATTTTGAATGCACTGCTAACTGATACAATCAATTTCCACTAGCATTGCTATATTCTCCAAAAAAGATAGACAGATTATTTTGGATGTTCCTAAATAACCAAACAAATGCTAAAATGGTTTGGCGTAAACAACAACAACCTAGGAAGTTGAAAATTAGCTAAAATTTGAAAGAAAAGTGAACTGTCCCTTTAAGCACCCATTGAACCCCTACCTAAACTGGACAACGGAATTGGATTTCTTCCTCTTTCTCAACATTGACACATATCATCAGGCAACTGGCAAAAGTTTGAATGAGCTTTGGTGTGCAGTCCCAACTTTCTATGTTTCATCAGTCCTATTCACGTCTATGTTTATGTATAAAGATAATGATATGCCCATTGATATCTTGGATACAAAACCCACATGTCTAGGATTTTCTACTTAGATATGGGGGGCATATTTACCACAATATCCAGTTGTATGATGCTAAGGAGTTAAACTGTGTGCCCTATCTGGACACTGGCTTGGGAAAGTCCGTTTTCTACTACCAAAAATGTATGCCTGAGCAATGTAATTGGGAAAATGCATGCAGTACCCACCCAGCACCACCACTCATTCTGCTCTTCCTTGTGGATAACAAATGGGCCTTTTCTCTGGGAATTGAGGCTAAACGATGGTTTCACTTAGAGAGCAAAGTGACTGTCCATCTTCATAACAGTTTCTCCATCAAAGAGCAATGAATCTCATCCCATCCCACTGGCTCTGATTAAACACAGGCAATGGATATCCCCTCTGTGTAGGCCTGCAAAGCCAGCCCCTGTGTCAGCCTCACACCTGCAACGATCAGTTTCTTCTACTCTTGTAAAAAATAAAAATAAATACATACATCTGCCCAGGGGAGCACACGTCCATTTGACACCTCCATTTGATTCAAATTACCAAAGGCATTTCTTCTGGGTGAGGTCACATGGAAAATGCACAGGTCACAGAGTTCACTGGCTGAGGGAATTTCACTCTTTGTTTACCTTTAAACATGTTTGGGCTTTCTCTAATTGTGAAGTGAGAACATTATGCTAAAGGAGTGTTGCACTTTTCAAAGTTTGAGCCTCTTATAATTGTAATTACTTCTAAATATATCTGACAACAAACAATATTAGATTGAATGTTACAATGAAATATTTACCTATAGCATTTTACCCTGCTTTATGCAGATTGTCGCCTATTTATAGTATATAGGTATAACATTTGCAACTATGTTGATATACAGCTATGTACATATACAGCAATTATGATATACAACTATGTTGATATACAGCTATGTTGAGCTACAGCAATTATGATATACAGCTATGTTGATATACAGCTATGTTGATATACAACGATGTTGATATACAGCTATATTGATATACAGCAATTATGATATACAGCTATGTTGATATACAGCTATGTTGATTTACAGCTATGTTGATTTACAACTATTATGATATACAGCTATGTTGATATACAGCTATGTTGATATACAACTATTATGATATACAGCTATGTTGATATACAGCTATGTTAATTTAAAACTATTATGATATACAGCTATGTTGATATACAGCTTTGTTGATATACAACTATTATGATATACAGCTATGTTGATATACAGCTATGTTGATATACAGCTATGCTGATATACAGCCATGTTGATATACAGCAATTTGACAAACTAGGGTGATGGTAAGGGCTAGTAGATAGTTAGCTGAATACAACAAAATAAGAAGAAACACACTGATTGGCATGGCATTGGGCTCATGGTCAGCCAAATCTAATGAATCCTAGCATGGGTTTGTATTAGGTTACTATCAATTTTAAGGGGGTAACATTTTACACCACTCTTGGCTTGAGTGTGGCACGCTGGTGGCACATACACTGACGATAATTTCACATAGTCAAAGATATTACCCTGTAAGACAACCAGCTAAGTCAACTGAGTTACCCTGATGCCACACAACAAACCGTGAACGCTTAAACACACCAATGCCTGTTACACTGACACTTTTAAAACAGCAGACATTGTCCCACATTATGTACTCTGAGAAAGGGGTTCCTTAGTACATGTTGCACAATCATTTGGCATTATTGTTTTGCCTTGTTGTTTTGCCTTGTCAGGTAATGGGCTTTTTTCTGAGCAGAAAGACACTGAATCACTACCACACAGATCCAGGATGAAAAGGGAGCTCTCTTTAGATCACAGTGTATTGATGAATGTTAACAGTTTAAAACTTCATCAGATACTGAAGTAGACTTAAGCATGCTGAAGGTGCACCTATAAAGTGACATCTTGTGTCCGTCACCATGTCACACATAGTGCACACAGAGGTTGTGTAGTGTTCAGACATTAGCTAATGTCATTTTCTCGTCAGTGAGGTCAAAGGGCCTAATCTCATGTTATAGGATTTACTGAAGCCTATTATCTCATGGGGTAAACGGCTGGCCCTGTGACAAGGTGTTAGATAACAGTCTGAATATCCTAACTATTTCTAGTGCTACAAAATACACCAACATCATTTTTTAGTTTAATTTAACTAAGCTAAGAACAAATTCTTATTTACAATGACGGCCTACCCCGGCCAAACCCTAACCCGGAAGATGCTGAGCCAGTTGTGCGCCGCCCTATGGGACTCCCAATCACTACCGGTTGTGATACAGCCTTGAATCGAACCAGGGTCTGTAATGACGCCTCTAGCACTGAGCTGCAGTGCCGTAGACCACTGCGCCACTCAGGAGCCCATAGGCAATGGCCAAGAGGAAGTCTATGACATGGAATATCCAAGGCAGTTTTTTTTTATTTGGTCCTTTTGTTGTTATGTATTCACAATGTTTTCCTTATGACAAATGCAACAATTAGGCCTATCCCCTCTCACTAGGATTACGATGTGTCAATCTTGGCAACATCTTGATGGCACCAGCTCTTGTGGATCAGTCCCTCGGGCTTCATTGAATATATTTCTCCCTTAATACTCATTCCCTATTTGTGTTAACATGCTGGGTCACCTGTCTCACAGCTGTCCATGGTGACTGGATCTGCCTTTTTGTCATCAACAGGTACCTGCAGTGGTGACCCTACAATAAAGAGCCATTATCTATACGTCCACAGTCTTGTGTACCCTGCACAAAGCCACTGGAGAAATCCTGGCCTTGTCTTTTATAATTCATTTCTGGTGGGTATAAATGTCAGTGTCCTTTTGTCAGGATTACAGACATTCCCACATTAGGGCTGGGCTGATCGTTCCATGAGGAATCGTGGGAGTAGAATAGAGCATTTGATTTCAGATAATGTTGAACGAGACAAATGCCACTGGACTGGCAGGGGCCCTTTGTCTGAGCCTGGCTGGAGTTGGAGACCTGAATTTGAGACAGTCTATGTCAGCGAGTGCTCGAAGAGAAGAAAACGGCAGTGCGGTGTGGATTTCACTGACTGTTATAATACAATTTGTCAGGTTTTATGATGTCTGTGACAGCTGAAATTCATCCCTTTAACCTTTTAAATTCCATCTCATTACGCCATGAAAAGCCGTCTAAGATCCTAATTTGTCATTTTGTACACCATCATTCACCAGGACCCATCTAAGGACAACTCTGTAGTTTCCCCTGTGGTTGCGCAACAAACACAATCACTACTGATTCAAAACCCGAACATAAACGTTGCTTGATAATATGCCAATCTTTTCACCTGTTAAACTTATTTGAATTTGCACCTGCCAAGATACTCCCTCGGTCCTCCAAAAAGAGGCTCCCTCAGTCCTCCAAAACAAAAACAAACAACTGTTAGGGCCAGAGAGGAAATATAAACTACAGAGTGAGCTCTGCAATGTCCTTATGTAGAGAAAATCATGCTTTTCCAGATGATTTTCAAACAGCAGTCTGTATAGCAATATCTGTGGCCAACCAGCAAATTAAACAGAGTTTGGTTACTCATTGTTCGGATCCTGGAAAGATCATGTGGATCAGGTCAAATAGAGCATATCTGCATTATGTACATGAGTACAAAACACTTGTAGCACAAACGATGGCTTGAAGAGATCCTCCATAAGTTCAGTAATCGGTATATTGATTGTTAATGTCATCATGTGTTAGTATAGAAGCAGTCATGTGGCAGGCAGAACAATTCAAGGGCCTCATTGTTCATTCATCAGCACCCCTGATTGGGCCCATGTCTTGCTTAGCTGCAGGCTAGCTAGATAAAGATCACTAGATGATTGGGCACACACATTCTTAACATGGCTGACCCGTGACATCTCAGAGGCAGGCGGAGAGCCTGTCATTACGTGTACAATGCTCTGCTTTCTTCTCTCTTATCTTTACCGATGACATTGAGAGTTTTGCATTAACTCATTAACGACAAGACTCATCATTAAAGGCATCAAGGGGACCATAGGCGTTGTGCAGGGGCGGTGACAATGCAGTGAGGAATGTGACCGAGGCCCTCCTGCACCCTGATGGAGACTTTAATAATCCCTTGGGGCAGTTACAGGTCTTGTTGGTCTACGTTGTCAACTCAGCCATTTTCATGTCATCAGACACTGGTCTGCACACCAGAATAGTAAAGCTTCTCCAAAATCCCAATCGCATATTTGTATTTTTTTTGCGGTACCACATTACTTAATATTGACCGTGCAAAAGAGAACATTCTCTCTCCCTTAGAGATCCTTAGATGAGTGATTGCTGCTCTTGGATTCCAAAGGCCAAAGTTCCTGTCCTTTTAAAGTTTAAAGTTGGTCATATAGAGGTCTGGACACCTTGATCTTTATTATTGATAGGGTATCTGGTTCCACTCTACAATGCAAGCACTGTACATAATAAACAAGGAATACCATCCTTTCCACAGATCTGTGGAAGCAGCCTTTTCACAGTGTTGTTTGTTGTTACTGTATGTCACCACAATTACACCAAGGAGGAAAAAAATAACTAAAGTGTCTGTGAAAGATTGATAGCTTTGGTCTTTGGTTCAATTATACATTAGAATGCAAGTCCCTCTGGGATACAAAGGCTCTATTTGTGATTAAGAAACAGGCTCCATAATAGACTGATGGTGGAAAAGTTTGCTCCCTCTTACAAACAGGCAATTAGCTTGATGAAATGGCCCCTACTTTTTAGTGTCCTGGATATGTAAACCGATATTATAATGAAGTGTCTGATAGTTTATGCTACTATTTTACCTTGAGCCGTACAGGAAGTGGTGTTATAGTTTATGGGGGCTTTGTCCTGCATTAGCTGGCACAAGCTCATGACCAGCACAGTTAATGCACAATGCAAACTTGAAGAAACAGAAAGAAAGAAAGTAGATCCTATGATGATGGTGGTGCTGCTGCTGGCAAATACTGTGTAGGTGCAGTGTGCCAAAGTGACAAAGACCTTTTTAACAGCCTTGTGTAAGTAATGCTGAGGTCTGGAATAATTTTTTGTTACAGGACTCACAAACAAAACATAACAGTTTTATTATAAGAGCTGTCCTGTTCCTAGGTGCTGAGTGGTTTCTACAAATATGTGGAAAATATTGTCAAACAACAATTGACGATGTTGGTAGGTGTTGTATTGTACAACAACCGATGAAGTTGATAGATCTTGTACAACAATGAACAAAGTCGGTAGGTGTTGTACTAAGGTTGTTACACTACGCCTTTCCTTCAGAAAGTGCTTTCCTGTGCTTAATTTGCACAAGTTTCTTGCTCCCGTACCAATGGGTCTCCCAGCAGTGCCAACCCACTTCTGACAACAATATAGCTAATTCAGTGGTAGCCCTACTGGGACTTGAACCTGGGTCTCTGAGATTGTCAATCCAACACCTTAGCCATTACAACAAAAAGGAATGACTCAGTGAGACCAGAAATAAGATTATCCCCTCCAGATATAGACCTAACAAGATCTCATAGTTTCCCTTTGAAATTCAACGTAATATGTATGAACATCTATTTTTGACACATTAATTCTGCGTGGTTACAGGGTTGAAACAGAAACAACTCAAAGGGTTAAGTTTAGGTATTAATACCGAGTGGTTAAGGTCAGGGCTATGGTTTGGGGAAGGCTTATAACCAAATAATTTAAAACGACGCGCTATTACCATCAGGTATAATCCGTATTCTCGGTATTCCCGTGGCTTGCTAGAGCTTTGTGAACTGCCGTAGCGCAGTGGTTTAAGCAACATGCTCCTACTCCGAGCATCACAAATTCGCTTCTAATGCTGGGCAATCATTTTTAATTTCTTGGGTGAGTGCAGAGGAAGGCATATAACAATGTTCTCTGAACTTTTTTTTAAACTTCCGGAAATCGCCATGTGTGTTTTGTAGTTATCTGTGTGAACTGCAATTGAGCAGCTCTGAGCATCAAGAGTTCATTCCTGGTGCTGGGCAATCATTTTTAATTTTTTTGGTGAGCACAGAGGAAGGCATATATAATTGTTCTCGGGATCTTTTCAAAATCTGAAATCGCTGTCTATTTCTGGTGATCAGTCTGCAACTCTTATTGTATATATGGAAAACACCTGATATTTGTTCATATCCAGAATGTGTCTGAGTTCTGCTGTGGGTAAGCAAATAGTAAGGGTAACAACACTGTACCCTGAGGTACCTCTTGTCAGCAGGTGGAATTGGATAGAGTGATTGGAAACAAATCATAACACAAGTATTCCTTTGGAAGGGATGTGCTTGCAAGAAGGGGTGAGTGGGGTCTAATATGGAAACAATTACATGAGAGAAGGTGACTCATTGCACAGGAATTCTGTACAAAGTTTTTTCATAATTCTTTGTTCGTCTACAGGTCAACATAATTTACGCAATTGCAAAATACAACTGCTATGTCCGAATGGGTATTGTAGCCTACACATGGTGCTTGACAAAGTTCAGCCTTTCTCTTTGTTTAAAGACATTTTTCAAGTGTGACCTGATTTGTACATTTTGAACAAGTAAGCTGAAGCGCTACAGATTCTGCAATAGAACTGTAAAGGTAATTTCTGATTGATGCAGTGTTTACCGTGAATGCAGTCTCCACTGAGGCGGGAACATTGCCTTTAAATTTAATTCACGCTGTAAAGCTGAACTTCTGCGATGCGGATTGAATAGAGCCCTAAGTCTATGAGCAGTGTGACCCAAATCCTGTAATGAATCCTATTTGTGTACTGTTGATATTCCTATTCATGCCCTTAGTTTATATTAGTCATTGACACTAAGTTCATTAAAAAAGGAAGCTGACAAAGTCAAAATGTATAATAAGGTCATTGGATGTTTACCTATGGTGAGAATGCTGACTTCCACTGTGTTCATTATGTAGAGTGAGATTTCATTAGAGAAACCAACCTGACTTGTACTTTCAGTCAGGGATTAAATACATTGAGACATTTCTCACATCAGTTTGTGTTTGATTTTGCATGATCTGCAAATTGACAGAGGGATAAATGGGGAGCAAGAGGTCCATGGTCTGGTAGTGCTGAGACCTAGACATGAGGGTATCAACAGCATTACCTTTCTGTCAGGAGCTGTGCCCTTCTCCCAGGGATATAGCCACAGCCACACCCTTCTCAGCAGTGAGCTCTGCTAATGTTTCATCCGTGAAGGAAAGTCTAGACCATAGAGGGCCAAGTGGTCGTATTAGTTAACACTCTTGAACAGTCTACTGATCTGATGAAAATAAGTTTTAAAAAGCCTCCTTTTTAAATTGAAACTGAATAAAGCATTATTTCTTGCAAAACCCGGAAATGGCTTGGACAAAAGCTATGCAATCTGCTGCTACTCATGTGCTCAGCGGTGCTAACGTTAACGAACGTTACAACAAGAAAAGCATATGACCTGAAGCATTAGCCAGTACATGACCTGATATGATGAGTTGTATAGACAATAAGGTGACTTCCTGATCATTCACTGCTTTGGTTTAGCCTGAAGGGTCTCTATGAATAATAACAAGCCTGATAGGTCATGGTGTAACAGATTCATTCAGATGATTATCTTGATAGAGCTGCCATTTAGAACAAGATGTGTGGGAGTTTCAAGGGTGGCTAGACAGTTTCAAATATTGTTATTTTGTAGCTTTACCTTTACATACCTTTAGTTACTTGCAATATATTACCTTTCCAATGCCTGGTACAGTAAATTATTTAGATATTCAGCTTCATCCTAGTTTTGTCCACATTTCTGCTACTTCAACTGTTATAGGTGATATTTATGACGTGTTAAACCCACATTTTTGCCAACAACTGTGTTGCGGAAAGTTCTCCGGCATGCATAGCTGATACCGTCACAATAATGTTTTGTCCCGGATACAAAATTATACTCATTCATGTCCAATGTATTTAGTATATCACATCACACCCGTAAAGGTTGGATGTCTCAAACTACCCTTAATGTTAGTACAAATAGCTAGCAATGAGAAACTTACAGTGGTTACTTCTAAAATAGCAATGAAACATAATAGCCAAAGCTGCTAGCATGGTAGCTAGTGATTACCCTAGTCAACAACAAGCCATGTCAAATTGTTCATCTGAAGTTCAAGACGTTTGGCCACAATGTAAGTACAATTGTTGAAATGTTTCACAGTGTAGGCATGATAAATTGTGAGAACTGATGTAAGATAAACAAACTACTGGCCTCTCAAATAGATGAAAGACGTAAGCACATGGGGCATGGTCATGTTGCTGGTCTGGTTACTGCAGCTGCTCTGGTTTGGAGGGATCATATAAACATTACACTACCTGTCTATGTAATTGTTCCCAAATCTTGTTTGACACTGTTTTTTCATTGCAGACACTTCACATGCTTCCTGAACATAGCTGAGCCTTTTTGGCAGTGTTGTAAATACCACAACTCAGCACTCATTAAATCTAGTGCCGAGTATGGGATGTTTCCAGTCTTTGGTAATGTCTCTGATCACTCTCTAAATGCAATCGCCACACATGCAGTATGATGATTCATGGCTCAGCCACACAAATGTGGGGTTTCCCTTGTTTCAATGGAAAGTGCCTTACTTTTAAATGGATAATTTTCCATTTTGGCTTTATTGAAATGAACATATTAATTGAATTGATGAGCTGAAGGCCAAAGTGGGACCTCTGTGATGAGGTGGATCCTGAGTCAGCAGGATGGTCTTCTTCTGTAAGGAAAGTGTCAAAAGGTGAAAGGGAGCATTTTATAGTGTCATGACTGAAATGTTAGGTTTATTTACATGCAAGACCAGTTACCTCAAAAGCCCATTGATACAATAATGTATTGTTATAATATTTTCAGATTCTGGAAAGAAGTCTACAGTTTAAAACTTAGACCCTGCAGGACGGTTGAGCTAATGTAGGCTAATGCGATTAGCATGAGGTTGTAAGTAACAAGAACATTTCCCAGGACATAGACATATCTGACATTGGCAGAAAGCTTAAATTATTGTTAATCTAACTGCACTGTCCAATTTACAGTAGCTATTACAGTGAAAGAAAACCATGATATTGTTTGAGGAGAGTGCACAGTTTTGAACATGAAAAGTTATTAATAAACAAATTAGGCACATTTGGGCAGTCCTGACACAACATTTTGAACAGAAATACAATGGTTCATTGGATCAGACTAAAACTTTGCACATACACTGCTGCCATCTATTGGCCAATATCTAAATTTAACCTGGGCTGGAATAATACATTATGACCTTTCTCTTGCATTTCAAAGATTATGGTACAAAAAAATACAAAAACGTTTGGTTTTTTCTTTGTATTATCTTTTACCAGATCTAATGTGTTATATTCTCCTGCATTCCTTTCACATTTCCACAACCTTCAAAGTGTTTCCTTTCAAATGGTACCAAGAAAATGCATAGCCTTGCTTCAGGGCCTGAGCTACAGACAGTTAGATTTGGGTATGTAATTTTAGGTGAAAATTGGGGGAAAAAGGGGCCGATCCTTAAGAGGATCATGAAAGGTCAAATCTATCAAACTAGGTATAACTCACTAGAGTGGAATTTTGGTAGGAAAAAGGTAAAAGGCATCCAGGTATATACAATTACCACCTGCTGAAAGACTGTCCAGGACGAATCAAACCTCAGTCCATGTCTCCAAGCGGTCCTCAATAGAAAACAACCTGCTTCCAATTAGAGTACAATCCACAAGCCAAATCAATCTCTCTCCTTCCCTCACTCTTTGATTACGTCAGAAAATATTTATATTTCCTAATAACTTGAGTTTAGTCCAATGGCCCATGATTAAGTCCAGACTCAGACGGTGAAGGCAGCGAGAGAGGGGTAATGCTTGGAAAACATTGTATTTTTTGTATGTGCTCACATTTGCTTTCAAATAGAACCTTGCAATGTGTGCTATAAAAATGTCTGTTTCAGCTGTGTAATAAATATATATTGAAAGCTTGTACAAACCATTTTTTAAATAATTTTATACTATCGTTTCATGTTAAAGATAAACATAAATTGTGCAAGTCATGACAAAAGAAGCCATTTTTCATTGTTTCTTAATAATGCCGCCAATTTCATCTGGCCTTCACGACAGACATGAGAATGAGAATAATTGTGAATCAATTCAACATTACGAGACAAATACAGCTGAAGTAAGTTGCTTTGTAGATTTTATTAATGTCTTAAATTTGTGATCTACAATTTAAAGATAGTATTTTTCATTAGTATTGGTGTAAATCTATACATTCTGTTAAAACATGGAAACATAAGATCTGCAATAAAGCAATTTATAATGCTTTTACAAATCTTTACATCATAATCTATTATCTGTGATATAGTTTTGCAAAAGGTCATCACGTGTACGCTATTTACACCAGGTCATGTAGAATCATTCAGTGACGTTCATCAATTAACATGATTTTCAGAATTTAGTTTAGTTTAGTCAAAAGTTTAGTCAATAGTTTAGTCAATGACCACATTGGGCCTTCAAATAAAAAAATTACTGTAATCAATCTCTTTTGGCATAAAGTGAATGTACACCAAAGCACACTTTTCCCAACACTGACAAATCCTTTTAATCTTCACCATCACATTTCAATAGGTGGCCACATCCCTACCATGTCTCAGCAGTCTGACACTCAGGAAAGCCAGGAGCAGATCTGTCAACTGGAGGTCACCACTGAATGGTGCAGCAGTGCTGGAAGCCTTTAACGCCTGGGGGGGGGGGGGGGGGGGGGGGGTTCATTGGGTGAAGAAAAAAAATGTGATGCTTACATTTGGTCAGAGAAAGAAACATTCAGATATTATTATTACACAGTAATAGCAGCATGGTCGTAGCATGGACAAAAAGCATAGCTGGTTGTTGGCTTCCAAAGACCATAACAACACTTAAACAGGTTAACTCTTTTACAGGCGATATACATCATAATCATCATGATTTCAACTATACCCAACATTTATAGGAAATGTAGTGGATGTTAGAGAAAGCACACTGGCAATCCGCCTAAAGAGAGATCATTGAAACAAATGAATCCATTGCTGTTTAAATTGACACGGTAATCCATCATTGGTAAATCGAACTCTGTGAGCTATCTTGAAACTGCTGCCTTCTTAGATTGGCCCGCAGGGCAAACAGACATAGAGAGCAAAGTGAGTAGTCTACACTGCTGAATGAACTCCATAAACACCCAGAACGCCCCCCCACCCCCCCACCCCCCCATACACATATACTGTACTCTACACATACAGCTTATTGAGCAGGCCTTTAAACACTATCATTTATTACTTCAGAGTCAATCATTAGGGATATACAGTACTTGTTCATTGAATAAGAATGTGTTTTACAAAACATCACATACGAAGAGGAAACTATGTGTGTGTGCTGCTGATGGTTAACACACCAAGTGGTTGACATTTTGCCCATTCATTATAATATATACTGCACCTGTATTTTTATTTTCAATTACACTCCCTTACCCCAAATGAGATTTAACCATTCCTCAAATGTAATGTTAAGCCACTATGTGTTCTGATTTCTTACAACGTCGATGAATGTTGTCTTTCAGGGGCACATGTAGCCATGTTATTTACCATTCATTTTGCCCAGTTCTTTGCCATTTTGGCATGTGTTTTACCCACAATCTCCTCTTTCACCTAAAAGCAACAGAAGATTCTACTTTAATCTGATTTGTTTTATTAAAGATGGACAAATAATCTGATGACTATTAAACAATGAATATTCAAGAACAAACTATTTATGAACTGCAGTAAACACTGCTTTAATGCTAAATTCATGAGATCAGTCATGTTTAAGATGTTGGTGTAGATATGACATTGCTATACACACAAGATGCCTTAACAAAGTACACATATTCAAAATCAATGTAATCAAAATGATAATTTGTAATCATGCTTAATGTAGAAAAACATTTACAAATGGTAGAAACCCGGACAAATAAAATGACACTGCAAGTAGATTGTGTATCTCAAATATGCATAATAAATAAGTGCAACATTTCAATGAATAATTGAAGTTGCATAGCATTATGAGACACTGCAACCTTATTTGTATAGATTATAATAGTTGATACAATTGACTAAGTTTACCTTAAAGTACTACAATAGCATCAAGTTATACAGTATATATGTAAAAGACACACTAAGAATCCCTGAAAGTAATTCCTCTAATCTTTGTAACTATTCAATAGCCTATAATACAGTTACAACCAAATTAAATAAAATCATGTTTTTATCCGCAAAGAAGTCTGGCTTGATGCCCAAATATGTTGTAATTTGTTCAACAACATTACCTTCAGCATTAAGACAACTCTGCTGCTTTGGGAATTATGGAGATGGAGGCAGAGCCGTTCCTCACAGAACAATGTGCTCTCATGCTGCACTCCACGTATAGCAAAAGCGTCAGGACTTCATGTTTCATGTTTTTATGTACTAAATTATCTACAAAGTTAATATTCTGAAAATGAGAAGCATGAATTTGACCATAACGTCCCCACTTGAATGGTCCATTATAAACGTTATCATAGTGGGATTAGAATCATATGTGAGACTGCATGACTATGTTTTTAAGAGAAAGTTGAGAAACGTACATGTTTGTTTTTAAGGACAGTTGACATGTCACTCAAGAAGAAAGACCAATAAAGGGCAGGGCCACTAGAGCTCCTATCCTGTCACAGATTATTAGAGCTCATTTGTGAGGGCTGTCTGTCCACCTGTCAAACTGCTTCACTGAAGAGAGCCATTGAATCAATGTCAATTCTGTTGGAGGGAAATGAGGGCCGAGGGAAAAATACAAGTTATATCCCAGGACAAATTACATTACAACACAGGGCTCCCGAGTGGTGCAGCGGTCTAAGGCACTGCATCTCAGTGCTAGAGGCATCACCACAGATACCCTGGTTCAAATCCAGGCTGTATCACAACTGGCTGTGATTGGGTGTCCCATAGGGCGGTGTACAATTGGGATGGTATAGGTAGTACATTGTAAATATGAATGTGTTCATAACTGACTTGCCTAGTTAAATAAAAAAGTACGCTAGTATGCTCAGAAATTAGGTGAAGAGAACATAAGGAACTCCACTATCTACAAAAAAGTATAATTTGTTTCTCTAATACAGAGCTATGACTATGCATAGATTTTAATTAATAACTTCCAAGTAAATACTTCACCACTAGCATAATTGTTGTGGAGATTCAACTGGACATTTGTTTATTCAACTTTATGGATTGCTGATAGGCCAATAGGTTATAGAATAAGATTCACACAGACTAAAGTGTTGCCAGTGGTTGGCCTCTGACTTTTTTGGGGAAGGACAGTTGTTTCCCCCTTGACTCCTTGTCATCTAATTCAATCAGCCTCTTCAACTTGATTAGCCTGGTTAACCTTTGCACCCAGTCGGGTCTGGAGGGGTTAATCAGGCTGGGATCTCAGAGACCTTCAGGTCAGTATCCCTCTGAAGGACTTGCTGAAGGCAAAGATAAGATTAAAGTGAACTTTCATCCTTGTCTTGCCGCCTCTCCCCAATGCACGGAGGCTAACCTGCCCCTGCCTGATCCCACTATTCCAGTATTGCCGACTCCTTAAAGCCTACATTATTATTCAGAATATATTCCCCTTTTCTATAAAAATATAGTTAAGTTAGGAGGTAATGCATATACTTTTGTGTTTGAGTGCAGCTCCGTCAACAAGTAGGGCTGTAGGCGACACATTATTCAAAATGTCCGTCAATTCATTGACTACACATGATTTTAGTGAACAAAAGGTGTACTGTCGTTTCATTTGTTAGTTTAACCTGTAACACGAGTGAAAGCTTTTTCAAAGGACGACCATGAATCTCAACCAGTGACTCGGCCATTCACTCTCTATCGAACTGCGCTCATCTGTGCGCGCATTGTTTTACAAACAATAATAAAGTGATTTACCGCTTTTCCGTGCTATGAGCATGACAAATCGTTAAAGATCCTGCAATTTGTGTGTGATCAGTAACTATTTAGTGTGGCGAGTCAGCGTCATCCTCGAGTCTCGTCCTAATCCATGTAGGTGCGCTATTGCGTATAGTGGCTTCCTGTGCCCCTCTGCTTGAGATTATGTCTTGAGGAGAGCATTTTACACAAGAAGTGCACCAGCACAGAGAAAGAAAATGCTTTTTGTAACTCTATCATTGATTCTTCATAGACAGAGGGCCTACTTTTATCCAGAGAATGTGAAAAAGTGTATGACAAAGATTTTAGTAGCCTACTTTTCAACTCACAAAACATCACATAGAATGTTGGCCCACTAGTTGTATTTCTTTACAACTTTCGATGTCCAGACATGAGCCATTAGGCCTATACCGGCTGATCTACAAAAGTAACGGTTTATATATGAATGCGTGAAGGGCAAATAAGGCCATATGAAAACGTAAACTTCAGTTTTAGGATCAAAAACTGCATATCTACAACCATCTAGTCTCTCTCTCTCTCTCTCTCTCTTTCTCTCTCTCTCTCTCTGTAGAGGTCATGTCACATCACACTCTTTCCCCCTTTTCTCCCCCTCCCCCTCCCTGTCTTTCTCTCTGTGTGTTAATGGAAGTACATTTGTAGACATATGAGGATGAGAACCTATTATCAGAGAAGCTATATCTGTCAATTGAAATGCGCCTATTTGAAAGCAATCCTCTTCTTACCCTGTTCAATAACAACAGTTAGTGTTTTGTCAACCTCAACAAAAATAATAATAGTCATAATATTAAAACAGCAATAATTGGCCTACCAATAATTGCAATTGTTACCGGTATCATTGCTGTAATAATAATTATAGCCTAATAATAACAATAATAGTTTTTGTGTCACCGCATCTGCCATCTAAAACTGATATTAATTTATGTTTCATTTAATTAATTAATTTAGCTTTCAACATATGTGTTTAATTGCCATTTTGCTATATCACATTTTACACGTTTTGGTTATCCTCTTCTGTCAGCTCATCGATTCATAATATATTGTTGTCAAATTGATTTACATTCATGATTCTAACATAAATGAAGCGATAATGTATAAAAGCATCCCTAGTTTCAATACAAACAGACAGGTGTCTGACTATATGTAGTCTGACTTCACCCCTCCCATCCAGCCCACAAAAAGCAGCGGCATACAGGCGCGTTTTAACCCATAGCCTAGCCTACAGTAGGACAGAAAAACACGCACAGGAGCATTTTCTTGCTGTTTTACTTTTGTCATTTTTAAAGACAGCCGTAACAACCGCTACTTATGTTATGAAGACAAGACAATTTACATTACAAGGTTTAAGTTCAGCACATAAGTTTAAAAATGTAGTGACTGTGATTAATCCTTTGTCAGTCTTACGTTTTTTTGCTTATTGTTCTTCAAATAAACTCAAGTATTTTTGTGATTCATTCCATCTGGTTGAAAGGACATCTTTCCCGTCTATTCTCGACATTATATCGAAAAGAAAGAGAAGACTAGTATATTCTGATAAGACAGAAGATGCATCACGCTGCGGACGAATCGACCTATGCATTTGGTACGTTTGTGAGAATAGCCTATACATTATTGTCTACAATAATCTCACAATATTTATTTTTTTAACACATATAGGTGGGTTTAGGTGTATACATAATGTGTTTCTGGTCAACATGTATTCCAATTAACATTTAATTAGACAATAATTAGCATGTTATGCGTTATTGTATCGTTATGCCTGCGCCTGGTAAGGTTCATGAGGTTTTTGTGATGTTTTATGTTAAAAATGTGTTTTATGACTAAACAGTTTTTTGATATATCAATTTTGATAGTCGTTTTATTTACGACCGAGACAATTGCCTAATGCCAAGCATGTTTTCACATTCAAACATTTCCTTAATGAAACAAACATGCCAAAATGTTCATACTCACCAATGGAGTGGTCAAGTAGAATCCACAATAAAACAATACAATAAATTGCAGACGATGATATTATTTAGGCCATGCAGTTTGCTTTAGAATCAAAGTGTTACGCTCGAGACCAATTATCAGCCGATATCAATCAATGATTAAAAGCAAAATACAAAAAATCCCTGTGCCTACAGAGGTCAGGCTATGTTTATGAAAAGACGAAACAGTGACCAACACGCATACCTCGATGACGTCCAAGTCAATAAGAAGACATTTTCTTAAACATTAATCAGTTAGAAATGGGCGCACGCTACTTTGGTCACTGTGAGAGACGAGAGACCCAGGCAGTTTTCATGTCGGAAGGCTCCTCCGAATTGAATCTTGATTTGAGGCAGAAACTATACATACGCTAGGGGGCACTCAGATACTGTAATAGATCCTGTCTGCTGTATTGACAGCATATGCTCCATTTAGCTGTGTACATTTTTCACAGGACCCAACTTTGACAGACCCAGGTGATTTTGAAAGTACCAGCTAAAAATGCTCAGACTAGAAACTTCTAGGAGCACATAGGGGCCACTTTAGGCCATAAACTTCATAGATATGCTTTGTCTTCAAATGAAACACCATTCACTCAGGCATTTGTGATATTATGTCAAATTGAAGATTAGGATATACCTATAATTAAAGAGCCTTGAGTTTTTATTTTTGGGGCAGAAACATTTAATTAAGATCTATACTATCATGATATAATTTAATAATTTTCAATACAGTCCATGAATGTTGTTATAGCCTAGAATCATGAACCAATAAATAAAACAATAGCTCATCATAGCTCCGGATTTTCTAAATTAAGAGAGAGGTCTCAACTCTCATATAGGATAGCCTATGTTATATTTTATAGACTAATGATTAAAATCCCTCGTGCTTGGGTTTCCTTTACTGTAACTCTATGAAAAGCAATGTTATCATATACCTGCAAATGTGAAGCCTACACGTATTCATAATCATCATAACCAGAAGTATCAAAAACTGTATTTTCAGTCAGAAGTAGTCTACTAATAGGCATTTGCCTAAGTTGACTGAAAGAAACCGTGATGTAGCCTGTTCGGAAATAAGATTATACTGTAAGAAAATTGACCATCCCAACACTGTGATTGAACATACATTTACATTACATTTACGTCATTTAGCAGACGCTCTTATCCAGAGCGACTTACAAGTTGGCTAAGTTTTCTGATAATATGCCTGAATCAGCCTAATACAATAATTATAATAGTCCTAACTTTATTTGTATAGCACCTTTCATACAGCTCACGATAGATGAGTCTCCGGACATATGATTTAGAAAGCCTATGTAGCATATAGACAAATGTGTTGCAACGAGAGGACTTACAATTTTCAATATGGTTTAACAATCATTTTCACTTACAGATTCATATCCTGCATTCAATTGTATGCCGTAATTGTTCATCATTTCTTTTGTACGAAGCCATAACCTATAATAATGGTTAATTTCAACTTCTGATAGGCTACTTCTATTGCATTCGGCTATTTCTAATGTAATGGTAGGCTAGATGCAGAAGTTTGAGTTAAATGCAGGAGCACTATATGCTACTGCATCTTATGAAAGCCTTTATCAGACGCAATATATAGGCTACACCTGAGAGAGGTCAGGATGGTATTTTGGTGTCTGATATATATCAGACATAGGCTATATCAGAGGCAATATCAGACATATATCAGACGCAAAAATACCATTCTCACATCTCTCAGACTATTACATTTCAGGCAAACATTTATTAGGCAACCCACTCACTTAGGCTACTCAGTAACTTGCAAACACATACCAAGAAACAGTACGTGGTCAGAGAATGTAATCATTGAACATTTAGAACTTTATATGTGTATTTCATGAAAATCGGTGAATTGGAAGCATGGTCCTCTCCTTTAACACGTCTCCTTTTAGGACCAAGCATCTTCTCGACACCTATCCTTGCTTTGGCAAGGCACCAAGTAGCACAAGTGCCGACTAGCCAATGGGGTTCAGGGGGAGGTCCGTGAGCTCTGACCAGTCAAACACAGTCACTTTCCTTATATGGCAGCTCATCTCCATGGTAACGTGTGCTAAGTTGCAGCAGTCGTGTCAAAGTTCACTATATAGAGAGCTCAGTGAGCTGATCAGAGAGAAAGCATTCTGCTAGCCCAGCTCCTACAATTCGCAATCACTTCCTAACCTCACCCTTTTTAACATATTTGATCACTTTGATTCTCTGTTCTTTTTCAAATTATTTTTCCGTGCATGAAGGAGGTTCTATAAGTTGTGATCTTTTTGTTTTATTATCACTTGCTTGTCGGAGAGTTGACTTCATAGCATTGGCTTCAGCTGCGCGCTGCTGCTCGCACCACCTCACAAGAAAAGGGAGAAGCAGCAATATTTTTTTTACCAGTTGATGATTTTCTTCATGACTTGAGCTGGAACTTGATAGCGCTCTGCTGCTAGTGTGTAGCCTACATCAATTGTGTGTTTTATGCTGCTGTCACGTCGCCTATACGTTCAACTTACTGCTTCGTTTCTTGAATAGGCTACCTCATTTCATTATTGCAATCATTTGCTCTTTTTTTCTCCATTTCGAGTCTCCTGAATGGCTGACTGCAAGCGCCCCTGGACTTGGCCTCTAAGCGCAATGCTGCGAATCAGCTCGCCATCACATCAGTTTTAAAACGTGTGCTTAGCATCGTCTATAACAGCAATACAATTTAACATTTTCGCCAGATTCAACGGACAATCGACATCCGTAGGCTTTTGTCATTTATTTATTTATTTGACTATTCATTTTGATTACAGCGTGCTGCATTCTTTTGAGAGAACAAGCACGGCGAAACCAAAAACGGCAGACAAAAAGTTTCCTTACGTTGACTGATAGATATGGCAATGGTAGTGTGGAGAGGCTCCCAGGACGATGTGGCTGAGACCCAAGGTACCCTTTCTTCGCAATCTCAAGGAGGACTATCCCTTCCGACCCCTCAGTTGAATCTGTCAGGCTCTCAGGTCGCCCCTCCGACCCCTCAGACACCAGTCCAAGGACCCCCGAACAACACTGTACAGTCTACGCCGACAAACCAGACGACGCAGTCGGAGAAACAGCAGCCACAGCACATAGAATGCGTGGTTTGCGGGGATAAATCTAGTGGTAAACACTATGGCCAGTTTACTTGCGAGGGGTGCAAAAGCTTCTTCAAACGGAGCGTACGAAGGAACCTCAGTTACACATGCCGTGCCAACAGGAATTGTCCCATTGACCAGCACCATCGCAATCAGTGTCAGTACTGCCGCCTCAAAAAATGCCTGAAAGTTGGCATGAGACGGGAAGGTATTGGAATTTTTATTTTCTTATTGATGTATTTGTCCTGTATGTCGTGCGATTAATTTATTATCTTAATTAATAATTGTATGTGTGGCCGTCTCCCTTATTCTCTCCCCGACTCTTCTTCCCAAGGCTGTGCGGCCGAAGCACGCAATGGAGCCGCCTGCTTTTAGTGCTCTAGACCGAGCATAACAAACCTCCCCTTTCGCGTTCGATTAAAGAGTTATATTTTTTAAGCTCCCTAGTAATAATGTGGCCTTCAGAAACAATAGTCATACGAGTTTGGATGTAGATTATTAGAGCTGAACCGTCCTCTTGGAAGAGACAAAATGGATATGCGTCTGTATTTGAATACAAGCACATAGCGGCTACAGCGCTATTATGGCGAGTGTGGAGTGAAGAGACAGCGTTTTTAGATCCCACACTTTGTGTCGTGTTAATCTCGACCAAAAAACTGAGCTGTACATAGAAAAGGGCATATGTGTATCTTTAGAATTGTTATATTCAATGATCAGTCGAAAATTGTAGTCAATATAAAATTAGCCGACTAGATTGCTAAGTAGGTTAAGGGTTACAACATGCAATAACTGCCTTGCCTTTGTGCTTCTATTCAGTTAGCTCATGTTGTTGTAGTCCAACAACAAAATTAGAATGTTAAATACAGATTTGTTCTTCTAAAATGTTCCATAGAGCATCATGACTTTTTCGGGCATTATGCTTGTATCGATCTCTACAGTAATTAAAGTAATTGTTTGCATAGCCTACATCTTGTTAGGCTATAATTGTTGTAACCTATGTAGGCTTATTGTTTTTGTTTATAATGTTGGATCCATAGATTTCATCATAGCAATTGAATAGCAAAAGCAATGTCTAAACTCGTATTCAGCAAGTGTATTCCTCGAACTGCTTATAGTGTAACAATATTTGCCATAGCGTCCTATCAGAAGGGTTACATGTCTCTTGATGTGTAGAATTCAGGCATCAATATCTGCAGTTTCTCTTTTTACTGCAGCGGTGCAACGGGGACGGATGCCACCCACACAGCCACACCATGGCCAGTTCGCCTTGACAAATGGGGACCCACTCCACTGCCATTCCTACTTATCCGGATATATCTCTCTACTGCTGAGAGCGGAGCCCTACCCAACGTCCCGGTATGGCAGTCAATGCATGCAACCCAACAACATCATGGGCATCGAGAACATATGTGAACTGGCGGCCAGGATGCTGTTCAGCGCCGTGGAGTGGGCCAGGAATATCCCCTTCTTTCCAGACCTTCAGATTACTGACCAGGTGGCTCTTCTGCGGTTGACCTGGAGTGAGTTATTTGTGCTCAACGCCGCACAGTGCTCCATGCCTCTCCATGTGGCTCCACTTCTGGCGGCGGCTGGCCTACATGCCTCCCCCATGTCTGCGGACAGAGTGGTCGCATTTATGGACCACATTAGGATCTTCCAAGAACAAGTGGAAAAGCTGAAAGCTTTGCACGTTGACTCTGCTGAATACAGCTGCTTAAAGGCAATTGTGCTCTTCACATCAGGTAAACTCAAAATTGCATCAGAATATTACATTTCCAGTTATGCAGTATGAGAATGTGTTTAGGTCACGTGTGCTTGAACTTTCCCCGTTTGAAAACAATCTTGGCTAGGCATGCAATGAAATATATAAACAGAGCAAAGTTTGCAAACGCCTGGCCTGTCCTAAAATCCCATAGAGGAAAAAAAGCATATAAGCTATCAACTAACCGCCTGTAGGCCTATATCAATGCACTGTTGGGCATTAGTCATAAAATGGCCCATCATTTGCCTTTACTGATTGGTCAGGCATAGCCACACACTTGATTCAATTTACATTCTGAGTACACGCTGTCAACAAAATAGGCTGCTCTGAAAGATAACTTTGACCCACATCATAAAAGTCACTAAACTAGTATTTCAGTAAAGACATGCCATCACAAACAAACTGTCGATATTTTATTGAAAATTAGATTTTGAGAATAATTTACTTACCTTTAAGAATATTGTATATAGCCTATGTGGAATCACTTGTTTGTATTTATAATACATTGACAGATATTAATGATGTCACGCTCTAAGGGGGAGGGGTATAGCAAAGGAAAGACGGGCCTAATGCTCCATTTGTTAAACCACGGCATACAGCACACAACGTAACCTATTCAAGCCAGGGAGGGACAGAAATTGTACGGAATAGTTTATCTTATTGACGGTTTGATTAATATAATAACAACGATTTTCCGTTCTACCACATTTAGCCTGATCACATGACGGACATTTAAGTTATTGTGGGAAAATACTTTTCAATTCCCCTCTGTTCTGTTAGGGAGATCTAGGGATCCAATGCATTTTTTTGGACTTGTTCCAGAACTGGGTCATGACCTAGACTTCCCTGCTATATGATTACATTACATAGGTCTGTGAAAATGCAGACCTATGATGAATTAGGCAATGACTAATCTAATTGATAAGTTGTTTTTACAATAGGCCTACAACATTGTATTATTTTATATAGCCAACATTTTACAAACTAGGCTATTGGCTTATGCCTCGCCTATTCTACAAAAATATCTGGGCGGTTTAAACAATATATGTTAATTATATTGCGTGTAGTAAATGTATTCAATGTATTCAATGAATATGTAGAGTTTGCACTGCTACATATCATTGACCGCCATTTTTCTTGGTTATTAAGGTGACTTGGTTAGTACTATCCATGTTAGGGGTAGTTTCGGTTTCTAGCCCTTCTTCAAGCCAAATCAAAACGCAATACAGAGGTCACCATGTCACAACTCTCTTTCCCTCTCTGCGTGCGTTGTGTGTGTGTGTGTGTGTGTGTGTGTGTGTGTGTGTGTGTGTGTGTGTGTGTGTGTGTGTGTGTGTGTGTGTGTGTGTGTGTGTGTGTGTGTGTGTGTGTGTGTGTGTGTGTGGGTTAACCCAAACTCCTATTTAAATGTAAGCATTTGTAAGTTACTCCTATTTAAATGTAAGCATTAAGTTCAGTGCCTGTCCAGTTTCTTTTAAACAATACCCTACAATTTCCAAATATAAGGCAACAAATAATGACTTTGCCTGTTCTTATACACCGCGCTACAGTGACATTAATAATCACATGATATAGGCTATTGATTATGAGACAGTTTCTCAAGAAAACGTATGCAATGTAAATTCAACAAAATATAGCCTATGTTCGCAAACAGATGGGTGTCTTCTTTAACAATAAAACAATGTAGGCCAACTGAGTATGATAATGATGACAATATTAAAGGCCAATACTTGCTGTTTGATTATGGTAATCACATGCAGTTTGATTGGTTTTTATTGTTTAATCAACATAAAATAGGTTATGTTATAGGCTACTAACACACCTCAGCGACCAAATTTAACACCGAAAAAGGGGGATGTTTTCTTGAAATTTACAAACAGCCTAAATTACTTAACATTTTTAAGCGCACCTGTCACGTAATATACCGTATAGCCAAAGAGAGGTGTATTGAGCATTTCTATTAGTGTTCTGTCATAAATGTGTGATGAATTTTTAGTTAATTTGCTTTTTTTTCAGATGCTTGTGGCCTCTCAGATGTGGCCCATGTGGAAAGTTTGCAAGAGAAGTCACAGTGCGCCCTGGAGGAATATGTTCGGAGCCAGTATCCCAACCAGCCTACACGATTTGGGAAGTTGTTACTTCGCTTGCCTTCGCTGCGCACAGTCTCTTCATCGGTCATAGAGCAATTGTTTTTCGTCCGATTGGTAGGTAAAACCCCAATTGAAACCCTCATCAGGGATATGTTGCTTTCGGGGAGCAGTTTTAACTGGCCCTACATGTCAATTCAGTAAGCAGAAGGAATGAACAAAGGGGGTAAGACTACAATGGTTAGCGCTTCTTTTGTTGAAGGAAAACGGCTGTTACAAGAGCTTGCTTTCACAAAGAAAGACATTGTTGTAAATGACTGTGAATTTTAAAATTGAGACATTCAGCGAACTTTCAAAATGCAGATACAAGCTCCCAGTGTCATTCGGAACAACTTGCTTCTTATCCATTTTTAAGAAAAAAGAAAACGAAAAAAAATAAGGAAAAGGATTTTGGTAATCCTCAAAAGGAAAATGGAAACTATAAAGTGCATTTAAAATGAACATTTGGAAAAACTTAGGAGAAAATAAAAAAGTACGTTTTCTTTTTCCAAATTACTTGTCCTGTGTCCATGTATCTAGCTGTTTTTTGTACTTTTCTTTTGTTCCTCCTTTCTGGTTCCAAACCGGCCTATGTGATTCTGTAGTACAGTGGTGTTCTTTTCTAAAACCATGACTTCTTTTGAAACAGTTAAGTAATATAAAATGTTCTTCAAGAATTAAAACTAAATCCACAGCAATATAGGAAAATGCTTATAACTACATGCTTAATGCTGCAAACGCACTTACTCTTAAAATGACACACAATAAACTGGACAAGGGTGTTTTTTCGGAGTTCAGGTTCAACTTTCTGACCCAGCTAAATCATTGCTCTTTCCAATTGAGTATAGACGTTATGTTCCAGGGTTGCCCTGTTTTGTCACTGCTTAGTTGAGCCAGTCGAACCACATCTGCTCTTAACGTTTCATAGAAGATTCAAGGCAAAACAGCTATTGCTGAACAGTGTGTGATATCGGTTACCAGTATGTAGGCTATGCTTTATGAACCCATTTCAACTTTGTGCATCCCCATATGCACCCAGTTCGAAATGTTTTGCATCAACGTAAAGACAGTTCAAAAAATGTATGAAGCCTAGCTATTGAAGGGTGATTGTGGCTTGTAAATGTAGATGCAAATGTATTATTATGTTAATTTAGGCAGGTAACGCATATAACATTGTGTCTTGCAATGTAGGCCTAAACATCAATGAAAACATCTAGCCATACAATACCTTGTTTTGAAATTGGAAAGGTCAAGGGTCATATACCTTTAAGTACAGCTGGAATAGTGTTTAATAGCAGTATTATTATGACATCCCTGAAATGTCACCCTCTATACACTGCAAGCATTAAGTGCCTGAAAAGCGCGAAGTAATTTCTAATCAAAACGTTGTTTCAGTATACAACTTTGGGAACACTATTAGATTTGAAACTTCAGTCTTATGCTTGTGTATTTCACTTGAAAAACGTTAATTAGAGGCAGTATTGTTGTAAATATAGGTCAATTCATTTCAATGAATTTTCCTTTATACAAAGTATGTGATTAAGAAAAACTGTGTTTGCTATTTTTTCGGTAATACAACGTCTTCAATTCAGTGGCAGACTTAGCTAGTATCACTGAAAGTTATGTTTGTAATGTATATACATATTAAGACAAAAATGTTTTCTTTTTCATGTATTTAGACTGTGAATGCATGGCCACAGGTCGCTAACCTATTTTACCTTTGATATATATAAATGTAAATGTTTTTGACTGTATAGATATAATCTGTGCATTCAGTACACTAGCCCTTGTATTTAAAAAAGAAACAAAATGTTCAACAATAGGCTAAGACTAAACAGGGTGAGCTGGTCTGGAAAGCTATTTTGACTTAGTGTTCTGCTCCTTTGGTCTGTGACAAATGCCTTGTGTGTGTGTGTGTGTGTGTGTGTGTGTGTGTGTGTGTGTGTGTGTGTGTGTGTGTGTGTGTGTGTGTGTGTGTGTGTGTGTGTGTGTGTGTGTGTGTGTGTGTGTGTGTGTGTGTGTGTGTGTGTGTGTGTGTGTGTGTGTGTGTGTGCGCGTGTGAGAGACAGAGAGAGAGAGAGAGAGAGTAGGTGAGTGAGAGAGAGAGAGAGAGAGAGAGTAGGTGAGTGAGAGAGAGTGTGTAAGAGTGTGTGTGAAAAAAATGTGTCCTTGTTTTTGGGGCTTTTCTTCAACACACGAGACACCATGTTGTGGTTGGATAAAAAGGGATCATATTGTGTAGGTGATTGAACAGTGCTCTTTGGCTGTTTCCATGCCACATATGGACCAGAGAATGATACATGATTGTAATTATGAACAGTTTAAACTGACCCACGTTTTTATATAAATATATAAAAATATATGACTGCAGGGTATTGATAACGTATAGATACTTTTTTTTAATGATTATGATTATTATGATTATTAATTGCAAGTGATATATGTGAGTGTGTGTGGAAGTTTATAGTTGAACACAATTCTTGTTTGTTTGTGTTAGCTTATTGTAAACAAGCATTCTGCTGTAAATTTGTTCTTGGTATTAAATTATAATTTATGAATTTGAAAAAAATACGTATTTCCATGTTTTCTTATTACTAATCAGTCAAAATCGTGTGTGCGTGAGAGAGAGAGAAAGAGCGCGCGCGAGAGAGAGAGAGAGAGAGCGCGAGAGAGAGAGACTATTGGGTATGGACAATTTTTGGCCTCACGAATTGAAGTGAACTTGGCCTATGTGTACCACTGCAGAGGAGAGGACTGTTCGTATGTAGGTTTCATTTATATTTGTACGTAGCCTTGGTGTTTTAGCACATTATATACAATTCCTTCAGTGAACTTATAACACCTCGACGAATAAGGCAACCTTGCAGGTACTGGCAGTCACATATCTGACTTGAGTTCATAAATAAAATGCTACAGTGGACGTAAAAAATATGTCCGAAATACTATATTTATAGGCTACCCTATGTTTTCACCGGAAGCAGCAGACA
Source organism: Salmo salar (assembly GCF_965601325.2). Lineage (NCBI taxonomy): Eukaryota > Metazoa > Chordata > Actinopteri > Salmoniformes > Salmonidae > Salmo > Salmo salar. The sequence goes on along the minus strand of NC_138300.1, from coordinate 91,450,319 downwards.
ATACATAGGCTATCGTTTGCTTGATTTTACTACACTAAGTACCACCTCTACCTCTCTAGTTGCGTATTAGCTGACATTTGTGTTTCGTGTAAAGCGAGATCAAGCGTGCGATCACCCAGCCTTAAAGCGCACTTTAACTCGATGTCCTATTAGTTGAGTCAATATGGCGTCTTGCAATCCAACGCATGCTACGGCTCCCCGGAGCAAAGCAGTGTTCCATAATAGAAACCACATTGCTTAAGAAATAGACCCCCTTCATCGAGACCCAGAGCCTCAATAAAACTATTGGAGGTATTCAACTATATCTTCCATGATTAGTAGGCTTAACCAGCACTGAGTATCTTGCAAAATCGTGAATTATGAATTTTTGTCTTCATAGTAGAATTTGACAAAAGCCTGATGATTATTTCATTACTTTGATAATGCGCAGCACCTTCAAATATATACGTTTTAAGTTCAATAGGCCTATTCTGTGTACAATTTCTGTAAGAAAAAATACTAAACAATAGGCTATTTCATATTATCCAAGAAAAATGGCCTATAGGTAAATAATATTTTATTCTTTATTGTATTAATACTACATTTGAGATTATTAGTAGTACTACTACCACTAGACCTACTACTACCACTACTACTACTACTACTACTACTAGCCTACAGATTACTACTACAATAAATATGCAGCACTAGGTAAAGGATATAAAAGTGTAGCCTAAACCATACTGTGCAACACAGTGTCAGGATTTATTTGTGTAAATTAATCTCATTTTAGACGACTTTACTATTTCTCAGATTGCCAAGGCATCCCACCATGCTTCTGTCTAATTAATGGAGAAAGTGAACTAAATCTAATTATGCTGTAATTCCATGCAGTTTGCGTTTGCCCCTGCTAGTGTTACTAAATTGTGACTACAATGAAAGGGTTGTTTATCATTGGCCTTATACGAAATGTTTTAAATGTTTTTGATGCAGACATTCCACCTGTCAATGTATCTTTGCAACCTTTTGAGATCTGGGACCATAGGCCAAGATACAGTACAGGGAATATACTGTATATACTTGCACGTTTTATGTCACTAAATATCTTAGGCCTACATGTAATAGTACTAAAGTCACTAGGCCTACACCTCAGAAATCTTATGAAAAGGGCAATATTAATTGTCTTATTTTCTTTGGATTTTTAATGAATTGCTTTACGATGATAGCCCAGTAGGAATACATTTTAAGTAATTCGGATCATGGCTTCACCAGACTGATTTTAGTTGACAGAGTGTGTGTTGAGGCTGAACTCTATAATTTGCACTTCTGTTCATTTATTAGCGTTGGACAACGAACTAATGAGGTCTCCCTCAGTACAATGTCACTTTTATTTATTTTCTCATGAAATAAAAAATCATTTTGGATTTAATAATAATATATTTATTTCATATAGCGCTTTCATTATACATGTAATCTCAAAGACGCTTTAAAACAAAAACAAAAAACAAAGTATATATAGTTATTGGGCTGAACAAAGGTCTTGAACAGAGGCTGGCGTCAGGTCAACATCCAACTCCGGTGGGCTCCACGTAGGCCAAGCCTACAACAGTCTCCTGAAAGTCAGTCAATATGCCTGTGATATGCCTGTGTCCTGCACGAGCACCGCAAACACTGCATGAGCTCTGTAAACGAACAACCAACACTGCTTTGTAATCTCATTGATTGTGAGATTCATAACGTTTTTTTCTTCTTCAGTATATGTATGTCTGTAGTCTATGTATGTAGCATATGTGTATGTTTGTATGTTATATGTTTCTCTGTTTGCATAGGCTGTGTCTAGGCCTAGTTATGTATTTGCATGTGTGCGTGCTGTGCGTACTTGTGTGCTTGCGTGCGAGCAAGGCGTGTGCATGTGTATCGTTTATATGTAAAAATGTCATGTTTGTGATGAAAAACGTGGGAACATTAGGCCAACGTCAAGGCAAAGTACCCAATGATGACCGCGCTTAAAGTCAAATTACAGCATGATTTATAGACTTAACTGCGTTGCGTACTATTATTATCGCTATCACGGTGTTATCAAGGTGCTGCTCATAAACCTTAGTCCAAATCTCCAAAGCAACGGTCCAGTTCCAAAACGCTCCTGGACAAAACGTGAAAGAGCGAGACAATAGTTAGCTGATGATTTCATAATCATGGCCGTCCCACTCTTTTACCGTGTTGTTCGCTTTGACTTTTCTTTAGACTGCAGGTAATTTGAGAATGTTGCCTATACATAATGTGATGACCTGCAACCGACTTTTTGACCCCCAGAGAGAGAGCGTGTAACCTAGCCTATATCTGCCACTGACTTGATTATGAAACAGGCTCAGAGATTGGCCTTGATGACAAATCGGTCCATCTAAAATGTTTGTTACATTTCTGTAAGTACTGTGTCATTTACTATACTGCTTCTCTGGCCATTTGAGGGGCTATTGTCCATCCAGAATTTGAGCCTAGGACTGATCCCCAGTCATTCAGAGCCTGTGCGGCCCAAAGAAATTTGAAATCGTCTCCATTCAAGCGGTGAACATACAAACCTCGGTAAACCTGCCACCATCCTGTTGATAGTAGGCTTATGCTAATATAATAAATGTCAAATAAACTTTAATACAGTTAGACATGGAAAGTATTAGGCTATTATTATTATTATTGATATTATTATTATTATTATAGTCTTATCTTCAGACCTGTGCCTATTGAGATTACAATTGCGTATATGCCTATGCTCTTTTCTAAATAATATTTGGTCCAAAACAACTCCGCTTTAAGCATGCGCTAAGTTTTGTCGTAAACAGCCATAATTAGGCTTATTCTCTAAAATCTTGCATAGAGAGTTGTGTATTACGACTGCCTCTCAGCTATCTTTGTTATTTTCAATAAAGTGCTTTTAAATCGACTTGGTGCTCCCGGCTTCCTGCGTTCTCGCTCTAAATGTTAGAAAATTGTGCCATCTACCCGCTATTCACAGAACTGTCACTTCCAGGCCCTCCAGAGACCTCGAGACAACTTTAACACAAAGGGAGAGACCAACGAGGCTGATGAGAGGATTCGCTTTATACCATCCCCTCGATTGCAATGAACAACTTTAAATAACATTGAACATCTAGTGCGTTTATTGATCTAACGCTATCAGACTTGATGTGTAAGATCTCTCTCACACTCTCTCTTTCTCACAATGTTGACACCCAACACGTTTAACGAATGGGTTAATTTCTTCGCATTTATTTTACACGTCCGTCGAGCTCTGTGCAGCACCTTATATGTCTACCTGACAATCACTGCCATATTCTCCCGTTTTAACTGCCAATGTAAGCTGTGTAGTGACACATGCCTAACTTACACTTGATAGCTGAATGACGATGTAGCTTGTCCTTCAACGACGTTGATACAGTACTAACATTAGGATACATTACATAGTTGCAGGCTATGTTGCAAATCAGTCCCGTTAGTAATATTGTAAACGTGCTTCTCTGAACTTTTTATACACTCACTTCTGCACGAAATCCTCTTCCCCGCACTAAAAGTGAGTTCTCAGAGCAAATGCAAAAAGGGGGCCAGTCGACACCAAAATGGCAAAGTTCATCTCGAAAAAACTGACTTACAAAGGGGCACAAGGCTTTGTGATTATAGAATTGAGGGAAAAGAACGACAACTGCAGTTGAGGTAGGAGTGTGAGAGTGTGTTTTTTGTATCGCCTATATTTGAGTGTTTAAAAGATTTTATTTGCGGCGCTTGTGCTGACAACGCACAAGCTCTTGGTCATGGTCTGGGAAACTTTGCTATTGTACATGGAACACTGAACACAAGAACATTATTTGCCGTTATACTGATATAATAGAGGACTAACAAACAAATGTAGGAACAAGAGCGGGTGCGGGAAACCGGAAAACAACTGGACAAGTAAGCACAGAATGTTGTTATTTCAAGAAGACGGAAAACGCACTTCCTTAATGTTTTATGGAGAGAGAGAAGCATGTACCATTCCTAAAGTATTTGAGTATGAAGTATAATTAGCGCGGAGCCAATGGGGAGTGATGGGACTTGGAGCCTCACTGATTACACTGAGGAATGGCATGTGGTAAGATGAAGTTAACAGACCGAGACGATTTTATCAACATACAAAAAGAGAATACAAAGGTCACATCTATGGTGTTCGAAATGTAGCATATAGGCTACAGCATCCTCAAACTAGCTCACCTTTTTTTTATTATTGTCTTACAATAAAAGTGTATGGATATTTTATAGATTATTTATTGATAATGTATTGATATGTATTAGTTTATAAAAACGTTTGATATAGGTAACATACTTAATTAAACTAATAATCACTATGTATCACATTCGAAGCTATAGCTTAAATGTTGTAGGCTAATGCACTGAATTACAACACGTGACATGTGTAATTAACCATAGCAACAAGAATGTCTGGATGTGTAGCCTATTACTTCGTGTTGCGCGCATATAGACTCCCGAAACATTTGGAAAATAATAAATAACCATCAACTCTTATAAGGTCCAGTCTATTTGATTAGATTTTTTTATTTGTCTTGTGTGTGTTTTTGTTGTTGTTATTATTCGTGATTATTGTTCAGTGTACTGGACTTTTTATTAAGCCGTTAAAATTGAAGTCATTAAAGTAATGCAAGGTTGGACTACCAGCTGACTGTGTGTGTGTGTGTGTGTGTGTGTGTGTGGATGTGTGTGCGTGTGTGTGTGTGCGTGTGTGTGTGTGTGTGTGTGTGTGTGTGTGTGTGTGTGTGTGTGTGTGTGTGTGTGTGTGTGTGTGTGTGCGCGAGAGAGAGAGAGAGAGAGAGAGAGAGGGGAGAGAGAGAAATGTGGGAGAGAATAAGTTTGAGAAAAAAATATATTAGGCTACATCAAGCTAACATGTAATATCACGATTTTATTATGCTTTGGACTTCATGTCTCTATCTACAACTACCCTTTTTATATAGGCCTTGAAGTAAGGCGAATTCGCTATTTTCTAAAGACGTGCTGAGCACTGTTGATTTGTTGTAATGGCTAGAAATTGCAAATGACCTTGAACTGTGTCTGGGTCTGTTGGATTTTGGGGGAAAAGGCACATGAAGTTCTCTTGCTAAGAGGCAAGTTAAAATACACACAGCATGAAATTCAATACATTTCATTGCGACATGATTTAAGAAACCTGACGAGCTAACAATGATGGTAAGGATAATAATAGGCTAATGATAATGTAACTAACAAGTGGCATAAGCTAATGATCGTGATATACCTCACAAAATTAGCTAATTTAGCTCAATGCTGCTCATTAGTCCATATAAACAGTTATCAACTAGGCCTAATTCAACACTTGTCGCTTATTCAATAGCCTATTTTCAGAAAGACCGGATGGAATGCCATGTAGGCCTATACCGGATCAGCTCAACGTCGTGTATTCTTATGGAGACGTCACCCATACACAGCTTTGTCCCCAACTGCTTGTGATCGAACTGTTGTTTTTCCATCTCTCTCTCAAAGCCGATTTAGGCCCCTCCTTGAGATACGCACCACAACACGGAGGTTGAAGAACACCTTTCGCGCGACTATGAGATGTCAAACGCGCACTTCGCAATGCTCCTTCATATCCACTGCACACTAGTCAGGCATGGTGAAAATAATAGTATTTAGGTTATATTAGGTATGTTATATTGGTATTTTATTTTTAGGTAAGGCATGTCATGACATGTCATTGATAGTAGCTATATTATTGATGGAAAGACAAGTTAATTAATTAATACATTATTATTTTGAAAATATGGTGGTGAAGGTGCTTGAAGGGTTATAGGTCTACACGTTATATCACTACATGTTTTATTAGTTATTTTATTGGGCTATCATAACTTAAAATAGAGTAGCCTATGTGTTTAATTCTGTAAGAAGGCAATTAAAAACGCTATAATCAACTTAATGCCCGGCATCTCTTAGACAAAAAAAAGATATCACAAATTAATGTAGGCCTATTCGTTTTTGCTGTAGAACATTTAAATACGTACTTGGAGGACAGTTTCACAACTTTGGAACAAAATATAATGGGTTAAACTCAAGCAAAACCTAGAGAAGTGTGAGCATCCTGACTGTACGTACCTTTATCGTAGCCTCCTCCTCCTACTACTACTGCTACTAGCAATAATAATAATGACGTAGCTGTTATTGGTGGTGGTGGTGTTGGTATAGTAGTCAAGTTGTAGTGGTAAAAAAAAAACGAGTATTCCCTGAAGGACTTGTATCCCCTTTTGTGATAACAAAGAGGAAGCTCCGTGAGTGCAGAGACATGTCGACAGCAACACCTAATACCCCCAGTGTACCTGAACATCAGAGAGTCGTACAGTTTGATGGCCTACTTTGAAGGAGTAAGCAGACAGCAATGGCATTTGCTTTAATGATAGCGAGGAATGCAAAAACTGGTCGAATCAACGTTGTTTCCAGGTCATTTCAACCCAAAATTCAATGTGATGATGTTGAATCAACGTGTAAAACGAATTGGATTTGCAAAAAGACATCAACATAAGGGCATTTTGTATTTTTTCACCCAAATGTTCACCTAAATCAAATGAAATTGTGCAACGTTTTATTAATTTCACGTTAAATTCAAGTTAGTTGACCACTCAACCAAATGTAAAATAAAACTAGATGTTGAATTCAAGTCTGTGCCCAGTTGGTTCCTCCTTTCTTATCCTGCAATCATTAGCAGGCCCCTCGAGCAACATGTTCAGCATCTTTACATGGTTGTTCGCTCTGATGCCCCCCTACTCTCCCCCCAAACCTCCCTGCCATAGGCCTACATGTTGAGGTGGTTATGCTGATGATTATGGTAAGCTCCTTCGCTAGCCACCGCCCAATCTCATCAAGTGCTGCGGAAAAGTTACACACCGACATCTGTGAAGTCGAAAGCAACTGCTTGTAAACTAATGGCTAGATGTTTAATTATATGTCCTCTGAATGTAGTAAAGAAGGTATATTGCCCTACAGTACATTGGACATTGAATATTTAATGACCAGGGGAATACAGCAAATAAAGTGAGAGAAAAAAATCAGAATTACAGCTTTAGGATATATGACACATAAAATTGGTAAACTTATACAGATGAAAAGAACACGACTTGAGCTGCATTTGTTGAAAACATTATTTATTCGAATTATCGTAGGTCCTTGATATAAACGACCATTCTTTCAAATACACACATATTTCAACCAAACTATGTATCAACAAATTTGTAATACATACGATCACTGAGGTAGGTTATTGTCCAACCTTAGATGGAGTATATATTAAAACCATACGGGGTGGGTTTTCAGTGAAGGACTGAGCACAAAACTGTAGTGAATTTCTCACTTCAAAAGCGAGATGGCGCTATTTTGTACACTAACCACCACAATGCATGTAGATGGGGACCTCATATCCCAATCCAGTTCTTTGTTTCTAAGATGATCAAAGTCATTATGTGTTTATATTTAAATGTATACTAATTAAATATCTAAGTAAAGGTTAATATGACATAAAATATAACTTATTAAATGTTGTTGACATAATACACTGTAGCCTACTTTCAAAATACTGTCTGCTCATTCCTCCTGAGAGAAATTATAAGGACTGTCGAACGCTTTTCGTGTCGAAGGCAACACATTTTCGACCTTGGAGCAGAAGAGTCCAGGACAGCATTTTGAATAATGTCTTATAATACTACCCTACTACTACTAACAGAAGGCTAAGAATTGTATGTTTTATTCAATTCAAATATTCTACGTAGGCTACAATGTAGGTATGGTGGTCCAACATTAGCCTACAAAAATCAATGTTATGTAGTATTTTATTTGGTGATTAAAATGAAAGACAATTCAGCTCAAATTGTGGCATAGGCCTAAGTCGTTTTTAAGTTTCATTCTAACCAGTTTCTAGGTAATACTTTATTGTTTCCATAGCCATATTGGTATATGAAATAAAAAGTAAATGCCAATAAGTAAATCAAACACGATTTCCCTGGCGGTGCCACATACACGCACACACAGACACACATCTTACCATATACTGTACCTCCAAGTTCCACGTTTTAGGCAACAGCATCGTTGATTCAAAGCAGCCCGTTTCTCTTCTTATTGCCATAGAATGGTTTGCATGATCTCTTCAGGGTTCATGTAGTTTGAAGAGCATCACACAAAAATTCCCACGAACTTTTGTAATTTTGTCTTTCTTATTATCTTCGTATTCTTAGATTGGGACTCTCTTTTTATTTAAATAATAATAATAATAGTATACTGGCCTATATATATTTATATGTATTTATGCCCCATTGTCTAACTGTGACAGTGAATTACATTTTATAGCATCTAAAATCCGAAAACAATAGGTTTTCTTCACATGCTTGTTTTTCTGTATGTAGACTATAAAGTATTTCTTTCAATCGAACGAATATAATTTTTTGGAGGAGACTGGTAACTATAGAACTTTGGTTTAAATATAGGTGCATACAATCTAGCAAATAAACTTCACTGCAGTTTAATTTCTTAGCCAGAGGTCCATTTGCTGAGAGGGAAATGTGATGAGCATTGTTTTCATACAAAAACCTGTTCTACCCTGTGTGCACAAGTCGATAAGAACTTTCTTTGACCAAACGTACACCAATTTAAAGCTGTCAAAAATAATTAAAGGAAACGGTCACCTACATCTCTATAACATTGCGGCAATTTTGAATATTTGAATATTGAACTCGCCTTGAGACAAATTATTGTTAATTCAATAAGGAAAGTGACGACAGTATGGGGATACAGAAGTTGCAGTTGAAATGATAAACGACTTATGCTTAGTTAATGTGCATAAACAACGATACCTATTTCAAACTTTGTAAATGTAATTTAATATTTTAATTAGAACTCATGGATGAAAACATTTATTTCCAAAATATATGGCAATTTCTATACATAGTGAGAAAATGTGTTTTTATAATAATAATAATGTTAATAATGCCAGATTATTGATATTACAATGCTTTCAATGCAATACATAGGAGATTTGGACATGATTATGCTTTACAAATTGTCTAGAGGTACCATAAATATAATGTGTATCATCACATGCAGTAAAAATATAATATGATTCAGTTACCAGACAAGCCCTCTATCCATTCTAGAATATCTTAATTACCTAGACACAAAGGTAGAGACTGGACCCTGGTCTGACAAAGAGGACTTAAATCTAGCCTTTTATATGCTTCCTTTATTATGTGCAGGACTGAGTGTGCAGCCATTAATCGTGTCCCCTGAAGTCTCAGCTAGTCCTCTGAACTCTACAACTATATGTAAACAAGTTGTCAGTTTGGAAATAATCTTCTTTGCTTTTTATTGGAATGAAAATTCAATCTCCCAAACGTAGATTTTTTTTTTTTATTCCTTGTCATTGGTGGGGCTGGACTTTGGTGGACAATAATGTGGCAATTGTTGATGCTTTGTGACCCATAAAATTTGAGGGTGGCTATTCTGGCTTTGGTATGTAATTATGCAAAACACTTTGTATAAAGACTTGCCATCCGATCTAATGATAGAGCCTGCAGTCTCATTTCAAGAGCTGGAGGGACTAACAGCACGTACACTACTAGAATGAGGGAGGGAAAAGTGACATTCAAATAAAATCAAGGCAAACTGCAAATTAACAAGTATCTCATTGTTAATGAGTTGTGTGTTAGTGTTTATGTGTTTGTGTCTTTCTCAGTATTTTCTGAGTGTAAGTGTGAGCATGTACTTTCATGTACATTTCAATTGGCCTAAAACCAAAATAATTTCCTGTGTGCATTTTTGTGAGTCAAAGGAATAATGACAGTTTCATAAAAAAAAAATTCTAACTGGTGGAGGAACAGTGATGCTTTGTAGATTTTCAGATCTTTGACAAATTAACAATGTGATTTTCAATAAAAGACACCACGAGGAAATGCTGAGTTTTTTTCTTTATTTCCCAGGAGTTCACGTGAGAAATATGGGTGTAAAATGCAAAACAATGCTTACATCTTTTCTCCTTCATGGTTCACTAAAAAGTGAGAGGCCAGATTTCCTTGCCCTTTCTGGCTTGCCGGCATCAGAGGTCTACTTAAAGGTGTCTGAACAGAATAGTAAGTATGAGTCTCCATGCAGTTTCTTTGACACACACAGAATACCCGTACAGTCAGTTTATATGGAAATATTGGTGAATTCATTTGAAAAAGACAGGACAGTAACAGAAAAGAGAGCATCCAAGGAGATGGTGGGTAGTACAGTTGAATCGTGAAACAGCATAGTATAGATATGATTTAAAGATTGCATGCTGCATGTTTTTTTTTGTTGTTTTGTGGTGTGCACTATGGGGTATTCTGTGTGTATGCACATAATAAACACTTGTGCTGTCTGCCAGAGGTGTGAATCTGAGAGCTTTTCTACCAAATGAAGTGCCGGCAGAGAGAGAAATAAAGAGATCTACAGCAGTCAGGGGTCAGCCAGGCTGAGATTGCTTCCAGAAATCTTTTGAAAAAATCACACGTTTGAAGGCTTAGTGCTTTGCTGCCTTCGCATTTCAAGCTCAGATGAGTGGAATCACAAAAAAGAACAGGGGTTGGAAAATTGTGATGTTGGGATGGCCATGGGACTAGTGATTTGGGAAGACAGGAGACAAGCCTTTACCTGATCCCTCAGAGGAAGGCATGGAACAGAAGATACCATTGTTACTTTTTAAACATGGATCACACAATTAAAGCAACACTGCCTCTAATGATGTCTCTTTGTGTCTGTATGAGTGTTTAATGTGTGAAAAAGTGTTTATAGAAAATCAGCACTACATACCTCCTAAGAGGTATGTACCTAAGGATGAAATAATGATTCACACCGAAACCAATACTTTATTAACTGAATTATTGTGGATAAATGTTTCAAAAGCATAGATTTGCAGTAAGATAATCAAGCAAGAACTAAGACCACAAGAGGCTCAGTAATTAACAGGCTACTGTATAGGCCTACGACTTGAATGGCACATTACACATCAGTTAGCAGCACTCTTGTACACAAAAGATGTTCTGCATTCCAGTTAATATCAACCAATTGAATAACCCATTTCCAACCAATTCTTAGTTCTATCTTTGTGTACATATTCAGCATTTTTAACTAATAAATAGTTATATATGTAAGGAAATATATTGTATAGGTTCATGTTCCAAAAATGTTTTAATGGAACCAAAAGCCGTAAGCCATATCAGTGAAATTTCAGAACCCTGTAATTTAGTTTAGCATCAGTTAGAATTGAGTGAGATTAGGAGACGCGAGTGGTACTAGTACACCTCTTTCTTTGATTTATGACCAGCTTCTGGCGTTGCCATTAGTCTTTCATCACTTTTATTAATATTATCTGGAAAACAATTCGAAGAACCAAAACGAAGTAAATGTATTATATTATCCGCATTGGAGTTATTTTTTTCCCCTCTAAGACCAGGACATGCCTGTAATAGTTAACTCAAATTAAGTTAAATATCAAAAGATTGTAATAATGCGACAATAACAGTATAATCACGTCTACAAGATAAATTAACAATATGCAGTTCTATAACCACCTCTAGTGAACTTTTGGGAGATACAGCCATGAAGCAATCTCAAAACTCACATTTTTTCCGATTGTAATTGTTTTGAGTACCTATTCATTTCCCGGGGCGGCAGGGTAGCCTAGTGGTTAGAGCGTTGGACTAGTAACCGAAGGGTTGGAAGTTCGAATCCCCGAGCTTACAAGGTACAAATCTCTCCTTCTGCCCCTGAACAGGCCGTCATTGAAAATAAGAATTTGTTTTTAACTGACTTGCCTAGTTAAATGAAGGTAACAACAAAGGGATTCATAAACGATGTTTCCCAAACGGGTAGACCTAAAGTTAATTTCAACATATTGATAACAGAGGAAAATCAGCCGCCTCTTTACTTAAAATTAATTACCAATTCTAAATTGCGTTTTCATATGATAACGGGACAAACTATTGCGTTGTCACAGAAATAAATACATATTTGGAAAAACGATTAGTCAAATGTTACTTGAATTAGCAGTGAAATGATTAGACAGTTACAGGTCCAATATCTAAACATTCCCAATACAATGCTCTCGACATGACACTGTTATAAGCATTTAAAGTTTTATGAATGTTGTGGTCTACATGATTACACATCGTTAAGAGTTGAATAAATATAATATTATTACAATTCAAATAACAGTTCGAAAAGGGAACTGCCATGCTCCTTTTTTCATTCTCCAAATAGTTTACAGGCCTACATGATACTGGCTCTAATACGCCCTCGACACACCAAATATGCCCCAACAAGAGGAAATGGCATTGGTTGACAGGTCTATTAGAAAATGACAGTCCCGGAGGCCCATTGCACTAGTAGGAGTCTCTTGGCAGGACCTATCATGCCAGATGTAAAGATGGAGACATGGACCCTGACCCTTGTCATAGCATGTGACTTAATATTGATATTTTGATCAGAATTCTTTTGTAATGCTGCCTGGGTGACATTATAGCATCCTCAGATTTTTCTCTTTCAATCTGCTGAACATTTGTCATTATTTTCATCGATCAACTCAACAGTAATATTCACACATGGAAATTGGAACACAATGCTTCAACCCCACGAGCTGAAAGACAAAGACAAGAATACTCACAATGTTATTGCAGAAAAAGAAATATTTATCTCATTTATCCCCTTCTCTCAAAATCGTTCAATAAATCTTCTTTTAAATCTCTGACTGGCACAATTTTTTCATATATGTAGTTCATGTTTTCTCTCTCCCGCTTCCTTGTGGGGGAGGCAAAATATGCTAATCCCATCAGATTTATAACCATCAGTGCCTTTCAATGTTCATGTGTTTCTGCACTGCTGTATGATTATATTCAAGGGTTCTCAGCAGGAAGTTAGAGCCGGGACTAGAACTTACTCTCAAACCTGACAAAAACACTTTATTTTTCCTCTGTTTCAAAGACTGGACAAAGTGGCAGTAATGACCTTATTTATTACCATTCAAATAGATGACGGAGAAATGCTTGATTTTGACAATGTTTGGAGCAAAGCAGAAAACAAAATAAACAGAAAATGACAGGGAAAAATATTTATGAGCAGAAACAGAAGTTGAGAAATTCTTTCATGTGACAGCATCATGTGCTCATTAAATCACCCATGGAAAAGGCGGAATAAGATATGAACAATTCCATTCAAATAATTATATGGTATATCGTGAGATTTCATTCAGCTATAACTTCAAGCATGTTACCTTTGTGGGATAAGGGAATAATCAGGAGAAATGTGACTCTCCATTCTCATACTCTCAGGCTAAAACTTTTATTTTGTTCTTGATGTTGACAGTAGGAAGAGTAATTGGGGAAAAGTTTTCAGTGTGTTTCTGAAATATTATTTGAATTCCTTATCTTTCAGTTAGACTGACAGCTCTGAATCCTTTATTGTACATGTATTGTGTATATTTCCGGCTCCTAGCATCTCCTGGAGGATTCAGGAGGCAGTCTACCTGTTTCTAGATCAAAATGACCAGATGAAAATGAATATACAAAAACAGGATGTAACTCATTTCTTCATTTGGACTCTTGGTGGTTCCAAAATACAAAATGATGAAACACCTTTTGGAGATACTTGCTGCTATATAGCTCTGATCTGTGCCATGACTTGGTAGCTTACTCTAACAATATTAGTCTGTTGGACATTGGTCCAACTGTCACTTTCAATTTACACATGACCCCATGGCCAAACATGGGGGAGAAGTGGCAGAATGTAGGACTGAAAGCTACTGTTATTGGTCTGACAGCTTCACTCATCTGGAATTAATGCAATATGCAATTCATATTTATACTCTGTGACCTTGTGCACAAAGAGGGGATCTATTGTATCTACATGCTGGTAATCAAGGCAAAGGGCTATGGAGAGGATAATACCGCAGAAGGAATTTGTCAAAAATGTATGTCTCTTACCAGTCTAATTGTTCAACAGATGTGAACTGGAAAGGTAAGAAGAGTACAGTAGCGTTGGTGGAAAAGCCCAAAACGCTCCTAAATATGAGGCTGACACTTTCTTCACAGCGGTAACAAACGAGTTTGACTAAGTGCAGCATGAGGTCAAAGACACCAGGGACTCATTTGTGATAAAGAGAAATATGTTGGATGGCATTGAACAGTGGGGTTAATGTATCAGGAAGCTGGAAGAGGAAGGAGATTTGTCTTTTAGGGATCTTTTTCATTCATTTGTGTGTGGGCTATATGTAAAAACCGAGACACCAGAATGCAAAATTAATGAATGGTCCCTCTGTTTTGGACATCTGGGAGTAGTCTATTGTTTAGTGTCTGGTAGGTACTAAGGAATTGAAAATTCACTGTAGGACACCTCCCATATGAATCACTTTACAGGGCACCATAGACAGAGTAACACACATGGTCACTTCTATCCCATCAGTAAGATATACACCGAGTGTACAAAGCATTAAGAACACCTCCTTATTATTGAGATGCTGGCCCATGTTGACTCCAATGCTTCCCACAGTTGTGTCAAGTTGGCTGGATGTCCTTTGGGTGGTGCACCATTCTTGATACACACAGGAAATTGATGAAAAAACCCAGCAGCGTTGCAGTTCTTGACACAAACTGGTGCACCTGGCATCTACAACCATACACCGTTCAAAGGCACTTACATCTTTTGTCTTGCCCATTCACCCTCTGAATGGCACCCATGCACAATCCATGTCTCATTTGTCTCAAGGCTTAAAAATCCTTCATCTTCACTGATTGAAGTGGATTTAACAAATTAAATTAATAAGGGATCATAGCTTTCACCTGGATTCACCTGGTCAGTCTATGTCATGTAAAGAGCAGGTGTTCCTAATATTGTGTAACACTGAGTGTATATCAACAGAATTGATCACAGTAACCTGGTCAATAAATGTCCTAACTTTTGAACCTTCAGAATGGAGTAAACATGACTTATTGAACATTTTGTGCAAGTGTAACATGATGGGATGTTGTCAGCGTGTGTGCAGGTGTGACATATTACTGTTTAAGTCAGATGGCAATGCCTTAAATATACACAAGCAAAAGCTACACTTATATAAATACATTTATATAAATGTTGCTTTCACGTTGCAGCAGGAAATCAATCCATCGAGCTGTTAATGTGGGCCAGGTTAGCCCTATGCATATGTTACGGACTGCACAGAGAGTGACAATTGCATTTCTGATCGCTTTAGGTGATTGGATTGGACTAATTCCTTCTAGGGTAATGCAGAGATGTACTACTATTGGCGGAGGAAGTAGTACCATTCCTGAATCACTGCTTGGTTTTAAATGGGCATTTAATTATGTTTTGGTCAGACATAATGTGAAATGTATTAGTTGTAATGTAAGTTTTTTGGATAAGATTGAGGAAGGGAAACTAGTTGATTTACATGCAAATAAGTCCCCAGACCATATTCAAGCTGCATAGTTTTTGTCTTCCCAAAAATCTTTTTGAGAATGATATGCATATATATATATATATATATATATATATATATATAGATTGCATTAATAAAAAAATATATATATATATTGTGCGTAACTCGTGCATTTCCATGCAGCCATAACAAACTCATCTGAAACTAAAGAGTTTTCCACTGTTTCTAATCCACAGTACTTGTCCCCTGCCTGCCCTTCTAATCCCCTGGCATGTGTTAGTGACATCACATGGCCGCTGACTCCAAGTTCTCGTCCCACTGCAACTGTCATTAACTCTGTGAACAAATGAAAAATGACTGGGAGACTCACTGACTCCCACCACTGACCTTGGGTATTATTAGAGTGAACTCTCTTTAGCTTGACCAAAAAACCTTTTTGATATCATTGCTGGAAGTACACACTAGGAGTGATGGCCTGTCTGCCAGTGGGGGAAACAGAACATTACACATGGGGACTGAGGCAGGCTGAGAAACCAATGTAATGTAAACGTATACCTTGCTTCCATTGCTGCTTCATGAATACTTGATTAGGGGATATAACCTGAACTACTGTGCTCACAAGTTTCTTGACCCTCTTTACCAACAATGGACAATATTTGGGTTTAACATTGCGACAGATTCAGATGAAATGTTATACTGTAAAGCATTGTCATTTGGGAATTGTGTCACTGCTGGCGGTTTCATATCATCTCTGCTGCTAAAGAAGAAGAAAAAACAGTCAGGCATGGTCATGAGAGGCTTCTCCACATGAAGCATTATGCCCCCGATTTGACCAGAGGAAGAGATGCACTAAGTTTGTTAAAAGGGCAGTACATGATGAACAAGGCAGAAAAGCATCAGGGCATTGTTGTGTGAGATACAGAATCTGGCTCAGTGGTTGACTGTCTAGGAGGAATCACGGGGGTCACAGGGTATGGGTGGGAACCCTCCTCACAGAGCGGATGTTTTCAGCACTGTGTGGGGGGGGGGGGGGGGGGGGGGGGGTGCACAACATTAGTGCCAGCTTTTAGACACCTCCCTCCTCACTGGACCATTGTTTATGTTCAGTGAGCTTCCTACATTTTAAAACAAAACAACAACTATCACAATAATTTCAAGCTGAAATAAAGGTATATTCATTATGACTCAATCAGAGCGAAGGGGGTCTTATAATTTTTTTCCCCCTCAAAATATGAAGTATATCAAAGACAGACGATTGTTAGCACTGGCTGATGACACCATCTCCACGGATTTTCAGGGGGGAGTCTCCCGCGCTTGCACTCCACATCTCTGCGGGATGGGGCCATAGCATGTCAAGAGGAGAGCCATGAACCAGAAACACACTGGCACACACAGACACACATTCAACACACATTATAGGCTAAGCCTACTCTGATTCCATTAATATAATGGCATCAAAATGTTGATGTCAAAAGATAGAATAATAAATTTGCATAGTATCAGGTCGTAAACAGCTCTCAGGCATTAAAAAAAACATATAAATCCTATAAAGACGATAAAAGTAAAGATGGAAAGACAAATGAGTGGCCTGGGGAAGAAAGGGTCAACGGAGACGGGGGCAGACTAAAGGTTGTCCCGCGTTCTCATCTTCTGACAGTTTGAAATAGATCTGATGCCCTTTGGACTTTCAACTCTTTGCAGAAAAAAAAGCAATTTTTTACAGGTTATGGCAGGCTGAGGAGGGACACAGGGTGCACGGGGATATTACAAGTGGAATAGAAATGCCCTAGATATTTAGGAAGCAGACCGAAGAGGATTGGAGATTTCATGACAGGTAGAGACGGGATTCTCTGATGTAATCAGCGCTTTAAGACAGTGGGTTTTCCATCATTACTATCTAGTGGGGTAGATTGGTATAAACGTCGCAAGTTGCGCATTGACAAACTCAACCCGAGCCAACCCGCCATCTACTTGCTTGCTCCTGATATCGATCCATATCGAGATATCCCGACAGAATGTTTTAGAATTGAGGCCTATTCGTTGAGTGGTCATGATGATGCCTGTAGGCCTAACTGGTGGAGAGAAATGGTAGATCCTCTCTCACATCTATCTGCACCTCGCCCGCTCACATGCACATGCGATTATGACGCAGAAATCGATAGGATATACAAAAGGTCTCTAACCCAAGGCAGTTGTGTTGGTTTAATTCGAGTGGGACCAAGGATCATGTGAGGGTCAATTAATCCGCTATTACCGAGCACCAATTAGCCGTTTTGTTTGGCCCCTTCTACCCTTTAGATGCCCTTCGATAAGGGAAACACGTCTGTCAAATATGAAGGTTAATGCTGCATCGATTTTATTCCGTTATTTTCATTATCATTAGCACAGTAACAAACATAGTGATATTGTCCTGCACATTCCTGTATGTATTTACTGTAAAGGTTGATGGATGCATTAATGCATTTTTCATCACAGATGTAGTGAGAATTTCTCAGTCTATCTCGACGTAACAGCCAATTAGACAGGTCATCTGCTTCCTGTTTCTTGAGGCAGGTGGATCTCGCCTGACAACTCCATTCTCTCCAAACGGGTGGTGTCAATGGGACAGGACACGTATTACACAAACAATGAGGCCATTGGGGACAAATCCCAAACGGTGCACATTCACTAAGATCGCTATGGGTATAGTTTACTAGTCCACTTCGGGAAAATGTGTGACCATTTCGTGTTAAATACCATAGGCTATAGCTCATCTCTATTTAGAATAATTCCACATTGCGTTTGGGCTTTTTGCCTTGACATGCAGGGTTATTTGCCTAGGCCTACTTAACTACTAGAATTAAGCTAAGCCTCTGTTGATGAGAATACAATTATAAATACATTTACATTATTATTTAAATATAACAGTCCAACGCAGTTATTTATTTCATTTTTTTAAATGTTGTTGCCCAATTTCACTATTTTGGGGTTCATGAAGACATTGGTCTTTGTTTAAAGGGCAAACCGATCAGAGTGACTCAGTCGATGTTTTCCAACCTCTTTAACTCCCTCTCTCCTTTCCTTCATGATTCTCAATTTGTCCTTTATTGAACCTTTGTCTCCGGTGCATCTGCTTGCAGTTAATTAAAATTTGAAGGGGTCACTGTTCTGACTTCAGGCTGCTTGCCGCCAAGTGAAGAGTGCTTCCTCTCCTGCAGTCTCCACATTAGAAAACTTCACAGGTGTAATACTGTGTGTAACAGATGTTCGGGGACCCTTTAACCACCTTTAAGTACAAGGGACGGAGAGTGGAACACCTTCGCTTTCTTTTTACTCTCAACTGCGCAGCCTTTCATATAAACCCGCAACAATGTTAATAAACACACAGTTCATGCTTATAACCCTGCGTAGTTCACACATTTTCTAATATTATGTTGGTTATACTATTCAGAACATAACCATTGTTTGAAACAGATTCACATTGGGTTATAACAAACACATATTAATGAATACATTATTAAATAATAACAACAAAAATAATAATTCATTTGAATAATAACAATAATAACAACAATAATAATTACAATAATAATATAGTAATATCTACCTTATATAGTGCAAACTTTATTTGCGATACAAAGGTATAGTGTATGACAGAAGATTAGTCAAATGAGCTATTTCACTGAATAGCATGTAGATCCCCTGAGATTAAAACTGAGGTGTCGTCGGAATTTGTAGGATGAAAGGAAATTCTAGCCTAGTTATCGTTGGTCATCATGCCCGAGTGCCGCGTGACAATTTTCGGAGAAAAATCGAACAGACAGAGCAACTGGAGAAAATTATAGAATGGGTACTAACACATAGTCAAAGTCATTCAATGCTATGCTTGTTAAAGGCATGCTTTTTAGATACCTGCAGCTGTACAACGATGGCAAGCTATCTAGCGATGACAAGATATCTAGAAATGATCAATAATGTCAAATATAGAGCACAGGAAGATAGCAAACGCTTTAGATTCATTTCTAACCACTTTTGTTAATTTGTCTTTCCAGTAGGCCTATATACTATACGTTTTCTATTCATGTTTGTTGTGAAATGGGGATGCATTTTCTTTTGGCTAGTTTTGTGTAATACCCCTGTTATAAAGACATATAGACAGAAACGTGTATGATATAGCCCACTGACAATGCCTTCTGTTGTTATTCTTTCGTTTTTGAAGCAGGCAGGGCGCTACGTATTATTTTGATATTTCCATCATTGTGCTTGTTTCGATGCTTGTAGTTTTTCTTACTTTGTGATTGATTAATCTACATATTACTGTAAAATGAATTTCAATTGACTGAAAATGAAAGCATGTGGTGACCAATAGCCTACAAGAACGATACATCATATTATGGAGATTTTTCCTATAAACTGAATCACTGTAATAAAAAAACAAACAATAACTGCAATAAAATAACTCAATTACATTTTATAATGTATTATTAGAGTGAGAATAAAGCTTGTATGTCATGCATTTCAAACGATTGTTTTGATAACGTCATGTTTTAATTCCTATAAATAGGTAGTCATCATGGGAGTAGCCTATCATGGTCTTGTATCTACATCCAGAGCGTGAGTGCGTCTCTGTTTTGTAAAACATAAACCTCAGAGGCCTCTGTAATGGTACTTTGCCTGTGTAATTAATGATTCTGTGATCCTGTAAAAACTCCACATGAATATACTCTGGCTGACACTACCGTACTACACTATATACAGTATGATGATGATGTTTTCAACAAGCATCATGATCTTACCTATTTCATTATGTTAAGATATATTAACAGACTGATATCAGATTACCTTTCTAGAAAAGTAATCAATGTATCCAATTTAAAAGAGGATGGCTACTAAGGTGGTCAAGGTGATGATAACTCTTGATCACCAGTAGAATAGTAATTATTGTGTATGACTGCCTTGCCAAAAAGAGAGTAATTGAATCATCTCTACAATTTTGCTGGATAGAGCAGGGAGAGATGGCTTGGATGACAGAGGGAGCTCTGAAAGCAGTGATGGATACTATTGTGGCAAATTTGACCCTCTATTAACACCGCTTTCCAGCATCTGGATCCTGTCACCAATTCCAGACATGGAGGCAGACAGGGCAACTCATTTTCTGAACATACCAAATCCCTCTCCTTTTTAAGTGTATCCCCAGCGCCACTAAATGGATGGAGAGGGCGACCCAGGCCCCCATTCTCTTCCTTCATCTCTTTCCACATTATCAGCCCTCCACTGGACCTATTGTTTAGCAGGGGCCTCCAATTTGCTTCTTATCTTGCCAACATTTGTGCAGCTTCATTTTCCTTACGTTAAATGCTAATGTTCGTGGACTACCTCCAGAAAATGTGTCACGTTTTCTAAATTAAAACTAAAGTAAACACAAACAGATAAGGCACTCATTTACTACTTAGAGTATAGATCATAGAATAATAGAATATTGGCGTATTGGGAAAAGAGAGGGGTGTGGCTTTGTGTGATAGACGCAGGTCGGAGGTGGTATTTTATTGTAAGCTTCTTGGTGAAAAGGAAGAAAGCAATGGACCAGTCAATTTAACACAGAGACCAAGAGAGCAAGAGTGTTGCTAAGAGACAGGGATGCTGCAAAACTTCCATCAGGAGCTAGGCTCTGACCTTATGCAAATCGGGTTCTGATTAATCTTTTGTGGAAAGAGCGAAAATACCACTCACTCACTTTTACTAATACCTGCATTGAGAGACTTTGTACAGGCCATTCTTAACTTAAAATAAATAGAAGGGGTATATGCAGTATAACAATTTAGTAATCATGTATTTTACGTTATTTTACAGCCATTACATGATAGTGCTATATACTGAAAATATCAAATAACAAATTATAGTATTTTGGGGTGCAGCTTGACTATCCTTATCATATTTAGTAATATTCCACATTACTTTCACCATTAAGCGAAACAAGCTTTGAAAACAGGAAAAATGAAGATAATATACTCATGCAGTGTGATAAAGGCAAGGTGATATGATGGTGTCACACAGTGTAGATATGGCAGGCCGCAGGCCATCAGGGCCTTCTCTGGTCTCCAGTGGGCTTTGTTACATCAGTCCACACAACCAGCAACACTGTTTGAGCTCTGCAGCTGAGGCTCAGGGGTTATTTGTATCTAAAGTCCCAACACTACACAAACAAGACACTGCTAACCCTATCTAGTCAGACTCCTTTCTGTCCAACAAGCCCCCAGAGAGACCTGTAGGTGACTACACAGGTTAGAGCTGTGGAGCAGCTCACAAACATCAAAGGTAAGAAGTTGCTGCCTGATCTGCATTTCATTTACACTTAAATAAGACAGGAATGACAATGACAGAGAGAGTAGGGAGGGAGAAGGAGAGAGAGAGAGAGAGGGAGAGAGATGTTAAATAATGATGGCCAGAGGGGGCATGGAGGTTACAACCTCCTGAAAAGGTTGTATTGGGTTGTATCAGGTTATCTGAAGTGGTCACTGATAATAGCCCTTCACACATGCCATGTTTGAACCCTTTCAGTGGATAAGAAAGTGAGGTAATCAATAACGTGAGTGGCTCAGTGATATGAGGTTACTGTATGGCCAGCTTGGAAGTTGCCAAGCATGATCAGTAAACTGGCTAATTGAGATTTGTCTTTTCCCTGGGTCATCCATTTATCAATATGTAAGTGTCAGAGCACAATCTATGTCATTCTTGAAATCCAAATAACTGATCACAAAGTCCTGTCAGTTAAAAGCTAATCTTCTGTGGTGACATTTTGTAAGAATATCTGTAAATCTCAATTAAATACAATAATTCCTATAGCAAATTATCAAAGTGAAAACAATAGGTCTACAGTGGGAATATTTGTCTTTCCCAGATTATATTTTAGGTACCTAAAGTTCAATCAATAAACCTACATTTATCATTCTGAAGTATATAAACCCTGATCCATGTATACTTTGATATGAAAATGGTCATATTCTACTGTATGCCTACTAAAGCTGTTTCTCCATTATTGGTTCTCGGTTTTTATACTCACTTCTTCAGTATGGTTCCCACATTGCCCACATATCACATTAGAGAGAGAGAGAGAGAAAGAGAGCAAGAGAGAGACAGTCAGGGACTAATACACCATCATCATGTTCAAAGCCAACCTTGTCAATAGTGCTCACAGTAGGCAAGGGAGTGTAATAGCACTTTCCTGATTCTGCATTGATATCATATAATCCAGTGTGCCCTGTTTCAGTATCATATTTATCTAACCTGCTGGGGGACAGAGCAGGGGGGACAGTGTCCCTGCTGCTAGGAGCAGACACATTACACACTGCCCTGTGTATTCTTATTGATTACTCCCACCTCACGGCCCATGGACCATAATTTAACTCAGCAGGCTCTACAGTAATACTGGAATTCAAACATTCCATCTACACTTCAAGAGGGAAAAAACAATTGACACATCACAAAAAGTGCAGCGCCTTTCTTAAAGGGAGGGATTTCCTCTTCCTGCACTATGGCTCCTCCACTTCTCTACATCCTATTAGTGCAGTTCACCATGTATGTTTATTCCACCAAATATGCTAGCAAAAGCACTTAAAAAGCAGAGTGCATTACACACTGATAAATTCACTCATGGAATATGCATCAAACTGAGTTTCTTTGATGGGTATGATAGCAGAAAGATGTCTTTGAGCAATATGCTTTTTCTTTTTGCAATGACCAGGTACCAAGTGCAGGAGTGAGGAAAATTGCTGATGAGGGGCACACCTGTGTAGGCCTATATCTATTTCATAGGAATAAACATAAAAGCACCAGAAGAGAAAGAGAGTATGTGGCGGACATTGTAAGACATGCAATCAATAAAACCTATGTGTCATTCACAGGGGAAATAACACTGATATTGTTGCATGGATTTGAGATTTTGTTTGATGCAGAATACATTTGTTTTATTTGGGATACATTTTGCCAGAGCAAGCCCCGACTGACATCAACAATTGCACAATCCAGGCCTCAAAGGCATTGGTATATTCATGAATATCTCTCAGTACCAACTGGTCAATAGTAATCTATCAAAATATGACTAGTTAGTTAGTAAAACACCGTTTCCATCACCTTGCTACATAATGCTACATCAGGTGCTATGGCAGTTATGGGAGGATATAGAGGATGTGGGCTGACTTCTTGTTTTTTAGTCAGGATCCTAACAGTATCAAATCAAAATCAAATCAAATTGTATTGGTCACATACACATATTTAGCAGATGTTATTGCAGGTGTAGCGAAATGCTTGTGTTCCTAGCTCCAACAGTGCAGTAATATCTGACAATTTACAACAATACACACAAATCTAAAAGTAAAATAATGGAATTAAGAAATATATAAATATTAGAATGAGCAATGTCGGAATGGCATTGTGTCACGTCCTGACCAGTAAAAGGGGTTATTTGTTATTGTAGTTTGGTCAGGACGTGGCAGGGGGTGTTTGTTTTATGTGTTTCGGGGTTTGTGGTTAATGTTCTATGTTAGTACATTTCTATGTTCGTTCTAGTCTTTCTATTTCTATGTGTAGTTTATTGGGTTGACCTTCAATTGGAAACAGCTGTTCCTCGTTGCCTCTAATTGAAGGTCCTATTTGGTAGGGGTGTTTTTTCATGGGTTTTTGTGGGTAGTTGTTTCCTGTTTAGTGTTTGTTGCACCTGACAAGACTGTTTTCATCGTTTCATCGCAGCAGCAGAGTTATAAGGAGTTTTGGACTTGGGAGCAGATACTAGCGGGAGAAGGACCATGGAGGAAGGCTGGAGAGGACAGAGAATGCTATGCTGGGACACGCCTGGCAAGGAAGACTGAGAGGCACCCCCAATTATTTTTTTGGGGGGGGCACACGGGTAGTTTGGCTGGGCCAAGGGTGAGCTTTAACCCAACTCCCCGTGTTTATTATGGGGAGCGTGTGGAGTGGAGAGCGCCGGTGTATGAGCGCTGATCTCGCCCATGCGCACGCACAGTCCGGTGCGAGCGATCCCAGCCCCTCGCAAGTGCCGTGCTAGAGTGGGCATCCAGCCTGGAAGGAGGATGCCTGCGCAGCACATCTAGCCATCAGTGCGCATCCTAGGCCCAGGCTACCCTACGCCTGCTCTACGCATGGCAGCCATCAGGCCTCTGCACAGCCCAGTTCGCCCTGTGCCAGCACTCCGCTCGTGCAGGGCTACTATTACCATCCAGCCAGGATGGGTTGTGCAGGAGGTGCGCTCCAGACCTCCAGTGCCTACTCATGGCCCGGTGTATCCAGTTCCTGCTCCTCGCACTAGTCCTCTAGTCTGGCGCCTCCAAAGCCAGAACCACGCACCAGGCCTCCAGTGCGTCAGCCCAGTCTAGTACGTCCTGTTCCCGCTCCTCGCACTAGCCTTGGGGTGCGTGTCTCCAGTCTGGTACCTCCAGTACCAGCCCCACGCACCAGGCCTCCAGTGCGTCAGCCCAGTCCAGCTCGTCCTGCTCCTGCTCCTCGCACTAGCCCTGTGGTGCGTGTCCCTAGTCTGGCGCCTCCTAAGCCAGCCCCACGCATCAGGCCTTCAGTGCGCAGTCCCCGTCTAGAGCTTCGGGCAACAGTGCCCTGTCCAGAGTGTCCGGCAACAGTGCCCCGTCCAGAGTGTCCGGCAACAGTGCCCCGTCCAGAGTGTCCGGCAACAGAGCCCCATCTAGAGCTTCCGGCGATAGTGCCCCGTCTAGAGATGGCCCACAGTTTGGAGCCTGCAGAGACGGCCCACAGTCCGGAGCCAGCAGAGATGGCCCACAGTCCGGAGCCAGCAGAGACGGCCCACAGTCCGGAGCCAGCAGAGACGGCCCACAGTCCGGAACCAGCAGAGACGGCCCACAGTCCGGAGCCAGCAGAGATGGCCCACAGTCCGGAGCCAGCAGAGACGGCCCACAGTCCGGAGCCAGCAGAGACGGCCCACAGTCCGAGACAGCCTACAGGGAGAAGGTGAGGGTCCTGGTGGAGTGGTGCCAGGAAAATAACTTCTCCCTCAACGTCAACAAAACGAAGGAGCTGATCGTGGACTTCAGGAAAAAGCAGAGGGAGCACGCCCCTATCTACATTGACGGGACCGCAGGGGAGAAGGTGGAAAGCTTCAAGTTCCTCGCGGTACACATCACTGACGATCTGAAATTGTCCACCCACACAGACAGTGTGGTGAAGAAGGCGCAGCAGTGCATCTTCAACCACAGTAGGCTGAAGAAATTTGGCTTGGCCCCTAAGACCCTCACAAACTTTTACAGATGCACAATTGAGAGCATCCTGTCGGGCTGTATCACCACCTGGTAAGGCAAACTGCACTGCCCGCAACCGCAGGGCTCTCCAGAGGGTGGTGCGGTTTGCCCAACACATCACCGGGGGCACATTGCCTGCCCTCCAGGACATCTACAGCACCCGATGTCACAGAAAGGCCAAAAAGATCATCAAGGACATCAACCACCCGAGCCACAGCCTGTTCATCCCGCTATCATCCAGAAGGCGAGGTCAGCACAGGTGCATCAAAGCTGGGACCGAGAGACTGAAAAACAGCTTCTATCTCAAGACCATCAGACTGTTAAATAGCCATCACTAGCAGGCCACCACCCGGTTACTCAACCCTGCACCTTAGAGGCTGCTGCCCTATATACATAGACATGGAATCACTGGTCACTTTAACAATGGAACACTAGTCCCTTTAATAATTTTTACATAATGCTTTACTCATTTCATATATACTGTATTCTATTCTACTGTATTTTAGTCAATGTGTCATGGGCGTCGTATGAATTGGACCAACATGCAGAGGGTACATGAATGCTCATTATCTTCTTTTATTAAGAGACTAGAACGAACATAGAAATATACTAACATAGAACATTAACCACAAACCCCGAAACACATAAAACAAACACCCCCGACACGTCCTGACCAAACTACAATAACAAATAACCCCTTTTACTGGTCAGGACGTGACAACCTAACCTGTCCACCCCCGCTAGTGGTGTGGGGGCTGTGCTTTGGCAAAGTGGGTGGGGTTATATCCTGCCTGTTTGGCCCTGTCCGGGGGTTTCATCGGATGGGGCCACAGTGTCTCCTGATCCCTCCTGTCTCAGCCTCCAGTATTTATGCTGCAGTAGTTTATGTGTCGGGGGGCTAGGGTCAGTCTGTTACATCTGGAGTATTTCTCTTGTCTTATCCGGTGTCCTGTGTGAATTTAAATATGCTCTCTCTAATTCTCTCTGTCTCTCTTTCTTTCTTTCTCTCGGAGGACCTGAGCCCTAGGACCATTCCTCAGGACTACCTGGCATGATGACTCCTTGCTGTCCCCAGTCCACCTGGCCGTGCTGCTGCTCCAGTTTCAACTGTTCTGCCTGCGGCTATGGAACCCTGACCTGTTCACCGGACGTGCTTGTTGCACCCTCGACAACTACTATGATTATTATTATTTGACCATGCTGGTCATTTATGAACATTTTAACATCTTGACCATGTTCTGTTATAATATCCACCCGGCACAGCCAGAAGAGGACTGGCCACCCCTCAGAGCCTGGTTCCTCTCTAGGTTTCTTCCTAGGTTTTTGGCCTTTCTAGGGAGTATTTCCTAGGGAGTTTTTCCTAGCCACCGTGCTTCTTTCACATGCATTGCTTGCTGTTTGGGGTTTTAGGCTGGGTTTCTGTACAGCACTTTGAGATATCAGCTGATGTACGAAGGGCTATATAAATACATTTGATTTGATTTTGATTTGATTTGAATTGTCCGGTGGCGATTTTATTAGTTGTTCAGCAGTCTTATGGCTTGGGGGTAGAAGCTGTTGAGGAGCCTTTTGGTCCTATACTTGGCGCTCCGATACCGCTTGCCGTGCGGTAGCAGAGAAAACAGTCTATAACTTGGGTGACTGGAGTCTCTGACAATTTTATGGGCTTTCATCTGACACCGCCTATTGTATAGGTCCTAGATGGCAGGAAGCTTGGCCCGAGTGATGTACTGGGCCGTTCGCACCACCCCTGTAGCGCCGTACGGTCAGATGCCGAGCAGTTACCATACCAAGCGGTGATGCAACCAGTCAGGATACTCTCGATGGTGCAGCTGTAGAACCTTTTGAGGATCTGCCAAATCTTTTCAGCCTCCTGAGGGGGAAAATGTTTTGTCGTGCCCTCTTCACAACTATCTTGGTATGTTTGCACCATGATAGTTCATTGGTGATGTGGACACCAAGGAACTTGAAACTCTCGACCCGCTCCACTACAGCCCTGTCGATGTTAATGGGGGCCTGTTCGGCCCGTCTTTCCTGTAGTCCACGATCAGCTCCTATGTCTTGCTCACATTGAGGGAGAGGTGCTGTATACTTCTGGCCCTTCTTTGGACACCGTGTTAACAAACCTCCAGACAAGCTTCAATGCCATACAACACTCCTTCCGTGGCCTCCAACTGCTCTTAAATGCAAGTAAAACTAAATGCATGCTCTTCAACCAATCGCTGCCCGCACCTGCCCGCCCGTCCAGCATCAGTACTTTGGACGGTTCTGACTTAGAATATGTGGACAACTACAAATACCTAGGTGACTGGTTAGACTGTAAACTCTCCTTCCAGACTCACATTAAGCATCTCCAAACCAAAATTACATCTAGAATCGGCTTCCTATTTCGCAACAAAGTATCCTTCACTCATGCTGCCAAACATACCCTCGTAAAACTGACCGTCCTACCGATCCTCGACTTCGGCGATGGAATTTACAAAATAGCCTCCAACACTCTACTCAGCAAATTGGATGTAGTCTATCACAGTGCCATCCGTTTTGTCACCAAAGCCCCATATACTACTTACCACTGTGGCCTGTATGCTGTCGTTGGCTGGCCCTCGCTTCATATTCGTCGCCAAACCCACTGGCTCCGGGTCATCTATAAGTCTTTGCTACGTAAAGACCCGCCTTATCTCAGCTCACTGGTCACCATAGCAGCACCCACCCGTAGCACGCGCTCCAGCAGGTATATTTCACTGGTCATCCCCAAAGCCAACTCCTCCCTTGGCCGCCTTTCCTTCCAGTTCTCTGCTGCCAATGACTGGGACGAATTTCAAAAATCACTGAAGCTGGAGTCTTATATCTCCGTCACTAACTTTAAGCATCAGCTGTCAGAGCAGCTTACTGATCAATGCACCTGTACACAGCCCATCTGTAAATAGCCCACCCAACTACCTCATCCCCATATTGTTATTTTTTCTGTTGCTCCTTTGCACCCCAGTATCTCTACTTGCATATTCATCTTCTGCACATCTATCACTCCAGTGTTTAATTGCTAAACTGTAATTATTTCGCCACTATTGCATATTTATTGCCTTACCTACATAATCTTACTACATTTGCACACTCTGAATATAGATTTTTCTATTGTGTTGTTCACTGTATGTTTGTTTATCCCATGTGTAACTCTGTGTTGTTTGTCTTCGCACTGCTTTGCTTTATCTTGGCCAGGTCGCAGTTGTTAATGAGAACTTGTTCTCAACTGGCCTACCTGGTTAAATAAAGGTGAAATAAAAAAATTTAATAAAAAAAAGGTTGTTGTCCTGGCACCACACTGCCAGTTCTCTGACCTCCTCCCTATAGGCTGTCTCACCGTTGTCAGTGATCAGGCCTACCACTGTTGTGTCGTCAGCAAACTTAATGATGGTGTTGGAGTCGTGTTTGGTCACACAGTAGTGAGTGAACAGGGAATACAGGAGGGGACTAAGTACACACCCCTGAGGGGCCCCAGTGTTGAGGATCAGTGTGGCAGACCTGTTGTTGTCTACTCTTACCACCTGGGGTCGGCCCGTCACGATGTCCAGGATCCAGTTGCAGATGGAAGTGTTTAGTCCAAGAGTCCTTAGCTTAGTAATGAGCATCGTGGGCACTATGGTGTTGAACGCTGAGCTGTGGTCAATGAACAGCATTCTCACATAGGTGTTCCCTTTGTCCAGTGAGAAAGGGCAGTGTGGAGTGCAATTGAGATCGTCATCTGTGGATTTGTTTGGGCGTTATGCGAATTGGAGAGGGTCTAGGGTGTCCGGGAGGATGCTGTTGATGTGAGCCATGACCAGCCTTTCAAAGCACTTCATGGCTACCAATGTGAGTGCCATGGGGTGGTAATCATTTAGGCAGGTTACCTTCGCTTCCTTGGGCACAGGGACTATGGTGATCTGCTTGAAACATGTAGGTATTACAGATTTTGTCAGGGAGAGGTTGAACATGTCAGTGAAGACACTTGACAGTTGGTCCACGCATGTTTTGAGTACACGTCTTGGTCATCCGTCTGGCCCAGCGGCTTTGTGAATGTTGACCGGTTTAAAGGTTTTGTTCACATTGGCTACCGAGAGCGTTAACACACAGTCATCCAGAACAGCTGGTGCTCTCGTGCATGCTTCAGTATTGCTTGCCTCGAAGCGAACATAAAAGGCATAAAGCTTGTCTGGTAGGCTCACGTCACTGGGGAGCTCGCGTCTGGGTTTCCCTTTGTAATTCGTAATAGTTTTCAAGCCCTGCCACATCCGACGAGCTTCAGAGCTAGTGTAGTAGGATTCAATCTTCATCCTGTGTTGACGCGTTGCTTGTTTGATGGTTCGTCTGAGGCCATAGCCGGATTTCTTATAAGTGTACGGATTAGTCTCCCGCTCCTTGAAAGCGGCAGCTCTAGCCTTTAGCTCGATGCGGATGTTGCCTGTAATCCATGGCTTCTGGTTGGGATATGTACGTACAGTCACTGTGTGGACGATGTCGTCGATGCACTTATTGATGAAGCCAATGAATGAAGTGGTGTACTCCGCAATGCCATTGAATGAATCCCGGAACATATTACAGTCCGTGGTAGCAAAATAGTCCTGTAGTTTAGCATCCGCGTCATCTGACCACTTCCGTATTGATCAGGCCTACTATGGTTGTGTCGTCTGCAAACTTGATGATTGTGTTGGAGGCGTGTGTATTTGTAGAGATGTGCAATGACTATTTCAAAGTTGCAAAATATTTCAGTATTGTGGTTATTTATTTTTACCTCATCAGGTGCACATTCATCCATTGTTAAAAATTCCAACTCAAGCAAGTGCTTTAACTACTTTCAACAATTAATAATCAAATAAACTGAAAAGGAATGAAGTTAAACAATGACTTCCATGAACCTTAAAAAACCTTAGCCACACAATCCTATGGATTTCTTGTTTAACTTTTCATTGCCAGCAAACTGACCTACTGATAGGGACCAGGCGTGAGGGCAGATATTCTTTCAAAGCACGCTTTAGGTAGCTACCTTTTCATTTTCACTTGACGTCAATGTTTTGTTGATCATTCACAGACTTGATATCAGCAAGATAACGATACAAGAGAGTATCAAAATTAGCCCTTTAGCCTAGTTAGTGCATATCACTGCTCTTTAAAGATAGCCCTGGTCTTGTTTGCCATCTGGAAGGTCTGTTTGCTTCCATATGTCACCAGAGAAAATAATGTGTTGGTTTGGCTATCCAGAAAGGGCCCCATTCATGAAACACAGACCAGGGCAAGCAGAATAGCCCTGACACAACCTTACACCTCATTCCAAGCAAGAGAATAAGATTGACAAGGCAAACTGTTTGACATCATACTTTTGAAAGAGTAGTCAGGAAAGATATCTGTGAGTTATAATGAAGCCTTAATGATGGCACTATCTTTTACTATTACAATACTCATAACGCCCACATTGGCTTCATAAGGAAGGGATCACTGCCGCTAACTCACTTTCCAACGAAGGTGCATGAATTGAGGAGCAAACTGAGCTAGAGAGGAGATTCAGCTCTTGGATGACAATGGAATTAAATAAAAAAGCTTCTTTATTGTTACATAAACATTGCCTTCGTACATGGAAAGTGTTAGCCAACATTGTGTGGCACATTTCGTCAGCGAGAGTTATTTTGCCACCCACCCTTCCTCTTAACTCGCCCTCCACAGGTGAATCAGAATCCCTTAGCTTCCTGTATCATTGGTGATGTCTGAGGAGTAGAAGCTCTGATTAAGCCCCCTGTTTAATTAGCTCAGCAGACGATCATCCAAAAGGCTGACCAAATGTTTCACATTGAGGCCCCTGTGTGGCGCCGACAAATTCAGGCAATGCTCAAACTTGCATGTTTGAAATGAACGATTTTGAAGTCCAACCAGCCATGCTATGTTTTTTTTTAACTCTAAAATGAGTATCGGTGGGGATTAATATGCATTAATTAAATTGACTCTGTTTCCTTTAATGAGGGGGAAAGGATTTGATGTTAATTCCGCTGATCTCACGGAGGCTTCAACCCACTTAATTAACTGGTATTTTCTCAACAAACTAAAATAATCAGTAAAAATATATTTCATTAATACCAGTTTTTACTACCATCTTAAAAGCAAGTAAATATATATATATTTTTTTGCCTGGTAATAAAGGACAAATTTGCTATACAAGTCCTCATACTCCATCCATTCTTTCCTTTGCCTTCTATTGGTATCGGAAATGTCACTGACCCTTTGTCATGTGTGAAAAAGGCAACAGAAAGAGTGAACACAATTTGTGCAATCCATCAATTTGTGCAATCCAAAGATTTATTATTAAAACACTATAATAGTTAAATAACTAACAACTACTCGTGGTGCTAGCTAGTTAGTTGTCTGACTCATCAACTGTAGCTGGATGACACAGCAATAGGCTAAAACGTAGGCATATAGTCTTACAAATGACTTGTATGTTCTTTTCTCTATCTATTTAGCATGAACATTTATTTTCCATATTTTTGTCACACTTTTATTATGTGAGTGCTGTGGGAACGTTGGCTGAGAAACCATGCACCTGTGCGCTGTCTAAAGATAGGGTGGCTGTGGAGTGCCAGGGAGCAGACTCCAGAGAAACCATCCATCTCAATCTGAGGCTGCAGCTGACACCTTACAAAGAGGTACAATTAATAAGGACATTATCCGCCAGTAGGCAACAATGGAGTCTTAACGCAGAGACAGCAACCCCGGGAGACCCAGGGAGGACAGGGAGAGGGGAGGAGAGGGGGGCTTGCAGAGCAACCCTCATTAGGACCAATTTCTTCTGAAAATGAAATACTATCCCATAATAGATGCATCTTTTAAAACCATTATCAGGTGCCCTGTTTAGATGGGTAATTCTCCGGGATCAATCCTACATTCATCAGGAGCTCACTGACTACACGTTGATGAGCTTTGTTTCAGCCCTAAAGAAAATAATGTGAGATGGAAATGCTTTGAGTTGAGAGAGATACTCACAAGGTAAAATGTTGGTAAATGTAAAGAAAAATATCTCTGAACTAAAAGTTGTTAGTCCAGCACCATTTAAAATGTCTTCAATAAATATATATATGGAAAACCTAATGCTGTCATTTCTTATGTTAGTGCTTGATTTAATAATGTATTTTAAAGAGAAGCAACAGGACAATTGACAAGAAATCAGACAGTCCTGATAAAAGGGGTGTCATGAAAGCCTTCCATTTGTGCAGGTTGAGCGCAGCCCTATGGTTCATATGGGAGAGGGCGGAGACACCACTGCACTGACATTTACAGCAATCCAGGAGTTGTTTGTGGTCATTGGACTGGAGACAAATGTTGAACCCCAGAGGTGAAAGGTCAGGGCTAAATTTCATCCACAGAGGTGACTCAGTTGGAAAATAAAAACAGAAAAGACAGAGAGAGGTGAGGAGCTGTTGCTGTCATTCGGGAAAATCATACCGTTCAATGAATTCTCACCTCACACGTGCACTCCAACCCAGTATCACAGATTATTCTGAATTATACCCACATTTTTGTGTGCAGTACACACTTTCATATACAGTGAATTACAATCAGGTCACTTAAAACAGAAATAATAGAAGGGAGGTTGGTTGGGGGAAATGGTTGGGTGTATAACATGAACGTCTAGCAACCCAAAGGTTGTGTGTTTGAATCTCATCACGGACAATTTTAGCTAATTAGGAACTTTTCAACTACTTACTACTTTTTAGCTACTTTGTAACCATTTAGCATGTTAGCTAACCCTAACCCTAACCTTAACCTTTTAAGTACTTAGCTAGCATGTTACCTAACCCTAACCTTAACCATTAACTCTAACCCCTAAACCTTAACCTTTTAAGTACTTAGCTAGCATGTTACCTAACCCTAACCTTAACCATTAACTCTAACACCTAAACCTTAACCTTAACTCCTCACCTTAACACCTAGCCTAGCTAATGTCAGCCACCTAGCTAGCCTAGCTAACATTAGCCACAACAAATTGGAATTTGTGTAATGTACATGAAGGTGTTATGAAAAAAGAAAATTGTGTGATACATACAAAATGTGTTGTGATGAAAATCGTGTAACGCACACGAAAAAATACTTTTTCGTGTGCTTGTCACGAATTTCGAATAAGTAATTGGTGTCTATTTCACAATAAGCTATGATAGTGTGTTGGTGCACTCACACATCTAAAAACACCAAGCAGTCATACAGTTAAAATATTTAAGTGGATGAATAGAATACCACTTCACAAACAAGCACAAACAAACCTACTCTGAAAATCCACCGGATTTTCTGGTCTGCCATGGTAAATCAAGTTCAAAATGTGCAAATGACTGAGTGACTCACAGTAGCAATGGTATGGGAGTATATTCTTAAACAATGAGCTCTAATCACTCCTAACTCTGTCCCACTTATTTATAAAGTCAAGAGTTCCTACCCAATGATCTATTTTATTTTCCTGCTTGTTCCATGGGGAAGGGATGAGCTTGGTTATGGATTAACAGTGTGATCAATAGTGAGATAGGAGTGGTTCTCTAAACTGAGGAAAATTAATTCGAAATGCAGTCAAACCCTTATCGACCCAGAGCCAGGATTTGCTTTCATTGCATGCGGTTGATAACCCACCAATATTGTGATGAGCAGCTAATCTCTCATTTTATATAACCTTCACCCCTCACATCCTCTGCTAGGATTGGCCGTCTTATTTGTTGTCCCAGTACTTTATTTGTTCTCCATATAGCTTTTATACGCTTAGTTTATCTTTGTTTGCAACTCGGTTTAGTGAAAAATATTGTCTGGCCTGAAGCATATTCTTAATCTCAAAGTTTACAGTAAATTATTTCGGTAGATACTTCCATTTTAATCATGGTCAGGAGTGTAAACCACAGTTGTGAATATCAGACTTTATTATAAACTCATTAGTTTAGAGACCTGGAGCACTGGGGATGGCTTAACTCATCATATCAAAGACTACATTTATGTATCAAATATATAGCTGGCAATGCATTCATTACCTCACAACAGACTGACTTTAGAGGACTACTAGGCTCTACAACATGTGTACACTTACATAACCTTATATTACATTATATTACAACCTTATATTACATTAAGTCTAACTATGACTGTGAACAGCACATTGTGTTTACAATTCCTTTATAGGCTACTTGTAAAAAATGTGTGGCTTTATAAAAACAAAAGTGTAACATATACAACCTTCTGGTACTTGCTACACAGGTAATCATCACTTTACCCATGCTACTTTGGTATAAAGCAAAACTTTTCTCCAAATCAAATCAATGCACAAAACCACATTGTATCACTTTCATCATCCAAAGCTATAAATTGCAGGCTTGGAAAAGGGTCCAGGAAGGTGGATTCTATTCAAGTCATTAATCTACCACATAGTATTCTTAAAACTCACCTCACGTCTGGCAAATCCCATAATTATTTGTGGAAAGTGGTGAATTAAAGCAATTTAGAGTATGAATATGTAAAACAAAGCGAATACCGAGCTGATGGATTTATTATTATTAAAAGAGCAAGTATAGTGTATAATTTGTGTATGATTAAGATGCATTTACTTTGAAAGACTGCATCAGAAAACATATAGCTTTCAAATCTCTGTAAAGATGCCATAACAGTTCACCTGTTGTCACGTTCTGACCAGTATAGGGGTTATTTGTTATTGTAGTTTGGTCAGGACGTGGCAGAGGGTATTTGTTTTATGTGGTTCGGGGTGGTGGTTTGTTTAGAAGGGTGTTTGATTTATTTCCGGGTTTTGGGTTATGTTCTATGTTTTTGTATTTCTATGTTCTTTCTAGTTTAGTATTTTCTATGTTAGGTATTGGGTGTTGGACTCTCAATTGAAGGCAGGTGTTTGTAGTTGCCTTTTATTGAGAGTCCTATATATAGGGATGTGTTTTGCAGGCTACACCAACACAATGCAAAAACAACTACCCACAATTAACAAACAAAACACATCCCTATATATAGGACTCTCAATCAAAGGCAACTACAAACACCTGCCTTCAATTGAGAGTCCAACACCCAATACCTAACATAGAAAATACTAAACTAGAAAGAACATAGAAATACAAAAACATAGAACATAACCCAAAACCCGGAAATAAATCAAACACCCTTCTAAACAAACCACCACCCCGAACCACATAAAACAAATACCCTCTGCCACGTCCTGACCAAACTACAATAACAAATAACCCCTATACTGGTCAGGACGTGACACCTATTATGTAAAAGACTATTGTGTACTGAACAAAAATATAAATGCAACATGCACAATGAAAAATATTTTACTGAGTTACAATTCAAATAAGGAAATCAGTCCACTGAAATTAATACATTAGGCCCTAATCTATGCATGTCACATGACTGGGAATACAGATATGCATCTGTTGGTACCTTAAAAAAAAGGATGGGTGTGGATCAGAAAACCAGTCAGTATCTGGTGTGAACACCATTTGTCTCATGCAATGTGACACATCTCCTACAGATAGAGTTGATCAGGCTGTTGATTGTGGCCTGTGGAATGTTGTCCCACTCCTCTTCAATGGCTGTGCAAAGTTGCTGGATTTTGGCGGGAACTGGAACATGCTGTCGTATACGTTGATCGAGAGCATCCCAAACATGCTCAATGGGTGACATGTCTGGTGAGTATGCAGGCCATGGAAGAACTGGGACATTTTCAGCTTCCAGGAATTGTGAACCGATCCTTCCGATATGGGGCTGGCTGTGCATTATCATGCTGAAACATGAGGTGATTGCTGCAGATGAATGGCACAACAGTGGGTCTCAGGATCTCTTCACGGTATCTCTGTGCATTCAAATTGCTATCATTAAAATGCAATTGTGTTCTTTGTCCGTAGCTTATGCCTGCCCATACCGTAACTCCACTGCCACCATGGGGCACTCTGTTCACAACATTGACGTCAGCAAACCGCATGCCCACACAACGCCATATGGTCTGCGGTTGTGATGCTGGTTGGATATACATGCCAAATTCTCTAAAATGACATTGGAGGCGGCTTATGGTAGAGAAATTAACATTAAATTATCTGGCAACAGCTCTGGTGGACATTCCTGCAGTCAGCTTGCCAATTTTTTAAATATATTTTATATATATATATATATATATATATATATATATATATATATATTTTTTTTTGTCAGCTTGCCAATTGCACACTCCCTTAAAACTTGAAACATCGGTGACACTGTGTTGTGTGTCAAAACTGTACATTTTTAGATTGGCTTTTTATTGTCCCCAGCACAAGGTGCACCTGTTTAATTATCATGCTGTTTAATCAGCTTCTTGATATGCCACACCTGTCAGGTGGATGGATTATCTTGGCAAAGGAGAAATGCTCACTAACAGGGATGTAAACAAATGTGTGCACAAAATGTAAGAGAAATAAGCGTTTTGTGCATATGGAACATTTCAGGGATCTTTTATTTCAGGTTATGAAACATGGGACTGAGGACACTGTCATTTAATTTCATCCTGACCATCGTGTAGTATATTTCAGTGATTTGAACAGCCATTACTCATTGCCATTGAATGTTATTAGCAGGAAGTAAGTGCTTCTCTGCTTCCTTTCTAACATCTTTGCTGTGCTGTTCCAAATGGAGGGTCTTCCACAAGGATAGGTCAATATCCTGAAGGATGGGACACCAGAGAGGGCGATTGATCTCTCCATATCTATTTCTAATGCTCTGATTCAGGTCAGATGATAGAAGCTATGGTGTTTACCCCTGTTATGTTCAAAAGGCTGCTCTCTCTCTCTCGCTCTACAAAGGCTCAAGTGTCATTGGCCTGAAATCAAATCAAAAGTAATTGCAGCCACATTGCAAAGTTGTTGTATCATAGAAGACACAGATTACCATGGATTTATGTTCTATTTGCTAACATAGAGCCACACATTGTCCATAAACCTTGTCATTCAGGAGCAGAGGAAAGCCAGTGTTCTAGAAGGCCTTAATCAGAAGGGAAACAAATCAGGTTAATTGGTGATCAACAGAGTGTTTCTGACTTTAATGAGGCCCTGTTGCCCATGGCAAGGCCCAGATCAGGATAAGGGACTTTCTCCTGCCTGCTTTGCCTCCTTTGATCTTGTTTGCTTTTCCACTGCTGGGATTCTCATTGTTGTTTTTAATTACTTCACCACCAAATGGTACAAATGAAAGATAGGTGTCAATTAATAACATTTCCATAAATTAGAATCGCTAACCACTCTCATTAGTAGCTAGAGGCTTTTGTTTTGACTAAAGTCTCATGTAATCTTTTTTCAACTCTAACTATAGAGACTGATATTTCACAGAGCAAGAAATCACTTGATATTCACCATATTTTCTGGTAATCAAATTTCACTGTAGGTAATTAGATACAAAACACGTTTGAATGATTGGGGTCAACCTGTAAATGCCAATTGCTATATTAAACCTTAATAAAATTGGTGAGTCTATTCAATTAGTCAGCTCAGAGAAACACTTTGTGAAACCGAGCATGCAGTTTTCACTCAAGCACAAAGACATGATCAAATAGTTGTACAACACTACATCTGTAGCATGTAATGAGGGTCAGGCTAGTTTACTTTATCTTGAGGCTTTTCATTGGAGTTGACGTTTTGTGTTTTTGATGGTGGTCAATATGTTAATAGGAGAGACATTCTTTTCACCAAGAGGAGGTGACATCGTACTTAAACTAAAGGAAAGAGAGGCATTCTGTCAGTACTCCTTAGACACTATGGATCCTAAGGGACTACATTATTCTTTTTCACTGTCCTCGTTTATATCATGTTGTTGCATAGATTTTTTGGGGTCTCTGTGTCTTCAAATTCACAGACACCGAAAATATCACCTGTGGTATGTATATTTGACATGACCTATGATTAACAAGACACACTATTTATCTTATTATTAGCAAGTATTAATTTTGTGCTATAATTTGTCATTTACCTTGAAACATATTATCATTATTATTTTCTTACATTGTTGTGTCTCAATGGCTATAAATAGAAGCAGGTCACTATGAAGAAGGTGTCAGCTTGACGTTGAAACGTCAGTCACCGGTTCACATACTGTACAATTGTTGAGTGCTCCAACTCCTTTCTACCTTGAATTAGTCCTTTTGGAAGTTTTTCTTGGTAAGGCCTTCTCAGGGTTTTTGTTCCCATTTCAATGAATAACTCAACTACAGGAGGGGATACAATAGTAGGTACTTTCTTTGAAAAACACCGGTCACCCTGGTAATAACATGTAACCCCCAGATTTGTCTGTAGTGCACTGCAGCTCATGCTTGAAATTGTATATTTCCTTCATGTATAACATGTACAAAGGCCTAACATATTTCCTATATCAAATGGATGTCTACTGGCTGGTCCTCAGGGCTTACAATTGACCATTTAGTGGGCCATGTAACACTAATATGGGGGGGATCAAATATTATAATGTAAGCAGAAGAATATATATTCGGTATATGATTTCAAATATATTTAGGATGATTTTTGAATAAATATAATATCAAATATAATATAAAAACATTATTTTACATTTAGAACTCAACGTTGATTGCATTGAAATAGCATAGCAATTTGAAAAATAGTTGGCAACCATTCAACTTTAACAATAATGCATTACTGTGTCCCACAAAAAAGAGATGATTTGAGAGCAATGACTCCTTCATCAATGTAATATATTCTGATTACAGTCCAGACCAGGTCACATAGAGAGATTCTACTCTTTGTTACTTTGAGACAGAGCACTATAATCTGCCAGAGGACAGCCTATCATTACTAGAGAGTATGGTAATAGACAAACATTGATGCTATGAGGAACAATTGGTTTTACTGCATCAAACAGATCACATAGAAACTGAGCTAAATGATTAGGGAGAAGAGGCTTGTTTTCTGTTCCCCACATCATCATAAACGATAGCAAGAATGTATCCATACCTGAAGCATCTAAATGGATGGGCATCCAACATTTCAGCATCAGTGCACCAATCTCTACCAATATATGCAAAAATAGACCATCAGAACATGTTCTACACCCGCTTCCATTGACATTCTTATACATATGTATGTTTGTGTGTCTTTATGAGTAAGTTTATCACCCTACTACTAAAACTATCCCATCAGAGTCATTACGTGGAGTGGACCCTGCTAAAATGAATAAATTCAATTATCTAATTTAATTAATGTCATCCTCTCTATTTTCAAGTTTTCAAACCGCCCCACTGACGTGACTATACTGTTAATAGACTAGTGGTTGTGCCAACACTGTCACAAAATGTGGAACCCAAATGACTAGTAGTATTAGTACCGGTCAAGTTGTGTCCCAAATGACTAGTAGTATTAGTACCGGTCAAGTTGTGTCGCAAATGACTAGTAGTATTAGTATCGGTCAAGTTGTGTCCCAAATGACTAGTAGTATTAGTACCGGTCAAGTTGTGTCCCAAATGACTAGTAGTATTAGTACCGGTCAAGTTGTGTCCCAAATGACTAGTAGTATTAGTACCGGTCAAGTTGTGTCGCAAATGACAAGTAGTATTAGTACCGGTCAAGTTGTGTCGCAAATGACTAGTAGTATTAGTACCAGTCAAGTTGTGTCGCAAATGACTACTTTTGACGAACAAAACTAAATATGTAGAACTATAAGACTAATCATATTGTACATACCCCTATTAGAAAGTCATATTTAACCAAAAACTGTCACTCCACAATAAACAAGTACACAATAACAGGATTAACAATCTAACAGTATATTATTCTCTGGACTTCTGTGTTTGGAACTCCCCCACACCCCCAGTTAGTAAGATGTCTTACTCAACCCTAAAATGGAAGGGTCCCACCTGTCAATGTGTGGCCTGATTAAAAAAGGGCAGGGGAAAGGCTTTGGCTGGCCAATAGGGGAGGTCAAGGACAGAGGAGGCAGTTCCACTCCCCCACCACATCATTTTTGTATGACAGCACCACCCCTAGGTTGAAGTTCACTGAAGCTTTTCATGAACACAGTGCTTAACGTCAAACACAAGATTAAAGCAGGGGTGTCGCATCTTGGCAGGCCCGAATGAAAATACCAAGAGCTAAGCCCGCCTCTGCAAAGCCAGGGGACAGGTATCTCATATTAGAGAGAAGGCCTAGTTAGCAGACTGCCTACTGCTTTCCATGTTCTCAGTGGTGGTCAAAAGGCCATGCTGGCTCTGGAGCTGCTTTATTGGTAAAATATATTACAGTAGAGGCCTGCAGAGCTGCCTTATTAAGAGGTGGGGGCAGAGAAGAGATGCCCTCATGACACATTTAGCTGGAACTGAAGACATCTCCATATTACTGAATAAATTACAAGCCACGATTGTATTTCATTGGCAGATAATATTAGGGTTATAAGGCAAGTCAATATTGGATTTATTTGAACTAAGATTACGTAGATGTTCATTGTTTAAAAAAAATTAACTACATAATGAAATGTGGGAAAATATGAACAATTACAGCATACAGTACTACAGCTTTGGAAATGCCATAGATATACATGGTTTATAACATCTAAAGGTAGATGTAAATGTATTCATACATCACATCAGTATTTCAGCATCAGTCAGCAGCAGCATACTAACACAAATTGTGCAATATTCCTTACAACCAGGACAATTCAACAATAGTGCTATCAACTGTTTTCAACTGATGCTTTCTAAAATCTCTTGTTTTTTCTCTCCATTTCAGTTCTTAGTGCTGCAATTGCGTTTTAATGCTGAACAGATGCCACACAGATATCCCTTACTGTCTATTTTAACAGGCTCCCTGCATGAGCTGGTGGAAAAAGCAGAGGGTAGCTTTGAGGAGAGTAGCTAAAGCTCATTAATAACTCTGAAGATCAGACAGCAAATGAAACCCAGTGCTGAGGTTAATAAAGAGATACTTGGGGTCACAAATATTGATGCAGATATTACAATCATGGCAGCATATAAAAAACAAGGCCTGAAAAGACTAACAAGTAGTCAAAAGTTTATTTTGGTAGATTGCATAATGTTTTTTGCATAATGTATTGTTTTTAGCAATAAATGATGGTTACATGATAGAGTTACGTTTGCATATTTGCTTCAAATGCTTCAAATGTGCATGCGTATTCAATCAATATGTGGCGGATGTGAATATCATCAACAGTTTGTTATATTAAAGTAAAATATGATTCAACTTTTCCCCCTTAGGAAATGTACTTTCATCTATGAATTCCAAAAGCTTTCACTATGAGACCATAACCTTGACAGCCACCCACACAGAGACACCGCATAGCCTACGGTGGAAGGTGGCTGGATAACGACAGTCATACCTTTTAATCAGTCCAAACCTCAGATAAATCTCATTGTCTGCACCAGATGTTGCTGCTATCTGGTATGACATGTGCACCAATCACGTTGCCCTACCCCTTTGGTAGATAACGGCAACGATAATGCCAGAAGCCATTCTCCCTAATCGTATTGCCCACATTGCCCACCCAGAAATTACAGGACATCAAAGAAAACATTTGCTGTCCAAAAAATGTAAAACAACAGCTCTGGCACACCAGCTCTGATGGAGACTTCAGTTTAATGGACTTCAATTAACCATCAGAAATGGATGAGTAGCCTATGGGTACCATGCAGAGTTGAGCATTCACAAATATTGCCTTGGGCATCCTGTTAACCATACTACTACCTCTTTTTTCTGGTATTGAAATGTTTTGCTTGAAAGACGCTAAGCTGGGATGGAGTGTTTTTTTCCGGGCGTCTATAATGAGCCAAGAAATCTACCACGGTGTCCCATGTTTGGAGAAGTGATAGGATTTTCACTCTAAATACCTCTGAGAGAGGTGGACAGTTCAGGGATGAGAAAGACATTCTTATTTCCTCTTAAGAAGCTTATTTAAGTGATTTGAGACTACAAAAAGTTACTACGGAGTATAACTTTGGTGAGATTGTTGACAACAAACATTAGCTGGACTATGTTGGGACTGCCATGTTCTAAACCCTATTTGAAACCCCAAAACAACATTGTGTTCCCCTGACATAAAACCCATTGTTTCAGCATGTATTTGTGTAGCTATTGACAGGTCTTCAGTTCTAAGCATATTCAGTAACAGCATAATGGGGTTCAGGGAGAATGATTGTGTTGCTTTAGGGTATCAACAACGCTGTTGCAACTGTCATTAAGACAAATCACCTGTATCCCATGTAATATACATTAAAATCTGCACCAACTGGAATTGGCCCTCCTATTGTGTCTTAAAGCCTCATTGGTTGAAACAGATGATTTGTCCAGGCATACTAGAAGACATCCATGCCAGCCTGGTTATGTGGTATGTACATATTGTAGAATAATTTTAATGAACATGTCTGAGAGCGAAGCCATTTTGTAGCACAAAGATGACTTGCTTCTTTTCCCTCCTGTATAGCAACAGAAGCTGGTGCTTCAGATCTCTAAGAGGCTTGGGAAGCTTAAAAGAGGCTTAGCTGCCCTTCTCATCCCCTCCCAGCCATACACTGGCTGAAAACTCTTTAGAAAGAAACTGAAGAGAGGGAGAGGACTACAACTATAAGACCATTCTGGTAGTGTAAGCAATGCCTACTTCTGTAAATTCAGTTGAAAACCATAGCTAAGAACAATTGGAAATTACATTCTGAATTAAATTAACAGACTAATGTTTTGGAGTTTACACAGTGCCAAAATAATGCAAATATATAGAATTCCTCAAACAAGTTAATATGGAATAAAAAAGTATTATATAATCAATTGAATAATTAGCAATAACACAGTATTGCACAGTTCATTCTCATTCCTTTGTT
Source organism: Salmo salar (assembly GCF_965601325.2). Taxonomy (NCBI): domain Eukaryota; kingdom Metazoa; phylum Chordata; class Actinopteri; order Salmoniformes; family Salmonidae; genus Salmo; species Salmo salar. Next base: position 91,406,749 of record NC_138300.1, on the reverse strand, counting down.
TAGGAGTGATGTCTACCATTTTGGTAGCAGATGACAATTTATGATCAAAACTCCATGAAGGCATGAAGCTGATCTTTAAGGCTTTTCTCTAATCCCTACCATGGATGCAGTCTTAACTGGGAGACTAGTTTGTGATGGGCTCACCCAACAGCACAATGTTGCATGGGATACAACATTCAGCTTAAGCCAATTTATCATCTACATTCAAAGCACATTCATTGAGCTATTTGGATGGACTTTTTTTGCAGATCTATTAAAAATACTCTTATCTGTATTTAGCATATGCTGTGTATATCAGTGTTGGCAGCTTTAGACGGATTCACACTCAAAACACCTCAAGCCATTCTTGAGCTGAAACTACTGATAACATTCTAAAACTTCCTTAGACGAGCAGGTTTTCACATCTAGATAAATTCATTCAATATCCTGTTGTATCATTTTATTTATTTATTGTCATTTTAGTGTCTACAGTGCAGGATTTGGAATGCCATTTAAATTACTTTGTTGCTTTTCCAAACAGAATGTATTCATTTTCAGAATACATTTTGCCGCTTGGCTCACAGTGAGAATGCAGAAACAGCATGTAGTAAGTAACAAGGCTTTGGCTTCTTAAGTGTAGAAACACTACGGTGTTGTGCTGATATCTTTAATTGGTGAAAAATGTATGTGAAATCCACTGATTTGTTACTGATTGCAAAAATATTGTGAGGGAGTTATATATATATAGTTATTTAATATATATATATTTTTTTACATAGAACCCTACAATGAAATGAACAAAGTAATGTTCTTATACTCCTTCGTGCACAGTTTGGTTGGAACACATCTTAGATGTTTGAATATTTTTGTGGTCAACTTGAGGGTGTAAAACCACCCCTCAAAAAACAGAAGCTTTTATGTTGCCCGGCAGAGACTGAGTCACACCACCACTAGAGAATCTGGAACGGGTCCAGGAGTAAGGCTGCCTGTGGACCACAGCGCGACATCATTCACAGTGAGATGTGTTCTAGCTGAAGTGCTGGGGTCAGGTGTTTAAAATGATGCATTCCACTCACATTTTCATAATCAGACTGGTCTCCCACATTCAGCAATAGACAAGTCCAAGCAGCTATCATCAAAAATAAGAATCAATGTCAGTGGTTTTGTGAGCAGACTATCAGAGGTAAAAAAATAATAATAAGTAGAAGTTACACATACAATTGTAATTTACCCAGGTATCCATTTTATAATTCTGTCCTCTGATCATTTTTATCATGTTTGGAATTAAATTATGATAGACTCTTACTTCCAAAAGTAAGCTTATATAACATAACGTAAGGTAGGCCTAATCTCAATTCACTTAAAACATATTTTGTATATCATGTGTACTTTGACATAATGGTCAAACATCTCTTTTTCAGTTTGCATTGATGATTACTGCCTTATACTGTATTGTCTTGGTATACTGTACGTCCGTACATTTGAAAATTGTCTGGTAAAATGTTTATTTAATTCTGCTCTCCACATGATATTAGCACAGAGGCTTTGCTTGTGAAGCAGTTGTGAAAGAGCACTGTGATATTTTTGCAGCAGTACTCAGTGCTTCTCATACCTGTTGAGAAGCCTTTCATCCTTAATGGGCTCATTAGCCACATTGTTAATTGAGTGCTATTCAGGGCAACATCAACGCAAATAATAAGAGTGTTCAGTTCCTTTATTTCTTTAATATCAATATAGAGACCGAACAGTGCACTAATGTTGCTTTCATGGGGGGTGTATGCCTAAGGAGGCTTATTCATTTTAGGTTTATTGTTCACCATTACAGTAGGAACGTTGGCCACAATAACATTATCACCACTGAAGGCATTCTACATGGCAGCATCGCCTCCACTTCAGAGAACTTCACTTCCATCTTTCCATCATAGAAAGCCTCTTCACCACGGGATTCCAGGGCATTGCCACGCAGCAGGACTTTTTGTGCTCTCTGTGCAGCTAATTCCAAAGAGTTGTTAGACATTTTATGAGTGCATTCAAGCTGGGTGGTTTAGACCTTAAATACATAGGCACTCAAACTGACAAATGCGTCAAAGACAAAACAATAATGAGGAAGATGGTGAAAAAAGGAGGATGCCCTATGTCTGTGCTGAAAAGGGTGATGTCAATATCTCTGGAGCCTATGTTGTTCCTGGTGTTATATGGATTGGTTTATGATTTGTTAATGTTATGTCATTTACTTCACTCTTTAAATAACTAACTAACTAACTTACATCGACAATGATACTACTGCTACTACCACTATTACTACTAATACTATTACTACTACTACTACTACTAATCATAATATTAAACGTTAATAATTACATTTAGTTAATTATTTAAGTAAGATTTCATAAGGGGAAAATAAAGTTAGTTGTTTTCTAAAACAGTTATTGTCTTGTCTTTCCTATCATAAGTAAATTTAACAACACAAAAATCATTTTTTCTGTTTTAAAATGCTATATCAGCTAAGTGGTCTTCTCCCCCATGATGCAATATTAGTGGGTAATGGGATCCGAAAATGGAAGCTAACTCATTGGAATTAAATGTATCAGCATGTGCTCAGAGGTAATAAGCTGTCAGTTATAAAATGAAGATTTGTATTTAGATATATGATAGGAAAGAATAATGAATAGGCAAAATAGATGAAGCTGCTTTACAACTAAATGAGTTATTTGGAACCAACAGACTAAGAAAATAATCATGATGACAATGATTATGGCAGATAATATGTTCAGTATGAAGGTGAAATAGGTGAATATGAAATCATATTGCTGTGCAGAACCATAAAGAGTTAACAAGAGGTAATATTTGTAGATATATTTAAAGAGAAGCAACCAAATCAAGTGCAATCATCAAACTTTTTAATGAAGGAAATCTAATTAGGATAAAGGGAGGCATCGCTCCATGGAGCATTGATCAAACCCAGACCCTGTGAACTGGAATCCCGGGGGGGGGGGGGGGCTGCACGGGGTGTGGGAGAAAGCAAAAGGATGACAGTGAAGTGTTATGTTCTTTTATTTTTAACATTATTATTAATAATAATAATATTACTATTGTTGTTGTTTTTATTATCATTCACCTACTCAGGTTGGTAAATTACAGCAGTGTACTCTCTGTCTGTCTTTCTTACGCATACAGAGAGTCATTGAAGTCCATAAAACAACACAACACAAGAAACTAATATTGAATAAATAATGAATGTTGTTCCAGCAGTTATTTAATGATACATGGTGTATTATCATTTTGTGCTTTTTCTGAGTTGGGATTCTCATTTTCTGTGAATTCAATGCTGTTCCGGGGGGTACAGATGACTTTGCATTATTGATATGAAGAGGAACAAGGTGACTGCTGGAGTCGGTTTTAGTGAAGCTTTATTGAGGCAACTGGAATTTCAATTAATTTGGTACCTATATATATCATATATATTTATATATATATATCATATATATATAAATATATATATATATATGATGCAAGTGTTTCTATATGAGTACATTAAAGGTGAAACATTGGAAAGAAAGTAATCTCTGTTATATGACTGAGTACATTAGAAGTGACAGGTACCAGATAATTAAATCAGATGAGAGTCATGAATTGCGATGGAGGAAATATGATTACACTATCTTGTCAAAATTACAACTTAAACAAAAACTGATAGCACGCGTTCTGTTTTTAGCAGAACTTCACAAATTCATTTTACTGTATTGTTACCTTCTGGTTTGTTGCATTTTACAAAGAAACAACAAACCTTACTGAGTCGTTATGGAGGTTATTCTGTGGTTATGCCATTTGTAATAAAAAAGTAATTGCACTGCCCAATATTAGTGTATTGTCAAATTATATATATTGATATATCTTTCAGTGAATTTAGGGATTCTACATATGAGATTGGTTGTTATTTGATAAATAGACTCTTTCATAAAGTTGAATGTGTCTTACTTGAACTGGGAAGGAAGTAAAAAACACAATATTGAGAAATGACTGTTTTGCCGTCCAGAAAACCATCTAAACACATTCAGAATATAATGCTATCTCAAGCTGTTTATAATAACACTGAGCATTTAGCAGATGGAATACAATAGTCATGTCCATGCATTAAAAGGTTTATTATGAGTAGGAATAGCAACACATTGACATCACAGACAGTGCCGCGACGGCAGGTTTTTCTATATATATATATATATATATATATATATATATATATATATATATATATATATCACATTCAGAGAGTGAGATGGGAGCAGATATGTTGATTCTTCTGAACTGCTTGGTGTAAACACGCAATGACATGAAGAAAAGTATATTAAAAAAGCCTAGCGTGTCTGCAGGACTGGCGTCTGATGCCTGTCAAATCATTAAAAAGGAGAGGTGTCGTTATCAATTGCAGTTGATCAGTGATAGTGGTGGCACATGGCAGTGATGGGGGTATGTCTTCCACAGGGGCACTCTAGGGGCCTTTTGTGAATTCATAAAGTGAGATAAAATCGGCTTCATATTTCTCCACCAAATCACCTGATGAAAGCAGGCTGGGAGAGAGAATTACATGGCAGGAGTTTTGTCACTAACCCCATAGGCTTTATGGTTTGGGAATGGAATAGGTAATGAGAAAAGCCAAGCCGCAGGTTTGCTCTTTTTAATAAGTCATCATGCCACTATCTATGGTTACCTGCAGTGTGCCCACCAACATAGTAATATAAATACACTTCATTCAGTCCAACTGCAGGACTATGAATGGTTCTAATGTTACTAACACGTTTGAGCAACCAAGCAGTTAGCCCCCCTCTTCCCCACCACAGACACCATTACACAGACTTCTGTGATGTGAATCATCTGAACAAAGTAGACAGAATGAGACTGTACTCTGGTGTTCTCTCTTCTCCAGAAATGTGTGATCGCAATTAAGATAAGACTCTTAATCTTAAACACAATATGAAAATTAGTGGAATCTGGGACATAATAATTACTTACAGAACTTGCAAGTAAAATGCTTCCCCTAGATCGCGCACGCACACACACACACATGAACACACACATGCGTACACACACACACACAGATGCACACACACACACACAGATGCACACACACACACACACACACACACACACACACACACACACACACACACACACACACACACACACACACACACACACACCACACACACACACACACACACACACACACACAGAAATTCTCAGGCGGCCAGCATGATAAAAAGCTAAATTGTCCTGTCTTCAGGATAATAAGAATGATACTTTGGCACCAGTATTTTATTCTCATCTCATAACTCATCAAACACATTTCCTCCATCTCAGTGAGTCCTTTCTTCTTTTCCCTGGGTTTCATTCTCCCAGTAAACTCTGTATGTACAGAAATATTCCTGCCTGAAGGAAAATGGTTTTTAATGTGAGCGGATGATGAATGGCCAAACTGATTCCCTGGCAGGAGTTAAAGCTTTGTGAAGACACTTGGCACAGATTTGATGAAGGCAGTTAAAACAAAGAGAAAAAAAGAAAGAAAAATATCCCAAATAAAAACTTTAAGTGCTACCTCTGACAGTTCTGGTCATGTGCTCAGTATGTACAGCTGAGAAACACAGAACTGAGGCATGTTTTACATTTGACAGCAGAATGCAAACCCATTAAACATCCATTGTAATTAGCTGTATTTCGAAGTATCCACTATAGCATTATTACAATGGTTTAGCATTCTCAGCTTGAATGCTAACTATTTTACCGTTCCAACTCCTAACATGGGCAGATCTGTTTTAACAGACAAGCGAGTCACATGCTCAGATCAGCCATCCTCACTCGGAGGGATCTTTGGAGCGTGTGGAGTTTTAACATGGAAATTGGCTTTGAACCCCATCTGCACAGGTCGGCACATCTTTGGGTGAGGCATTGCTACTGCTGACAGGGAAAATGGACCATCAGTTCCTTATAATGTGGCCTGATTATCATCCTACTTACCACCTGCAAATTCCAAACTTAGAGCATTTCACCACCATCTAGGAAATGACGTAACCTCAGAAAATCTGGTGTCCTGTGTCAATAAAAAATAATAAAAATAACAATACCAATATCTCCAAGTTACCAATCTCAAACGAAAAAAGATACATTTAACATATTGACAGGTCTGGAATAAGCTCTCACTAAGAATATGCTGTTTTGAAGAGAAACAAATTCAAAATCCCATTCATCATTAGACATCTGGTACAATAACCAATATTTACACAACAGAAAATATTCTAAATCATCAATTGAGTCCATTTGATGCACCTAGGGCTATTTCTTAGTCTATTGACACAAAAGAAAGCAAGGTAAACAACGTAAGTTGATCACTAGACCCGTTTTTGTACTTCAAAGAAGGAAGTAAAGGACTAAGTAAAACTACAGCACTAAACAAAGTAAAAGTTAAAACATGGTTCCTACCTTGGTAGCCCTGTTGTGTTCACCAAGTTAGCTATGATTTTTATAAAGTTATCAAGGAAGAGAAAAGTCAAAGCAACAACAAAACTAGTGAGAACTAGATTACATCAAACAGGACTCTGATGTATAGCACAAATTGATCCAAAGAGCAACGTTTTTCAATGTGTGTGATGTGAGTGTTCAGCAACTTTGGGATGGGGGACCTGTAGATGTCCGATGTGGGATGTCTTTATTTGACAGGATTGGTTTTGTTATTTCTCGGGCAGGCCTGTCCGGCCCGCTGGTGTCCCTTTCACCCATTAAGGCAGCTGGGGCCTGACCCTGCAGATCTGCCCCTCAAAGCAGTGCTTCTTTCAGCCCCCTGTGGGGACCCTCCCTGTCCCCTCCCACCAGCAACATCCCATTCACTCCCAGAGATAACTTTATTCATCTTGTGCATCATTGTATCCAGTTGAATGAGGGAACTATGCAGACACTCTAGTGAATTGAACTAGTGTGCGAGTGTGTGTCCGGGGGGAGTGATGTCTTCATTTGGTTCATTTAAACTGGGCGAAGAAATCCGTGTGTGCCTTCGAACAGAACCAACTTTTCTCTCTCACTCGACTATAATCTCACACTGTGCTGAATTCTGCAATGCACTTTGTGTCCCTCACTCTTTTGTTTGCCAAGAATATAACTATTCTAGATTTCTTTAGAGACTTGTATTCCCCATATAAATGCTGTTTATTATTTCCATGTATCTAAAATGTAATACCTGTCATATCATAACAAAAGCAAACATGCATGCATTTTTTGTCATTATTCCGTAACACATGACTACATGAGACTTTATGTAAGAATGATGGCAACCATGACTATCCCTTCTAGAGATTCTGATGATGTTAGAATTTTGTTTAGCATATTTCCACATAGATTTCTCACCAGAGAGTGTTTCCACTTTCTGATGAAGTTCCTATCGCTGTATTTGATTTGACTGCTGAGCAGCTGGCAGGGACAGTGTGGCTGATTTTCACCTGCCTCCACCCTAGCAGTGGAGACCACCCTGCTCTTCTCTCATCATTCATATTCAAGCCAGGGCCTCTTGACAAGTCTGCTGATCTCACTCAATGTTTTGTAATATGGACAATACGTTTTTTTTCTGTGGAGAAAAATGCTGAGGCCATCACACTTCTGGAGGCCTGCCTTGTGAGATTCAACTGAGGCAGAAGCAGTGGATTACTCCCCTCTGTGAGAGTCCTGCATAGAGCAGAGCAGGGCTCACCCAAAACCCAGTCAAACACTATCTAATGATGCACATAGAGAAAAGCTAACTGCCTCAGTGTGTCTCCCTCATATTCTCTATATCAACACAACATCTGGCGCAGAGAGTAAAACAACATGTGCAGCGGAGAACTCAAAAATCCACTGCACCTCAGGTTGCAATAGATATTTTCTGATGGTTCTCAGTAAAATTTTACTGTGATGTATGGAATGGTAGGCTTTATGTCTCGTGAATTACTACACTGAACAAAAATATAAACGCAACATGTAAAGTGTTGGTCGCGTGTTTCATAAGCTGAAAGTAAAGATAAAAGATCCATACACACAAAAAGCTTATTTCTCTCAATTTTGTTAACACCCTTGTTAGTGAGCATTTCTCCTTTGTCAAGATAATCCATCCACCTGACTGGTGTGGCATATTAAGAAGCCGATTAAACAGCATGATCATTACACAGGTGCACCTTGAGCTGGGGACAATAAAAGGCCACTCTAAAATCTGCAGTTTTGTCACACAACACAATGCCACCGATGTCTCAAGTTTTGAGGGAGCGTGCAATTAGCATGCTGTCTGGAGGAATGTCCACCAGAGCTGTTGCCAGATATTTTAATGTTAATTGCTCTACCATAACATGCTGACCACACCGCTCGCGTCGCAAAATAAATTTACACATACATGTTATTCAATCATTGCACCCACACCGCTCGTGGGCGCCAGCGAGCGTCTGCGTGGCCAGGTGCTGAAAAAGAAAATGGTTATATTTGTGACGCTCAACACACTGAAAGTCCGGCCTCTCCCATCTCCTCATTGGTTTTTAGGAGCATATACCCACGTGGGTGATTGAAAGATGAACTTAGGTCCACACTCTGGTAGGTTGTAGTAATGTTGTAAAGTTGGTTGCCAACCTCCATATAACGCCCAAAGAAGAAAAAGAAGCCTTAAAGGAAGGAGGAGCCAATTTATTGCCATTTTATCTGTGAATTAATTGTCAGAGTTGTGGACTTTGTACATTTGAGGACTTTGTACAAAATAACAACCCAATGTTTATATATCAGGACAAATTAGCTAGCAACAGCAAGCTAGCTAGCTAAATTGCCATAAATGATTAATGGTTTTTGACCTGTCCCCAAATTAATATAATTGGTTCAGAGTTTGTTTTGATATTTCAACCTGCGTGTCCTGATCGCTTCTGGTGTGGGTGAACAAAATCAACGTACGTACATGCGATGGCGCACACGCGCATCCAATTTGGTCAACATGTAAGCCTCATCCAACATTGTTAAAGAGAATTTGGCAGTACGTCCAACCGGCCTCACAACCGCAGTCCACGTGTATGACGTCGTGTGGGCAAGTGGGTTGCTGATGTCAACGTTGTGAACAGAATGCACCACGGTGACGTGGGGTTATGGTATGGGCAGGCATAAGCTATGGACAATGAACACAATTGTATTTTATCGATACCATGAAGAGATCCTGAGACCCATTTATGCCAGCAGCATACCACCCTGCAGCCCACTGCTGGCTTGCTTCTGAAGCTGAGCAGGGTTTGTCCTGGTCAGCCCCTGGATGGGAGACCAGATCCTGCTGGAAGTGGTGTTGGAGGGCCAGTAGGAGGCACTCTTTCCTCTGGTCTAAAAGCCCCAGGGCTGTGATTGGGGATATTTCCCTGGGTAGGGTTCTGTCTTTCGGAAGGGATGTTAAACGGGTGTCCTGACTCTCTGTGGTCACTAAAGATCCCATGGCACTTATCATAAGAGTAGGGTGTTAACCCTGGTGTCCTGGCTAAATTCCCTATCTGTTCCTCATACCATCACGGCCACCTAATCATCTCCAGCTTCCAATTGTCTCATTTGCTCCCCTGTAACTATTCCCCAGGTTGTTGCTGTAAATGAGAATGTGTTCTCAGTCAACTTACCTGGTTAAATAAAATAGAAATTGTTGTGCCATCACCTCATATTTCAGCATGATAATACACGGCCCCATGTTGCAATGATCTGTACACAATTCCTGGAAGCTGTCCCAGTTCTTGCAGGGCCTGCATTCTCACCAGACATGTCACCCATTGAGCATGTTTGGGATGCTCTGGATCAACGTTTTCCAATATCCACAACTTTGCACAGCTGTTGAAAAGGAGTGGGAACCCATTTCAAAATGTCACAAAAACAGCCTGATCAATGAACGAGATGTGTCACACTGCATGAGGCAATTGGTGGTCACACCAGATACTGACTGGTTTTCAGATCCACGCCCATAACGTTTTTTTTAAAGATATCTATGACCAACATATCTGTATTCCCTGTCTTGTGAAATCCATAGATTAGGGTCTAGTGAATTCATTTCAATTGACTGATTTCCTTCTATGAACTGGAACTCAGTAGAATCTTTTAAATTGTTGCATGTTGCATTTATATTTTTGTTCACTCTAAGTACTATGTATTATCAAGTAGTGAGTAATGTGTGTTATTGGTATGATCTTTCTCAAATACAGCGAACATAGTCAAGACCATCTATTTGGTTGATTTGTGTGTTTATTTAATTACAAAAAAGGGATGCTTGACATTATTATTGGCATAAAGCACCACAGCAAAAAGACAATGTATGACGTGGAAGTGGAATTAGCTACACTGCTGCCTTTACTCCGGACCAAATTAAAATCCGTCAGTCACTGCTTGGGAAGAGGAATCAGCAGAAACTCTAGGTGATAGTAGATTTTAGAATCTTCATATACCAGTTTAAATGTTTGTGTAGTAACCATTGGTAACATCCTTTTGCAGGGATTTGGGATATCTACAAGAGAGAAGTTTATACATTAACGCTGTAGTTGCAAAACACTGTTGATATTCTAATGATTATTGTGCAAAATCTGGGATAAGCTTCAGTGTGAGAGCCCTTCTAAGTGCCTACAACTATTGCTAATTCCCCTCTCCATTGTGGACTGCACAAAGGCCTTAATCTCATTTCACTTCTGCAGAAAGCTGGGACTATTTTCCCTCTCATAAACCAACAACACTCCCCCTGGCTGGAGCTGAGAGGCTCTAAGAAAGGGGCCAGTGTGTGTATACTTCAAGGCTTTTTTGTGTTACTTGGCCGGTGCTCTGCATAAACTTTTAAGTGGTCCCAGTAGGCCTCAAACACCTTTCGGCAGAGAAATAAGCCATCATAGACTGTAAAAAAGGAAACCAAACACTCTCTTAACCTAGACAATCCAAAATAAAATATATGAAGGCTTTTATAACTGAAATTGAGTTTGGAATGTAAAGAGTTAACTTGTCTTCTTCTTTTCTGGCGGTGAATTCATGCACTAGTAAGGGAACTTTCATTCTGTTGAAAAGCAGCGCTATTTCTATTCATTGTAAATCCTTTAATACATTATTTATAACTTGGTGGTCCACTATCAAAGCAACTGAAGTAGGACAGGATTCAATCCCCCTGCTTTGTAGTTTGGCAGAGGCTTGCAAGAGAAAAATTCGACACTCTCTTTACTTATTTAGACATCATATTTTCCTTTGTTATTAGCACAATTCTATCCTCCCTAACCTTTCCCATGTGTGGTTTACTTCCAACAGGGAATAGTTTCAAGGCCGTTTCTCATCTAACTGGCATGACTTAAAATGTGTTTTATTGGGAATGTTAATACTGTGTAGAAGTTAGATCATTATTGTCATTGAAATAAAATAAAATAAAATATTGCTTTTTTTTTAATCTCCAAGGACAGCCTCTTGATTTTCTCAAATGTTCTGTGATTTTAATCAAAGCCATACCTTGACGATGAATTATACTTCAACAGAACAATACACCCCCCCAATAGCTGAAACACTCAACATTGTATTTTGTATTTCAGTTTGGTGATAACAATAGCAGCAGAAGCTGTTTGGCAGATAGATAGGAGGTCTCTTATGTGGCTAGGGAATTGAAAAAGGTCCCTGGTCTGGTTCTGAGATTATTCAATATAGAGCTATGCCACGCTGTGACAAACCCATCCTTTAATAAGTAAGTGATGGCTTTATTCAGTGGCTGTGTCATGTGGTGCATGTGAACATACACCAGCATGTGGCCTGTGTTCGTTCATGTTACAGGTGTGTGAATTGGGGGTCCACTTTTCTTAAAAAGAAGGGGCGTATTGTTCGGTAAACAGAGATCAGCTGGAAACTGACAATTGTTGGATTAGCTTTCTTCTTCTAATAGCCTTGTTAGCGTTCCTGTCAATCAGACCTCCAGAATTCCAGTTTACATTTCACTTCACAGTATACCACAGTGATATGAAAGATTAAACAATGTTATCTCTTTATTTATAAAGTAGTTCTGACAGTTAAACCGTGACAGCTGGGGCTTTTGGTGGCAGTACAACTTTTATATTTCATATAATAATAATAATACATGGGATTTAAAGTGCATTTTAAGAAACCCAAGGACACTGTACAGCAAGAGAATAAAAAAAACAGGGATAAAACAATAGAATTCTTAAACTGCTCCATACCCCCCCCCCCCCCCCCCCCCCCCTTTGTTCTGCTCTTGTGTGCCCTTTGTTTTATTCAAGTTCTAAAATGTTTCTCGACTAGCTTATTGAATGCCAAGAGTCATTGGAAGGATATACTCTCTCTACACATTTCATCTAAGGGCCACTACTCTGAATGACATCTTTTCAACTCCTATATTGTAGATACAGGTAACTGCCAAAATACTTTGTATCCCTCATTTACTCCAGTCTGTCCATTATTTTGGTAGTTACCTGCATATATACCAATCAGAATGGACACATTCCAAAGTATTCCCTGAGATTACACTTATGCATCTGAGTTTCATTTATTTCTAAACATTTAATAAATCGGTGGAAAAATAAATTGTGCCCATCCTTACAGAGCAATCGGCCTACTCTTGCCATAGGATCTATGTTGGCTTGGCTCGGTCTGTCCAGATTGTGAATATTACTTTCCTAGTTCTCTCAAAGGTAAACTTTCTTTGCTATGAAAAATTCTAATCTACCAATTAACCGGAAATGTCTGGTACAGCATAATATTTTTTAAAGCAGGACATATTTGTACTTCATTATCCCGAAAGGTCAAACAGAGCATTTATTATATATATTTGTATTGTTCCTTTGTTAAAGTGGTTTTGCATTATCAAACAGCCATGTATTGTTGAACAACAAAAATGGTTGAATCTCCAACATCCATTTCAACTCCACTAGTGTAACCAACACTCATCCCATCTACTCCCCAATAACAACTTTAGATTTCAATTCAGTTTTATTATACAATAATGCTACAGCGTGTGACAGCAATATACTTATATTGGATTTGTGATTGACATGCAACCACAGTTCTCTATTATAAATGAAATCAAGTAGCCTCTAACAAGTCATTTCAGAGCGGGAACTGTTGAGTTTAAATCAATTACCTTGTCTAATTGCTAGTACAAATCATAAAAGCACTAAATTGAAAAACAGTTATAGAGTGAGTGAAATAAATTATGATGTAGGTGATCACAGATTATAATTGACCGCGTTCACCACCATATTTAGTTTAGATATAAATTGAATTAAGCAAATGTGTCTTCCACCAAAGAGGTAGATTAGTTTGTTATTGGCTTCATAATCATATCTACACTGAATAAAAAATATAAACGCAACATGTAAAGTGTTGGTCCCATGTTTCATGAGCTGAAATAAAAGATCCCAGAAATGTTTCATATGCACAAAAAACTTATTGGTGCACACATTTGTTTACATCCTTGGTAGTGAGCATTTCTCCTTTGCCAAGATAATCCATCCACCTGACAGGTGTGGCATATCAAGAAGCTGATTAAACAGCATGATAATTACACAGGTGCACCTTGTGCTGGGGACAATAAAAGGCCACCCTAAAATCTGCAATTTTGTCACACAACACAATGCCACAGATGTCACAAGTTTTGAGGTAGCGTGCAATTGCCATGCTGACTGCAGGAATGTCCACCAGAGCTGCTGCCAGATAATTGAATGTTAATTTCTCTAAAATAAGCCGCCTCCAATGTCGTTTTAGAGAATTTGGCAGTACGTCCATCTGGATTCACAATCTCAGACCACGTGTATGGCGTCAAGCGGACGAGCGGTTTGGTGAAGTCAATGTTGTGAACAGAGTGCCCCATGGTGGAGGTGGGGTTATGGTATGGGCAGGCACAAACTGTGGACAACGAATGCAATTGCATTTTATCGATGGCAATTTGAATGCACAGAGATACCATGACGAGTTCATGAGGCCCATTGTGAGGCCAATTTTTTTAAGGTGTCTGTGACCAAGAGATGAACATCAGTGTTCCCAGTCATGTAAAATCCATAGATTAGGGCCTAATGAATTTATTTCAATTGATTGATTTCCTTATATGAACTGTAACTCAGTAAAATCTTTGAAAATGTTGCACGTTGTGTTTCTATTTTTGTTCAGTATATCTGTAAAGTAGATGGATCTCTTATGTTAGACTTTAAAGAAAGTGAAAGGCTAATGGCATTCGTTGAACAATTCCCTATCTCAATACAGTCAACGGACAATATTGATAAACCTTCAATGTTAGAAATCTACTACTCCACTGCTACAGTAAGGTAACATTGTTTATTTTCTGCCCATTCCTTTCAGTGATGATTCCATTCATCCACTTATTATAATTTTGTACTGACACTCCACAAGGTCTGTTCAATGTAATAAAGGAAACACAGTAGCCTGCTCTGAGAAGGGTTGAGGGCAGCATTGATACCGTAGTATAAGGGTCTTTCTACATTTGATTGATTCCCTCGAGAGCCTGCAAAAATTGCACAGTATCTGTGATAACATGGTTCATCAGTCAGCTGGTCTCCTCTTAAGCACTGGGATACACTGAGGTCCTCTGGATCATCCCCACATGACTTTGTCTCTTAATTTCAATTCCACAACCCTGTCAGCCCATATCCACACCATTATCCACACATCTTCTTCACTCAACTACAGAATGACTATAGCAAGGTGATAAATTTGAGGTGTTTTATCTTTCTACAGTATATTCAGTTTGCGTATTCTTTCGCTGCAATGGCACTTAGTTCTTCGATTCTGTTAAACTCAAAACTTAACCAACAAAATATTGTTGCATATTCTTATTTATTTATGGAAATGTGGCACATTCAGGCTTGGGAATGAAATGCAATACAAAAGAAGTGCCAAGCCCCAGTAACATCTCACATTTATTAAGGTGTTAACTAGTGTGATAAGTTGTAACACCCAGGTGGCAGTTAAAATGATTATCTTATCAGGTGTTCACTCTAGGAGGAATTAAGCTGGTGGTCTGGCTAAGAACTTATTCATCCCTGAGTTAATTAATATTAAAGGAGTGGCAGGCACAATAGCCCCAATAGCCCATTGCATTTGAATTCTTAACCCCAGCAACCCTCATTTGGAACGCCTAGCGTATCTCTATGCTCCACCAGCCTAATCTGAGGAGAGTCGGTGTGACCAGGTGAAAAGTGGTGTTAATTCCATATTGGAGGTGGGCATGTGTTGAGAGCAGCAGAGACAGGTAGAGCATGCCATGGGAGTCAGCTCGTGACCTGACAGCGATTACCAGGCAGGGTGTTAATTGGGAAGGTGCGCCAGCCCATTGGTGTTGGGTGTCCCATAGCAGAAACCATTGTACTTTGTATTTTTGTATTTATTAAGGATCCCCATTAGCTGCTGCCAAGGCAGCGGCTACTCTTCCTGGGATACAAACAAATTAAGGCAAAAATAAAACAGTACATATAACATTATTACACCACTACATATCTACAATACACCATTTAGAATATCATCATACATACAGTTGAAGTCGGAAGTTTACATACACCTTAGCCAAATGCATTTAAACTCAGTTTTTCACAATTCCTGAAATGTAATCCTAGTAAATATTCCCTGTCTTAGGTCAGTTAGGATCACCACTTTATTTTAAGAATGTGAAATGTCAGAATAAAAGTAGAGAGAATGATTTATTTATTTCATCACATTCCCAGTGGGTCAGAGGTTTACATACACTCAGTTAGTATTTGATAGCATTGCCTTTAAATTGTTTAACTTGGGTCAAACATTTCGGGTAGCCTTCCACAAGCTTCCCACAATCAGTTTCGTGAATGTTGGACCATTCCTCCTGACCGAGCTGGTGTAACTGAGTCAGGTTTGTAGGCCTCCTTGCTCACACACGCATTTTCAGTTCTGCCCAAAGATTTTCAATAGGATTGAGATCAGGGCTTTGTGATGGCCACTCCAATATCTTGACTTCGTTGTCCTTAAGCCATTTTGCCACAACTTTGGAAGTATGCTTGGGGTCATGGTCCATTTGGAAGACACATTTGCGACCAAGCTTTAACTTCCTGACTGATGTCTTGAGATGTTGCTTCAATATATCCACATAATTTTCCTACCTCATGATGCCATCTATTTTGTGAAATGCACCAGTCCCTCCTGCAGCAAAGCACCCCCACAACATGATGCTGCCACCCCCGTGCTTTTACGGTTGGGATGGTGTTCTTCAGCTTGCAAGCCTCCCCCTTTTTCCTCCAAATATAACGATGGTCATTATGGCCAAACATTTCTATTTTTGTTTCATCAGACAAGAGGACATTTCCCCAAAAAGTACGGTCTTTGTCCCCATGTGCAGTTGCAAAACGTAGTCTGGCTTTTTTATGGCGGTTTTGGAGCAGTGACTTCTTCCTCCCTAAGTGGCCTTTCAGGTTATTTCAATATAGGACTCGTTTTACTGTGGATATAGATACTTTGTACCTGTTTCCTCCAGAATCTTCACAAGGTCCTTTGCTGTTGTTCTGGGATTGATTTGCACTTTTCGCACCAAAGTATGTTCATCTCTAGGAGACATAAAGTGTCTCCTTCCTGAGCGGTATGTCGGCTGCGTGGTCCCATGGTGTTTATACTTGCGTACCATTGTTTGTACAGATGAACGTGTACCACGTTCATCTGTACAAACAATGGTACGCAAGGCGTTTGGAAAATGCTCCCAAGGATGAACCAGACTTGTGGAGGTCTACAATTTGTTTTCTGAGGTCTTGGCTGATTTCTTTTGATTTTCCCATGATGTCAAGCAAAGAGGCACTGAGTTTGAAGGTAGGCCTTGAAATACATCCACAGGTACACCTCCAATTGACTCAAATTATGTCAATTAGCCTATCAGAAGCTTCTAAAGCCATGACATAATTTTCTGGATTTTTACAAGCTGTTTAAAGGCACAGTCAACTTAAACCTCTGACCCACTGGAATTGTGATACAGTGAATTATAAGTGAAATAATCTGTCTGTAAACAATTGCTGGAAAAATGACTTGTGTCATGCACACAGTAGATGTCCTAACCGACTTGCCAAAACTATAGTTGGTTTAAAAGAAATTTGTGGAGTGGTTGAAAAACGAGTTTTAATGACTCGAACCTAAGTGTATGTAAACTTCCAACTTCAACTGTACATGTCTGCTAGCCTGTGTGTGTGTGTCTCTTCACATTCTGCATTGTTTCTTAAGGTGTAGTTTTATCCGTTTTTTTTATCAGATTTTACTGCTTGCATGAGTTACTTGATGGGGAATAGAGTTCAGTGTAGTCATGGCTCATTGTAGTACTGTGCATTTTCCAGTTTGCTCTGGGCTTGGGGACTGTGAAGAGACCTCTGGTGGCATGTCTTGTGGGGTATGCATGCGTGTCTGAGCGGTGTGCTAGTCTTTTGAAAAAGACAGTTCGGTGCTTTCTACATGTCAATAACCCCCCTTTGAGCCAGGAAAGATTAACACGAATGTCATTGATGTTAGCTCTCCGTGTACATTTAAGGACCATCCTTACTGCTCTGTTCTGGGCCAACTTTAATTTGCCTATGTCCCTCTTTGTGGCACTTGACCATATCATTGGGCAGTAGTCCAGGTGCGATTAAACTAAGGCCTGTAGGACTTGTTTTGTTGATAGCAATATCAAGAAAGCAGAGCAGCGCTTTATTACAGACAGACTTCTCCCCATCTTAGCTACCGCTGCATCAATATGTTTTGACCATGACACTTTACAATCCAGGGTTACACCAAGCAGTTAAGTCTCTTCAACGTGCTCAATTTCCACATTATTCATTACAAGATTTAGTTGAGGTTTAAGGTTTAGTGAATGATTTGTCACAAATACTGTCCTCTCAACCATAACATTTTTCAATTCCTTGTCAATCTACAGGGATTTAACCGTTTTTACAGTAATTTTCGAAGGTGGTTGAAAAAGTACCCAAATGTCATACTTGAGTAAAAGTAAAGATACCTTAATAGAAAATTACTCAAGTAAAATGGAAAGTCACGCAGTAAAATACTACTTGAGTAAAAGTCTAAAAGTATTTGGTTTTAAATATAGTTAAGAATCAAAAGTAATTGTAATTGCTAAAATATACTTAAATATCAAAAGTAAAAGTAAAGGTACAAATAATAAAAAAATCCTTATATCAAGTAAACCAGACGGCACAATTTTCTTGTTTTTAAAATGTACTGATAGACAGGGGCACACTCCAACATTTCCAAACAAAGAATTGTGTTTAGTGAGTCCGCCAGATCAGAGGCATTAGGGATGACCAGGGATGTTCTCTTAATAAGTGTGTGAATTAGACAATTTTTTGTCCTGCTAAGCATTCAAAATATAACGAGTACTTTTGGGTGTCAGGGAAAATGTATGGAGTAAAACGTACATACATTTCTTTAGGAATGTAGTGAAGTAAAAGTAAAAGTTGTCAAAAATATAAATAGTAAAGTAAAGTACAGATACCCCAAAAAACTACTTAAGTAGTACATTAAAGTATGTTTACTTAAGTACTTTATACCACTGCATTTTCATAATGGGTGCATGCTTATTACAGTAGTAACTGGAATAAGCAATTTCATAACTGCTTCAAGTGGCGGCAGGTAGCCTAGTGGTTAGAGCATTGGGCCAGTAACCGAAAGGTTGCTAGATTAAATCCCTGAGTTGACAAGGTAAAAATCTGTTGTTCTACCCGTGAACAAGGCAGTAAACCCACTGTTCCTAGACTGTCATTGTAAATAAGAATTTGTTCTTAACTGACTTGCCTAGTTAAATAAAAGTGCATCATCTGGTTGCTCCTTATTACAGACCAGCAAATACTCTTTACATCTTCAACATGGGAATCACTACAGAACCTTCTGTATGATCTCGTATACACAATATTAGCCCCAGCCATTAGAACTTAGTTTTTCCTAGATATGTCTAGTATATTATGATCACTACATCCCATGATGTGGATACTGCTTTAGAGCAGATTTCTGCAGAATTAGTAAAGATGTGATCAATACATGCTGTTTGTAAATACCCTGGTAGGTTGACTGATAACCTGAACCAGGTTCCAGGCACTGGTTACAGTTTGAATCTTGATGAAAACCAGTCAATATTTAGGTCACCCAGCAAATATACTGTTGATATTGCATAAATTATAAAGCATTTCACACATGTTATCCAGATACTGACTGTTAGTACTTGGTGGTCTATAACAACTTCCTACAAGTATAGGGTTAGGTGAGGCACGTGAACCTGTAGCCATATTACTTCAACAGAATTTGACATGAGATCCTCTGTAAGCATTACAGGATATGGCTCAGCAACACCTCCTCCATTGGCATTCCTGTCTCTTCTGTAGATTTCATAACCATGTATTGCTACCCGTGTATCATCAGAGGTATTGTCTAAGAGAGTTTCAGAGAAAGTCAGTATTTTATTTAACCCTTATTTTACCAGGTAAGTTAACTGCGAACATATTCTCATTTACACCAATGACCTGGGGAATAGTTACAGGGGAGAAGGGGGGGTATGAATGAGACAATTGGAAGCTGGGGATGAAAAGGTGGTCATGATGGTATGAGGGCCCGATTGGGAATAATGAATGTATTTTAATGTTATCTGTTACTAGTAAGTTATCGATTTCATTAATCTTGTTTCTTAGACTACATACAATACAGTATGTTGTGACTTGACAAGTAACTGCACTCATCATTAAGTGGCTAAGGACATTATGAGTGTATCATATTCAGTCATACAGTCATTCAGAGAGAGAGAGATTACACCCTCAAAGCAAAGCATGTCGATAGTGCTCACAGTAGGCCACGGAGTGTTGTTTTGTGTGCTCACCAAAGACCACATACTATCTCTCCTAGTTTAACAGCAATAACCAGTGTCTAACTTTTATTAGTCTGATGTTTCTTTTAGGAGCCATTCAACTTAATTTATAAATATAAACCAATTAGTACATGCACACAAAAGTGAATCATGTGTTTGTTTACCAGAGTAAATAAACATTTTGAAGTGATATTGGGTACAAGAGAAGAGCTGTTGTTGAGAATAAACCCAGACCTTACACTAATAACCTACATTTACAAAATATGATTTAGAGACACTCCTGCTCAAACCTGGGTCTTATGACATTTGACAACATGTACACAACTAAATGGAAACCTAGCAACATTGATTCAGTATAGTTTATAGTGAACAGAGTAGAAAATATGTTTAGATTAATATATTATAATTTAGATGTTTGATTGATGATAGATTTTGCTGTAGTTAAATTTTTTTTTTTTACATTTTCATGAGGAAGAAAAGATCATCATCATTCCTTGCATTTTGTCGGTTAGCATGTGCATTATACACTATTACATTTAGCTGGAGAGTCTACCTAGCAGCATTTCAAGGATTCAGTACATGGCTGTCTATCTATTTGAATATGAATACATCACTGTCTGATACAGCAAAGGCTGTTCTCCCCAGAATCACACAACCTTCAATTTAACCTCAGAACCATCATGTTCAATGGGGACTGGCCTTTCTATTGTGAAAGATGCAGCATCCTCTTTTTTCAGCAAAATGATTTAATTAAGCCCAACACATTCCAAAAGAAACAGTAATTTTGGGACACAATCATACAAAATGTGTCTGGCAAAGATAATTCCACTTAATGGAAGCATTTAAATGTGTTGGCTGAAGCCTCTACTAGACCTTGGATAATATATCATGGCTCTTGTGTATTGCTGTAGATTATCTTTATAAACACGACTAAGCGAGCACAGTCAATATGGCTGTTTACTGTTATTGTTGCATTATAGTTTTTAATGAAAATCAAGAATTAAATAAACCATATCTACTGAACCATATCCAATAAGACATCTTAACATAACAGATTGATAATCATTTAAAAAAATGGGAATACCATATCAAGTATGGTATATCAAGAAGTGGATCTTCACTCTCATTGGATGTAGTCAATGTATGTCATTTCTACTGACAAAATACTTGCCTGGATTGTTTAGTTCTGTTGCCAATTAAGATACCAACTTGTCATATTACTTTATGTTGGTGTGGGTCATTTGTTCTGATACCAAAAAGGTCTACACATCCCAAAGAAAATGCAGCTCAAATCTACCAGAGTCATCCCAGCTTCAAATGAGGGCTGGACCCCCAACGGGAGTGCTTGCCCGATCTGTCAAATTTGCTGTTGATATCTTAATCAACAGAAGTAGGATAAACTATTGTTAATGGGGGTGTGAGGGTGTATTTTCAAGCAGCAAGCCGAAAAAGGGGAGCGAGGATGTGTTCGGTCAGCTCAAACAGAAGAGAAATACTTTGGGGAGGACGCCTCCTTTGTGACATGTGCAGCGTAGACATAATGAATTATATTATAATTACAATGCACGGTCTGTAAAAAGGGACAAAACAGATATTTGACCGGGGGGTGGAGTGTGCTGCACCATAGAGACCCAGGCCACTACAGAGCACAGTCCCGACTGCAGTTCCATTCAGATCACTTTAACTTAGACAAATCTCAATACGAATGCACACAACAGACATCTCCAGTGAATAGCGCTTTGTTCCTGAAATAAAAAGATTTGAAAGAGGCCCCCATATCGTCTCATACTTCTCCGAACTGTCACATCAGGCATGGAGAGAAGATACCTCTAGCAGCGCATGTGACCAGTTTCACCGGGCTATAGTTGTATGGCTTTAACTGATAGTTATGGTACTCTTCTCATTATTATTTTTTTACATAGTGTGAATGAAAAGCACAGACAGAAGCACAGCTGTTATGGTTGACAACTGGAATGCTGCCTTTTCTCTCTACATATTCACTCCCATAGGCGACAAAGACAATAAGCGATGCAGTGAATGTGGGAAAATGTGAAATGCTAAACCTGTGTGTGTGCACACATGGAAATGTGTGTGTGTGTGTGTGTGTGTGTGTGTGTGTGTGTGTGTGTGTGTGTGTGTGTGTGTGTGTGTGTGTATGCGTATAAGGGCAACGGAGGGGTTCGAAGGCTGAGATTGTGTTTGGTGATGGTGTGGTCTAGTGGTTGTATAGGCATGTGGGGGAAGGATAGAGCGAAGTGGAGAGAGAAAGAGGGAAGCAGAGGGGAGGGAAGCTGGCAGTGACTGAGAAGATGAGGATTTGACAGCGAGGTGACGGAGAGTTCAAACAAAATGAGGCTTGTAGATTAGCAGCGCTCCCCTCTGTGACAGGTGTCATCTCTTGGGGCAGTCTGTCACTCTGCCTACTGCCACTCTCTATATAATACCTAGAGGGAGAGGAAAGGGAGAGGGGAGTGGCAGCACCAGTCTCACCTCACCAGGCACGTCCACCCGGAGTCTCCCTGCCAGTCACCTAGATTAAAGCTTAGGGAAGCACCGGGAAGAACAGAAGCCAAGCTAAAGGGAGAACACACAATTAAAGCAATGCCTTTCTTCTGTTAAAACAACACTATTAGCACAATATTCGAAGGGGGATTCAGGTCAGGTTAACATGTGATTGATTAATTTAGTCCTACTCTGATAAATATTTTCATATTCAGAATACATAAGTAATGTGGTGATGATGGTTCAATTCTTTGATAGGTTGGGTCATCTTCTTCATTAAGTTGACCAAGTGTGATGTAACATATAGATGAAGTCGGTCATGGACAATGCCCTATGTTACATGAAGACTACTATCCACAATAAATAAATCTAAATAAAAATATACATATAGTATATGTGAATACTACTACATATATTAAATCTGTGTCACATCAGTCAAACACCCTTTTCCATAATTAACTGCATATAATTCACAAATTAGATCTCTATTAAGATATCACAGCCACAACCAGAAAAGGTAAATAGACTAACCTATAAATACAGTGGTTGCGACTCCAGGCTCACCTCCATCCACATCTATGAACTCCCTATTCTAGGGAGAGTCAGTCGTTTTCTTGGTGTTGGTGGAGAATAAGCGAGTTTCCTGCTGGCCAGTGTGAGTGAGGCCCTTTCACATGACTCTAACCCAGGAGGGTATTAACTAAAGCTGGGAGGGAGCCCACATCACCCTTCTGGTGACACCCAGGGTGAAACCTGCTGCTCCCTGCCCAAGACTCCAGCCATCTGCTTCCCAGATTGGACCGAAATACACACAGCCAGCGCTGCCTCCACGCCTCCAGGTTACAGAGTCAGGGGAGGGTCAGCTATTTCTTCAACAGTTTGGCAAAGCTGCTACCTTACATTTTGAATAAGATACCCATGGATTTGGCATGATTTACTTTAATTCCATACAATTTTGTTGCTTGCTGTTTTTATGTTGATTATATACAACATCCATTCATCTCACTAAAATGACAAAGGGAACATCAAATTACCAAGGGCAACAAAAATGTAAAAGACAATCAGAAATCAAGATGTATGCACAGAAACAAATACACGCCTTATTAGTATTCTGCTGTTTGTCTTTTCGACAGATGAGGGATGCCCCCTATTGACTTTGTCAGGGAAGCCAGTCCAGAGGGGAAAGCAGAGATGAGGAAGTTAAACCACTGTGCGCTGCTGCCTGCAAATTGTGTTGTAAGCCATGCCAAGTCCTAGCATTCCTGGCATTGCAGTTACAACCGCGATAGCAGAGAACAGATCCACAGATTATGTGGACAATGGAGGGACTGTATTATGTCTTACGTTGAAACTCAGATGGCCAATATATTAGGGTTTTAAAATATTCATTGCATAGTTTGGAGGGGACAGAAGGTTATGTATGTATTTGGTACTCTCGCGATTGGAAAATTCTCACTGCATAATAATCAGTTGGAATGGAGTCAGAAACGTAATGAAAACGAAGATGAGCTTCTGATACATAAAACAACTTTCTAAAATATTATAATAATCAATTCATATTATTTCTCCAATATATTTTGTGGGTAGTTTTAGTACATGTACTATACATTTATTATTAGAGAGACTAAATATTGATTTCTAGTTTCGATAAAGAGTAGCTTCATCTTAAATGATCTCCAGTTCTTGTCTTAATACATTTTATTGATTTGAATATTCACAAGTTCTTGAAAGGAAGATTGAACTTGATCTCCCAAGTATCTCCCAAAGTAGCAGCCTAAGAACAGCTGTGATTTTGTTCCCCGTGCATTTAAAAACGAGTAATATTCTTCACACTGCCTCTCTGGGTCTGTGAAGCAGCGTACATTGGGGAAATAGACCACCTTCGGCACAGTTGTGCTAGTCTGAGTAATGAGACAGGGTTTCCATGGCGCTGATAGAGGCTCCCATTAAAAGGCGTGCTCCGGGGTATTCTCTCTCTCTGCATTCTGGGGAGGGAAATGGGATCTGATACAGCCATGTATAATTTGTTGCCACATCAAAGTCATACTTACTGGCTTTATTTTTTCCATCATTGTTACATCTACCTCCAGGTCAATATAAAGTTAAATAGACTGACGCAGGCAGGGCCTTGATACTTGTGTGTCCTACGTATTTTGGGGAAAGTTTATTGCTTTACTTATCACCTTATTTAATAGAATTTTATGGAAATTATTAGTTGTAGTGCTGGTACTGGTAGTATATTACTGAAATATTTGCAAATATTACAGCATTACAGTAGCATTTTAAGAACTCATCAGATAAATTCAAATAACAGAGCTCTTTCGCCTCATCTCAATTTTTCTCTATAAATAAACCAGACACCCACATCCACTCATTCACCTGTCCTTCATGGTGCAGTGACAGAAAAATGGTTGTAAGCCCGAAAAATATGATTTTGCTTTCTTATACTCTTTGAAGTATTTTGCAAACGCTATGCCATTTAACCTTCAACATGAATACACACACCTTGAACATGTACACAGCAAGCATACACACAACCAGGATTTCCATTAAGCTCAAAGCTATCCTGAAGAGGATTATTTTGAATTTGTCAGACAGCCCACTTCATATCTTTGAGACTTTATATTGGGATGTCTTTGGATGTGCCTCCTATCAGTGAATCATTATTTCCCCAACTCACACCGAGGGATCTGTACGGCATGGGGCTGTATTTTCTCATTGCATCACTAGATGTGTATAACTCATGAGTGGCACCTCATTTCACATCCTCTAATGGCTTGACACTGGGAGCACACCAGGGTTCTAGCCAGGGAAGCTTCCCTTCAGTTTTTTGGCAGGGGTATACAGTGTAAGGGAAGGAAAGAGATGATGAGAAGATGGACTGTTTTATTTTTTTAAACTCAGCAGAATGTGTAGAATATTTAAATACCAACACCTCTTAAAATATATACAGCAAAATTGCTCTGTATTGTACTGTCCACATACACACACACACTGGACTCTAATACTGGAATACACTGAATTTATAAGATAAGATGAGATTGAACACTTTAGCTGTTTGCTCTTCTCTGAAAAGAACTCCAGTGGTCTATGCTGGAATGTTTGATAGTGTTAGATAAAAAGCAGTAGATAGGGTGCACAGTGCAGTCTGAGATGAACTTATCTAGCCAGGCTCCGGCTGGATGACAGACATTTTAGCCCTCCAGCTTACTTGTCATACAGCAGCAGCCAGCCAGCGCGAGGCAGGTAACATGACTGTATAATTGTATCATGACATTGTGAACCCGCTGGTGATATATAACCATGTTCATTTTCTGATAGCGCAAGGCTGGGCGTTTGAATCAGAGTTATGATGGGTGTAATTTGTGTCTCCTACACCACAGTGAAAAGAGCAGGTCATCGCCAGGATAAATACTAATTAAAATTGATGCAGGTCTCATTTCTGCTTGACCAGTTCGTATGGGGAGGCTACAGAGAGGCAGACATGGTGGGCTTGTCATTTGGTCTTCTGTTTCACACCATAGCCATGAAGGCAAAAACTGCAGATGAAATGTAACTGCCCATGTTGGAAACATTCCTTTGACATAACATGTTTGATATAAAGCACATTTTCACATTTATCCGTTTATAGCATTTATTCACTGTCATTGCTGATGACATTGCATGATAAAAAGGCCAGGATGAAGACATATTTTACCTCAACATTAAAACGCAACCACTCATTGAGAAAACATTAAATGTAGAAACCCAGATACTGTAGGCAGACTAAGATATTGATTGTGTTTTTTTCTCACTGGAAGGACATTGATGGTTGAGGCAGGTATACTGGAAATGAAAAGCTGCTGATTTTTGAGAGATTCTATGAATGACAGCCTCATTTCGATTCCAGGAACTTAGCTAAAGGGACTATAAGAGAGAGAGTGTGTGTGTGTGTGTGTGTGTGTGTGTGTGTGTGGTGTGTGTGTGTGTGTGTGTGTGTGTGTGTGTGTGTGTGTGTGTGTGCGTGCGTGTTTTTTGGGCGTGTGTTTTTGTGCGTGAGTGTGCATGAGTGTGCGTGAGTGTGCTCCTGCACAGTGGAAGGGGCCACAGAGGCTGTCCTCCTGAAACACCGTCACAGCTTGTCTGACTGGCAGTTCAAGAGCTCTTCATTAGAGCCCCACTGTGTCTAAGGGAAAGAAAAACAATGTGCCCAGCCTGGGACCTGTAACCTTTCCATTTAATCAGGAGTTCAAACTGCATTGTCTCCCACCACTGCGTCATTCAGTCTCTGGGGCTTTCGAGCAACTTTGAGGCAAATGGCTTCATATCAAGCTAGGATGAAATATCTCTCACTGCGTCACACTAAACTAGTAAATGCACTTAGGCAATGCAGGTACATTTTACATTTACATTTTAGTCATTTAGCAGACACTCTTATCCAGAGCAACTTACAGTAGTGAATGCATACATTTCTTTATTTTTATTTTTTTTCCATACTGGTCCCCCATGGGAATCAAACCCACAACCCTGGCATTGCAAACACCATGCTCTACCAACTGAGCCACACGGGACCAGCAGCCTATCAATGTCATTCATCACATATACCTATTCAATCATTTAAATGTTTTAAGAAAATGCATTTTAATTGGTTGTCTATATGAAATGTATGGCGTGATCAACAGTCAACATTGTAATTGGGAGAATTTTAGAGACCACTTCCCAGTGTTAAACATGTCCAAGGCACCCCGGAACCTGCGCTATCATAAGGGGTGATGCGCTATGATGGTTGCTAGCATACTAGGAACCTAGTAGAAACACTCTGCACACATGACACCCGTAACGGTGCACAAACAAGCTAACAACAGCTAGCTAACAACACCAGCAACTAAACATTAGCTAAACTACTAGATGCTTTAGCGTTGTCATTCAACTTATTGTAGCTATGTAGCTAGCTAACCAGTGTACTCCAGGCTAGCTAGCTTCAAGATACACATATTCTGCATAGGTCTGCAAAGACAGAATCACTTTATCATAGGGTTTGGGTCGCCAAATCAGATCTTTTTACTGGCCCCAAAAACACTAAAACCAGAACTGCTCAAAATGCTTGTAAAGTGGGCAGTGTGGACAAAGCGTGACTTACAGAATGAATTATGTATGACTTGTCATCTATATTTATGATTCAAATGTTTTCAGATTCTTTTGAATTCATAACTTTATCACAGACTTTTTGCACCTAGGCTTATGGTCTGGAGTTACAAATAGTGCCTTGGCCTGGGCTGGCTCAGTGACCCACAGATATTACTGTGCGTCACCTTCAGTACTACACAGCAAATTCGATTGGCACAGGGGGATTTAAGCTATGTTGTACGTAACATTGATAATATTGCTATTCTTTTTCGTGCTTAGGTGTAATCTCTATGCTTCAGAATTACCCTCTGACTGCACCTTTTTTTTGCTGATGATAGTTATAAATGTCCACACTTTCTATTCTTCCCATGTACCATTTCAGCACATGATTTTGACCCATGCTTGTGACAAACACTGTACTTGCAGTTTCTGCGCCCTTAAGTACCTAATTAATTGAGAAAATTCACATTAGCTCTGTATTACATTGACCACATGCTGATACAGTGATAACCATGAATATGGATACACTGCTAACATACAACTAAGACAGTGTTTCATGATAGGGGTAAGAAGGCTAATGTTGCACATGATTGCAAAACACAACACTTTAGTACTTTGGCAACAAGGTGATTTGGAACAACACATTCAAAATAGTTTGTCCTGACAGCGGCAACCAGTCACTCAGATAGTTGTCTAAACATAAATATTTCCAGCAAGAAAGTTCTTAAAAAAAAAGAGGTGATGAAGAGTATATGCGTGAGACAGAAACTTGTCGATAAAGTTTTGCAGAAAGGCATATATTAAAAATATTAATACCATCTCTACCTTATAGCAGAAAGGTTGACTTTGTCTTGCTGTGAGCTAAAACACTTAATTGTTGTATGCAAATGAGAGCAATTACAAAGCTTTTAGGTGAAGAGATGACAGCTGAGGTTGGTTTCATTGCAGGCCTCACCAAACAGTTGTCATGGAAACAATGTAGAATAGAATAACCTCACTGCCAAATAATTGAGGGTATTATTGTAGACATAGCATCTCAGTATGGTTACGTTTGTAATAATGCCTATGTATTTAAACATCTGCCATATATTCCTTACATTTTCTTTCTAAATAGTGTAAATAATAAATGGTAACACCATGAGAGTCTGGGGATATGTGATTGAACAATGCTAGATATGTAGCCTACTTTATACCTTAACACATTAGTGTTTGCACTATTTATTCTATTGTATCTATTCATTATAACCTGGTAAAAAATGTCCAATGGAAATGTCACATTTATTGATTAGAGAAGGGAAATTAATATTGCTATTTGTGTTGCCTATTAACAACTCCTACAGTTCCAATTTAAATTTTGTTGTGTAATCTCTGGATCCTATCATACCAATCATTGCAATGATAATGATACCATCAGTATCATATTGACAACCATCATCATCTTTACCATGCACAACACTGATGATGACCAGACTGTGAAGTGGTGATGGATTCAAGGCTTTAACAGGCAATTTTCAATAATATTATTTGAGATGATAATGATTTCTCTCCAAAATCAAATGCATTCGCTACCCCTTTCTTTGTTTACGGCAAATTAAGGGGAATTACCCTATGAATGCCACCAGCATACCAAATAAAAATTGTAGACACAAATTGATATTTCTATGGCAATTTATATTACAATTACTCTTGTGGAGGCTTTCATGAATTAAATATGAGTTCTGTCTGAGAATTAGATGTTATAAAGGTAAATTACAAGAGGCAGCCTGTAATTGAGGTGGCGGCAACATGGGCCTACTGAACTAATCCCTGGCTGGGTCATGTGATAGCCTGTCCTCCAATGGCAGGAGTTCTTTTTGCCACAAAGCCAGGGCAGCTGAGAAAATTGATTTCTCATCTGAGCTGTATTTGATAGCTTTTGAAATCAGAAATTGAAATTAAGTAACCTACGCCCCGTCATTACAAAAGAGCAAATTAACATTGCAACAGTTTTTCCTATTGGCAGTGCAAGCCTGCCAAGGTACATTTCCAAATAGATCTCTCTCTCTCTCTCTCTCTCTCTCTCTCTCTCTCTCTCTCTCTCTCTCTCTCTCTCTCTCTCTCTCTCTCTCTCTCTCTCTCTCTCTCTCTCTCTCTAAAGTTGATTGGAGTGCCTGTTTGAATCATTTATAAAAAGTCCATCAAAATAGGAGTGAAAATAATGTATTTCTGACTGATGGTGCAAATAATGCTTGTTATTGTGATGCCTCCAAAGCACAGAAATTGTTTTATGTGAGAAATGGACCACACAGTTAATTTGAATGTGAGTAAAAAAGTATGCTCTTTTGATTCTCAAATGAACATGGCTTATCATACACCCTCATTGTTTGGTAATAGTTTTTTGCTTTTACATTAACTATTAACTTTCAATGATGCACATTTTCAGGCAGACAGTTTCTTTGAAACAGTTAGATTTTTTAATCACAGGGGTAGAGTAATGCATTAATATGTGTAGAGAAATAGATAGATTTGCTCTCATGCCAGATCAGTCAACCAAGAGTGCATGTCTTAGGGATGCAATTGCTTTTCAGTCTCAATTAACACATTTCAGTAATCAACTCAAAACCACAAACTTTGGCCTTTGCAATTGCGTGGTGCAAGCGTTATTAAAAGTAATTGTTTAATCAAAAAATAATTTTAATTTCAGAAAATAAATGTTATGGTTAGTTGTAATATTGGAGAAAAATATACCAACACAATTTCTCTCTTGTAATTATTATTAGCTTAAAATACAATTATATCAAATCATGATAATTGATTCCCCTCAATTGTTTAGATATAGCCTACGATATTGATTGGCTTATGAGTATTGAATGAGCTAAACAAGTTAGTGTGTGTTAGTGAAAGTGAACAAGGCAGTTGATTTATTTGACAAAAGACACACTGAAACAGATGTTACTGCAGGTGGACAAGAAGATCAATAAACTGTGGAGAGCAGCTAGATAGTTACCTGAGATGGCGGAACTTGTAGCAGATGTTAAACAGACTGATGCTTGGGTAGGCAGATCAATGGACAGGAGGCAGATGGAGGAGAACATGTAGGAGCGTGGGGAGGAAGTTTACTAGACAGAGACATGAAATAATGGGAGTCACATTTGATATGCAGATGGGCGCCTGTCCACAAAGTCTACCATCTACAAAACAAGTAAACAGTAGGTTGCAACTTGGGAGGAATATTTTTGAAACCTTTACTCTACCTCCTCCACTGACAACAGTATCGTAATAATTACTGCTAGATTTAGTCCTTCACTGTCACTGTCAGGACTGTGTGAAATCATTTAATGTCCAAACTTTATTCCTCCCAACAACTTCCCCATGATGACCATTAATAGTTTCGTGAATTGTGACTCAGCAATTTCTGTGCTTTAAAACTGATCTAATTAGCCACTGGTAACGAGTATCACGTCAAGCTGTGAAAGAACGCACTATCCCCTTTGGCTCCTATTAGTGACTCAAAGACTCAAGTCCCAGGATATCTCGTGGACGTGAGTTACATTCTACGCTTCTCCTTTCAGGTAGGCAATCCATTGCATTTTGCTAGATAATCATATTGCCTCAATATTGTATTATTTGCCAAAAGGTTGCTTGCAAGCATAATGCAATGGTTTGTTTTATTGACAGACTCGTGGTAAAATGTAATTATAACACTGTATATCCATGGGTCAACTAACAGTCATCAGCCGTAGGTCAAAAATGGACCTGTGGCATATGTACTGTATCATGCCATGAATTTACTTGACACAATAAGGAATATCTCTGCCATATTGAACTC
This sequence comes from Salmo salar, assembly GCF_965601325.2. Taxonomy (NCBI): domain Eukaryota; kingdom Metazoa; phylum Chordata; class Actinopteri; order Salmoniformes; family Salmonidae; genus Salmo; species Salmo salar. Next base: position 91,375,505 of record NC_138300.1, on the reverse strand, counting down.
ACATTTCAACATATACAGGCAGTTTCAGTCTCTCTCCTTCATTACTCCCCCTCCACACATACACACTCACTCACACACGGATCCCCTACATGCCATGTCCCAGTGGCCTTGCTGTCCGAGAAGCAACTTGAACTAGGCGATAACCTGACAGACTTTATCTTGTCTTGTCTGGGTCTCAGTGAAGCCTGAAGAAGACACTTCAACTGTAAGGCATCCCCCCAGAGTCCTAACCTTCCCCTCATCTCCCCTCGGCAGCCTCAGCGGCTGGGAGATGTCAGCGGCCTGTTGCTTATTGATGTTTCTGCATGTTTTATGTCTATCTGAGATATGACGGCCCTGACACAGTGCTGATTTCAATCAGCCTGCCACACAGCACACAGTCTGACAGCTGGAGAAAGTAAGAGAAGACATAATCTATGGGGATGTCATTGGCTCAGATCAGGTCCGGCCTTGTCTCTGACCGGGTGACTCTCCTCCCTTCTAATGAAAATGTTTCATTCACATCTCAAATGAACGTGCTCCATGCCTCCCTGGCTGATGAATTCAATAGAAGAAAAAAGAGAAACGAATAGGGAGGGAAAGAAATGCAGCTTTTGTCAGATTGGGGAGGCAAGAAGAGAAAATGACCCCTGAGCCAAAGGTTCTGACACTGCATCAATCCCTTTAGGGGTGAGGCCTGCTGGACCAGCTCTGGCTGAAGATTACTTCAGCACATCTGAGGGATGACTGCTCTATCTATTTCACATATCCTATGCAGACAACAAGCTTGTATGGTCTGGATCCTGAGCTGCCCACTAAATTCGGGTCTGAGATCATTCCATGGAATGAGGGAACCCATCCAAGGCAATTCAGTTCCAAACCATTGACAGAGAGCCCAGTGAAGCCTTGAGAAAAGATAAGCATCTATTCCCTCATTTTCCTTTATACCACAAACTAGAATAATATACCATTGGTAATCCCAATAAATCTCTTCACTCGCAAATTGAATCACATGCACACATATCCCAATAAGACTCTCCCATGCAGCTGTTTCGCCTCGGTTCAAATCACCTTACGTTGCTGTTAATTGTGACTGATTGTTGTTATCAATAAAGTATTATTAACTCATACTAAAAAATGTGGTGTGATGCTGGGGATTGATTTAAAGCAAGACTCAGTGTCAGTCTCAAAATTAAATGCAGAGTGAAAAAAAATGTATGTCCCATATTCTGGGCTTGTCTTTGCACATTTCTGATCACTTTTCTTGCAAACTATCAGTATATGTATTTGTGTTTATTTTACTTATTATATTACCTTTGTACATGTATGTGTTTACTGTTTGTTATGTTTCTTTGATGCATTTGTATGTTCACCATCTAAGAAACGTATTCAAACAGCAATAAATTGGAATGATGATATTGCTTCCTGAATAAGTACGGTCAATAGGTTACAGAGGACATGCTTTAATACCAATAGACAAATAATATCTGCTCGGCAAAACTTATTATCGCTATCACAGTTTATCAAACACTTTCTTTCTGCTTGAAAAACGACAACTTTCTGAATTATAGAGATATAAAATGAATAGCATTAGCCCCAATACTTCATGTTGAGTGTATTTCACTTCCAGGGTTTCACGGACCAAATTTACTATAATGAGATTGCTACAAACAAAAAATAAATTAGCTGTCATTGAATTACTTAAATTTCCTTATTCTAATAGAAAACTGTGACAAGTGTCGTGCTTCTCTCTATGTTTGGTTACAGGCTTCACAACATGCTAGAATGGATAATTGATCCATCAAAAAACATCAAGCAATGGCATTAAACGCCTTGAGACTACAGCACTGAACATGCAGAAAATCAAATTTAACCCCGTGTTGACTAAAACACTCCCTTGCACTGTCGATCAAGCATGTCTCTCCCTGACAGCTCTGTTCGCATGTTGTTAAATAATCTAAAGGAGAAAAAAAAGAACCATGAAAGAAAAATCTGTCTCAGAGGAACTGTCACAAAGAAAAGAAAATGCCAAGGGGGGGTGAGGAATGCCTTCAGTCGCCCAGCTTTTCACATTTTAATTTCAGTCTTCAGGACTGACTCATGGTAGCGCCTGAGTGAGCGGGGCCTGGGAGTCAGGGCCCTGTGCTGACCCCTGTGCATAGACAGACCCAGAGTGATGTCAGACGGGAGCTCCCGAGGATCACCAGGCTGCCAAGCGCTTTGAAAGCTGCTGCCAATTCAGCCTAAGTCTCAGCTGAATGGCTGCTACAGAGAAGGGGAGCGACAGCAATAAAAACAGGTTGCAAAAGGAAGAGAATTCGCTTTCAAAATGTATTTGGCCTTTGACCTTGCATCCAACCCCTCGCCCACTGTCTTTGAAGCTGACCAAATTTTTTGAGGGACATTGAAAAAATGGAGGGTTTTGGGGTTGGACTTGGGGCCTGTCAGTATACATATATTAATAATCTGACAGCTACATCTGCTTTTGAGGGCCAGCCATGACAGCTACACAATGGCCGTCCTCGTACATGTCTAGCCTCCCTGTCTGAACAACACAGAGAGTTTATTAAGACATCACAGTCCTGTGAAGTATGGATTTAACACCAGTCTCTGTCACTTACTGTATTAGCCATATCAAAGTTCCCAACTCAACAATGACGGCTTCACATGCAACCTGCTACTTTCGTTTCTCAGGAAGTGATGTTTTAACGCACAGTATGCAATCTAATCTTTCATGTCTAAATGTTATGTGATCAAAACTACCTCTAACTGATTTATGGATTTTTTTTACGAAAATGTGTAATCAGAAATGCTATATCATTAAATGAAAATGCTTATAATGTAGCAATGAAAAAAGGTATTAAGAAAATGTGAGAAAATATAGCTGAAATAAAGGGCATACTGGCCCAGAGATAGATAGAATATTAAGTTGCTATAGGAGCCGGTGCTGTCTGTCTGTCTGTGAAAGTTCGCCCCTCAGACAGTGGATCAGTCCGTTGAGAGACACAGGGAGAGGGGTCAGAGGGAGCACAGGTAATTGAGGTGTCCCCTCCCCACCCTTTTTTTCCAGGGCTCCTCAACCCATTCTCTCACCCCGGCTCTATCCACACAGTGGGCACAATTACGCTCCCCATCACCCCTCCAGCTGGCCCCCATGATCCTGCACTTCTCACTAAACGCGGCTCCGCTGGCCCCCTCCCTCTTAACATCGCAGCACCCGCTCTAGGGGAATGGGGGAGGCTGCACATTAGACCATGGAGAAGGAACTTAGAGTGCTCTGTTTTACAGGCAGCACTTGGCAAAAACAGTGAGAAATTGAGCTACAATGTAGGTAACACATTGAGTATCGATAAATGTCTGTCTGCAGATGTTCGGACTTGTGTTATTGTTATTGGAGAACCAACACAGATACACAAACATATGTCTGTTGAAAATAAAATGGCATTTCTTATAACAGTGTCGTAATACAATAAAAACAATATAAACAATATAAACAGTATAACATATGCTAATGCAATAGTGCTCTTTTACCCATATATATTTCATCATAAATGTAGCAGCAATCAACATCTTGGTTAATTGAGTGACAACAAATAGATTTCAAAAGCCATGTGTCAGTCCGTTCATATTTCTCCAACAATCTCGACATGTCTCTAGATAGACTTCAGCTTACAGTCCCATCCCTTCACATTAATGAGAGGGAAGCCTCTACTGTGCATTATTACCTGAAATAATACCATATGGTAAAATGTAAACACATCTGCATATTCATGTCGTAACTTCATCTGTTTAATTAGTTCCAGCAAAGCAGTTTAGCCTCTGAGGCCCTCCCTGTCAAAGCAGCGCTGCTACAGCCGTGCCCGGCTGTCGGCCCTGACAGTTCTTCATTGTTCAACTGACGCTCATGCCCTGCCAGTTTAATGCCAGGTGCTTTCTTACAGGCCATGGATCAGGTGGGCAGAGTGTAGGGGGTGCTGTCACATTGATGGCAAACCTGACACATTCCTCCCTAACAAGGAGACCAGATACCAGTAATTTCCCGATGATTTTATTATATCTCAACATGGCTTTTTTAAACACCTAGGTACAGTACCTTTCACCAAAATTATATCGTTTTTGCTGACATGCATCAGATTTCAGTAACATGTCTGATAGGCATGATCAAATGCATGTCTCAACTCAGAAATCACAATGCAAGACAGCACAACATACTGGCAATATACGGGGCAGCAGGTAGCCTGGTGGTTAGAGCGTTGGGCCAGTAACCGAAAGGTTGCTAGATCGAAACCCTGAGCTGCCAAGGTAAAAATCTGTCATTCTGCCCCTGTACAAGGCAGTTAACCCACTGTTCCTAGGCCATCATGTTAAATAATAATTTGTTCTTGACTTGCCTAGTAAATATAACATATATTTATTTACACACATATGTCCTCTGAATACTGGAAGAATACCTTGAGGTGAATCTAAAGGGTTCTTGCTATTTCATCAAACCGACAACATATACTTGATTTGAATACAGGAATAAATGTATATACAGTTGAAGTCGGAAGTTTACATACACCTTAGCCAACTACATTTAAACTCAGTTTTCCACAATTCCTGACATTTAATGCCAGTAAATATTCCATGTCTTAGGTCAGTTAGGATAACCACTTTATTTTAAGAATGTGAAATGTCAGAATAAAAGTAGAGAGAATGACTTATTTCAGCTTTTATTTCTTTCATCACATTCCCAGTAGGTCAGAAGTTTACATACACTCAATTAGTATTTGGTAGCATTGACTTTAAATTGTTTAACTTGGGTCAAACGTTTTGGATAGCCTTCCACAAGCTTCCCACATTAAGTTGGGTAAATTTTGGCCCATTCCTCCTGACAGAGCTGGAGTAACTGAGTCAGGTTTGTAGGCCTCCTTGCTCACACACGCTTTTTCAGTTCTGCCCACAAATTTTCTATGGGATTGAGGTCAGGGCTTTGTGATGGCCACTCCAATACCTTGACTTTGTTGTCCTTAAGCCATTTTGCCACAACTTTGGAAGTATGCTTGGGGTCATGGTCCATTTGGAAGACACATTTGCGACCAAGCTTTAACTTCCTGACTGATGTCTTGAGATGTTGCATCAATATATCCACATAATTTCCCCTCCTCATGATGCCATCTATTTCTCTAGCAAAGTACGTTCATCGCTAGGAGACAGAACGCGTCTCCTTCCTGAGCGGTATGACAGCTGCGAGGTCCCATGGTGTTAATACTTGCGTACTATTGTTTGTACAGATGAACGTGGTACCTTCAGGCATTTGGAAATTGCTCCCAACGATGAACCAGAGGAAGGAAGACCTGTTTTCTGAGGTCTTGGCTGATTTCTTTTGATTTTCCCATGATGTCAAGCAAAGAGGCACTGAGTTTGAAGATAGGCTAATTGACATAATTTGAGGTGTACCTGTGGATGTATTTCAATGCCTATCAGACACTAAAGCCATGACATCCTTTTCTGGAATTTTCCAAGCTGTTTAAAGGCACAGTCAACTTAGTGTATGTAAACTTCTGACCCACAGTGAATTATAAGTGAAATAATCTGTCTGTAAACAATTGTGGGAAAAATTACTTGTGTCATGCACAAAGTAGTTGTCCTAACCGACTTTCCAAAACTATAGTTTGTTAACAAGAAATTTGTGGAGTGGTTAAACAAATCGTTTTAATGACTCCAACCTAAGTGTATGTAAACTTCCGACTTCAACTGTATATACTGCGTAGTGCATAAATACCTCAATGTGGGTTTGGGACCTTTGTATAAAAATAAGTTACGCTGTTGTACCTTACGTTTTAGTCTCTACCAATGGAGTTGCAGCTATGGGTCCTGTGCAGTCTCAGTGCTAACAACTAACTGCAACAGAGTTCTTGCTAGCAGTATTGTTAAGGAGCAGTGCAAGGTAGCATGGAGGGCTGGAGGCTTACAGGGCATTCATTCTCTCTAATTAAATTCCCCTTCATCAGGCACTCGTTTGTGCACAAGCATTAATACTTTTGACCCCATGTTGCCCAAACACTAACGTGCCTGGGGAAGGAAAAAGACGAGGGAAATTAAAGAAAAAACATAAAGGAATATCTTATTAGGAGAGTCAGACATGTTTTAGCCTTCATTTCTTGATGGCTGCTCCTGGTGCCGCGACCTACTGGCGTCTAGTTAATACGGCAGTACGCACCATGCCATTGTTCTCAATCAATAACTAATTATCATAGTACTGGCTCTGACTGGTATTGTCCTCCTTGCTTGGAACCCCTTGTTGTGGATTGGAAAACTGAGAGGGAGGAGAAAGGGGAGAGAGGGTGGCTTTTGGCTTCATAGTGATGCTGCCGCCACAACATCCTCGCTAGCCTTTCAAGATACACTGTGCCGTCAGCTTGAATTAGCATCCCCTACTAATTGATATAAATTAGAACAGAAGAATTCTTGTTGCTGCTGAATGTCATAATGATATCCTCAAAGTAATCATGGGAGACAAAAAGGGAACAGCACAAAACACACATGCAGACCCAAAAAGAAAAGAGAAATTAGTCTGACTCCTGCTAGGGACTTTGCAAACGAGTCTCCAAACAAAGGGAAAGGGGAACCAGACTGACGCCAAAATGTACGTTTCATTATTTCAATCTCATTTGTCAGTGTGAATCAGCGTTAGTTTCTAAAATATGGAAATATTTTCCTTACTTTTCTTAGCAATTCTTGTCTTTCTTTGGACAATCACATAACAGTCCTACAGATCCAAATACAGCAGTGTATATTTTTCTTTACAAACTTTTCATTGTTTGTTGCTTTTTGCAAATGAGCTGACAGAAATAGAGGAGCCCAGTAATTCAAAGTTGGCAACATAGAGGATATTCTGTTCTGGTGCCTGGCTGTCTGTGTGCTTCTGAACAGAGAGACAGAGAGCTGAGGCTGCTGTCATCCCACGTGGCAACACAGTTCACTTCTCCCTAGTCCTGTTGGTGCCACTGGCTCCAGGCCTGGGGGTTGAGGCCCCTAGGAGCCCGGGGGGTGGCTGGTGTCCCAGTGGCATGGCAAGGGTCAGCCTAGTAAAAGTGCTGCCCTCAGGACGGGGAGTATAATCCCTGTGCGAAACCCAGGCAGCTGGAGCAGCCCGCTCCGCTCGGCCCATGTAATGATATGGGTTGCACTGGAGCTGATGTCTGACCTCATTATCAGAGTTTAATTGCGCTGTTAGAGAGTTTCACTTCTTCTTTTCTCTGGCCTCTTTTTCTTTCTGACAACTCTCCAAAATAATTCATAGGTTGCTACAAAAGTAAATTAATTACTTATGTATTTTGTACCTTATATACATCTGTGAAAGTTGTATTAGGACTCAAACCAATGGGCTATTAAAATTCTCATTTCATTTAATGGTGCGGTATTCTGTGCGATCTAAGAGCTGATGTCTTTATTAACTCACTAAATATTTACTAGTAATGACGGTTGTCTATTGATATGGAAATGATTTGAAAAGGATGGAGAACATTATATTAACAGTTCATTAACACCTTCTCTAAAATCGTACCTGTTCCTCATCAAGTTGTGTTTGTGAGTTTGCTACATATGTAAATAAGTGTTGGGTTGGGTTGTTCACACTTATAATTAGTTAAGATTTCTTTACACTTAATGCACAATTACAACCAATAATATTAAGGTGATAAAGACATCCTGGAATGCATATTTCATTTGATTGAATAATTTGTTATTTCTTCTCCACCTAGCTCTAAACATACACTACAACAGAGTAGAGGACTTCAAATCTCAGTGGTTACCAGTCCATTCTATACAGACAGTGCAATGTTTTGCTGCTTTGAAGCAAGAAAACCTTTCTACTTGCAGCAAGTCTGGTGACCTGTGAGCCATGCAGCAACCTGCCCTCCATCACATCCTGTATACAGGGAAATAGCTCTCTTTCAAAGCATGATACCACATCAAATATGAATTCTGAAAACTGCCAGTGTAGCGGTGTAAATAGGAAGCGTGACTGGTGCTCAATTCTGCTGTAGAAGGAGGCTCTGCTGAGCCCTGCTATCACCAGACCTCTTCCTCCTACCCAGCTGAAGAACCAATGTCATCTCTATTTCCTGCTCCGCGTCCCAGCTTCACCGCTCTGTAACCCCAACACCGGCGCAACCATGACTGGGTCACAGGCGAATGGGCCACCGCAGTAAATGGGGTTGCTCTTTCAAAACATCAAAACACGAGTAAAATGATCGCTCCTCTGTGTATTAACTGCAGGGAAACTTTAAGTAAATGTATCAAAAGGCTGAAAGGTTAGCGGCTGGGAAGAGTTTGGTGTGTGTGAGTGCATAGATAGGCGAGCATGTGAGGATGTACGGAACTATATAACTTGTTCCTGTTCTCTTGGAATCACATCACAATACATCCTTGAAAGTAGCTCCCAATTTAAATCCATGCATTGTGTTTGTGGATAGATTTTCCTGTGTTCTCATCATGAAAGTGCAATTATAATTCCACGATGTATGAACACACACTCCATGAAGAGTGCCCATCCTATTCAGATCCTATTGTCAGTTGTCAGTTGGAGGATAAATGTTGAAAAGGCCTAATCCTGAGATGGGCTGGGCGGCAGGCTTTAATGAGGAGCCTGTCTCAGAGCCTGTCTTAGGCAGAGCCATGTGATATCCCGACTGGAGCTGGGGTTGGGGTTGGGGCTGGGGCTGGGGCTGGGGCAGGGGCTGTGGTTGGGGCTGGGGCTGGGGCTGGCCCGGTGTGGAGTGGTGGTCAGGTCTTAATGGAGGGGTCCATGGCTTCCCCTCTGGAGAAGGGCGGACCCCACTTAGGTTGACACATTAAGTCAAGTTGCTCTCCTCTGACCCTCCAGAAGATGCCTAGTTGTGGGAGACCGTCAAGCGAGCTTCAGCACAAACAGATTGGCTGCCTGCAGGCAACGGGGTAAAAAAAAAAAGATCTATGAACAAGGGAGGCTGGAACCTGTGAAAGATGTAAATTCAAAGTAAAAGGAGCCGAACTTTAACCTATGGCTATTATACAGCGAGTGAAACAGAGCTGCCGCTTGGAATTAAGAAGACAATAGGAGGTTTAGGCCAGGGGCATTTAACCAACGGGCAGCTACTGTATCAGATCCTAGTCTTAGTGACATTACTGACCGCAGCCTCGCACAAACTCTGATCTCTGGTGGCACAAAGGAGGGGTTGGCTGCCAAATGGAATTAGGACAAAAAACCGAGTGAGAAAATAAAAATATACATGAAAAAATATGGAGGGAGAGAGAAATAGAGAGCGAGAGAGAATGACTACATTACTGCTGGACTTCACAGAGATCCAGACGGGAGAAAAGCTGTGCAAACAGTCACAGGATCGCGCAGTCAATAATACGTGCAATCTTCAGAGACAGAAAGCTATAATCAACAAAAATCCATATTGAGGGTGAATGCCAGAGTTTTTTTCAAATGTCAGCCCAGTGTGTTTGCAGAAGGGCAGGGATGACAGCTGAGGAGCAGTGAGGAGCAGGGGTGTGAGCAGGCGGGGACAGGCGGGCTCTATGCTGATGAGGTCCTGGACACGGGGGCCAGCCAGAGTGGAGTGCTGGGCCAGGAGGACATAGTCCCACTCCGCCTCAGCCTGCTCCCACATGATAAGGCCAGAGGGATGCTTTACACTGTTGGTGCCTAAGGGGAAGCATTCACTCACAATACATAATTATATTGATTGTGATCATGATCTGATGCAAACATAGTACATGATCTGTAACATATTTTAAAATGCATCTGTATATTTTCATACAGTGGTCAGAAGTGTTTGGAAGTACCAAGCAACTTGATTTTGGAAAAAGTGTTATGTTTATGGTACATACAGTACATGACCACTTTTGTTCAGTTTACAGGGTATAGAAACATTTTCCATTTTAACTTTTATAGAAGTGCAATGAAATGCAGGTGTTTTTATGTTCAATTTCTCTCTCATCCACCTCTTTGAAAAGCAATGTCTATTCTTTTTCTGAGGTCTTTTAAGTCATTATCATTTTTTTCATTCTCTTTTTTGGCTCAGTCTTCTTGAATAAAATAAGTGCAGATTTGCTGAAAATCAGGGCTTTTGTGTTCGGCTGCAGGAGCATGGTGAAATGTTTGGACACTAATACCTATTCATTTCGGTAGCTCCATAAATAAAAGCGGCCAGCTATGCTGCTGCCGTGAAGTGGTATTTTTTGGTGCCCAGCAGGATGTCCTGTTCACATTAACACAGCGGGGGAAACTGTCCGGAACAGCCAGACAACTAAATCAAGACATTTTCAACTTCTGACAAAATTGCTATAGGGGGGAGAGACAGTTAAAATAGGGATGTGTGTTAGTCTGTGCATGTCTCTCAGTGTGTGTGTGTGTGTGTGTGTGTGTGTGTGTGTGTGTGTGTGTGTGTGTGTGTGTGTGTGTGTGTGTGTGAGAGAGAGATCTTTTAAAAATGTTTTATATTCTAATACAATGGAAAACTCCATGTGGTTGACATGAATGAGGAAGTACTGTAGTGCTAGAATGAAAACACAATGCTAAGACCAAGCAAAAACCCCTCAACAACCACTCCTCTCTTTTTGTCCTGTTTCTGTTTTTATGGCCATTTTTAAAGTATCAAAGGGATTAGTGTCACCTAGGTATTGTAATAAAAAATGAAATTGCTAAGGATTTAAATACTTTCAAGCTTACTTTCTTGTCATAGTCAAAGACACCTCTGATGATGTACTTCATAGATAGATAGAAATTAAGTATTTGATGTCATCTCAATATTACCAATGCATTCCAATCATGATGTTCATGAATTGTTGTGTGATGTACACTACCATAGACAAGTTTTGCTTCAGTTATGCATAAATAAGTATGTTGCCTATGCTCACAGGATATTCCATTCCACAAAGTGTTATCATACGTAAAGCTGCTTTTCTGAGTTCATCTTGTTCTATGTCTGACAAGTTTCTTGCCCCCCTTCATTCTGGAGCACACAAATAAGCACCATAGTCTATTGCCTGTATGTATAAACTGGACTAATCCCAATGAAAAAGGATCAGAGAAATCTCCAAGCATTTGTGGTAAAATTACAAAAGGTCGGAGAAAACTGCACATGCGGCGGCAGAATGTCACAAAGGATACACTTTTAACAGAATCACAGCCCTGAGTTACATTTGCAGGTGGTCGATTGCCTCGTCTTCACAGAGGTTAACTCTTAAGGAGTGTTAAAAGCTGCAGGTCTGAAAGAGAGGCCTATCATCAGAGGAGACTGCAATAGTGCCAACAAGACCCAGATAATGACAATTCTGACCTCAGTTAAGTACATCACACAGCCAGGGCTCTTGGATGTGATGCCCGGAACAATGCAGGGGGAGACAGGACCAGCCACGCCACTTGCCAGGGCCACAGCTGGGTTTTACCATGCCAACGGACATGGCATCTTGATTAGGGAGCAAGTTAACCTTTCAACTTAGTGAAAGGGGAAAAAAAGGTTTGTGGTCTGATTCCTTCTGCAAATCCTACTTGACTACATGTGGTTCAAAACATCATTGCATATGAAAAATAAACCAATACTGTACATGTCACTGCCCCCCGACGCATATTGAATATTGTCTGGGGAAGAGTAGATTAAAAAAGGTTTGGCAGTGCCACCGTGAGGTTGTGGCTGGATTTTGTTTGTCTTGGGGCAACCTGGACCCCATCCAGACTAGCCTTCTTTTGGAATTCTGTGAACTGGAGATGAGAGGAGTGCTCCCTCTTTCTGTGGGACCTGCTTCTGAGTCTTTGCTGTAGGGTTCAGTGGACTTTGATAAAACACCAGCAAATCTGTCACCCCCCCCCCTCCCCTGCGGGGCCAAAGTTGGCCGGCCACTTCTGAAGCTTCAGTGACCCAAGGCCTGAACCCTGCTGCACTCTATTCCCTGTCCTACGCAGCCACTGGGAATCTATGACCTCGAGTTCATCAAGAATCACACAGTCACACGGCAGCATCAAAGCAATGGCAGTTACTGTCATGTTAGTAAAAGTACGCTGGTCGCAACGTTGGCTTAGTTCAAATGTGCAACAAATATTTTTTACTTACAAATATCGAATCACTGCCTGATTACATTAGAATTTCAATACAGACTTTTAGAAATAAAATATGATTATTCAATATTTTTTTTATATGGGGTATGATTTGATCATATTTATCCTATTTTGTCCAAGCCCTGATGACCCTTAATTCATTGGCAAGGGGAGCACGGGGGTCTGCTTTGAGGCGAAAGTGTGTGATTATTGCTGTTGAATTGCTGCTGTGAAAGGCTGGCTGCATGATGTAGAGATGGAACAGTGTGAGAACAGGTTACACAAAGGAACCACCAGCCAAGCGCATGGGGGGCTAGCCCTGAAGAAAGAGAGACTGAGTCATCAGGATCAACACAATCCATGACCAAAAAATTAAGGCTACATGTGTGTGGGCATTTATCCATGGAAGGTTTCAGAGAGTATGAAGTATCATTAGTCCTAAGCTGACATGTATGCTCAGCTGTTCATTGAAGTCGAGAAAAAGGAAAATAATGGAAATCACTAATATTCCACAATCCTGGAGTCTATGTTCTACTTGGTTTGGAACAGAACAAGCTACATCATAGAGAATGAAAGCCCTCTCAAATTCATAGACTGAGCTAGATGCAAAAACAGATGGAGTTAGTACTGTAGCTGCTATTACTACTCAACTATGACAACTACAGTGGCGGTCGGTGCCGTTTAAGATGAGGGAGGATGATTATTTTTTTATGAGCATGGCCTTATTCTATTACAGCATATTGGATGACTATCATTCATATTCCATACACCCAGCTCAATGTAACATCAATAGGTTTAGGCTACTACATGATACTCAAAATTTCCCTGTACCCAACATGAGGTTGCTACAACCTAGCCTATGAATGAAAGTTTACAACGTAGATACACAGGTTGAGATAATTTGGAGTAATCAAGGTGACAGACACTGACATTCAGTACACCTTGCACACAATTGCCTGCATCTAGCTGATCTATGGTGGACAAATGCAGGTATGTTTATTCCCGTTTTGTTCCTTTTGCTTACGTTTAAGACAAGTTTTTCAACAGAGTCGGCAGAATGAGTACACCCTTGATCACAAGGAAACAGTTATCTTTCATAGCAGTCACATAAAAACAGCATGATTGCTTTTCTCGTTGTATATATAATTCTTTCTCGCAACTATCTACGCGCTCTCTTCCTCTCAACTTTTCCCTTCACTTGTGGACAGCACATCATCTGTCTGTGACCAGGCGAAAAAACCTTTCCAAGCCAAACCTTCATATCATGACTGCTAACCGCTACACACATCCTACATCGTTGTCATGTCATAGTCAAGTAGAACTACTAAAACTAACTAATTAGTAAACCCTCTACAATCATGCAGTACAGTGTAGAACCAAAAAATACAACCAAATATAGCTAGCTCTCTCTGTCTCTCTCTCTCTTGTTTTTCCTTAATTTTGGAAGACATTTATTTGTTAGAAATTGTTGAACTATTGTCTTTCTCTATCTTTGAGTCAACTACTCACCACATTTTATGCACTGCAGTGCTAGCTAGCTGTAGCTTTGCTTTTAGAACTAGATTCATTCTCTGATCCTTTGATTGGGTGGACAACATGTCAGTTCATGCTGCAAAAGCTCTGATAGGATGGAGGACGTCCTCCGGAAATTGTCATAATTACTGTGTAAGTCTGTGGAAGGGGGTGAGAACCATGAGCCTCCTTGGTTTTGTTTTGAAGTCAATGTACCCAGAGGAGGACAGTAGCTGTACTCCGGCTACACCATGGTGCTACTCTATAGAGTACTGCTGAGGCTACTGTAGACCTTTGCCAAACAGTGTGTTTTAATCAACTATTTGGTGACGTGAATATATTTAGTATAGTTTTATCAAAAAACGATTTAAATTTTTGTGAAATTCGTTGAGGAGGACGATCCTCCCCTTCCTCCTCTGAGGAGCCTACACTACGTGATCAGACCTATAATCACAGACATGCACGTATGCTTTTACAATACATTCAATTGAGCTGTCTTAGGTTAATATGACACTGCTTGGTCCTCATGCTCTTTGAGGAGAGATATGACTGAAAAAGATGAAGACCTTACACTTGTGCAACACTTGCAAGACAATGTCTTTAAGAGCAAGGGGCAAAATTAACCTGTGTCAAGTTGATAGGCCATGGGAGAAGTTGAGCCGGCCATCAAATCAGCGGCGGTCCAATACAGGATCCCATTATTAATGACAGAAAATGACTGGCCTTGGCGAAAGAGCTCCAGTGCCCGAGAAGTTCAGGTGTTACTTGACTCATTAGAGCTTGTGTTTCAGCCAAGGAGATGGCTCTTCTGTTGTCCTGAGCGGGGTGGAAACGGGAATGTATTTTTTTCCTGCCAACACTATGTCACTTTAATGTATTATTCTGACGCCCAGTCTTGACACCTGGTAAAGGTTTGAGAGAGAGCGGTAGGAAGGGATCATAAGAGAGCCCTATTTAAAGGGAGTGGTTGACACGAGTGACATTTCTTCCTTCTCCTTTGCAGCTTCAACATCCTCTCCTTATTAAAAAGAGAAAATGTGTCACATTAAATGCAGAAATGTTGTACGTTCTTTGAAAGTGCAGATAATGATCAGTCATAACTCAATGTTCTTTTACAATTTGGTCAGGCACTGACACTATCACCTGCATGTTTGAAACTGATCACAAATGTCCATAGGGATGATTGCAGATATTCAAATATCCCTGCAATAATTAAAATTAAAGATCCAATCTCTTACAATTTATTAGTGACTCAACTCCAAGGCAGAATTATATTTTATTATTCATACTGTTGGAAACACACTGCACTCAAAGACTATGCACAATTGGAAAATAATTAGATGTTTTCAGAGTATTTTTTGCATCATGTTTTGCATCTCACTATTGAAGTGGACGGACAGACTAAACTAATGTAGCATAATAGCTGTCAATGGCTGTGCAGTGTTAATAATGTAACATGCCTCTCCCTTAGGGGGCTGATCTCCTCATCTGGGTCATGGGAAGTATTAAAAGGTTTAAGGGTGCACAGTAAATATATTGTGGTTCTTCCAGCACCAACGGGCCAGAGCACTAATGGATGACCTTGGGGTTTGGCTGCTCCAGACTTGGGGAGATCATGTCTCACCACCCTCCTAGAAGCAGCATGACCCCATCCCTCTCTGCCCCTGGCCTCAACCTTTAACTCGCTGATCTTTGACCAAATTATTAAGCAGACACCTGCTTTCCGGTGTTTGGCCAGAGTGGGGGATGGACTAGCCCAGGCTACTCTAATTTGATGTAAATGTGTGGTGTGACAGTATCCACCTCTCCAAAGACATCCCATCTGTTTGACTTTCTAACAGTATGCTACCACTGTCTGTGTTACTTTGGGGAAATCTTGCTTGCATTCTCCAAAAGTAAGGTTTGTTTTCAATAATATAACAGAATAAAACATATCTTATATAGCTCATGGATATATACTGTGTACATGTACTTTGTTACCTGCAAAATACGTTCACTGGCTTTTAGAATGTAGTGGTATTATGAGACACACATTCATATGTAGTTTCACTATGACACATTGTATACCCCCACCAAGCCACGCTCACACAGTGCAGAGTGCAGTTTTATTTGTTTGGACAGGTACACTGTGAAGGGGACAGGTATTTATACGAGATAAACTGTGTCCCCATGGCGGTTGGCTCCCAAGACATTATTTCCTGCTCTGTCTAATATGTTGTGAGAGGTGAGTCTGCTTTCAGGACTGGACTTCAGGTGTGTTTCTTGGGGGAAAAGATGCTCACTGTATTAGAGCAGCTCCTAGTGGCTCATAGCTGAAGTAAGTAGGTAAATGAATCACCCTCATTATTTAATTACACTAATTTAGGGTTTGTCATATTTCTGAGGTTTGTGGGCGCATTGGTCTGCCTGTGCACTCTTTAACTTGTTTAAGGTAACATAATATCAGATGCATACATTCTGCAATATTTGGTCTCTTATTTAACTAGCTAATTATACAGATTTTTATTCCACAAATTATTGAAATTAGGGGCACCGTTTTGTATTTTGGAGTGGTGATTAAAAACACAAAAATAGCACGTGATGATGAAATGTAAGAGAAATTTGGTAATAGTGTCATTATATCCACTGGACAATGTAGTCCTCTGTCAAGGGCACGTAGGTAGTAACTCAGACCCCAAAGACCCTTCTGGACCTCAGGGACTCATATGCGTCAAACTTCAGAAAAAAAACTCAAGCCATTAAGGTATAGCTTGGGAATGACACTGACCTAGGTCTGCCATCTTGCATTGTCCCACCATCTGCACAAACGTGAACTTTGCCTTTAAATCCTGCCTTCTCAATTAACATGTCCAGCTGGGTGGAGAATTCCGTCAGCTCCCTAATATCATTACTGCCACACCAGACTGGGATATTAATATTAAAAAAGTGCCCAGAGCTCTTTCCCTTGCTATGGGAGAGCTTCTGTCTTTAGTGCAATAATGAGGTACACAGACAGCAGGGTAATTCTAGAAGCCATGGTCTGATTAGGGTCTGTACAGGGCAAAAACGGGGAGAAGGTGAATGTCTTGGGCTGGCTTTGTTTGGGACTTCTCCTCTTCTGCTCATGGGAAGCTCAGACACAGTGGAAGCACCTATATGGTAACTTGATCATAGACAAACAGCATCATCCACTGTTCTCTGACACTGAGTCTCAAGCCTTGTGTGAGATATACCGGTGGACACAAACAAAGGGGGTTTAGAATGTATCAAGTCTGCTTCCAAAAGACTGGCTGTATGGTCTTTGTGATAGCTCCATTTAAAGCATGAAGGACACTTAATTTTGCCTGTCTGTCTGGGTTTGTGTCTGTCTGTGTTTGCTTGTGTGGATAACTGCACCTCCCAGAGAAAAACCCTGAGATCTTAAATTTAGGAAGTCTTTGATTGTCGGACACTGCCGCTGTACCGGTTAATCTCCCCCACGGCTTTGTAGATGGCAGTGGATTTAGGAGTTGGCATCATAACTGACCAGTGCTGTTTGATTAGATAACAGGGGCTCTACTGTAGGCATCAATGGTCCACCATGCTGAAATGAAACGGTTCACCAACGGTCCCCGTCCATTCTGCTTAGAACACGATGGGGGTGACTGTTCAACAGTCTGACGCCATGGGCTGCCATGGGCTGCCAAGCAGCGTTTGCCATGGTGATACCACGGAAGGCACCAGCTTGCACCAGATGCTGGGAATTAGCTGTCCCTATGA
Organism: Salmo salar; assembly: GCF_965601325.2. Classification (NCBI taxonomy): domain Eukaryota; kingdom Metazoa; phylum Chordata; class Actinopteri; order Salmoniformes; family Salmonidae; genus Salmo; species Salmo salar. Next base: position 91,358,209 of record NC_138300.1, on the reverse strand, counting down.
CGGTCAGGGTTTGTGTCCGGAGCGTCTTCTAGGTAACAGATTGGATGGCGTTGCAGGTTCTGCCTCTGTGCCAGAAAGGCCACAAACACAGTCAGGATATACTTACTTACTACCCACATGTTCATTTAGTGTCGTCCTTACCTCATGATTAACACTAAGATGTACTGTATATGGAGGCCATGTGTGTGGTACACACAGCACCAGGCAGCAAGTGTGGTTTCTTGGCTTTGGGGACACAGTCACTAGGTGGCCAAATGATGCAGACTGACTCATTATGCTTGGTTAACGTACTGACCAGATGAAGACCCTTTTGTCTTCTTTTGTTGCCAAGAGAAGTCCAGCTACACATGGAAGGACACCAAGCAGACAGACTACAGAGCCAGGGAGCCCACATTTGCCACAAAAAAATCTAGTGTGTACAACAATCTCTATGACAGTGAAAACCAATAAATACTAGGTATAAACCCCACAGTTTGATGCTTTAGTTCACTATAGCAGAAATGATAGAAATAATTGTTTTCTTGGACTGCATGTGAAGGTCATTCTGGCCACCATGGTCTAACTATGCAGCTGTAAACACAATGGAACAACTGCAGTAGTTGTTTTTTCCCCAAAAAAATTCACGATTAAGTTCCTTAAATCTAGCCACTTGTGAATAGCAATAACCCATGTTACAGGCAATCTTGTTCATTTTTCTATTTTGCGACATAGTTGTTGAACTTTAGGCAGGTCATGAGCTGCTCTCTTTAGAGACTGACCTTTCTAAAAAGTGACCCCTACTCTAGGTGAAACAGGAAGGCCATAGAAGGAACGTTCATACTGCATTCATGGGTTGGATTCAACATCTGATAGTGTTCATACTCAGTCCAGTACTCTGCTGTATTTCATGGAAAATCACTTAGAACCATGTCCAAGAGGATACAGTATATGGATTTTATTCATACAAAACAAAAGGTTGGATGTGAGTTCAGCAGCACGGCGTTGACTGGTAATCTTAGCCCAAGATGTACAGTGGTAGTGGCCCTCCCTTAGACCCCTAGAAGCAAATGCAGTCTGTGTGTGTGGGGGTGGTCGTCACTTTAGATAGACATGCATTTAGGGTCTGCATGGGGGGAAATAATGTACAATGATATATTTGATCATTGCAAGAACTCCCTAACACAGGAACTGTGTCGAGTGTGGTTATCATCAACCTATTTTCTATTCCCCCCTGCACAAATCATTCCATGGCTCCTCCATCCCCATGCGCTAGAGCTGGGCTTCAAAAGCAATTTCAGCTGAAAAATAAGGTGCTTTTCTTCAATTTTCAAGCCATTTGTATCGGGGTTAGTGTTGTTTACCTAGCTAGTACACTGGTATTTACATAGCTCTTTAAAGAAAAAAAATAGCTTGGTATGATTTATGGACTGCAGCAAGAGCACAATTTTCCATGTTGTGCACCTAATCTGAGAGGGTATGGAGAAAGGTCACATTGACCATACAAATACCATGGCCCTTCCAGGGAGACTGGCTAGAGATTAATTCTACTTAACATTATGTCAGGTGGGCCTGTAGTGGGAGAGTATTATGATATGCAATGACTAGGGATTTGAAAATATCTTTGATTCAACTCCACATGGCACAAAGATTACAAATATTTGAATATTCGAACTGTTATCTTAAATACAACTCTTAGATTATTACTTGGTTTCATGGATATTATTGTCTGCTTCACTGCTCTTGAAACTATGTGATGCGGGAGAGACAGAGAGAGAGAGAGAGAGAGAGAGAGAGAGAGAGAGAGAGAGGAGAGAGAGAGAGAGAGAGAGAGAGAGAGAGAGAGAGAGAGGGAGAGGCAACAGAGAGATGCTGTCAGGTGTTAGGATCAATCCATTGTTTCATAGTTGTAACCTTAACCCTGTCCCATGACTTAGAAGGTATAAGATACCATGGGTATGAAATAGAAAAGAAAAGTACATTTAAAAGTACTTAGCGAGTTGTATCTGCTTGGCAGGGAGGAACAACCTACAGTCAAACCTCTGTGATGTATCAAACTATCATTGGCTAACAAGATGGCATCCTGCCTGCCTGAGGTAACAGTCTGAACATCCATAGTTAACAATAAATGGGAATGCTTTCATTTATTATCCATTAAAGGCTGACATTGTCTATGTACCATCATTAATGTTAACTTTGTCTTCTTGCTCTGTGGTGTGGTATAACCATGTGGCATGGACTTATGTTTCTGCTAGACGGAAAAAAAGAGAAAACTCCTGAAAAGGTCACATGAATCACAGAACTGCAGAACAATAGGCAAAATAATAAAGGGCATCACAATCAAGCTATCATATCGGGACAAGCCGCTGGTGTTGAAATGACAGAGAAGCCCAATGCATTGTAAACCTGACAAAATGCATGAATTATTTCCAATGAAAAGCATTGTTTGCTGGAAACTACATTCCATGCCGTTTTAATTGCCGGGTGGAAACTGTAATAATAATTGGTGTGCGCTTAGATCTGGGATGTAACTTTTATTTCTATAGTTAATCACAACTAACAGCTTATATCAGATAAGGGTGCATAAAATGAAACTTTTTGAGATTTATTTTAAAAGATGTTACTTATGAAATGCTTTGTCCAACTGAGATACAGACAAAAAAGCTAAAATAGTGTACTTTCATATTAACTGGACTTGCCGATTCAGTTTACAGTTTCACATATAGCATAATTTAATGATATTATTACAATAGTGCATCATATGACTAGATTTACATTGTAGTACAAAGTGTCAAGGTTATCGTCCTGCCTCGTGTTTAACATTTCCGATAGGTCTACCATTGATCATTATTTACAGTGAGTGCAGTGCACCCCCTCTTTAGAATGGCCGGACCATTTCATTGGAAAGCAGAGGATCAAGTTCAGTCCTAATGACAACCCCTCGCTGACCTCCAGAGAAAACAAATGGAAACTCAAGGTGATGTTTCAATTTCACTAACCACTTGGGTGTCCTGGGGAAGGAACAGATGTAGCCCTGAGGACAGGGAACGGGTGAGGTGCAGGTCAAGGTCACCATACGCCAAGGTTAGGGTCAGATAAGCACGGCTGGCTCAGGGTCTTCAGATGCCCAAAGGCCATGAGAGGGAGGGGGTGGAGAGTGGCTCAAGATTCATGGATCAAGTGTTGCTCCTCTGAGGGGTTGAGAGGTGGGTGAGGGGTGGGTGAGGGCAGGGCCACCAGCGTTCACCACTGTCATCTGCACAGGGCTATACAGTTGCCCTAGGAGCTATCATCTGTTTTGGATAGTAGTTATCAAAACAGCTACCATACAACTAAGTTTTTATTGTGTATTTAATGACAATACTTTACCGCATGGAGCCTTCAGAGTAAAACATGATACAACACATTAAACATGTCAAGGCAAAACTGTGGCCTAATATAATTAAATACAATTTGAGATTTCTACATAAAACATGTTTGTCACAGGAATAACCATTTACAACGTGTTGAATTATAATAATTCAGAAAAGAAAACAAAAATAGACAAAGTTTCGACACCTTTATCAAATTGCTTATTAGCAAAACATGTTATCTATCAAACTGACTTGCTAAAAATCTGTTATTATTCAAATCAATGGTATTTAATTGCACAATTAAAATATGTTAGCTCAATATATTTTTTAAGACAGTAAAATGTCAATGTGAGCCACTAGTTGCAGTAGGGGATCTCAGGGTATTTTGGGAGAATAAATTAGATCTGGCACACTTATTTTGACTTAATTAATAAGATAACCTATGCGATTTGTTTGATTCCCTAGTCTGTAAGGTGCAATAATAACCTATGAGTGAAATTTGCTAAATGTGTTCAACTAGAGAAAGAAAACAACGCTGGAGTGAGACTGCAATTACTGTCATATTCATGGGGAGGAGGATACTAATAAGGAGGTTTTTGCTGGAGATCAAATCAAATGTAAAAGTATCCTGGCAGGGTGTGCTTCCCTTAATTAGAATAGGCTAGTTATTTGATAAACTATTGAAGATCCTTAGAATAGGTTATACTAGTTGTCATTCATGGCTAATACACTTATTCAGTAGCTATGCACACAGTATAAGATTATATTTGGTTATATCATGTTATATTGTTTTACATTGTGTAATTTGTAAATGATACACCCACTACAATTGTCTTGAGGGTAGAAAATCTCAGAAAGAGAAACTCAATACCTCTATTCATCAACTTACACTCAATGGAACAGTGAATTATGCTTTCAGAAGAATGTTGATCCTCCATTCATCTATTATATAGTGTTCAGGAGACAACAATGACTGACCTCCATATAACACAGACTAGATGAAAGAAGACTCTAGACAGGATAGCATTAATCCGATTTGGTAAGATATATATCTGTGGTGCTGAGGAAAACTGTATATTGAATGATAAGAATTGATACTGGAATGCCATCTGATTTTCTCTCCACACAACATAATCAAAAATGTACACTTTGCTGAGTTTACATAGAAACGATCAGCGGATACTAAGCTAAATTGGGAAAACAAGTCATCACAAATGTTGACACATATTTCCATGGTGTTCATGTGATATGAAGCCTCTGAAACCCATTGTATGCTGATAAAGCTATAATAGTGGCATGTTCACCAGTCACATGCTGGTTCAACTTTATCGTCCTCCTGCTGGCACTGCTAATGGAGCTGATCAGAATTTACACAGAAAGGTAGTTTTGTAAGTGAGTTCATTAGCCTTATTATTAGCTTAATTCCATACATTAAGCCAGTGAATGGCAACCATATTTGAGGAAAGTGGGATACAAACTGCTACCATAGATCACCATGACGTGTGAATGGAACATAAAGTGTAAAAAAATAACTAACCATCACATAGGACTATAATGAACATAATGAAGAATAAAGAAGGCAATGGAGAAGATAAACAATGTACTGTTTGATTGGGTGAGTGGGATATGATATCTTTACATTAGAGACAGAAAAATATGATAAAAACAAAGCATTGAGGAACAAATGCTGCTAATAAATTAGGAAGAGCCAGGAAGAGATGGAAAGAGAGAGAGAGACAGAGAGAGGAAGAGAGGGAGCGAGGGAGATAGGGAAAGGAGGGGCAGAGAGAGAGAGAGAGACAGAGAGAGGAAGAGAGGGAGCGAGGGAGATAGGGAAAGGAGGGGCAGAGAGAGAGAGAGAGAGAGAGAGAGAGAGAGGGAAGAGAGGGAGCGAGGGAGATAGGGAAAGGAGGGGCAGAGAGAGAGAGAGAGAGAGGAAGAGAGGGAGCGAGGGAGATAGGGAAAAGAGGGGCAGAGAGGGACAGAGAGAGGAAGAGAGGGAGCGAAGGAGATAGGGAAAGAGAGAGCGAGACAGAGAGGAAGAGAGGGAGCGAGGGAGATAGGGAAAGGAGGGGCAGAGAGAGCGAGACAGAGAGAGGAAGAGAGGGAGCGAGGGAGATAGGGAAAGGAGGGGCAGAGAGAGGAAGAGAGGGAGCGAGGGAGATAGGGAAAGGAGGGGCAGAGAGAGACAGAGAGAGGAAGAGAGGGAGCGAGGGAGATAGGGAAAGGAGGGGCAAGGAGAGACAGAGAGAGGAAGAGAGGGAGCGAGGGAGATAGGGAAAGGAGGGGCAGAGAGAGGAAGAGAGGGAGCGAGGGAGATAGGGAAAGGAGGGGCAGAGAGAGACAGAGAGAGGAAGAGAGGGAGCGAGGGAGATAGGGAAAGGAGGGGCAAGGAGAGACAGAGAGAGGAAGAGAGGGAGCGAGGGAGATAGGGAAAGGAGGGGCAGAGAGAGAGACGTGCCTCCAAAAAGGTCAGTCCTTCTTTGTAGTCAATAATTGACATTTAAACGTGCATTTCAAACGTCACTGATAATGTTACGCGAGATAATGGAGAGAGACCTGCTTCCACTGGCATGCAATTATGAGCATAATGACATGCAAAAATGCAAATGTCTTTGTGCATGCTCCAGCCTCCTTTTGTGGGCTGCCGTGGCGTCTGTGGTGGATGATAGATGCCACGCTGGCGGTGGCAGACAGAATGGTGACATGTGGGAGTGGGAGCAAGCAGAGAACAGAATTGGGGCAAATATGCCACGCACCCTCTGAAAAAAACAAATCCCACTACTGCCCAAGCTAATGCTTTCCTGAATGCTCTCCAAACCTCCACTTTGCTGTTGATTAATTGTTACAGACAGACAGCTCTTTGAGTCAATTTATGACATGCAAAAATATATACATCTTACAGCGTTTCATTTCTGCATGTTCACATGTGACTATGGAAAATCGATTACACCTATCTTTCCAAAGCAATATAAAAAAACAATAAAAAAATTATAATTGCAAGATACAGTAATCTTCACCATAATTTGCAAAACAACAGATTTCTGGTCAATGGTTAGGTCAAAAAGCAAATTTTCTGAATCCCTGCCAAAATGTCCTTTCCTGGTCACTCTAATTGGGATATAATGTATGCCTATTCTGGATGAGGGCCAGAGTGACAGCCTGTGTGAGGCATACAAATCAGCCTTTCTAAACTTGACTACATGTGTTTAGTTACATATGGGAATACAGCAGCTCAACATTAAATCTGATCTAAAATTTGGGTGAATTTCCTGTAAGCTTTGTAGCTTACGTGATTTTGTATAAGCCATTGTTAGTTTATGAGCTAACGTGGCACTTAATTTTTTAATTGATGATGGACCAGAAAAGTGCTCCAGAATTACTGTAAATGCATATGACTGAATTATATTAAGTGTATTAGGTTAATTTGCACAATATTAGTTTAATTATGCACAATATTCGTTTAATAATGCACAATATATTTCACCAGATTTATCTACACTGTGCTAAACAAAGTTGCTAGCTAACTAACTATCTTAGCACTAGTTGGGTCTTCTCCAGATAAGTCTATGAGGGTTTGTCCAGATAACTCATGTAAACCATGGCCTCTTGGCATGTTGTGATGACACTTTTGATCAAGAATGTCTAAAACATATTGCCAGGACTCCACCCTGTACTCCGACCTCCATCTTGGGTGGGTAACTGAGTGGCACACAAAACTTGAGCAGTCATGCTGTTTGTTAGAAGCAATTAATTTCTCTGGGGCCTTCGATCTATTCAGAGTAAGCTTTTGTGCTTAAATCCTGGAATTCTAAGCTTGTCTTTTGCCACATAGAGCGAGATGGAGAGAGGAGGATAGGGAGAGAGAGAGGCTGCGACAGAAAGCTTTGGATGACAGATTATCTTGGGCCAGTTAAGCATGTAATTGCTCAAATGAGTTAAAATCCCTTCAAATATCTGTCTATGCACCTCATCACACAACTTCATAGACTCCAATATTTGACAATTGACAAAGATAAACTTAATAGGGATCTTCATTAGTTGCCAACCACCATGACAAGATTCTCTCAGCTAACGAAATACATTCACTGGATTTGTAAAAGCCACCAAAAAAACTGCTGGAAAGAAAAATAGATTACTGTCATCTATAGACATTCAGACTTTGGTCCTCATTCGACCGGTGTTCTTCCTTTTGTATGTATGGTCCCAAGATCTTGTCCCTGGTATTGTCACGCCCTGATCTGTTTCACCTGTCCTTGTGATTGTTTCTACCCCCTCCATGTGTTGCTTATTTTCCCCGGTGTATTTATCCCTGTCTCTCTGTGCCAGTTTGTCTTGTATGTTTCAAGTCAACCAGTGTGTTTTCCCCGTGCTCCTGATTTTTCTATTCTCTTTTGCTAGTCCTCCCGACTTTGACCCTTGCCTGTTTCTGGACTCTGTACCCGCCTGCCTGACCATTCTGCCTGCCTTGACCTCGACCCTGCCTGCCACACTATACCTCCTGGACTCTGAGCTGCTTTTTACCTTTTTCCTGTCCACAACCATTCTCTTGCCTACCCTTTTGGATTATAATAAATATCAAAGACTCAAACCATCTGCCTCCCGTGTCTGCATCTGGGTCTCGCCTTGTGCCCTTATAGGTATTCAACTGACTGCTATATCAGGTCAACAAAAGTATAGTACACAAATTAACTGTCAGTATCAGTGACTATTTGACAACTTTACAAATTTATTACAGTATTTACATCTAGTATTATACAGTATACCCAGAAGGATGGCTCACTGAATTATGTTTGTATGACCACAAGGAGCCTTACTATTAACCACATTGGCCAGTCTTTGAGCAAGCACATTGCAATTTGATTTCAACAACTGTAATCGAAATAGTAACTTTAAATCAGTCATGTAGAAAAACAACATTTCCTGTTTTCATATAATCGCCTTGTCTGTGACTGTAGTATAGTGTTCGTAGTGGTATCAGTGTGAACTGAACAGATTGGAGAAAGCTGAGCAGTGGTGTTAGAGATCATGTAACAGAATGGATATCTTAACTCATGAGACAGAGGGATTGTGACGTAGAGTGACAGACACAGAGGTCCACACACTGATCTGGATAACATGTGCCTTGCTCTTGCCAAGCCTTTACACATAGCTCCTGTTGCTCCAGGCCTTGGCTGGTTGATCCATGGCTCCTAGTGAATGCCTGTTTCATGCCAGCGCTTCTGAGGGACTTGTAGATATCAGAAAGGATTGTTGCCATCGAAAAAATATAATTATTTGTTGTTTTTTGCTCTTAATGTAATCATTACTTTGGTAATTTAACAATACTTCTATAGGTTGTTTTCTCACAGTTCAACACTGTCTTTCATAGAATAATATTGCAGCGCCTTACATTTCTTGTGGCGTCAGTATTCCATAAAATTTGATAAAACCTTGACAGCTTTATAGCTTAATGACCACGTTTGTACCACTTCTACTACCTATAGTGACGAAATCCATCTGAGGTTTCAAACACACCGCTTCAATAAAAAAAAGTTTTTAACATGTCATATTAAGACAACACCTCATAGATTTGAAGCACATACATACCTGAGTTAGGATGAAAAGTAAATATGGTGACTATGATGAACTAGGGCCAAGAGTTTTGCTAGGTGTATCTGGGTCTTGCCAAATCCCACCCTCAGAGCAGTGAGGGTGCGCTGCTTTGCTTCCCTGAATGAATGTTAATGAGGGCTTGTGTGTATGTCTCAACGTTATTCACACCAAATCAAACTGTGCCTGCAAGGAGGTGCAAAACTGGGCCTGGCAAACTCCCAAACCAAAACACCCTGGAAGAATGTCAGTACATTATATGGGTTTAGCACATACATGAGTGGAACCTGTCTACTACAATGGAAAGTTGCTGTTGTAACAGTGGTCCAACCGTCAATGCAAACTACAAATCTTGTCTACTCAGGAAGTTGCTTAATTTCACACACTTTGAATGTATTTTGTTAATTTGTTCAAATTGCCAATTGGTACTGTTGCCACAAAGGAAAGCCAGAAATTGTGCAATCCAAGTAAATAAGCACACCTCTAATATCTGGCTGTACACTATGTGATATTCTCACCTCCTAACTTCTCTTGGAAAAAGTATTATTGTCAAATGCATCTGCAATTCTGGAGGTTTGACTTGTCTTGTTTAAAGCACAGCTAAATAGTTATTTGCATAATTTGACATCACAATGAATTCAGTGCAATGTCAGTATCGTCTGAAACAGAAAGCCCTGCTGTGCCTGCTCTCAGAGATGGCATACAACTGGCAAGGTCTCAATAGCTCTAGTCAACATTAAGCTTAAATGAAAGTAAATCTGTAAATCCTTAAAGGTGCACTATGCAGAAATCGCTCTGCCATTTCCTGTTGCTAAAATTCTAATACAGTAGTTCGCCTAATTTCCGTTTATGTGACAAAACAAGCAATGTATAGTATAGAGAATCATTGTATGATACTTTTTAATAATCCAAAATATAGTTTTTTCAGCTTTTTGAAGCTGTTGAACAAAGCCAAAAATAGAAGAAGCAAAAATGAAACTTAGGAATGGGAAGCACAGAAATAGCGCACATAGAATCGATCTACCACTTCTTAGACTTGCTTTCAATGAGAATGACAGATCTATAACTCACATTTATATCTGAATTTGGTCGGGTCGCCCAAAAAGTTACATACTGCAGCTTTAAATGTGATGCTGTTTAGAATGTTCCTCAACACTTGTGAAAAGTTTCCTGTCTCCATATCTCTTCACCTACTACTTAAACATGCAGAGAAAGTGAGACAGAAGGAAAGTTGTGCAAAGAAGAGTAAAGGTCACTGAATTTGCTCATCAAGTACTGCACAACTGGGTGAAACTTTATCAATGAGAACATCACATTCCTTTTCATCATAATGTACAAAAACTTAATGGGAGATTTTTAAGTGGAGTTATTAAACTGAGTTTGAATCAACCTGTCACCATACCTTCAATGGAGATGAATACAATTCAGGAAAGTATACAATGAATGCTTTTGCAGAACTTCAAACCAGCTTTGACTATGCAAAATGTAATACAAAAGCAATCAAAGACCGATTAAAGTCATTTCTTAAAGAGGGTGTGCTTCACTAATGTAGAATATACCCAGGATAGGGTTCATTCTTCAGTATTCCGATTTAGTGACAACTGACAAGCTGACAAGGTCATTGGATGTACACGCTCTCATTTAAAACATAGACATGAGAGCAGGACTGGGGTTAGTTGGGTCTATCAGAGCTGTCAATCAGTTAATGACAATTATTGAGCAAGGACGCCCGTGGATGGCGAGAGGGGGAATGAGAATGACCGTGGAGGAACAACACAGGGAACAGGATAAATTAAGGAGATTGGAAAATAATGACCAAACCTGAATGATATTACCAGCCCACACATGCAGATCTCTCACTTCAGAGTCTTTGCCAAATGGGACAATAGAGTGTCATGACAATAATCTTCCTTTTTTATTTCAATCACACACAATAACAATGTGTAACAACAGCACAAACTTGTACAAGAATGATTTGCAAACCAGCCAGGCTATTCACTTGAGAGAAGCTGAATCAAATGGCTATTCTGCAATGAAATTTTATAGCTAGTGTGCAGCAAAATAATCCTGCAGCAACAGGATTTGAACATTTAGTCCATAACGTTGCTTGATCGTGGTTAGGCTATTAGCTGGAAAACATTAGGCTACATGAAAAGTGCAATACTTTTAATATAACTGTGCAGGTTTTTATCTGTTCAAATCACGAAGCTCATCTGCATTTTCTGTGGCACAGGAAAATTGTCAGCAACAAAAGAGTGATCACATTACAATCCTACATCTGTATGTATGTCAACATTAGTTAAAGTTTACAAACCAAGTTCATAGTGTAATTGAATAAAAATTACTAATGAAGTTGAGATGGAGACAAAGGTACAGAAACAAAGATAAACTGGCACAAATAGCAATCTATACACTTTTCCATAAAAAATTGAAATGCGCCATCCAAGCAACCTTAATAGGTTATGCAATTGTAACCGGGGGATCATGCATAACCATGTAAAAGACATACCCTTTGATTAATGAGAGGGGCTACTATTGAAAACAGGTTAGTACATTTTCATGAATAAAAAGGACACCAAGGAGACTATTTGTGGGGGGAATAGATAGTGGAGGGATGTGTGGTGCTCATATAAATAAATAAGGGACTGCACATTCTCAAATATAAGGGGAGTGAAAGAGGAGGGAGACAGGGTTTTGAAATTCTCCAGCTGGCAGGCTTTAATTTTCCACCATTCTAATTAAAATGCAAATTAAATTTATAATTAGCAACCACAGTTTTCGAGAAACCACCTTGTGTGCAGCCCAAACATATGGGGCAACCAGCGGTGGGCAGCACCGTCTCTCTGAGGCAGTGGGGGCGGTTGGTTGGTTGGTTGGTTGGTTGGGTGGGTGGGTGGGTGGGTGGTGGTTCAGCCTCCTCCACTCAGAGGGGCTGTGCTGCCGGTGATCATGGGGTTTGGCTGGTGACACTCCCAGCTCTGGATCTAGTGGTTAACCTAGCTTCCACAGCTGGAAGCCCTCTGAGCTCTGTAGGAGACAAGTGGCAGGGGAGCACGGCACAGTTTACTCTGCTGTCACTGTCCATGTCACAGGTCATTGCCTCTGTCACCTCAGCTCTGGCCAAGTGCACTGGTCACTGCTACAGGGGTCAGATCCTCCAGATCGAAAGGTCTCGGACCAAAATGAACCTCTGCTGACTCACAGATTATTAGGGGGATTCATAGTAAACAGCTTGCTTTGATGGATCTGTCACCATTACCTGTCAGATATAGAGGAGGATGCCAAACAGCTGTTTTACATGCATACTTATATCATTAAATAGCTAGAATCATAAAACAAGCTTATCAAATGTAATTATTTGGCACTGAACAGAGGCTTGTTGTGATGAATAAGGTAGTTAACACACAATATTTACTCACAATGATAGTTTTCTTTCGAATACTTGTTTCGATACATCACATATAGGATTTGCTCGGCGGATCACTTATGAAGAGACCAATCACACAACGTATGTTGGAGACAGATAGGTCGAGTGGCAAATGAGGTGAGCCCTCTCTCCTTATAAGGCTTCACTCGCACGTCCTCTAGTCATTCCCGCCGCTCTTCCTGGAAGTATCCCTACAGCTCCTGAAACTCTCTATCGGCACGACTTGAATCCTGTTTTCTTACTTAACAGTTACTTAACTGCCGAACATAGGACCTCAGCTCCTGTTTATACTCTTTAGTAATCGGTGGTAGCTAGTGTCACACGGCTAGCTATTGAGACTTGGTTAGCCCACACCGCAAGGCTTAAGTTAACTTGGCTGCCCGGTTTAGCCTCACAACTCCGTGGCCGTGGGAGAACACCTACCTGAAGCCATACCTTACCCCTCTGCCATCCCCTTCAGCTATCACTGTGCTAGCTACAGCACACCTTTGCCACAAGGTAGCTGCTAGCTAGCTATTTTTTATTTTGTTTTTTTATTTTTTTATTCAGCTTTATTTAACCAGGTAGGCTAGTTGAGAACAAGTTCTCATTTACAACTGCGACCTGGCCAAGATAAAGCAAAGCAGTGCGACACAAACAACAACACAGAGTTACACATGGAATAAACAAACATACAGTCAAAAACACAATAGAAAAAGTCTATATAAAGTGTGTGCAAATGAGGTAAGATAAGGGAGGTAAGGCAATAAATAGTCCATAGTTGCGAAATAATTACAATTTAGTAATTAAACACTGGAGTGATAGATGTGCAGAAGATAAATGTGCAAGTACAGATACTGGGGTGCAAAGGATTTTTTTAAATGTAAATAACAGTATAGGGATGAGGTAGTTGGGTGGGCTATTTACAGATGGGCTACATACAGGCACAGTGATCTGTGAGCGGCTCTGGCAGCTGGTGCTTAACGTTAGTGAGGGAGATATGAGTCTCCAGCTTCAGTGATTTTTGCAATTCGTTCCAGTCATTGGCAGCAGAGAACTGGAAGGAAAGGCGGCCAAAGGAGGAATTGGCTTTGGAGGAGACCAGTGAACTATACCTGCTGGAGCGCATGCTACGGGTGGATGCTTATTTGGTGACCAGTGAGCTGAGATAAGGCGGGACTTATAGATGACCCGGAGCCAGTGGGTTTGGCGACGAATATGAAGCGAGGGCCACCCAATGAGCATACAGGTCGCAGTGGTGGGTAGTATATGGGGCTTTGGTGACAAAACGGATGGCACTGTGATAGACTGCATCCAATTAGCTGAGTAGAGTGTTGGAGGCTATTTTGTAAATGACATCGCCCAAGTCAAGGATCGGCAGGATAGTCAGTTTTACGAGGGTAAGATTGGCAGCATGAGTGAAGGATGCTTTGTTGCGAAATAGGAAGCTGATTCTAGATTTAATTTTGGATTGGAGATGCTTAATGTGAGTCTGGAAGGAGAGTTTACAGTCTAACCAGACACCTAGGTATTTGTAGTTGTCCACATATTCTAACTCAGAATCGTCCAGAGTAGTGATGCTGGACGGGCGGACAGGTGCGGGCAGCGATCGGTTGAAGAGCATGCACTTAGTTTTACTTGCATTTAAGAGCAGTTGGAGGCCACAGAAGGGGAGTTGTATGGCATTGAAGCTCGTCTGGAGGTTAGTTAACACAGTGTCCAAAGAAGGGCCAGAAGTATACAGAATGGTGTCGTCTGCATAGAGGTGGATCAGAGAATAACCAGCAGCAAGAGCGACATCATTGATGTATACAGAGAAAAGAGTCAGCCCGAGAATTGAACCCTGTGGCACCCCCATAGAGACGGCCAGAGGTCCGGACAACAGGCCGTCCGATTTGACACACTGAACTCTGTCTGAGAAGTAGTTGGTGAACCAGGCGAGGCAGTCATTTGATAAACCAAGGCTGTTGAGTCTGCCGATAACAATGTTGTGATTGACAGAGTCAAAAGCCTTGGGCAGGTCGATGAATGCAGCTGCACAGTATTATCTCTTATTGATGGCAGTTATGATATCGTTTAGGACCTTGAGCGAGGCTGAGGTGCACCCATGACCAGCTCGGAAACCAGATTGCATAGCGGAGAAGGAACGGCGGGATTCGGAATGGTCGGTGATCTGTTTGTTGACTTTGCTTTTGAAGACCTTAGAAAGGCAAGGTAGGATAGATATAGGTCTGTAGCAGTTTGGGTCTAGAGTTTCTCCCCCTTTGAAGAGAGGGATGACTGCGGCAGCTTTCCAATCTTTGGGGATCTCAGACGATACGAAAGAGAGGTTGAACAGGCTAGTAATAGAGGTTGCAACAATTTCGGAGGATAATTTTAGAAAGAGAGGTCCAGATTGTCTAGCCTGGCTGATTTGTAAAGGTCCAGATTTTGCAGCTCTTTCAGAACATCAGCTATCTGGATTTGGGTGAAGGAGAAATGGGGGAGGCTTGGGCACGTTGCTGTGGGGGGTACAGGGCAAGTGACCGGGGTAGGGGTAGCCAGGTGGAAAGCATGTCCAGCCGTAGAAAAATGCTTACTGAAATTCTCGATTATTGTGGATTTATCGATGGTGACAGTGTTCCCTAGCCTCAGTGCAGTGGGCAGCTGGGAGGAGGTGCTCTTATTCTCCATGGACTTTACAGTGTCCCAAAACCTTTTGGAGTTTGTGCTACAGGATGCAAATTTCTGTTTGAAAAAGCTAGCCTTTGCTTTCCTAACTGCCTGTGTATATTGGTTCCTAACTTCCCTGAAAAGTTGCATATCGCGGGGGCTATTTGATGCTAATGCAGTACGCCACAGGATGTTTTTGTGCTGGTCAGGGGCAGTCAGGTCTGGAGTGAACCAAGGGCTATATCTGTTCCTGGTTCAAACATTTTCGAATGGGGCATGCTTATTTAAGATGGTGAGGAAAGCACTTTTAAAGAATAACCAGGCATCCTCTACTGACAGAATGAGGTCTATATCCTTCCATGATACCCGGGCCAGGTCGATTAGAAAGGCATGCTCGCTGAAGTGTTTTAGGGAGCGTTTGACAGTGATGAGGGGTGGTCGTTTGACCGCAGACCCATTACGGACGCAGGCAATGAGGCAGTGATCGCTGAGATCCTGGTTGAAGACAGCAGAGGTGTATTTGGAGGGCAGGTTGGTTAGGATGATATCTATGAGGGTGCCTGTGTTTACAGATTTGCCTCACTAGCGTCAAAGCTATAGAGTTCTTATTGTTCTCACCCTATCTAACTATTAGCCTCTTTTTACCTAGCTAGCTCACGCCTATTCAGAGCCTCACTGGCTATCTCGTTGCTTTTTAAAACAGGCATCTCTTTATTACAAGCCTTCTTCTTTATGGCCACTGCTACCCCATCCCAGGGCGAGTCGTGCCCAGCACTTGAAACCACACGCTCTTGTGTTTGCAGCTCCATGATTGCGGGGAAGGATTTTCACCTTCTATGCATCAACTGCTTGGGTAGGGAACACTCAACGTCCCTGAGTCTAGTGGCGGTTCTAGCTTGTATGGCTCCCCGGGCGAACTCCCCCCTCCCCCCCAATAAAAATACCATTCTGCACTAACTAATTTTTATTCAGACATTTGGAACAACTCAAATAAATAATCATAACATTTAAAACTATATAAATATATTTACAAAAATAAGACTCATAAATATCAAAAAGAAGTAAGAAAGACAAATAGAAACAACTTGTAGTATATAAATGCAAATAAATAAGTGAATTTAATTATTACACTATTACCCTATTGATAACAAAATACACACAAATAAAACTACATTATATAAATCCTATATCACACAAAAATAATAATAAAATAACACACTTATAAAGAAGAGAACCTGATTATTACACTGTTGCACTTCAAACAAGACACACACAAACTGAATTGCACAACTAATTGCATTACTAATTGCATTAGTACTGTACAAAGTTAGAGGTGCGCTATTTGATAGATTCCCCCACTCCTCCTACCTCGGGCTTCCAGTGGGGAGACCTGAGGTCAACCTACCCCCACCGCCCTCCCCATCTTGTACTTCTGAGTGGGAGACCTTCCCAGGCAGTAGCCTGCCAAACTCACAAACTAGAATCAGGGCGCCCACACCGACAAGGTTAATTGACCCACAGTCCCACACAGTGACATAATATCATTGATGTGACGTGCAAATGAGCGATAGAAAACCGATCGCGCAAATGTCACCATTCTGAATATTTCTTTTAATATATATATTTTTTGTGGGCACCCTATCCCGCCCCCGGCAAGATGCCGCCCTGGGTGGCTGCCCATGTCGCCTATGCTTAAATCCGCCACTGACTGTGAGCACTGTAAGGCGCTGACTAGGGCGGGTCTGAGGAGAAGGATCAAGTGTACCTCTGTCTCGGCCTTCCCTCTCACCTCTAGGCTGACATTCAGCTTCCCACAACCAAGCACAGCTGTGGCAAGTTTGTGGATATCCTCGATTCCATCCCCTCACTGTCTGACGATTTCGTGTCACAGGAAGGCGAACCAGGGGATGACGAGGATGACAACGGGATTAATCTTGTATGTCTCCTCGAACTCACGACTGAATTGAAGGATGAAGACTCTGTTCTCCCACCCTCTCAAGTCCCTACGTCTCCCTTCCTCCAGGACAGGGGAACTGCTCTCCCCCACTTAGAGTTTGGGTTCTTAGATGTTTGCACATGAGCCTCGGCCAAACTCGACATCGAGTGGCTGGCTCCCTTGGGGGGTGAGGATCCCATAAGGGACCTTTAAAATGGGAAAAGACTCCCTTCCTGTATGGCCCCTGCTAAACAACTGCTTCCCGCACTCCCAGCCTGCCTCGGGAAGCTAAGGGTTCGTAGGATAAGCCCCAAATCAGAAAGTTCCCTGCTTAGAGTCCCCTAGTCTGGAAATGCATAATATGGAGGAAATCGGGTTTGGCAACACCCCACGGTGGAGCCATCACTGGCTGACCCCCTCAACCCCAGTGGCCATGTGGCTAACACTGTCAGTGCCTCCCTCATAAACGTAACGTTAGTTAGCTGACCTAACAACAACAGTCAAGCACCCAAGCTAACCGGCTATTGTTGGTTAGCTTGCTAGCTACTTCCAGACACAAATGAGAGAACAGCTCACTCTGACCATTTTACTCGCAACATTGAAACGGATACTTGCATAGTGGAGTCTTTTGCTAAGACATGTAGCTAGCTATCTCAACAATGAACCATAATCCCAACTCATGACGTTTACTACCCTGCATGAATCTGGAGGTAGCTAACCAACCAGGTTCAGTGTTAGCTAGCTAACATTAGGCTATAACTAGCAAAGCAATATATACAAATAATATTACTGCACAGGTCATACACGTAACGTTAGCTAGCGAGCCAGCCAGCTAGCATTAGCTAGCTAGCTAACAGTACACTTTAGCTTGAAAAGAAAACGACTTTCTAACAAAATTAGAAATGTGTAATATCTGAAAATGTAGCTAGCTAGACTATCTTACTGTATACATGGATGGACGCTTCTCCCTCTCTCATGGATGCCATGGTTTCCCTTAGTTTGTCTCTGTAACCCCGGGTCTCTGACAATATGAATGAGATGTATCACTGCATTTCCCTGCTCGCAAGAGCGCAAGGAATGGAAGCATGATTGAGAATGACAGGCGAGTGGCGCCTTATAAAGAGGGAGGGCTCACCTCATTCACCACTCGACCTGTCTGTTTCCGACAGACGCTATGTGATTGGTCTCTTCATAAGTAATGCGCAGAGTGAATCCCATATGTGATACATCTCAATCATATTATCAGAGAACCAGGGTTATGAAATTAACGTTATGCTTTAACCTAAGTCTTGTTCTATTGGTAATATTGTAGAAAGGTAAATGAAAGCCAGGCTATGCAAATGAAATATGATGCTGTGTTTAGAACACACACCTTGGGTCATGAGAAATCGCTCCCAGGTGGTGAGGGTAGGCAACAACATGGGGTCCCCTCAGGGACCCACACGACTCCAACACCATCATTAAATTTGCAGAGGACACAACAGTGGTAGGCCTGATCACTGACGACGATGAGACAGCCTACAGGAAGGAGGTCAGTGACCTGGTAGTGTGGTGCCAGGACAACAACCTCTCCCTCAATGTCAACTAGAGAAAGGAGCCGATCGTGGACTACAGGAAACGGAGGGCTGAGCACGCCCCCATTCACATCAACGGGGAAGTAGTGGAGCGGGTTGAGAGCTTCCACATCACTAAGGACCTATCATGGTCCAAACACACCAACACAATCGTGAAGAGGACATGGCAACACCTCTTCCCCCTCAGGAGGCTGAAATGTGGCATGGCAAAAAGGTTCAACAGCTGCACCATTGAGAGCATCTTGACTGGCTGCATCACCGCTTGGTATGGCAACTGCTTTGCATGCAACGCAAGGTGCTACAGAGGGTAGTGCGTATGGCCCAGTACATCACTGGGGCCGAGCTCCCTGCCATTCAGGACCTCTATACGAGCTGGTATCAGAGGAAGACTCCAGCCACCCAAATCGTAGACCGTTCTCTCTGCTACCGCACGGCAAATGGTACCACCAAGTCTGGGACCAAAAGGCTCCTGAACAGCTTCTACCCGCAAGCCAATAAGACTGGTGAACAGTTCATAAAATGGCTACCTGGACTATTTGCATTTCAATTATCTCCACATGTGCAGTTTCCACCGTGAAGCATGAAAGAGGAGGTGTGATGGTGTGGGGGTTGAATTCAAGGCACACTTAACCAGCATGACTACCACAGCATTTTGCAGCGTTACCCCATTCCATCGCCATCCCATCTGGTTTGTGCTTAGTGGGACTCTCCTTCTTGGTAGTGGGACTACTGCACTATCTGCAGGTGCTCCATCAGATGACCTGGCCTCCACGATCACCCGACCTCAACCCAATTGAGATGGTTTGGGATAAGTTGGACCGCAGAGTGAAGGAAAAGCAACCAACAAGTACTCAGCAGATGTGGGAACTCCTTCAAGACTGTTGGAAAAGCATTCCTCTCGAAGCTAGTTGAGAGAATGCAAAGAGTCTGCAAAGCTTCAAAGGGTGGCTACTTTGAAGAATCTAAAATATATTTTGATTTGTTGAACACTTATTTGGTTACGACATGATTCCATATGTGTTATTTAGTCGTTTTGAAGTCTTCACTATTATTCTACAACGTAGAAAATAGTCAAAATAAAGAAAAACCCTTAAATGAGTAGGTGTGTCCAAACTTTTGACTGGTACTGTACCTCGTACACCTGCACATTGACTCGGTACCGTACTCCTTGTATATAGCCTTGTTATTGTTATTTTATTGTGTTACTATTTCCTTCCTTTTTTTCTTATTCGTTTTTTATTTATTTTACTTTTTAAAAACTTTTTAACTCTGCATTGCTGGGAAAGTCCTCGTAAGTAAGCAGTTCATGGTAAAGTCTACACCTATTGTATTCGGCGCATGTGACAAATTAAATTTGATTTGATCTACAGTGAAGGGACTCTGAAAGCAATTATCAGCCAGAATAATGACGGATGCAACCTGTAGTTGTCATTAATCTAGTCTGTCCACGCAAGTCAGTCAGGTCACCACGGGTCAATATGCCATTCCTTTGTACTGACACTGCTGAAATGGCACCACCAATCATCCATCAGCAGTCAGATGCTGAAGTTGAGGTCACAGCCAGTCCATGTCAAAGGAGAGGCCACTTCACGTCTCCTCGTCTGCTTTCACTGTGGACAGTCAGTTTGGTGACACTGTTCTCTGGGACCTCTCCTCTAGAGGTCTAGAGCTACTCTGTGATGGACTGGCCAGTGAGAGGGTCTCAGATGACCTCTTCAACATCTGTATCCCTTTGTCACCTGAGTGGGACACCTACTCCTGTTGCACCAGGGAAGCCAGACGTATCTTGAAACCTGTCAGGTGAGTTAACAAGCGGGCCTAAGCTTTGTGTGGACACTTTGATGTGGCCTGGTGTCACGGGTGACAATGTTTCCTCTCAGGTTGCTCTCTGAGAGGCATTCATCCCTGCTCAGAAGCATGCACTGACACTTTGTCCACCACAATGATAGTGCAAGAGAGGCGTGATTTTGCTTTGCCAAGCATTTTCAACTTGACAATTGTTTTGGCCTGGATGTAAGCAAAACACAATCCTAAACCAAACTTTCACTTCCAAATGATCAAGTATTATGTTAAATCTCTCAATACCATTATCAATATTCAAAACTCCAATTACAAAATTGCAAATTATGGATGTGAACTCCAGGGATGGGTTCAGCACTATTGAATTTAACAATCTTTTGACTAAGTAGAAGAGTTGAAGAGTTGGACCCACTGAGTAAAGAGATTAATGTATGTGACTCCTATTGACACATCTCTCTATAGAGTACCTTAAAGGAAACCTTTCAACATGTCCTAACAGCGATATCCAGACTGCATTGCCATGCAAAAAAGTCAAGATGATGTATGGTTAAGCCAAGGTGGGAGAGATTTTAGGACAAAACCTAGCTCCCCAATACAATCGTTCACATTGTTTCCCTCTCTCTCTCAGAAATGTTTCTCCATAGCTGCTTGGCTGTGCCACCTGTTGCCTTGTTAATCATGCTGAGAAGATACTCATAAATCATAACATTCTGCAATTAATCAAGCTGTCAGCTCCCAGGTCAGAGGTCATGTGTGGAGAAGCCAAAGGTCATCTCTGGGGTGTGAAAGGGTCATGGTTGTGTGGCATCTCTTATTCTTGGGAGGTGTCAGGAGAGGAACCAATAGAACAAAGGAGAAATCAAAGTCCAGGGGATGGGGGGAGGAGGGGAGACAATCACACCAGGCCCAGAGAGGAGAAGCCGGGTCCAGAGCACAAAGCCAGTCAAATTGACCTGTCATTACATCAAGAGAGCCAGACTGCAACACTATCACACTCCACCATACCCTTTCAAATGACAGAGTTCCCGCAACCTACCAGCTTCCCACAGCACTCTATTTGCATAATTAACAAGTCATTTCTCTTCGTTCATAGGACGTTCATTCATTTGTCGAAGACTTCAGATGAATTGGCAGACGGTATATCAAGCATCTTCAATAGCAAAAAGAGCACCATCTAGAATCTGATTGTAATAACTAGAAAACCCACCAATTAAGGTCTACCAGTAAATAAAATATGTACAATCCAATTTTTTCAAAATTGTACAAAGCCAATTGTGATAGGTCCCAGGTTCAAATCCTGGACGAGCCTTCAAATAAACCATTTTACATAGTACTGGCCATTTGGCCACAACAATTGCATTGTGAATGTGTGCTTGCTTGCATGTGTAAATGTGTATTGTTGTGGCTACAGCCTCAGTCTGAAACACTTTAGGTTGACTTACCTACCACCATTTCACCCCTGGCAGACTGAACTGTTATCTGGCACAGACACACAAATGGGAATGTGGGTTTGCAGATGGTGGCTTTGGCATGGCTGTCAGTGAAATTAGCCCACATCAGAAATCCAGCATGCCGTTTTGCAAAACTGGCACTTTCCTGGCTCCAGTCACATTGTTGGGTGAAGGCCTGTCTGTCGCCCAGCAGAGTTCAAGAAGAGGCCCTGAGATGCACTGTTACCACAGATTCTCAGAGCTGCAGCCAGGCCTGAAACTACCTGTGTTTTCCATGCTCAAATCCTCATCAACAGACATTATTGGACCAGCCCTGGCCAAGTCATAGGGGTCCAACAGCACCCACGCAGGTGTGAGGTCTATAAAGAACCAGCGGGTTGGAACGAGAGCCCTGCAGACTACATGAAGGGAGCTGATATAAGTGTTCTTAAAATTCAATTCAAATGTTTTTCAAAACATTTGAGGTGCAATAGTGCGTTAATGTGAATTCATACAGTATGTGTGAAGTGATGATTCCATACACAGAAAATAGCTCCTAGAACAGATTTATCTTTCGACCACCTTCACTTTCCATAAATGTTGCTATTGTCAATTTCTTGAAAGGCATAGCTTCTGGAAATCATTTTTTATTTCTTATTTCTTCCCTACAAAAATGTTATTGGAATGCATAACTCAGAATACTTCCCTACAATCAATAACCCTCATTCCAAATACAGTCTGTCTTTCTAAAACAATATAATTTGGCAGTGTATGCCAATGCCAGGTTTTTATGCAAGGCCTCTGAAAAGCAAAGTACATTAAGTCTGATATTCCTTTTCCACTCTTAGTGTGAGGGGTCATTCATAGATGATAATTATAACATCCATAAAATCTCAATCTTAATGTACTATACATCAAGGCTGAACCTTAGCCAGCTCAGCACATCAATCAATCTGCACTTTGTCATTGCATTAGCAAGCCTGAATGACATTTAAGTCTTACAAATGTTGTTGTTAGCCTTTCAGTGCCTACTTACTTACTTCCCCATAACTGCCATGTGATTTAGTCATTGATTGGCAAGCATTTAGAAGTCTAGTTATGCAAAGGTTGCTGGGGGAAAAAATCACAATGCATTTACAGCTATTTAGGGTCAATTGTGAGTAACACTTTTATTTAAATTACATTATTAAGCTACTGCAACAAACTTTACATGACAGACTTAGTGAAAACCATGCATTTTAAAAATCATCTTTTTTGTTTGTGTATACAGTATATTTTATAAAAAAAATAAAGGGTTCTAGAATTAGGACCACTTTACACCTTGAAACCACATAACGAGTTTATGCACCAGTGCCAATAGCGCCTGTTTAACAGTTTGATTAAATGCTTTAATCAATCACTTTCCCAGTCTGTGTATTAATCACTTTATCAAGCAGTTGATGCATTGCTGCTTTTAATGGACTTCATTTATTTTGATTTCGCCCCTCTTCATCTTATCGAAGGGGCTTTCTGAATCGGGACAGATAAAAGAGGGATGCAAGGATGTCTGGGGGTAGTGGTTAGAACACAGGCTGGAGCCCACTCGCTTAACTTCATTACCATCGCAGTCCACAGACTTAACCAATTTATTAGTGGCAATATGTGCCCTGAGCGATTGCTAGGTAAACCACACAGCTTAGCTCAGATAAACAGGCGGCCATTCGTTTGTCTTCTCACCTGACACAGTGGTGATATATGATCCTAATAAGATTAATATCCCCTCGTTTTATTCCTGCTCTGTCCCCGTGGGCTGCTTTTAATGTTCCTCCTTACTGATCTCAGTCTGTTGCTCAGATGTTGTGTGGAGCGAAAAGCTTTTTAAATATATATACAATTCTGCTACAATACAATTTGCTGATGTGGCGCGAGATATGGGCATTTCTGTGTTTTAACAATAACACAAAAATCTGATATGGTCAGAGAACCAATGAGGTTTGATAATGGAATAACTAAAAGAGGCAGCCCAAACAAACCACTTTATTGTTACAGCTGAAAAATAAACCTGATCGTCTTCTTTTTTTTTACCCCTTTAGCGGGATTGAATTTTTTTTAAATGTGAAAGCCTCCCTTAGAATTTCATTGAGGTAATTCTTTTTCATTTTATAAAGCTTTAAAGTAGTCCTTGAACTTGCCATGTTCTGGTCAGAAATGGCCATAATTAGCAAACAATCCATCCCCTTTTAAGCCCCCATCCCCTCCCCCACCCTCACCTACCAAACCACACATTCCCCCTTAACACCATACAGATCCACCCTCAGACCCTCTGTCCCATCCATATTTCCCTCAGTCTGCCCTTCTGCTTTTCCTCATCTCTCCGTTGTGTGCTAAAAAGCTATTGTCTGCGTCATCTGAAACTCTGCTTGCTCTTATAGACAACAGTAGAAAAAAAACAGAGTGCACAGGTTTGGAACACTGAATAGAAAATTGCACTTAAGTGGTCTTCTTTTGCCCATCACCTCTAGCCTCCACCCCTCCTCCTCATGAGAAGAGCTGCAGGGGTGGGCTGCAAGGGGACGCCAGCGGGGCAATGGCAAACTTGAAAACAGCCAACATTTGCAGCACTCTCGAAAAACAAGCATTTCACACCTGAAGCCTTTCATGCAGGGCCTTGAGGCATCCTCTTTAAGGCTTTTAATTGGCTATTGCTTCAGAGCTCGTTGAGCGCACCCATTACGGAGAGGCGACAAGCAGCCAAGTATGTCGAATGAAAAGGGTCCTTCTCCCAGATGGGCCCGGTGGCATTAGAACTGCTAGATCACTTCTTGCTGTAGTAGTTCAGATGTATACACAACATCTCCTAATACTTCATTTAAACAGGGAAGTTGGGATAAGTGGGAGAGGCAGGAGTGTGATGTCTGTATGAAAAGGTTTCAAAAGGTTTTGTGTGAGGTAGTTACAGTATATTTGTCACACCCTTGTGAAATCTAAAGACAGCATGTGTAGACAAACTGCTCTATTGCCATCAGAGATAGGAGGTAGTGACAGCTAACATGATGCTCTACGTGAGATCCTCTATGAGACTGACGGAGGTGGGCTGAGTGACAGGTGTAAGAGATGACACTGTTACACAGATGCATTTGTTTACGAATGCTAGCATCACCGCTGACTGAAAAACATTGCCTTCACTTATTGTTCTCAGGCTGACTGATAACTGTTTAAAGACACATTGCCTACCCAGATAACATCAAAAGCTTTAAATAATGATGTCTGTAACTAGTCTTTCTCTGTAATCTTAGCTCTAGGATCTTTGTTCCACTTTTGCTAAGCAGCTCTACCTTGCACTTTTATCCTCTCCTCTGCCATCTGCCTCTGAAGTTTCACCCGTACCCGCCTGAGGCGCTACGAGCCTTGGATGGCATTGTTTTTAGGGCACGCTGACTCCACGGACGGCCTTGGGGGAACCAGAGAAAGTAGGTGCTAACTCTCTGGGCTGCTGATGAGGAAGGGATTGGCAGTGAGCTGGGTTGGGGCTCATGGGAAATCTGGCGTGCAAACTAATTATGTTGTGCTACCAAACTGCCTTTGATTACTAAATGGGGAGGGGGCAGGGGTGGAGCTTAACATTTATTCATTTCCTATTTATTTTATTTTAAATAAAATAAAGCGGTTCAAATTAGGGTTCTTTTGTAAGAACACCCCGTTTTATTGTAAAGTAATTGCTTCTGTGAAGATGCATTGATATGTGTTTCAGTTGGAAATGTAACCACTAAAATGAGTGGATTTCTAATGTTAAAAAAATAACACCCACCATTTGTGAAAATATGTCAGTTTTCTAATCTAAGACACATGGCACATTTTTTTTAAATGTCCATCCTCAAGTCACAAAATATCTGGCTGCTCCTCTAAATCAGGACTATATGACAGCAAATATCTAATTATTATTTCTATGTTTCCTCACCTGCCACTCACACTTTTGGGGAATGATGCTTAAAACAGGTTACCTCACAAATGATTTGCTTTATTTGTATTAACACCTCAGCTGGTGGCACAGACGGCCCCTGGAGGTAAGCAATCCGTTAGAGGTGTAGGATGCCAGTCCACTTTCTCAATAATGGAGCACAATACAATTTAAAACAAAAAGAAGCATCAGACCTGAGTGAAATACCTATTCCTGAGTATTTTTTATATTATAATTAATTATATTTGAAGTATTTTAAATCAAGTAAGTCTTTGTTTTACAAGGAATAAGGTATTTGACTCTTGACGTTAAACTTTTCTGTATTTCAAAAAAATGTATATACTGTATACTGTGTAAGTTTGGGAATTCATTAATAACATATATCAATATTTAATGCCCAAATTGTTTTTTAAACCAAAGTCATAATATAATTATAATTTTCAGTGGTCGGAGTGGCTTTGTAGCACTCCTGCAGTCAAATGACCTAGTGGCCTCAAGAGTGGAATGTTATTTATATTTTTCATAATTTCATAATTAATCAACATTATTTTAAAAAACGCTGAAAATCTGGTGTTTCTATTTCAAACTGTGTTGTTATATTTTAGTCTTCTTTGAAGTATATACAGAGTAATATCTGACATTGTACAGGTGTGATCTTTTTTTAAGCCCATAACCATGTGTGTGAGGTGTATAATTTTGTTTCAAAGTAGATTTGTTCAAGACTATCAAGAAACACTCTGTGTCACCCTGATTCAGCCCACTGCAGTAAAAGGTTTTAAGAAAGTACAATACACTGTAGAGAAACAGTGTTATAGATTTGGTCACCAATTGTCTGATTGCATACTCAAATAACTGATATAAAAATACATGATAGCTTGCATAAAATATACATAAAAAATATCATTCAACAACTTTTTTTCTAAATATTATTTGAATGTAGTTGAAGCATATGCAATCAAACCTGGAACAAAGGATAATCGGCTATACACTGTATCAGGGTAGATGCTGCTTCTCCATTTAGCCCAAATGTATTTTTTAAAGACACAGGTGGAAGGTTGCAATAAAAGGTAGCACGGATGATTATAATGGGAGATAAATCTTCTATGTCCCCTGCATTCTTTTTTATTACATTATGTTTCATTATATGTAAACGTGCTTAGCAGATGTCTCCATGCGTTGTGACTTACATTTATATTTTAGCACATAATCCATTTACGCAGTGCTACATGTCACCGGTTCAGATTAAACACATTTTGTTAAGGGTACAACGGCAGCATCCCTTCTTACAACAACCTCATCTCTCTCACTCTCTCTCTCTCTCTCTCTCTGGACTTATTCCCAGCATTTCAAGGGTTAAAAGAATTGATCTGATTTTATAAGGGAATTGGAGGCACAGTCATGGATCTAAACGTGTGGGATGGGATGCAGGTAACATCAGTCATTGACATAGAGCCACATGATATCAGACACAGAATAGATCACTGGCTGTGTGGTATACTGTACATACCCTTCCAGAGACCTCATCCTTCTTCAAAGGGGCAGACTGGTTGTGGTTAGGGAACTGAACTTGGGACTAGAGGGCTGCAGGTTAAATCTCTCCAGTGAGACACTGAGCAAGGTACTTAACCTGAGCTGCTTCAATGAACATCCCGCTTAATAAATAGATGGCATGTAAAATGTCACCACTGCATGCTGAAGTAGCAATGCTCTGGCAACATAAAAAGACAGTAACTGTAAACTACAGCTTATGGTTCATATTGCAGTATGTAATAGCAAGGTATTCCGTTACAGAGTCACTTTGAGTGTGTAGAATATTGTACATAGAAAGATGTGTAACATTAGCCGAAATAGGACAAATGATGTAAACTCTCTGCTTGCTGGATGCATGCTCAGAGCCCCTAGGGCAAGGCATAGGGATCTATGTCTGCCCTCTTTTCGGCACCTCAGTTCTCCGGTTTCTGTCCCAGGTTCTCAAGCAAGGAGAACAAATCAATAAACCAACAAGACAGTGAGTCTCAATGGATTTCACTCTGGATTAGGTGCTGCGTTGAAAAAAGCGGTGGAGAATGCAATGGCGAGATTGCATTATGACATTATTATCAAAATCCACATTGATTATTGAAGTACAAAAATAAAGGGTAATCCTACAAGTAGTAATTGAACCTAAATCCAAAGGCTCACTGTTCGTCCAGCAATGATAGCCAATGACATGACATTAACCAATGAGACAGGGGCCACTGGTTTAAGTGATCTGGCAGGCGGCATGATGCCCTCCCTGTCAGGATCGATCAATCTTGCTGAAACTAAGAGCAAGTCTGTAAATTGGTCATAATGTTGTGTTTCATCCTGAGTCTCCAACACACATTGACTGGAGGCTGGTGTCCTTCATCCCGCTGGGTCCCTGCCCTCCCCTCCTTTCATTCTGTGCACACGGCTGATCTCCGCTCTCTGAGGGGAGGGAGCCAGTGTGCCAGGGGCCAGGCAGCACCCACAACCTCTCATGGCTCACATCGCACCGTGGCAGGGAGCACAAAACAAGAGACAGGCACTAACACTGGGGTCCCCTTCAACATTCTCTCACTGCATACATTTTTTTTTTGTCCAACAATGATCAATGTAGAATGCCAAGCCATTTCACTAACAAATCCATTTTTATTTTAGTTTTTGATGGTTTTTAGCAGTAGACATAAAGACAGAACATAATTGACAGTAATAAAACATATATACAACATCAAGTACAAAAACTAAATCCCCCTGTTACATTTAGACATATACATCAATCAAGTTACATTGGTACCACATCCATTTTTCAGTATGCAACGTTAGAAATTGAGAGTGGCATTGATAACCTCACAAAGAGTTGAAGTGCTATTTCTCTAGACTTACAGAATAGGGGTGGCCTCTGTCTCCAGTACATAAAGAGTTGATTTGCTATTTCTCTAGACCTACAGTATAGGGGTGGCCTCTGTCTCCAGTACATAAAGAGTTGATTTGCTATTTCTCTAGACCTACAGTATAGGGGTGGCCTCTGTCTCCAGTACATAAAGAGTTGATTTGCTATTTCTCTAGACCTACAGTATAGGGGTGGCCTCTGTCTCCAGTACATAAAGAGTTGATTTGCTATTTCTCTAGACCTACAGTATAGGGGTGGCCTCTGTCTCCAGTACATAAAGAGTTGATTTGCTATTTCTCTAGACCTACAGAATAGGGGTGGCCTCTGTCTCCAGTACATAAAGAGTTGATTTGCTATTTCTCTAGACCTACAGTATAGGGGTGGCCTCTGTCTCCAGTACATAAAGAGTTGATTTGCTATTTCTCTAGACCTACAGTATAGGGGTGGCCTCTGTCTCCAGTACATAAATGGGACAGACTTGAAAGGCCCTAAAAACCACCCTCTCTGCCCTTTTCCCACTCTGTTGGAAAGTAATCTGCTTACATCATTAGGCTAAGCTTGCTAAAACTAATTACCAGATGTTGTGTTCCTTTTTCTCTCCTCTTTTTGGTCAGCTGTTAAATACCCGCCATCATTTTCTCTCACTAGCGCCCCCTCATTCTGTGGCAACTCTACACAATAAAGCCATTTGGAAATAACAACAATTGAAAAAAGAAAACTCCCTCCTGCTATTCAGAAGACCTATCATGTGCTGTTCACCTCCCTACTCTTTCAAACTATGCGGTCATGTAGGGGCTAATAACCTGAACTGAGAAAAAGAAAATACCTGAAAAAAATGAAAGCAGGATGAACCGAGGCAATTGAGGTCCACCAGTCGCATTTGCACTTGGTAGGGATTTTTGAGGGCCTATTTTAGCTTATCACATTATTACCCATTTAGAGATAAAGAAGTGTCCCAGTGCTTATTATGGCTACTGTAGCATGCTGAGCGTGCAAACATATATTTCAATCCTCCTCCTCTATAATTCTGAGTACTGGTGTGCCACAGCACACAGAGAAGAGTTAAACAAATCCTCAACCAAATCCTGGCCATGAAGATTTATGTCACTCAAAAGACTCGATTTAAAGGTTGTCTTTGTGATGTGTATTTGTGTCAAAGGATGTTTTATTTCCACAGTTGTGTCATTGTCATTTCCTGTTCTTTATGGGCTAACGTACAGTAAATTCCCTGACGAGCTAAACGGTGTATTTGCTGTGACTCATGTTTGGTTTCCCTCAGCAAAGGACAGAGATTTCTTTGTTTTGCAATGCACAGCAAGAAAGCGAGACAATATTATACCACAACCACCACTATCAATAATAATAATAATAATAATAATAATAACAATAACAATAATAACAACAACAATAATAATAATAATATAATAATAATAATAATAATAACAACAATAATAATGTTGTTGTACATTAAGCCTATTTATGTGTCCTACCTTTGTTATATTTTCTCCAGTCTAAACTGTTATTATATTCAATTGTACTATTTAATTTGACAGAACATTTCTGTTTGGAGTTTTGACATTTGAAAATAACTATTATAAGACACTTTTGCGATGAACTCAGATATAAAACACTGCTTCATACGACCGTTGAATCCACATCACCCTCACACTTTAGTTGTAGTAAATAAATGCATGCCCTTCCAAATAACGTCACGCTGCTTTCTTTACAGGAGTAATGATGATGGTGAGCTGCAAAAAAAGCATTGTTAAAAATAAAACATTTGATTTAAGACTGTATTTTACTTTTTATGAAACTCCATACAACTAAACAGAAATGCTGTTTGTCCTACTCTTACCATCATTTATAATATGGTGACCTCAATAAACAAATAATGAAAACATAGACATATACTTTCTTTTTTTTTAACACTAGCTTGTGTATTTCCCTCGTATCAACAGTCTGGCAGCGATTGTGATTCATAGCAGTCATTTAAGTGATAATGCACTCATTCACTACACTAACAAACACATACCTCCTGGTTATCTGTGTGGCACAGTCGGTGCTGAAGCAAGCCGCTGAACAGGAGGCAGAAACTCAAGATGGTGTTGATTGATAAATTGACAGGTTAATTTTCGTGTGGATAATGAGAGTAAGAGCCAGAAAGACGGTAGAGCAAGTCTCTGGCCCTTTGCTCTACCTTGCATGCAGTGCCATCTATCTATTGCTGCCAGTACAGCAAGCAGAAACAGGTATAGACTATGTCAAGCCCTAGTCAACAGTTTTGACTATCTAGGTTAAACTTGTATTCAACATCCTATCTTTAGTTTGCTGGCATTTTCTCTGCCATTTCCTATTATTATCACATGTCACTTTATTCCTTTTGCGTAAAATAAAATAATTAAAATATATATATACATTTCAGTGAGGATTAAGTTACTATATTACTTGTGTCTACTGTACCAACTGATATTGCAAACAATTGTAAAACCATATAGGACAACATACATTATGAGGTCTACTGTATTGGTTCCTTATTGCATGTTTTACTCTGAAGTCAATGAAATAAGAATAAGAAGACCTTCTGGTAAAAGCACGTTTTTGATGAAAAACGTAGGGGTTACACACCGTAAGGATATGTGTCCTGCAGTAAAATGTGTACATGGCCATATAAAACAGACATTACGCTATACTATATTATTTGTTTTCACTTTACACTGTATTATTTCTGAAGTTTGTAATAAACAATTATCCTTGCCGACTGTAAAAAATAAATAAACAAATCATCCCAACCTCCAGACAGATGCAGAACTTATTATAGACTTCAACTTGTGTATCTAAAAAAAAAAGTATTTTTCACAAATCTATTCACATTATTTGAATCACGTCTACATGCATGTTCATGGTATGGCATTAGGCTACATACTTATGACTGGTGTCATTTCTCATCTCACTTTTTGATTTGAATAGACACAGTAATGGAAGATTGCGGACACGATTTCCAATGATCGATTTGACAACATTATCTACAGTAGTACTGGATTTGATTTAGTATACAAATATCAGTTTTTACTAGGTGCAATTAGCACAATCTTACTTATATGAGTGTTTTTACAAAGTAGGCAGAATTCCAGCATAGAGCTTAATTAGGGGGCAAATTCTTGGAATGGAAGAAAGGGTTTTTCTAGGGGTTAGAAAGGTTGCTAAATCTGACACACATGTTTCTGCTGCTTGTCACTGCAATGTGTCCAGTCTACAAGCCCCTCTAATTAACTCTCTGCTAACATTATTCTGGAGCACTCCCTATATGAATCAGCATTCAACATCATGCTAATCATCTGTCACTTTTTATAGTCGCAAAGCCAATGTCCTTCATTTATAACTTTTATAACTAATAATGCACTTTTGGGGTATCTGTATCTGCCTAACCCTGTAGGATGATGCAAAAGGACTGAAAAGATTACGGGTTGATCTGTGTTCATATAGTTACATGTTTTTCCTTAATAATGAAAATAACTGTTTTCTTGATTATATATTATGTTTAAATCCTTTTCCTTTAAAACTTAAATGACACATACATATTTTTTGCACAACAATTCTGGAATTCAAAATCTGAATTATAGTAATAAACAACAACTTTTTATCAACTGGAGTACAAAACTCTATCAAAATTGGTGCTAGTGTGGTCATGGGCTACGACAATTATTGCTTGAAAAGGTAAAGAAATCTGACCCAATTAAAGTACTTCTCTGGAGCGTGTTTGTTGTATATCCTGATCCCATTGGGTTTGTGTGAATTGAATTTGCTGGCTTGTCGTTGCGGTTATATCTCCCTATAGTAAAGTAGTTGGCAGGGAAACTACAGTTTAAAACTCACCATTGTGAAGTTGCTGGCTCTTTAGCTATGCTATAAATCTGTAATCTTTCTAACAAAACATCATACGTCATCTTGTTTTTCTTTCTTTCACTCTACATGACATATCTCTACTAAATACTGTTTTATTTTCCCAGTTGATATAAGACCTTTTGTATGGTTGAGAGTAAGTTTGCAAAAGTGTTTAATGAGAAGCAATATACTGCAATACATGTCTATAACTAGTTTGTTGCTTATATCATATCAATATGGAAAAATGCAAATGATTAAAACATGAAAATGTTTAATATAAAGACTTTCCTTTAATTTGGTCCTTTGTTTGTCTTCCTATGAAGCATCATCTGGTACCCAAAGGGGAAATACAGGCATCTGAACAATTTGGCATGATTACAAAGTGCAGCTAGCTACCTGCTTAGCTTCTGTATTCACACAGACACCGGCCCTGTCTTGTAGGAACAGTGTGTGTTCATATGACAATGGAAGTCTCCCCTGAGTGGGAGTCTCACTGGGTCCACAAAATAGGATGCACTCAAACCTTCTTTTCACAAAACTTTATAAAACACAGCGAATGCTTTGTTGTTTGTTGTAAACATGTAGACAAGGTGGCAATAAAATATAATTTCTTTTTTTGTATCTCTTTCCAAAAGTTTGAACCCCCACAGTAGTACTCAACGATAGATATAAATAAATGGCAGAAGCCTAACCTTAACTATGTGGCAGACTGGGAAGGGGCTGAAGTGGGAGAAATCATTGACCCTACACTTTGACTGACAGCTACAACACTGTGCCATACATGCTGAGTGTCAACGTGTTGATGTCAAGACACCTCTAGGAAGCTGATGACCCACTTCATCCTAATGTAGCTACCATGACTTCAACTTCTCACATCGGTTGAGTTCCTATCAAGAGCTCTAAAAGGATGGCTTGCTAAACTGATTATTCATCAGCTTCTAGTAGTGAAATAGCTTGTTGAAACTCAGTATTCATACAAGTCAGGTTGAACAACCCAATTACATCAAGAGTTAACAAAAACAAAAGAAAGAAGTTGAATGTGATGTCTAACTTTTGTAGGTTGTTACTTTGCTCTTTCACAGGAACAAACTTTCAGAGATCAAAGTCTATTTTATTTTGTTTCTGAGTACTTTGTTCCTTTGTTGCATTTTCTTACTCAACAATGCATATTCATGTCATTATACAAACATTGGATACTTAATCAGATAAAGGAAACTGACACACATTTTGAAGAAGATAAAGGAAACTGACACACATTTTGAAGAAGATAAAGGAAACTGACACACATTTTGAAGAAGATAAAGAAAACTGACACACATTTTGAAGAAGATAAAGGAAACTGACACACATTTTGAAGAAGATAAAGAAAACTGACACACATTTTGAAGAAGATAAAGGAAACTGACACATACTGACACACAAATATAGAATATTATTGTCTATCTTCATAGTTACAATATTTTAAAAGATCAAACTGGACTGAGAATGTCTGCTGTGAAAAGAGGGATGAGAGGGATTGTTTGAGGTGCCGCCATATTGGTGTCAATGCTCTTGTTCACCAATAACAGCATGGTAACACCTAGGGGTGCCTCACCCTCCCATTCACTCCAGCTGTACCCTGAGGTCTGACAAACAGACAGCAGAACAACGAGAGCTGTTGATGATGCTGTGGTAAAGGAAGGCTGCAGAGGACACATCGTTGGGAATTCATCCCATCCTGGCCTCCAATGCACCCAACAGCTTGATCCTGTGTCACTCTGAGGGCATGGCTTGGCACTCTCATGATTTGCTTTTGAAATCTAAACGGTTAATTGTGACAGATAAAAAGGGTTCAACCAAACAATGGGTTAAATAATATGGGTAAAGGGAGGGGCCTTTTTAGAGTGTCAGGCTGTAAAATGAAGTACATAAAAAGCTAAAGAAAAAAATCAAGAGGGAATAATGAAATTAGGGATGGGGCGAGAGAGAAAGAGAAAGCGAGGGCTAGAGAACTTGAAGCGCTGACCCCTATCGTCCATGGTGAAAAGCAGGAGATTAGAAAGCGTTTCATGCTAATTTCCATGGAGATTTCTGTAATTTCTCCAACATTACTTCTTCCTGCTTTGATTTGTCCGTCCTGTCTGCCCCCCCACTAGTGTCGTCAGGGTGGTCCGTTTCATCATGCTGCTGCTCTCGTGGGCCCCGAGATGGCCCCTCGCTGCGCCCAGGCGTCGTGAGATTACTGAAGCGGCGCTGACATCTCTATCAACTTGCGTCACCACTGTGCCCTCTCCCAACACCCCCCAGCCTATCCACCACCTCACCTCACCTCACCCACCACCCACCCTCACCACAAACTCTCACAGATCTGTCAGATGATGGCTTCATTGGTTCACATTGCTCCCTGCAAACTCCCACCAGTCTCTTTGCACTACCCCCATCCCATCATTTATTCCCTCCCAGAACCCCCCCCCCCCCCCCCCCACACACACACACACACACCACAAGAATAATCTCCTCCCCCCTTTTCATTGCAGAATGTTTCACCTTTTGCTATTCCTCTGCCTCCTCTCTCTTTCTGCCTCAGCCTGGTTTGTGCTTCTCCCTGCCACATCAAAGAGAACCAGGGGTCATGGAGCCACAGGCATGGAATATAAATGCAACCAACTGCGTGGCAGTATGGGAAATCAATCCTCTAAAGATAGCTCCATCCACTTCATGAACCCATCATCATCCTCTATCACATATAGTATGATATAGGAACAGTTTGTGATACCATACTCTAAATGGGTTATTGTGCATGGGATTATGTGTTATTGAGAGTTTTTTGTCCATCCATAAAAAAAAAAATATATATATATATTTCAGAGTTTGTTAGCATTAATCTGCATACTTGGTGCATATTTGAAAATAAGTATTGACTAGACTAGACTACGTAAGTGAATTATTGAGAAATACGCACATACTGTACGTAGACTGAGGAGACCAACACTGCGAATGCTATTCTCAAACAAAGACGTTCTAGCAATATGTTCTTCTCAAAGGGTAATAAAGATAGAAGTGTAAATAATCTAAGTATAGATGTATATGAGAAATGCAATGTAAAAAAGTGTTAGCATTGAGAGAGGAATGTGATAAGCAAAAGAGACAACTTCTCTATTCATCCAACAAAAGCTTCAATCTCACATGGGGGTGGGGGCATTGTGTTGATTCTGGAATCCTGGGAAAAATGTCAGACAGTTTATTGAGCAAAACACTGCAGCAGAAATATGTAAACAGACTTTGTTGGAAGCCCTCTACCAAAGACCTGCCAACAGAGAGTACTAGTCATGCTTCCCAATGTACGTCACTATAATGCTCCACTTTGATTTGAAAATACCTGTGAAATATGCTTGTATCTTTTACCCAGTCAGATTGACTCCTTGGATATTGATGAGAACATCCTGGGTATGATTTACTCTAGGAGAAATGTCTAAGCAACATTCCATGCAACAACCATATTGTACTGAAGACACTAAAGTTGGGTGAAAACAACTCTTGTGATTGATGAATCCGTATTCACTGCTGAGTGATGAACAATACATTTCATGATGAAAATATGGCTTTCACCAGTTGCCAGGCATCTCTGTTTAGGATAGCATGTGATGGCTCCGTGTGGGGGCCATTGGCTCCAGTTGCTTAGCGTAAGCATCAGATGAAC
Organism: Salmo salar; assembly: GCF_965601325.2. NCBI lineage: Eukaryota > Metazoa > Chordata > Actinopteri > Salmoniformes > Salmonidae > Salmo > Salmo salar. The sequence goes on along the minus strand of NC_138300.1, from coordinate 91,322,099 downwards.
GCTCTGCCGGAAGATGTCAATGTCTCCATTAATGCCAGGCCTGCCACACAGGCAGTGCTTGAATGACACAGGGTTTCGTGGATAGTGATGGGGGGTTGTAAATGTTAACTCTCACTGGCTGGTTGTCCCAGCCTGGCGGTCACATAGCCTGGCAACACCTATAAGGCCTATAAGACAACATTTTAAATGAACATTGGCAGCTGTATTCGTTTAACCATACCGCCACAGTGGTTATAGAGTAGTAGGATGTTAAAAAGGAAATACTACAAAACTATCACCTAAATGTGTGTGTGTGGGGGGGTCTATGTCATTGGTATTTTGAGTAAATACGTGGTTGATTAAATATGTCTAATTGAATGATTATTCTGATATTATAAAAAAATGATCCAAACTAGAGAGTGCATTTGGCTAGAATGTTCAAGCATTTTTGAGAACCATGTTCCATGACTATGACATGAGTGATAAAAGAGGCATTCAATCTACAGTGTATTCGGAAAGTATTCGGACCCCTTGACATTGCCCATATTTTGTTACCTTATTCAGCCTTATTCGAAAATGGATTAAAAAATACATTTTCCTAATCAATCTACACACAATACCCCATAATGACAAAGTGAAAACAGGTTTTTAGAAGTGTTTGCAAAAGTATTAAAAATAAAAACTTATTTACACAAGTATTCAGACCCTTTGCTATGAGACTTGAAATTGAACTCAGGTGCATCCTGTTTCCATTGATTATCCTTGAGATGCTTCTACAACTTGATTGGATCCCACCTGTGGTTAATTCAATTGATTGGACATGATTTGTAAAAGCACACACCTGTCTATATGAGGTCCCACAGTTGGCAGTGCATGTCAGAGCAAAAACCAAGCCATGAGGTCAAAGGAATTGTCTGTAGAGCTCCAAGACAGGATTGTGTCGAGGCACAGATCTGGGCATGGGTATCAAAAAATGTCTGCAGCATTGAAGGTCCCCAAGAACACAGTGGCCTCCATCATTCTTAAATGGAAGAAGTTTGGAACCACCAAGACTCTTCCAAGCAATCAGGGGAGAAGGTCATTGAGCAGGGAGGTGACCAAGAACCCAATGGTCACTCTGACAGAGTTCCAGATTTCCTCTGTGGAGATAGGATAACCTTCCAGAAGGACAACCATCTCTGCAGCACTCCACCAATCAGGTCTTTAACGTAGAGTGGCCAGACGGAAACCAACGTAGAGTGGCCAGACGGAAGCCACTCCTCAGTAAAAGGCACATGACATCCCGCTTGGAGTTTGCAAAAGGCACCTAAAGGACTGTCAGACCATGAGAAACAAGATTCTCTGACCTGATGAAACCAAGACTGGTGGTGGCAGCATCATGCTGTGGGGATGTTTTTCAGCAGCAGGAGACTAGTCAGGATCGAGGGAAATGAATGGATGAATGGAGCAAAGTACAGAGAGATCCTTGATGAAAACCTGCTCCAGAGAGCTCAGGACCTCAGACTGGGGTGAGGGTTCACATTCCAACAGGACAATGACCCTAAGCACACAGCCAAGACAACGCAGGAGTGGCTTTGGGACAAGTCTCTGAATGTCCTTGAGTGGCCGAGCCAGAGCCCGGACTTTAACCTGATCGAACATTCCTGAAAATAGCTGTGCAGCGACGCTCCCCGTCCAACCTGACATAGCTTGAGAGGATCTGCAGAGAAGAATGGGAGAAACTCCCCAAATACAGGTGTGCCAAGCTTGTAGCGTCATACCCAAGAAGAATCGCTGCCAAAGGTGCTTCAACAAAGTACTGAGTAAAGGGTCTGAATACTTATGTAAATCTGATATTATTAAACAATTTTGAATTTGCAAACATTTATAAAAACCTGTTTTTGCTTTGTCATTATGGGGAATTGTGTGTAGATTGATGGGAGGGGGAAAACCATTTTAGAATAAGGCTGTAATGTAACAAAATGTGGAAAAAGTCAAGGGGTCTGACTGCTTTCCGAATGTACTGTATGGCCACTTATCATGTTGTGCCACACTTGCTCTGAAAAGATTATCCTTCTCCAGTGGCGTGCCTACCCCAAAAGGCTTTTCCATGGTCCCTAAAACCACAATATGGAAGCTCTGTATTCAGCACAAATGTAATGCACTTAAAGGATGCCACAAGTGTGCACACCCAGCAGCACAATGAACAGGTTATGGGTTTTTCCACACTTTGATAAAGTGGACAGAGGAGTTTTTCCAGTCAGAAATGGAGCCATGATGTCTACATATCGGATGTTTTTTTTAAAAGTGCAGTAGAGTCATTTTTTCAAATGAAATCTCAGCTGAACTGATGACCGTTTACCTTGGAATAATGCAAACATCAAGGATTGCCAGAGAGTCCGTATAAAGACACATCAACTGTTTAAGTGGCACTGCATGTTGGAGTACTATGCCAAATGCACATTTTTATTTTTATATATATATATATATTTTTTTTTCTCACCTTTATTTAACCAGGTTAGGCCAGTTGAGAACAAGATCTCATTAACCTCTATGGGCTAGGTGGGATGCTTGCGTCCCACCTACTCAACAGCCAGTGTAATCCCGTGGCGCGATATTCAAATACCTCAAAAATGCAAAAACTTCAATTTTTCAAACATATGACTATTTTACACCATTTTAAAGACAAGACTCTCGTTAATCTTACCACACTGTCCGATTTCAAAAAGGCTTTACAACGAAAGCAAAACATTAGATTATGTCAGCAGAGTACCCAGCCAGAAATAATCAGACACCCATTTTTCAAGCTAGCATATAATGTCACATAAACCCAAACCACAGCTAAATGCAGCGCTAACCTTTGATGATCTTCATCAGATGACAACCCTAGGACATTATGTTATACAATACATGCATGTTTTGTTCAATCAAGTTCATATTTATATCAAAAACCACCTTTTTACATTAGCATGTGACTAGCATGTGACTAGCATTCCGACCGAACACTGCCGGTGAATTTACTAAATTACTCACGATAAACGTTCACAAAAAACATAACAATTATTTTAAGAATTATAGATACAGAACTCCTCTATGCACTCGATATGTCCGATTTTAAAATAGCTTTTCGGTGAAAGCACATTTTGCAATATTCTGAGTAGATAGCCCGGCATCACAGGGCTAGCTATTTAGACACCCAGCAAGTTTACCACTCACCAAAGTCAGATTTACTATAAGAAAAATGTTATTACCTTTGCTGTTCTTCGTCAGAATGCACTCCCAGGACTTCTACTTCAATAACAAATGTTGGTTTGGTCCCAAATAATCCATTGTTATATCCAAATAGCAGCGTTTTGTTTGTGCGTTCAAGACACTATCCGAAAGGGTAAATAAGGGTGACGAGCATGGCGCATTTTGTGACCAAATATATATATTTCTAAATATTCCATTACCGTACTTCGAAGCATGTCAACCGCTGTTTAAAATCAATTTTTATGCCATTTTTCTCGTAAAAAAGCAATAATATTCCGACCGGGAAAAGGTGTATACGTACAAAGAGAGAGAAAATAAAAACATCTCGTGCCCTCGTGCACGCGCCTGAGTCTCAGAGTACTCTGACCAGCCACTATCCAAACGCGATAATGTGTTTCAGCCTGGGGCTGCCTCGATATCATTCAGCTTTTTCCCGGGCTCTGAGAGCCTATGGGAGCCGTAGGAAGTGTCACGTTACAGCAAAGATCCTCAGTCTTCAATAAAAAGAGCCAAGATGAACAACAACTTGTCAGACAGGCCACTTCCTGTTCAGAATCTTCTCAGGTTTTTGCCTGCCATATGAGTTCTGTTATACTCACAGACACCATTCAAACAGTTTTAGAAACTTTAGGGTGTTTTCTATCCAAAGCCAATAATTATATGCATATTCTAGTTACTGGGCAGGAGTAGTAACCAGATTAAATCGGGTACGTTTTTTATCCGGCCGTGCAAATACTGCCCCCTATCCCCAACAGGTTAACAACTGCGACCTGGCCAAGATAAAGCAAAGCAGTGTGACACAAACAACAGCACAGAGTTACACATGGAATAAACAAACGTACAGTCAATAACACAATGGAGATGAGGTAGTTGGATGGGCTATTTACAGATGGGCTATGTACAGGTGCAATGATCTGTGAGCTGCTCTGACAGCTGATGCTTAAAGTTAGTGAGGGAGATATGAGTCTCCAGCTTCAGTGATTTTTGCAATTTGTTCCAGTCATTGGCAGCAGAGAACTGGAAGGAAAGGTGGCCAAAGCAGGAATTGGCTTTGGGGGTGACCAGTGAAATATACCTGCTGGAGCACGTGCTACGGGTGGATGCTGCTATGGTGACCAGTGAGCTGAGATAAGGTGGGGCTTTACCTAGCAAAGACTTATAGATGACCCGGAGCCAGTGGGTTTGGCGACGAATATGAAGCGAGGGCCACTGAACTCTGTCTGAGAAGTAGTTGGTGAACCAGGCGAGGCAGTCATTTGAGAAACCAAGGCTATTGAGTCTGCCAATAAGAATACGGTGATTGACAGAGTCGAAAGCCTTGGTCAGGTCGATGAAGACGGCTGTACAGTACTGTCTTTTATCGATGGCGCTTATGATATCGTTTAGTACCTTGAGCGTGGCTGAGGTGCACCAGTGACCAGCTCGGAAACCAGATTGCACAGCGGAGAAGGTACGGTGGGATTCGAAATGGTCAGTGATCTGTTTGTTAACTTGGCTTTCGAAAACCTTAGAAAGGCAGGGCAGGATGGATATAGGTCTGTAACAGTTTGGGTCTAGAGTGTCAGCCCCTTTGAAGAGAGGGATGACCGCGGCAGCTTTCCAATCTTTAGGAATCTCAGATTATATGAAAGAGAGGTTGAACAGACTAGTAATAGGGATTGCAACAATGGTGGCAGATAATTTTAGAAAGAGAGGGTCCAGATTGTCTAGCCCAGCTGATTTGTATGGGTCCAGGTTTTGCAGATCTTTCAGAACATCAGCTATCTGGATTTGGGTGAAGGAGAAGCTGGGGAGGCTTGGGCAAGTAGCTGTGGGGGGTGTGGAGCTGTTGGCCGGGGTTGGGGTAGCCAGGAGGAAAGCATGGCCAGCCGTAGAGAAATGCTTATTGAAATTCTCGATTATCGTGGATTTATCGGTGGTGACAGTGTTTCCTAGCCTCAGTGCAGTGGGCAGCTGGGAGGAGGTGCTCTTATTCTCCATGGACTACAGTGACCCAAAACTTTTTGGAGTTAGAGCTACAGGATGCAAATTTCTGTTTGAAAAAGCTAGCCTTTGCTTTCCTAACTGACTGTGTGGATTGGTTCCTAACTTCCCCGAAAAGTTGCATATCGCGGAGGCTATTCGATGCTAATGCAGTACGCCACAGGATGTTTTTGTGCTGGTCAGGGCCAGTCAGGTCTGGAGTGAACCAAGGGCTATATCTGTTCCTGGTTCTACATTTTTTGAATGGGGCATGCTTATTTAAGATGGTGAGGAAAGCACTTTTGAAGAATAACCAGGCATCCTCTACTGACGGATTGAGGTCAATATCCTTCCAGGATACACGGGCCAGGTCGATTAGAAAGGCCTGCTCACTGAAGTGTTTTAGGGAGCATTTGACAGTGTTGAGGGGTGGTCGTTTGACCGCAGACACATTATGGACGCAGACAATGAGGCAGTGATCGCTGAGATCCTGGTTGAAGACAGCAGAGGTGTATTTAGAGGGAAGGTTGGTCAGGATGATATCTATGAGGGTGCACGTGTTTACGGATTAGGGGTTGTATCTGGTAGGTTCACTGATGATTTGTGTGAGATTGAGGGCATCTAGCTTAGATTGTAGGACGGCCGGGGTGTTAAGAATGTCCCAGTTTAGGTCACCTAACAGTACGAGCTCTGAAGATAGATGGGGGGCAATCAATTCACATATGGTGTCCAGGACACAGCTGGGGGCTGAGGGTGGTCTAGAACAGGCGGCAACAGTGAGAGACTTGTTTCTGGAAAAGTGGATTTTTAGAAGTAGAAGCTCGAATTGTTTGGGCACAGACCTGGATAGTATGACAGAACTCTGCAGGCTATCTCTGCACTAGATTGCAACTCCGCCCCCTTTGGCAGTTCTGTCTTGTCGAAAAATGTTATAGTTAGGGATGGAAATTTCAGGATTTTTGGTGGCCTTCCTATGCCAGGATTCAGACACGGTTAGGACATCCGGGGTGGTAGAGTGTGCTAAGGCAGTGAATAAAACAAACTTCGGGAGGAGGCTTCTAATGTTAACATGCATGAAACCAAGACTTTTACGGTTACAGAAGTCAACAAATGAGAGCGCCTGGGGAATAGGAGTGGAGCTAGGTACTGCAGGGCCTGGATTAACCTCTACATCACCAGAGGAACAGAGGAGGAGTAGAATAAGGTTACGGCTAAAGGCTATAAGAACTAGTCGTCTAGTGCGTTCGGAACAGAGAGTAAAAGGAGCAGGTTTCTGGGCGCGGAAGAATAGATTCAAGGCATAATGTACAGACAAGGGTATGGTAGGATGTGAATACAGTGGAGGTTAACCTAGGCATTGAGTGACGATGAGAGAGGTTTTATCTCTAGAGACATCATTTAAACCAGGTGAGGTCACCGCATGTGTGGGAGGTGGAACAAAAGGGCTAGCTAAGGCATATTGAACAGAGCTGGTGGCGCTGCAGTGAAATAAGACAATAACTAACCAAAACAGCAATGGCCAAGGCATATTGACATTAGGGAGAGGCATGCATAGCAGAGTGATCATAGGGACCAGTGAGTAGCTAGGCGAGCTGGAGACACAGCGATTCAGACAGCTAGCGGGCCGGGGCTAGCAGAAGGGCCTTAGGTGGACGTCGCGATGGAAGAGTCTGTTGCAGCCCCTTCGGATGGTTACGTCGGCAGACCAGTCTTGATGGATCGGCAGGGCTCCGTGTAGGCTGTAAAAGGGTCCAGGCCAATTGGCAAAATAGGTATGTAGCCCAAGGAGTGGCTGATGGACCTCTTCAGCTAGCCGGGAGATGGGCCTAGCACGAGGCTAGTTCCAGGCTAACCTGTTAGGGCTAGGGGGCAGCATTGACACGGCTGGATAAAAAACATACCCGATTTAATCTGGTTACCACTCCTACTCAGTAACTAGAATATGCATATACTTATTACATATGGATAGAAAACACCCTAAATTTTCTAAAACTGTTTGAATGGTGTCTGTGAGTATAACAGAACTCAAATGGCAGGTCAAAACCTGAGAGATTCCTTTACAGGAAGTGGCCTGTCTGACCATTTGTTGAACTTCTTTTCCATCTCTATCATTTACTAAGGATCTCTGCTCTAACGTGACACTTCCCACGTCGTCCATAGGCTCTCAGAGCCCGGGAAAAAACAGAATGTCGTCATTCCAGCCCCAGGCTGAAACACATTATCGCCTTTCTCAAGTGGCCGATCAAGAGACACTAGCTTATGCGCGTGACCCCGACCGCCCCCGCCTTTGGGATTTTTTCCTCTGTTTGCCGAAAAGGAGATTCCCTGTCGGAATATTATCGCTTTTCTACGAGAAAAATGTCGTAAAAATTGATTTTAAACAGCGGTTGACATGCTTCGAAGTACGGTAATGGAATACTTAGAATTTTATTGTCACGAATTGCGCCAAGCGCGTGACACTTCTTTACTATTTCGGATAGTGTCTGGAACGCACGAACAAAACGCCGCTATTCGGATATAACGATGGATTATTTTGGACCAAACCAACATTTGTTATTGAAGTAGCTGTCCTGGGTGTGTATTCTGACGAAGACAACAAAAGGTAATGAAATTTTTATAATAGTAAATATGATTATGGTGAGTGCTAAACTTGCCGGGTGTCTAAATAGCGAGCCCGTGATGCCTGGGCTATGTACTTAGAATATTGCAAAATGTGCTTTCACCAAAAAGCTATTTTAAAATCGGACATATCGAGTGCATAGAGGAGGTCTGTATCTATAATTCTTAAAATAATTGTTATGCTTTTTGTGAACGTTTATCGTGAGTAATTTAGTAAAATGTTAGCGAATTCACCGGAAGTTTGCGGGGGGTATGCTAGTTCTGAACGTCACATGCTAATGTAAAAAGCTGGTTTTTGATATAAATATGAACTTGATTGAACAAAACATGCATGTATTGTATAACATAATGTCCTAGGGTTGTCATCTGATGAAGATCATCAAAGGTGAGTGCTGCATTTAGCTGTCTTCTGGGTTTTGGTGACATTATATGCTGGCTTGAAAAATGGGTGTCTGATTATTTCTGGCTTGGTACTCTGCTGACATAATCTAATGTTTTGCTTTCGTTGTAAAGCCTTTTTGAAATCGGACAGTGTGGTTAGATTAACGAGAGTCTTATCTTTAAATGGCTGTAAAATAGTCATATGTTTGAGAAATTGAAGTAATAGGATTTTTAAGGTTTTGAAAATCGCGCCACAGGATAGCCGTGGCTGTTACGTAGGTGGGACGAATTCGTCCCGCCTAGCCTAGAGAGGCTAACTGGTGCTTGCTTCGGGACAGAGACGTTAGCCAGGAGTAGCCACTCGGACAGCAGCTAGCTAGCTGCGATGATCCAGGTGAAAATGTTCAGAGCTTGCGGTAGGAATCTGGAGATGTGTAGATTTGGTGGAGAAAAAGGCAGTCCGATATGCTCTGGGTTGAATCGCGTTGTGCAGACTGGCCGGAGTTGACCAGGCTAAGTTCAGCTGATGACCGCTAGCAGTGGCTAACTGACTACTAGCTAGTAGCTAGTTAGCTGGCTAGCTTCTGTTCCGGTTCTAAAGTATAGAAAATAGCAGATCCATACCACATTGGGTGAGGCGGGTTGCAGGAGAGTATGTTGAAATTGAGGTTGAAAATATAAAAAATATATGAAATATATACGAAGGAAAAAAAGATATATACACGGGACACGACAAGACAAAGACAAAGACGTCTGAACAGCTATGCCATCTTGGATCAAATGACACAAAGCGCACCAGAGAATTCCACACATGCAAAGTATAGAAATCATGATGTTAGTAAGGCTGGAGCTAGGATTTCCAAGAGCAAGATGTAACAATAATGGGTTAATACAAAAGCCAATTCTTGCCTTTCACCATATTCAGTTAACAGTGGAGGCTCCTCAGAGGATGAAGGGGAGGATCATCCTCCTCAGTGAATTTCATTTTTTTTTTTACAGTGAAACATTTCAAAAGTTATCATTTTTAGATAAAACTATACTAAATATACAGTACATTCGGAAAGTATTCAGACCCCTTGACTTTTTCAACATCTTACAGCCTTATTCTAATTAAATTGCTTATTTTCCTCATCAAACTACACACAATACCCCATAATGACAAAGCAAAAACAGTTTTTAGACATTTTTACAAATGTATTAAAAATGTAAAACTGAAATATCACATTTAAATATTATTCAGACCCTACTCAGTACTTTGTTGAAGCGCCCATGGCAGCGATTACAACTTTAAGACTTTGTGAGTATTACGCTACAAGCTTGGCACACCTGAATTTGGGGAGTTTCTCCCAATCTTTTCTGCAGATCCTCTCAAGCTCTGTCAGGTTGGATGGGGAGCGTTTCTGCACAGCTATTTTCAGGTCTCTCCAGAGATTTTCGATCGGGTTCAAGTCCGGGCTCTGGCTGGGCCACTCAAGGACATTCAGAGACTTGTCCCGAAGCCACTCCTGCATTCTTTTGGCTGTGTGCTGAGGGTTGTTGTCCTGTTGGAAGGTGAACCTCCGCCACAGTCTGAGATCCTGAGCGCTCTGGAGCAGGTTTTCATCAAGGATCTCTCTGTACTTTGCTCCGTTCATTTTTCCCCTCGATCCTGCCGCTGAAAACATCCCCACAGCATGATGCTGCCACCACCATGCTTCACCATAAGGACGGTGCCAGGTTTCCTCCAGACGTGAAGCTTGGCATTCAGGCCAAAGAGTTCAATCTTGGTTTCATCAGACCAGAGAATCTTGTTTCTCATGGTCTGACAGCCGTTTAGGTGCCTTTTGGCAAACTCCAAGCCTGATTGGTGGAGTGCTGCAGAGATGGTTGTCCTTCTGGAAGGTTCTTCCATCTCCACAGACCATTGGGTTCTTGGTCACCTCCCTGACCAAGGCCCTTCTCTCCTGATTGCTCAGTTTGGCTGGGCGGTCAGCTCTAGGAAGAGTCTTGGTGGTTCCAAATTTCTTCCATTTAAGAATGATGTAGGCCACTGTATTCTTGGGGGCCTTCAATGCTGCAGAAATGTTTTGGTACCCTTCCCCAGATCTATGCCTCAACACAATCCTGTCTCGGAGCTCTACAGACAATTCCTTCAATATCATGACTTGGTTTTTGCTCTGACATGCACTGTAAACTGTGGGACAGGTGTTTGCCTTTCCAAATCTTGTCCAGTCAATTGAATTTACCACAGGTGGACTCCAATCAAGTTGTAGAAACATCTCAAGGATGATCAATAAAAACAGGTTGCACCTGAGCTCAATTTCAAGTCTCATTTAAAGGGTCTTAATACTTACGTAAATGAGGTATTTCTGTTTTTTATTTTTAATAAATTTGAAAAAATGGCTCAACCTGTTTTGCTTCATACTTTTGGGGTATTGTGTGTAGATTGCTAAAGATTTGTTTAAAAACAATCTGTTAGAATAAGGCTGTAATGTAAAAAAATGTGGAAAAAGTCAAGGGGTCTGATTACTTTCCGAAGGCACTATATTCACGTCACCAAATAATTCCTTAAAACACATTGTTTTGCAATGAAGGTCTATAGTAGCCTCAACAGCACTCTGTAGTGTAGCACCGTTATGTAGCCGGAGGACAGCTAGCTTCCATCCTCCTCTGGGTACATTGACTTCAATGCAAACCTAGGAGGCTCATCTCACCCCCTTCCATAGACTTACACAGTAATTATGACAACTTCCGAAGGACATCCTTCAACCTGTCAGAACTCTTGCAGCATGAACTGACATGCTGTCCACCCAATCAAAGGATCAGGGAATTAATATTGCACTGAAAGTATAGGCTACAGCTAGCTAGCATTGCAGCGCAGTTTTGAATACATTCATTTCTTCAAAAATGAAGGAGAAGCAAGAGAGAGAGAATGAGAGAGCGAGAGCTAGCCATATTTCATAGTTTTTTTCACTTTCATTTTCACTGACTTAGCTAGTGAATGCAGCTAGCTAGCTTAGCGTACTCAAACAAACTGCTTAAAAAAAATTGAGGGATGCTATGTTAGATAGCTGGCCATGGCTATCCAACACTGGAACTCTTCCAAGTCAAGGTAAGCTTTTGGTTTTGTTAATTTATTGCCACCGGGGCCCGCCAGAGTTACTGCTAAACTGCTTGGTGACTGTACACTGTACTGAATGATTGTAGCAGGTTTACTAATGTGTTAGTTCAAGTAGCTATGTTGACTATGACATTATCTAATATGGTGACAACAATATAGGATGTGTGTAGCGGTTAAGATATGAAGGTTTGACTTGGAAAGGTTTTTCCACCTGGTCACAGATGGAAAAAGTGAGAGGAGAGCGTGTTGATACGTTGTAAACTTTCATTCATATGCCAGGTTGTAGCAACCTAATGATGGGTACCGGGAAAATTTGAGGATCATGTAGTAGCCTAAACCTATCGATGTTACATAGAGCTGGGTGAATGGAATATGAATGTCAGTCATCCAATATGCTGTAATAGAAATAAGGCCATGCTCATTAAAAAAAAAAGCGTCCTCCCTCGTCTTAAACGGCACCGACCGTGACTGTCAGGTAAGTGAAATACAGTCACAAACAGCCAAATCATAAGCTTAGTATTATGGGTTCACATAGAAATAAATGTACATCTGGAAACTGCAAAAGCATCAAAATTCTTGAATCTTCAGAATGCTCAAGCAGCAACAGGAATTGTGGGAACGTTTTTACTCTCTCTAACCTGCCTTCAGCTCAATATGACTAGCTGTCTACTGTACACGCTGGTTTGTTGTGATCTAGGCTGGAGGGCTGGACAGGGTAGTGTACTCTTCCCCCTAATGCCCTGTTCATTGATCTTTCCCGTAAGTACAGCTCCCTACACAAACCCACACAATCTTGGCGGAGGAGTGCTCCCAGGCACTCCTCACTTCAAAGGAGCATATTTACTCTTATAAATTTAGAGAAAGTGCAGCTGTGTATGCATCCTGCAACCTCAATCAATGACGGGGCTGGTCCTCCTGACCCCCCCTGCTGGCTAATAAAGTGCTTCTTAGGCTTGGTGGTTTCAGTCTTTGGGGTTGGCTCAAACTAGCACTTACAGTATGTTACAGTATGTTTGTTTCCGCTGCCTCTTCTCGTAAATAGATTTTAAGGTAATACTTATCTGTCGTTTCAAACACAATAGTTTAGTGGGGGTTGGTCATCAAATTATTATCCCACATTAATCCTATTGTAACTAACACTTCAGAATTTGTGTAGTAATACAACAACAAAAACTTTCAGTAATATGAATTCCATGTCTTGTCAATTGGTAAAAGGAGTCTCTGTTTAATTAAAATAAAGATTTGTCTAACACATTATATAAATGTAAACGTTGGTGAAACCTGTTTTCATGAGTTTTGTCATCATATTATCTAAAGACAAAGCTAAATAGATCATTACAATAGCTTTAATTTGTTGTTTTAAGGAACTAGATATATGTATCATGTCTACTTAAGAGATCTCTTTTTCTGTTTTCAACAAAAAAGTTTCATGCTGGGATGCAGATTATCATAATTGTCTTTCCCACTCTTCTAAAACAAATGTGTATTAAGACAAAGGCTAGAATGGGCCTTCCGCCGCTGCGAAAATGAGACAATCAGAATATTTTGTAATTACGTGCAACGATATTCTAATTACTGATGATTTAAGCTCCTCCATGCTGCTTCCTCTCCCCCTTGCTACAATTAGAAAAATATAAATGTCAGCTGTGTTTTTGTCGATCATTTCACTTAAATGTAAGTCTCCCAAGTGGCACAGTTTGAGATTTATTTTAAAAGAATGAGAATATACCGTAATTCCCCTCCATGAGAATTGCATGTGTCTTCTGCTCACCACGTAAGGTTTAAGTGATAGAAGTGGAGGTCTGCACAGATTTGCATATCTGCAAATTCAAAAGGGGATACAACTTGTCACATGTTATCTTGCCGTCTTGCTGTATTTTGACAATTAAGCATGCAAAATGGGACTAATTTCTCTTATAAAACTAACTAACTAAAGGAAAGTTACAGTGGTTTTGCAAAAGACAAATGCACTCAATTAAGCAGCATACAGTATACATATTTAGGCATGAGCATGCACATACACATATACACCATGTACGACAAAAACACAGCTGATATTTATAGGATCTTAATTTGACCTGCATTGTCACAGCAAAATAATCCTGCAGCAACAGGATTTGAACATTTAGTCCATAATGTTGCTTGATCGTGGTTAGGCTATTAGCTGGCCAAAAGTAGGCTACATCAAAAGTGCAATACTGTTAATATAACCATGTGTTAGTGTTGGTTTTCAGTGAATTTATCTAAATCACAAAGCTCATCTGCATTTGCTGCGGTGCATGAAAATTCTCAGCAACAAAAGAGTGATCAAATGAAGATCCTACATCTGTATTAACAAGGTGAGGACTGGGCCAAAATGACCTAAATTAAAACACATCTTTGGAGAGACCTGCTTAGAAATGTCCTTTACTAATACTCATCACCTGAGCAGATCTCTGTTGGAGGCCACCTGTCTACCCGGGCCAGCTCCTTCTCCACTTGACTGCACTCTGTGTGTCTACCACAACTGTGACTGAACAGCACAGACTTGCCTCCCAATCATTAATCCTGACTGCCTTCTTCGACTTCTCCTCCCTCTTAAAGAGCACCTTTCTTTCTCTCCCACTCTCCGTCCTCTCTCTCCCTCTCTGCTCTGCTAACATGTTGACAGCCGTTTGTTAATAGGTATCAGTTTTCAGCAAGCAGGATGAGAGGGATGGATGTGGTAATCATCTTTATCTCAGGCCGCTTGGCAGCGCTCCCCTCCACATGCTGGCGGACACTTGCCATTGAGTGGCTGTCAGGCAGAAAGGGTGTGGGATGCGGGCTCAGGCTGCACAGGTCACGGTCATTTCGCACCAAAAGCCACTGAAGCTAAAACATTTGAGCTACCTGCACTGTCAGTCCTGACACTCACAACACTAACAATGAGACCACCAGTACAGAGGAAAACTTCATTATTTCTCCCTGGTGGAGTTCACTAATACAACAACTGTCACTCTGTCAAGATCCACGCTGATGCATGCACCAGATATTGAATTTGATGGTAATGAGAATTGTAGCCAACATTTTTTTTAAATGCACCCTGTCTACACCCTATTTTTTTGACTAGGCAAGTCAGTTAAAAACAAATTCTTATATACAGTGACGGCCTACCAGGGAACAGTGGGTTAACTGCCTTGTTCAGGGGTAGAACGACAGATTTTGATCTTGTCAGCTCAGGGATTCAACCCAGCAACCTTTCGGTTCCTGGCTCAATGCTCGAACCACTAGGCTACCTGCCACCCCTATGTCTTAAGGTGTCCACATGCTTCCCAGCCGAAACAGTTCTGGACAGTTCATGCATATACACTGCTCAAAAAAATAAAGGGAACACTTAAACAACACAATGTAACTCCAAGTCAATCACACTTCTGTGAAATCAAACTGTCCACTTAGGAAGCAACGCTGATTGACAATAAATTTCACATGCTGTTGTGCAAATGGAATAGACAACAGGTGGAAATTATAGGCAATTAGCAAGACACCCCCAATAAAGGAGTGGTTCTGCAGGTGGGGACCACAGACCACTTCTCAGTTCCTATGCTTCCTGGCTGATGTTTTGGTCACTTTTGAATGCTGGCGGTGCTTTCACTCTAGTGGTAGCATGAGACGGAGTCTACAACCCACACAAGTGGCTCAGGTAGTGCAGCTCATCCAGGATGGCACATCAATGCGAGCTGTGGCAAGAAGGTTTGCTGTGTCTGTCAGCATAGTGTCCAGAGCATGGAGGTGCTACCAGGAGACAGGCCAGTACATCAGGAGACGTGGAGGAGGCCGTAGGAGGGCAACAACACAGCAGCAGGACCGCTACCTCCGCCTTTGTGCAAGGAGGAGCAGGAGGAGCACTGCCAGAGCCCTGCAAAATGACCTCCAGCAGGCCACAAATGTGTATGTGTCTGCTCAAACGGTCAGAAACAGCCTCCATGAGGGTGGTATGAGGGCCCGACGTCCACAGGTGGGGGTTGTGCTTACAGCCCAACACCGTGCAGGACGTTTGGCATTTGCCAGAGAACACTAAGATTGGCAAATTCGCCACTGGCGCCCTGTGCTCTTCACAGATGAAAGCAGGTTCACACTGAGCACATGTGACAGACGTGACAGAGTCTGGAGACGCCGTGGAGAACGTTCTGCTGCCTGCAACATCCTCCAGCATGACCGGTTTGGCGGTGGGTCAGTCATGGTGTGGGGTGGCATTTCTTTGGGGGGCCGCACAGCCCTCCATGTGCTCGCCAGAGGTAGCCTGACTGCTATTAGGTACCGAGATGAGATCCTCAGACCCCTTGTGAGACCATATGCTGGTGCGGTTGGCCCTGGGTTCCTCCTAATGCAAGACAATGCTGGACCTCATGTGGCTGGAGTGTGTCAGCAGTTCCTGCAAGAGGAAGGCATTGATGCTATGGACTGGCCCGCCCGTTCCCCAGACCTGAATCCAATTGAGCACATCTGGGACATCATGTCTCGCTCCATCCACCAACGCCACGTTGCACCACAGACTGTCCAGGAGTTGGCGGATGCTTTAGTCCAGGTCTGGGAGGAGATCCCTCAGGAGACCATCCGCCACCTCATCAGGAGCATGCCCAGGCGTTGTAGGGAGGTCATACAGGCACGTGGAGGCCACACACACTACTGAGCCTCATTTTGACTTGTTTTAAGGACATTACATCAAAGTTGGATCAGCCTGTAGTGTGGTTTTCCCCTTTAATTTTGAGTGTGACTCCAAATCCAGACCTCCATGGGTTGATAAATTGGATTTCCATTGATTATTTTTGTGTGATTTTGTTGTCAGCACATTCAACTATGTAAAGAAAAAGTATTTAATAAGATTATTTCATTCATTCAGATCTAGGATGTGTTATTTTAGTGTTCCCTTTATTTTTTGAGCAGTGTATTATGATTAAATGTTTTGTTTTTGTTCATTTTGGTTTTCAGCAAGGGTTTTTTCAGTTGTTCGTGCACACAAAAAAAATTCTCGAGGCAAGCTGAAGTCGGCAGCCGAATTCTATGCCCCTTCGTCGGTGATTGGTCAACAGTAGGGATTCTTCAGTGAAGTGTTTGTTTTCATTTAATGAGAGACAAATCTTTTTCATGCAAATGTTTTCACTTGAGAAATACTGCACCAAACAGCTTAGTTACATGCAAAAATAATGCTACTAAGATTTCCCTGGCAAAAACTTAGAAATGTATGACAAATTTCTTGAGTTATCTTTGAATAATTCTGACTATTTCGTCTGGCTACGGCATCTCAAAATGGACAAACAGTACTATTTTTCAAGTGAAGGTCTTTTAAGGGAGTAGTTGAACTGAAGCATGCCTTTAGTCTTAAAAATTATACAGTTTTAATGCTAGTTTCCTGCAATTCTCCACATGTTTTCATTTACATTTTTTAAAGCAAATGTCCTGAATTTATACACATTTTGCAATGGGTATAAGAGAACATTTGTTGATTTAAAAGAAAATATCCACCCACAACAACTCATTCCTATAATTTACAGTGTTACATAAGACTAATATGTGAGAACAATATTTTTGTGGAAATCGTCGTCGAAATCTGTTGCAGATCAAGTCGACTACAAAACACAAAATGCAATGCTCTCTCTATGGGCTGGCTGGCTGGCTGGCTAGCTAGCAAGCTAGCAAGCAAGCAAGCTAGCAAGCAAGCAAGCAAGCAATCTAGCAACCAAGCTAGCAAGCAAGCAAGCAAGCAAACGTAGCTACACACAATAATACCAAAGTCAATATCAGCATGTGAAGTAGCTAATTAGCTGTATAATCTCCTCAACAAACTACACTATCAATTTAGGAGCCATAATCTCACTATGTTCAACCTGCAGATCGTTGTGGGGTCTGACATTCGCAACAGCACCATGCAATGCACCCTGAACTGAAGAGGCAGACAAATAGGAGAAATGTGTTAGACCCTCTCGAGGTGGGAATATTGCAAAAATATGATCAATGGCTCATTCGAGAGAAGACAACCGCCTGCGTTATGACATTGGAGAGTATTGAAATCTGACATGTATGATAGACCTTTTCGCTATTTAAAAGTCGTATTCCTATTAACTTCCAGTGTCGTGAGGGTGACTTTATCACAATGCTACATCATACCGGCCAAATTTCTGCCTGCTTGAACGGCAATAGCTCAGATACACATGAAAAAATACAATTACCCAAGGAATCGATAGAACATTGCTCAGAGATTCACAAAAACAATGTAACGGGGGGAACACTGCTTAGGACAAAAGAGAGAATTACACTCTTCCGTTTTGTCTAAAGAAGCTGTTACATTGGTGAACAGGCCAGTCCAAGGTCATTACAATACTTTCTAAGATGTCACTATCCAGGTTGTTAAATGTTCAATATGTTCAACAATTTCCAAAGTCAAGTTAAAAGAGACTTAGTACCTGGATTCAATATGTATCGCGGAAGTATCACAGACGATCCAAGTTGAAATGTAAAGGTAATTTCCAATTGAGCCAACATATGCAGCATTTACTGTCAATTGCCTTTAAATTTCAATCAAGATATAACGCAGATCTTTTACTTCAGCGGATTGAATCCAGCCCTTAGAAAATACCATCATATCAGATAAATGATCTTTGTTGAAAGACTAGAAGTCAGTTTTCATGTAATGTATCTGCCTACTGACAGTCTCCATAGCTGATAGATGACTAATTGTGAGAAAGAGAACTTGCTGACAGCTGCATTGATTGCCCACTTAGGTACACATTTTTTTATTTAACTAGGTAAGTTAGTTAATTAAGAACAAATTCTTATTTACAATGGCGGCCTACCCCGGATGAGGCTGGGCCAATTGTGCGCCACCCTATGGGACTCCCAATCACGGCCAGATGTGATGCAGCCTGGATACAAACCAGGTACTGCAGTGATGCCTCTTGCCCTGAGCTGCAGTGTCTTAGACCACTGTGCCACTCGGGTGCCCCTGTTGTAAAAATAAGCTTTCTTTCCTCAATTGCCGTAACCTCTTAACCTAACGTCCTTGCAACAACAGCAAGGACGTTAGGATAGATAGCTGTTCACACGGCATAAACTTCATACAGTATGTACTTCAATCCCTTTTTGTAAAGATATGACAGCTGCTACAGGGGTGGTTTTCATTGAGTCCTTCAAGCAGTAAGTCTCAAGGCATGCGTGGAAGCTCTAGCAGTAGTAGATGAGCATTGAGTAAGCTGTTATACGGCACAATTGAAACCACTCTGTCCTCGTTCTCTCTGTTGCGGCAGTGACGGATGAACTGTTGAATAGGTATTGGATTTGGTTAAACACAGAGCAGTGAAAGATTTACAGCCACTGGTCAGTGGGTTTACAGAAGTCCGTCAATGCTCCACTGTTTTGTTTTGAGGTGCACTTTGTGTAATGTTAATGCCCAGAAAAAGCACTGAGGAGGTAATAAGCCCTGAAAACCCCAGGCAAAAGGCTGCCTTTGAAGTGAAAAAAGGCAATTTATTAGAATGACATTTTGACTTTTTTGTTTAGGGCAGAAACTCTGTTATTATAATTTTCTTGACGAGGTAATGGAAAAAAGAAGGTAAAAAAAAGTTACTATTTTATTTTATGGGTTTTGTCCTTTTCTAAATATTTAGAAATAATGTGCAGTTTCAGGGCCAGGTGGGAAATGATTAAAGGAGAGAATTATATTCCAGAACTTTTGTTATCAATAACACAGCACTATTCGTCAAATAAAAGGTTATTTCACTGGGAATACACTCTGAAAGTTGTGCACCAGGATAGTTTACCATGTCTTGCTCTTTTTTTGTGACAATTATTCTGCATTAATGCAAGTTCTTGTTTAGTTCAACAACCAAAGCCCTTTTAGTTCACGCTGTGTTATTTGGCAACAGAACTAATTAGCAATCAAAATCTCAAGTTTCACCAAGAGGTTATCTCCCTAAACAAAACGACATATGAAAAATAAGTCTTACTTGTGTGGATGTGAATTGGATTCTGCTCGATATGTTACAGGCTCTCGTAACCTGGACCCATGATCTTTTGAGGGAAGCCCTCAAGTTCACAGCAACAAATGCACTCAACCACTCAGGGAGATGCAAACTCTCTCTGTTGGCCAATTACTGTTTTTTAAAAGCCTGAGGTGCCCAGGAAACTTTGACTCTTGGAAATAAAGTCCAATCTTAGAAAGAAACATAGCTGCTATTAAAATCTTTATCATTCTGTAAATCGCAAGTGATTCGTTTTACCCCATGGCTTGTTCAGATTCATCCTTGCTGTTGTTGCAGAGGTTAAGAGGTTACTGCAATTGAGGAAAGAAAGCTTATTTTTACAACTGGGCCTGGAAGAAAAGGCAAGTCTTTTGGCAAGTCTTTTTTGGGGGGTGGAGGGGTGGGGGCACTGAACAGCCAAAGATCTCCTCTGTGTCATAATTGCCTGAAGTGAGTGAGCAAAGGCCCTGGACTCCTGATGTTATTGTGGGTCTTTCATGAGGGGTTTGGAGTCAGAGCTTCTTTAAAAGATCAGTGTCTCTGAAGGATAGTACTGTGTGTTGTTTATGTAATAAAAGCATTTTGAAAGAGAAAATACAATTTAAAAAATAATTGTTTTATCTAGTGTTCCTACCAATATTTTTCTACTACTTGAGATGTTCAATCTGGACTATTGTTGTTCTTCACCATGCAGTTGTTCTCCCTGAATTACAGTTATACATCTTGTATTTCTGAATACTAATAGTGTGTATATTGATTCATTTTGACAATATATTACGAAATGAGTGGACACCAAAAGTGGCAGAGAGGAGGATCATGCAATTATCACTCCAATTAAACATCTCCATGTTAACTTTTAGAGAGGACACACTCAGCTCTCAACTGCACATAATGTAATGACAACATTTTGAAAAAATATCTGAAAAAGAAAACACTAAAATTAGGGTATGAACATTAACGGCAGATGGATTCTCAAAAAGCTGTTCCTGCCTCTGGTACTCTGGGTTAAGAATGGCACTTTTACTCTAGCTGCTACCCCCACCGCCACCCTGCCTATTGAGAGCTGATAGGCCCTCTGGTACTAGACAAGGGCCCTGACTAAGGACGCTTTGATACTCCAGCCTCTAATCACCAGAGTGTCCCTAGTGCCCAGCTGATGGACCACATGGGTCGGAGGGAGGATGTCCCAACCATAAATCAGACTACAGGGGTGACAGCACACAAAATAGGTGGATTGTCCTTGGGTTTCCCAGGGCCGACGGCCACCCTTGTGTCCCCGAACCACACCACCCTTTTTATTATTTGGGGGTGAGTCAAACGGATGCCCTACCAGCTACTCTGCCCTCCCCCATCTGCTTTCCTCTACTCTCCCAGGCGCCTGGGCCCAGCTATGAACTGTTTCCAGAGTCAGTTACCGGTGTAATTGAAAGTGCTTTGTCATCGCTTTCAGCCAAACACTGATGGATGTGAAGTTGAATGAGGTTTGGGTTTTAGTTATACAGGGGAAGTCTGGTGGAGATTTATCACTGGTGGCTTCAGAGGCAACAAGAGGCCATTTAAGCAGAAACCCCATCTACCCCTCTGTGATCTGTTAATTATTACTTATTAAAACAGCACAACTTAAATCAGTCTAGTTTAACTTGGACCTGAAAGTTACTGCAGTTGACATGAGGCTTTACATGGGGAAACTTAAATTAAAACAGGGTTGATTGTCAAGAGCTAACTACCATAGACCCAATTCAATGTAACTCAATATTTTCTATGAAGAATGAGTATGCACTAACTAATAGTCAACCCACTTGAATTAAGTAGCGAGCAAAAGAAGATGTCATGCCCACCTTAAAATTAAAACATGACACTAGCTGTGATAACTGCTCTTTGAGAGAATAGATTTACTGGGGCTTCCGAGTGGAGCAGCGGTCACTACAGACACCCTGGTTCCAATCCAGGCTGTATCACAACCGGCAGTGATTAGGAGTCCCATAGGGCGGTGCACAACTGGCCTAGCGTCATCCGGGCTTGGCCGGTGTAGGCCGTCATTGTAAATAAGAATTTGTTCTTAACTGACTTGCCTAGTTAAATAAAGGTTAAATACATTTTTTTTTAAATAGTAATAAACTAAAACACAAATACCATTTCCATTTGACTACCAAACCAAACTAAATTGTGCAAGTGTTGTCAGCTGTCACAGCTAACTATGTAGTAACCAATTAACAATATCAGCTACATCAGTTGGCAAGGTGCTCCTCAGAAACAAACCAGCCATCACCATGAATTTGAAAAACAAAAAAACAACCATAACATCACACATCGATAAATTGTATTCAGGATCAGTACATAATGTAGTTAATAATTTTGTATTTTCCAACTCTGTCATGTCTAATTACCTAGTTTGCTACTCAACTAACAAAAACACAGCAGTTGAAGCTATATTTTCTGTAACTTGTTGATGGAGACAATGCTCCTCTCCAATATGCTTGTACTGTAAGCCTATCAAAAGCAGATATTTCTGAGGGCTGAACCAGCAGGCTTTTAGCCATCTAAATCAACCTGAAGTAGACTCAAAACTAAATGGGAAACACAAGAACTCTGACACGGTTTGAGACGTAAGTTGAAAATAAGGTCTGTTATGTTTTCGTCCATCAGCATCAGAATCACCTTTATTCCCCAAGTACATTTACACATACCTGGAATTTGACTTAGGGAATAGGTACTGCCAGCAATAGACAATGTACAAACAAAATACAGACACAAAGTCAACATACAGAATATACATTTATCAGATCTTAATAGTTTTTTGAATATAGATTGTCCGGACCAATATATACTGTATATGAAAGCACTATTAAAAGAATTCCACACACTCCCTTTCCTCACACACACACCCCTAGAGTACGTGCAGTATTTCCAAAAGTCAATGGAGACTGGAGAGAGAAACATTTTACAACGTTTTCTCTCTTTCTCAGATCTTAAACATGTTCAGATGATAATAATGTTTGGTATATAGATTGTCTGGACCAAAATAAAGATGGTCTGGACCACATGGGTGTGCATTGATGTCTGTGGTATGTGTGCTTGTGAGAAAGGGCGAGAAAGAGGGAGAATGCTGTAGCAGGCCTCACTCGCTATTGACTTGCAATGAATTGGCTTATGCTGTATAATATACTCTAGGAGTGTGTGTGAGTGTGTGTGGAATTCTTTAGATATAGTTTATATATATATATATATATATATATATATATATATATATATAAACTATATCTAAAGAATATATATATATATATATATATATATATATATAATATATATAATATATATATATTGGTCCAGACAACGATTAAGATCTGAACATGTTTACGATCTGAGAAAATGCAGTACATTTACTCTCTCTCCAGTCTCTATTGACTTGCATTGTATTTGCTTATACTGCATGCACTCTAGGGGTGTGTATGTGTGAAAGAGAGCATGTGTGGACTTCTTTAGAAATTGTTTTCATATATATATATATATATGGGGGGGGGCCGGACAATCTAAACTCAGAAAAAAAAGAAACTTCCTCTCACTGTCAACTGCGTTTATTTTCAGCAAACTTAACATGTGTAAATATTTGTATGAACATAACAACATTCAACAACTGAGACATAAACTGAACAAGTTCCACAGACATGTGACTAACAGAAATGGAATAATGTGTCCCTGAACAAAGGGGGGGTCAAAATCGAAAGTAACAATCAGTATCTGGTGTGGTCACCAGCTGCATTAAGTACTGCAGTGCATCTCCTCCTTGTGGACTGCACCAGATTTGCCAGTTCTTGCTGTGAGATGTTACCCCTCTCTTCCACCAAGGCACCTGCAAGTTCCCGGACATTTCTGGGGGGAATGGCCCTAGCCCTCACCCTCCGATCCAACAGGTCCCAGACGTGCTCAATGGGATTGAGATCCGTGCTCTTCGCTGGCCATGGCAGAACACTGACATTCCTGTCTTGCAGGAAATCACGCACAGAACGAGCAGTATGGCTGGTGGCATTGTCATGCTAAAGGATCATGTCAGGATGAGCCTGCAGAAAGGGTACAGACATGAGGGAGGAGGATGTCTTCCCTGTAACGCACAGCGTTGAGATTGCCTGCAATGAAAACAAGCTCAGTCCGATGATGCTGTGACACACCGCCCCAGACCATGACGGACCCTCCACCTCCAAATCGATCCCGCTCCAGAGTTTAAGCCTCGGTGTAACGCTCATTCCTTCGACGATAAACGCGAATCTGACCATCACCCCTGGTGAGACAAAACTACGACTCGTCAGTGAAGAGCACTTTTTGCCAGTCCTGTCTGGTCCAGCGACGGTGGGTTTGTGCCCATAGGCGATGTTGCTGCCGGTGATGTCTGGTGAGGACCTGCCTTACAACAGCCCTACAAGCCCTCAGTCAAGGCTCTCTCAGCCTATTGCAGACAGTCTGAGCACTGATGGAGGGATTGTGCATTCCTGGTGTAACTCGGGCAGTTGTTGTTGCCATCCTGTACCTGTCCCGCAGGTGTGATGTTCGGATGTTCGCAGGTGTTGTTACACGTGGTCTGCCACTGCGAGGATGATCAGCTGTCCGTCCTGTCTCCCTGTAGCGCTGTCTTAGGCGTCTCACAGTACGGACATTTATTTCCCTGACCACATCTGCAGTCCTCATGCCTCCTTGCAGCATGCCTAAGGCATGTTCACGCAGATGAGCAGGGACCCTGGGCATTTTTCTTTTGATGTTTTTCAGAGTAAGTAGAAAGGCCTCTTTAGTGTCCTAAATTTTCATAACTGTGACCTTAATTGCCTACCGTCTGTAAGCTGTTAGTGTCTTAACGACCGTTTCACAGGTGCATGTACATTAATTGTTTATGGTTCATTGAACAAGCATGGCAAACAGTGTTTAAACCCTTTACAATGAAGATCTGTGAAATTATTTAGATTTTTACGAACTATCTTTGAAAGACAGGGTCCTGAAAAAGGACATATCTTTTTTTGCTGAGTTTATATTCCAACAGTTATTAAGATCAATTGAATATGTATTCACATATATTCATGTATTCATGACTTGATTCATGACATTTGTAAAACAGTAACCCCATGTGTCCAAAGACTAAATATAGTAAGTACACTGTCACAAACTCACTTTGTA
Organism: Salmo salar; assembly: GCF_965601325.2. Classification (NCBI taxonomy): domain Eukaryota; kingdom Metazoa; phylum Chordata; class Actinopteri; order Salmoniformes; family Salmonidae; genus Salmo; species Salmo salar. The sequence goes on along the minus strand of NC_138300.1, from coordinate 91,297,691 downwards.
GACAAACACAAATCTCTTCAGATTTGCCCATTAGTAAGCCCAAAGAACCAGCGTACTAAAGGAAATTATAACATTTCCGTTATGGACATCAATGGGTTAATTGGTAAATTATGAAAATCAATTGGGCTAATGTTAACATGCTCTATGTAAATGCCATACTAATGTGCACATCATTATGTGCCTTACACACAGCTTCCATAGCAACATTTACAAGACCTATGGAAAAACCTATGAAATTCCTAATTTAAACTCTGATTCGACATCCAAATGTAAAGCGTAGGAGGTGAGAAAGTTCTCATTGTATCCCCCTTATTGAAGCACGCCCCCAGCTGCATGGGCTGTCAGGGCCTGGATCCTGGCTCCCGTCCAGCACTGCTCTTATCTGGGCTTCTTTGTGATTTAAAGAGTATGGTGGTTTGCTGAGCTGCTGTCCTAAAGCCATGTTGGAATGCTAGAGCGGCGGTGGAGGTGCAGAGGAGGGAAGTGACCTCACTGTGTGATGTTTGAGAATGGGCCAAGGGTTACACAGCGAGGTTGGCTACATTATAAATAAAGCAGAGCGTGGTTTCCTCACTGAGATAGGGAGATGGGTAAAGGTGAATGCCAGCGTTCACAGCACAGTTGTAAACGGTGCCCTCTCTAGTAACTCTGGCTCAAGGCAGCCAAAATACCATGGCCACAAAATAATTGAGAAAGAATTGAGAGTTAACAACCCCCAAATATACCATACGCTACCTATCACAATATTTCAACATTTTTCACTGGTCTTTTTGTTCTTACTCTGTTGTAACATTGCAACATGGCAGATTGACAAAAAGTTTGACAGATACAAAAGTGCCTGACAAAAGCTTTTCCAAAGACTGTCAGACAATATCACTGAGATGCTTATCAGACAAAATATGAGGTTTTGTGAGAAAGTAAAAAACACCATTCTTCTTTCACTACAAAAATGCACATTAACGTTTCATAAACTCAACCAAACAATGTTTACAATGTGAAACTACAATAAAGTTAATTTAACATTTTGCAGCAGGAAAAAAAAAGTTATATCCCCAGAACCCTGCTATCAGTTTCTGTTTGAATGGAACCCTGAGTTTACATTGTACATGAGAGAACCTATTGGAATGTAGAATGTATGCTGAAGAGTGCTCATGACTGACCTGCGTGGATGGGCCTCTGGGTGTCTGGTCTCTCTCACGTGTGAATGATGGAACAAAGGACCAGGACCCTGCCTTCCATAGGCACAACAACCACAGGCACCAACACCTGGAAGGAGACACAAAGACAGACACACTTTAGCAGGAAGCACAGTTTCCAGGATAAACAGAGCTCACCTAGATTCATTAGAAATAAGTGAAACGCAATCTGATTTTTTTTTTTACTGTTGTCCCCGTCTAGGTTGTCCCACTGGAACCAATAACAGACCGATATAATCCACTGGGTGTTGGTTCTGCTCTGTCGTTTATTTTGGTAACATGTAGAGAAACAACTTACCACCATCAGAATTCAATATCACCCAAGTGGTTTAACTCGCTTGGACCTTACAGTTCAATCCCACACAGATTAAATTACACTAAAGGCAACCTTTTATTTATTTGGTTAAAACATTTCTCCTACAGAAATCATTTCATAATTTGAAGGGTGGCTGAATCCCCCAATAAGAAATCAATATAACAACTGTTGCCTATGGGAAAATTAGCAGAGTAAATTAATATTAACTTGCAGATGGTTGGGTATAGGGAATCACTGCGGCTCCTAACTAACAATTGATTAACTTGTAAATTCCCATCGCCCAGCTGTTGTTCAGGCTGTTTACCATAAATAAAAGAGGGGGAGAAGAGAAAGGATCCAGATGCTTTGAGTGCAGAGGAAAGGCAATCTGTCATTGTTCTGAACTAACACTGATGGATTCTGCTTTGAATGGGTATTGGTTTGTAGTTAAACATGACAGAGTGAGGGATGACACATCATTGGTCACAAAGGTTTAGGAGTCCGACAACGCCTCAGCAGTTGCTTTTTTCAGCCAAGGCAACCTCTTGTGCATGTACCAGCTGCTAATTAAGGGAAGAATTTATTGGGGTATTTTTTTGGTTCCCGGTCCTGTTCGGCTAAATGGAAACACAGACTAAACCTCCCACATATCTGTGTAAGGTGATGTTTAGAGTCAACTAAAGGTGAATTAAATAGAGCAGTCCACTGAAAACTCAAGGTCAGAGCTTTGCACTGCAGACATAGCCTGCAGTTCTCAGTTGAAAGTTCTCTGTTGGATATCAATGAACTCACTTGTTACAACTAAGGTAAAACTAGTTATGTCAATTGAGCAATAGTATTGCATTTAAAGTGTGTTATCACATTCTGTCTAGAATTTACATGTTTAAGGGTGTTAATGGTTTATGCCAGGTTAGGACAGGTCCTTTCAGGATGCCGAGAGACTACCAAATTAAGCTGGTTGAGAGAATGCTAAGACTGTCATCAAGAAAAAAAGGGTGGCTATTTGAAGAATCTCAAATATAAATATTATTTTCTTTATAAATAATTATTTATGTGTTATTTCATAGTTGTGATGTCTTCACTATTATTCTACAATGTAGAAAATAGTAAAAATAAAGAAAAACCCATGAATGATTAGGTGTTCTAAAACTTTTGACCGGTAGTGTGTGTGTGTGTGTGTGTGTGTGTGTATATTTATTTATTTTTTCATTAAAATAGCATCAAATTGATCAGAAATACAGTGTAGACATTGTTAATGTTGTAAATGACTATTGTAGCTGGAAACGGCAGATTTTTTATGGAATATCTACATAGGCGTACAGAGGCCCATTATCAGCAACCATCACTCCTGTGCTCCAATGGCACGTTGTGTTAGCTAATCCAAGTTAATCATTTTAAAAGGCTAATTGTTCCTTAGAAAACCCTTTTGCAATTATATTTGCACAGCTGAAAACTGCTGTCCTAATTAAAGAAGCAATAAAACGGGCCTTCTTTAGACTAGTTGAGTATCTGGAGCATCAGCATTTCTGGGTTCGATTACAGGCTCAAAATGGCCAAAAACAAAGACCTTTCTTCTGAAACTCATCAGTCTATTCTTGTTCTGAGAAATGAAGGCTATTCCATGCGAGAAATTGCCAAGAAACTGAAGATCTCGTATAAAGCTGTGTACTACTCCCTTCACAGAACAGCGCAAACTGTCTCTAACCAGAATAAAAAGAGGAGCAGGTGGCCCCGGTGCACAACTGAGCAAGAGGACAAGTACATTAGAGTGTCTAGTTTGAGAAACAGACGCCTCACAAGTCCTCAACTGGCAGCTTCACTAAATAGTACCCGCAAAATACCAGAGTTCCTCTGTCCAGTGTCTGTGTTCTTTTGCCCATCTTAATCTTTTCTTTTTATTGGCCAGTCTGAGATATGGCTTTTTCTTTGCAACTCTGCCTAGAAGGCAAGCATTCCGGAGTCGCCTCTTCACTGTTGACGTTTTAGACTGGTGTTTTGCGGGTACTATTTAATGAAGCTGCCAGTTGAGGACTTGTGAGGCGTCTGTTTCTCACTGTTTCTACACTGTATTTCTGATCAATTTGATGTTATTTTAAAGGACAAAAAATGTGCTTTTCTTTAAAAAACAAGGACATTTCTTAGTGACCCCAAACTTTTGAACAGTAGTGTATATACTGTATATATTATACAGGTGAAGTTGGAAGTTTACATACACTTAGGTTCGAGTCATTAAAACTCGTTTTTCAACATTGACATCATTTGAGTCAATTGGAGGTGTACCTGTGGATGTATTTCAAGGCCTACTTTCAAACTCAGTGCCTCTTTGCTTGACATCATGGGAAAATCAAAAGGTAAGGTGTATGTAAACTTCCGACTTCAACTGTACATGTTCCAAACCCACTTTACTACTAGACTAATGTGCTATAACAAACATTAAAGAAATGTATTCTACTTAAATCTGTAAAAAGAACATTATCACAAAACAAACAGCTGGTTGGTTCAACTTATTTACATAAGAATTTAGACCCTTTGCTGTGAGACACGAAATTGAGCTCAGGTGCATCCCGTTTCCATTGGTCATCCATGAGATGTTTCTACAACTTCATTGGAGTCCACCTGTGGTACATTCAATTGATTGGACATTATTTGCAAATTTACACACCTTTCTATACAAGGTCCCACAGTTGACAGTGCAAAAACCAAACCATGAGGTGGAAGGAATTGTCCAGTATAGCTCAGAGACAGGATTGTGTCGAGGCACAGATCTGGTGAAGGGTACCAAAACATTTCTGCAGTACTGAAGGTCCCCAAGAACACAGCGGCCTACATCATTCTTAAATGGAAGATGTTTGGAACCACCAAGACTCTTCCTAGAGCTGGCCGCCTGGCCAAACTGAGCAATCGGGGAAGAAGGGCCTTGGTCAGGGAGGTGACCAAGAACCTGATGGTCACTCTGACAGAGCTCTAGAGTTCCTTGGTGGAGATGGGAGAAACTTCCAGAAGGACAACCATCTTAGCAGCACTCCACCAATCAGGCCTTTATGGTAGTGTGGCCAGACAGAAGCCACTCCTCAGGAAAAGGCACATGACAACCTGCTTGGAGTTTGCCAAAAGGCATCTAAAGACTCTCAGACCATGAGAAACAAGATTCTCTGGTCTGATCAAACCAAGATGGAAATCTTTGGCCTGAATGCCAAGCGTCACGTCTGGAGGAAACCTAGCACCATGCCTATGGTGAAGCATGGTAGTGGCAGCATCATGCTGTGTTTTTCAGCGGCAGGGACTGGGAGACTAGTCAGGATTGAGGCAAAGATGAATGGAGCAAAGTACAGAGAGAGATCCTTGATGAAAACCTGCTCAAGAGCCCTCAGGACCTCAGACCAGGGTGAAGGTTCACCTTCCAACAGGACAATGACCCTAAGCACACAGCCAAGACAACACAGGTGTAAGGACCGACGCTGGATGCGAGAAGCAACTACAGGGAGTGAACATTTAATGGAAAACGGACAACAAACAAAACAAGAAGAGTGTCTGGACGGGGGGAACAAAACTACATTATTATTAGCTGTAAAGCTGTAATCAAGGTAAAGGATGGCTACTTTGAAAAATCGCAAATATAAAATATATTTTGATTTGTTGAACACTTTTTTGGTTACTACATGATTCCATATGTGTTATTTCATAGTTGTGATGTCTTCACTATTATTCTACAATTTAGAAACTAGTCAAAATAAAGAAAAACCCTTGAATGAGTAGGTGTGTCCAAACTTTTGACTGGTACTGTATAATATATACTATTCCTTTATTTAAAAAAAAATTATATGTATGCCTCTTGAGCCCCCCACAGGCCTGGGCCCAGGGGCTTCAGTCTCGGTAAGCCCCTGCATTAATCGGGTCCTGTCCAAACTGGGCTGCACGGTCCTCTATCTTAATAGGTGCTGTTACGTTAGTATCCGTTTATTTTTTACGATTGCAGTTTTGATCCAAATTTTCAAAAACATCTCAATGGTAGCTATTGATTACAACAAAATGACATACAATTAAAAAAGTGAATAAAACATTGAGTCTAATAAAAAAGTCTAACAAAAAGTGAAAACTGTTTTGAGGTTTGGCCAGTCAGATAAAAATCTTAAAAAATCTAGACATCTGGGTTTAGTCAAACAAAAAGAAAACCTTCAAAAATACATTTGATGGCCTCAGTTAGATGGTGATGTGTATGGACAGGAGGCTCCAATGAGAAAGCCAGTCTCTAAGCGGACCTGAGCCAGATGTGACGTCCAGATGAGACGTGGCATAGTGAATGGTCCACTGCACCCTGCCTCTCAGTGCACCCTGCCTCTCAGTGACCCCCAGCTCCTCAGGGTGAGGCGAGGTACATGTGGACCTTCCATCCAGCTCCAGCTGCAGAGGACCACATGTGTTCAGTGTGAAGTCTGCCACCAGAGACCAGGAAGGAACCAGCCAATCCAGAGCCCCCAACTAGACCCCAGGTGAGCTTTGGCCAGCCAAACACTGGGGTGAAATCTGGAGAAGGTCTCACAGGGATCGTATACACAACACTTCTGCAGAACTCATCAGTTGCTGCCAAATCTTGTTAAACTCTCATTCATGCATTTTAAGGACTAGGGTATTGAGTATTGCTTGATTTCAATACTTATGTCAGTATATTGAGCTATCACTGTCTGTATGTACAACAAATATATATATTTCAAATTAAACCCCAGCAACATCCATTTTAAATATAAAATCTAACATTAACAGTTGAACAAAATATAAAATAAAAAAAATCTGATCTACAATAAAAGCAGACTGTGGGATCAGCATCTTCAAGGGTTGCTGTGGTGCTGCAGTGAGAGGTCTCTAGATTGAGCCCATGTAGCCAGACTTCTGACAGACATGACCACTGACTGAAGCCAACTGTCTGAATGAGGTAGGAGAAGACAGGACTCCCCACATGGAGAAAAAAAAGAAAGAACAGGAAAAAAACTAGTGGAAGGTTTTCAGCAGGCAGCCTTCAGACAGAAAGGCTCTGGAGAAAACACCAGAAAGCCATTAACTAACCACAGTATTATCGTGATCTATTTGCTGGAATGAGCTACAGACAGCTAATGAACTAGCTTTAATGTTTTTTTTTTGTTTTTTTTTTCAGAAATGCACCAGTGAGAGCTCATGCTTGTACAAAACAGCATGACAGATCAATGGCTAAATTCCTAAATCAAGGGAAAAGGTTATTCTCCATCTCCCTGGGATTACACCCCCCCACCCCACCATATATCGAAAACCCTCCCCTACCAATTTAAACCAAACAAGTCTCTTTTCCCCCCACTCCTAATTAAGAGAGAGGCGATAGAGCTTTTTTGTCTTCTTGGTTATGCTTGCAATGTTAGTGTGTGGAGTGTGAAAACAGATCTGATGGACTGGTGCCCTCAGCTCTCCCTGATCAGGCTCCAGCAGGTATCTTCAATGATTGACAGCCCACAGGTCAGACGCCCATCTCTCAGACTGTTAGAGGGTGGGCGTTAAAGAGATTTGGAATGCCTGGGACCCTGATTGCTTTATTGCTTGCCTGTCAGAACCATTGTACAGCTCTGTATTATTAGGGCTTGCCATCTCTCACCGTCTGGAAGGCGTCGCGTCTCAGCTCTGCATAAAGAACCACCGCCACACTATTCAAAATCCTCTTTCTCTTTGGCTCAAAGAAAAAAGGCACAGATTTTTCCACAGAATTGCTTGTGTTGGTTTGTCAGATTGTGTCACCAAAGTGTCTCCTGGGAATGGGTTTGATGGCAATGTGCAATATCAAACTGAGATGCAAGATTCTGTTTTGTTTAATTCTTTACAGCCATATCTACATTTGCGTTTTCCAAAATGACAAACTTGAACGTGTCCATGACTTACCTGATATAATCTCTGATTACTTCAAAACGAAGAGATATGCAATTTGCTTTCAGTATACTATTTACATGAATCCATGAACTATCAATATTACAATAATTTTGCTTTTATACACTTTCAACAAAGACTATCACAAAATCAACATTGTCCTGTGTGATAGCCATGTTGCCATCCAATGCCAAAACACATATGAATTAAAGGAAGACTATTTACATATTATATTTGTATTATCCCCATACAATTGAGGCAATTGAGACTACTGAGGCACAAAAAAAAGTCACCCTGGCACACAAAATAAATAGCCTCTTTAGAAGCACCATGCGACAGTATTTGCAATATAAGGGGCATATAGTGCAGATAGTAAGTAATGTACTGTATGATTCACTACGTACAGTACCTACCTGGTTTACAGACTGTACACATAACTTATGATTGCTGTTTTGGTTAGCTGCTCTGAGAATATGATAACCACAATCACTCATCCTGAGGATAGGTTAGTAGGGGACAGTGAACACAATGCTGTACTGACTATGCTTACTTGCAGCACATTGTGCAATGTAGACCGCTTCAGTGGTTTGGTCTGAAGTAATGTTTATCATTACATTTTTTCATTTGACATAGCCTGTAATCATGGCAGGTGCTACTGATTACATTTTAGAGATTTCTCTCTTTTAACTCAAATGTTGCGAACTAAAATGCTGCCTGGGGGCCTGTCCAAACAGTAATTTCACTCCATTGTTCTGCTCTTAGAAATAAAGACTGAGTGTAGAATATAAGAATTGGGATGATAGTACTGCTGCCTAATTATGTTAATTTACATTTTTTTATTTTCTCCTCTTCTGCCAGCTGTTACATTTTTGAGAGACCAATCAAATCCAAAAGTAGATCGCCTTAGTCCAGCATTTAAAACCTTTCCTCGTCAGGATTGGGTAATATAAAAAAGGGACGTTTGAGTATATCAAATGAGCCTATTCCCCGTCTGATCTTATAGCGCCTTCTCTACCACAATATAGAATCCCTTTTGTTCTCCAAACAAATATACACTGGTACGGTCAATGTTGTTTCTATAGACTTCCCCAGTTGAATATATTTTTTATTTCTCCTAATTCCCCAGGCCAAGATGACAGGTTGACAGGTTGTTGAAGGTCATTGGAGCTGTGGCTCCTGGTCCCTCTGGAGCCCAGGCGATGGCCAGGCAGCATCCCAAACGCTCCCGCCTGCTCCGGGCCACAACGGAGACAAGCCCACGGGGGGGCCATGTCCCTGTCTCCGTGGAGACGAGGCGACGGGCAGGCCACGGCTCAGACTCACACCTTTCTGGTCAGCGCCTCCAAGTCTCAGAGGAGACCAGCCCAGCCTAGCAGCAGCAGTCACACACAACTAGTTTTTTCCCCCACTCACCCTCTCTTTTTGTTGTCTTCTTTAATGCCAGTACAAGCACATAGTGAGACGCCCCACCTCCAGTCTGACCTTCCTGCCCTGGCAGCACTACCCCTGTGAGGCCTGCTGGGAACAGTGGTGAGATGTGAGATGAGACCTGCGGTGTGGGCAGGGCCTGAGAGGGGATGGGACGCTCTGGGACAGCCCACGCTGTCTGTGGATCATGCTCCATTATGTTTGTATTGGGTGTGTGAATCCACCATTCCCAAATGCCGCCTCCTTAAAGATCTTTTCAATTCATTTCAAAATTGGCTGTTGCTGTGAGACAGGCTGGCCTAATTCAGTTCATTATCCCTGCTGATATACTGTATACCCCCACTTTCGGTTGGTATTCGTGTCATGTCTTTGTATCTTATTACATCTACAATGTAATACTGTGACTATGTTGTGTATCAAATACAGTATTGAAATGTGTTTACAATGACAGACCGCTTTCTTCAATCCATGTTCACAACAGTAGGCCTATTGATTTTGAGCAAGCCACGACTCTGTTCTTCTATGTCCTGATCTGAGAAATAAGTGTTAACCCCTTCATCCCTTTACCCCAGTGTGTCCTTACTGGAAGCCATATTGATTTGGTTTTTGGGAGCGTCCTCCCATTGCCCATGCCCTTTACCGCTGAGACTCATCTAATTGTTTATCTCTGGACACTTTCCTGTCTTCACTCCCTTCTGTCTCATTATGTGCCAAGATTTGACAAGTCAAGTCTCCCCACACTCTCAAATCTCGCTTTACAACATGTCGCTCGGCAGAACACTACAGATGGCTTGCTTCTCAGCAGACCCTCCCACATGGAACGCTACAAACATGACAACAGAAAACACTTGCTAAAATACACAAAGATCGACACATAACCACCCACTATGGACCTGACTACACACACGTCACAAAGACAAGCAAACACAACCAGATCCCCACACAGTAATTGCAGACACATTGATTCTACCATAAATGTGCTGACAAACGTTGAAGAACACTTGATACTTGAAAAGGAAAACTAGAAGGAGATCTTTAGTTAATGTTGGCAATAGTGATATTGAAATAACAACACCACCAGCTACTTGCCAGAGCTACTTTGTTACATATTCGGAATTATATTATTCTCCACTTGTAACTGTCCAACTGTCTCTCACTAGGCACAAAGGGAACATCTGTGTTACAGGCTGAGTCTTTTGACTAGCGTTCTTATTCTTTCTTTTTTAATTTATTGTTTTCTCACCAGCATTCAAATGCTTTCAGGCCCAAGAAAGCCCTCGGTCAGTATATATCAGTGAGTTAACTGCACAGAAGAGGGCTAAATCAATAAGCACATTCTCCGAGAGGAGCCAGAGAGAGAAGAGTTGGAGGCAGGCGCTGGGGAGAGAGGCAGGGAGCAATCAGAGCTCTGTGGATCTGTGTAGCTTCAGGAGCAGATCGATGCTCTGACAGGAGCTCCGCTTTGTTCTCTCTCCCTGCTCAGATGTTACACGTGCTTTACATGATTGCTTAAAGGTTTTTGTTTGCCTACTTGTGTTTGTTTGTTTGTCATTTTTTGTTCTGTCTATTTAAACTATTCCCCCGTTGTCCATTTTGTTAGTAAGGTAGTGGACTAGGCCATGTCCGTGTATTTATCATTGAGTATGACTCACATAAATAACAGATATATAGATATTTAGATTGTGATCATTGTAATAAACTGCAACACAATCTGCTATTCAAAATTTCAGGATATATAACATACACTACATCACAATTAGCTGATTTCTGCATTCTCTCCACAACGATTAAACACAAGTTAATCCTGTTTGTAGAACTACGAGTTCTAAATATTGATGAACATTACCCAGGCTCTCTATATCTCAACAAGGGAGTAATGAGACTCAAAAAGTGATTGACGCTTGTGTGTAAGTACCCACACAGAGAGGGCATCCTTGGGGTTTATTCCAAATTGAAGGGCAGTTTTCTTCTGACTGGAATGGTCTTAGACATCCTTTGTAATCTTCTTAGTCTCAAGGAATTTTTCTTCATCATTCTTCTGAATTCCCGACTGCTTATGCCATTTCTCACATGGACACCTAAACCAAGTTAAGCAGTTGCCTCTCCAAATAAGCTTTCCAAAATTACTCCTAATAAGAACTTGTGAGTGTAGGCTGCTCCTCTGAAAGGTGTTGACCGCAAAGGACAAGTAGGTGTCAATAGATCTGGCCATAGCGCCTATGGGACGTTGAAAAGCATGAGCTCCTTTCCAAGGCTTAATAAGACAGCACAGATGCGCCCTTGTCTCAGCATAGCTCTGTGTCTCATTGTACTTTGGCCTTCCAACCCTGCTAGCACAGGACCAGTATTGCTTTGGCCGTGTGAGAGGGTCTCATTAGGACAGCCAAAGGAAAAGCGGGGTCAAGGTACATAAAAGGTACCCCGAGCTAAGGAGCATGCCTCTAAGATGAGCTGGGAGCTCTACCACGTCCTAGTGCCACTCCTCTAGACCTCTGGCCCTCCCCGCCGTGACCTTCTATCGCCACCATTATTTGATGAAGCGGAGCATGATAATTATTTTGCGTGGATGGAGAAGGGGGCACAGTTTGAAAGGAGTGTGTCACTCTGAGGGAAAGGATAGCAGGGGATGACAGAAAAGAGAAAAAAATCTGAAAAAAGATCAAAAGCAGCCCTTTCACTTTTCAGGCTCCAAAGAGGAGGAGGAACAATAGGGCCTGGGGTCTCCTGTCCTCTCTGGCAATTAGACTCAGCTGATGAAGTGAAAGGGATGAATGGCAGGGTTCAAGGCCTTCTCTAGGATTCACACAACAGGGTGTGTTTTTACCGTTCTTCTCCTTTATCTTCATCTCCCTTCAGAGTGGCAGAAATGCAGCTGAAATATTTCCAAAATGAAGACAATGTGGTCCAAGATGCCAAATCTTAATCATGAGGGCTGATGAGATTGAGGGGGTGTAAGAGTCTGTGATGAGGAATCTTTGCACATTACCAAAATCACACTTATTAGAAACTACTTTTGTTTCACATACACTTCTACAGGTTGATCTATCTGTTTAGGTAAATTAATAGTTTTTACTTAATTCTGGATGGAAAGGTACAATACCAAAGTGGTTAAAGCAGCTGGTACTCACATGTGGCAAATTGTTAAGACGTGTGAATGTGTTGACTTATTTGGAGATATACTGTACCTGACAGAGGGAGGTGGCCAATTAAAAATCAATTTCATTACCATTTGATTGAATTTCTGCCTCTGTTTCAGATACAAAGTAGTGTTATAGTAACGTATAAGCCGGTATAAGCCAGTACATGTTTAAAACCTATAAATTTACTTATTTTAAACGTAAAATGAACAAATAAATGTAGCTAAAACATTGAAACAACACTGAGGTATCCAACTGACTCTTTTTGACCTTTACTCCAGCTCTTCAGTATCATTCTTTCTACTCTACTTAATGTTACCCAAACTCAATTTAGCATGAGGGAAGTTTTCTCCACCCCCCTCGGCCTGTTTTCTCAGCCATTGTTAATACAGTATATGGCGGTAAATGGCCCCAGAAGCCCAAACCATGCCGCCACACTGCACTAAAACCTTAAGATGCTTAGTGATATTCTTTAATCTGGCCCACTGATGTGTTTAAAGAAGCGATTCAGCTTTTCCAAACTTTGAGGGTTCAAAGTCTCAGAAGCATGGTGTCAGAATGCCAATGAGCTAAATAAAGAGTAGCCAAAATGGGCTTTGGGGGATTTGAAACTTAGGCCCCTTGAATCCCTTTGATCTAAACAGAATTACGGCCAAAATAATGCAGAATATCACATGCCAGGCACTGGGATTCTGCCAGAATATTCCCTATTTGGCATGTAGAATACAACGTTCCCGGTTCAATATGGAATGGTCAATATGAACTACATGTGGATTTCATCTAAATTGGATAGTTTGAGGTTCTTTGGAGAGAATATTCTTATGAGATTAGAGGATGGCCCATCTGAATGTTGTTGTATTGACCATCTCTAAATTAAACCTCCCACTGTTCTTTCATTCCCAAGACCTCCATGTGAAAATACATGTCCTTTCAGATGAGCAAGTTGCCCTGGTGCTGGTTTTGGCATCTTCATATATGACCTTCTCCCCAATCTTAATGCAATATCAAAGTCTTGCTAACATTATCTCAGATGGATAAATCACAAAAAATAACCCATTTCCTGTCATAAACAGTTATGGAATCATACAATTAAAAACAGCTATGCACTAAGGGTAATACAATTCATTTCTGCTCTTTCTATCACATATTAGAATATGTGCCAAAATATAAACATTCAAATGAGCTAATAATCAAATATGGCATTAATTAAAACCATCCATTATAATGGCTTTTTATATTGTTACTGAAGCATAGATGATACCTAATTATCTGACTGTCAATGACATGAAACACTCAGGGACAGCAATATCAACAACTGATTACAGTTAGTAACAGAGGCACATATAATGTTAAAGTCAACATAGCAGAGTGAAATAATATCAAATGTTTTGAAGGACTACATATTTCAACTATAATTGTGATGCCACTTCACCTTTTGTTATACGTAGGAGGAAATTAATATAATGTGCTTTGCAATTAAAAATATCAACTTAAAAGTTTATATATGATTACATACACTTTTTGCTCACACAATTGAGGGTGAAAATGTCAAACTTTTATAATTCAATCTCTAATTACCATAATTCAACACACTAATCTCTTTGCCAAGACACAGAAATTAGGGTGTTCACTACGGTCAGGGAACCAGATTATTACCCCCCGGCCCAAACACGTCACATTGCTTTTCTAGGGCAAAGCTCCCAGTGCAAAAGTTTGACAGAGTTTTTAAGGACAATCAAATGTGAATGGACTTAATTCCAGATACAATATACTCCTGTCATATACTGCAGCTTGAGAAAGTACTTTCAAATAACTAAACAACAGGGGTGCCTGGAAAGGTCAACACATTATAGCCAGAAACTTTAGCAGGTGTCATGAGAATTGACTTTTCTTCAGAACAGCATTTGTATATGTGTTTCCTTTTTTACATGATTTTCAAACTTGACAAATATGCACCAAGTTAAAATCCACAGATAATGAACAAAAAGCCAGGACTCAATATTCCGTTTAGTAACAAAGGGACAGATCAATTACAATACTGCTAAAGAAAAGGGGAGTAGGGACTTGCCAGATAATGTCCATCTTGTTTTAATTGTCCACATATTTTTATTTTTCTAGGCGACATGGCCATTACTTCACAGTCACCACTTATCAGAAGAATCTCACAGGATTAATGGTTTCACTTCTGCTTGTAAGAAAGGTTTAAATTGTCCGGATTATCACTGCAAGAAAAAAAGAATGGTTATTTGTCATTGTGTTAAGCAGTGAGAGTGAGTAATCTAACAAAACACTGAGTTAAGCACACTACTAACCCTTCAGGGGAATGCAGCCAGGTTGAATGGGATACACATGTCAGACAGGCTATGCACAAAGCTGTGACTTCTCTTGCCTATCATGTCAAACGTTTAGGCTAAAACTTTCCAGAGACATTCACAGAACATATTGTGTTGAATGTTGAGTCTGATTGTTAGCTATAGTTAGTTCAATTTATGTGGCAAGAAGCTAAGTAACATGATGGGAAGTCTTAAGTTGATTGATTCTCAGGCAGATAATAATTCTTACCGTTCAGGTCCAAGGTAAAATTGATGGTCTGGATTGAATTTGAGACTTCCCTCCACAACAAAGACAGTCAATAGTACTGAATAACCACAATACACACTTGCAAAAAAAATACGATATTCAAGAAGTTATACAGTATGTTTTACAATCCACAAAAAGCACAATGTGTGTTTATAATTTTAGCAATAATGCTTCATTACTTAGCTAAACTAACAGAGGTATTTACAAATAAAAGCTATCAACAGCATGCAACTTAATGGTCTGTGTTTTAAAAGTAAGCCCATATCCATTCATACAGTAATAGCCTAATGAGAAATAGCCTATTCCTACCCACATCATAATACCGCTTGTAGTATTGTGACTACTACTGTACAACACGGTTGACACAGGTCTTATCTGGTTGATTCAAAGTGAGTACCTCTCCAGTGCTCTCAGGACCATGGTGTCCACAACTTCCCCTCCTTACCTTTAAGTCAACAACTGATCTAGACCTGGGAAACTAGAGTGGACCCTTGAGCCAATCAATATCTTTACTCGATAAAATAAGTGTCAAGAAGAAACGAAAACAGACACTACATCTGTCAGAGGCTAGAATAGTACATCCATTATATAAGAAGTCTGGATGACTGAAACCTTGTCTATATCTTATCAAAAACCTCACTACAGTCTCATGAAAAATGTTCAGGGACTATCTCAAAAGAAAGTACAACTATATTAAAATGAGAATAAATTAGTGTATATATTTTTTTATATATTCTGATATGTGATTTATGATTAGAAAAGTAGCTATGTGGTATCAAGTTTTTATTTATATTAAATTCAACAACTGTAGCCACCACATTTCACAGATAGGGCTGGAGTTCCGGAAGGCAGATTTTTCCTATGGCAGAGTCTCTGTACATTTGTACCGCCAAGGTACCGGCATTTACCTCTCCCTTTAATCTACTACATTATTTTTCTTGTCTGTCTCTTTCCTAGTATCTATTAGCCACTCTCTACTATCTGTTTGAGCTGTATTTTTTCTCCTTTTTTCCCATGAATGTTTTATATATTGGTGGAGAATGATTGTTCACTGCAATGAGGCCGGCCCCAGCCTCAGTAAGACAAATTGCTCCAGAACGCCTAAATGGCAGTCAATGATAACTCACTGTAAGGAGAGTAAGTGACTTCCAATGGAGTGGATGGGGGACGGAGAGTAATGGCAGAGCACAGGTGAAAAATAGATGTTTGGCTCTGTGTAATTACTCCATTAGGGGGCTCTCTGTTAATTTACCAAACCACAGCAAGTGTTTTTACAGCGTCCAGGAAAAAAGTACTGCGACTGGACCAAGAGGAGTCCCACAAGTCTTAACAACACCCTATCAAAAAAGACTTTATGAAGTGTTAACTAATGGCCACATATGTACTCTATGTATGGTCTAATAGCACAAACAACAGCTACTCCACAGTTAAGTTCACTCATAGATGTAAAGATAAAGTTAATGTATTGACTTGACCAATGAATGGCTGCACATGTTTAGACAGCTTTAACCTCCACATCGCCCGCAGTTGAACGGATCAGCTGTGAAACATTCAAATTTAGGTTAGCTATAAAAATGGACAAACGAAAAACTATCCATTAGATATCAGCACCCACGCCCTGCCCATTCCCAGACAAACATAATGATCACCATTCTTTGGACTATTTGGTGTCAGGCAGCAATACAGCCTGTAGCAAACTAGACAAAGGAAGCATGAAAAAAATGCTGCAATATGGTCTTAAGAGTTTTGTCTGACCATACAATCTGCTTTGTTAAGTCAACTTTTAAAACACTGCTAAGAGCGGTGCCCACGGCTTTATCACTGAATCTCAGATTGACCTTGGACTCGTCTCTTACAGTACTTCCCATCTGTTAGGGTCCCATCCCGGGATGCATCCCGACGGGCTTGGGCTTTAAATCTGCTTTGCTTTCTTTCAGCTATCAAACCTTCATAGGGGGCTATCTTATTGGTATACTGGGTGAAGTACTGCAAGTGCAAAGGAGTTTCAGTCTGGGACCTTATTCAGAGTGTGAAATCTTGACCATTGTTTGTATAATATGGCTGGGGACGATTATGTGGTCCAATGCTAATCCTTCACCAGCTATGTAATTTGTAGAAAGGAGTGTTACTGTTTCCCGACTTGTCGCATGTTTCAAACTTGTGTAACTGATTTGCAGGTAATGAACATTACTAAAGAGTGAAGGCTATGTGTGTGTGTGTGAGAGTGAGTGAGTGAGTGAGTGAGTGAGTGAGAAAAACATTATAGAAATATAGATTGAAGTGAGGAGACATTTGCTTTGTTGAACACCATACCATATTGTCCTGTGAGGGTCTATCAACAAATTATATCTTACAATACATCTGTGACTACATTGATGATGCTGAATATACTGTATAAACTAGGCTATAAAAGCTGTAAATTACACTATAATAGTAATTCTAATCAAGCTTCACATTAGTGTGTCTTATAGGCCTACATTATAGTGCCATATTCCTGCATTGTATGTGCTTCCATGCGCACGCGCTTATAATTTACAAACAAGGCCGAACCTGGACCGTGTTAAGGCCACCCCAGAACAGACAGTAGGAAAAATGAATTACCCACTATTTGAAAATAATCTATTGTAAATTGTTGTGTGTATTGGTGCATTGACTTACTGTTTGACTGTGTCGGCGGTAGGTAGGTGAATGAATCGCTAACAACTCATACACAGAGTTATCTCCACCCTTACACCATGTTAAAAAAAATATGCAGTGCCCTGATGAATCATTCATTTCTTGTTTATAAAGTCTTGTATGCAATGCTTAATATGTATACTCGACATAAGCATGGTATGTGGATTTCACCTACCTGCAGTTTCATTTTAAATAACTGTTGTTCACTCTCCCGATCATTGTTCAACTGTTTAACACATACATGACACCGTGCATTTGCTAAAGGAAGGATTCAAGCTTCCAACTCTCCTTCACGCGCATGTCTAACTTAAAAATGCGGACTACGGCGCCGCTCAGTGGACATAACTGTACAGTCCGGTCCATCAACGTGATTTCCTACTGTTCCGCGCTGATGATTCTGGATTTTGTTCCGTGTTGTCAATAATGACTTTAATGATCTGCAAATTGATTTATAGTCGAAAAACTGAAGCATCATTGCCTACTCAGTAAGACTACTGGGATATTATGGTTCAAGTTTATGTTTTTTATGTTCGGTGGATTTACTTTTGAAGGCCTAAATAATATTATTGTAGTTTCAAAAAACATTAACGGAGGATAGTTCTGCAGCCTCGCAAGCAACAACGTAAGTAGCCTAATATTACGTATTTTCTTGTTTTATATTGCACATTTGATGAAGGCTACAGTGGATTTCTACATAACTTTACACTAACCAGAGTAGCCTACTACTTTCCAAAAAGTGTTATACAAACATGAAATAAAATGTAATGTGCAATTTATAATTTAAATAAAGTTATTAAAGGTATGCATGACAGTTTATAGGTAAGCCAAAACTTATTATATGTCTTAACCCAACATGTTAATTGTCAACACTCATTCATAATATTTAAATTCATACATATATTTTCGTTTTGTGAAATAGGTCATATTCACATTGTAATCTATCCAATTTTGCACCTGACCATTTGTTATTCACATAGCTCTTGTGGTGTGTGGTGTGTGGTGTGGTGGTGGTGTGTGTGTGTGTGTGTGTGTGTGTGTGTGGTGTGTGTGTGTGTGTGTGTGTGTGTGTGTGTGTGTGTGTGTGTTGAAATAACATACACTTTATATAAAGTATCAGCACAGCAGCCATATTTTCATAGTATCAGAAGCCTTGTTTGAATCCACACTTATCTTCAGAAAAGGATCCTCTGTGAGCATAGTGCAGTATTTTATGAGTGCAAAACCCCCAATGTGGAACAGTGTGTGTTCTGACCTGTTTAAAAAGCAAGGTTTACCTTGGTTAGTTTTGATTGATTAATTAATAACAGATCATTGAGCATGCATGCTGAGATCTAACTGAGGCCCGGCCCATGACAGAGTACGGGTTAGGCTGCTGCCTTGCTCTGGGTGTAATTGTGTGTGGCTAGGTGGCCTCCTGCACTGCAAGGGAGGGAGAGAGCCTGCCTCCTGCTCTCTGGAGCAGCCTGCCACAAAATGCTCGCAAGCACCTCCCTATGCTAACACCTAACTACAGAGAACAGAGAAAGACTGCAAACACTCAATGGTTTCTCTCGCCATATGGAATTGTGAAGGAACCATCTCATTAGGTAATGCTGTACATGTATAAATTAAATATAGTCTGCTTTTCGTGAAAGTTTTTGTGTCCTGAAAATAGTATTACCCCTCAAATATAATTTTGACAATTGGTTGGACTTAAAACATATCCTTATTTTGTAACCATTTACACATTTATGTTCTAGTAAATTGGTATTTTCCATTTTATTTAAGCCATTTTTTGCTCTAATATAATTCTGTCACAGTTGAATTGTCTTTAGATTAAACATCTGTTTCCATACAAGGTGCATGATTTGTTGTCCCATATCCTCCACTACCACAACTGGTTAGCCTGCATTGGTGCCCTTTTGTGCACAAGCAACAAACGAGTTCACAGCGTCTGTGGTCTAGGCTTCTCCGGGTTTCCGTTGCAATAGATGGGCTACCCTTTATCTCATGCTAATGTAGCACAGAAAATATATCTGCCTTTAAAGACACGACAGTCTGTTAAAAAAGGCTTTGCCGAGCATTTGAAGTCATAAAAGTGACAGAAGACTTCAAGAGGAAGACCCCAGACTGGCAGTCTTTAAGATGAGTGAGAGGAGAACAGGCGACATGCTTTTTCTTCCCATCCAGAGGAATATTCTGTGGCCAAGCTTGATTGTTAGAGATGAAGGACAGGCTGAGAGGATGTGGAATTGTTAAGTCCTTGAATCCTTTCACCAAAGCCTTCCATAGTAACATTATTCTGCTCTTCGTTTCTACAGTATGCAGTTGAAGGTGCATCCTTGTCCTTGATATATATATTTTTTTCTTTTCAGGATTAGCTCAACTTGAGATGCATTCAGACTGATTATACGAATGGAAAAATAATACATACGATTTCATATCAACCACCCAACTCATCAGAATTATTTCTTATTTTCAAATTTAAGGTGATGAACTATATAGACGTAAAAGCAAATAAAATTGTCATTCTCCACACAAAGATATTAATATCTTATACTCTAACACATGACACTACATTTCTGTCTTAACTCAAAAGCGACTTACTGAATGATATTTGGAATTATATTGCATCTCAGTGTACTATTTGTGAGCGCTGGGTGCAATCTGTGCCATAAACCAGCTTTGTGGTGTTATGTGACACCCTGAGCTTGGATTCAGGACCTCTGCACCCTGAATGTTGCCTGCCACTAAAACCCTCCACGTGAAAAGCTGTGTTTCATTTGTAGCTCTGCTATCCATTATTGTCAGCATATTTGATAAGTCCTAAACCCTAAAATGAGTCCCAAATGATTTCAGACTAGACTGAATATTGCACGGCAGGAGGCTGAAAATGAGACCTTCCCTCAAGAGAGTGCCTGCAGCGCGTTCTACATGGTGCAGAACCGGGTGGTTTCATGCTGCGTGAAAACACACTCTTTGACCATGCAATTATATATTTATTAACAACTCGTAGTTGTTGTTAGTTGTAGAAAAAAAGAGGGAGGAGATGTAAAACTGCAGTGAAAATAAGGGTGGCCTTGTAGTTTTGTGGGAGGAAAGATTAGTAACAGCGCCGACATCAGAGTGCAGAACGTAATCAGTGACTCATAAAATAAGGAGTTTTCTCACCCTCTCAGAAGCAGGCACACAGCACAGGGAAACTGAGTTGTACAGCTCAGAGTCACAGGCGTAGTATGGGAGTGGCATCAGGTTCAGTAGAGGAAGCAGGCACACAGCACAGGGAAACTGAGTCGTACAGCTCAGAGGCACAGGCGTAGTATGGGAGCGGCATCAGGTTCAGTAGAGGAAGCAGGCACACAGCACAGGGAAACTGAGTCGTACAGCTCAGAGGCACAGGCGTAGTATGGGAGTGGCATCAGGTTCAGTAGAGGAAGCAGGCACACATCACAGGGAAACTGAGTCGTACAGCTCAGAGTCACAGGCGTAGTATGGGAGTGGCATCAGGTTCAGTAGAGGAAGCAGGCACACAGCACAGGGAAACTGAGTCGTACAGCTCAGAGTCACAGGCGTAGTATGGGAGTGGCATCAGGTTCAGTAGAGGAAGCAGGCACACAGCACAGGGAAACTGAGTCGTACAGCTCAGAGTCACAGGCGTAGTATGGGAGTGGCATCAGGTTCAGTAGAGGAAGCAGGCACACAGCACAGGGAAACTGAGTCGTACAGCTCAGAGTCACAGGCGTAGTATGGGAGCGGCATCAGGTTCAGTAGAGGAAGCAGGCACACAGCACAGGGAAACTGAGTCGTACAGCTCAGAGTCACAGGCGTAGTATGGGAGCGGCATCAGGTTCAGTAGAGGAAGCAGGCACACAGCACAGGGAAACTGAGTCGTACAGCTCAGAGTCACAGGCGTAGTATGGGAGCGGCATCAGGTTCAGTAGAGGAAGCAGGCACACAGCACAGGGAAACTGAGTCGTACAGCTCAGAGTCACAGGCGTAGTATGGGAGTGGCATCAGGTTCAGTAGAGGAAGCAGGCACACAGCACAGGGAAACTGAGTCGTACAGCTCAGAGTCACAGGCGTAGTATGGGAGCGGCATCAGGTTCAGTAGAGGAAGCAGGCACACAGCACAGGGAAACTGAGTCGTACAGCTCAGAGTCACAGGCATAGTATGGGAGCGGCATCAGGTTCAGTAGAGGAAGCTGGCACAGATTGATTCATGAACTGTCAATACTGCTGGAAATCAGATCCCAGTGGTTGGAGATTAGCCTCCAGCAGTGGCTGTGATGTCGCGCATGATGCCATAGGTGTGTTAAGTCACACTGTAGACAAGAAAACAACACGTGTGATTATTTACTTGGTAAAGTGACATATTTCAGTGTTTCTGTTTCATTGATGGACATATTGGTGCCCAGTATAGGTATCACAGTATGGTCTTTCAACTCTGGGATAAAATCCAGGATTAAAAAAAATCATAGCTTTACATTTGAAGTCATCTCCCCGAAATATGGTATATTCTTAAAATGCAGTTATCATTAGGCACTAACATTTACCATATAGAGCTTTAGCTTGATTGAACTTTATTCCACAAGGTTGAGCCAACGACACAATTTTCTCCCAAAAGTAAAGATTTCAACTGGGAAAAGTCAAACAACAAAGCACGACTTAATCATGGAAACTTCAACACACTCTGACCTTTGGGAGGGATCCATATCTCTTTTTCTAGAAGAAACGATGACAATGGCAAGCAGTTGTGTGTCCTTTGTGTTTTGTGGAGATATTGAGTGTTTGAAGTGTTAACACTGACACTAAGCCTCTGGGGGCGAACGGGTGAAGGAGGCGTGTCACACAATGGGATGGGACTTGGATCTTTGCTTCCAGTCCTCTGACCTCTCACCCTGGCTGGTTTTCAGGGTTGCAGTAGCCTGAGTCCTTGGGGCCAGTGTCTGCTTTGATCACATCATGAATTTGCTCGCATAAAGTATTACTTAGTATATAATAGGAGGTACACACACTTAAAATGCTCTAGTACATACAGTATATACTGTATTACCACAAATTATAACAACTGAAATACTTGTTTTATGTTAATTGTATAATAGTTCTGATCATGTAAATAGAATATGTCATCAGAATTTAGATTAAGATGCCTAGAACTACAGAATGTAATAACTACAGATACAGTATACATTTTTAGGAAGATTTTCAATTTACTCTTTGCCTCTCAGTAAGGCTTATTTTTAGCTGTATAGAGACCCAAATGTCTTGGCAAACCAGTGAACATTCCTTGTCATGGAAATGACCTTTGTAAATGATTATTAGAACTTTGGATGACCATGTTTTCGCATAATCCTTCTATATTATATGCCTCCAGTCTCCAATGATCCATTGAGGCCACACATAAAACAGTGGGCCATCTGCACCTGGAGCATGGCTATCAGCTGTATTTTTTTCTCTCTTTGGTTTAGCTTTTTCCTGCTTGTGTGTAGCCTGACCCTGCACTTCCCTTTTCAGGCTACAGAAGCCAAACCAAAGGGAGCTTTCAAAGGGGACTGTCTGCTCGAATCAAGTCAGGGGCCTTTTTAGAATCGGTTCAGAGATCATAGCAAGTTGAAGTCGGGGAAGAGGATGACCCTCTCCTCCAGGCTTGATGGGATCTTGGCCCAGTCAAACCCAGCAGGGCTCAGTCTCTGGACAGCTCCGTCTCTGCAGGCTTTGACTCTGTGATAGTGGGAATGAAAGAGGGCACCAAGAGAGCAGCAGTTCTGATGTGTCAGGCTCAATGTCCTGGCAGTCTCACAGAGCAAACTGGGCAAAGCAAAGGACACAGCCAGCAGGCACAGGGCCAGAACAAGACCCCAAGATTGTGCGACATGTCATCTAATGGCTGTCCTTTTGTTTTAAGTTTATGCATCCAGGATGAGTTGGGGCCAATGATGAAGGTCAGCGTTCATGAGACAAAGAGGAAGTCCTGAACCGGATATACAGTACATGCAGTACAGCATAACAGATATGTCAAAGATGCATAGTTCAGAGTACAGGTCACATATGGATAAATGTCATTGTACTCATGTCAAGTTGCATATGGGATAATCAGAGTCTTATGATTTCTTATTTTAATTTCTATTTAGTTGATTAGCTGTCGTACCTAACTCCTTGAATCCTTTTCTTTGGTGGTGACCATGCTGTAAACTGCACTCAAAGAGACTGATTTGGTTTTCAAATGTATGTTGTGTACAGCAACTGAGCATTTGGCTGCAGTCCCACACTTTATTGGTGTGTAGATTAAGCATATCAAAGGCTGGGGACTCCAGGTTTTTACTCACTGTAAATGTTTCTGCAGGTTGTGATGGTAGGGAGCTAACAGTCGTCTTGTTGACTCACAGGATTATTCCCTCTGTGTTTCTGACCCTGCCCTGCTTGACTTGGGTTCCCCCTACCCCCCCAGATCCCTGCATTCATTAAGATTACGTATTTACTTAAAGCCCTGCGTCTCTTTACATAATGGCTAGTAGGTTTCGTGGAATGGCACTGTGTGTTTCAAGTGCTCAGCAGTGGGGAGAGGACTGAATTTTAAACATGGTGTGCCTCGCCTTGCCTTGGCGTTGACCTTGCTCAAAAAGCCCAGTGATCTCATTCTTCGCTTCAGTAGAATGCTGCTGATTCTCTCTGTTGCGCTGTTACTCCTGTTAGAAAGGAGCTCTGTGTTGGCTGACAATGGCATATCACTGCAGGCAACTCTCTCTCTCTGTCTCTGTATGCTCAACGAAATAAGAGGGAAGGAAAATGGCTAATTTCATAATGCTTTGATATGGAGACTGACCTGTTTAAGTACTTGAAAGAGAGAAATTAACCACAGGAGAACATAATCCAACTGTATTTTGAAAATCATAGACCGAAAATATGAGGGCGAGGTGAGGAGGGGGGTAGGATTCCTTGTTTAACTGTGGCAGTCTATCCCTATGGTTATTAGCAAAGACGGTGCATAATGTGTATGGTTGCTGCTGTGCAATTCATATTTGGATGCAGATAAGTATTGACAGTGATGTTCTAAATCCTAAAGAACATTTCATACTGTAGCTGACTCAGCTAATTGAGTGACTGTCAGTGACTGACATAACAAGAGAAAAACTGTTGATGCACGTGGTTGCACGTGGGTGAAGTGGTTTTTGGGGGGCAGCGGACTCTTTTCGTTGCGTCACACCCAGAGAGGAAGTCCGCCTTGTATCGTGTATATCCACTAGGGGCTCGGGGAGCCAGAGTAGCTTACTGAGCAAGAGGGGCCAAGGCAGTCTTTTTAACTAGCTAGTGATGACATTTGAACTTCCGGATCCGGTGTTATATACCTGTGTACAAATGCTAGATATATCTCAGGCTAGTCTGATGATTTACGACTACTTTTTAGCCACAGAAGCAAGTATGTCTCTTTTTGAATTGCAATTGCAGGAGCTTTAACAGCAAGAGTTTGAACTGCTACTCACTACTCAGGAGTAGAATAATAAAAATACTGAGAAATGCAAGTTCGTCCACTGAACACTACAAGAGGGGACGATGGAGAATACACGTCTCTTGTCCAACCTATGTGAAGCATTGATGAGGAAAGACATTTTCAATACTTTCAGATGTCGGTTGCCAGATTTGACCACTTGCCACTCAAATCTCGCACAAGAGAACTCACAGCTTGCCCGTAAGTGCTGCAGAAAGGCAGTCTGTGACCCTTGGGTTTTTGGTGAGTGGCAGCACACAGCAAAGTATCGCTAAGCTAGGAATCTCTACAGTTTGTGCCATTGTCACAGAAGTGTGCCAGGCTATCTGACATGTCCTGAATGAGAATTTTGTTGCTTATCCCTCCGTGGTACAATGGGCAGAAATCGCCAGAGATTTTGGGGATCGTTTGAATTATCCGTTTTGTGCAGGAGCTGTCGACATCACGTTCGGATCCGAGATCCGACAAACTCGGGAAGCGATTACTACAACTACAAGGGCTTTTTCTCAATGATCTTGATGGCAGTCTGTGATGCAAGACACCCACCATATCCAGGTAAGATAGACTAAATACATGTGACTATATATACATATGATGTGAAAATTATACCAATATAGACGTTGTAATGATATGCCTCACATAAAAGTGATCTCGCCTCCCAATAAAAGGATGGAAGCCTATATCCAAAGCATAGGCTACAAAGTTGTTACAGTACACATTTGAGGGCTCCTGAGTGGCGCAGCGGTCTACGGCACTTCATCTCAGTGCTAGAGGCATCACTATAGACTGTGGTTCGATCCTGGGCTGTATCACAACTGGCCATGATTGGGAGTCGCATAGGGTGGCGCGCAATTGGCCCAGTGTTGTTAGGGGAGGGTTTTGCTGGGGTAGGCAGTCATTGTAAAATAAGAATTTGTTCTTAACTGACTTGCCACGTTAAATATTTTTTTAAATAGCCTTCATGTTCCTGTTCAATACTAATGACCTAGATGACTACTGTTCAATACTGGCCTTGATGACGCCAAGAAGATCTATAACTACCACCACTCAAGAGCCTGGAAAATGTCAGAGAACTGCTTTGGGATCCTTGCTGCAAGATCAAGGTTCCTGGGACAAACCCTTGAGGTTGCCCCAGAGAAAACGGAGACCATTGTGAAGGCCTGTGTGACCAACCACAACCACCTTTGCACAACAGACACTGACAACACAGATTCATCAACACGGTACGTCCACCCCACGTATGTTGACCACTCCACACCCACTTCCAGGAGAGTTGAGACCGGTGGTACAAGAGGACATCAGTTTCCTGGACCCAAGAAGCATGTCGGCAGACAGTGCATCCAAAGTTGCTATAGACATACGCAACAACTACAAGGATTACTTCCTCAAATCAAGTGTCTTTCCAGGATGCTATAATCATGAGTGGCACCCTACAGTAAATGTTGGAGTGTGGTTTGGAAAACGTGTGCACATACTTTCTCTTCTTCTGGTTGATGACCATTTGTGTCAAGTTGTGAGCTACAAACTTGGTTTTGCTGTTTGGATTAGCAGTTTTTCTTACTTATTCACACTTTACAAATCACAATAAAGAGTACTACAAAGACAGTCACTTCATCCTTGTTTTAGTTGCTCATATATTTTTGGGGAGGCTAGACCATCAAGACATTTACCTAACCTTGTTATGTGTAGTGGCCTTTCAATGACAACTTTCCTGCTATGGTATATAGGTAAGAATGCCTGTCCAGCTGTAGACAAGGCTAGACCCTCAAGACATTAACCTCATCTACATAACACAAGGTTGTACATGGTCATGTGTAGTGGCCTTTCAATGGAGACCTTCCTGCTTTGGTACATGGGTGAGTGTCAAGCTGTAGACAATAAGGACAGACTCCTAAGACATTAACCTCATCTACATGACTCATGTAGAAAGCAGTACACGTTTACTGAGTGACTGATTCAAAACAGTAATATTTTCTGTCCAAATAAGTACAAATAACCAGGCAAATACATTTGCAGACCTTTTATTTACTATCACAAGAGGAAAATAGTGCAATGTAATACAGAGGTGAAAGTGTGATGAAAAGGGAAATAAGAGAAAAAACGAAGTACCACCAGTAACATGTGAATAACGAAATAAGTATAAAAAACATGCAAAAACCCCCAGTAAATTACCCACCACCCTAATGCATGAATAAGAAAAAAAGCACAACAGTATTGGGGTGAGACAAACAGGAGATGTTTATCAGCAGACACCATCCATGGTACCATGACGTCGTAGACGGTCTTTGCTGGACACTGCTGCTGTTTCTGTAACTTCTGCTGCCGTTTCTTTAAGTTATCCACCCGCTGCATAATGTCAGTGTCCAAAGGACCGGCCGTTGGAGCTGGGTCAGGGAGATGGGGTGGTGGGTGATGAAGTTTCAGGGCCGAGAGCACGGGTGCTCCTGGATGGTGGGTTGGGTGTTGGTGAGAAGGGCGGAGAGGTGATGAACCAGGCCAAGGAGATGATGAATCAAGGGTTGATGAACCACCTGTAGATGGGTTCTCAGGGCTCTGCTCCTTCTCAAATCAAATCAAATGTTATTGGTCACATACACATATTTAGCAGATGTTATTGCAGGTGTAGCGAAATGCTTGTGTTCCTAGCTCCAAAGGTTCAGTAGTATCTAACAATTCACAACAATACACACACATCTAAAAGTAAAATAATGGAATGAACAAATACATACATATTAGTTTAAGCAATGTCTGAGTAGCATTGACTAAAATACAGTAGAATATAGTATATACATATGGACTGTCCAAAACACCACCCCCCTCCAACACCTACAAGCAGATGGCAAACACATTAGAATACAATGCAAGCCATCTTAAAACATCTCCATGGGCTTCTTTTACCCAAAATAACTGATTTTATAAACATCTCAATCTAATTAACACACACAACACACTGTCTGTTTCTGATGTTTGAACTAGCCCTGTTAATCATTATGATAACACAGACACTGGTTCTTTCCCACTCACAATTTCTAGCATCCAGAAAAGAGCTGATTTAACAAGTTCTAACTAGGTCTGCTAAACATACGATCACAAACACACACACTGACTGTACAAAAGGACTCGGCTGCATGACGAGTGCATACCGTATCTGGCATATTCGTGTCTGTCTTACAATGTTTCAGTTAAGAACAAATTCTTATTTACAATGACGGCCAATGACAGCCTACGTGAACACGAAGCCAATCCAGTTGTCTGAGACACACACCAGTGGCAGCCCCACTAATTTCCTTCACCCGTTTCAGATTGCGAACCTGCCAGTCCCGAATCTTTCACCATGTTTTTTTGATATCACTATCAGTGTTCAAATCTTCCTCCAGCTGTTGTCTTTTTCTTGCTTGTCTGAATACAACTGTGTTGTAAAGATTCCCGTATTGTCTCACCAGCTTGCACAGACACTCCTCCAAACAGGACATGGACGTAATTGCGCTTAGCCAATCTCGAAATAAAAAGCACAAAAAAGGAAACTTGGAAGTAGTAGAAGCGAAGTAGCAGAACGTTCATCTCTTCTGTGTTTATACCAGAAGGGATACTGGAAAATATGTGATGTAGACACAGAGGCGGGACTTCCGTTGCAAAACTCACTCAATACTGCCCTTCAGTCTTCGCAAGGAATGATACTTCGGGTCTCAATTTCCAGGTAGGAAAAAACAGTGTAGGTTGACGGAGCATATTACAAGGAGCCACCCCTTTTGTGACGAAAAATGACGTTCCGACACTGCGCTACACTCCATCGCCTCTGTTTGCGAATTGTCTGTAGACCCCTTAAGTGACCGCTTATGTTGCTTATGTCTGCAAACCAACCAACCTCATACTATAAGTATCATCAAGTATTCTCACAGCTTGCTGGATTATTGCGAACTGCTGTAGCGCAGTGGTCTGAGCAGTGTGCTTTGACTTCAAACATCGCGAGTTCATGCCTGGTGCTCGGCAATCTTTATTTTGGAGAGCGCCAAGGAAGGCATATATTGACGATCTCAGGACCTTTTCAAATGCAGAAATAAAAATATATTTCTAGTGATTGGTCTAGTTGCTGAGCAGGATGAGCAACCCATGGTGTCAAAAACACTTAGAAACGTCTAAATTTGACCATTTGAGAAATGTGGATAAACATCAGAATCTGAAGTAAAATTGGAAAAATCATGAGCTCATGTTAGCCCACTTACATGCTCTAGCATTCAAAAGCAGCCCTGCTTTAGGCTATGAAATAACTGTAAATTAATAATCATATCACTGGGTGGAATCAGAGAATGAATGGCTGCAACAACGGTCTGACAAGCACATCTGACACCTGGCGCTGAATAACAAATGAGGCTTAATTAGACAAAGAACCATTACATTTTCTGAACAAGATAATAAGTTGTTCGAATGACATTAGTATCTTGTTCGAACAACTTACTATCTCGTTTGAAAAACGTACATAAAATCTAAGTCTTTTTTGGGAGGGTTGAGGATTTCAGGAATTCTGTATATTTGTATATTTTGTCATTTGTATTTTTATGTTTAGCTCACAATATAATTTTAAAGTTTGCATTAATGTAATAGTATAAATGTGGCAAAAACATGTGTAGACGTTAATAAATGCATTTCTATAGCTTCCTAAATATATTTTCTTAAAGGTTGGGGAGTGCCAAGATGGAGGTGCAGTGGCTTCAAAACAGAGCCCCCTTGTCAGTCATCTAGTGTATACACAAAATTGCTCTAGACACAGAGACTTTCAGGTCAGGAAAGGTCACAGAGGTAACATCCTTGCATGAAGGTCACATTGTTCCACCCACTTATATGAATCAAAGGCTTATATCAGATGGCCATGAGCTGCCTGTTGCAATACCAGGGCCTGCGATCTGAACTGATCTCCACTTGGTTTATCTAGCTGTTGGAGTGGAAAGCCTCTCCTGTGCCACTATGTTCTCTGTTGTTTAGGGATGTACATGACTAACATGCGTGTCTGAGCAATTTGACAGCACCTCTTTGGGGAGTTACTCTCAGAAAGAGGATATCCCAAAATAATGCTGTTGTGGTTTACATTGGAGGACAAGCCACAATGGAGTCAGACAACGACAGGGCAGGATCTTCCCTAGTCTTTAAATCTAAGTGAAAGGCCACTTAATATTAGGTGTTCAATGTTCTCATTGGGGCTAGTGATAGGATTTGACTTTTATGAAGTGCTTTAGGAATGTGTGTTATCACTTAAGTGGCCTTTATCCATGGCTTTATGTGACTGATAGCATTTATTAAAGTGATACACAACAGCTACTTTAAAACTTGGGCTGTCAGTGCTTGGCATTGCAAAGCTGTCCTAGTCTGCAACTTGGGGTTAGGAAGGTTAATACTGCCAAGTGCTCAAAATTCAAATCGAGACAGGAGTAGCTCATTGATGAATGACTGATAGTTGACCCCATATTTCACTTGTCATTGTCTCCACTAGAGGTTTGTCAGAATAGGTTTACAGCTTATCCTTTAGTTGTCTCCATCTTTCCTCTGCGTTGTCTCCATCACAGCAGATAAGTCAATCCCTTATCACAACTCATCGCCAGGCCTGATTAAATAGGATCCACTCTACAATCAGTTTCCCTAACCTTAGGGTTATGTTTTAGATGATTGTGTGGTCAAACTGAAAAAATAATGCACCAGGCGAAATGAAGAACAAGTTCTGCTTTATCTACTAACATAGTGCACAAGATGACTGCGGGTATTTCTATATTTGTATTTTATTTGTTCAAATTTATGAAAAAACTACGGTATTAGGCCACTTTCCCGTGGGTATTTCAAAATACCCTGGTATACCGCCTAGTGTGTGTGTGTGTGTGTGTGTGTGTGTGTGTGTGTGTGTGTGTGTGTGTGTGTGTGTGTGTGTGTGTGTGTGTGTGTGTGTGTACACATGAACAGCTTCTGATCTACCTGGGAAATTCTACCCAGTGAAATAGACTATTATTGCAGGCAGACTCAGTCAGAAGTTACAGATTATTCGGAAAAGGCATTTTAAGGACTGTAGGCTAAACATTTTGTTCCTTGAAACCGTGGTGAAAGTTGAAAAGTGACTCGTCTAACCATGTTTTCCCTATCCTACAAATGACCTTTAGATATGGACACTTGCCAACAAAACATGTGATACCACTTCTCTGTCACATGCTATACAGCTAGATGGTGATCCCAAAGAGGCCTGATTTGGTCACCTTTGACATCTAACATGTCCATGTCTTGTGGAAGGGCTGATACCCACATTTTACCCAATGTTTTGCCCTTTCCAGAATTTAGCTGGAGGATAAGATACTGGGACCTTGCAATGATTAGGGCAATGTGTCAGTCAGAAGCATTTAAACTCTAAGCCAGCAATTAGTCCTATCAACATTGGATCAGTGGTCTGGTTGAGGAATCATAGGACAAAGTGTACTGTACTCAACAAGCATGATTTGATTTAATTTAATGACTCATCTGTAAAGGTCAGTCCAAACAGACTAGGCTTGATGTAAGTGTATTACAAAGTTACTGCCCAAATACACCAGTGTGGTCCAACATATAACTTTTTGACACAACATTAAGACGTGTAGAGAAAGTATGTTGGACCTACGTTGAGGAGCATGTTACATACATCTATACATGTTGTATACTGTTCTCTTGGGATATATTTTTTTTTTAAGTTACCATAACATGGCAACCCTTTCCCCAACCAACACATTGACAAACCTTGAGGAGTGCCTGTGTACAGATAATGCAGAGAAAGAGACAAAGTACAAAGAATAGCCTACATATCAAAATGTTCTAGTGGTGCTGTCTTCTTGCTAGTCTCCACCACTGTGTCTTAGATCCATTGATCATTGCACATGACAGTGAGTTGGCAATTATAACATCAATAAGATGCTATCATCACTGGCCTGACTTCCCTCATCTCATCCCTGAACTGTACAGAAACCCTACAAGACCAGACAGAATCCCCCTGAGTCAGTCTCCCCCCTGCCTACCCCCTGCCTACCCCCTGCCTAGCCCCAGCACCGCTGCACCACGCAGCCATTAACCACCATTACCGGCAGGGCCATTTCATGGTCAAAGAGCATTTCAGTGTTAGCTCTCCCTGGGGCTACAAACTCACCCATGTGAGTTTCAACCATGCATGCTGAGCTACATTCTCAATGTTTTACATTTCCCCTATTCTTCCTTTTATTTTTTACCCCTAACATCTCCGTGTTGTGCACTTTGACTCTGCAAGTGTGGCACAACGGAAGTTAACTATACATGATCAATAGTGTGTAACTCTTGGGGGAATTGGGCAGTTATACTGAACTTCAAATGCTGCTAAAGGAAATGTATCCTCAAAGGCAAGTCAATGGTATGTTAAAGTTGGAATTGAATGCCATTTGTTTATTGCATTACTGTAACAATAACATAGAAGTGATGTCAGCCCAACATTCTGGAGGTTTGATCATACATTTCCCCAATAAATAAACCATCAAGGTCTCACATCAGAATTAGACGTTCATCCATGTTTCTCAAATGTCAAGTTGTTCCAAACGTCAAATTTCGGAATCTTTAAGGTTAAGTTTAGGCATTAACTCTGATTTTTTTAAGCTTAGGGTTAAGTGTAGGCATTAAGTCCGAAATCTTAAGATTAGGCATTAACTCCATATTGTTATGGTAAGGGTTAAGATTTTGGAGAGGCTTAAAACAAAAAATATCAGAAACAACATTCTATTGCTAGACTCGAACATGCTGTCTTTGGCACCAAAGACAGATGTTTCTGCCCATTCACCATCCCAGTCCATAATACAAAACTGAAACCAGTTTGAAGGTAACAGCGCTCACTGTTGCCCCTAGTGGCCAGTAATTTGGAACTGCTTAAATGTTAACCATCCTGATTACGGTTAAGATTGTGTTAAATCCTCCATTGGCCAAAACATATTACTCAGCTTACTTTCCATGCCAAACGTTAACACCGGGTTTGAGTCCTGCACCTAAAAAACAAGAGGTAATGGCTAGAATGGGGTTGCCTTACACAGGCATGATAAGAAATGTTCTATAGGTGCTAAATCTGTAACAGTGTTGGGAGTAGGGTGAAAGCTGATATTTATGCTGGTGTAGGATAGTAATTGCTTCCAAATGCAAATATTTGGGGCTTCTCTCAACCTTATTTCCACTATCCCCCTGTGTGGAGACTGAGTCACACGTCGGAGCATCTGGAATTCTTCAAAAATAAAGTAATCAAAATTGACGCCATGCTGCTCTGTGAAGTTTATTCCCAAGAGTAAGCAATCTGGCTCACAATCAATATGCAGTGTAAAGAAACGTTTTCATTAACAAATAGCAGTGCTTTAAATGATATATGATAATATACAGCAGTGTGGAACATAGCATGCAGCTGTTGTCAGCAGCAGACAGTGCAGTCTTGTGAGGGGGCTGACTTTGCCATCTGGCTGATCCCATTGTGTTGAGTTAAAGCTGAGTTTAGCCTTCATGTTCGGAATCTCATGTTTGACCAACCTGGGAAATTTTACTTGTGTTATCTTCCAACCTCTATGCATTTCCTTCAGACCAATTCTCTCACTTTCCATATACTGTATACTTGTGGAGGCTCGTCAGCGGAGGAAGGGGAGGACTATCCTCAGTGAATTTCATAAAAATAAAAATAGTGAAACATTAAAAAGTTATCATTTTTAGATTAAACTATACTAAATATATTTACGTCACCAAAAAATGTATTAAAACACACTGTTTTGCAATGAAGGTATACGTTAGCCTCTAGCACTCTGTAGGGTAGCACCATGGTGTAGCCGGAGGACAGCTAGTTTCCATCCTCCTCTGGGTACATTGACTTCAATACTAAAACCTAGGAGGCCCGTGGGTCTCACCCCCTTTCCCTTCCATAGACACAGTAATTATGACAACTTCCGGAGGACGTCCTCCAACTTATCAGCGCTCTTGCAGCAAAAACGTACATGTTGTCCATCCAATTAAAGGATCAGAGAATTAATCCAGTACCGAAAGCATAAGCTACAGCTAGCTAGCACTGCAGTGCATAACATGTGGTGAGTAGTTGATTCAAAGAGAGAGAAAGACAATAGTTGAACAGTTTTTAAGAAATTCATCTCTTCAAAAATGAAGGAGAAGCAAGAGGGGGGGAGAGAGAGAGAGCTAGCTATATTTCATATTTTTGCAGCTAGCTAACTAGTTTAGCCTACTCAAACACCCGGCTGAAACATAGAGGGAGGCTATGTTACCTAGCTGGCTATGGCTATCCAACACTGGAACTCTTCAAAGTCAAGATAAACTTTTGATTATATTGATTTATTGCCACCGGGGCCCACCAATGTAACTGATAAACTGCTTGCTAACTGTACACTTTACTACATGATTGTAACAGGTTTACTAACGTGTTAGTTCTAGTAGCAATAGTGTTGACTTTACGTTAGCTAATATGGTGAAAACGATGTAGGCTGTGTGCAGCGGTTATGATATGAGGGTTTGGCTTTGAAAGGTCTTTTCACCTGGTCACAGACAGCTAATGTATTGTGCACTGAAGTTCACAAGCGAAGGGAAAAGGTGAGAAGAGGAGTGCGCGTAGATGCAAGAAGGAATTATACTTTCTGGCTGCTATGAAAGTGAACTGTGTTTGCGTTTGATCAGGGGTGTATTCATTCCGCCTATTCTGTTGAAAAACATTTCTTAAACGGAAGAAAATGGAACGAGAATAAACATACCTGAATATGTCCAAT
This sequence comes from Salmo salar, assembly GCF_965601325.2. Taxonomy (NCBI): domain Eukaryota; kingdom Metazoa; phylum Chordata; class Actinopteri; order Salmoniformes; family Salmonidae; genus Salmo; species Salmo salar. The sequence goes on along the minus strand of NC_138300.1, from coordinate 91,263,267 downwards.
AGAAACTCTTGTTTGCAACTGTTGCACTAATGATTACACCCTAGATCAGCTAGATGCAGGCAAGATTGTGCAAGGCGGTATTGAATGTGTCAATGTCTGTCACCTTGATTACTCAGATTTCTCTCGACCTGTGCACCTACGTTGTAAACTTTCATTAATAGGCTAGGTTGTAGCAACTTCATGATGGGTATAGGGAAAATTTGAGTATCATGTAGTAAGTAGCCTAAACCTATCCATGTTACATTGAGCTGTCTGAATGGAATTTGAATGACTGTCATCCAATATGCTGTAATAGAACTAAGGATTTGCTCATAAAAAAAAGACTGTCCTCCCTCATCTTAAACGGCACCAACCGCCACTGCTGTATACGTCCACCTTGAGACATGTTCTATCAAATCTGACAACCAGGTCACTAGCACAAGTCAAAAAACGACATTATGAAATTAAAAGATGCTTTCTTTCTGCACAAGATAAATGTTATTTTCAACTTTTCTGGAAACCTTTTTGTCTAGATATGATTGAATGGGGCCCATATAGTCAATCATGTGATGTACAGTATTATGCTACAATTGTATTCAAGTAAAAAGCCACTACAATGTCTTAGGTTGGCAGGATATCATTGTGTATACTCTGTAGGTGGTTCTCAGGGAAGCAAGGGATAGAAAATTCAACCACTGTCAAAATGCACACAAGCTCAACAGCCCATGGAGCTCTGACAGTCCCCACAGCTGTACGTTTTATGCTATGTGAAGCCCAATAATTAGCATTCAGTTTTAAGCTAAGGAAAATAAATGGTCATTCATCCATTACTGCACACACCACGTTCATAAATGTGTCAATTTTTGGAGGGCCTCAGCTTTCAGAATTAAATTCCCTGTTGTTCAGATTTGGTATAATTTGTGTCACTGTTACAGTTGTCAGCACTAAGCTGTCAAGGTAAGCCATCTTCCTCTCGTAGAAACCTAAACATGCCAGTTCTGCCTCATGCAACTGGTGAATGATAGTCAGATGGGATCAGTCCTGCTCAGTATGCAGTTTCCTCTCAGTTGAACCAACCAGCTGTTTGTTTTGTGATAATGTTCTTTTTACAGATTTAAGTAGAATACATTTCTTTAATGTTTGTTATAGCACATTAGTCTAGTAGTAAAGTGGGTTTGGAACATGTACAGTTGAAGTCGGAAGTTTACATACACCTTAGCCAAATACATTTAAACTCAGTTTTTCACAATTCCTGACATTTAATCCTAGTAAAAATTCCCGGTCTTAGGTCAGTTAGGATCAGCACTTTATTTTAAGAATGTAAAATGTCAGAATAATAGTAGAGAGAATGATTTATTTCAGCTTTTATTTCTTTCATAACATTCCCAGTGGGTCAGAAGTTTATATACACTCAATTAGTATTTGGTAGCATTGACTTTAAATTGTTTAACTTGGGTCAAATGTTTCGGGTAGCCTTCCACAAGCTTCCCACAATAAGTTGGGGTAATTTTGTCCCATTCCTCCTGAGAGAGCTGGGGTACCTGAGTCAGGTTTGTAGGCCTCCTTGCTCGCACACACTTTTTCAGTTCTGCCCACAAATTTTCAATAGGACTGAGGTCAGGGCTTTGTTATGGCCTCTCCAATACCTTGACTTTGTGGTCCTTAAGCCATTTTGTCACAACTTTGGAAGTATGGTTGGGGTCATTGTCCATTTGGAAGACCCATTTGCGACTAAGCTTTAACTTGTCCTTCACGGTTGGGGTGGTGTTCTTCGGCTTGCAAGCCTCCCCCTTTTTCCTCCAAACATAACAATGGTCATTATCGCCAAACAGTTCTATTTTTGTTACATCAGACCAAAGGACATTTCTCCAAAAAGTACCATCTTGGTTCCCATGTGCAGTTGCAAACCGTAGTCTGTTTTTTTTTATGGCGGTTTTGGAGCAGTGGCTTCTTCCTTGCTGAGCGGCCTTTCAGGTTATGTTGATATAGGACTCGTTTTACTGAGGATATAGATACTTTTGTACCTGTTTCCTCCAGCATCTTCACAAGGTCCTTTGCTGTTGTTCTGGGATTGATTTGCACTTTTGGCACCAAAGTACGTTCATCTCTAGGAGACAGAACGCGTCAACTTCCTGAGCGGTATGACAGCTGTGTGGTCCCATGGTGTTTATACTTGCATACTATTGTTTGTACAGATGAATGTGGTACCTTCAGGCGTTTGGAAATTACTCCCAAGGATGAACCAGACTTGTGGAGGTCTACATTGTTTTCTGAGGTCTTGGCTGATGTCTTTTGATTTTCCCATGATGTCAAGCAAAGAGGCACTGAGTTTGAAGGTCGGCCTTGAAATACATCCACAGGTACACCTCCAACTGACTCAAATTATGTCAATTAGCCTATCAGAAGCTTCTAAAGCCATGACATCCTTTTCTGGAATTTTCCAAGCTGTTTAAAGGCACAGTCAACTTAGTGTATGTAAACTTCTGACCCACTGGAATTGTGATACAGTGAATTATAAGTGAAATAATCTGTCTGTTAACAATTGTTGGAAAAATTAGTTGTGTTATGCACAAAGTAGATGTCCTAACCAACTTGCCAGAACTATAGTTTGCTAACAAGAAATTTGTGGAGTGGTTGAAAAACGAGTTTTAATGACTCCAACCTAAGTGTATGTAAACTTCCTACTTCAACTGTATATACTGCGCACTGCATAAATACTTAAATGTGGGTTACCCCTTTGAATAAAAACTGTATATTAGCTGAATAGAATCCTCAGATTCCATTTCACTATAATGTCAATACAGCTGACGCGTTTGTAATAATTATTCAGATTATCAACAAATTTGTCTGAGGATGCATGCATTTACATAATTGAATGCCATCAAAATAAAACAATTGGATGTTACTTGTTAGTGCACACTTATTACAGTATACATTATTTATTAACAGACTGTAACCTAAGTCATAACTAGTTATTTTCGTTGTTTGGTTTTAGAGAAAGGTACCGGAAACAGGATATTCCACAATTCAACATCACATTTAAAAAAAAAAAAAAAAGAATCTCCATAAGATTGAGTGGCATTGATAAACAAAGAGAGCGAGGTTGTTCTGTTGTGTGTGTTTTGTCCTACAGGCAGAGTAGCAGGACGAATCAGCAGGCCTCAGGACAAACCTCCTGTCACTAGAGATGGAGAGCCTGGCCAACTGCATTGACTGATTGTTAGCATTAGTGGCTGTGAGTGTGATTAATATGCCTGCCCCTCACATAGCACTCAGGAAAAAAGAGAGGTGTTGCTTAGAACTGAACAGGGGTGGCCACATTTCATCCTTTTAAAGAAGATAATGCATAACCTCAGCGAGGCTGGCTGTATACGTAGCATGTGCCAGAATGGATGACTCTGGGAGTCCAGGTGCCGTTGCATTAATTCCTCAAACCCAAATCAGAGTGAATGTGTACCCTGGCCTAATGAGCTTGTTGTGTGGGATGCCGTGAGTGCTGCTGAGATGCTGGGAGAACACACTGTGCTCCGCTTTACTGAATTCTCAACTCTCATAATTGCTGCACTATGATGATTATTTTCTTCTTCCAAGCAGCCCCATAGCATCTGCTTGTTTGCCTGGGCCTCCTGTCTCCTACAGTACTGTCATACCACTCCCTCAGCTGACACACACACACACAGACTGGGCCTGTAACATTTGCCTGAACATTTGGACTCAAATTGGAGAGGATTAGGTTCCCATGCTGATATTTCAAATACTGTGACTGTACCACAACCATTTGGTTTTAGTGGAATGCTGTCTGTCACTATGCCCTGGGACGCCACAGGAAGGAACAGAAATGTCAACATTTGGGCTTTAGAAAATACATGCCATGCAATCATCCCCTCTGTGTCACGACTTCCGCCGAAGTTGGTGCCTCTCCTTGTTCGGGCGGCGTTCAGCGGTCGACGTCACCGGCTTTCTAGCCGCCACCGATCTACGTTTCTTTTTCTATGTGTTTTGTCTTGATTGTACACACCTGGTTTCCATTACGTTATATTTTATTCCCTATTTAACCCTCTGGTTCCCACATGGTTTTGTGCGTGTTTGTTCTTTGTTAAGTGGTTGCTGTTTTGTGTCAAGCTGGATTGTTTTCCCTGTATGGAATTTGTTTGTGATTTATTTGTTGTTTGTGATTTATTTAAAGTACATTTTTACTCAGTTCTGTGTCCTGCGCCTGCCTCCGTCCTACCCACTGCACACAGACACTTGACAGAAACACGCACCCAGATATGGAGTCAGCAGGTACACCCAGTCCTCTGTTACCTCTGGAGGAACGTGTCCAGCAGCACGCGACGATGCTCCAAAATCTTGGCACAGCCATGGATCGCGTGCTGCACACCATGCAGCGATGGGAGAGAGGGGGTTTTCCCACACCTCCATCCACTTCACCACAACCCACACCAGTGTCCACTCCTCCGTCACCTGGACCCAGTGGGATTCGGCTCTCGCTCCCGAGGGTATATGATGGGACGGCTGCCGGGTGCCAGGGGTTCCTGCTTCAGTTGGAGCTCTACCTGGCGACCGTCCACCCGGCTCCCTCGGGACACGAGAGCGTGTCCGCCACTCCTCCACTAACCTATCTCCTTTTCAGTGTGTACTAGGTTATCAGCCAGTCCTGGCACCGTGGCATCAGAGCCAGATCGAGGCACCTGCAGTGGATGAATGGTTTTGGCGCTCGGAGGAGACATGGGATGCTGCCCATGTGCGCCTGCAACGGGCCATCAGGCGGCAGAAGGCGAGCGCCGACCGCCACCGCAGTGAGGCCCCGGTGTATGCACCGGGGGACCGGGTCTGGCTCTCGACCCGAAACCTACCCCTTCGCCTGCCCTGCCGGAAGCTGGGTCCGCGGTTTGTGGGGCCATTTAAAGTCCTGAGGAGACTGAACGAGGTTTGTTATAGGTTACAGCTCCCCCCTGATTACCGTATTAGCCCCTCGTTCCATGTGTCTCTCCTCAGGCCGGTGATGGCTGGTCCGCTCCAGCAGTCTGAGGTGCGGGAGGTTCCTCCGCCTCCTCTAGACATCGAGGGGGCCCCGGCGTATACTGTGCGAGCCATCATGGACTCAAGGCGTCGGGCGAGGGTCCTTCAGTACCGCGTGGAGTGGGAGGGGTACGGTCCGGAGGAGAGATGCTGGGTGCCGGTGGAGGACATCCTGGACCCTTCCTTACTGCAGGAATTTCACCGTCTCCACCCGGATTGTCCAGCACCTCGTCCTCCGGGTCGTCCCTGAGGCCGGTGTCGGCACGCTGCTCCAGCCGCGCGTCGGGGGGGGGGTTACTGTCACGACTTCCGCCGAAGTTGGTGCCTCTCCTTGTTCGGGCGGCGTTCAGCGGTCGACGTCACCGGCTTTCTAGCCGCCACCGATCTACGTTTCTTTTTCTATGTGTTTTGTCTTGATTGTACACACCTGGTTTCCATTACGTTATATTTTATTCCCTATTTAACCCTCTGGTTCCCACATGGTTTTGTGCGTGTTTGTTCTTTGTTAAGTGGTCACTCTTTTATGTCGAGCTGGATTGTTTTCCCTGTATGGAATTTGTTTGTGATTTATTTCGAGTAAAGTACGTTTTTACTCAGTTCTGTGTCCTGCGCCTGACTCCGTCCTACCCGCCGCACACAGACACTTGACACTCTGTCTGAAGTTGATAGAATACAAGCTCAATAGAAACAGTACAGTACACTTCTATAGAACATTGCGAAAGTGATTAATATGGTGACAAAGGAAAGAAAAGTGATTCATGCTTAATCACAGCAGAACCCTAATCCTGGGCAGACATGACATGAGGACTCCTTCATTCATTCTCCCATCTCTGTGAACCTTTCTGAGAAGGCTTTGAAATGGCCAAGCGATTAACCAGGCTGCATTCTCAACATCTGTAAGAGGTTCATCTGTGCAGCAGAGATCGTGGGCTCAGGCCCTCCCTCCGTGCCCCTATGGAAAAAGCGGCCTGCCAGAATGAGCAATGATGCTGAGGGCCCTGATTATTAGGATTAATTGTCTTTTAGCCGTGCAGTGGAGCAAGTGTGCCAGGATAAAGCAAGGTGGAAATAATAAAGGCCAGTGAGTAGTCAACGTGTTTTCCTTCAAGCCACCCTTCACGAGACGGTTGTTTTAAGGTCCTTCGTCTGTCATCGCCAATGAGAATGGCGTTAAGAAAACTTCTCTTCGAAAATGACAGTGAGCTGTGAAGTAAAGCTTTTCACTGGGGTATACTGTACTTACAGTCATGTAAGGGATGACTGGGTTTTTAGCAAATACCATAGATTTAGAGTAAAAAGCTTTATAGTGGGTGGCCCTCTACCTGCATAAGTGATGTGATCTGTGCTCTTTGTTATGTTCCCTTGACCTCCTATACATCACTGATAGTAAAGCTCCCCCTATCATTAGCATGTGGCTGTCTGACAAGATGTAATGCTACATGACAAAGATTCATGTGTTTTAGAAAAACAGAATGAAATTATTGTTTTCATTTCCTCCACATTTTAGGTGGGTTGGTGTCTGGGGTAGGCCATAGTGGAGGTGCTTTCAAGCTTCTATTGAGGTAGAGAGCACCTGGAATGTCCTAAGATAAACATATACAGAGGAGCCTGTCAAGACCTTTTATATTACAATATTTTTATTAGCAAGCTCAGTGAGGATAATGTGAAAAGGTTGCTGTTTGTCAGTGTACAACAAAAATGATGACAGCTATGCTGTCACCCAACACTGACCTCTTAAAACTAATGGGGATTTTGGATTCAGTTTGCCTTACATTTCAGTAATGGATATGTCTATCTACTATTGAAGTGTTTGTTTTATCTTTACTCCAACATTTTTTGAAACCCATAATGTGGTAAAGTTGTTTTGGTTACACCTCCTCAAAGTCAAACAGACCTGATTTCAGGGGAAGTTTCAAATAGATACCTGATTGCAAACAAAGCACCCAAACAGCTGTCACTTGCAGGCATGTTCATTCATCATTATTAGATAATAAGTAGGGAATAGCCTCTGAAAGCCTCTATTACCTTTATGTACTCTGCACAAGTGTACCACGGATAACAGATGAGGCCGGACCCAATGTAAAATGAAATTGCTTTTTATATTGGTTGCAATTAATGGCTGTTAGAAGCAGTGCAGCTCAGTGCATTTGAGGATGTGTCCTATTAACTCCTCCAGGGAGGAGCCTATCAGCTCACCAGGAGCCTCTGACTGCATGCAAACTATTCTAATCTGTTCACTTTCAGACAAGCCCCTTTGAATAACTTTCAAAAACTTTCAGTTTGATGATGGAATATCTGTCAACAGGATGTCATTAATGTTGTACATGATTAAGTGTATTTAGGACACTTGTCAAACTAAAGTTTGGAGGTGTCCCAGGTTTTTGCACAGGCAGAACATTTCACCCACCGCAGGATTATATTCTTATATATGTTTTTAGGAAACTTGGCCCTGATAATTATATTGTAAGTGCTCTGGCATTCAACGACATGCTTGACATGGAATTTCTCTGAAGGTGACAGGGTTTTAGTTCATTTCATTTTGACTAATCATTGTTGTCTGTTTCATTAATTACATTAAAATGTATACCTGTCCACTTCTATATATCTTTTACAATATTTCCCTGTTAGTGTATGCATGATATTTCACATTTTACAATCCTTGTGTCATCCTTGAGCATTTGTAATACTGTGTTTTCCCATTTGAAAGGCCGGTTTAGTTGTCTTTGTAATTCTGATTAGTTTTTTCTGTTTTCTTTTAGTGTTTGCAGATACCTCTGGGCCACAGCAAATCTCCCAACGGCCTCGGCTGTGACAATATGTTGGTTGAAAATAAGTCATAGGAGAAATCTATTTGATTCTGGGGTACAACACAGAATCGTGCATTGCCTTAGGTGAGAACACAGAGGAGGAAGATAGAGGTACAGTACAATGGAGGCACTGAACATGAACTAATCAGTGCTTTGGGGATATATTTGTCCCTCTTCGACTTTCAAGGGAGTCAAGGGAGGGAGACTGTTTTGAAGTTGTTTCTCATCCACAACATATCTTCCCTGCAGCACTTCTTCTTCATACTTCCAATAATAGTGACTGGTTCAAATGCCAAATTGTGCATTGCTCTGACATATTGCCCACACCATGTGGTATCATCAGAGTATAATGTGTGTGCGTGTGTGTGTGCATGTGAATATGTGTATGTGTATATTAGGATGGCTGATGGCAGTCTACCAGATAGTCACGAACCTAGAGGACTACATTTACCATTTCAAAGATGCCTGTTTTTCGGAAGTTTACACACACACTCTCACACAAGCACACTCCCACACGCTGCTTCCTCAGCTTGTCAATGTGCAACGTGGGCTGCGGAGACTTTGCACGAACAGATGGGAGGAACAAACCGGCGTAAAATAAAGTTAAACTAGAACAAAATGACTATGCGAGTGGCGTGGCCGCCCTTTGTTTGCCAGGAAGGTGATCCTCAGCATCTGGGGATGATGGAACGCATGATTAAAATGACCAGAGGGAATGATTAATATCTCCTTAAAGCACACACTTCCAGCTTATCAATCATCTCATTACTCTAGAAATGTTAATTGTGTGAGGGGAGGGGCCCCTGAACCATGAAAAGGTAGCCCACCCCTCGACATGTTTACTTACACAACAGAACAGACCCAATAACTCTACATGTGCATGTCTCACCACTCCTTTCACATGCAAGATCTTAAAGCATGAGCACTGTACAGTATATTGAACATTATTTGCAGTTTCTTCAAGGGAAGACATGTTTACATGTTCCATGTTGTCATTATAACAACGTATTGTATTGCTAATGGTTCTACTTTCATTAAAGAGGTTAATCTATGAGAGTACCTTGTAGAAGGAAACAGGATTACACCAAAGGTGAAAACCTACAATGATCAACTATAGTAAATTGCTGCACTGCAGTGTAATAAAATGTTAGCGCTATGACAATTAACCCTAATATATTTAAATATTTAAATAAATGATGCAGTGTTTGCTGTGTATGTGTAGGCTGTGTGTGTGTATGAAGATTATTTAAAGTTAGCCATGGTGAGTGTGTTTGTGGCGAGAAGAGTGGAGGTAGGGGTCCCTGTGCCTACGATGGCCTGGCTTGCCCTTGCCCTTGCCTCGCCTCCCTCCCCCTGGCTGCCGGTGTGTCCTACTCTCTGCCCTCTCTGCTCCGCTGCGCTCGCCCCCTCCCCCCTTCCCACCTCTCCCTGCGTGCCTGCGCTGCCAGAGCCAGCTGCTCCTACTTCATCTTCAGCAGCGTCACCAGGCGGGGTATTAATCATGTTTTTCGAGGGGGACACTCCGCTATTTATCTCCCTGACACTTCCAGCATTCAGAGGCCCGTTGCTGGGCACAGCCCATTGAGTAGTAAGATTACACATTACCTCGCTCCATTGCCTCTCCCTGCCCTCTCCATTGACTGGCTGTTCAACAGTGGCATCGTGCTTGCACGATCGGACATAATTTATGCCTTACATGTATAAAAAATACTATCCTGTTTTCTTTTTTTTCTTCTTCCTATCCCTTTTAACTTGAGCTTAAGTGTAGCATGTGCATTTGTAATGGTAATCATATGTCTGTGCTCCTTTATACGTACAGTATGAGGCATACTTACGTGCTACTTTTGTATTTGCTTCACATGGAGAGTACATTCAGAGTAATAGTTCAAAGATATTTGAACCTTGACAAGTTAAGATGCTCTATGACAATATAGTAGTGATGGATTAAATGTCCTTATGGTTTGGAATAGGGCTTAGAAGTATTGTAGCTTTTTCAAATAGCTTATAGCTAACTAATGTACTTTCTTACCTTATCACAGGGCTCCTGATTGGCACAGTGGTCTGAGGCATTGCATCTCAGTGTAAGAGGTGTCACTGCAGTCCCTGGTTCAAATCTGGGTTGTATCACATCTAGCTGTGATTGGCAGGTGCTGGGTAGGCTGTCATTGTAAATAAGAATATGTTCTAAACTGACTTGCCTAGTTAAATAAAAATACATCCAATTACATGTTGGAAACACAATTCCAATATTATTGGTGTGGTATTATTTGAAATGTGTGTTCTTTTCCACTGTCTTTGCTACATTGATGAGAGTGGTGAAATGCTAATGCTTAGCTACATGTTTGTTCCACCTCAAAAAGCACAAGAAAGAGGACTTGGACACCCACCATATCAGATTGTTCTGAAATCTTTTCTGTTGTTAGAAACAGTTAAGGTTAGCATTTCTGCAACATTTTGGCCATTTTCACTTATATGATTCATATAATATTCAATTATTATAGTACCTAACATCTTATTTGGACCCAACTTGTTTTCTAACAATGAGTAAGACATGGGGAATCCAAAGAAGTGGTCAAAAGCTGTCCACGACCTCCCACACCCTGCGCCAACCCCACCCCAACAACAAGTATTTAGTGTCACTTCTCTATGTTCTCTATGTCAGCACTGCACCCCCCACAGCTGCACCCCCCACAGCTACTCTCCAAGCCTTCCCCATTTCTCCTTCTCCCAAATCCAGTCAGCTGATGTTCTGAAAGAGCTGCAAAATCTGTACCCCTACAAATCAGCCGGACTAGACTATCTGGACCCTTTCTTTCTAAAATGATCTGCCGAAATTGTTGCAACCCCTATTACTAGCCTGTTCAACCTCTCTTTCGTGTCGTCTGAGATTCCAAAAGATTGGAAAGCAGCTGCTGTCATCCCCCTCTTCAAAGGAGGGGACACTCTTGACCCAAACTGCTACAGACCTATATCTATCCTACCCTGCCTTTCTAAGGTCTTCGAAAGCCAAGTCAACAAACAAATTACCGACCATTTCGAATACCACCGCACCTTCTCCGCTATGCAATCTGGTTTCAGAGCTGGTCATGGGTGCACCTCAGTCACGCTCAAGGTCCTAAACGATATCGTAACGGCCATCGATAAGAAACAATACTGTGCTGCCGTATTCATTGACCTGGCCAAGGCTTTCGACTCTGTCAATCACCACATCCTCATCGGCAGACTCAATAGCCTTGGTTTCTCAAATGATTGCCTCGCCTGGTTCACCAACTACTTCTCTGATAGAGTTCAATGTGTCATATCGGATGGCCTGTTGTCCGGGCCTCTGGTAGTCTCTATGGGGGTACCACAGGGTTCAATTCTCGGGCTAACTCTTTTCTCTGTATACATCAATGATGTCGCTCTTGCTGCTGGTGAGTCTCTGATCCACCTCTACGCAGACAACACCATTCTGTATACTTCTGGCCCTTCTTTGGACACTGTGTTAACAACCCTCCAGACGAGCTTCAATGCCATACAACTCTCCTTCCGTGGCCTCCAACTGCTATTAAATACAAGTAAAACTAAATGCATACTCTTCAACCGATCGCTGCCCGCCCCTGCCCGCCCATCCAGCATCACTACTCTGGACGGTTCTTACTTAGCATATGTGGACAACTACAAATACCTAGGTGTCTGGTTAGACTGTAAGCTCTCCTTCCAGACTCACATCAAACATCTCCAATCCAAAGTTAAATCTAGAATTGGCTTCCTATTTCGCAACAAAGCATCCTTCACTCATGCTGCCAAACATACCCTCGTAAAACTGACCATCCTACCGATCCTCGACTTCGGCGATGTCATTTACAAAATAGCCTCCAATACCCTACTCAATAAACTGGATGCAGTCTATCACAGTGCCATCCGTTTTGTCACCAAAGCCCCATATACTACCCACCACTGCGACCTCTACGCTCTCGTTGGCTGGCCCTCGCTTCATTCTCGTCGCCAAACCCACTGGCTCCAGGTCATCTACAAGACCCTGCTAGGTAAAGTCCCCCCTTATCTCAGCTCACTGGTCACCGTAGCAGCACCCACCTGTAGCACGCGCTCCAGCAGGTATATCTCTCTGGTCACCCCCAAAGCCAATTCCTCCTTTGGCCGTCTCTCCTTCCAGTTCTCTGCTGCCAATGACTGGAACAAACTACACAAATCTCTGAAACTGGAAACATTTATCTCCCTCACTAGCTTTAAGCACCAACTGTCAGAGCAGCTCACAGATCACTGCACCTGTACATAGCCCATCTATAATTTAGCCCAAACAACTACCTCTTCCCCTACTGTATTTATTTATTTTGCTCCTTTGCACCCAATTATTTCTATTTCTACTTTGCACTTTCTTCCACTACATCTACCATTCCAGTGTTTTACTTGCTATATTGTACACTGCTCAAAAAATAAAGGGAACACTAAAATAACACATCCTAGATCTGAATGAATGAAATAATCTTATTAAATACTTTTTTCTTTACAAAGTTGAATGTGCTGACAACAAAATCACACAAAAATAATCAATGGAAATCCAATTTATCAACCCATGGAGGTCTGGATTTGGAGTCACACTCAAAATTAAAGGGGAAAACCACACTACAGGCTGATCCAACTTTGATGTAATGTCCTTAAAACAAGTCAAAATGAGGCTCAGTAGTGTGTGTGGCCTCCACGTGCCTGTATGACCTCCCTACAATGCCTGGGCATGCTCCTGATGAGGTGGTGGATGGTCTCCTGAGAGATCTCCTCCCAGACCAACCGCACCAGCATATGGTCTCACAAGGGGTCTGAGGATCTCATCTCAGTACCTAATGGCAGTCAGGCTACCTCTGGCGAGCACATGGAGTGCTCGCCAAAGAAATGCCACACCACACCATGACTGACCCACCGCCAAACCGGTCATGCTGGAGGATGTTGCAGGCAGCAGAACGTTCTCCACGGCGTCTCCAGACTCTGTCACGTCTGTCACATGTGCTCAGTGTGAACCTGCTTTCATCTGTGAAGAGCACAGGGCGCCAGTGGCGAATTTGCCAATCTTGGTGTTCTTTGGCAAATGCCAAACGTCCTGCATGGTGTTGGGCTGTAAGCACAACCCCCACCTGTGGACGTCGGGCCCTCATACCACCCTCATGGAGTCTGTTTCTGACCGTTTGAGCAGACACATGCACATTTGTAGCCTGCTGGAGGTCATTTTGCAGGGCTCTGGCAGTGCTCCTCCTGCTCCTCCTTGCACAAAGGCGGAGGTAGCGGTCCTGCTGCTGGGTTGTTGCCCTCCTACGGCCTCCTCCACGTCTCCTTATGTACTGGCCTGTCTCCTGGTAGCGCCTCCATGCTCTGGACACTACGCTGACAGACACAGCAAACCTTCTTGCCACAGCTCGCATTGATGTGCCATCCTGGATGAGCTGCACTACCTGAGCCACTTGTGTGGGTTGTAGACTCCGTCTCATGCTACCACTAGAGTGAAAGCACCGCCAGCATTCAAAAGTGACCAAAACATCAGCCAGGAAGCATAGGAACTGAGAAGTGGTCTGTGGTCACCACCTGCAGAACCACTCCTTTGTTGGGGGTGTCTTGCTAATTGCCTATAATTTCCACCTGTTGTCTTTTCCATTTGCACAACAGCATGTGAAATTTAATGTCAATCAGTGTTGCTTCCTAAGTGGACAGTTTGATTTCACAGAAGTGTGATTGACTTGGAGTTACATTGTGTTGTTTAAGTGTTCCCTTTATTTTTTTGAGCAGTGTATTTACTTTGCCACCATGGCCTTTTTTGCCTTTCCCTCCCTTATCTCACCTCATTTGCTCACATTGTATATAGACTTATTTTTCTACTGTATTATTGACTGTATGTTTGTTTTACTCCATGTGTAACTCTGTGTTGTTGTATGTGTCGAACTGCTTTGCTTTATCTTGGCCAGGTCGCAATTGTAAATGAGAACTTGTTCTCAACTTGCCTACCTGGTTAAATAAAGGTGAAATAAAAAAAATACAAATAAAATGTTTGACAAGTAGTATGAGCTCAGAGAAATTTGTCATTGGGTTTATGTCCCATCCTACACTCTGACCACTAGATGGTGCTGTTCTTGCTATTAGGTGATTCTTTTTTAAAGAATCCCCCAATTGTTAAAGAGAGAGTTCATCAAAATTACAAAATGGCATGTTGGTTGTCTTACCCTGTAAGCAGTCAATGGACCAGGTATGACAGCAACCCATGCTTTGGTTTTGTTTACCTGGCCACTGCACTAGTGTATTTTATACTAGTACAATTGCTCAGAGAAAGAGATTTGGTTTACACATTTTTTATCAAAATTATTGACGCCCTTGTTTTCAATACCTTTGAGCCGTTAAAAATTAGTTTTATGAGTTGGAGAACACATTGGGAGGGATCTTAGACCATTCCTTCATCAAGAATCCTTCCAGATCCTTGATATTCTTCTTCTGCGTTTATGGGCTGCAATTCAATTCAAACCACTGGTTTTCAAATAGGTTCAAGTCCGGAGACTGAGATGGCCGTTGCAAAATGTTGATTTTGTGGCATATTAACCATTTCTTTGTGGATTTTGATGTGTGCTTGAGGTTATTGTCTTGCTGGAAGATCCAAGTTTCAGCCTCCTGGCAGAGGCAACCGGGTTTTTGGCTAAAACATCCTGGTACTGGGTAAAGTTCATAATGCCTTTCTCTCTCTCCATCTCTCAATTTCTAATGAAGTATTTCTGCTCATATGTCAGTATCTTCAAGTTCAGAATCGTGTCTCGAGATCTCACATTGGCCTCATCCATCTCAGTATGCAAGACTCAGTAAACTAAGGAGGGAGTTAAAAATAACATACTGTACAGTGTGAATAAGACATCAATAGTCTGATGAGCTGTTTATTTTAGGGATTGGGATATCAGAGACAAGACTCGCTTTCCACTCACTAATACCACCTGATAATGTGACATTTTTGTAATTATGTATTGGTAATTTGCCCTTCAGGTATCTTGTAAATCTTGGTGGAGAGACTGAGGGGTGATAGGTGGCTATTAACAAGATAAAACAGCCCCTGGGCTGTCAGTGTAGGGCTGAAGGAGACCTGTGTTTTTCTTCTCCCCCCGCCTCCCTTCTTGCCTCTCATATCTCCTTTCCATACTGTAGTTATAAATCAAAGCTCAGACTTTAGGGACGAGTAGAGGGGGCGGAAAACTTAGATAGAGAAAATAAATGTTTGCCATCCTATCAGTATGTGGGCATGCTGTATCACTACTTAATTGTAGCTAACTGTTTTGGGTTTCCATTTTGGCCTGGGGACTCCAATGGGCCTCAAGAGAAGTGATTACAGTCAAAGAGAAAATCCAATCCATGTTTTTTCCCCTCTTTTTCTCAACACTCCCTGGGGACTTGTTGCAAGCACATATGGTTCAGATTCCAGGTGTGAAATAGGCTTAAACACCAGTTATTTTATGGTGTAAACACTGGAGAAATATTTTCAGACTTGTTACTACTTAGCATAGATTAGCCTTGCCTATACATTTCCCCTACATTAACTGCACACAACAGTTTTACAACACATAGTTTTAAAACCGAGGACTCCCAGTCCCGCTGCTTAGGCCAGTTGTTTTATGGGAGTCCAACCACAGCCCTCCCCTCTTCCACTCCCCCTTTCCCTCCTCCCCTCCCCAGGCCCCTGCTGCCAGTGGTCCAGGCTTGCTGGGTTAATATGAAACAGGAAATGGCAGCATCAAGGCTGAGGGGTATAATGTCTGCTTACACTGCCTGTAATTGGTTGACTTCAGAACCATGAGGAGTGGGTGTAAGTGGCGGTGGGGGCTATGGGGCAGGGGGCTAGCACCACTTCATAAAGCCACCATAAGACAGCTATAGCCTAAGACTAAACACAGCTAAGTAAGAAAATATAGTTACCTAATTTGTCTCATATTCTATGTATCTTACATTTTTAGTTTTTATATGTTTTTCCGGTTTGACCTAGAGACAAATATTGTGCAAAGTATTATAATCTCCCCGCAATATTATGAGTAAGATTTACCCCCACCTGTCAAAGTATTTATTTTTATTTTCATTTTAGTGTGTGTATGTTTGGGTTGTCTGTCACTTGGTATTTGGTTGTAACTGTCATCTCTGAACATAAGTTAACCATCAGTCACAATGTCATTTCTCATAACACTGTTGGCTTCTGTGTAGATGGTGGCTCTTACATGAAAGGCCTGGACTCCTCTCAAAAACCTGGGAAATGGAGCTCGGAATATAGGACTGATAACAAGACTTTGGCTTCAAACAAGTAAAACATCAAATACTTCAGCAGTGTGTGTGTGCGTGCGGTGAGTGTGTGCAAGTGCATGTGTGCGTGGCTGCGCGTGTGTTCACCCACAGACATTTGTGTTTGTGTGTCTTTACAGCCAAACCCACCCATCTTGAGCTCTAATGACACAGGCTGTTGTGGTTGAGGCCATGGGATTTGGACATACATTCACCTTACTTTTGATGAACAGAAATTGAGACCAGAAGAAAGGGGACAACATTTGGACCAGGGATTCACCAAAGGGAATAAGATGAAAAGGGAAGGCCTAGATGGGGGTAGTGAAAATACTGTCATGACCAACAGAGTGGCCCATTCATCTGCTGTAATTCAGGGCATTAGTGCCTTGTATAGGATCAGCATTGTCAAGGCTACAAACAAGACTTGTTATAGACTTCAGTAGTTCTTTAGATGTGTTCCACTGCATTCTTTCATGTAGTACATTTTACAGTACAATCCTAGTAGCTTTCATTGTTGTGGTATGATAGTAATAGCAATATTACTATAAAAAGGATCATCATAGGATCTACTGTAATGTTTCAGCAGTAATACAGAATATTGTCCATGAATCTGTTTTTACTATAGATATTGTATATTCCACATAATAACAGATATGTTTATAAACATAATAATTTGCCTTCCTGAAGTTAATTAACCCGGTCATTTGTCTGTGATTAAGCTGGGGAATTTGTGTCTCTACCCCAATGCTCTGACCTTAAGAGTAATAGTTCCAATAATAAAGTCTTGCCATGATGAATCACCTCTATCTGGCGCTGAGTCCTGGAGGACTGGTGATATTCTATCTCCAAATTTCCTATTGATTCTGATCATACTCTGTAAAGTTGTGGCATGACCTCTCTTTAGAATTCTCTCCGCCATGCTGTCTCTGTGCATCTGAGCCTCTCCTCAGTGGGAAGACTCATTAATGCTTTTGCAAGTGGCTTTATTGCAATGTCTCATTTTTGGACTCTATGATTGATTGTTGACATAGAAACAGATTGGAATAGCTCTCTCCTGTGATTGTTTTGTTAATCAACTACAGACTATCCATTACTAAAGGGGTTTTTTGTTTTCCCAGAATGCTTGATCCCTGTCTATATCAAGTCTATTTTATTTTCAGTCCACATTTAAAAACACAGCCAACGACTCCTGAAAGTCATATCAGCAATGGATTTACCTTTATGTATTAAAGTTAGCGTTTGTTTTTCAAGAAGTAGTTAGTATTGTTTCTGTCTCAAGTAAGTTAAAAAAGCTATTAGAAGTAGATGGAATATATACTGTGTGCACAACAGATAGAAAGTTACTGTCAAATTGTTCTTTATAGTTTTCTACGCTTTGTTTTCAATGTTTAATTATTCTTTACTTTGCTTTTATGTTTTCTTTGTATGTGTGTGTATATAACATTTTTCTTAAATATTTTTCATATTTCTTAAATCATATTTTAATCAGCAATTTATTGAATTATTAAAAGCAAGTACATCTGCTTGTTTAATCAGTGTAATTTACATTTACATTACATTTAAGTCATTTAGCAGACGCTCTTATCCAGAGCGACTTACAAATTGGTGCATTCACCTTATGATATCCAGTGGAACAACCACTTTACAATAGTGCATCTAAATCTTTTAAGGGGGGGGGGGGGGGGGGGTTAGAAGGATTACTTTATCCTATCCTAGGTATTCCTTAAAGAGGTGGGGTTTCAGGTGTCTCCGGAAGGTGGTGATTGACTCCGCTGTCCTGGCGTCGTGAGGGAGCTTGTTCCACCATTGGGGTGCCAGAGCAGCGAACAGTTTTGACTGGGCTGAGCGGGAACTGTGCTTCCTCAGAGGTAGGGGGGCCAGCAGGCCAGAGGTGGATGAACGCAGTGCCCTTGTTTGGGTGTAGGGCCTGATCAGAGCCTGAAGGTATGGAGGTGCCGTTCCTTTCACAGCTCCGTAGGCAATCACCATGGTCTTGTAGCGGATGCGAGCTTCAACTGGAAGCCAGTGGAGAGAGCGGAGGAGCGGGGTGACGTGAGAGAACTTGGGAAGGTTGAACACCAGACGGGCTGCGGCGTTCTGGATGAGTTGTAGGGGTTTAATGGCACAGGCAGGGAGCCCAGCCAACAGCGAGTTGCAGTAATCCAGACGGGAGATGACAAGTGCCTGGATTAGGACCTGCGCCGCTTCCTGTGTGAGGCAGAGTCGTACTCTGCGAATGTTGTAGAGCATGAACCTACAGGATCGGGTCACCGCCTTGATGTTAGTGGAGAACGACAGGGTGTTGTCCAGGATCATGCCAAGGTTCTTAGCACTCTGGGAGGAGGACACAAGGGAGTTGTCAACCGTGATGGCGAGATCATGGAACGGGCAGTCCTTCCCCGGGAGGAAGAGCAGCTCCGTCTTGCCGAGGTTCAGCTTGAGGTGGTGATCCGTCATCCACACTGATATGTCTGACAGACATGCAGAGATGCGATTCGCCGCCTGGTTATCAGAAGGGGGAAATGAGAAGATGAATTGTGTGTCGTCTGCATAGCAATGATAGGAGAGACCATGTGAGGATATGACAGAGCCAAGTGACTTGGTGTATAGCGAGAATAGGAGAGGGCCTAGAACAGAGCCCTGGGGGACACCAGTGGTGAGAGCGCATGGTGCGGAGACAGATTCTCGCCACGCCACCTGGTAGGAGCGACCTGTCAGGTAGGACGCAATCCAAGCATGGGCCGCGCCGGAGATGCCCAACTCGGAGAGGGTGGAGAGGAGGATCTGATGGTTCACAGTATCAAAGGCAGCAGATAGGTCTAGAAGGATGAGAGCAGAGGAGAGAGAGTTAGCTTTAGCAGTGCGGAGAGCCTCCGTGACACAGAGAAGAGCAGTCTCAGTTGAATGCCCAGTCTTGAAACCTGACTGATTAGGATCAAGAAGGTCATTCTGAGAGAGATAGCAGGAGAGCTGGCCAAGGACGGCACGTTCAAGAGTTTTGGAGAGAAAAGAAAGAAGGGATACTGGTCTGTAGTTGTTGACATCGGAGGGATCGAGTGTAGGTTTTTTCAGAAGGGGTGCAACTCTCGCTCTCTTGAAGACGGAAGGGACGTAGCCAGCGGTCAAGGATGAGTTGATGAGCGAGGTGAGGTAGGGGAGAAGGTCTCCGGAAATGGTCTGGAGAAGAGAGGAGGGGATAGGGTCAAGTGGGCAGGTTGTTGGGCGGCCGGCCGTCACAAGACGCGAGATTTCATCTGGAGAGAGAGGGGAGAAAGAGGTCAAAGCACAGGGTAGGGCAGTGTGAGCAGGACCAGCGGTGTCGTTTGACTTAGCAAACGAGGATCGGATATCGTCAACCTTCTTCTAATTGAGGTGTGTGTTTAAGGGGTTGTTCATTAAGGGCTCTGTAATGAAATAACTCCTGCCATTTCATTTGTATTTCTTAAATTTTATTTAGTTAGTGGCCATTTGCCTTAATTTGATAAAAATTTGATGAAAAATATGCATCCTTTTTTCTGGTGTATTTACGTGATTATATCCTAGTATGGATCAAATAGAGAAAAACACAATTGAATGTATGATGGTCAAGTCCTCTTAGTTCTTCATAATTAACTCCTGCTGTGTTCCTTCTATTGAATTATACAAGACCCCCTCATAGCACTATTAATATCTTGCATCAGTGTTGTATTAAACAGTACATTTGTCCTCAGCATGCATTAGAATGGATATGTTCATTTGAACTTCACAGTTGAGATTGGAATTACAATCCAGCAAAGAGAGAAAAATCATTGATCGCTTATTGCCGTCCCAAAAGGGTCCACCGGTGAGGTAAAATTAGGAAGCCCTTAAACTCTGCAATTGGCAATAATGAGCTATCATTACTCAAATTACAACAAGCACTGATTGGGTTTATAGTAATGAAGAAAACAACATGATCAATCATCATCAAGGACCCTGGCCGTTATGCGTGAGCCCAGGCCGTGTGCAGTGTGGAACCCAGTGTGGCTGCTGGAGCAGGGCTCCATCTATAGGGGCCAGGCTGGAGCAAGTCAGTGGGGTATACATCCATCCTCCATGATCAAACTCTCTGACTGTATGGGACACAACAACTTTGCTGTGTCCCAGAAAGTCCTGGCATTCACTGTTCTCACCCGTACCATACAGTAATTAGTAAATTATACGCTAACTGTATTTGATAGATTATTGTATGGAGGATTTAGTCAGGATTAATTTGGGTCTGTGCTCATCAGTAAATCCTAATCCATGGAATTTGCAATGTGTTTATGTTCATAATGTATCAAAACGTTTTGGAGAAAAGCTCTTGATAGTGCCTTTATTATTGCCGGAGTTTAAAATGAATTTTAAAGAAAAAAAAACGATGAAATTAATAGCTACTTTCTTATAATCCCACTTTTATAGAATAGAGAACTTGCACCACCTATTATAATTCTAATACCCTGCTGCATTTACTTGCTGACAAAAGGGTTTTCTAAAGTAAGTAGTCTTGAGGAAAGGGAAGTCATTGACGCCAATGGTTCATCATACAGTGAGGGAAAAAGTATTTGATCCCCTGTTGATTTTGTATGTTTGCCCACTGACAAAGAAATGATCAGTCTATACTTTTAATGGTAGGTTTATTTGAACAGTGAGAGACCGAATAACAACCAAAAAATCCAGAAAAACGCATGTCAAAAATGTTATAAATGGATTTGCATTTTAATGAGGGAAATAAGTATTTGACCCCCTCTCAATCAGAAAGATTTCTGGCTCCCAGGTGTCTTTTATACAGGTAACGAGCTGAGATTAGGGGCACACTCTTAAAGGGAGTGCTCCTAATCACAGCTTGTTACCTGTATAAAAGATAGCTGTCCACAGAAGCAATCAATCAATCAGATTCCAAACTCTCCACCATGGCCAAGACCAAAGAGCTCTCCAAGGATGTCAGGGACAAGATTGTAGACCTACACAAGGCTGGAATGGGCTACAAGTCCATCGCCAAGCAGCTTGGTGAGAAGGTGACAACAATTGGTGCAATTATTCGCAAATGGAAGAAACACAAAAGAACTGTCAATCTCCCTCGGCCTGGGGCTCCATGCAAGATCTTACCTCGTGGAGTTGCAATGATCATGAGAATGGTGAGGAATCAGCCCAGAACTACACGGGAGGATCTTGTCAATGATCTCAAGGCAGCTGGGACCATAGTCACCAAGAAAACAATTGGTAACACACTACGCCGTGAAGGACTGAAATCCTGCAGCGCCCACCAGGTCCCCCTGCTCAAGAAAGCACATATACATGCCCGTCTGAAGTTTGCCAATGAACATCGTGTTGTGGTCAGATGAGACCAAAATGGAGCTCTTTGGCATCAACTCAACTCGCCGTGTTTGGAGGAGGAGGAATGCTGCCTATGACCCCAAGAACACCATCCCCACCATCAAACATGGAGGTTGAAACATTATGCTTTGGGGGTGTTTTTCTGCTAACGGGACAGGACAACTTCACACATCAAAGGGACGATGGACGGGGCCATGTACCGTCAAATCTTGGGTGAGAACCTCCTTCCCTCAGCCCGGGCATTGAAAATGGGTTGTATATGGGTATTCCAGCATGACAATGACCCAAAACACACGGCCAAGGCAACAAAGGAGTGGCTCAAGAAGAAGCACATTAAGGTCCTGCAGTGCCCTAGCCAGTCTCCAGACCTTAATCCCATAGAAAATCTGTGGAGGGAGCTGAAGGTTTGAGTTGCCAAACGTCAGCCTCGAAACTTTAATGACTTGGAGAAGATCTGCAAAGAGGAGTGGGGCAAAATCCCTCCTGAGATGTGTGCAAACCTGGTGGCCAACTACAAGAAATGTCTGACCTCTGTGATTGCCAACAAGGGTTTAGCCACCAAGTACTAAGTCATGTTTTGCAGAGGGGTCAAATACTTATTTTCCTCATTAAAATGCAAATCAATTTATAACATTTTTGACATGCGTTTTTCAGGATTTTTTGGTTGTTATTCTGTCTCTCACTGTTCAAATAAACCTACCATTAAAATTATAGACTGATAATTTCTTTGTCAGTGGGAAAACGTACAAAATCAGCAGGGGATCAAATACTTTTTCCCCTCACTTTAGATGCTCTATGAATATAAGAGACCCACATAGTACAGCAAATCTAAGGAATATATGCAGATGGCCAAAGTAATCCCTGTGGTGATTAGGAACTATTAAGTGTTGAATTATGTGACGGATGACTAGAGAAAGTAAGTGTAGGTGTGTGTGTGTTTGTGTGTGTTAACATTCTACTATACCTGTGAGTACCAGAAGTCCTCACAAGAATAGTAAACCAACTAAAATTCAGAGAAGTGAGGACATTTTGACGGTCGTCACTTGTAAAAAGGCTATTTTAGGCTCAGGGGTTAGGTTTAGGGTTAGAATAAGGGTTAGGGGTAAGGGTTTGGAGTTAAGGTTAAGGTAAGGGTTAGGTTAATGGTTAGGGAAAATAGGATTTTGAATGGTCCCCAAAAAGTCCTCACAACTATATTAAGACTCGTGTGTGTGCGTGAGAGCTCACCTCAATGTCGTATAATATGCCTCGCCATTTCATGTTGCTGCTTTCTTGTTGACTGCATTGTGAGATGAACCCTACTTCTCCTCACCTATTTCTCCCCATTCTGTTCCTCCAATGTGGTGAAGCAATCGGTAGACCTACACCTGCAAAGTTGTATTGCTGATCCAATCCCTGCACATATTCACTGTGCATAAAAGCTCCTAAAGTTGCCTACCATCAATAATGAGGTCTCATTTACACAAATTACTCTGAACGCTGATTAGGTATTATCTAACGGCAAGGGCCACCTCGATCAATCATCATCAGCCCATGGAGCGTCAATGGACATCGAAAGGTTAACCCAGATCTAGGAGGCCCCTGGCAGTGTCAGCAGAATCAGTGAGGGAGGGCCTCTATGCTGTCGATAGAGCAGCCAGACAATTAGGTAATGATTCAAATAGCAGCACCTAGGAGTCAATAAGAAAATGAGCCATCCCGGCATAATTTGAGAATGATTTGTTTACCAATCTATACAGCCGTAGAAGAAAGTCATTGAAGTGCAATGTATTAAATGCAGGTTCTTAGGCTCGGCCATTACCAAATTCCTGAAGTGCTCTCCTGCATGTGTTCAGAAGTGAATACAGAGCAGGTAGGCTCACTCTGCGCCTATAGATACAGGCTAATGCATGATCTACCACCATTATGGTTTTCAAGGGTGGTGTTCTTACTGTCTACAATGACACGGTAGTGGTTTGAATGGTTTTCATCCTAAAGTCCGACCCCAGGGGTTGTAAATGGTACTGATTTGTCATTATAAATAAAACTAACGAATGCACCATAGAATTGAAATGGCTTCGAAGCATTCTCTAGGAGGGTTCATATTATATCCCAATGTTTTGGGTGTCTATTCTACACGTTGAAACAGGTTTCTTCTATTCCAGATACTGCCATTATATTGGCTCGCATCTCACATCATTGTCTTGTATCTTTCCCAGTTTCAGCCATTTGTGATTGTGTATTGAGAAAGTTTGTGCAAGTTCAAGTGTACCGAGTGTCTGTGTGCTGTGTGTCATCTGTGTGGGCGGAGTGTTTATGTAGTCATATATCAGAGCCACATAGACATGGGTCAGAGATGTTCAGAGCCTCTGTTGTTCCAAAAAACAGCTCGTAGTTTGCTATGAAACATCGGTGATAATGTCAAGTTGTGGCAGGAGACAATATACAGGTTGTGGACTGATAATAAAGATGGATGGATAATGGGAGATGCTTCTGTTTTTAGAGTGTGTGGAAGTTGAAGGAGAGAGAAGAACAAGAGGCCTATGCTACAGTAGAACAGAGATGTTGGTCTGATAGACTGCATGCAGAAGCTATTTGCTGGTTGCCGACTCAGGGTTTGAATATATTATCTTGGAAAACTAAGAAATAGGTGTACTCTCTTGCGTGAGTATTTCAGTGCAAAAGAGATGAGATGAGTTATTCAAACCAAAGGTCTGTACAATTTCTGACATTTGCCCAAGCAATCCGGAGTATTGCATGCAAATAAAGATAGACTATATCCTAGCAATGGACCAGTCATTTACATGAACTCACATTTTCTCTCTACTTTCAAAAAATGCTAGGTTTGTGTTAGTTTTCTATTGGTGTTATTCTTTGTATTCATCATATCTCATCATAGTCATGAGTTGTACATTCAGGGAATGGCCTCATCACTGGTTAAGCCAACTCTAGGTTGATTTGAATAAGGAAATGAAATCACATCTCTTTCCTTCCTTGGCCTTCCATTGTGTGTCTATCACTTACTAGGGACAGAATAGGAACATGTCCCCTAATTTAGAAAATTATTTGCACTGAGTTGCTGAGAACAGAGCAAATAAGAGCCAATCGTGAAGAGAATGAGAGTGCAGTCTCCTAGAACACCCTTGCATAAAATGCACTTTCCCTCTCTACAAAAATGTATATTTACATATTTACATATGTAATATGTTATGCAACCTTGGATGGTTCTGTTAAACTGTGATTCATTTTGTTTGTTTGTTTGTTTCCCTCTTGGCCACGACAAAATGGTGACAACAATTTGATGGAAACCTTGTTCTACATTTCCATGTACATTTTGTTTGTGAAGGACACATGTCTAGCCCTGATATCACCTGGTATTGTTTAACACATCTTCCCAAAGGCTCATGTAACACTAAACCACAATCCTAAATCTCACCTAACAACCCTGCACCCACTACATTACATCTAGTTCAAGTCAAACATTTGCTCTTAGGAAAGCCTGTTACCCGTATCAGCTGGTGGTCCCTGGTATACATCTACCCCATAAGTCAGGAGTGTGGAACATGCTGTGTGTATCCCTTAATACAAATTAACTCTTTTGGCTAGGTCCGGAAAATTGATAATAGCTTATAGCTGTGAACAAACAGAGCAGGGTTCTTATCTAATGGATAGCAGTAAGGCATGGCAGTGTTATGATGAAGCACACAAGGCCCATTGCCTCTGGATCGAGGGGAGTCCTTTCTCACGACTGGGATTAACACATGTCCCCCACAGCCAAGTAGCATGCAGCTCCCTGTCTCTGGAGCTGTAGGGTTACAAGTGTTATTACTCTCACCTTTTAGAAAGGCTTTAGACAGAGAGATTATTAAATTAACCACAGGCCACTGCTTTTGTATCCATAAGTACGCAAGCCACTCTTGGGGCCATGCTCTCTGTATCTTACGATGCAAAATCTAAAGCCTTTGTTGCACAGAGGAGCCAGTAGGTTTGCACCTGTAGTTGCCTTTTTGTCGAATGCCACCCTGCTCTTTAGATCCAATGTAACTTTCTCCCCCCTGAAATGACACAGACTTAATAGTACACAATAGGTAGAATAGTATATTATAGATACAGTTGAAGTCGGAAGTTTACATACACCTTAGCCAACTACATTTAAACTCAGTTTTTCACAATTCCTGACATTTAATCCTAGTAAAAATTTCCTGTCTTAGGTCAGTTAGGATCAGCACTTTATTTTAAGAATGTGCCATTTCAGAATAATAGTTGAGAGAATGATTTATTTCAGCTTTTATTTCTTTCATCACATTCCCAGTGGGTCAGAAGTTTACATATACTCAATTAGTATTTGGTAGCATTGCCTTTAAATTGTTTAACTTGGGTCAAACCTTTTGGGTAGCCTTCCACAATAAGTTGGGTGAATTTTGGCCCATTCCTCCTGACAGAGCTAGTGTAACTGAGTCAGGTTTGTAGGCCTCCTTGCTCGCACACGCTTTTTTAGTTCTGCCCACAAATGTTCTGTAGGATTGAGGTCAGGGCTATGTGATGGCCACTCCAATACCTTGACTTTGTGGTCCTTTTTTTTTTTGGTCCCATTTTTCCACAACTTTGGAAGTATGCTTGGGGTCATTGTCCATTTGGAAGAACCATTTGCGACCAAGCTGAAACTTCCTGACTAATATCTTGTGATGTTGCTTCAATATATCCACATAATTTTCATCCTCATGATGTCATCTATTTTGTGAAGTGCCCTAGTCCCTCCTGCAGCAAAGCACCCCCACACCATGATGCTGCCACCCCCGTGCTTCACGGTTGGGATGGTGTCTTCGGCTTGCAAGCGTCCCCCTTTTTCCTCCAAACATAACGATGGTCATTATGGCCAAACATTTCAATTTTTTTTTTCATCAGACCAGAGGACATGTGCAGCTGCAAACCGTAGTCTGCATTTTTATGGCTGTTTTGGAGCATTGGCTTCTTCCTTGCTGAGCGGTCTTTCAGGTTATGTCGATATAGGACTCGTTTTACTGTGGATATTGTCATCGTCGTGTGTGTAGGTGGCAGGGAAGTCAGGCGCAGGAGAAACCAACTTGGTATAACTGGAGTAGTTTAATAAAGAAATAAAAAACAAACTCCAAAACCAACGTACATAAATAAAATAACATGGGTAAAAATAACCCGTCACACACCAATACAAATACACGAGCACATAACAAACAAACAATCTCTGACAAGGACATGAGGGCATTTGCACAGAGGGTTAAATACACAACATGTAATGAATGGGATTGGAACCAGGTGTGTAGGAAGACAAGACAAAACCAATGGAAAATTAAAAATGGATCAATGATGGCTAGAAGACCGGTGACATCGAACGCCGAGCACCACCCGAACAAGGAGGGGCATCGACTTCGGTAGAAGTCGTGACAGATATAGATACTTTCATACCTGTTTCCTCCAGCATCTTCACAAGATTCTTTGTTGTTGTTCTGGAATTGATTTGCACATTTCGCACCAAAGTACGTTCATCTCTAGGAGACAGAATGCGTCACTTACTAGGGACAGACTTCCATGAGACAGAACGCGTCTCCTTCCTGAGCGGTATGATGGTTGCGTGGTCCCATGGTGTTTATACTTGCGTACTATTGTTTGTACAGATGAACGTGGTACCTTCAGGCATTGGACCAGACTTGTGGAGGTCTACAATTTATTTTCTGAGGTCTTGGCTGATGTCTTTTGATTTTACCATTATGTCAAGCAAAGAGGCACTGAGTTTGAAGGTAGGCCATGAAATACATCCACAGGTACACCTCCAATTGACGCAAATGATGTCAATTAGCCTATCAGAAGCTTCTAAAGCCATGACATCATTTTTGGGAATTTTCCAAGCTGTTTAAAGGCACAGTCAACTTAGTGTATGTAAACTTCTGACCCACTGGAATTGTGATACAGTGAATTATAAGTGAAATAATCTGTCTGGAAACAATTGTTGGAAAAATTACTTGTGTCATGCACAAAGTAGATGTCCTAACCGACTTGCCAAAACTATAGTTTGTTAACAAGAAATTTGTGGAGTGGTTGAAAAACGAGTTTTAATGACTCCAACCTAAGTGTATGTAAACTTCCGATTTCAAATGTAGGCAAACCTTGCAGATCTTACATTTTTTATTTTGTTATTAGACTTCCATGAACCTCCTGCTGTCAGGAGAGTTTGTTTTAATCTAGCTGAGATGGCTATACTTTAACATGAGAGAATGATTGGCAACATCCGCTCACAGAAAACTGTACAGTTTATTGTCACAAGCATCCCTCTTTTGTCCCAGTACTTCAGCTGTGCTTTTCACATAGTGAATCCGCTAAATCATTGTCAATAAATAAAATCTGATCATTTTCAGAGAAGACAGCTGTTTGTGTGTGACAGCTTTGTTGTCTTGACTCGCTGCATCCTGTCATTCTCACAGAGGGAGAAATTAGTTTTATACACCCTGACTGCCATCCAGGGAGTGGAGACATTTGCACATGAATCAATTGTTAACATCACTGTACTCAGACAACTCTGTGACAGCTCAAATACATTGAGAGATGTTGTTGTGCACTTATTTCTTTGTACAGTAGCATCCAAAGTTTACGCATGTATTTTTTCCTGGTCGTGATTCAGAGATGGAATATCAAGGTTATTGCATCACTATGAAAACACAAGTGCAGAAAGCTTCAGAATTATGGACGTGACGAGAACAGGAAACTAGATAAAACATTTTTTTTTTTTTTTAAATATCCCCTCTTTCAACAACTACTTCGAAGTGAGTCACTCAGATTATGATTAAGGCTCTTGTTACTCAAGATAACTGCTTGACATTTGCTAAATCAGTCAGTGTCAGTCTTACGTACTAAATTTTCCATCAACTTGAAAGCTCTCTCCAACTTTGGCATTCTGCAATGTTCCGTTACTCAAGCAGGATTTGCTATTGTATCAATGAACAAAATATACACTTGATACTATAGAAAACATAAAGTATGTTTTTATTCCAGAAATAACATAGTCCTTTCCATCCCTACAATCTGTTTGAAAATGATGATGGCAGTGTAGGGGGAAAACAACTCGATCAACTACTAGATGGTAGATAACAAGTCCTCCTTAAGTCTTTTAAGCTTTTCATTGTGGTGAAATGTTAATCCTTCTCCTTAACCCCATTTTGAAGCAGCCTTAGTGTAGGCTACAAGTATAAGTCATAGTGTAGGCTACAAGTATAAGTCTTGGTGTAGGCTACAAGTAGCAGTCTTAGTGTAGGCTACAAGTATAAGTCTTAGTGTAGGCTACAAGTATAAGTCTTAGTGTAGACTACAAGTATAAGTCTTGGTGTAGGCTACAAGTAGCAGTCTTAGTGTAGGCTACAAGTATAAGTCTTAGTGTAGGCTACAAGTATAAGTCTTAGTGTAGACTACAAGTATACGTCTTGATGTAGGCTACATGTAGCAGTCTTAGTGTAGGATATAATTATAAGTCTTGGTGTAGGCTACAAGTAGAATTCTTTGTGTTGGCTACAAGTAGAATTATTTGTGTTGGCTACAAGTACCAGTCTTAGTGTAGGCTACAAGTAGCAGTCTTAGTGTAGGCTACTAGTAGCAGTCTTAATGTAGGCTACAAGCTTGTCTAAATGCCAACATTAACAACCCAGAATGATTTTCAGCCTAGTTAAGTACAGACTCAGGCTGCTCCTATACATTTGAAAGCCATTGGCCTTCACGTCACAACCCATGGGTTAATAAGTATTAGGAAAATGAAGATGTGCTGACCTGCTGTCGGTACAACAAGACAGTTACACGACCAGGTAGGCAGTGGCACATTGATCCTCCGTGGTGAGAGGAACCCTCTCCAGTTACAGTTCATCCTGCTGAACATCTCTTAAATGTTGGGCCAGTGTCAGAGCTCTCCAAGTGCTCCCAGTGAAAAGATTATCACAGTGATCAGTGTTATTTTAAAGCTTGACCAGCCACAATAATCTGTTCACATCAACAATCGTGCACTCACTTGTGTCTAATGGCTTTTAAATTCACTGGCCCCCTCCAACTCACAGCCCGCCAGCTCCGAGGCTGATCAATTAAAACGACTTTAACATTTATAGGCCCATCAATAAGCAGTCCCCTTTGGCTCAACAGTTCTTGCCTACGACATTGTACAGGCTGGCTTTGGTTTGCATGTGAGGAGTCAGTTGTTTCCAATCAATCGGCTTCAATGTCATAAACAAGGCAAATTCACTGCCAGGGATTGATTAGATGGGAGCTAAATGTTGATTTACTTTCAGTCTTCATGTCTCCAGAAAGGGCTGTCCTGTCCTCAGTCTGTTCTCACCTGTACAGCAGGCTATGCAAGCTCATTGAAATTGCTGTAGATTGTTTATGGAATTCCTATCATATTTTTGGAGTATACAGTGTGTAGTTCTTTTCGTAATGACTGGTCTGTTCTGGCTTAGTTTCCATGTGATGTTTTCTCTGATTTAACTATCTTATTGTACTGCACTACAGATCGTTAAACAGACTGATACGAATCCTTGAACAGGAATAGTTTTATTAGGGAGAAACCGACTCTACTGTACGAGGGAAGCGGGAGTTGCGTTCACCTCAGTGTGGTATGAGATGAGTTGGAAGTTGATGCTATAAATGGTCTGCTCCCTTAAGGGAGCCTCACTTGACATGTGTTACTAAATCTTTCAGAGCTGCCATCTGCCTCCGTGTTAACTGCTGGGAATGCTGACCTCTGCCGGCACTAAGGTCGTCCAAACCTGATCAAATCCTGAGTGGCACACTCACGATCCTCCAGGATGCTAAATGGGAGTTTTATACTTTCTTCATGTTGCTATTTTGATACTACAATTCATTAGATCCGTGTACAACATTCTTGCTGAAGCGTGTAGCCTTCACCCGGATGTGTGTGTATGTGTGCATACGTGTGTCTATGCATGTTTTTGTACTTGTACGTTTGTAGTAGAGTTACACATACAGTAGTAGGCTACAGAAAAGGGCACACATGTTAGTGAACCCACGGCCCGGGCCATTGTGGGAGCAAGCGAAGGTCATTCCAGCTGGACTCCCATTGTAAACTGAGGGCATTGCTTCTGGCCATTGACAGGATACCAATGACCTCCTGCAACCTTAACATGCAGAACACCACAATTAGCCAAGACAGAGTATAGCTGAGTACAAACACAGGTCTCCTCCATTTACATGAACTGACCACTGTTGTTTACATGTAAACTCAGCAAAAAAAGAAACATCCCTTTTTCAGGACCCTGTCTCTCAAAGATAATTAATAAAAATCCAAATAACTCCACAAATCTTCATTGTAAAGGGTTTAAACACATGCTTGTTCAATGAACCATAAACAATTAATGAACATGCATTTGTGGAACGGTCGTTAAGACACTAACAGCTTACAGACGGTAGGCAATTAAGGTCACAGTTATGAAAACTTAGGACACTAAAGAGGCCTTTCTACTGACTCTGAAAAACACCAAAAGAAAGATGCCCAGGGTCCCTGCTCATCTACGTGCATTTGGCATGCTGCAAGGAGGCATGAGGACTGCAGATGTGGCCAGGGCAATAAATTGCAATGTTCGTACTGTGAGACGCCTAAGACAGCGCAACAGGGAGACAGGACGGACAGCTGATTGTCCTCGCATTGGCAAAGCATGTGTAACAACACCTGCACAGGACCGGTACATCCGAACATCACACCTACGGGACAGGTACAGGATGGCAACAACAACTGCCCGAGTTACACCAGGAATGCACAATCCCTCCATCAGTGCTCATACTGTCTGCAATAGGCTGAGAGAAGCTGGACTGAGGGCTTGTAGGCCTGTTGTAAGGCAGGTCCTCACCAGACATCACCGTCAACAACGTTGCCTATGGGCACAAACCCACAGTCGCTGGACCAGACAGGACTGGCAAAAAGTGCTCTTCACTGACGAGTCGCTGTTTTGTCTCACCAGGGGTGATCGTCGGATTCGCGTTTATCGTCAAAGGAATAAGCGTTACACCGAGGCCTGTACTTTGGAGCGGGATCAATTTGGAGGTGGAGGATCCGTCATGGTCTGGGGCGGTGTGTCACAGCATCATTGGACTGAGCTTGTTATCATTGCAGGCAATCTCAACGCTGTGCGTTACAGGGAAGACATCCTCCTCCCTCATGTGGTACCCTTCCTGCAGGCTCATCCTGACATGACCCTTCAGCATGACAATGCCACCAGCCATACTGCCCGTTCTGTGCGTGATATCCTGCAAGACAGGAATGTCAGTGTTCTGCCATGGCCAGCGAAGAGCCCAGATCAATCCCATTGAGCACGTCTGGGACCTGTTGGATCGGAGGGTGAGGGCTAGGGCCATTCCCCCCAGAGGTGAAATAACTAACTAGATCAATAAATGTCCAGGAGCTTGCAGGTGCCTTGGTAGAAGAGTGGGGTAACATCTCACAGCAAGAACTGGCAAATCTGGTGCAGTCCATGAGGAGGAGATGCACTGACTGTTACTTTTGATTTTGACCTCCACTTTGTTCAGGGACACATTATTCCATTTCTGTTAGTCACATGTGAGTTGTTGAATCTTGTTATGTTCATACAAATATTTACACATGTTAAGTTTTCTGAAAATAAATGCAGTTGACAGTAAGATGACTTTTCTTTTTTTGCTGAGTTTATTTGCTGTAAATGTTTTACTCAGTAATGCAATGTATGTGGGTTAAGTTTGACATAGTGATCGGAAACAGCCTGTGTAATAGAAGCTGTGGAGATAGTTGGGGGTGGAAACACTTGCCCGGAGTGTGAGGTCATGGCTTTGACATACCAGGACCTCCGTCCTTAGAAGTGACTGACAGGAGGCAGCTTGCTGATGCCTTTCACATGGGAATCCCAGCTTGCAGCAATTTTAAAACGAAGCCGTCTGCGGGACTTTATGGGAACATTTAATTGTGAGGTTTTTGGGTCCCTGTCTGTTTCTCTTAAAGAAAAAAACCCATCCTAAGTTTGTTAGTTCAGATAACATTTTAGTCAGAAGAAAGAGCAGCTGTGTTTTCAGTCCACTCCTCAATGTCGTCCAACATACATTTACGACAAAAAATAACTCAAAGATTATTTGAATACCAATTCACTTTTTTAAAGTATTTCTCCAGAGTTGGTGTTGAACTAGTATTGCTGTCTTAGAACATTGAACTTATGATGACATATATTGGAAATAAGAAACCTCACAGAGCACCATCCTGTCAGCTGTACAGCAGTGGTAGCATCAGTGATTTTAAATGAGTCATTCTGCCATGTACTGTTGTGCAATGTAAATTCTTTAAACAGTTGACAAGCTAATAAAACATACTGTATATTAGCTATAGAGCCATTGAGTCTCCATACCCCAAAGACATATTGCTTATTGGACAGTGGGGGGCTGCAGCAGGCTTTACAGAATGTGCTGTACGTTCTTCACTCAGTCCTGTGTGGAAGTTTAGTGGGGCTTATTATTACTCGGGGGGGAGGGGGGGGGGGTCTTCACTGTTCTCCTACCGTGTCCCATGGGTGTCTTTTCCAGCTGTAATGAGGCCTCCAGGACGACAGAGCTCTCTGTAAAATGGGGAGCAATGAGTCCATGTTGGCACAGAGAACAGGGATTTGCACTCCTCAGTGGAACGGGAAGGTCACTGAGAGGAGTTTTATTTTGGGAATCTGTCTTGTTTCTTAACCAAACAAAACTTAAAGGGACATACTACAAAGCCTCGGTGGCTGTGGTTGTCTATCAGAAATTCAATGGCATGAAATAAAGATTGAGGCTACCCTCACCTTGATGTTAATATTCTGAGTATGGAATATCACATGGGGCAATTTTACTTGAATATGTGCTAGTTCTTTGTAAAAGGGCATATATGTCTGACATTTTATAGACATTTTGAAGTTGAGTAATCAGAGCTTTGAGAAAATCTTTCAAACTTGTGTCACTTCAATCAAGCGCCACAGAATAGTTCATTCACATGTCAAAGACTATTATGTCTGTGTCCTGCTTCAGCTTTTCAAGGTCAGCAGTGAGGTTAACTTTCAAAGAGGATAAATTGTAAGTTTGATTAAATGCATAGAATAAAATGTACATGACATGCATATAAAACAGGCTATCTTGAAGTTACACTACATGACCAAAAGTTTGTGGACATCTGCTCGTTTGAACACTCATTCCAAATTCATGGGCATTAATATGGAGTTAATAATATAACAGCCTCCACTCTTCTGGGAAGGCTTTCCACTAGAACTTGGAACATTGCTGCGGGGACTAGCTTCCATTCAGCCACAAGAGCATTAGTGAGGCACTGCTTGGCTCACAGTCGGCGTTCCAATTCATCCCAAAGGTGTTCGATGGGGTTGAGGTCAGGGCTCTGTGCAGGCCAGTCAAGTTCTTCCACACTGATCTCGACAAACCATTTCTGTATGGACCTCGCTTTGTGCACGGGGGCATTGTCATGCTGAAACAGGAAAGGGCCTTCCCCAAACTATTTCCACAAAGTTGTAAGCACAGAATCGTCTACAATGTCATTGTATGCTGTGGCGTTAAGATTTCCCTTCACTGGAACTAGCCCGAACCATGAATAACATCCCCAGACCATTATTCCTCCTCCACCAAACTTTACAGTTGGCACTATGCATTTGGGCAGGTAGCGTTCTCTTGGCATCCACCAAACCCAGTTCATCCGTTGGACTGCCAGATGGTGAAGCGTAATTCATCACTCCGGAGAACGCATTTCCACTGCTCCAGAGTCCAATGGCGGCAAGCTTTACACCATTCCGGCCGATGCTTGGCATTGCGCATGGTGATCTTAGGTTTGTGCGTGGCTGCTCGGCCATGGAAACCCATTTCATGAAGCTTCCGATGAACAGTTCTTGTGCTGATGTTGCTTCCATTTCACAATAACAGGACTTACAGTTGAACGGGGAAGTTCTAGTAGGGCAGAAATTTGACGAACTGACTTGTTGGAAAGGTGGCATGCTATTACGGTGCCACGTTGAAAGTCACTGAGTTCTTCAGTAAGGCCATTCTACTGCCAATGTTTGTCTATGGAGATTGCATGGCTGTGTACTTGATTTTATACACCTGTCCGCAGCGGGTGTGGCTGAAATCGCCACTAATTTGAAGGGGTGTCCGCATACTTTTGTATATATAGTGACCTTGCTCTCTCCTGTTCGTACTGTATCACCAAGTCCCTTTAATGGACTTGGGAATTAGACATCAACATTTTGAAATTGTACGAAACCGAGAGAGGTCAGCCAATAACTTGCATGAAGGGTGGGAAAAACACTATACACTTTCAACAATTCATGCTGCGTTTAGCCTGAAATGGGTCCTTCACTTGCCCACCATTCACCCCAAACTAGAGGAGCTTCAGTGTAGCACCTGCTAACCCAGGGCTAGGTAAAGAGGACACAGCAGGCCTCATGTCATCCCTCTCCACCCTTAATAGCAGTCCCCAGCCCAGCGAGCCTGCCACTCTGCCACATTCAGGGATAATTACCTCTGACAAGAGGGCAAGTCATCAGCACAGGCCTGATAAGCATTACAGCCAGATGACAGCGTACAGAAGTGTATTAGCAACAGTGTGACATATCACATTACCACTGTGAATATAATAAAGGAGATCATAAACACTATGGCAGCTTTAAAGACGAGCCATCTCTTTCCTCTCCCACCAGACCATTACATCCCATTTACCAGAGCTGATAAGTTGATTCCAACTGTCACCTTGGAATATAGATATTGACAAGATTAAGATACATTTTAACCATTATAATGCCAGATAAGCAATTAATTTATATCATTTTTATTTATTTATTTATTTATTTATTTATTTCACCTTTATTTAACCAGGTAGGCAAGTTGAGAACAAGTTCTCATTTACAATTGCGACCTGGCCAAGATAAAGCAAAGCAGTTCGACAACATACAAAAACACAGTTACACATGGAGTAAAACAACATACAATCAATGATGCAGTAGAAGAAAAAAAAATTAAAAAATAAGACTATATACAATGTGAGCAAATGATGTGAGATAAGGGAGGTAAAGGCAAAAAAATGCCATGGTGGCAAAGTAAATAAAGTATAGCAAGAAAAACACTGGAATGGTAGATTTGTAGTTTGAAGAAAGTTCAGAGATAAAATATAAATAATATGGTGCAAAGGAGCAAAATAAATAAAATAAATAAATACAGTAGGGGAAGAGGTAGTAGTTTGGGCTAAATTATAGATGGGCTATGTACAGGTGCAGTGATCTGTGAGCTGCTCTGACAGCTGGTGCTTAAAGCTAGTGAGGGAGATAAGTGTTTCCAGTTTCAGAGATTTTTGTAGTTCGTTCCAGTCATTGGCAGCAGAGAACTGGAAGGAGAGACGACCAAAGGAGGAGTTGGCTTTAGGGGTGACCAGAGAGATATACCTGCTGGAGCGCGTGCTACAGGTGGGTGCTGCTATGGTGACCAGTGAGCGGAGATAAGGGGGGACTTTACCTAGCAGGGTCTTGTAGATGACCTGGAGCCAATGTGTTTGGCGACGATTATGAAGCGAAGGCCAGCCAACGAGAGCGTACAGGTCGCAGTGGTGGGTAGTATATGGGGCTTTGGTGACAAAACGGATGGCACTGTGATAGACTGCATCCAGCTTGTTGAGTAGGGTATTGGAAGCTATTTTGTAAATGACATCGCCGAAGTCGAGGATTGGTAGGATGGTCAGTTTTACGAGGGTATGTTTGGCAGCATGAGTGAAGGATGCTTTGTTGCGAAATAGGAAGCCAATTCGAGATTTCACTTTGGATTGGAGATGATTGATGTGAGTCTGGAAGGAGAGTTTACAGTCTAACCAGACACCTAGGTATTTGTAGTTGTCCACAAATTCTAAGTTAGAACCGTCCAGAGAAGTGATGCTGGACAGGCGGGCAGGTGCAGGCAGCGATCGGTTGAAGAGCATGCATTTAGTTTTACTTGTGTTTAGGAGCAGTTGGAGACCACGGAAGGAGAGTTGAATGGCATTGAAGCTCGTCTGGAGGGTTGTTAACACAGTGTCCAAAGAAGGGCCAGAAGTGTACAGAATGGTGTCGTCTGCGTAGAGGTGGATCAGAGATTCACCAGCAGCAAGAGCGACATCATTTATGTATACAGAGAAAAGAGTTGGCCCAAGAATTGAACCCTGTGGTACCCCCATAGAGACTGCCAGAGGTCCAGACAGTAGGCCCTCCGATTTGACACACTGAACTCTGTCAGAGAAGTAGTTGGTGAACCAGGCGACGCAATCGTTTGAGAAACCAAGGCTACTGAGTCTGCCGATGAGGATGTGGTGATTAACAGAGTCAAAAGCTTTGGCCAGGTCAATGAATACGGCAGCACAGTATTGTTTCTTATCGATGGCGGTTACGATGTCGTTTAGGACCTTGAGCGTGACTGAGGTGCACCCATGACCAGCTCTGAAACCAGATTGCATAGCGGAGAGGGTGCGGTGGGATTCGAAATGGTCGGTAATCTGTTTGTTGACTTGGCTTTCGAAGACCTTAGAAAGGCAGGGTAGGATGGATATAGGTCTGTAGCAATTTGGGTCAAGAGTGTCACCTCCTTTGAAGAGGGGGATGACAGCAGCTGCTTTCCAATCTATGGGAATCTCAGACGACACGAAAGAGAGGTTGAACAGGCTAGTAATAGGGGTTGCAATAATTTCGGCAGATAATTTTAGAAAGAAAGGGTCCAGATTGTCAAGCCCAGCTGATTTGTAGGGGTCCAGATTTTGCAGCTCTTTCAGAACATCAGCTGAATGGATTTGGGAGAAGGAGAAATGGGGGAGGTTTGGGCGAGTAGCTGTGGGGGGTGCAGTGCTGTTGAATGCAGTAGGGGTAGTTAGGTGGAAAGCATGGCCAGCCGTAGAAAAATGCTTATTGAAATTCTCAATTATAGTGGGCTTATCGGTGGTGACAGAGTTTCCTATCCTCAGTGCAGTGGGCAGTTGGGAGGAGGTGTTCTTATTCTCCATGGACTTTACAATGTCCCAGAACTTTTTAGAGTTGGAGTTGCACGAAGCGAATTTCTGTTTGAAAAAGCTAGCCTTGGCGTTTCTAACTGCCTGTGTGTATTGGTTTCTAACTTCCCTAAAAAGTTGCATATCGCGGGGGCAGTTCGATGCTAATGCAGAACGCCACAGGATATTTTTGTGTTGGTTAAGGGCAGTCAGGTTTGGGGAGAACCAAGGGCTATATCTGTTCCTGGTTCTAAATTTCTTGAAAGGGGCATGCTTATTTAAGATGGAGAGGAAGGCATTTAAAAAAAATAACCAGGCATCCTCTACTGACGGGATGAGGTCAATATCCTTCCAGGATACCAGGGCCAGGTCGAATAGAAAGGCTTGCTCGTTGAAATGTTTCAGGGAGCGTTTGACAGTGATGAGTGGAGGTCGTTTGACCGCTGACCCATTACGGGTGCAGGCAATGAGGCAGTGATCGCTGAGATCTTGGTTGAAAACAGCAGAGGTGTATTTAGAGGGCACGTTGGTTAGGATGATATCTATGAGGGTGCCAGTGTTTGCGGCTTTGGGGTTGTACCTGGTGGGTTCATTAATAATTTGTGTGAGATTGAGGGCATCAAGCTTGGATTGTAGGATGGCTGGGGTGTTAAGCATGTCCCAGTTTAGGTCACCTAGTAGCACGAGCTCTGAAGATAGATGGGGGGCAATCAGTTCACATATGGTGTCCAGAGCACAACTATGGGCCGAGGGGGGTCTATAGCAGGCGGCAACGGTGAGAGACTTGTTTTTGGAGAGGTGGATTTTTAAAAGTAGAAGTTCAAATTGTTTGGGTACAGACCTGGATAGCAGGACAGAACTCTGCAGGCTATCTCTGCAGTAGATTGCAACACCGCCCCCTTTGGTCGTTCTATCTTGTCTGAAAACGTTGTAGTTAGGGATGAAGATTTCAGAGTTTTTGGTGGACTTCCTAAGCCAAGATTCAGACACAGCTAGGACATCCAGGTTGGCAGAGTGTGCTAAAGCAGTGAATAAAACAAACTTAGGGAGGAGGCTTCTAATGTTAACATGCATGAAACCAAGGTTATTACGGTTACAGAAGTCATCAAAAGAGAGCGCCTGGGGAGTAGGAGTGGAGCCAGGCACTGCAGGGCCTGGATTCACCTCTACATCCCCAGAGGAGCAGAGAAGAATAAGTATGAGGGTACGGCTAAAAGCTATAAGAATTGGTCGTCTGTGACGTCCAGAATAGAGAGAAAAAGGAGCAGGTTTCTGGGGGCGATAAAATAGCTTCAAGGTATAATGTACAGACAAAGGTATGGTGGGATGTGAGTACAGAGGAGGTAAACCTAGGCATTTAGTGATTATGAGAGAGATATTGTCTCTAGAAACATCATTGAAACCAGAAGATGTCATAGCATGTGTGGGTGGAGGAACTGAGAGGTTGGATAAGGTATAATGAGCAGGGCTAGAGGCTCTACAGTGAAATAAGCCAATAAACACTAACCAGAACAGCAATGGAGAAGGCATATTGACATTAAGGAGAGGCATGCTTAGCCGAGTGATCAAAGGGTCCAGTGAGATTCAGACAGCTAGCCGGGCCATAGGTAGCAAGCTGGTGGAAGATGGGAGGGAGGTCTGTTTTTAGCCACCTCGTGCGTTTCCGTCTGTGGGTTAGTGGGGTTCCGTGTGGAAGGGGGGACCAGTCCAAGTTGGCAAAATAGTTAGTTATAGTGGCCCAAGAAAAGTGTCCGATAGACCTATTCAGATCGCAGCCGAAAAGACAGCTAACGATTAGCGGGCCGCAGATGGGCGATCAGGTTACGTCGCGACGGAGGGGCCAGTTGGATAACTCCCTCGGGCAGATAACGTCGGTGGTCCAGTCGTGAAGACCCGATGGGGCTCCGCATCGGCAGTAAAACGGGTCAGGATAGGTGAGTTGTAGCCCAGGAGACACTTCAGCTGGCTAGCTCAGGAATAGCCCAGGAGTGGCTGACGGAACTCTTCAGCTGGCTAGCTGGCTAGCTCCGTAATAATGTGAGTTAATTCCGTGACCGACGTTGCCAATAGTCACTCAGGTAGCAGCTAGTTAGCTGCAAGATCCAGGTGTAAATTCCCAGAGCCTGCGGTAGAAATCGGGGAAAGGAGAGAGAATAGGTCCGGTATGCTCTGGTCTGAGTCGCGCTGTACAAAAACTGGCGATAGCTTTTCGAGCTAATGGATAGCTGAGGACAGCTAACCGTGGCTAGCTGAACTTCAACGTTAGCCAGTGAAAATGGCTAAACACTTGCTAGCTTCTGTTGTGGAATTCAGATGAGGTAAATAATACTTTCTTTTTTAAATTGGTGAGGCGGGTTGCAGGAGAGTGCTTTGAGGTTGAGTTTTTAGAATAAAAAAAATATATATATATAAAAAGATAAGTGAAGAAAAAAAAAAAAAAAAAGTTAATATATATATACACGGGACACGACAAGAGGAGGGTAAAGGACGTCTGAACTGCTACGCCATCTTGGAAAAAGGATCATAACTTGAGTAATGGTAAGTATCCTGTTGTCGTAGGTGGTATAGTGATATTATTTAGTGAATTGCTTTGCTGGTATCACAAAAGGAACATGGTGCTGCACAAAGTTCAGCATCAATCTCTTGTGAGGAGCAGAAGAATACAATCTACTTTTAGGAACATTGTCTCATGTTTAGCTGATAAACATGTACACAGTTCTACAGCAAAATTGCCACATTTTTAAAGAATGGTTTAATGACATTTTGAAAATGTGTCAGAATTTGTGTCAGAATTTGTAGATATCGTAGATCTGATAACAGTGAATGATCGGTGCTAAAAATGGACATTGGACAACTGAAAAGCCATTTTCCTTAATTGTTTTAACACTTGTACTAAAGAAAGAGCCATGTGTAACTGGAGCCCTAAGATACTGGGACAGGTCTTGAACCTGATAACTTGTACATGTTTTATCACTGTTACATTATAAATGATTTCCACAGACTGGGGCCTTGTGGGATCATATTCTGTCAGCTTCAGTTCCTGGTAACATCATTTAAGGATATTAACACATTTGCAGCTCTAGTGTTTCAGCATTATCTGGGAAATCTTAACCGCCTACATGGTAAATACTTGGTTATGATATTATCAGGAGCAGCCCATTGTTCCCAGGGTGTATCAGATGGCTATTAAATGTGTGGCAGCAGTGCTAGTAACTAAGCTCATAAAGGCCTGTGACGCTGTCTAACAGCCTGCCTGCATTTCCTGTTGTAACTGAGAGAGGTCGGCTGGAAAAGCAAGAAAGAACAGCCGTTGTAATGGATGCAGAAGCAACATTTTATCGTTTCTTTTTCATGGCTCCATGGTGCTCTGTTAAACCTCTCATTAACCTCCTCTTTAACTTCCTCTGCCACATTTGATACAGTATTTTTGCTTAACTTCAATGGTGCCAGTGCTAATGAGACCAGCAGTAAAGTGTGTGTCCGAAATGAACGCATTTTAGGGTTCACACTCTTATACAAGCCTTTTGTAATGTTCAATTAGCTTCAAACTATTTGTATAGATTCAACCTTCCAAATTGAGCGCTTTCATTAGGCTGTACATTTACCTTGCCATTTATTTTTTATTAATGCCATATGCCACATAATGTTCCAAGGGCAGCTGCCAATAAGTTAAGGTACACATGTAATCGGTGTATAACTACTGTTATATAAAGTGGCAACAGTATGTGGTTATTTTTAAACCTTGACCTGGTCTCAATCATTTAGCTCACTTTTATAGCCATAGGGTGTCTACATTCATCACCATACAGGATGTAGGATCTTAATTTGAGCCAGTTTGCTACAGCAGGAAAATAATCCTGCAGCAACAGGACATGTTAATTATTATGTGGTTTATAATTAATGGACATTTTTGTAGGGCTTGATACATTTTTCGTAAGGGAAAAACAATTCTGAAATTTCTAAGTGAAAATGACAAACTTCAGAAACCTTTTTAAACCTCAAATCCACCACAGTTGAACATTTCCCGAAAAGTTATCCTGCAACAGGATGATAAAAATAAGATCGTACATCTGTAGGGTTTCTACATTCAGCCAATGACAGGCTCCTCAAACATACCAATGCCCTTATCAGAACCCCATCAGGATTGACTAATGGAAAGATATTTTACTGTGGAATTAGGCAATATGAATGAAGTTGAGAGGGGTAAGGTGTAGCAAGAACATAATGAACAGATGTAATCACTATAACTGGCTGAGGTTTAGTAGGCATATTTCAACGTTTGTAGCTTTTGTTATCTAAATAAGAAAACTTGACTTGTAAATCTGATACTAATGAAAATGTACATGGAATAACGAGCTGCCAGATATCATTCGGAGCGACCATCCGGACATGTCCTGCTTCTGTGGTCGCACAAGACATGACACATTTTAATTTGAGCACGGAACTATGCCAAAGCTCATTTCATCCGGCGGACAGGGAGAGGGATTTACCTCCACTAATGGAGTTCAATGATTGCAGCATGTCAGATAACTAATAACCATAAGGAGTCATGGGAAGTGAGTGACGGGATAGACCTAGAAGGGTGTTAAGGGAGTGTGTGTGTGTTTTGGCGTGTGTGTGTGTTTTGGCATGTGTGTGTTTTGTGTGTGTTGTTTAAGGGGGAGGCCTCCATTGTCACAGTGCTCTGTAATACTCTGGATTTCTAACAAGCACAACATAGGAGATGGGGAAATGTTCACAAAACCTCCTTAAAACCAGACCTAAGGGGCCATAAGCAGCGTCACTCTAGACAGCTATTTATCGGAGATGACAGTTTGCAAATATCTCAATCTTGGAAAAGGCACTCTGGGTGACACTGAGGAGTGCCGTGAAATTGGAGGAGTCAGCAGGCAGCATTTATTTCATCTAGCTTTCTCCAATGAGGTACAGTCACCTGACAGCATGAGATTGCTGCCAGATACGTCACAGCAGTCCCTTCAGACACTTTAATCCATTCTGCATAGATCAGAATTAAGCAGTCTAATGAAAATGTAAAAACTCAAAAGAGAGAAAAAGAAAGGATAAGATAGAACTGCCATTATTAAGGTAGGATCTGAATCTGAAAGTAGCAATAGTTTAAACGTCTTGTGGAAATCATTACAGCCTAAATAATCTGTTTTAAACCCCCATCACGTTGCATAGAGTGTACAGAATGTACAGTACAATTATTAATATCGTCGCTGTCGGATGAAAACCTCTCATCTCCAAAACATACGTTTTTCAAACAACCATATTTTACCATTAATGAACATACAATTTAGATTTTGGATACATTTTCTTGGTCCTAGATTCATGAAATGTTCAGAGTACATTGAGGACAGTTACTGCTTTCAATATGTGTAAAATGAAATAAGCAAAGATTGAGTTACAAGGTTTTCATCAGACAGTGACAATATGAATTATGTCAGTGTCCTAGCCTCCAACCTAGCATCGTGGCTGCTGTAAGGTATGTGCTCAGCCTCTCCTCCCTCCTCCCCACTATTCCAGGGTGTATATATCAGTCCCAGGGCTTGGATCTAAGCCATGTCAAAGCCAATGACTTCCATGAGTCTGTAGATTAGAGGAGAAGGGAAACGATGGTGTGCCAGCAGGTATGTGCAGCTGAGGAACACTGCTGTGCAAACATTATTTAACAAATAAGGAAAATATTTTCTAAAGGAAGCTAATAATTCACCGTAAAAATTGAGGGAAAGGTGGAGGACGCAATAAAGCATTCCCTCCCTTCCCAGCCCTCCTCCACCCTCTGCCCTAGATCATTCCCAGCATGTTTTCCGAGTTCCAAACAGGGTGATTTAGTGCCATTGCCTCTGCCTGTGCTCATATGGCTCTTTCAAATATAAACATGGACCAAAAGGTGAACATTAAAATGTAATTATGGTAAGTGCAGGCATATGTAGAATCCCAGACCTATTCTGTAGAATCGACATTTCAGTCAACTTTGAACTCTGACCCCTAAACGAAGTCTGGAGCAAACTGACATCATCATTATCAGATGCAATTTTTATGACTTCTAAAATACTTTCATTCATAAGAAGCTCGGCTCAGCCCTGCCTCTCACACAAGTCAGGACCCCTTACCTCTCCCTGCAGTATCAAACGGCATAAGAGAATGCCAGTGTGTTTAAGGCCTGCAGCACACATGAGAGTGATTATCTGGCTGACATAATGCTATGACCTTAAGCTGTGATCAGAAGTGAAGGGGAGTATGGCCTCAGCAGTCACAGATACCCTCCAATCAGCAGTGACTTCCCTCTCCCAGGCCTCCTGACCTCCCCCAGCATGACACAACACTCTGGCAGTCAGTCAAGTCCTAGCGGTTAAATGGGAAAATCCACTCCAAAACTATATTTTAGTATTTTTTTCATTAATCCATTGTTGATACAGTCCCATTTTTATTTTGCACGTCAGAAGTCAAGTTTTCAAGATATTGGACTTTCAAGAAGCAAATTATCACCACCCATATCATCATATGATGCATTTTGGGAAGTCTTGTGTCAATTGAGAACGGTTGATTAAATCAGTCAGTGGTTTAGCTATTCCAGAGGTAGCTCACTTGATTCAACTTGTCAATTAACACAATAATAAAACCAATGGAATTTTAACAATATAATATGGCTGACCGAAAAGAAAAAAAAACCTGTATGGTTCTTCGAAAGGATCTACAAATAACATTTCAGATTGAGAAAGGTTCTTTATAAAAAAACATTCTCCATAAAGTACGGGCAACAGGTAGGCTAGTGGTTAGAGCATTGAGCCAGTAACTGAAAGGTGGCTGGATTGAATCCCCAAGTTGACAAGGTTAAAAAAATATATGTCGTTCTGCCTCTGAACAAGGCAGTTAACCCACTGTTTCCCAGGAAGGCTGTCATTGTAAATAATAAGTTGCTCTTAACTGACTTGCCAAGTTAAATAAAGGTTAAATAAATACAAATAAAGATTCTATAAAACCCATAAAAAAGTGTTCTATCCCCCCTGAAGGGTGGGAGGGTAATATAGAACTAAGCTAACAAAAGCTTAACCTTGAAGCTAGCTGCACCAATGTGTCAGAGGAAACACTGTTCAACTGAAGTCAGCCTGCAGGTGCCTGGCCTGCCACAAGAAGTTGCTAGAGTAAAAAATGTCATGGCTATATACAGGGAGTACCATAACCAAGTTGATGTGCAGGGGTATGAGGTAATTGAGAGGGTTAAAGTGTCTAGGCAACAAGATAGACAGTAGCAGCAGCAATGACATACATGTGTGCATATGTTG
Organism: Salmo salar; assembly: GCF_965601325.2. Classification (NCBI taxonomy): domain Eukaryota; kingdom Metazoa; phylum Chordata; class Actinopteri; order Salmoniformes; family Salmonidae; genus Salmo; species Salmo salar. The sequence continues at coordinate 91,218,565 of NC_138300.1, read as the reverse complement.
TGTGTGTTGGAGTGTCGGTAAAGTATGTGTGGGTAGAGTAGAGTGTGTGTGTGCATAGAGCCAGTGCAAGGATCAATGCAGGTAGTCCGGGTATCCATTTGATTAGTTGTTTAGCAGTCATGTTTAGCAGTCTTATGGCTTGGGGGTAGAAGCTGTTCAGGGTCCTGTTGGTTCCAGACTTGGTGCACTGGTACTGTTTGTTGTGCGATAGCAGGGGGAACAGTCTATGGCTTGGGTGGTTGGAGTCTTTACATTTTTTGGAGGGGCCTTCCTCTGACACCGCCTGGTATAGAGGTCCTGGATGGCAGGGAGCTCGGCCCCAGTGATGTACTGGGCCGTACTCACCACCCTCTGTAGCGCCTTTCAGTTGGGTTCCTTGCAGTTGCCGTACCAAGCGGTGATGCAGCCAGTCAAGATGCAATCAATGGTGCAGCTGTAGATCTTTTTGAGGATCTGAGGGCCCATGACAAATCTTTTCAGCCTTCTGAGGTGGAAGAGGCGCTGTAGTGTCCTCTTCACAACTGTGTGGGTATGTGTGAAGCATGTGATTTTCTTTAGTGATGTGGACACAGAGAAACTTGAAGCTCTCGACCTGCTCCACTGCAGCCCCATCGATGTGGATGGGGGTGTGCTCGTCCCTTCGTTTCCTGTAGTCCACGGTCAGCTCCTTTGTCTTGCTGACGTTAAGGGAGAGAAAGGTTGTTGTCCTGGCACCACACTGCCAGGTCTCTGACCTACTCCCTATAGGCTGTCTTATCATAATCGGTGATCAGTCCTACCACTGTCGTGACGTCAGTAAACTTGATGATGGTGTTGGAGTCGTGTGTGGCCACGCAGTTGTGGGTGAACAGAGAGTACAGGATGGTATTAAGCACACACCCCTGAGGGGCCCCTGTGTTGATAGTCAGCGTGGCTAATGTGTTGTTGCCTACCCTCACTGCCTGGAGGCGGCCTTTTAGGAAGTCCAGTTGCAGAGGGAGGTGTTCACTCCCTGGGTCCTGAGCTTGGTGATGAGTTTGGAGGGGACTATATGGTTGAATGCTGAGCTGTAGTCAATGAACAGCATTCTTACATATTGTAAGTATTCCTAATGTCCAGGTGGGGGAGGCCATATGTGTATCTTTTGGGGCGGAATGCGAATTGGAGTGGGTCCATGGTGTCTGGGATGATGGTGTTGATGTGAGCCATGACCAGCTTTTCAAAGCATTTCATGGCTATAGAGGTGAGTGCTACGAGGCGATAAGTTCTCTTATTACGAACATTTCTGATCACATTTCTTGCAGTCAAGTTGGCTTCTTCCTCCCTGACACTCAAACCAGGGGTGTGTTCAGTTTTCTACGTTTCATGACAGTCTGTACTGAACAACACGTTTCCCCAGCTTTTGAGGTACATTCGCTCCTGTTTGGTGGGTGTGGTGAGGTGTGGCCTGATCAATATGGGTGTGACCATCTGAAATTGCAAAACTCGTGCAGCACACCTTATGGTAATCGTCCTCACAACCACAATGTTTTTTCATCTGGCTGTGCAGTACAGTACCGTTTCAGTTTAATTAAAAGTTGCACCTCGTTCTGTCACACTGAACGCAACCCAGTAAGTGACTATGGGTGTAGCTAGGGAGTGAACAGCCTATACACCTATCAAGGAACCATGGAAAATTGTGGGTTACATTGTCTGAGCTGCCGAAGCCTCCCACCATTAGCTCGGACAAATTGAAAACGCTAATCAGCCTTTACCGACGTAAAGGCTGATTTGATGATGGTGCTGGCTGAGGCTAAAACTGGCGAGTATAGATGGTATAGGGATATTGTTATCCACGTCGGCACCAGCGATGTTAGGATGAAACAGTCAGAGGTCACCAAGCGTAACATAACTTCAGCGTGTAAATTAGCTAGAAAGATGTGTTGGCATCAAGTAATTGTCTCAGGCCCCCTCCTAATTAGGGGGAGTGATGAGCTCTACAGCAGACCCGCACAACTCAATCGCTGGTTGAAAACTGTTTTCTGCCCCTCCCAATATTGAATTTGTAGATAACTGACCCTCTTTCTGGGACTCCCCCACAAACAAGACCAAGCCTGGCCTGCTGTGGAGTGATGGACTCCATCCAAGCTGGAGGGGTGCTGTCATCTTATCATCAACATAGACAGGGCTCTAACTCCTCTATCTCCAAAATGAGATAGGGTGCAGGCCAGGCAGCAGGCTGTTAGCCAGCCTGCCAGCTTAGTGGAGTCTGCCACTAGCACAGTCAGTGTAGTCAGCTCAGCTTTCCCCATTGAGACAGTGTCTGTGCTTCGATCTAGGTCGGGCAAACTAAACATGGAGGTGTTCGCCTTAGCAATCTCACTGGAAAAAAGACCTCCATTCCTGTCATTATTGAAAGAGATTATGATAACATCTCACATCTCAAAATAGGACTACTTTATGTTAGATCCTTCACTTCCAAGGCAATCATAGTCAATAAACTAATCACCGATCATAACCTTGATGTGATTTGCCTGACTGAAACATGGCCTCTCCTCCTGGTTACACTAGTGACCATATCCCCCGCGCATCCCACAAAGGCGGAGGTGTTGCTAACATTTGCGGTAGCACATTTCAATAAAATAAATTAAAATGACTGTGTTTTCGTCTTTTTAGCTTCTAGTCATGAAATCTATGCAGCCTACTCACTTTTTATATCTACTGTTTACAGGCCTCCAGGGCCGTATACAGCGTTCCTCACTGAGTTCCCTGAATTCCAATCGGACCTTATAGTCATGGCAGATAATATTCAAATGTTTTGTGAATTCAATATTCACATGGAAAAATCCACAGATCCACTCCAAAAGGCGTTCGAAGCCATCATCGACTCAGTGGGTTTTGGTCAACATGTCTCTGAACCTACGCATCACCACAGTCATTCCATGGAGCTAGTTTTGTCCCATGGAATAAATATTGTGGATCTAAATGTTTTTCCTCAGAATCCTGGACTATTGACCCACTGTTTTAATATGTTTGCAATCACAACAAATAATCTGCTCAGACCCCAACCAAGGATTATCAAAAGCTGCGCTATAAATTCTCAGACAACCCAAAGATTCCTAGATGCCCTTCCAGACTCCCTTCACCTACCCAAGGACGTTGGAGTACAAAAATCAGTTAACCAGGATCTAAATTTAGCGTAATACCCTAGATGCAGTCGCACCTCTAAAAACAAAAAACATTGGTCACAAGAAATTAGCTCCCTGGTATACAGAAAATACCAGAGCCCTGAAGCAAGCTTCTAGAAAATTGGAACAGAAATGGGGCTCCACCATACTGGATGTCTTCTGACTAGCTTGGAAAGACAGTACCGGGCAATATCGAAGAGCCCTCATTGTTGCCTACTTTTCCAACCTAATTGAGGAGAATAAAAACAATTTAAAAAATCATTTTTGATACTGTCACAAAGCGAACTTAAAAAGCAGCATTCCCCAAGAGAGGATGGCTTTCACTTCAGCTATGATTAATTCATGAACTTCTTCGACGAAAAGATCATTAGAAAGCAAATTACGAACTCTTCTTTCAATCTGCGTATTTCTCCAAAACTCAGTTGTCCTGAGTCTGCACAGAACTGCTAGGAACTAAGATCAATGGAGACGCTCACGTTTTTTATACTGTATCTCTCAACACATTCACGAAAATAGTCATGGCCTCTAATCCTTCCAGCTGCCTACTGAACCTTATTCCAACTAAACTACTGAAATAACTACTTCCTATGCTTGGTCCTTCTATGTTGAACATAATAAATGACTCCCTATCCTCCAGATGTGTACCAAACTAAAAGTGGCAGTAATTAAGCCTCTCCTGAAAAAGCCAAACCTGACCCGGAAAATGTAAAAAACTATCGTCCTATATCAAATCTCCCATTCCTCTCAAAATGTTATTTTGCGCAGCAACTCACTGCCTTCCTGAAGACAAATAATGTATACGAAACGCTGGACTCGTTTTAGACCCCATCATAGTACTGAGACTGCACTCGTGAAGGTGGTAAATTACCTTTTAATGGCGTCAGACCAAGGCTCTGCATCTGTCCTTGTGTCCTAGACCTTAGTGTCGCCTTTGACACCATCGATCATCACATTATTTTGGAGAGATTGGAAACCCTACTTGGTCTACACGGACAAGTTCTTGCCTCATTAGATCTTATCTGTCGGAAAGATATCAGTTTGTCTCTGTGGATGGTTTGTCCTCTGACAAATCAATTGTACGTTTCAGTGTTCCTCAAGGTTCCGTTTTAGGACCACTATTGTTTTAAACAGCTGTGCATTTTGATGAAACATGGTGAAGCCCCAAAATGTCCTACCCTGGAAGCCTGTGTTTCACACATAAGGAAGTGGATGGCGGCAAATGTTTAACTTTTAAACTCTGACAAAACAGAGATGCTGGTTCTAGGTCCCAAGAAACAAAGATATCTGCTGTTTGATAGGACAATTAATCTTCATAGTGAAATCAGGAATATTTCAAGAGCAGCTTTTTTCCTTCGTAACATTGCAAAAATCTGAAACTTTTTGTCCAAAAATGATTCAGAAAAGCTAATCCATGCTTTTGTCACTTCTATATTAGACTACTGCAATGCTCTACGCTCCGGAACACGGATAAAGCACTAAATGAACTTCAGTTAGTGTTAAATTTGGAAGTCTTGATGGTTCCAGACTTCTTCCATTTAAGAATGATGGAGGGCACTGTGTTCTCTGGGAACTTCAATGCTGCAGAAATGTTTTGGTACCCTTCCCCAGATCTGTGCCTCGACACAATCCTGTCTCAGAGCTCTATGGACAAGTCCTTTGACCTCATGGCATTGTTTTTGCTCTGACATAGACTGTCATTTGTGGGACCCTTATATAGACAGGTGTGTGCCTTTCCAAATCATGTCCAATCAATTGAATTAACCACAAGTGGATTCCAATCAAGTTGTAGAAACATCTCAAGGATGATTAATGGAAACAGGATGCATCTGAGCTCAATTTCGAGTCTCATAGCAAAGGTTCTGAATACTTATGTAAATAAGGTATTTCATTATTTTATTTTTTTCAGTTATATACATTTGCGAACATTTCTAAAACCCTGTTTTCGCTTTGTCATTATGGGGTATTGTGTGTAGAGTGATTAGGACTTAAAACATTTTTTTTTAATAAGGCTGTAATGTAACAAAATGTGGAAAAAGGGAAGTGATCTGAATACTTTCCAAATGAACTGTATGCTGTTTATAATGTAACTGTGACACAATAACTCTGCGATGGTTTTCCAGACACAATGAGAGAATGAGGAATGTAAGCCACACAGTTTATGAGGCACTGGCTGTTTGTGTGCTGATATTTTTTAATTGCTTCAGACAAATTTGTTTTGAGACAAGTGTCAAATTCTAGAACATTAAAGTGCATTTCGGGGGATGGAGCACGTAAAAGGCGTGTCCTCAGGGAGTACTGTGATGCGCTGGTAATGAGTGGAGGTAATGAAAGACTTCACACTGACAGATGTATCCATTTAAAATAGTAATAACAACAGTTAAGATGGCAAAGAGCAAATTACACACAACTTTCATTAAAGCACATGTTTATCCGGGCTCTGCAGGGACCTGTCATTTTTATCCAGTTTCCAAGAAAATAAGGGAATGCACAACTATCATTGCCCCTCAAACAAGGTCAAGACGGTGATAGAGCCTTGAAAACATGTGCAACAGGGTTAGGTTCCCCCTGAGGACAGGCTTAATTCACAGTGTTACACGGAATATCCACTATTGTGGATATCAACATGTCATCAGAAAGGTGTTCGCTGAGGCCTGCTCTTCATCATGTGATATGGAGGTTAGGTTATACAGTAGTCCAAAAGTTGATGCTATTAGGGGAATGCACTTATTTTTGAATGGTGATAACCTGTATTTCTTGAAGAAATATCGCTATTCCCAGAATAGCTGTATCTATAAAATATGCTACATATTTAAATTACATTTCAAATCTATCGCTCTCACATTCTCATTTCTGCTAGCTAAGAAACAGGCAAAGAAAGGTAGCTAGCCAATGAATGTGGTTTTGTTTTGATTAGCTAGCTAACGTAAAGTTTTACCAGTCAGATGAGAGCTAACGTTGGCAAGGTAGCTAACCAACAAGCAAGGAAACCTAGCTATATTTTGCCAAGTAAGGGTTTTCATATAAGGCTGAAGTCATCATGTCTAAATTGCTGACCTAGACACTTGTGTGTAATCAGAGTACAAACAAATATGCACAAAATAAGTTAGCGAACATCCTTGGCTGCTATGATAGCCAGTTAATGTTAGCTAGGTAATGTTAGCCAACGTAAGACTGTAATGGTAGATAACGCAAATGACCTATTTATGCACCCGAATATATAATTGATTATTCCACAAAACATAGGTAACTAGATAAATAGGTTCAAGCAGGATCAAAGCCAATGCCAAACTTTGTGAAATTGCCACACTGCTTGCTAGCTACCTTAAAATGCATGCAATGGGCATTGCAAAACTAGCTAGGTAGGCTACGTCATAGACCAAGTTACGGTAAGACAAGGTAGCCAGATTTCAGACAAAACAAACACTGCAGTTAGCTACGCTACGCTACATGTCCTTGACTAAGAACAACTAAGACCACAACAAAAACCATAACCGAGAAAACAAATTGGTTTGTTAAGAAACAGTAAGCTAGTTATGAACCCATAAACGCACATGTAAACAAAGCCTCAGTTCAGTTGTGCACTGCAAGTGTGCAAATGCATGCTAGCATCAGACAATTTACCAGACTCGATTGACAGCATCGCTGTTTCAAACATGTAGAATACATTACAGCTCCGGCATACGCTCCCTCTCCTGCCTTTTTGTCATTATTGTAATCCAAAATTGTGCTGACTGATTAACACAGTGTCAAGTCTGTGTTCCCAGAAAATCTGAAGTCGCCACCCACAAGTAAAAAGTAGTCAGGGGGTGCAACCAGGTAAAACAACATCAGAATCATTCAATTAACCCGGGCAGCCTGTAGGCGTGTTTTGCACCGGTTGAAAGTTGATTACATTTGATTTGGAACCGGGCTGCCCCTGGGCATGAGCCAGTTGCCCCACTCTGTCCGACAGCGAAGTCTGCTCAAAACAATTGACGTAATTAAGCACGTGTAGTAATGAGTGGATTTGTGTTTTCACGTGCAAAAGTGATTGCTTTTGATGAAAGCGCTTTATCTGCTTTCCCTCCCCGCTGACATGGTGGGCCATAGCCTTGAGTACCCCAGGCCAGATTAATCGAACCCTCTCTCTACTTGCTTAAATTGTGCGCCATGCTGTGCGCAATCAATAGAAAATGAGACGCTTGCTAACCTGGTTAGATACGTGATTAAACAAGTCTGTTTTCAACAGATAAACTGTTTTATCTCAAGTAAGAGAAATAAACATTCAATCAGTACTGAGTGATTGAACAAAATTATTTTGGAACAAACGCTTCCAGAATGTCTGTTTAAATGGTCTGTCAAAATCAGCATTTCTAGAACGGGGTTTGTAGTGTAGTGGTTAGAGTTATCACCTGCCGTTGGCCAGGCTCTGATCAGGCCCTACACCCAAACAAGGGCACTCCGTTCATCCACCTCTGGCCTGCTCGCCTCCCTACCTCTGAGGAAGCACAGTTCCCGCTCAGCCCAGTCAAAACTGTTCGCTGCTCTGGCACCCCAATGGTGGAACAAGCTCCCTCACGACGCCAGGACAGCGGAGTCAATCACCACCTTCCGGAGACACCTGAAACCCCACCTCTTCAAGGAATACCTGGGATAGGATAAAGTAATCCTTCTAACCCCCCCCTTAAAAGATTTAGATGCACTATTGTAAAGTGGTTGTTCCACTGGATATTATAGGTGAATGCACCAATTTGTAAGTCGCTCTGGATAAGAGCGTCTGCTAAATGACTAAAATGTAAAAAAAAAAAAAATGTAAAATGGATCTGAAGATTCTGAGTTTGCCTCCCAGAGGTCATTAACCATTATTTTGTTTATAGTTTTGACAGCCCCCTCAAGACACAAACACACATTTATTTTGATTTACTAGGTGGCTCTTAACCCTCCCGTTGTCTCGGCCGGGTCAGAGCGACTTCTGAGCGACTGTTATAACCCCCTCTGCAGTTGTCCAGGCCCAGTCAGAGCGACCCCCTGGCTCGGCCATGTGTTAGGAGCTGTTCCCCCGTGTCCAGGCCGGGTCAGAGCGACCCCCTGGCTCGGCCATGTGTTAGGAGCTGTTCCCCCGTGTCTAGGCCGGGTCAGAGCGACCCCCTGGCTCGGCCATGTGTTAGGAGCTGTTCCCCCGCGTCCAGGCCGAGTCAGAGAGACCCCGGGGGAAGCGTTAGCAATGTGTATGTTATAACCCCCCTGCCGTTGTCCAGGCCGGGTCAGAGCGACCCCGGGCCCGGTCATGTGTTAGGAGCTGTTCCCCCTCATCCAGGCCGTGTCAGAGTGACCCCCGGGCCGGCCATGTGTTAGGAGCTGTTCCCCCACGTCCAGGCCGGATCAGAGAGACCCCGGGAGAAGCGTTAGCAATGTGTATGTTATAACCCCCCTGCCGTTGGCCGGGTCAGAGCGACCCCCTGGGAGCTGCGGTGTGTCAGTGTGCAAGAGGGCAGCGGCCGTTCACGTGGCCGCTGTCGGCCGGCCGTAGAGAGGCTACTAATATTGTCAGGAAGAAGAAGAAGAAGAAAAATAAGAAGAAAAAGAAGATGAGGAGGACGATGATGAGGACGACGATGAGGACGACGGCGAGGAATACGACCCCGCCGAGCATGAGGCCGCCGCCGCCTCGCAGTCCCGGCTCAGGTCCTGGAACAGATAGCCTCCAGTGTCGAGCGAGAAGACGAAGAAGACTTCTGCGATTGCGAAGAGGAGGACGTTTCGGAAGACGACGACGGCGAGGAATACGACCCCAAACATGACGCGGACGACTCGGCCTTGCGGTCGTGCTCCTCTTCGGAGGAGGAGGAAGAGCGAGAGGGAGAGCGAGAGGGAGACACGGCCGCTGCCCGAGAGCGAGACAGAGAGCCAGAGCCAGAGCGAGAGGACACGGCGGCGGCGGCCGGCCAAGCCCGAGGGGGAAACGTTACGGTCAAAAAACGGCAAATTCAAATGGTCCTCCGTGGCCTATCGTGGCCCGGACCTGCCCCGCGCCGTCTGCCACCCTGGCCCCGCGGTGACGCCTGGCCCCACGGCCTGCGCCGCGTCGCGCGCGCTCGACATCGAGTCCACCTTCCGGCTGTTTGTCACGCCGGCGATAGAAAGGCTCATTGTGGACATGACAAATCTGCAGGGGGTGAGAAAATACGGCGACGGCTGGCGACCCATGGACTCCACCGACCTGCGCGCCTACCTAGGGCTGCTAATCCTAGCGGGCGTCTACAGGTCCCGGGGCGAGGCCGCGGCCAGCCTGTGGGACGCGGAGAGCGGCAGGACTGTGTTCTGAGCCACCATGCCGCTCAAGGTCTTTCACAAGTACTCGAGGCTACTGCGATTCGACGACCGCCGGTCGAGACCCGCGAGACTCGCCACCGACAGACTGGCGGCCATAAGAGAGGTCTGGGAACTGTGGGAGGAGCAGCTGCCGGCCCTCTACAACCTGGGGTCCGACTTGACGGTTGACGAACAACTGGTCCCATTCAGAGGTACTGTCTGTGTGTGTCTGTGTGTATCTGTGTGTATCTGTGTGTATCTGTACGTACGTACGTGTACTATAGAGAGGTAGCGTCAGCGTGTAACATAAACGCCTTGCGCCCCCAATGATGAGCCAGCCATAGAGAGGTAGCGTCAGCATCAGCAGCAGCATCAGCATCAGCAGCAGCAGTAGCATCATCAGCAGCAGTAGCATCATCAGCAGCAGTAGCATCAGCAGCATCAGCAGCAGTAGCAGCAGTAGCATCAGCAGCATGATGCCGCTAATCTCCTTCCTCTCAACCCGGGGTCTGACTTGACGGTGGACCAACAACTGGTCCCGTTCAGAGGTACTGTCTATGTATCTGTGTACGTGTAGTATAGAGAGGTAGCATCAGCAGTAGCAGCAGCAGCAGCGGCAGCATGTAACATAAACGCCGTGCGCCCCAATGATGAGCCAGCGGTAGTATAGAGGGGTAGCGTCAGTAGCAGCGTCGTCAATGACGCCGCCGCTAATCTCCTTCCTCTCACTCTCCCAAAAGGGCGCTGTCCATTCCGACAATACATCCCCAGCAAGCCGGCCAAATACGGCATCAAGTCGTGGGTGGCCTGCGACGCCAAGTCCAGCTACGCTTGGAAGATGCAAGTCTACACCGGTAAGGCGGCCGGCGGAGCCCCCGAGAAGAACCAGGGCGCGCGCGTCGTCCTCGATCTCACGCAGGGGCTGCCGGGTGGTCACAACGTCACCTGCGACAATTTCTTCACCTCCTACGAACTCGGACAGCGGCTCCTCGAGAGGAACCTCACCATGGTCGGCACGGTGCGAAAGAACAAGCCCGAATTCCCTCCCGCGCTGCTCCAGTCAAAGGGCAGACAGGTCTCGTCCTCCAGATTCGCCTTCACGCCCACCGCCACTCTGGTGTCCTACCTGGCAAAGAGAAATAAGAACGTGCTACTCCTGAGCACGCTGCACACGGAGGCCGACGTTAGCGATCGCCGCGACCGGAAGCCGGCCCTCATCCTAGACTACAACAAGGGCGGCGTGGACAACCTAGACTGCCCGCTGGCCCCTGGTCATCTTCCACAACATCCTCGACGTGTCCTCCTATAACGCCTTTGTCATATGGCGAGAGATCAAGCCCGACTGGATGCCTCGGAAGCGGAACAAGAGGAGGGTGTTCCTGGAGCAGCTGGGAAAGGTGCTTGTCAAGCCCTTGATACAAAGAAGGCAGCGTCTCCCCCGCACCGAAGCCGCGTCCGCACTTGTCAAAGTCCTGCAGAGTGTGGACGATGGCGCAGCTCCTCCGCGAGCCCGGGAGCACGCCGCTGGCCCGGACGCCGCTGGCCCGGCCACCGCCCCGCTAGTGGCGAGTAAGAGGAAGAGGTGTCAGCTCTTCCCACCCAAGAAGGACGCCAAGACACACACGGCGTGCTGCAAGTGTAAGAAATACATCTGCAAAGGCTGTTCGCACGCGTACTGTCACACTTGTGCCCTCTGGGCCTTTAGCCGTGACGGGACAGGGTGACCCGCCAGGGACACGGGGAGTAGGCAGAATGGGAGGACAACGGGAGGGTTAAAAGAACCTTTAGGTTTGTGGAGTGGCAGGCAAGTGGTGTTGTGTACTACTGCTTGCATCTTGCTAGAATGGAGGAGAGACCAGCTCTCAGACAGGTTGTTGCCCTCATCCGTGAGATGCACGCCATCCCTACGGTACTGCCCAGGGACACAGTGCTTTATGGCAGTGGGATGTATTGTGGGCATGCTCCTGTCACGGGGAAATACAAGCTAGCTCAAGTGGACCTGACAAACGACTTATACCAATTCAAATGCATTCCATACATAAGGTACTTCGCACACTATCAATACTTAAAATGTATGTTCTGTTCCAAATCTGTGAGTACTCCCATCTGTTTTCATATTTATACTACCATTTATAAATGTGGGAATGTATGCTCATTTACTGGAGTTGGACAGTTGAGTACAGCATTTCTGAGGACATTTGTAGCTAAATGATTTAGAGCACCTATGCAATGTCAGATTTGTAAATACAGTTGAAGTCGGATGTTTACATACACCTTAGCCAAATACATTTAAACTCAGTTTTTCACAATTCCTAATATTTAATGCTAGTAAACATTCCCTGTCTTAGGTCAGTTAGGATCACCACTTTATTTTAAGAATGTGAAATGTCAGAATAATAGTAGAGAGAATTATTTACTTCAGCTTTTATTTCTTTCATCACATTCCCAGTGGGTCAGAAGTTTACATACACTCAATTAGTATTTGGTAGCATTGCCTTTAAATTGTTTAACTTGGGTCAAACGTTTTGGGTAGCCTTCCACAAGCTTCCCACAATAAATTGGGTGAATTTTGGCCCATTCCTCCTGAGAGAGCTGGTGTAACGGATTCAGGTTTGTAGGCCTCCTTGCTCGCACACACTTTTTCAGTTCTGCCCACCTTGACTTTTTTGTCCTTAAGCCAATTTGTCACAACTTTGGAAGTTTGCTTGAGGTCATTGTCCATTTGGAAGACCCATTTGCGTCCAAGCTTTAACTTCCTGACTGATGTCTTGAGATGTTGCTTCAATATCTCCACATAATTTTCCTTCCTCATGATGCCATCTACTTTGTGAAGTGCACCAGTCCCTCCTGCAGCAAAGCACCCCCACAACATGATGCTGCCACCCCCGTGCTTCACGGTTGGGATGGTGTTCTTCGGCTTGCAAGCGTCCCCCTTTTTCCTCCAAACATAACGATGGTCATTATGGCCAAACAGTTCTATTTTTTATCATCAGACCAGAGGATATTTCTACAAAAAGTACGATCTTTGTCCCCATGTGCAGTTGCAAACCATAGTCTGGCTTTTTTTTGGCTGTTTTGGAGCAGTGGCTTCTTCCTTGCTGAGCAGCCTTTCAGGTTGTAGCGATATAGGACTTGTTTTACTGTGGATATAGATACTTCTATACCTGTTTCCTCCAGAATCTTCACAAGGTCCTTTGCTGTTGTTCTGGGATTGATTTGCACTTTTCGCACCAAAGTACGTTAATCTCTAGGAGACAGAACGCATCTCCTTCCTGAGCGGTATGACGGCTGTGTGGTCCCATGGTGTTTATACTTGCATACTATTGTTTGTACAGATGAACATGGTACCTTCAGGCGTTTGGAAATTGCTCCCAAGGATGAACCAGACTTGTGGAGGTTTACAAAAAAAAAATTCTGAGGTCTTGGCTGATGTCTTTTGATTTTCCCATGATGTTAAGAAAGAGCCACTGAGTTGGAAGGTAGGCCTTGAAATACATTTGCAGGTACACCTCCAATTGACTCAAATGATGTCAATTAGACTAACAGAAGCTTCTAAAGCCATGACATCCTTTTCTGGAATTTTCCAAGCTGTTTAAAGGCACAGTCAACTTAGTGTATGTAAACTTCTGACCCACTGGAATTGTGATACAGTGAATTATAAGTGAAATAATCTGTCTGTTAACAATTGTTGGAAAAATTACTTGTGTCATGCACAAAGTAGATGTCCTAACCGACTTGCCAAAACTATAGTTTGTTAACAAGAAATTTGTGGAGTGGTTGAAAAACGAGTTTTAATGACTCCAACCTAAGTGTATGTAAACTTCCGACTTCAACTGTATATATATATTTTTTTTTCAGGGGGTGGATCAGGTTTAATATTGTGGATAGATTGTTGCTTCCATCAATATAATTGTCTGCATCATTTCCGATCTTCCATTTATTTTTTTGGTAAATATATACACTACCATTCGAAAGTTTGGGGTCACTTAGAAATATCCTTGTTTTTGAAAGAAGCTTGCTCGATTGTCATAGGAGAGGTCATAGAAAAATGTTCCAGTTTACTCCATATTGGCTATGGGTTTCTGGTTTTCCACTTCCCTTTGGAAAATCAGATGTTAATATTAACAAAATACTAACAACTCCATTATTTCTGTTGCCATTTGTCATTATTGTTTACTTTTACATAACTTTTATTTCTTTGTTATGCTGTATTATAATGTTGTATAATAATGTTCCATAATCACCTTCTGGTGGAAAAAGCATAGAAATTAAACAAAAAAGTCAGAATTTTAAGTCAGAATAGGCATTGGTCATGAAGCTGATAAATAAATGAAATTCACACCACAATGCCTATTCCACCCATGCTCTACCAAGGTTTTCCAGCACACAGCTTTGAACCACACTACCATTCAATGTCAGAGTGTGCGCAACTGGTCGAAGGAAGTCAGGTGCAGGAGAGCAGAGATGAGTGAACAGGCACACTTTATTCAGGCAGAGGAAAACAGCCGGACGCAACTGCGTCACAACACTCCGGCCCATTCAAAAAAGCGATAGCGCACAAATCACACAAATAGGTACAAAATAACAAAACCACGGGTTACAACAATACCCAGCGCAAAACCAGCCTGTAGCGTCACACACGTAACGAACGAACAATACCACACACAGACAAGGGGGAACAGAGGATAATATACACGTAGAGTAATGAGGGGATGTAAACCAGGTGTGCAGGAAAACAAGACAAAATAAATGGAAAATGAAAACTGGAGCGGCGATGGCCAGAAAACCGGTGACATCGACCGCCGAACGCCGCCCGAACAAGTAGAGGGACCGACTTCGGCGGGAGTCATGACAGTACCCCCTTCTTGACGCGTGGCTCCAGCAGCGTGTCGACACCGGCCTCGGGGGTGACCCGGAGGGCAAGGTGCAGGGCGATCTGGACGGCGACGGTGGAACTCCTGCAGCAGTGAAGGGTCCAACACTTCCTCCACCGGAACCCAGCATCTCTCCTCCAGACAGTACCCCTCCCACTCCATGAGGTACTGAAGGCCCCTCGCCCGACGCCTCGAATCCAGTATGGAGCAAACGGAATACGCCGGGGCCTCCTCGATGTCCAGAGGGGGTGGAGGAGCCTCCCGTACCTCAGACTCCTGGAGCAGGCCAGCCACCACCGGCCTGAGGAGAGACACATGGAACGAGGGGTTAATACGTTAATCGGGGGGAAGCTGTAACCTGTAAATAACCTCGTTCAGTCTCCTCAGGACTTTAAATGGCCCCACAAACCGCGGCCCCAGCTTCTGGCAGGGCAGGCGGAGGGGCAGGTTTCGGGTCGAGAGCCAGACCCGGTGCGAACACTGGGGCCTCACTGTGGTGACGGTCTGCGCTGGCTTTCTGGCGCAGCATGGCCCGCTGGAGGTGAACATGGGCGGCGTCCCATGTCTCCTCCGCGCGCCTGAACCAGTCGTCCACCGCAGGAGCCTCGATCTGACTCTGATGCCAAGGCGCCAGAACCGGCTGCTACCCCAGTACGCACTGGAAGGGGGAGAGGTCAGTGGAGGAGTGGCGGAACGAGTTCTGAGCCATCTCGGCCCAGGGCACGAACGCCACCCACTCCCCCGGTCGGTCCTGGCAGTAAGACCGCAGAAACCTACCCACATCCTGGTTCACTCTCCACCTGCCCATTACTTTCGGGGTGAAAACCCGAGGTAAGGCTGATCGAGACCCCCAGACGTTCCATGAACGCCCTCCAGACCCTTGACATGAACTGGGTACCTTGATCAGACACTATATCCTCAGGCACCTCGTAGTGCCGGAAGACGTGCGTAAACAAGGCCTCCGCAGTCTGTAGGGCCGTAGGGAGACCGGACAGAGGGAGGAGACGGCAGGACTTAGAGATACGATCCACAATGACCAGGATCGTGGGGTTCCCCTGTGAGGGGGGGAGATCGGTGAGGAAATCGACCGACAGGTGCGACCATGGCCATTGTGGAACGGGTAAGGGGTGTAGCTTACCTCTGGGCAGGTGCCTAGGAGCCTTACACTGGGTGCACACCGAGCAGGAGGAAACATAAACCCTCACGTCCTTTGCCAAGGTAGGCCACCAGTACTTCCCACTCAAACAGCGCACCGTCCGACCGATTCCGGGATGACCAGAGGAGGGTGACGTGTGAACCCAATAGATCAACCGGTCACGGACAGCAGACGGAACGTACAGATGCCCAGTGGGACACTGGAGGGGAGCGGGCTCTGCACGTAACACCTGCTCAATGTCCGCGTCCAGCTCCCATACTACCGGCGCCACCAGTTGGTCAAAGGTGAGGGTGGTATCCCTGCTGGGCCAACTCCCAACGGACATCCTCGCGCAGGCTGCAGCGATAGTGGTCGATAAGGGCCCTGTCGTTCCATCCCATTCCGGCGGCCAGGGTCCGAAAGTCCAGGGCGAACTCCTGGGTGCTCCTCGACCCCTGCCTCAGGTGGAAGAGATGTTCACCCGCCGCTCTACCCTCGGGCGGGTGGTCGAAGACTGCCTCGAAGTGGTCCAGCGCCACATCTCCTTCTACCCACACGCCGTTAGCCCACTCCAGGGCTTTCCCCGAGAGGCAGGAGACGAGGGCGGACACTCTCTCACGTCCCGAAGGAGCCGGGTAGATGGTCGCCAGGTACAGGTCCAGCTGCAGCAGGAAACCCTGGCAGCGTCCCGCCGTCTCATCATACAGCCTCATTAAATAGTACCCGCAAAACACCAGTCTCAATGTCAACAGTGAAGACGCGACTCCGGGATGCTGGCCTTCTATGCAAAGTTCCTCTGTCCAGTGTCTGTGTTCTTTTGCCCATCTTAATCTTTTTATTGACCAGTTTGAGATATGGCATTTTATTTGCAACTCTGCCTAGAAGGTCAGCATCCCGGAGTCGCCTCTTCACTGTTGACATTGAGACTGGTGTTTTGCGGGTACTATTTAATGAGGCTGCCAGTTGAGGACTTGTGAGGTGTCTGTTTCTCAAACTAGACACTCTAATGTACTTGTCCTCTTGCTCAGTTGTGCACCGGAGCCTCCCACTCCTCTTTCTATTCTGGTTAGAGACAGTTTGCGCTGTTCTGTGAAGGGAGTAGCACAGCGTTGTACGAGATATTCAGTTTCTTGGCAATTTCTCGCATGGAATAGCCTTCATTTCTCAGAACAAGAATAGACTGACGAGTTTCAGAAGAAAGTTCTTTGTTTCTAGCCATTTTGAGCCTGTAATCGAACTCACAAATGCTGATGCTCCAGATACTCAACTAGTCTAAAGAAGGCCAGTTTTATTGCTCCTTTAATCAGGACAACAGTTTTCATCTGTGCTAACATAATTGAAAAAGGGTTTTCTATTGATCAATTAGCCTTTTAAAATGATAAACTTGGATTAGCTAACACAACGTGCCATTGGAACACAGGAGTGATGGTTGCTGATGTGCCTCTGTACGCCTATGTAGATATTCCATTAAAAGTCAGCCGTTTCCAGCTACAATAATCAATTACAACACTGTATGTCTACACTGTATTTCTGATCAATTTGATGTTATTTTAATGGACAAAAAAATATGGTTTTCTTTCAAAAACAAGGACATTTTTAATTGACCCCAAACTTTTGAACAGTAGTGCACTACAGTAGCTATGTTGGAATTGTACTTCAAACTAGGTGTAGGCAGGTTGCTCAGGATTTAAACTTTCTCAAACAGCCTAATTCACAGTCTGAGGAGGTGCTTCCTCGTGAATTTCCTTTCTTTTTCGGCTTCAGACCAATGCCTATTCTCACTTAAAACAGTTTTTTGTTTTTAATGAAGATATGTTTTGCATCATTTGCTGCAAATGTTGTTCATACTGTTTTGTATAATCCATAACTAAATATATAATAACTGCTTCTTGCAATGCCCAACAGCCTACATAAGGGTACACCTACAGTATTTTGTTACTGAAAATGTATGATTGCACAGCAACAGTTTTGGTTCACATTACCAATGATTCTGGAAGGGATTCTGAATGTTCACTTTGCCTGAGGACATCGCATGACTGTCATTGTAGTTTACCATTATACAGCAGTATACAGCAGTATATCTCTTGGTGGTGAAGTGATTTAATTCCACACAAAACATAATGTCATATGATGATACATGCCATTCAAACAGTGCACATATGTCACTTAATACAATGTTCATCTATGTTATACACTGAGTGTACAAAACATTAGGAACTCTTTCCATGACAGACTGACCAGGTGAATTCAGGTGAAAGCTAGGATCCCTTAATGATGTCACCTGTTAAATCCACCAATCTGTGTAGATGAAGGGGAGCAGACAGGTTAAAGAAGGAATTTTAAGCCTTGAGACAATTGAGACATGGGTTGTGTATGTGTGCCATTCAGAGGGTGAATGGGCAAGACAAAAAATGTAAGTGCCTTTAAACGGGGTATGGTAGTAGGTGCAAGGCGCACCGGTTTGAGTGTGTTAAGAACTGCAACGCTGCCGGATTTTTCATGCTCAACAGTTTACCGTGAGTATCAAGAATGGTCCACCACCCAAAGGACATCTAGCCAACTTACATTTACATTTTAGTCATTTAGCAGACGCTCTTATCCAGAGCGACTTACAGTAGTGAATGCATACATTTCATACATTTTTTTTTTCTTCGTACTGGTCCCCCGTGGGAATCTAACCCACAACCCTGGCGTTGCAAACACCATGCTCTACCAACTGAGCCACACGGGACTTGATACTACTGTGGGAAGCATTGGTGTCAACATGGTTCAGTATCCCTGTGGAACGGTTTCGACACTTTGTTGTCCAAGCCCCGACGAATTGAGGCTGTTCTGAGGGCAAAAAAGGGTGCAACTCAATATTAGGAAGGTGTTCCTAATGTTCTGTACACTCAGTGTACATTTACCCTGACGGGTCATAATGCATTACTTCTGCATTCATGGCATAGGTGGCCGAGAGGAGAACGTGGTCATCCATATGGATGATGAGGCCGCTTGGTGACTTGGTAAATTGCATTCAATGGAGCAGGGCAGTGGTTCTCATCGGGCAGATTCTGGTGTACTGGCTTGGACCAACCCCTTCATCCCATGGCCTGGCCGTTGTCTCAGGTACAGACAGTCAGTGAATCATTAAAGGTCAATCGACTCCAATGACAGGCCATAACAGTACCTCATCCTTGTCTGATGGAGAGAGGAGGAGTGCAGGTTAGAAGACATGGCTGGAGTGTACAGCAGGGCTTCTTACCTGTGCATTCATTTGTGGCCTGTAATTTTCCTCGTAACAGAGAGCTGCTCTGAAGACAGCTATAGAACTCTCTGTTTGGTGTTGTTGGGGAGTCACGGTAAATGATGGATGGTGGGTCATTGAATGAAGATCAACCTTTTCTTGTGTGTGAGAGTGTGTGTGTGTGTGTCTGTGTGTTTCCACTCAGTGCCGCCTCCTTCTTCTTTATTCCAGGCGGGGTTCTCCCCCCATTTATCCTGATTTAGTGTGGACAGATATTATTTTAAACAATGGTGTGGCCAATGACTCGAGTCGGTGGTGTGAAATTTTGGAGGATGTGTGCGTGAACGTGTGCGTGCGTATGTGTTTGTGAACTGTAGCTGTTGGAGTCTCTTTGTGGCACTAAGAAATGCCTCTCTCTCTGTCAGCCTGCATGGAGATGGGCTGTGTGTGCCACAGCACTTCGGCCCACACGCCTAATGGCTGGGATGCGGAAATGAGTTGCTGGCTCTCGCTGTGTGTGGAGGCAGGGGATGTGTTAATTGAAAGTTAGGATCACTTTGTGACCATTACAGGGAAACCTGAGATGTGTTAACGCGGCGGAGTCAGGCAGCACCTGCTGTCACCGGCTAATTGTGTTGGGTTTGGTCATGTCTGTCAGCCAGGGCTCCCATCATGCTCTGCCTCCAGTTACATCTGTATTATTACCAGGGTTGACATTACAGCAGCCACAGGGGGGTTCTGGGTAACCTGCGACCTTACTGCCATGTCTCAGACAGACATGCTTCCAAAAGATAAACAAATATTCTTTAATGTCTTTAATATTGTGGTTAATTCAGTGTTTACATTTTAGGTTTAGAGCCTTACATTTATTTCAGTTTCATGTTGCATTTTGTTTTTATATATTGTGTTTGTAGGGGATATATTGATTTAAGTAAGAGAGAGAAATGAAAGCTATGTATTTTAAATTCAGCTTCACTTACATATGCATGATGCACTCCTGAACCAGGATGCTGTGAGGATGACTGGTGGTGAAGCCATACTGTGCTTATGAGGGCCAGCTAGGGGCAGCTATGTACAATCTGATTTAGAATGGAGCAACCTCCTATTTATTTTTAATTGTCCCACTGTAGCATTTAAGAGCTATTGATCCCAGGAAAAGCATTAAATGACAGAATCACTATTACTGTTAATACCCTGCTTGGGGAAGCTACATCAAAGGACATTTTAATGTCACTGACTTTCTGAGGGAATTTGAAGGCGGGGTTTGAACAGGCCAGCCTATGAGTGAAAAGGACACACAATAGACAAACGCAGAAAAGAATGTGAGGGCAATTTGCAGCTAATCAAATTGTATCTGAGCATTGATTTTCAAAGTAGAAGTTTATGCTGCATGAATTTCAAAAGCTGACACCATTGAAAAGTCAAATGCTGTGTTCCCATGGTTAATCCTTTAAACTGTGAGTGGCTACTGGGAAATTGTGTATTGCTATTCACAGAGAAAGATACAGTATACAGTTTATAGTGTATTATATTGAGGGAGAGACCTGTAAAATAATGGATTGAGGACCATTTTTTTTTATGAGGCTCATAGTTTTTGACAACTGTCTCCTGTCAGATATTGTTCAATCAGCACATTCATGTCTTCAAGCTTTGTGTGGTTGCATCAGATATCACACCTTTAATCTAGCCAGGCCCTTTGTTGAACAGTTGCCTTGCATCCCCTCTACTTGCAAAATATGGTCCTTTCAAGTGACACCTCCCCCTTCTTCTGCCACCAACCCCAGATGTTTTGATTAGCAGCGACTCGTATGCTGGTCAGATCCCGGGATTAATGATGGATAATTTGCCTAAGGTTGGCATGGCACACCGCCTCGCTGCCAGCCTTTGGATGCCATATGGGCAGAAGCAGCTGTTTTCATTACTCTCCCTTGCCCAGATGTGTCAAACAGGATGCCGGCTTCAATCCGCAGTCTTGCTGGCACTTGGTGGGGGGTGCTTTCTACTAGCCTGGCAGCTAATTACTTTAATGTACCCGAGGATGGAGGCCCTGCGTGTTTTTTAAAGGCCTTTTACAAACAGCTGAATGCCAGCTGTCACCTCTGTGCACAATGAGGGAAGACAGATAGATGGTGCCCGAGCTACTGATGAGTGTGGCCATAAGCACAGACACATCCCAGACCAGGGGCAGAGCAGAGGCAACCAGGCTTCCTCTCAGGAACAAAGGGAAGGTCATCTCAAACACACGCTGCAGAAAGCCACCGCCACAGCATCATACTGACTCCTACAGTCAGACAAACGTCTGCTGCTTTCAGATAACACCTTTTCCATGAAGCTCATGTTGTCAGGTTTGTCCTCCCAACCTCCAGAGATGGTTGTTTATGTTCTGTAGATAGAATCAGTCTCTGATGCTGCAGTAATGTGAGCAGGGGAAGCAGAGTGCCAAGTCACAGCGAAGACCACACACAGGATCAGCTGGCACAGGAGCAGAGAACACAGAGCGAAAACAGAATGGAGGATGGTGCCAAAATGTCAGCCATGTCTTTACACAAGTTTCCAGGGACCAGAAACATGTGTTACAATGTTCCCAGTTACTATAGAGTAGCTCTTTGTTGTTCAGTGTTACAGTAAGTCCTGAGATTTGTTATAACTGGTCATTTTCTGTTGTTATTAGCATATGTAATAAAATTCAGAAGATGTTGTAAATTGCCTATAATATTTCCCCAGCAAACATACATTGACACATGTCAAACTGTTTGAATAATACAGATGATAGCTCAGCACATTCAATCAATATCATCATTACAGCAACACAGGGCATCAATACGTTTTCATTATGGTGAGTTCGTTTTTTTCTCTCGCTTTGGTACTATTTCAAATCAAATTTTATTGGTCACATACACATGTTTAGCAGATGTTATTGCGGGTGTAGCGAAATGCTTGTGTTTCTAGCTCCAACAGTGCAGTAATATCTAACAAGTAATATCTAACAATTTCACAACAATACACACAATACACACAAATCTAAGTAAAGGAATGAATTAAGAATATATAAATATTTGGACGAGCAATGTCAGAGCAGCATGGACTAAGTTACAGTAGAATAGAATACAGTATATGCATATGAGATGAGTAATGCAAAATATGTAGACATTGTTAAAGTGATTAGTGTTCCATTATTAAAGTGGCCAAAGATTTCAAGTCTATGTATATGGGGCAGCAGCCTCTAATGTGCTAGTGATTTATGTGGAGAAATTTCACAACTCT
This sequence comes from Salmo salar, assembly GCF_965601325.2. Classification (NCBI taxonomy): domain Eukaryota; kingdom Metazoa; phylum Chordata; class Actinopteri; order Salmoniformes; family Salmonidae; genus Salmo; species Salmo salar. The sequence goes on along the minus strand of NC_138300.1, from coordinate 91,196,629 downwards.
TAGTACAAAACTTTAAGCACATTTTCAATTGACTTAAGTACAACTCACAAAATCCCACAGTAACTTTTTCACCAACCTAATCAATGTTTCATATAGAAATACCTTTCATATAAAGTCATTGCCTTTCACAATGCAATGCTCACAATACCTTTCACATGATTCTTTTCTCATTATTATTTTGTTTAAATACATTTGACAATCACTTAGTCCAACTGTGCTTAATGGTTAATCACTTAACCTTTTGGTAAACCTATAGATTTTAAACTGGTTTGTCTACTATATATGGACTTTGAGAACTACAGAAAGAAAATGTGTGTTTATAAAGTATAAACATCTAAATTACATGTATGATACATGATAACCATACATAACGACTACTCGTTATTAGTAATTGATTTCACATAGTGGTAACCACAATTGGTCACTGTATAAAAGGGTGTGTGTGAACACTTGCAATTTCTTTCAACATGGAGCAGGATAGACAACAAGGGAGAGGAAGAAATCAAAGAGTTTGTGGGCAAGGGGCCCGTCAGAGAGGTGGACATGGGCCCCGTCAATGAGGTGGACATCAGAGAGAGGGATGCAGACGGCAGGGAACTGTTGTGTCTAATGAAGTCTGGGCCAGAGGTCTTACCATGGCAGAGGCTGCCAGATTAGTTAACCCCAATCTGAAAAGAGAACATTTTGCCAAGAAAAACAGTAAGTCTGCAAGATATGCACTATGCTTTACCATTACATTTACAGTAAATTACGTATTGTCAGTGGTGGAAAAAGTACCCAATTGTCATACTTGAGTAAAAGTAAAGATACCTTAATAGAAATTTACTCAAGTACAAGTGAAAGTCACCCGGTAAGATACAACTTGAGTAGAAGTCTAAAAGTATTTGGTTTTAAATATACTTGTAATGAGTACGATGGGAGACAGAGTGCTGGTTTTTAAGCGCAGGACGCAGCAAGGGTTTTTAAGTAAAGGACCACAGGAGGAGGCAGGTAGCTGGCTCCAGGGGCAAGCAGAAGGTCATACACAGGGACTCCGAAAAAGTAACAGTACAGGCAGGGAAAAGGCTAATAGCGTAGTCCGGGAGAGGAGGCAAAAGGTTGATGACAGGAAATCTGATAGGCAAAAGTACAGGCAGGGAATAGGCAAAAAGGCATCGTTAGTGAGGATGGCCAAAAACTACGGTGTACAGGAGGACTAATATAGAAATAACAGCACTCCGAATAGAATGTGTATCAAAACAAACAATACCTCACAATGATGTGGTGCAAAGAGCTGAACTAAATAGTGTGTGTAAATGACATATAGGTATGTGAACAGGTGATCAGAATTCAGGTGATTGGGATCTGGAGAGTGAGCTGCGTTCAGGGGATCTATGTGTTTGAGAGTGTGACTTGGAAGCAGACGTTACAATACTTAAGTATCAAAGGTAAATGGAATTGCTAAAATGTACTTACGTATCAAAGCAAAAGTACAAGTACAAATATAAATAATTTCACATTCCTTGTATTAAGCAAACCAAATTGCACAATGTTATTGTTTTTCAATCTACAGATAGCCAGGGACACACTCCAACACTCAGACATCATTTACAAACGAAGCATTAGTGTTTAGTGAGTCCGCCAGATCAGAGGCAGTAGGGATGACCAGGAATGTTCTCTTGATAAGTGTGTGAATTGGACCATTTTCTTGGCCTGCTAAGCATTCAAAATGTAACGAGTACCTTTTCAGTGTCAGGGAAAATGTATGTGGTAAGGCCATTGAGTTGAACGATGACACCTTTGCCAATGTTGCATCCATCAGTCTACCAACAATCTCCCTCCCTTTGAAGAGACACCAGGTATCTATAAAACACATTTACTTGGTGCCTTTTTGAGAGAAACAACAACCGTGTGAAACAACTGCGATCCGAGTATGTTCAGGTATAGCACTATATACTGTATTACTGTTACTGTTACTACTTCTCAACGTGATCACCTTTACACCCCGTAGGCTTAGCTTCTCAAAGTGATCACCTTTACACCCCGTAGGCTTAGCTTCTCAAAGTGATCACCTTTACACCCCGCAGGCTTAGCTTCTCGAAGTGATCACCTTTACACCCTGCAGGCTTAGCTTCTCGAAGTGATCACCTTTACACCCTGTAGGCTTAGCTTCTCAAAGTGATCAACTTTACACCCCGTAGGCTTAGCTTCTCAAAGTGATCACCTTTACACCCCGTAGGCTTAGCTTCTCAAAGTGATCACCTTTACACCCCGTAGGCTTAGCTTCTCAAAGTGATCACCTTTACACCCCGTAGGCTTAGCTTCTCAAAGTGATCACCTTTACACCCCGTAGGCTTAGCTTCTCAAAGTGATCACCTTTACACCCCGTAGGCTTAGCTTCTCGAAGTGATCACCTTTACACCCTGCAGGCTTAGCTTCTCGAAGTGATCACCTTTACACCCTGTAGGCTTAGCTTCTCAAAGTGATCAACTTTACACCCCGTAGGCTTAGCTTCTCAAAGTGATCACCTTTACACCCCGTAGGCTTAGCTTCTCAAAGTGATCACCTTTACACCCCGTAGGCTTAGCTTCTCAAAGTGATCACCTTTACACCCCGTAGGCTTAGCTTCTCAAAGTGATCAACTTTACACCCCGTAGGCTTAGCTTCTCAAAGTGATCACCTTTACACCCTGTAGGCTTAGCTTCTCGAGTGATCACCTTTACACCCCGTAGGCTTAGCTTCTCGAAGTGATCACCTTTACACCCCGTAGGCTTAGCTTCTCAAAGTGATGCTTTGACAGATGTAATCTTTACCACATGAGTAATGTCAGTCAGTACTAGTGTGACTTCAGGGGCAAAAGACAATGGAAGCAATGCCTTTGTTCTCTGTCTCCAGACATTACATAACTAATGTACACAGAGCCCTGGGTAAATGTCATGTTTTCTTGCCTTATGGGACACTCAAGAGAGAGCTTAAATTCATGCATCTTGACTTGAAGATGCATTGAAGGTTACACTATTGATATGACACAAAACATGAGTGGATCATGAGTTCAGTCTGTGAAACCCTTTTCTCCAACTCACCCTAGCTAGCACTCAGTCACTTGGGGGTTTTGTTGTTGTGTTCAGTATTGATCACAAGCTTGTTTGCTTTCATTAAGGAAAAAGATGGGAATGAAGTGCATTTAGCAAAAACAAAAGATGCTCATTAAGCATTTGTCCCTCTGTATTTTGTGGTTACATTTTGCTCAATTTACTTAGTTACTGCACCATAAGGGTAGGGAAGAAGCGAATCCTTAAACGATTATTATTGTACATACAAATGGGTCTTTATTTCTCTGTTGTGGCACATAATTGCATATATGTTGTTTTGTTTATCATTGCATGCCTCATGTAATCTACTGTGTGGTGAGGAACCCCTTCATTGTCCTTCTTTAGTCACGCTCACTCATGTGTGTCTGCGTCTTCTCCCATAGGAACCCATTATTTTCCTTTACATGCAAGAGCTCACTGGATTGTGCATCATACTCACTGAGGGACTTGACACTTGTTTTGTAGAGCTCATGCATTTGTACAGTCTGCTCCTGTCTAGTGCAGGGGTGCTTCTCATTTTGATTGCCCGACTCAATGTGAAAGCGTTCATATTGAAAGTCACATGTTTGGAGAGAGCATGAAGGGTTATACTGTGGGAGAATGTGGCATAAAGGCAGGGATACCTCATCAAGCATTGGCTTGATTTTCCAAAATCACAACAATTTGATGATGAGATTAGATCTTGTTTGCACCTGTCACCTATTCATTTCGTAATTGTTAGAGTGTGCAATTGCTTGTAGCCATCTGCCTCCTGTGTCTGCATTTGGGTCTCGCATAGTGTCATGATAGTACCTATTTAAAAGCTATAATTTCTTTTGTAGCTGGCGACATATTTCATTTTTTTAAAGTCGCTCTCATGCTAGAAAAGGTTGGAGACTCCTGCCCAAGGTGATGACTTTCTCTCAGTAGTTTCATGGCACATTGAGTCTCCATCTATTTGACTGGGAGTCACATAATCAGTTCTATTTTAGATCTTTTTTTACTTTTACCCCTTTTTCTCCCCACAACCAAGTCACACTGCTTCTTGACACAATGCCCGGAACAGGGACACCCGGAACCCAGCTACACCAATGTGTCATAGGAAACACTGTGCACCTGGCGACCGTGTCAGCGTGCATTGTGCCCAGCCCACCACAGGAGTCACTAGAAAGCAATGGGACAAGGACATCCCTGCCGGCCAAACCCTCCGCTAACCCGGACGACACTGGGCCAATTGTGCGCTGCCCCATGGGTCTCCTGGTCACAGCCGGCTGCGATAGAGCCTGGATCTCTAGTGGCACAGTTAGCAACTGCGATGCAGTGCCTTAGACCACTGCACCACTCGGGAGGCCTCCACATAATCAGTTCTAACATAGAACATACTGTTCACAATACAATACATTTTAGTATTTTTTTTTTACCCTCTTCATTTAAAGTATCTAAAGTGCACTGCTAATCAGAGTTTGCGCTCATTATTGTTAATCAACAAGAACTTCAGTGACTTAACATTTTTTTTGTTTTAGTAATTGTTTTACTTTATTCAAAGTATTGTTATATGAATTTATTTTCTGTCATTATGATCTGTTTGATACATTTTTTCCCACTTAAAGAAACATGGTTTGGTTCTAAGCCACATTCAATTACCAAGTATGTATTATTGTTGTCTCTGTTCTATGGAAATACTATGTCTGAATAGATATGAAGGGAAAATGAAATTCGGAGTCTGAGTCTCCACACCCCCACTGAATAGCAGTCTCTCCAATGCTTTGATTTCAGCTATGAAATTATAATTTGAAAAAAAATATGAAGGGAACATATTGTACTCATTCAAATCTAACTTTGTTCCCCCAAACTGGAAGATTGGATTTTCTTTATTAAATTAGCCCTCTTGTTCACACACTCAAGGGGGCCATTGGCTCAAGGCAGTGAGAAAAATGTCTGGGTTTTGGGGTGCAAGGCTGGCATAATGCTGGTTTGTGAAGAGAATGAAATGTTTTGTTCTGGTGGTGCCCTTCTGCAAGAAAGGGTCCATTTGGACTCCCTTTTTTTAACTGGCCGTCCCTGCTTTCTTCTGTGCTCCTCTGTGTTGTGCCAGCTTCAGCCCTGAGCCTCTCACCGAGAGACAGCTTTGATGTGGCCCCGCTGGGCCGCCGCCCCCCCCTGTGATCTGATTGGTGGATGGTTGGCGGGGCGATGTGGGAGTGGATGGGGGATGAAAGCGCGCGGGGCAGTGAGGGGGCACCTGCACACAGAGCCTGGCCTGTGTGGCTCCTTCATCTTCAACCGCTTCCCCTGACCGCCGGCTGAACTCCCGTGTCAGCGACCATCACACGGTCGCTGTGACCTCTCCATCTCTGCCTGCCTCTTTCTCTCTATTCACTCGGTCTGTCTCTGTCTCTCTCTCTCTACTCACTCAATCGCTCTGTCTGCATCTCTTTCTCATTCCTTCTCCGTCTCTCTCTCCGACTCTCTCTTTCCATATAAGTGTATTATGAGAGTGTAGTTGTCAGTTGACAGGTGTAGAATGTGCTGTGTGTTCAGCTGAAATATACAAGGTGAAACAATATGTTGCAAGAATATTTATGTCTGTGCTTCTGGAATTTAACTGGTCTTCATACAAGAGATCCCAGCATGTGCTCTGAACAAAATTAATATATTGCTAATATTACAGTTATAAAGCATTTACTTTGTGTTGGATCTTCATCTAATGTCATGTCATACTAATATTCCAGGAACACAGAAATCAGTTTCACTGTAAGGGTGTGGTAATGAAAATTGTAATGACAATTTTAAATATTTGACATATTAAGACAATATCCATTTAATGTGAAGCAGATGAACATTTGCCAACATCTGTCAAGTTTCAGCTGTAGGGCTGATTGATTTGCCACTCTTGACCTCTGTGGGAATTTGATTAACCATAAAATGGTGCATTATGTCACCCCTATTAGGACCATTTAGTATTGCCAGAAGGTCAGAGCAAAAAATACCTCTTTTTCACTTTTATTGAGATGTCTCAGCAATAAGGGCACTGTTTCAGTACAGCTGTATGCCAAGAAGGCACAATCAACTACAATGAACTCCTCTGTGCCATCACATTTCAGACGTTTCAGTGTGTCCAAAAGAATATGTGATGCGATTTCTTAAAAAGAAAAAGAAGAAGAAAAGAAAAAAGGAATGTTGCAAGTTGATAATCTCAAATAAATTATGTTTAGTTTGAGTAACATGATTATAAATTAATTTTGGTTTATCATGTTTACATATGCTGGATACAGTATTTTGGATGTAAATTAAAAATGATCACATTTTAAGGCCAGAAGAAAAACTTGTGTCTCTGATTTGAAGAGTTTGTGAGAACCTGAGAAACAGTTTATTTTTCCCACTTACGGCAGTACTGTTGAACTAATACTTCAGAGGCTTGCGACAATGCATTGTCTATTAGGCTGAGATGATAGTTGTGTATAGATTTACTGCAGTGTGTCTGTATGTGTGGGGTTGTCCAAATAATGTGCTGTATTTTCTGCTAGACCGGGGTCCTGACCTTACTCTCGTATGCTGCCGGTGTGCACCAATGTCCCAGGTCTCAGGGAACACTATATGACTATGATCCCTCTGCTTTTTAGAGCCGTTTGGAGAACAGAGATCTGAGCTGACCCTGTGTAAATGCAGTTGTTGCAGAGGGGACCTGCTTGTAAATGAGGGTCATGGTTCAGGTGCTAGAGGTCACAGGGGTTGGACCTCTTTGTGCATGAGGGCGCCTCAGTGCCTGCCTCCTCTTCGACCTCCTTTTGCTGAACGTGCATTCGATTGTGTTAGGGCCGATAACGTATGGAGCTCAATGGCAACAGAGTCACCTCTGGGCCCAGCGAGATGTGAAAGGTGACAGGCAGCAGGATCTAAGCCAATAGACCTCAAAGAGCATCTGTCAGATGTCTCAGACAGAAGTGTGTGCTCAGCAGTCACAAAGCACTCTTTAAAAGAGACATGGTGATTGTATAGATGGACAGGTGGTACCTCCCTATTGTCTAGCGCTGAGTTTTGTTTAACCTTTTACTACATCCCATGTTACTTTGTTGTTTACCTTTCCCCCATTAAGCTTGGGAGATCTTTCAAACACTCATTTATTCTGACGCTAAAGTTTCAGCTGATACATTTCCATGTCATTTATCTATTGTTTCCTTCTTATACCTAACTACCTGTCCAGACGTTCAGTGGGAAGAGCTTGAAGGAATTGCCAAAGGACGTGTGAAAGTGCTGCACTTCTGGCCGCGCAAGAGAATTTCAGAGCAAAGCGTCAGGACTCACAGCACTTAGGCCCAGTCCCAAAGGCTGTGACTGGCGCAGTGGGGCCCACATTAGCTCAGCCACATCTCTCTGAAATGGACTCGCCTGAGCGGAATGAAGCACATAAGGCACCTTGCACACCATGCCAAGGGCTTTATCAGGCACAGATCAATGGGCGCCTGCATTCTCTCAGAGCGCCCGAGCCACAAGGGCAAATACAGTATCTTGGGAGGTGGCGGAAGTCATACTGTATATAGGCTTAGGGCTGTGTATGTGTGTGTGTGTCTCGCCTGCTTTAATCAGGTTGTCCAACAGCAAACACTGGGCTGTCAAGTGAAGCGTTTCAGGCGGCAAAGCCTTTCAGTCAGGACAAAAGGTGGGAGAAGCCGTGGGACTGCATGGCCCAACCCTCTCATTCGCTGAATGCTCCTCAGTTCTCCAGTGGAGCTCAAAAGGCCTTTGCCCTTCCAGCTGTAAAATTGGCTGACAGGGAGCCTCTAAAGCCCCCCACTCATAGATGAGTCCACACAAACTGCTGCATTTACTCAGGCTGATTGAGTCCTGAAGCAACCAAGCTTTTCATCAGGATGATATTTCACCCAGGTAGCGACTGAAAATTAAACATTACTTCAGGGCCTGTTTTGGCAAATGTTGTGATGATCATGATTAGATTATAGCAGCATTGTAACCAAAGCTATCCATTGTTACATAGTTTATGCTAATCAATTAACAACATATCAAAAAGCATATATTAGCTATGTATGATAAGCTTCCATTAAGTCTGGTAAAGATCTATTTTAGATAATCAGACAAAATTAAATCATACTAATTGAGGTGATGTATCTACAGGACCAAAGCTGAGTGATACACGTTTCCCTGGAAAACACATTGAAAAAATATTGATTTCCAGAAAAGATGTATCTCTGAAACCATAGGGACGGCCTATTAACAGAATGAAGAGGAAAGAAAAATCAATGGTTATGTCCAAGTAGATTTCCGTCTTCTTGCTAGCTATTATAATAGTGTGGAGCCTGAAAACTCTCTCAGCCTGTCATGATGGTGGCTATGTGAAAGCAAACACAGCCATTAGTTTCTCATAATGTTGATATTTGGTAGCATCTTGTTAGCATGTAGTTCCTCGAAGGCCTTTAATTCTGTGATGTAGAATCTGTGTGCGAAAATACACTAAAGTGCATCCTTTGGAAATTGACACTGATAAGAAAGATTACAGCAAAAGGACTGCTGATTAGAATAGGAGGCGGCCTCCTCGAGCCATTTGCAAATGTATGAAATTGGCTAACGACAAGGTCGTGGCCGTGGGCACCAGGACACTGAGCAGTACAGAGGAGGAGATCTGCACTCGGCACAGAGCACCAACAGTCAGGGCCTCGCCATGTTGTTGACATGATTCCTAGGACTCTCCTTTCATCACGGCCGCTGCCACTCTCTGTCAGGAGGAAAGAGAAAGGATTGTAACTTTGGCCCTATTGTTTAACATCTCCCAAAGACGGAGGACACAGAAATTATTCTGAAGAGCAGAAGACACACGGTGGAAAATGACCTTTAACTGCACTTCCTTAGCTGAATCTCATCCAATTAGAGCACTGTATATTTTCCCTAATAGCGGCTGATGAGGCAGGGCCTATGAGCAAGCACGCCCGACCGGCGTTGCTATGCAGCGAGATGGCTGCTTAGCACCGGAGGAGCGCTGGGGAATAAGTGAGCAGAGAGCTTTAATTTGATAGGGTTAGAATCCTGCAGGCTCCAGGGTTGGGGGTCATCAGGAGCTCGTCTCACACTGAATATGAAGAAATCACAAGTAAATTGCTTACATCTGCTGCCGGTGGCTGGGAGGGCTATGATTGGTTCCCAGAGGTGTGCACCATCTCACGCGGGCAGCGGAAGGGGGCCTTGGTGCAAAGAAGGCTTGTAATTTGAGTAATTCTGCATTAATAGATGTTAAAAAATCATTGGACCAGCTGGTTTGAAAAGCAGAGCCTTTATGAAATGCTTGTGGATCACGGGGGTGTTTTTTCCACCTTCTTCTTTAAATGTCTCTGCTATTATCACTACAGCCTTTTGCAAGTGCTCTCTCTCTCTCTCTCTCTGATGGAGGAGATGATGTGGTGCATATGCAATATGTCAGACAGGAAAGTAGATAAATAAGGCAAACAAAACTGCCATGTGAAAATGACTATCCATCAACATTGTCCAAGGCCTGGAATGAAGAAAAACAGCTTGTAATATTACTGCTCATGAATAATGCTACTGGGGTTTGAAGTTCAAGATGCAGCATATTGCACTCCCCACGTTTGTCTTTTCCACATATAGAATGTATAGGTACCCAACCACCTCCTCCGTAATTGCAAAACCATTAAATATGTTTTTGTTTGTGTTAGTAACTTTGATAGATACAGGCATGCCTTTAGTGAGGAGTAGTTACTTTAAATGTTTTATTTGGATTCAATCACAATCAAGATATTTTGTGGAGCTACAAATCTATTTCCTCTAACCATACAACACTTGCCGGGCGCTCATATTTCTCATCATAGCCTTTACTTTGGGATTGTGTCCAACAGAAAATTAGACAGGCTGTGAATTATCACAAATGCTCTGGCAAATGACACTCCATTGGTAGGTCTTTGTCATCAATTATGTGTCTATTAAGAAACAGTCAATCAGTCAATGTGCAAATAGCCAACCCTCCAATGGCTCAGCCATAGACAGGATGCTGTCAATAGCCCATCTGATATGATTTAACTGTGGAGGAACTAGGTGCTCACCTTAGTGGCTTCACAATCCCATTCACTATTGGGAAACCATCCTCTACTATTACTGATTTATTGACATTAAACAAAGATTTTTAATGAGGAAATTGAATGAAAATATATTATTTACATCAGACTCGTAGAGCCCCTCTCCTTATGTGGTCCTTATGACTTACTGATCACCACTTTGTAATATTCTGGAGAATGGATATGGGATTGAATTGCTTCTCTCTTTTTGCCCAGCCTGGTCTCATAGACATAGCAAACTAAAATCTGGGACACTGAAATTAGTATGATATGTTACGTTTGATTTGGTTACATAAGACAGAAGTTTACTTAAAGCAAAAACAAAAGGAGGGTGGTTGGTCAGGGTGGATGGGTGGGCGTATAATGTGAACATCTAGAAACCCAAATGTTGCATTTTAGAATCTCATTACAGACAACTTTAGCATTTTAGCTAATTAGCAACATTGCAACTACTTAGTACATTTTTTTTAGCTACTTTGCAACTACTTAGCATGTTAACTAACCCTTCCGCTAATGCTAATCTTAACCCTTTAACCTAACTCCTAATCCTGACTAGCTTCAACCCTAACCTTAATCCTAACCTTAACCCCTAAACCTAACCCCTAGCCTAGGTAATGTTAGTCTTCCCTGTGGCTCAGTTGGTAGAGCATGGTGTTTGCAACGCCAGCATGGTGTGTGCAACGCCAGGGTTATGGGTTCAATTCCCACGGGGGGCCAGTATAAAATAAAAAAAATTAAAAATGCATGAAATGAAATGTCCAATTGCTCTGGATAAGAGTGTCTGCTGAATGACTAAGATGTTAGCCAGCTAACTAAAATTAGTGTTAGCCACCTAGTTAATGTTAGCCACAAAAAATGTGTAATTTGTAACATATCATAGAAATTGTAATTCATAACATACACTACATTTACATTTAAGTCATTTAGCAGACTACAGACTACTACTATACACTACATGACCAAATGTATGTGGACACCTGCTTGTAGAACATCTCATTCCAAATTCATGGGCATTAATATGGACTTGGTCCCTGCTTTGCTGCTATAATAGCCTCCACTCTTCTGAGAAGGCTTTCCACTAGATGTTGGAACATTGCTGCGGGGACTTTCTTCCATTTAGACACAAGAGCATTGGTGAGGTCGGGCACTGATGTTGGGCGATTAGGCCTGGCTCGCAGTTGGCGTTCCAATTCATCCCAAAGGTGTTCGATGGGGTTGAGGTCAGGGCTCTGTGCAGGCCAGTCAAGTTCTTCCACACCGATCTCGACAAACCATTTCTGTATGGACGTCGCTTTGTGCACAGGGGTATTGTCATGCTGAAGCAGGAAAGGGCCTTCCCTAAACTGTTGCCACAAAGTTGGAAGCAAATAATAATCTAGAATGTCATTGTCTGCTGTAGATTTCCCTTCACCAGAACTAAGGGGCCTAGCCCGAAACATAAAAAACAGCCCCAGACCATTATTCCTCCTCCACCAAACTTTACAGTTAGCACTATGCATTCGGGCAGGTAGCGTTCTCCTGGCATCTGCCAACTACAGATTCATCTGTCAGACTGCCAGATGGAGAAGCGTGATTCATCACTCCAGAGAACGCATTTCCACTGCTCCAGAGTTCAATGGCGGCGAGCTTTGCACCACTCCAGCCGCTGCTTGGCATTGCGCATGTTGATCTTAGGTTTGTTTGCGGCTGCACGGCCATGGAAACCCATTTCATGAAGCTCCCGATGAACAGTTATTGTGCTGACGTTGCTTCCAGAGTCCGTTTGGAACTCGGTAGTGAGTGTTGCAACCGAAGACAGGCGATTTTTACATGCTATGTGCAAGGCGGTCCCGTTCTGTGAGCTTGAGTGGCCTACCACTTCACGGCTGAGCCGTTGTTGCTCTTAGACGTTTCCATTCCACAATAACAGCACTTACAGTTGACTGGGGCAGCACTAGCAGGGAAGATATTTTACAAACTGACTTGTTGGAAAGGTGGCATCCTATGACTGTGCCACGTTGAAAGTCACTGTGCTCTTCAGTAAGGCCATTCTACTGCCAATGTTTGTCTATGGAGATTGCATGGCTGTGTGCTCTATTATATACACCTGTCAGCAACGGGTGTGGCTTAAATAGTCTGATCCACTTATTTGAAGGGGTGTCCACATCCTTTTGGATATATAGTGTATCATACGAAATGGATGATGTACATCCACAAATCAGTACATACCATAGCAAACGTAACATATCATACTCATTTTGGTGTCCCACATTTTTGTTATTATGTTACGTCTATCCCTGAGTCCAGGTTGTTCTGCCCTACAGCATTTGAAGCAGCAGCAGCAGTACATTTGACTAAATAAAAACGCAAATTGGATGTCTGGCAGACTAATTTGATTTCCGAAAAGCTGAAACCGAGACCCTGTTAGCTACCTCGAAAGATGGACACTAATATTATGTTCTCACTTTGTAACTGCAGTTTTAGTGGGTATCCCTTCCCAATCAAAACAACTGCCTCCAAAACATTATTGCATTATGTTACCATTTTGAACCAAATGACTGTGAACTGGCTCCGCTTCATCGGAGAAGTCCATGCACAAACACATTGCAATTACTGCTGCCTGACTCCTGTTTCATAGAGTCCAACTGTCTGTGTGAGGTAACTCACCAACTCTAGATAATGGACTGTGTTGGAATATCATCTTTGTACCTGTCAAGTCCATTACTAAAGATTATTGACAGTGACATGGAGTTAGACATTTTGCTGCCTATTGAAACTAGAATGCAAATGATTTCAACCAAGTCTAATTCTTCTCTCACAGTCATAACTCAGAAGTCAGAAGTGCTATTTATACACTTCAAGATTATTTGTTGTATTTTTAGAAACCATTATTCTGCTGCGACATCTGTCAACAGAGGATGAAAGAAGAAAAGAAGTCTGGCTGCTTTATAAGAGTGCTGATGGGTCTGCAGCGTTCACATCTTCTCCCTGTCAAGAACAATATCCTTATTAACCAGTGAGCTGGTAGCCTTTATTCAGGTTTTGACATAAACCAACTAGGTTATCAAATATGGTAACTCAATTTGACCATAGGTCACACTGATAACGTGTTTGTAAGACATTATTTCATGACATACAATGCATTTCGTTTTCCTCAGCCAGCGCTTAGGTAGATAAAGTACTGTATGCATTTTCAATATTCCTGTGCTCAGGAGACTCTTTATGTCCACTATATAGATTAGTGTGCCTCTGCGTGAGCTGAAGGAAGACCTGATAGTCCTCACCATTCTCCATAATTGCCATGACAGACTCACTTAGGCTGCTCCTCCGTCCAACAGCATTATTGACGTGGATATATCTCAGCATCTTTGTGGTGGGGAGAGAGGGCCTTCCAGTCCACCATAATGGCTGGATATGTACAGTGTGGAAAGGAAACCATCCTTTTATAATGATAGGTAGAGAGTATTCCACTGGGACATCTTTTAAGAAGGAAAGGGATTAGATAAATTAGTCACATACTCCAAAGTCATGCGACCATTTTGACGTTTCTTTGAAAATATTTACTGTATGCAATATTCATGAAACGGTTTGTGAGAAAGCCAGATGATAGTAATCATCAAATAAGAAACCAACTTCAAGATATCCCGTTCAAATGCACAAAAAAAGGATTTTGACCAAAACTTGTTTTCCTCCATCTGTCAAAGACTCTCCCTATTAAGCAGAAGGCACCATTACTCTGATTCCCACTTGATATACATTTTTTATGTCTAAATGTTACCCATAACCTTGTTGCTTAAGTGATTTGTTAGGGAAAATAAATACATAATAATTAAAAGAGGAGGTTTGTTTGGCTCATGAATCAGCAGTGGGCTGTGATGGCTGTAGCTCCAGCTGAAGCTGAGGCTGAGGTAGCTAGCTAGCTCAATAAGCCTGCTTTCCTCTTCAATGTTGGGCCATGGTAATGAGAATATCTGTAGGTCAATGGGGGTTACTCAGTCTTCTTCAACAGGAAATTAGCTTTTGGTGGGCTGTGTTCCCAAGGTAATGAGCAATGTGTGTGTATTTAATCTTAGCTAATATTGTTATAATAACTAAATGAATTATTAAAAACAAGCAAATAGCTACATTCTGAAGACCACCAATGTAAGGGGGATCCATGGATGCTGCGTTACCCTACCATTTCTATCAGTACAGTGAAGCTTGGCTGTGAAGTAGAATAATTATGCTCACTTGGAGAGCAGGGTCAGACAATGCCTACGTTGATCAAACGTTACCGTGGATTTACCACAGGTCTAAAGAATGGGGGCCATGGTCTCTGAGCAACTAGAACAAGACCTCCGTTTTCTGGGGTCAAAGGTCATGGTTATGTTTGCAAAGCCCATCTTTACTATTTGTTATTCTTTAGGTTTAGAAAATAAATACTCATTACCAGAGTGCAATTTAATTGTAAATCATATCAAATGTGAGGCAGTTATTTTTTTAAATACTTATATAGCTCAGTTTATTCATCTTTCCTCCCACACACATATAACCAGTCCAGTTCTAATCTGTTTCTTCTTTTTGACCATTGCAAGGTCATCATTTCCTGAGCATCTATTGTCATGTAGTATAGTGAGGACTATGAATCTAAAGTCATAATATGCAAATGTATTCTCCGTATTGTATAACCACATGCATCTGGCATGATTGGGTAGTGAGGGACAAATTGTTCTCGGCCAAGACGTTTTGCGACTCAGCAAAAGCTAATGCTGATCTTCTTAATAGCACAGCTCTGTTCACATCTCCATGATAAAGGTGAGCTTCGAAAGAGAGAGGAGAAGGTGATTGAATTGCAAAATGAAGAGCCCCCTTTTGCACTGAATAATATTTTCTCCTTTATGCATATAGAGACGAGCTGGACACACTTCATCCAGAAATCACAGTTGAACAAATGCAACTGTTTGGTCCAAGATGGTGTAAATACTTTATTCATATGATGCTAATTTCACCCTGTCATTTTGATCACGTCATTCTCTCTGGAAAATTGCAATTAAGTTTTGAGAGATAAAACATGCCAACTGCTCTGCATTTCAAGGCTTGATTGGACTATCAGCCAGTCAGTATGCCGCTGTGGTTTTCATCACTGTTAATTGATCCTTTCTTTAATTAATCTGGAAAGGAAAACCCATATCTCTATCCTGTCTGATGGTCTCCTCTGTCCGTCATAACATAATAAAGGCCCTATCCTACTGTTAGTTACTCTGCCTTAGCCCCTCGCTCTGGCACTCCGCCAAATGTACTATTTATGGGGCGCCTATCTAAAGGCAGGCTCTGCTATATGCACTTCAACGTCTGGGTTCATTAACAATGCTTTAGCTGGTTACTTTTCATTTGCATGCAGTCACCTTAGTATGCCTTTAATAAGGATGTGTGGGTTAGTGGTATTCCAAGCTTCAGACCCACAAATCGCTTGAGCACTGGGCTTCCAACTTCTCTCTCTCTCTCTCTCTCTCTCTCTCTCTCTCTCTCTCTCTCTCTCTCTCTCTCTCTCTCTCTCTCTCTCTCTCTCTCTCTCTCTCTCGCCATCAGATCCTGCTTCCTCTCTTCTTCCGCACTGCGTTTCTCGGCCCACATACTTCATGTGTTAGAGGCACCAATGAGGTTTTCTTTTACAATCATACTGGTACCTCTATACAATCATACAGCCACTGCTTTTACTCAGATGTGTCTCATGCAATCTGGTGGTGCATAGTCCATCACTAGCACCATAATCATCTCAGATACAATCTTCCTTCAAGAGTAAACTTGTCAGTCTTAAGCCATTTGAGCTTTCCTGGGGCAAAATGATTAGCCAACATTCAGCTAACTTCAGTATCACTGAATGTATTCTTTACATCATTGTCCTCTATTCTGGAGCCATAGTATTTGGAACAGTAGGTGACTGAAACTTGAATATGATACTATATTATTTCAGATTCATAAGACATCGGCTTACCTGAGGCATTTTTCCAACTGGTTTCTTTGTTCAATGTAATTGTCTCAGTTCAGGATTTTCAGGATGTTCACAGCGCTACTATGATTTTGACAGCGGTACAGTACCTGTTATAATGATTACTCGTAGGAGGTGTCAAATAAGGTCTTAGCCCTTGGGCTTTTTGCAATGAAAGTGTGGTTCTTTTTTTGTGGACGCAGTTAAACTTACAATAGGACCATAAAGCGTTTTCCCCCAACAAACTGTAACGAAATGGATGGGAGGCAGCTGAGAAATGAACATGTAAGTATCTGTTTCTGTCTAATTAAATCCGAGGGCAGTCTCAGACCTGCTACTGCCAAGAGCTGGATCCACAGAGCTACTGCCTTTTGTGGTAGCATACTGCCACCTATAGCTCAAATCACAATACTCACCGTAAACATAAACCTTTGTCTGTCTGTCTACTGTCAGATTACTGAGGAGGCAAGTTAGGTGGTGACAGATACCTGATTTCAGTGTCATCAGTCAGCTGGTAAGATAAAGCATTCTTTTTAAGATCACATATCTCTTTTGATGCTTCTTTATCACTATTTATACAACATACACCTGTAATAACACTAATCCTCAGAACAGGGGATAATGCAACTTCACCTCCTTATCTGCTATGATATGAGAGTGAATTGTGTTTTCTTAGTGTAGGGTTTTGTGAAGCCACATTAGTTGTTTGCTCCTCCTGAGAACAAAGGAGAAGAAGAGGCAGCTGGAGGAGCAATTGTTGTCCATCAAGGGCTATTGAGAGTTCAATTATTTATCTTGTGAAGTGTTCCAAGGATGTGGTCAGCTCATCAGGGTCATAATGCACACAGAGAGAGGACATGTGCATGAGGCAAGGGGAGTAGGATGTTGTTGTAGTTAGTGAAAAAAAGGCAAAGCGTTTCCACATCCCCGATCCTCCCACGGTTCATGCAGTGGTTGTGAGGAAGTCTTGGACTCGCCACCTACGCTCCTCACATCTCAGCTGGTGAGCTGTAGCAAGACTTTAGTGGTTATCTCTCTGACTTTATTCAGCTGTTTAAGACAGCAGTACAGACAGGCAGACAGTATCACTGTACTAACATAACACAGCATGATGTACACCCAGTGATTTAGAGGATAGTCAATGTGAAAAGTATAATCAATGCCATATTGGTTTTATTGTCATTATTAGATCATTTGTTCTTTAGGCCTCTTTGCTTGTATTTGTAGATCAGTGGTACAACACATTTTCCTAGCCAGGATTCTGAAGGTTTATGAAAATGAGTCTTTGTAGCTGCCCTACTTTCAAAATGTTCAAAGCACATCTGAAAAATGAGAGTGAATTGTATAGGAGTATTTATAATTTCTCTGTTTCAGAATCCATCACCAATCTGTTCATAGCAAATTTCACCTTCAAATTTACAGTTAATGTCCATCTATTGCTCTCGGTGAAATGGACTGGGAGATTTAAGAGAAGTGACAGATTTTACACTGAACTCAATAATCCATAAAGCCGGTTTTGCTTAAGTCATTGTGCGGTGCTGTGAGTATGTTAACACCATTAAATCACCTCAAATGTCTTAGTGATTCAATCTTTTTCACAGTGGACGACAAGTGAATTGAATTCCCCCAAAGTGTCTGTCCATTTCCTGTCTGTGTGTGACGAGCAGCGAGGCTGCTGGGAGAAGCTCAGATTCACTTTGTCTTTCAATTTTTTTTTTACACAATTACAAAATGTGACAGCACATATTTCTAATATAAAGATTTGGAACTTAACTGCCCAATTTGTGTCATTGCAATGCTCAAAATATAAAATTTCAACCTTCAATGACTGCAGCACCAAATGAGGTTGAAAACGTATTCCAGAATAAACACCATACTTTCATCAACCAATGCACTTTACCATAACTAATTAATTTTAGCCCAGAGCGATGTATTATCTTTTCTCTCATCCAGACAAGTAGTATTTATCCTCTCCATTTTTAAGAGCAGACAAGATTCATACAATCCCCAAATGCTGCTCCTCACCCAGCCACCCACCCAGCTGCTGCCCCAGCCTTGGCCCAGCCTGTCAGTGGTACTCTATAGCACGGCTGCGCTTAGTGGCCGTGACTCCTTGACCTGCTTTCCCGCTGCTGTGGCGACTCCTGCGTGAATAGCTGCTGGCGCCTCTCTGTGGCCTGTCTCCCAGATCAGGACACAGTCTGAACACATAGAATGGGCTCTAGCACCACGCACTGTGGATAGTCTTTGATTGGGTTATTTTACTATGCGCCTCTTTATGTCGGCCTGTTTCTGCTCTGCTTGACAATGCCCTCCAGGTCAGGTATGAGAATAACAATAGGCCTCTCCTATGTTCCTCAAAGACTGTATTGTTCCATTAGCATGCTTCATTCTTTCAATGCTAACAGTCGGCATGAATAAGGATTATGCGAGAACGCAGACAGAGATATAGGCCTATACTGTTTAGATTTCTTTTCAGAAAGAAGTGCATCAAATGCATCCCTTTGACCATCGTTTATACAATGGACTTGCAAACGGGGATGGATGTAAGGAATGTATGCGTGAGAATGAAATAGAAATCGGCCTCAAAATGACGCGGGGACACAGCATGCAAGTGTTTGAAAGCCTATGTAAAGGTCCAGTCAGTGACCTCTAAATGCCAAACTAAATATGTCTGTAGCCATAATAACTTTTATAATTTCAATGATGATGATACCATTGCAAGTCTCTTATGCACAAGCACTTATCATCTGTGATGGAAAGCTATCCACCATCTCAGTACCATATACATGGAGGGAGGCAGGGTAGACTAGGCTCTAGGCTGGGGAGCACTGATTCCCTCTGACAGTCTGGCTCTGCTTGCTACCTGCCTAATCCCTGGCTCTTTAAAATTGTGTTTGGAATAAACTGACTAAAGGGAATAGGGCTTCAGAGTGCTGAAGGAAATGGAGAGCTCTTTAGGTTTGATTGACAGCTCTTGTCAGTAAATCTTTCTCAGTAAGAGGCACCTGCCTCAGCCCTTGTGGAATCCACGTTCCAAAGCGAGGCGCAAAGGCGTTGTCTTAATTATCACCAGAAAAAAAGAAACACAATTAACAGTAAAGCGTTTAGGGTAGAGAGATTATTTACTGGGGCCCGTCCAGTGGAGACAGACGCTGGGCGCTCCTGGGAGACGGACATGTCCGTCAGCATGGGATGGCCAACCAATCCAATTAAATCTCAGATCTTTCAGCCGGTCAGCACAAGCCAACGGTGTTCATCATCCAACAATGACATTCCTTTGGTTTTTCATTTAAATCCAATGTGTTCTCAAGACAAAAGGGTTCTATTCAGTCCAAGACTACATGGTGAGTTGCAAAGCTATGCAAGAACAGCAATAGTTTTCATTGATAAAGAATCTCTTATAATACACTAAAACACGTACGATTACATTGTGTTTATCCAAGGTTAAGTATGAATACAGTGCTCATGAAGGTTGTATGCATAAGGTTCAGTATGGCTGTGAGTGGCTGGTAAAGAAAGGTTCCTGTATGAGCCTGTATGTAGCCTGTATATTAGAAGCCTTGGTTCTCAGCCATCTACATGTGAGGTAGGTCACTCAGGGTCATGGACATGGGGATTCTGATTAAGACGTTGATGGACGTAACAAAGGAGATGGGGGCTGTGACAGAGGGAAGATGCCAGTGCTTTTCTACATGAACTTTGCAGAGCAGACCCTCCAGGCAGTGGCATGCCAGAGAAAGAAGGATTGTGGTGAGCCAAAGAACTTTACTTCAGGAGAGGCAGACCAAATGAAAGTCTGGCGCACTGGGTCCCCAGGTCAGCTAGCAGGTGGGAATAAGATGGAGGAGAGGGGGGGATGAGGGTGTATGAGCAGGGACGTCACATCTGGCCTGAATTAGGAAGGTAATACGGCGCGCCCTGAAAAAGTGTTTGAGGATCTCGGAGGCAGATCTCCTTTCCTAAGTAACACCAGGTCAGTGTCACGGGGGCAGATCAGAGTGATTATAGCTGGTCTTTGAGGAGCAGGTGCCACTTCTACTGCTGTCTCATACGCACCGCTGCTTAACTGTATGGAATGTCGTTAATCTAGCATTATCATAGGATATCTACGCAGGGGATATTTTGTAATAGATCTTGTTCAGTATTTCTCATATTGTACATATTTTATCAGATGCGCTATATCACTCTGAAGACAACAATGGCTGTGGTGAATGTTGAACCAGAATTTTACCAGTGCACTGTAGGGGCAAAGTCCCATTTAATCATAGTAAGTGGATTACCTCACCTCACATTACCTCATCCTCTAATTTTAAGATATCACAATATAAAACCCCTTGGCCAGCTGATTTAACATCCCCTGACCGCCCACTGCCAACTATTAACAGGGAGATACATTCAGTGAAAAAATCCTCTGAGAAGCCAAGAGTAACAACAGCGTCTCCTAATCATCTCATAATTCCCCCTATGGCTCTATCACATTCAATGTCTCACACGGCTTCTCTCCCCCTGCTACCATAGCAGGGACTGACATTTTGGAGAATTGATTCATCGCTACATTAAGTAATGCAGTAATCAATTACTCAAACAATTTCTTGGGGAAAACAGAAGCATTTTAAAAGAGGCATTAATGTCACTATTGGAGGAATAAAATGGTTTGGTTGCAATGTGAGCTGTTTCTGACTGGGAGCGCTCTGAGCCCCTGCTCAGTCGGTAACTTACCCGAGCAGCACAGTGAAGTGGAAGGTCTCTTTTTCACGCTACCATTTCCATCCCATTTAATCGAATTCCCCATTATTGTTATCACATCTACAAAACAATTCTGTGGTGAGGTTACCCAGAAAGTGAGCTTGCATCTGCTCTCACGGGGGAGTGGGAAGAGCAGCTGTGGACAAAGAAGACAGTGTGAGGACCACAGAGTAGGAGATGAAAGGTAATGACACTGCTACAGTATAACACACTTTTATTGGCTACAGTGTGGAACTGGAACACACAGCTTTGTTATTCAAGGTTTCGAGAGGATATGGGTCACTATAAATATGGTTCCATTGTTGTTGTACACTCTATTACAGTATATTCCCCTCCACTTTACTAGGATAGTTTTTGTTGTTGCACAACATAGTTGGACCAGGTAGTTATGTGGTGGCTTCAGGGGGACTTTTCTAACAGAATTGAAACACAAATATGCCTTTGTTATCCTGTAAGTCATCTTAAGTGCTTTAATAAGAACTGTATTGTCTCCACAGCTCACTGAGCTACCCTAAACCTATTCCAAAGACACAGAGATGGAATCTGAGCCAACAGCATTTTAGTTTAAACAGCTTTTTAGGCTTCCCTCGAGTACATTGTGCACCCTTGTGGTTTAACAGGACATAAGAATTACTATTATCAAGTAATGGTCTGTGCAATACTATTGGATCAGTTTAGTATGCAATAATCAGTCCATAAAGATGGCTCATTATCGATATAAAAATATACAGTATCATAACAATGTTGAATTATGTAGCATTATGCATAATTTTCCCAATAACCTGTCCTATGAACATGTACATAGTATTTTGCCCCACTACAAAATTCCTCAACCACAAACTTCCTGGCCCGTCCTTGTGAGTTCACTGAACTTTTGCAGTGTATTATACACCAGTGTACCCATACTCATGGGGTGATGCTGCAGGGCCGGGTGGTTGCAGCTCAGTAATGATTTACAAATAACAATAAACTAAAGAATGAACAAATCAATAAATCAGTAGATCTCTGGATATTTGAGAGCCAACCTTATTTCTTTATTTATCTGGATCTTTTATTGTTTTCGTCTCTCCAAGGCAGGAGCAGGAATCCCAAATTATCCGAGGGGTTAGGGGGCGCGGCGCCCCTGAGCCCCTAGCCCCATAGCGGAGGTAACGTATTCAATGGCCTGGGGCGAGTGGTGGAGAGGAGCAGCCCTGCTGCATACTGATGGCAGGGAAAGGAGGCAGTAATTGGAGCTGCAGAGGAGAGGGGAGAGGAGGGCAAGCACTAGGAGATGATGGCTTTGTTTTGCCTCTCTCTGCCTGTCTGTGCCGCTCAAACTCCTCCCCCCACACCTCTCCTTCTCACACTCACTTACTGCAGATAGGGAGGAATAGAAAAGAGATACTTGCTAATTGGTCTCTTGCTGCTTGCTTAAAGATCCATAGGTTTATTTCTAGGGGTTTTATGTCTATTGAAACTAATAAACGACTTATGTACTTGTGTGTATGGTAATTCAAGAATGACATAAACCTATCGTATATTGTTGTCGGTTGCATAGCGCAGAGTGGCATGTGTTAAAGATGGGTATTATTAATAACATGCAATTGTGTGAATATAACAATCTTCTACATCTACATGTTCATGCAAAATAACACACAACTTAATGGGATGTAGGAACATGAATAGATCATTTTATGCTCTATTTGTATCTCCTGGCTATAACACACCAGCCTGGAGTCTAAGGAAGGCAATTTATAGCTGCCTGGAAGGATGTAAATTGGTAAATATCAGTTTAATCAGAGCACATCTCAGTTAATTAAGAAAATTACTCTGACAAACCGTCTGAAGCTGATATAAGAACGCAAGCCAGCATGGCAATCAGAACCATCCCTTATGGTTCAGCCACACAGCTCCCTCATGTGGGTAAGACACCGTGCTCACACAGTATGCTGCAACACTGTACAGTAGCTTAACATCACTATCTAAGAAACAGTACAGGAGGTAGCCAGGCATGATTTTACATCTATACAGTAAGGCTGTTTGTGTCTTATGCCATGAAGAATTGTATTCTTAAAACATTCACATCATCATGACTTTCTGATCTGTTGACACAGATTAGTGATGTGAAATGCTTGGCTAAAGGCCGGAGTCCTGGCGGCAGCGTGTTAGAGTCATTGCTCCCCACCAGCCCAGACTGCAGTGAACAGGTTGAAGCCAGAGCCTGGAGCCTGCGGGTCAGTGGAAGGACGTGAGTAAGTGGAGCTTTCATTTCCTGTCAAAGAGGAGCAGCGAGGAGCTTTCAGAGGGATCAGTCGAAGCCTAATTGGGCCCCGGTGGGTGACACGGCAGCGTCGTAAATAAAGCAAACACAGTTTTAGTGTCTCTGCCACTGGACTCTTTAAACCTTCATCACAGAGCAAGCACTTCCAATGAAAGACCACATCTAATTACTTTTCTAGAGGTTGGTTATTTAATTGATCCTTTTTTCCATATGCATTTATGTTTTTTTAATCAGAAATTAGAGCATACATTTCCTCAGCGCTGGAGGACCTGGTAGGGGACCATAATTAGCAGGCTTGGGCCTGACGGTATCTGCTGCTGTTTAATACGCTGGTCTGGTGTCACTCTGACAGTACTGCTGCATGGTGTCACTCGGACAGTACTACTGCATGGTGTCACTCTGACAGTACTACTGCATGGTGTCACTGACAGTACCACTGCATGGTGTCACTCTGACAGTACTACTGCATGGTGTCACTCTGACAGTACTACTGCATGGTGTCACTCTGACAGTACTACTGCATGGTGTCACTGACAGTACTATTGCATGGTATCACTCTGACAGTACTGCTGCATGGTGTCACTCTGACAGTACTACTGCATGGTGTCACTGACAGTACTACTGCATGGTGTCACTCTGACAGTACTACTGCATGGTGTCACTCTGACAGTACTACTGCATGGTGTCACTGACAGTACCACTGCATGGTGTCACTCTGACAGTACTACTGCATGGTGTCACTCTGACAGTACTACTGCATGGTGTCACTGACAGTACCACTGCATGGTGTCACTCTGATAGTACTACTGCATGGTGTCACTCTGACAGTACTACTGCATGGTGTCACTGACAGTACTACTGCATGGTGTCACTTACAGTACCACTGCATGGTGTCACTCTGACAGTACTACTGCATGGTGTCACTCTGACAGTACTACTGCATGGTGTCACTCTGACAGTACTACTGCATGGTGTCACTCTGACAGTACTACTGCATGGTGTCACTCTGACAGTACTACTGCATGGTGTCACTGACAGTACTACTGCATGGTGTCACTGACAGTACTACTGCATGGTGTCACTCTGACAGTACTACTGCATGGTGTCACTGACAGTACTACTGCATGGTGTCACTGACAGTACTACTGCATGGTGTCACTGACAGTACTACTGCATGGTGTCACTGACAGTACTACTGCATGGTGTCACTCTGACAGTACTACTGCATGGTGTCACTCTGACAGTACTACTGCATGGTGTCACTCTGACAGTACTACTGCATGGTGTCACTGACAGTACTACTGCATGGTGTCACTGACAGTACTACTGCATGGTGTCACTCTGACAGTACTACTGCATGGTGTCACTCTGACAGTACTACTGCATGGTGTCACTCTGACAGTACTACTGCATGGTGTCACTCTGACAGTACTACTGCATGGTGTCACTCTGACAGTACTACTGCATGGTGTCACTGACAGTACCACTGCATGGTGTCACTCTGACAGTACTACTGCATGGTGACACTCTGACAGTACTACTGCATGGTGTCACTCTGACAGTACTACTGCATGGTGTCACTGACAGTACTACTGCATGGTATCACTCTGACAGTACTGCTGCATGGTGTCACTCTGACAGTACTACTGCATGGTGTCACTGACAGTACTACTGCATGGTATCACTCTGACAGTACTGCTGCATTGTGTCACTCTGACAGTACTGCTGCATGGTGTCACTCTGACTTTACTACTGCATGGTGTCACTGACAGTACTACTGCATGGTGTCACTCTGACAGTACTACTGCATGGTGTCACTCTGACAGTACTACTGCATGGTGTCACTCTGACAGTACTACTGCATGGTGTCACTCTGACAGTACTACTGCATGGTGTCACTGACAGTACCACTGCATGGTGTCACTCTGACAGTACTACTGCATGGTGTCACTGACAGTACCACTGCATGGTGTCACTCTGACAGTACTACTGCATGGTGTCACTGACAGTACCACTGCATGGTGTCACTCTGACAGTACTACTGCATGGTGTCACTGACAGTACTACTGCATGGTGTCACTGACAGTACCACTGCATGGTGTCACTGACAGTACCACTGCATGGTGTCACTCTGACAGTACTACTGCATGGTGTCACTCTGACAGTACTATTGCATGGTGTCACTGACAGTACTACTGCATGGTGTCATTGACAGTACTACTGCATGGTGTCACTCTGACAGTACTACTGCATGGTGTCACTCTGACAGTACTACTGCATGGTGTCACTGACAGTACTACTGCATGGTGTCACTGACAGTACTACTGCATGGTGTCACTCTGACAGTACTACTGCATGGTGTCACTCTGACAGTACTACTGCATGGTGTCACTGACAGTACTACTGCATGGTGTCATTGACAGTACTACTGCATGGTGTCACTCTGACAGTACTACTGCATGGTGTCACTGACAGTACTACTGCATGGTGTCACTGACAGTACTACTGCATGGTGTCATTGACAGTACTACTGCATAGTGTCACTCTGACAGTACTACTGCATGGTGTCACTCTGACAGTACTACTGCATGGTGTCACTGACAGTACTACTGCATGGTGTCACTGACAGTACTACTGCATGGTGTCACTCTGACAGTACTACTGCATGGTGTCACTCTGACAGTACTACTGCATGGTGTCACTGACAGTACTACTGCATGGTGTCATTGACAGTACTACTGCATGGTGTCACTCGGACAGTACTACTGCATGGTGTCACTGACAGTACTACTGCATGGTGTCACTGACAGTACCACTGCATGGTGTCACTCTGACAGTACTACTGCATGGTGTCACTGACAGTACTACTGCATGGTGTCACTGACAGTACTACTGCATGGTGTCACTCTGACAGTACTACTGCATGGTGTCACTGACAGTACTACTGCATGGTGTCACTGACAGTACTACTGCATGGTGTCACTGACAGTACCACTGCATGGTGTCACTCTGACAGTACTACTGCATGGTGTCACTCTGACAGTACTACTGCATGGTGTCACTCTGACAGTACTACTGCATGGTGTCACTGACAGTACTACTGCATGGTGTCACTGACAGTACTACTGCATGGTGTCACTCTGACAGTACTACTGCATGGTGTCACTGACAGTACTACTGCATGGTGTCACTGACAGTACTACTGCATGGTGTCCATTTCAGAAACTTAAAAGGACCACTGTTGGTCAGATTTAAAGTGATGCACTACATCATCTATAACACTATGCTTATTAGGATTCAAGCATCAAACTAATAAGCAAGACAAGAGGATAAACCAACTGAAAATATACAAGGCCAAATTCAGTATGGATTGTGCTGGGGAAGGCGGAGACGCGTGAAACACACAAGTAGCTTTGAATAAAGACATTCATTGAAGATATGCGAGGTAGTTCCTGAAATACCGTTGGTTACTCTAATAGATGAAAATAGTATGGCTATATTATGTTTGTGTCAGTGTGTTATTGTGTGGCTGTTGATATTTCAAATGTGTAGTGTATGCTAATTTGGTTAAATATACTTGCCCTGGGCTGTGAATTATGAATATGGCTCATAATAAACTTTTAATTGTAACGTCTGCTTCCAACTCACACTCTCAAACACATAGGTCCCCTGAACACAGCTCACTCTCCAGATCCCAATCACCTGAATTCTGATCACCTGTTTACACACCTGTATGTCATTATCACACACTATTTAGTTCAGTTCTTTGCACCCCATCATTGTGAAGTATTGTTTGTTTTGTGACACACTTCTATTTGTAGCTCTGGTTTTCCAGTAATTTAATCCTCCCGTGTATGATAGTTTTGACCTGCCTCATTAACGACGCCTTTTGCCTATTCCCTGCCTGTACTTTAGCCTATCGGATTTCCTGTTATCAACCTATTGCCTGATCTCCCAGATGATGTTACTAGCATTTTCCCTGACTGTACTGTTGCCTGCCCCTGGACCCAGCTACCTGCCTCCTCCTGTGGTCCTTTACAAATAATCCCCTGCTGCGCCCTGTGCTTGAATACCTCACCAAAAAACGACAGATGGATTCAGCAGAGCTGCAGCTACGTCTAGCCCGACAGGAGGAACGAATCGATGAACTCTGCGACCTCCTTCGCCAGTCCCTTCCTGCTTCACCGATATCAGGTGCCACAGCCTCCTCTCGTTCATCTCTCCCCATATCCATGCCTATTAAATACGACGTCTCCCCAGGGAAATGTCAAGGATTTCTCATGCAATGTAACCTGTACATAGACCATCACCCCGCTGACTTCGTCATCTCCCCACTCACAGGCAAAGCTCTGGATTGGGTCACAGCCCTGTGGGCCACTCAAAGTTCTGATCTGTCCTCTGAATCACGTTTCCATGCCCTCTTCAATGAGGTGTTCGACCATTCAGTTTCAGGTCGTCACACTGCGGACCTATATTTGTGAGCTGCGACAGGGCCGTCGCTCCACCACTGAGTATGCCCTTGAGTTCTGCACCATGGCTGCCGGCAGTGGATGGAGTGAACCATCTCTTCTTAGTCTACCGGAGGGGTCTTAATCGGGAGTTACAGACCAAACTGGCCTGCAGAGGAGATTTAACGAACCTAAACCAATACATCCGGATGTCCATATCCATTGGCAACGTACTGGTGAACCGCAGACCTATACATTCACCCATGGCCTGCGAGTCTTCCACACCCTTTTCTCGTCCACCATGGTCTAATAGCCCCAAACATATGCAACTCGGCTGCGCCACTCTCACACCTGCCGAGAGACATCGGAGGTTACGTGAAAACCTGTGCCTCTATTGTGGAGAGTAACTACCTACTCAATAGCTGTCTGATTCACCCCCCCCCCCCCCCCCCCCCACACGAAGGGGTGACCACAACCCCTCCACTTCCGCCTGGGTAAGCCCCTCTACGTTCTTGAATATTACCAAAAGGTAGTTTGGTATCCCGGCTCTTCTTTCTGCTAATGGGGTCAATCAGTTTGTGGAGGGACTAGTGGACTCGGGGGGGCCGCAGGTAATTTAATTGACAAACAATTGGCACAACAGTTAAGAGTCAAACTAATCCCTGTTAATCCACCCATTAGGATTAATGCGCTGGAAGGACAACCTCTCGGAACTGGTCTTGTGACTCGCAACTACCGAAAGTATCACCCTTCAGATTGGCCTCCTTCACTCTGAGGTCATTCAGTTAATGGTGTTGTCTTCGCCTAAAGAACCCCTCATCCTCGGTCACCCCTGGCTAAGCCTTCACGACCCTGCCATCTCCTGGCGGCGAGGGGAACTGCTGTCATTGTCTCCCGTCTGTTTTAAGAACTGCTTCAATCTACCCTGTCGAGCCACCTCTATAGAAGGATCGGAGTCTGCCATTCCATCACATCTTCAGCAAAAAAAGGCGTCCATTCTGCCCCCTCATTGCCTGGAGGACTGCGCAATCGACCTCCTTCCTGGGGCATTGCCCCCTAAGGGTTTGATCTACCCCTTGTCCATCCCAGAGAATGAGACTATGGACACCTATATAGAAGAGGCCCTCGACATGGGATTCAGCCGTCCATCCACGTCTCTGGCTACATCCAGTTTGGTAGTCTCCGTCCCTGCATAGATTACCGACCCTTCAATGACCTTACCATCAACAATTGCTTCCCTCTTCCTCTGATTCTTGCCACACTAGAACAAGTTGGACAGGCTACCATCTACTCCAAACTGGACCTACTGAAAAGCCTCTTCACCTCTGCACCCATCCTTAGGCAGCCAGATACTACCCTTCCTTTTGTTCTGGGGGTTGATGCATCTGAGGTCAGCGTAGGAGCGGTTCTCTCTCAGCGGGTAGGGACACCTCCCAAATTACACCCATGTGGCTTCTTTTCCAAGGAACTGTCACCCGCTGAGAGGAACTATGATGTCGGGAACCGAGAGCTCCTCGCCATTAAGCTGGCTATCGAAGAGTGGTGCCACTGGTTAGAGGGAGCTCATCACCCATTCCTTGTCCTTACCGACCACTGCAATTTGGAGTACTTAAGAAGTGCTAAGAGGCTCAACCCCAGACATGCTTGCTGGGCACTCTTCTTCACCTGCTTTAACTTCACTTTCACCTATCTGCCTGGCAAGAAAAATGTGAAGGCTGATTCCTCATCCCGTCTGTTTGACTCCCCTTCCTCTAACCCAGCTCCCGAGCCCATCCTGCCTCCATCTTGTGTCATGGGAAATCCAATCAGCCGTCCAAGAGGCCCTACGCCACGACCCAGCACCTCCCGACACCCCTGCAGGTAAGACCTACGTTCCAGCATCCGTCAGACCCCAACTAACGCAGTGGTGCCATACCTCGCTGAGTTCTGGCCATCCCAGGATCACCCGGACCGTGGAGCTGCTGACACGCAAGTTCTGGTGGTCATCCCTAACAGCAGACGTCTGAGATTACGTTATTTTCTGTCCCGTCTGTGCATGGGCAAAGAGCCCTCGCCAACTACCTACCAGTAAGCTCAAGTCTTTACCTACACCACACAGACCATGGTCCCACATCGCCAAGGTTTTCCTCACTGATCTGCCAGACTCTTCGGGCTTCACTACTATTTTAGTTGTAGTGGACCAGTTCTCCAAGATGTGCCGACTCATCCCCCTTCCACATCTACCTAATGCCATGGAAATGGCCATGTGCATGTTCCAAAGGGTGTTTCGTCTGTATAGGATGACATAATTTCGAAATGGGTACCCCCGTTCGTCTCCAGGGTGTGGCAAGCCTTCTGCGACCGACTGGGGGTCTCCATCAGCCAATCCTCCGGATACCATCCCCAAACCAACGGGCAGACGGTACGCCTGAATCAGGAAATAGGGATGTACCTTCGCCAACACTGCACCCACCGACCACACAAGTGGAGTCGCTATCTAGCCTGGGCCGAATACGCACAGAACTCCCTGGTGCAAATCTCACTCCTTTTCAGTGTGTCTTCAGATACCAACCCCCCCCCCCATCGACTGTGCCTGCCGTCGATGAGTGATTCCGACAGAGTGAGTAGGTTTGGGAGACCACACATCGGCACCTACATCAAGCTTCCCTCTCCCAGAAATGGTTCGCTGACCGGCGTCACCGACCTACTCCACTCCTCCACCCTGGGCAACGTGTGTGGCTCTCTACCCGGGACATCTGGCTTCGTGACCCCTGCAAAAAGTTCAGTCCCAGGTTCATTGGTCCCTTCAAAATAACACACCGCATCAATCCTGTCACCTACTGTCTCCAGTTTCCCCGCCATTTCCGGATCTCCTCATCCTTCCATGTGTCCCTTCTCAAGCCTGTGAGGTACAGCCCTCTCCATCCTCCAGTGGCGCACCTCCGTTTGATGTTGGCGGCGCACCGGCTTATTCCGTCCAAGCCCTCCTTGACTTCAAGCACCTGGGTGGTCGCATCCACTACCTGGTGGATTGGAAGGGGTACGGACCTCCAACTCACACTCTCAAACACGTAGATCCCTGAACGCAGCTCACTCTCCAGATCCCAAAGTGCTGGAAACCAGCTCTCTGTCTCCCATGTTCATTACATTAATATTTTGCTTCTTTTAAATTCACAGCAGATCAAAATATATCAGCTCCAGATTGGGCTTCTTTATCACGCTAGATTTTCCCACCATGACTTCACTTTGTAATTCTGCTGTGTCTCTTTCCTAAGGACTGCGTATACATATTCATTCTGATGCTATAGAATGTGTCAGAGTTATCCCAACGGTGTCCTATTGAACACTTTTGCAGTCATCCATGTGCCAGCCACTCTGGAAATGTGTTTTTCCCTTCCCTCTTTCAATGAAACAAAAGTTGATCTGTACTTATCTCTATTGATACCTGATTTTATTTTTTTCTTCCAGGGTTTGCAACGGCGAGACTATCAGTGGCTTTAGCAGATTTATCAAACCAAATATTGTTCTCTTTCCTCAGGAGGCTCAGACTCACATTGCATTCAGTGTTAATTCAAATGAAATATGCAGTTAGATTATTCTGTGCATTGTTGCCTGACGCTCACACTAAGTACAGAGCATCGAGGTAACACAAGAAGTTAAAGGCGTTACAGTTCTATTGCTTTTTTTTTTTAAAGTCAGACCTGAACTCTGTTTTTCCTACAAATATGTTCAAGGATGTAGAGCTTTAGTTCAATTTTATTTGTTTAACCAGGATAAACTCAGTAGCAATTCACACTGTTTTTCAGGGAGTCTTGGGAAGCTATTTTGAAGAATAAGAAAATAAAGTTGAAACCAGTGTAGAGGCATCTTGATGACAATGTCCTAGCTTGCAATACAAATAACATTTTGAATTACTGACCATTTGAAGGTTCTCTCAGAAACAGTAACAATTCGGTCTGACCTGATTGGCTGCAAGGCCCTGGTTTCTGTTCATGTGACATTGTTCCAAGGTAGGCAGTACAGTAGCTATCCTGAGGCCCATGTCAGGACCCCCTGATCCTAGAGCAGTGCCTGTCAGGCCTGCACCTGTAACACAGAGACCTTGTGGCCCTGCATCCAGCACGTAGGGCCGTGCTGGGCCACCACACTGCCTCTGACATGCTTTGCATTCAACTACCACTCACGGCCCAGGCAATGCTCCAGAGACCGGCCGTGATCCCAGCTGTTCGCTTCATTTTAATGCACTCTGAATAATATTAAAGCAGAATCAGTTGAATTTATTAATGCAGGCTGCCCCTCGGAGAGATGCTTTTAAAGGCCAATGATTTAATTTAAGCTCTTAAACCCTCTATTTTTGATATGTTACAAAGAATTATGGCTTTTGCCATGTCTTTACACCATAGAGTACAGTGGGCCACTGTATAAATTATTACCAAACCATGACTTCTGGAAACAGCCACCATTAGCAGTCATATTTCCACCCCTTATCCTAGAGACCATATCAGTCCCTGTTCTTGCACTTTCTAGTATTCCTGTCATTAGAGTCAGTTCTTGAATAAAGAACGACACTGTCAGTATAAAATCTATTTGTAAGGTTTTTTTGTAGTCGACTTGGCGGATAAACCGACTCCTACAAAGCAAACTGGCACCTGAATATAGGCCTGGATGTCTTTTCAAAAGCTCCACATGCTGTCTCCTCAGGTACATGCTTATGGAGGGAGACCAATCTGGGACTGTAGCACCACAATCTGGCCCGTCATTTGGATGTCGTTACTGAGTTGATTCCAGGTAAGCCTTCCACTTTATTGGTGTCAAGGTCCTCTTAGAGTAGGCCCTGACCTCTGTCGTTTTAATTCAAGGCAGCCCAGACTCAGGGCACTGGTGCTAATCTCATTGGCCCGTTTTTCAATTGGTACCACTAGAACAAATAGCTATAACCAAAGAGATTTGACACCTGTAAGTATAACCAAGAGTAGTGCCTCTGTCACTATGTGGCACTGTGGTAAAATAGTGTCTCCATGATGGGAGGTCAGAGAACCATCACGAAATCACTCATGTAACAATTACTAAAAAGGGGTTGCGGAGTGTAGTGGCATAATAAAATGATGCCTTTGCTGGCATCATCTGAAAGGCAGGGCGGTACACCTGCAAAGGAGAGAAGGGATCACATCAGTGTTCTCTGTGTTTGCGCTTGCTAGTTTGACGCCTGCTTCAGGGCTGCACATCACAGGAGCGACTGCTGAAAAAACAGGTTGTAGGGGTCCTTGCGCACAGCCTGCCTGTGGTGCTGCCTGAAGGACTACCATGGAAACAAGGAGTGTGACAGGCTCTGGGGGGATCCACCACAGCTGCAGGCACTTCCATTTTGACAGACTGATGAAGACATCACTGCCACACAGTGCACAAAAACAACAACAACTAGTGGGAAAAAAATATGATCCAGGCAATGTTAACTGCTATGTGGCTCAAATGTTTATTAGCAAGCTTGTAAAACATCCAGGGAGTTTCTAATGCATTCAGGGACCAGATTGCATGGTGACTTATCTGCTGAGATTTGGGCTTTTCCCTAGAGGGAATAGATTTATAAATTATTTCTTAAATATGATTATCTCTCTATGAAGAGGAAAGAGACATTATGCTTAGTGAGAATTCTATGGCAGTCCTAACCCTGTCTATATCCTGTCTTTAGCTCACTGAATGAATGACTCAACATTAACAGAGGGCGTCCAAGCCCAAAAGCTCAGTGCTAGTGACTTGACAGCTGGGAAGCAGACAGCCTATTCACCATGACCTCTCTTAATACCAATGACGTCATTTGCCTTGATAATATCTCCACTGATGACAGCTCCAACCTCTTAGTTCCCAGAAGTCCCCAGAGCCAGGCTCAATTCATCAATATTAGCCAACGATACTCATGTCAAACATTATGGAACAGGTAGTGGTTGTAACTTCAAGACAAAATGTCACTTGATAGTTATTTGGTCATCTCTCTCAGAAACAATGCATCAGTAACAAGCTGCAGTTATATTTGTGTTTGGAAAGTTCTGTCTTGTATTTTTAGAAGTTTTGAATCCTAACAAGAGTTTCTAGGATCAAACATATTGCAGAGCACATCACTGTATGTGTGAGATACAGCAGTATTGGAGTGTGTTAAAATATGATGATTAACAGTACCCCAGGAGTGATGCTTAATTGGTTTCACCTGTCGGGACACCTCATTGGTTCTTCTCTGTGGGCACCCCACCTCCTCCTCCATGCCACCCCCACCCCACCCCACCCCCAGTGGAGCCTAGAATGCAGCAGGGTTTCAGCTTGTGTGTGGGATTTAGCTCGTCAGAAGCTCAGGGTCACCTCCACTCCCCCTCACTTTGAAATGGACCCCTGGTGGCAGCTCCTGGGAGAGCCCAGTGATGTCTCTATCAGCCTGTCAAAAGAGATAGCCTGGGGCTCCACCAGGTCCCCCTGAGCCAATCAAACTCTTCACAAAGCACAGATAGATGCTCTTTCACCAGCGTGCTACTGCAGAGGAAGGAGTTCACCCGCCCTCCCGCCCGACTGGGATGCTCAGCACACCAATCAGCTTGAACAAACTCCCAGTGCTGGGGACCAGGGCTCATCTCAGCCAAAACTCTGCTCAAACTAGGGCTATTTTTAAGTGTTACTTGTTTATTTATTTACTCTTTCTTTGAATGAGCAGAACTGAGAACACACCAACTAAACAATAAGTTATTTCAAAGGCCTACTGTGTGGAGATCCAACGACAAAAAGGACTCTAAGAACCCTGATAACATGTTATATGATTAAAGTTCAACTGGTACATGAGCAAGAAATACTCCACAAGGATTTTATCCAATATGTGCATAGTCTGGAAATGTCATGAGGAATTGATTTCCCATTAAAAAGAGAGAGTAATTTGTCAAAGGCAATGAAAGAGCCAGTTAATGTAGGCCCATCAAGGATAAAACTGTTTGAAAATCATCACATTCAAATCTAATACATATAAGATCTAAAACAATCTTCTAAACACACCAATAATCATCTCTAAGTAACATCACATCAATGTTTGAGGCTAATCGTTGTGAATAACTTGAAGATGCCTCAAAGCAAACCGTGAA
Organism: Salmo salar; assembly: GCF_965601325.2. Classification (NCBI taxonomy): domain Eukaryota; kingdom Metazoa; phylum Chordata; class Actinopteri; order Salmoniformes; family Salmonidae; genus Salmo; species Salmo salar. Next base: position 91,161,999 of record NC_138300.1, on the reverse strand, counting down.
AGACCCTCTGAGGATTATGTCTGATGGAGTAGGAAGCATATGTTACTCTTCCAGGAACTCCATCATGGAGAGAAAGACTATCCCGTGTGTGTAGCCAACATTTGGTAGTTGAGGTGATTTTAGTGGAAACGTGAAGCATTAAGTGCTGAAGATGAAGAGTACTCTCTGTGAGATGAGCGCCCGCTCATTTGGACCCTGTTATTGTGAGAAGGCAACAAAAGCACTGCAATTGCCACTGCGCCGGACCGACATACAAGGGCTTTGATGTGAGCTTGGTAACCAAGGCGCAGCGGTGGCCGATGCATGAGCTCTGTTCCAATGGGTGTGTTGTGTAATCAGATGTATTTACTGTGTATTCAGGGAGAGAAGTGGTGCAGTTAGGAAGAAAATCATTGTGGAACAACTACAGTTTAAGATGGGATTTTTCTAGATTTTACAATTCATCACATTTTCATTTGAGAATTGACAAATAAGAAGACATCAAAACAGGAAACGTGAGAAGTTGCACTAGAGTATCAAAGTTACATGTGTCTAACTTTCCTTTGAATCTGTTCAGAAAATGTTTTCTTCATAATACAAAAAAAATGATCAAAGGGATTGTACAGAGTTAATTTTACAAATAAAATAATGATATGCACCTTGAATATAAAAAGGCTTTGTAGTAAACAGTTATGAGCATCGGCCAACATAAAAAGAGAGCCATAAAAATACAAAATGAATGCCTGTAATACTTTACCTAAAGTCTATATTTGAGAGATCAATTTAAATTGGTAGGAATGTAAGTACAAAGTATTAACTGGATTTAGCACACCTACAGTATTACATTTACCAATTTGCCCTTATATGAAAATAAAATGTAAATGATTCAAAGCATTGCAGCGGTTCAGTTTTACTACTCAAACCAATAAAAGCCAAACAGCAGAGGTCTGAGTTAAACCAAACTTTCTAGCTCTCATTCTTTTTCTAAAATGCATGAATGGATGCGGGCAGACGGCGTCTCTGGCTCTGTGATTGACAGCTCCATGTGCTGCCTCCCTAGCCGGTGCAGTGCACAGCCCCTGTCAGGGGGGTGGCAGACACACAAACGGGAGAGCGGCTGACTGCACCCCCACAGCAGGGGGCATGGGAGAGGGGGAGCAGGCGGTGAGGGGTCGCAGGTTCTGCTGGCACTGGAGCGTTGCCATCGTAGCGGACTGGGCCGTGCCATTTTCAAAAGGAGCCCGGGCCTTTCATCCAGCATGTCCGAGGGGCTTACCTTCTCCTCCGTGGCGGGCTCTGGACGCTGGGCGCTCTCAGCTCGCTGTACTGCACCTGTAAAAACAAACAGGAGTTTGGTCGGAGGCAGGTAATCTGAGCTCAGTGGAGCGCACGGTAATGGCTCCCCCGAGGAGAGCTGGTGCAGGGGAAAGCGAGGCGGGCTTGCCTGTAATGAATCATTTTTTAAACACAGGAGCAGAGGGGATTAATCACAGGGAGGAAGGATTTGAGAAGTCAAGGGTTCCGTACCAGCGCACTCCCCCCTCCTCCGCCACAATCGCAATATTAGAAGCAGACATCAACTGTTGAGAAGACCTGCCAGTGAGGGAGTTGTAAAACTGCATAATCGCTCATTGCAAGTTGTGTCCTTTCGGAGAAAACTTTGTACGAAGCCAAGAATAGCCTCAGCCAGGGGTTTCTTAACTAGAGTAGCAACTGGCATCAATGGGATGTCGAATTTTACATGCTTCAATGGGAACTAAAAGTTGACTTTGATTTCATCCGAGAAAAGAGACCTGCCACTTTGACATTTTAACTTAAACCCCAGTTTCCTTTCAGTTATGTTTGCAGAATTATGCTCAACATCAAAGATTTCAGGTTTACACAGATTCCTACATGTCCAAACATATTTGTAACAGAAATCAAGGCTGAAAGTCTAGAATTAAACTTCCAAATTGGAACTTACTATGGCAAATGGTTGAAAAACTGTAAGTATCTAAAATATCTTTGCCCAATTTTTGTAGTCTCTAGTGAAAATAACAGGTCCTAAAAATGAATCAAAACAACCATAATGCGAAACCAATTGATAGTTGGAAAAATATTTAGAAACTTGACAAAATGAAGTTTGAAGAAAAATTGCTTTCAAAAGCATTTTTGTTGTTGCTACAACAATAACATGATTCTGTTGAATCAAGGTAGAGAATCCATACTAATTACCAAACCCTGATTATTAGAATGGGAGATGGAATGAATGAGGGAACAAAGTGACTGCCGTCTGCATCAGAACATGAAACTGTTAGAACTAACAGATGCTTCTTATTTCAGGACAGACAAGCTCCTGTCAGAAGTCCCGGTTTGGGGGGGCTTTGTAGATTTGCACAGGCACTAATTGCCAAGTCATTTTGCTGTGAGACAGGAGCCTGTTTCCAGCCTTTGTAATATGGCTAGACTGTGTCCATACCTCGGCCTATCTAAGGGTTGGAGTTCTAAGGTAATAACTATTGTTATGGTTCTTGTGTTTGTCTTGTTCAGCAGATTATTATTCACAAAACTTTATCTACTGATGAGTCATTATGAATGTTTTGTTTTGTTATGTACCCATCATCCATGACATAGTTAATCTGTAAACTAGACTAAAAAGTATTGTCCCAATGGAGTCATTTTTAAAACTTTAACAATGTGTCACATAAAAGATGTGAGACAAAATATGGCAAAACGAAATGTATTCATCTTGTTGTTTTGCCAACTTACTCAGCCAAAAAAATCACATAGGCTTCTCTCCAACATCACTGAACATTTGGCAATAACTCTCAGAGTGACAACATCAAGGGGGCAGTGTAGAAAGAGACTGGGGTTCATTGTCTTTCTAGATCCAGACAGTCACGTATCCTTGCTGAATACTGTTTGTGGAGTACTGTACCTGGGAGAGGAAGGCACTGTTTGCTGCTCCGTTTCCTGCCCACACTCAGCCTCTCTCAGAGAGAGAACAGGATGAACACCCAGTACCACGTACCCCGACAGCACCCTGCCCTGGCAGCTATCTGCTACCAGCCCTGTGATGTAACGGCAAATGACATATCAGCCATGGCTAATATATGATCACATATGGCAGCCAGCAGGATGGCCGGGTCTCACGACTACATTAATTGACTCCCCCACCCTGATGTGGCGGAGGCCACGTCAGAGTGTCTAAGCTGACACAGAGCTAGTCACACCAGCCACAGACAACCACAGACGTCAGGGGCCCTCCGCCGGCCCCTGGCCAATCACAGGCCCCGACGCCACAGCGCTTTTATCACAGAGACAAAACTGCTAATCAGGGACGAGGCTGGAGCGATATGGCGGAGGACAGATCAGAGCAGACCCCATCCAGGCAACGGGGCGACTGAATCAAACCACCGCCAGAAATAATTGGGCCAGGGGTGCTTTAAACGCGTGAGTTCATTAATAATCAAACAAAGCCAGAGGATATATTTCCCCAACACTTGAGAATTCTGTTAGAGCAAATAATGCAGATATCTTCAGGGAATTCCCTCCCTCTATGTGTATGTGAAATTGAACCCTTACCTTTTGAACATCAGAAGGCACCCTCTTGAGGAAATCCAGTATTTCATTATTGTCAATGGCATACGGGCTGCGTAGCTTCTTGGTAAATTTGTTAACGCCTGTGAAAACAACGACACATTAATAAATAAAGGTGTCATCGAGACCTGCATTTTTTACAAGGAGAAAACAATCTTGCGACCCCATCCCTAGCTCTTTCACCGCTGTATGAGAAATTGCACCTTGTGATGGTATTAAATTGATCCCCAGGAACTAAATTGAATCTGTATATCAATAAGATGGTGGGGTTGTATGGACAGGGCATTGATATGTATCATCAGAAAAATACACTACATGATCAAAAGTATGTGGACACCTGCTCATCAAACATCTCATTCCAAAATCATGGGCATTATTTATGGAGTTGGTCCCCCCTTTGCTGCTATAACAGCCTCCACACTTCTTAGGAAGGCTATCCACTATATGTTGGAACATTGCTGCTGGGACTTGCTTCCATTCAGCCACAACAAGCACTGATGTTGGGCGATTAGGCTTGGCTCGCAGTCGGCGTTCCAGTTCATTCCAAAGGTGTTCGATGGGGTTGAGGTCAGAGCTCTGTGCAGGCCACAACGATCTGGACAAACCATTTCTGTATGGACCTCGCTTTGTGCACAGGGGCATTGTCACGCTGAAACAGGAAACGGCCTTCCTCAAACTGTTGCCACAAAGTTGGAATCACATAATCGTCTAGAATGTAATTGTATGCTGTAGCGTTAAGATCTCTGTTCACTTGAATTAAGGGGCCTAGCCCGAACCATGAAAAACAGCCCCAGACCATTATTCCTCCTCCTCCAAACTTTACAGTTGGCCCTATGCATTCGGGCAGGTAGCGTTCTCCTAGTATCCGCCAAACCCAGATTCGTCCGTCGGACACTTTTCCACTGCTCCAGAGTCCATTAGTGGTAAGCTTTACACCAACTCCAGCCAACGCTTGGCATTGCACATGGTGATCTTAAGCTTGTGGGCGGCTGCTCGGCCATGGAAAACAATTTCATGAAGCTCCCGACGAACAGTTCTTGTGCTGATGTTGTTTCCAGAGGCAGTTTGGAACTCGGTAGTGAGTGTTGGAACAGAGGACAGACGATTTTTACACGCTATGCGCTTCAGCACTCGCCGGTCCTGTTATGTGAGCTTGTGTGGCCTACCACTTCGTGGCTAAGCCGTTGTTGTTACTAGACGTTTCCACTTCACATTAACAGCACTTACAGTTGACCGGGGCAGCTCTAGCAGGATAGGAATTTGACGAACTGACTTGTTAGAAAGGTGGCATCCTATGATGGTGCCACGTTGAAAGTCACTGAGCTCTTCAGTAAGGCCATTCAACTGTCAATGTTTGTCTATGGAGATTGCATGGCGGTGTGCTTGATTTTATACACCTGTCCGCAACAGGTGTGGCTGAAATTGACTAATTCAAAAGGGTGTCCACATACTTTTGTATATGTCGTGTATACAGTACCAGTCAAAAGTTTGGACACACCTACTCATTCAAGGGTTTTTCTTTATTTTACTATTTTCTACATTGCAGAATAATAGTGAAAACATCAAAACAATGAAATAGCACATATGGAATCATGAAGTAACCAAAAAAGTGTTAAAAAAACTAAATATATTTTATATTTGAGATACTTCAAAGTAGCCACCCTTTGCCTTGACGACAGCTTTGAACACTCTTGGCATTCTCTCAACCAGATTCATGAGGTAGTCAATGTGAATGCATTTCAAATAACAGGTGTGCCTTGTAAAAAGTTAATTTGTGGAATTTATTTCCTTCTTAATGCGTTTGAGCCAATCAGTTGTGTTGTGACAAGGTAGGGGTGGTGTACAGACGATAGCCCTATTTGGCAAAAGACCAAGTCCATATTATTTCAAGAACAGCTCAAATAAGCAAAGGGAATCACAGTCCATCATTACTTTAAGATATGAATGTCAGTCAATGCAGAAAATTTCAACAACTTCGAAAGTTTCTTCAAGTGCAGTCGCAAAAACCATCAAGCGATATGATAAAACTGGTCCTCATGAGGACCGCCACAGGAAAGGAAGACCCAGAGTTACCTCTGCTGCAGAGGATAAGTTCATTAGAGTTAACTGTACCTCAGATTGCAGTCCAAATAAATGCTTCAGAGTTCCAGTAACAGACACATCTCAACATCAACTGTTCAGAGGAGACTGCGTGAATCAGGCCTTCATGGTCGAATTGCTACAAAGAAACCACTACTAAAGGACACCAATAATAAGAAGAGACTTGCTTGGGCCAAGAAACACAAGCAATGGACATTAGACCAGTGGAAATCTGTCCTTTGGTCTGATGAGTCCAAAATTGAGATTTTAGGTTCCAACCGCTGTGTCTTTGTGAGACGCAGAGTAGGTGAATGGATGATCTCTGCATGTGTGGTTCTCACTGTGAAGCATGGAGGAAGAGGTGTGATGGTGTGGAGGTGCTTTGCTGGTGACACTGTCTGTGATTTATTTAGAATTCCAGGCACACTTAACCAGAATGGCTACCACAGCATTCTGCAGTGATACGCCATCCCATCTGGTTTGTGCTTAGTGGGACTATCATTTGTTTTTCAACAGGACAATGACCCAACACACCTCCAGGCTGTGTAAGGGCTATTTGACCAAGAAGGTGAGTGATGGAGTGCTGCATCAGAAGACCTGCCTCCACAATCACCCGACCTCAACCCAAATGATATGGTATGGGATGTGTTGGACCGCAGAGTGAAGGAAAAGCAGCCAACAAATGCTCAGCATACGTGGGAACTCTTTCAAGAATGTTGGAAAAACATTCCAGGTGAAGCTGGTTGAGAGAATGCCAAGAGTGTGCAAAGCTGTCATCAAGGCAAAGGGTGGCTACTTTGAAGAATCTAAAATCTAAAATATATTTAGATTTGTTTAACAATTCTTTGGTTACAACATTATTCCATATGTGTTATTTCATAGTTTTGATGTCTTCACTATTATTCTACAATGTAGAAAATAGTAAAAAATAAAGAAAACCCCTTGAATGAGTACTGTAGGCGTGTCCAAACTTTTGACTGGTACTGTATGTTGGCAGCTCAACAGTACAGAGAATGCTGTAATGCAGGCAGCAGGTGCACAGTAACACAAACATCCATAAGAGCTTTTGAACAGAGCCTGGTGGCTGACTGCAGAACATACATTTCAGTCCGTGTCCAAGGGCGACTCAGGTCCTCTGAGTACACATACAGTACTAAAGCCCGGAGCAGAGATTACCAACCTCCCTTCCCCCTATCACCACTCCACCCCCAACCACCTTTCCATATCAGTCAAACAACCAAAACATTTCTTATGTTTCCATTCAAATAAGTTTATTCTTTATCTAATTTTCAATACTGTTATTTCCCCCCATTTGGTTGCATTCCACACTATTTCTAGAAAGCAAACAGATACCTCTAGGTTCTAATGAGACCATATATTCACTGCTAGCTACAGTGCTAACCTCGACGTGTACACAAAGAACCTAAGGACCTAAATGTGTGCAGACTACATGAAAGGCTTGCGTTACAACCAGAGATGGGGGTTAACTGGGGAGTCAGGAGAGTGTATCAGTGCTGTTGTTTGATATGATTTTGGTATTGATTGTGTTGGAGGCAGTGTGGAAGTACAGTTAGTTGTGGGCTAACAGCTGGAGGAGGAGTGTCTGTTTCCCTCTGACCGCTGAGACGACTGTCTTCCTCTGTAGGATTGGAGCAGATAATGAGGGTTTACACCAGGAGCCTACACTGCCCAAGGACATCCTGTTTTATATACAGCATGATGCTCTCTGCCTTGCCGCTCGGCTTTGTTTTCTCACAGACCCTGAGCCTAGCCTCAGACTGGTCTGCTTACATCCCCCACTGAGTGAGCTCTGAGCACAATGGGCCTCTGGAGCTAGCAGCCTGAGCTGTGGGCATTACAGAGATGTGAGGATGGCTGAATGTTCAAATGACTTCAATGAAGAACATGTTCTAATGATAATGGATATAAGTGCTATTCCCTGTAATTGTCTTTTTACAACAATGTTTGGCAGAAGGGGACGCTATCCATTCCAAAATACAGTATGTATTATTCTAATAATGGTGTATATTTGACTTACCCCATATCAAGATAATGTAACGCAGTGGGATGTAGTATAATGCTGCTGTTGCCGCAAAGAGAACCAAGCAGGCCAGGCAGGACAGGAAGGGCACAGACCAGTTGAATGTGCTGTGGATGAAATATTACATCAAATAAAGTCAGAATATCATTATGACTAAGAGGATACAAGATACTGCACAATCAATAATGTAGTTGCTAGCCAAAGCCGTATACACCCACTGTCACAGAGAATATTGAACTCCAGTATACTGTAATGTGTTATGAAACATTTCCAAAACTTTAAATGTAAAACTTACTTCTTGACTCTTTCCCCGATGCATGCAATTTCATCCAAAATGCTTTGGACAGTGATGACGATCTCTTGGACCATATGGATTTTGTCCATCAGCCCCTTTTTCCCTGATTCCTAAAAATACAAAGGCACTGATGAGGTCTACTGTGCTGTATGTCAATTGTTTGAGGAAGCAGACAAAGCCCAGTTTATCTCTGCTGTGCTATCATGAGTAATTGATCTATTGAATGGCCTATAATGAGCAAACTATGTCTCTTCAGACGATGCTTTTGAAAATGAGGCAGATTCAATGTTGAAAAGCTGTCATGAGGATGACTGTGAGATTTCCACTTTTGTCTGCCACAAACAATGGAAGTACTCTACATCTAAATCACAGATTAACTGGAGGATGAGAAAGACATAAAATGGCCATCAGTAATCAGGCAGCAGGCCAGATGACCCAGACAGGAAGAGCAGACAGAGGATGTATGGTGCAACTTGTAAGGGAGTCCAATCCCAGAAGTCTCCATTGGGCGGGTTTGGACTTGTTCTGCCTGTGCTATCCCACCCACCTCTATACTCTGTCTGTTTGTCGGTCTGTCCTCACACCTCTCTGTGTGTGTGAGGGAGAAGTAGCTCAGCCACCCCAGAGCGCAGGGTTGTAATCATTGGATGTATTCTCACTCATATACAACTCTCATATCATGTGAATGGACTACGGCAATGTCCACCTTCATCACCAACAAAGTGTATATATAGTGTTATAGTGTTCATTTTGTATTGATATATAAATATCATAGTGCAAAAGCTGTGATATGATACAGACATCTTACATAGACCAGATGGACATGGTATGGGAAGGTGTCAGTCAATTTCAGTGTGGGGGAAAAAAATAGATATTCTCAGGCTTGTCTTGAGTTGAATTAGACATGATCAGATGAGTGCTGCTAACAGCAGAGGAGAAGCAGCGCTGGGAAGCTTTCCAGAAGGAGAGGCTGGAGATGATAACACCAGTAATGCAAGCTAAAGAGGGCTGAGAAGACTCACATCAAAAGGAGGACATAATGACAAGAATGATGACAGAGAAGAGCGAGGGAGCGAGAGGGGAGGTATCTGATGGAGTCTAACAGGAGGCTTGAGGATGTCTATATGTTTGTGTTAGAAGGCAATTCCAGCCCCAGCCTGGGCTCAGTGACAGTGTCCAGACAGAACGCTTTTATCAGAGTCTCATGAGGCAGCCCCTGGGAAACATGCTGTCCGCCAGGCAGCACAGAGCAACGAGACTCCCCACTGTCAGTCCCCAGTCTCCTCCACAACAACCACAGGAAGAGAGCAATTCCCACCAGGCCGCTGGAAATCTCTCAAATATGCTCTCTCAGAGATCCATGAAGAGATTATTATCCTATAGTATGATACTAAAGAGAGAGAGGGATAGTACTGTAGCCTATTTTCCTATAGAAGAGATTACTATCCCATAGTGTAATATAATAGAGAGAGAGGGGTAGTACTGTAGCCTATCATCCTATAGAATAGATTACTATCCCATAGTGTAATATAATAGAGAGGGAGGGATAGTACTGTAGCCTATCATCCTATAGAATAGATTACTATCCCATAGTGTAATATAATAGAGAGGGATGGATAGTACTGTAGCATATCATCCTATAGAATAGATTACTATCCCATAGTGTAATATAATAGAGAGGGAGGGATAGTACTGTAGCCTATCATCCTATAGAATAGATTACTATCCCATAGTGTAATATAATAGAGAGGGAGGGATAGTACTGTAGCCTATCATCCTATAGAATAGATTACTATCCCATAGTGTAATATAATAGAGGGAGGGATAGTACTGAAGCGTATCATCCTATGTATCATTGTTTTATAGAAGAGACACGGCACTGTCTGCAGCGAGACAAGAAAAACTCCAACCTCAGTCTAATGTGATAGCAGAATGCATATAATTTACTTCACATTAGGTGTTAATTTAGCTCTTTCTCCTGAGCTCTGAGTCACACCCGAGGAAACTGTTTGTGCCTGCTAAAAGCCATTAAGATCCATGTCTGTGTGTTCCTGATGGACAGAGAGCTGCGCACGGGGAAATGAGAGCTCACTGGATATGGAGCCTCATCAGTTAGAGATATGAAAGGGAATCTGAGCCTATCTAAAATTGATTAAGGCCCCCTAAACATGAATTAGGATTCAAATCTGATCAAATCTGATATGAACTCTTATTTAGAACAGATAGGACTGTGTGCACAAGGTAGATGTAGCCAAAGATGACTTAGGCGAAGAAAAATAAACAATAATAATAATAATAATTGAGGTTTCATTTGAAAAAAAAAATCATCCAAATGATATGTACTTTAAAGTATGCATCAATAAGCTCTCATGATTATCACCTTTCATCTCCCTTGAAGTCCTCCATCTCCTTAGTGATGAGCATTGGAAGTCCTTTACTACATCACTCATTTGATTATATTATTTATCTTCGTTCATTTTCCCTTTCAGCCGCCTACAAAATTGTTCTGTGCTGCTGGTAAACAAAAATAAATAAAATGGCTTCCTTTGAAGTGAAAGGGATGGGTATACTGGTGGGGATGGACCACAAAAATCATAAATGTGTACTGATTAGGAAACCTGTGTCAAATCATATTCTCATTTCAGATAAAATTGTAAAGGCTATACCTTTTAAAGGGAACAGATTTGATCTCCTGCACAAAGGTAAATAGAAAATGTGGTTTCACAGGCATGTGGGGCATAATAAACTGCTGAAAAAAGTTAATTTAACATTGCTTTAATTTGAATAAATGGAACCAAATTTGAATATTCATTCAAAGCTTGACTGAATATTTTCTAGTGACTTATTCCACAAAGAAGAGAAACGTTAATCTTAATGTAAAACACCTGTGATTTTGACATGGATTCTTTTATCATATTAAAACGAGCTAACAAACAAATGGATACACAAACAAACGTGTGAGGAGTGAGCAGCTCCCAGAGGCAGTACGTGTTACATACCTCCCATAATGCACATCACTGACTATGACATCAGCAGTCTGTCTGGCTGGTGTGCTGAAGGTGACCCAGTGGTGACTAGGGTCTGAGGGGGTAAGGGAAAGCACCCCTTCAGCTCAGTCTGTCACCCCCTCAACCCCCTCAACCCACCTACCCAACCCCCTGCTCCCCTGGGCAGTGCTTGAGGAGCAACACTCCCCCCTATTTACCCTGGACCAGCCATACCAGCCAGGGGCCATAGAAGACCTGTTTTATCTTCTCTGTTCATTGTGGTGGAGATCTATGGGCTTGTTTTGCTTTTCTAGTTTTTTTTACGTTATTTAATAAATATTGTCCATCTACACAATTGATACCTAAGGCCAAAGGGAAGTCACTTTGCCATACATCATTTGTAAGCTGTCTTTTTCCCTGAGGACAGATTTGTTCACAGAGAGAGAGAAATCTGTTGTGTATTATCCTGATGTAACGTAGCCGGGCCTTTCGACTCTCTTTAACGTCATGCTTTCACATTCCAACTGCTCTATCGGAAGTTTACATATCTCCTTCCTCCAGGGGAAAACCGGGAAAAAACATTTGAGTGGCAATGGTAACCTTCTCAGAGGGAATAGCCTTTATTCACTTCTTAGCGAAAGGACTACAAGAAAAAAATAGTGCCTTTGAAGTCATGAAATTAACACTGATCACTCTTTAACCCCAAATAGTTTGAAAGAGCACTTTGATATGAAGTGTAAAGCTACATTGCCTGGTCTGTCTACATGATATCACATTTAAGTGACAGCAAAACCATAACACGACTTTCAAATAAGCCACTTTAAATTAAAGCTGACATCTTAAAACAAACACAGGCAACTGCTTAATTAGTCAATGAAAGCAGATATTTCATTTTCACAGAGTGTGAATGGGCTTAGTGGGCTCACGTTAAACCTTTCAGAGAGGACTTCAAGGAACAAGAATGATTTGGTTTAAGCCGTTACACTGAGCGCCACAACACATGGACATGTACTTGGAAAAATCTACTCCCTGCTTTTTAAAAACATACTTATTTTTTAATCTAAAGGAGAAAACAGAGAATAAAAATATAAAAAAGCCAAATCATTGAGGTTGAGTTAAATTATAAAGACCTGCTACTAATGATCCTATTCAGTAGTAGAATTATTAAAAGCAACAAAAGCAGCATATCCTCATTCACTATTCATACAAACACACAATTGTCATATCATTACTATTTGTTTGGGGACTGGGTTGTCTTTTCTAAGCTATGATTACAAATGCAGTGCAACTAAGCGTAAACTGTATTATGTGTATGCACACATACCATGAATTAGCCGGTGCTTTCAGACAGGATTTGGAGGACAGGCCTGTTTTTTAGCAGAGGGTGTTCCTCTCCGTAGATGATGGTAGCCCCCGGTCATCACAACAGAATATATTAAGCACATTATGGATATGATTCCTGGGCCCAGACACACTGCAGAGGGGTCAATGCTTGGAGGCTTTGCAGCAGCTCCACACTTCCCCACTTCTCCACCATAAAGCAATAATACACATCCCATTAACTCTTGCCTCTCCTAACTAAAACGAAGGGAAATGTCTAGATAAGAGGAACAAGGAGTAAAAGACATGACACTTTTGTCTTCTTCTTTTGGTGTGGGCAGCAGTGGAGGCTGTTGGGAGGAGCTATAGGAGGATGGGCTCATTGTAATGGTTGGAATGGAATAAATTGAACCTCCACTGGTGGGCAGGCATTAAAATAACTGTTTTGGTATTATCAATTTCAGATGAACAATTATAAATAAGGCATTATGAATATTGAGATCCAATTGTTTAAGTGACTGATAATCTTGATAGAACAGTAAGTACATGCTCTTAGCCTCATTTGTTATTGTAGGGAAAAGGTTCATCTCATAGTAACCATCCCATTTAGAAAAGTCTAGTGAGAAAATCTTCACTCGCTGCTAATATCTCCGAAGACAGACAAACTTCAATTAATGATGCAGTTTAACGTAGATTTGGAGTTTAAAAGGGCTGGGACACTGCGGCAGAGCACATTTGTAGTGATACTGAATACTGAATGAAATAGGCTGCAGGTGCTGAAGGAAATGTGTTTGTTCACATGCTATTACTGTTTACCTACATTCTGTCCTCATTTTGAATGCATGAAATGTTCTCTTCTTGGGTAAAGACAAGCTTCTGAGAAAGGATTTCCAGTGGAACTATGCAAAAGTCCCAACTAGAACTTGTACAACTGGCATACAGAATATACTATAGAATAGTCCAAAATAAAGGAAATAAAATACCTTCTCATCTTCCTCCTCATCATCGGTCATGTTCATGTTCACCTACAAGAGAATGGAGAGAGGTAGTGTGTTTTCAAATGGACAGGGACACATGCGGGCACTGGAGCATTTTGAACAAACACCTAGTAATGAAATTCTGCTCTAGTACATATACCCCTATTGGGAGAGGCCTGTTTCCATAGAGACGGCATCACAGGGGTGACCTCACACAAAAGGAGAGGTGAAAGAGGGCCTTCCTCACAAGAGCACTGTCACAGCAAAGCAATCTAATTTCTTCACAACATAAACACAACAGAAAAACAGAAAGAGGAAAAAAACATTTAATTTGGATGCTGTTGCCTAGATCCCTTTACATCAAGTCATCCCTGACCCCTGCATGGTGCACACTGTGACATTGCCTGGGAACAGGGTTGCGTTACTGCCGGGCACAGGGTCACAGAGAGGTGAAAGAGGCTCCACACTGGATATGAGGGTGAATCCAGGCTTTAACATTTCCCGGGGACTGCATCTTTGCCAGCAGCCTCAAACACAATCAGTGGGCTAGGGATGGGGATGGGGACGTTGCTGCAGGGAGGGGATGTTTGCAGGCCAAGGCCCCAGCCGTCGAGATGGCTTACAACACAGTGAAATTGGAGGGCATTGAGATGTGTGAACAGCATTAACCTTTACAGACATGGCTAGGGGAGACTTGATTTCCATAACCTAGGCTTTGATACAGAGGAGATAGCCGTGCCAACTTGAGAATGTACTCAATGCATTTTGTCTACAACAGTATCTACACAACATCAATACAATGTTGTATGCTGAAATAATACTGTACTGGTATCAACATGGTCAAAAAAAAACATTCAGCTAATATTTTGCAAAACTGATGGTAATAACTCTTGTCACGCCCTGATCTGTTTCACCTGTCCCTGTGATTGTCTCCACCCCCTCCAGGTGTCGCTTATTTTCCCCGGTGTATTTATCCCTGTGTTTCCTGTCTGTCTGTGCCAGTTCGTCTTGTATGTTTGTCAAGTCAACCAGCGTGTTTTTCCTGTTCTCTTTTTGATTGTCTTCCCGGTTTTGACCCCTGCCTGACTCTAGACTACTTCCCTGCCTACCTGATCATCCTGCCTGCCCTGACCTTGATTCTGCCTGCCCTTCGGTACCTTTTGGACTCTGAACTGGTTTTGACCCGTTTGCCTGTCCACGACCATTCTCTTGCCTTACCCTATTGGATTCTTAAATATTGTAAGATTCCAACCATCTGCCTCCTGTGTCTGCATCTGGGTCTCGCCTTGTGTCATGATAACTCTTGATTATTGTAGGGCATTGCGGGCAGTTCAATTCAGGTAGCGGGAGTGCAAGTCTATGTTCTGAGGGTGACAGAGTCTAGCAGAGAGAGTTGGTGCTCAGCTCTGCATGCTCCTGACCGGTGAGTGGGCCAGGAGAAACATGAAGAGCTGCTGTGACATGTGTAGTATAGACCAGAGCTGTATGGACTACAATACAGTATAGGAGACACTCACCAGGTCCTGATTGCTGCTGATCCTCTCTGTGGTGATCTGGAAGTAGTTCCAGCCAATGAGCAGCAGCAGGAAGAGAGGCAGCATGAAGAGCTCCCAGGCCCACACCGTCACTATGAAGATCTGGAAGGACAGGAAGGGAGAGGGTGAGACTCATGAACAACACGGATACAGCACGGCGGGTGGCACTGCCCTCATACAACATGGGCCAGAACCCAAGCCCAGACGTCATTGACACAATGTCCTCCTCCTACATCCCAGCATTCACCACTCAAAACAAACAATGGGTTTACCCACCACCCAAGCCCCATGAATAACACAGCAGACTGCAAAGCTACGCCGCTACACTATACAGCAAGGTACCCCAACTGGCAGCCCAAGTTTTCTGAGCACAATGCTTTTTTCATTGTTGGACATAAAAGACTGTAAAAACACCAGCAAATCAGCTTCAAGGTATTCCCACGCATAACAGAGAGATACATGTGATCATATACAAATGTAAGCAAGGTTTGAAATATTATGTTTTAGTCAAATATTATATCTGTTGTGGCTTCTTGTGATCAATTTGCAGTCTACAAATGATTTGTAATTATGTTCTGGCCCCCTGAACATCCGCTCGTGAAAAAAATCGTCCTGCGGCTGATTTTAGTTGATGATCACTGCTATACAGCATCAGAGCCCCCTCTTAGTGGCTGGGAAGTAAGAGACCTTTGGGAAGGATTTTTAATATTCCAAAATCCAATTTATTTACAGAGATAACATGTGCTGGCAGTGTGCCGTTCTGCAGAACAGAAAGTCTGACAAGGGTAGGCTGTCTCTTATACAGCATATCTAACCCTCTTAGATTGGGAAGCATTTGGGCTGTCTGACTGTGACAAGGCGCATATGGCAACTGGCTGAGCATTTGCAACGTTTACCTCTCCACAGCGATGATAGTGAGAAAAGCCAAGACCCCTGGTAGAAATAAGATGGATCACACTGAATGAGTAATCCCTCATAATTCTGTAAAGGAGCGGCGCTAAGAACAGCGAACAACACTCACTGCACTTCACAGCAGAGCACTAATTGGACGGCTGCATTTAAACCCATTTAGTGACAGCCTAATGAGTCTGGCTCTAGCTGGAATTATCCACAATGTGTGAGGAGGAGCGCACTAGCCAGTTGACGTGAAGAAATAAAAAAGTCCTCCAAGTTTAGTCTAAATCTATTACTGTGTAACACTTGGTGTAGACATTCATTTGAACCATTTCTGGCATTTTCTTCTTTTGTAATGGATATACGCCATTCTATAAATCAAATCAAATCAAATGTTATTTGTCACATGCGCGTGTAGACCTTACCATGAAATTCTTACTTACAAGCCTTTAACCAACAATGCAGTTTTAAGAAAATAAGAGATAAGAAAATACTAAATAAACTAAAGTTTAAAAAAGTAACACAATAAAATAACGTGGCTATATACAGGGGGTATTGATACTGAGTCAATGTGCGGGGGTACAGGTTAGTCGAGGTAATTGAAGTAATATGTACATGTACTGTAGGTAGGGGTAAAGTGACTATGCATAGATAATAAACAGCGAATAGCAGCAGCGTAAAAAAAAGGGGGTCTATGCAAATAGTCCGGGTAGCCATTTGATTAACTGTTCAGCAGTCTTATGGCTTGGGGGTAGAAGCTGTTAAGCAGCCTTTTGGACCTAGACTTGGTACTCCCGTACTGCTTGGCGTGCGGTAGCAGAGAGAACAGTCTATGACTTGTGTGGCTGGAGTCTTTGACAATTTGTAGGGCCTTCCTCTGACACCACCTGGTATAGAGGTCCTGGATGGCAGGAAGCAGGGCCCCGGTGATGTACTGGGCTGTACGCACTACCCTCTGTAGCGCCTTACGGTCGAATGCCGAGCAGTTGCCATACCAGGCGGTGATGCAACCAGTCAGGATGCTCTTGATGGTGCAGCTGTAGAACTTTTTGAGGATCTGGGGACCATACCAAAACTTTTGGTATGAGGGGGAATAGGCATTGGCGTGCCCTTTTCACGACTGTCTTGGTGTATTTGCACCATAATAGTTTGTTGGTGATGTGGACTCCAAGGAACTTGAAGCTGTGTTGTTGCCTACCCTTACCACCTGGGGATACAATACAATTTAATCTTTGAAAGGTTCAAAAAGTCCTCTTTTCTTAAACTTTGTTTTCATGAGAGGAGGAACTTAACCAAAAGCCTGAAAGAAAACAAACCTAGTAACTTAGAACACCCAATGAAATGAGAATTGGGATGCCTGCACTACAATAGCTCACAACAATAGCATGCTGTGCAGTCTGAGTGTGGACTGCTGGGGGCTTGTTACAGTAACAATATGTTTGACTTAGTCCTGAGACAGGATGTGAACCGGTGGGGCCTTCAGGCCTCCATTTGAGCTGTAAACAGCAGACTGGTCCTGTCATATCAGCCTGTTTCCAGCCCTACTGGCTTTGGGGCAGTCTACCTACTGCCACACAAGGCCTAGGTTCAATGGATTCAAACTGCCACCAGGGAAACGTGAACCATGAGTAATGCTGTAAACACTGGGCCCTCAACGCCCTAGGCTTCGTTCAATAATGTCTGAGTAATGTGAAGTGTAGGAACAAGCAGAAACACGGTGGGATAACCAAGATGTGAAGACCTAATATGAACAATATGTTACTGTAATTTCTCCATAACAAATGAGTTGAATTATGTAGCGACAACTAACACTGGTGGGAAAACCTAAAGGTAAAAAATGAATATGCATGATGTGTGGAGGTAGCTTCAAATGTCCCCTTTAGGTTATGAATAACCTACGTCATATGTTGTCACCTCTATTCGCATGAGGCTATTCTAAAGGGACACTGTTTTCACCCCACAGGAATTCAGCAGGCTGTCAGACAGGTAGCCTGTCATATCCACAGTTTTCCCTTTAAAATAAAAAGAAAGGAATAAAATTTGCCTGGAAACTGACATGAGCCCAGCAGGAATGTTGAACCCCCTTGCCCTCCCTGAAAAAGCTGCTACATAAACCACTAAAGTCTAATTGCCTGGTCTCTGTCTTCCTGTGCGAGTCAACAGAGGGAGCCAATTCATTTCCTCCCAGGGAGCCGGCAGAGAGAATCTGTCACAGGTATTCATAATCGCCCACTAATGCAAATTTCAGCTCACCGCGCTCTGGCTTGGTGGACAAGATAAAAGCCTAGAGAAATACAATGCCTTTTGTATAAACTGAGCGCCTAAATGAGGGTATAAACCAAAACTGTCAGAAATATCTTCTCAATTCCTCCCTCTCGGTTTTTAAACACTAATACAAATTTGACTGTGAACATCTGGGAAAGCCTCTCGGATTCCTTCGCTCAGGCGCACAGAGCTGCCTCTTAGCCGTCAGATATCCCTCATTAATGAGCAGAGGTATATTTTTCTCCTGTCTCCTCACATTCTCTGCTGCTTCTGTGAAATGGAGATGGAACTAATTCCCCGCAAAGTGGTTTATGTTTTATTAGCGCCAAGCATGAGTGATTAAAGGACGGTGTGGACAAAGTGCAACCTGTCAGGCTTAAGTGTAAATTTATATTGAAAATAATCCACCTTTTAATTGGCCTCAAAGTTGGGCTATATTTCATTTCAGTCTTGAGAGCCTTCCTACCATATTTTTTATCCCGCTACAAATTACACATGACAACAGGAACCTTAATGTCCAAAATACTACAACACTAATATGTTACATGGGCGGTAAAGCAGTCATTTATTTCACCAAAAGGACATAAAGCAACAAACAGAAAGCAGGGAAGCTAATAATTAATGATCTACCTGAAAGGTACATTTCCACACAGCAGAAATGGATAATGAACGACTTGTAATTGAACAAGTGTTAGTATGTCTGGGAGGAGTGTCTTTCATGTAGGAAACCTCCCTTGACAAACACCATTTAGCTGAAAAATGCCTGCATGATAATGCATGGGGTGTCTAGGGGGAAAATAATGAATTAATAAAACTATTAGCGCGCGGTGGAGTAGGTGATGGAGATGTACTCTCCTTAGCCACCTGTAAGCGCCTGGAGAAGGACCGACCCTGGGCAGCGCCACTCTGCCAGCGGGGTTAACAACAGGCTGACAGATTTGTTTTATAGTGCCATTAATATGATTCCAGTAAATGCATTCTGCGCCTTCTCATGCAGATCCCCTGGCCAGCAGAATCCAGCACCTAATAATAAAGCACTCAGCGATTAAAAGTGTGAATAAAATATCTCTTAAAGCTGAGCAAGCATGGCAGCTCACACCACCCACACTCTCCCAGGAGGGGGAGAAGGGACCGCAGCAGGAACAAAAGGACAAAGATGCCCTCTCCAAGAGTTTCTACCATCCTGCAAATTGATTAATGGGAGAGAGGCCCAGTCTACCAACCCAGACTACTGACTGACAGACTTAACACTAGACAGGAGGTCTGCCAAACCCGGCACGTCTACACAGCTTCATGTAAACATATACCACAGTATATACTGCATATGTCAACTAATGAAATGTGATGATATAGAGAATTATATTTAATCCTACAATTATAGCAATTATTACCAATAGCGTATCACTCATTAACCGGACATTAAGCATGCATTAAAGAGGACACAGTAATTACAAATACAATACTACTGTAAACAGCTCTAATATTTGATCTCTTCTGTGTTCATCTCATATTTATCGGTGGTTGCGCTTGGAAAGCTACTGTGGCTAAGAGAAAAACTGAGCAGAGAGAGAGGAGAGAAGAAAGCCAACCAGCATTATGGCGGTCAGTCAGTGGGGATGTGGATGGATGCCAGATTACATGAACATAGCTGAATAAGTTTAACAAGGCTGAGTACAGGCTCCAGGGGCATATGTGTGTGTGTGCGTGCGTGCATGCGCTTGGGACAGAACAAAATACTAAAATGTTAACGGGGGAAAAACCTAATATAGATGTACTTTTCTGGGTGAAATCAAGGGCAGTAGGAGTAATCTGCATTGCTTCCTCAATTAAAATACAAAAAAAATAGATTTATAATGAATCAAAGGCCCCCACTGGCCAGGCTGGAACAGAGAGTCTGGCTGAGGGCTAATGTTGGGGACGCTAGTCGACGGCAGGCTTTAAAGCATGTGTAAACCCAGAGCAATGAGACATGTAATTTGTGGTGAGCTCGGGCCAATACGGGGACAGGCTTTCAGGGGGTGTCGGAGGCAGAGAGGAAGCACAGATAAGATTTCTCTGCAGGGCAGGTAGAGTGTGTGGGCAGCCATGGTGCTCGGAGCTAACGCTGAATAAATATTTCAAATATGCTCAGCTCAAGTCTTATCGACTAGGGAGAGCGAGAGCGGAAAAGAGTGAGAGAAAAGAGAGAGATGCTGCATTCTACTGAGAGCGATAAAGGGGAAATCTCATCTCCCTCTTGAGCATGCTGTACAACCTCCACAAAAGAATGTATACACAGTTCACACAAATAAACCATTGGTATACATTGAAGAGTTTCTGATAATCCATGGCCATTTTTTGTTTTACTTACTACAGTGGCTTTTAAGTAGTGTATGCCATGGAAAAACAGTAAATCTAACAATAAATTAATATCTAAACTCCATAAATTTGAATCAAATTCCAACAAGTAATCTGGAAATGAATTTAATATTTATGAATCTAATTTAGTTTATCTGAATAATGATTCATAAACAAGGAAATTGAAGGTTTCCAAATCAATTAATGTTAGCTAAGAAAATTCTGCGGCTAGTTAGGTGCCACTACTACAGTACAGTAGTAATAGTGGGCTCTTTATCAAAGGGAAGGGAAGACAAGAGAAGAGCGGCAGGGTATTAGCATTAGCTTGCAGGCCCGGTGTTGGCCGTTGTCTCCCTGCCTGTCTGACACATGCCAAGGCTGGAGCATATCTGGAGGCAGGGTGGAGTGAGGCTGGACCAGGGTTGGACCAGGGTGGTCAGCAGGGGCCCCGTGGTGCCTGTCAGTGGTGGCCACTCCGACCCCAAGCTCCAGCACTGGCCACAAGTGTTTAATCCGTGTCGGGAGCGTTAACACTGAGCGACCTCCTGGGTGACAGATCCGCCATGCGAGCCTTTTCCCCCCGAGGAGGTGGAGAGGGAGGGAGTGGCGTGGACTCTATTTCCCTTCCCTCCCTGTCAGCTCGACTCACAGACACATTAGCGCGCCGGGGCCGAATCCTGCCCAGTCACAGCAACACACAGGGGCGGTCAGGTCGCAGGCTCTGCAGCAGCCGCCTGGGGAGGTGTGTCCTCTGTGACTGGGAAGGTGGTGAGCGTGTTAGAGGCAGTCATTATGATACAGCACACACCACGGGGCCAAAGAGCTCTATTTTCATGTCATTCAACAAATGTAAACGCCTGGAGTTTGCTAAATGGCGTTGGCACTTGGATTGGAACTGGTGCTATGATAGGATGACATGAAAATAAAGCTCTTTGGCCATGAACAGCAGTGGTGGATTTTGCGTCAAAATAAAGTTGTAGATGCAGAAAAGAACCCCATAATTACTGTAAAATATGATGGTGGAGCTTTGATGTTTGCTTCCACTGGTCCTGAGGCCCTTTTTAAGGTCAACAACATCATGACCTTTACCCAGTACCAGGACATGTATGCCAAAAATATGCTTTCCTCTGCCAGGAGGGTGAAACTTGGCCGCAAGTAGATCTTTCAGCAAGACAACAACCCCAAGCACACATCAAAATCCCCCCCAAAATGTTAATTGACCACAAAATTCCACATTTTGCAATGACCATCTCAGTCTCCGGACTTCAACCCCATTGAAAACCTGTGGTTTGAATTAAACAGGGCAGTCCATAAGCAGAGACGAAGGATATCAAGGATCTGGAAAGATTCTGTATGGAGGAAGATCCCTACCAATGTGTTCTCCAATCTGATAAAACATTTTAGAAAAAGTCTCAGTGTAGTTATCCTCACAAGGTCAGGTATTGAAAACAGGGGTGCTAATAATTTTACCCCTATCTTTTTGAGAGAAGAAATTTCTCATTCTCATTGTACTATTAATTTTCGTGAGCATAGAGCATCAGTATTTGGATTATTTATTTTATACATCATTTTTTTGCTAAGGGTGCCAATCATTTTGGACCTGACTGTAAAACCGCTACAGACACACAGACAAAGCACCACGGCGGATGCACCAACACAGAGGCCTGCAGTGTTAATCATAGCAACATCATCTGGCTTGTTTATCCTCTTTCATGCCACTTTATCATATTTCAAAAAGTTAATGAAAATGAATATATTTCACAATACAAGCCAATGAATTATTAAAATAAACTTGAATATAACGTTCATTATTTTGCAGGAAATATGTTATTTTAGCGCTCTAATTGAGAGAGGACAACTATCTACCAGAGAAAGGCTCTCTGTATTATAAGAGGAAGCGTCTCAAGCTTACAGTTACCAGCTAGCCCCAAGAGCTGTCAACTGATACACTGCAATCCACTATGGCGACTCAATAACAACAATACTGATTATTTAAAAAAAAGAAGGCATCGCTTAATGTTTCCAGATACTAATATCCTATTCTTTAATAATTAATACATCTCAGACTACTTTCTAAATCATGCCGCACACATCACCATCAAGGGCTGTCTCCCTCTCCCTCCCTGCCACATTCCCACTGCAAACTCTGTGAGAACTCCCACAGCCATAGAGTTTAAGAGTGTAACCCCCCTGAGACTGCAAGAACCCACTCTTTTAAGGCCAGCCAGCCGAGCCACACACAGTCCTCCAACTTTTTAAACAGAAATAAAGCAGATGCAGAGAAAGGAACAAGAGGAAGTTTCTCAGGCACTTACGCAGTTTGACTTTACACTCCTCTCACACTCTTCTGGTCATACATACTGCATTACTGCATTGCAGTAAACCAAAACGGGGCAGATCAGTGCTCACCAAACATGTCATTTTGGGAGACGGTGTTAAATAGAATAATTATAACAGCGCTGATTATGCCTTTGATCCTGGCCGTCCTGGTATTCTGGGTAATAGCCCCGGCCGGCGCGGAGGGGGGCGGGTGCAGCGACACCTCACAGGTGGTCCCCCGGGACCACTGGATCCAGATCTGACCCTGTCCTGCTCTCATCTGGGAGACAAGGAGTCTATCAGCCCAAAAAAGCAGCCTTGGCAGCTGCCAACTGTGTTTACAGCTGCACCGCATCAAACATTCATCAACAGCCATCTTTACATTCTGTGATGTGAGGCAATCAGCATTTCACAGGCTGTCAAATGATGTCTAAAACGGTTGCTACCTGGCAGTGTCAAAAAGAAAATGGTTCAAATAATCTCATAAGGTATACAGGTTTCTTTCTAGTCAGATCTCCTGACAGACGAGACTAGCTCATATGTTAAAATATTAATTCTATCTAAATACTTAAAGCGCTCTAATGACAGCAAAGCTCAAAATCAGCTTTCAAGTGTAAATGACCCCCTTTTCATTTTTATACTTACATCCATTTCATCTAAATCAAAATTGTTCTCAACTTTAAACTTCTGAAACAGATTAATATGGCCGGCTAATACAGAAACTTCTGTTCTGTTGGTCCAGCGGATCCACAGAATGGAGGATTTCACTTTCACAGTATTTTCCCATGAAGGATTCTAGTTGGGAGCAGTAAGTGATCTCCCATCAGGCTCTCCACTACATAGTTCAGCAGTGCTATAGCTCCCTCTACAGGCACTGGGAATGTCTGCAGGAAAGAACTCTGGGTGACCCCTCTCTCTGCAGTTGCTGCTGATGTATAGTACATTCATCTAGCTCAGTGTTGGGGAGAAGCACATTTAAAAGGGAGCTATTTGATGAAGATTTTAGCTGTCACGGTCTCTCTCTCAGATGAAGGGGACATGCCGTTGTCAAACTTTAGAAAAAGGCACTTCCTAAGCTCATTACTGTAGCATAAACAAGCACTGAGAAATATATACATTTCTTGTTTGCATTTCCGTTCACTGATGAGGAGGTTTATGAGGCTTTGCAGGATAAATAAAATTAATGTGTGAGAAAGACTATTTTAACATGACCTAATTAGAAAGTCGCCATTTCAAAACAAACCTACTGGTGGAAAATCCAAGGTATAACTTAACTTACAAAGGAGATTACGCAATCAGAATCAGTAACCTCCAGCCTTGCAAAAAATGACAGTGCTGCAGAAGTTTGCATTCTTTCGAGGCTTCCTCTTCGCATTATAATATTCTATGGCAGCAGAATGCCTGATGAGCCATCAATCTTGATTTCAAAACAGAGTACATTATATACCCAATTTACTCAGAATACATAGTTCTCTGATTGCCACAGGGAAAAGTTATGTGCCTGAGAAGTTTATAAAAAAATTCTAACATTCTCCATACTTCCCTCTGTTAACATAGACCAGACCTGATGCAGACCTACAGGGCAAAACATTGCCAATGCAGCTCATGGGAGATTAGATTGCAGTGTACTTTATATGTCAGGAAAATCTCTCATACAAACTAAAAATACTTCACACATACCAAAAGGTATTTTATAACGCACACATGAAGATACACAGTCCCTGAATTGACTGCTTCATCTGAGCAGCAATGTATACTGCATGTTGTGAGCAGGTCAGAGCATTAGCCTGTGGGACTTACAGCAGCTTGGTGGCTAAGGCTTCCTGGTAAGGCACTAGCGAATGATCCCACAGTCCTGGGATGAAACCACATCAGCGGTAATGCATTACAGGATGCATATGGAGTAAAACAGCAGGAATGGTCTAGCTGGCTGATAAATAATGTATTGTAATGTATATTAAAGGCTGAGCCAACACTGCAGCCGTTCCTAGCAGCATATTCTGAGAAGCAGCAGAAGCAGAGGCAGAGTGCTGCTGTAGAAAAGAGCAGACAGTCTTCTAATTATGCACATCTGAGAGGCAAGCAGAGGCCATCTGTCAGTGTCTGAATCAGTTACCTTATTACCAGTGCCTAAAGATAAAAATATAGGAGAGGGAGCTGCTTTCATTAAGGCACACGGTGGCATGCTGCTTCAGACAACTCCAAACACAAACTTAATTGCAAATGAGGACTTGTTGTGAGGAGGAGTGGCCCCAGTGTGGCTGTGCTGTCGCTGACCCCGCAGAGGGCCAGGGCACTAGCATGTGTAGTGGTACGCCACAGGGCTTGTAATGGCTGTCAAGGCCTCTCGGCTGCCCTCTCGTCTCACATGGTAAGGATTTTGTCTGTCTGTGTTTTTACTCACGCCCAGGAGTTCTCTTTGACTGTCGAGCCGAAGGCCATATTCAGGCTATGATTGTTGCTGCTCATCATGCAGTGAGGTGTTGTGGATGAGATGCCTGGTTAGAAATCAGAACTTTTCTCTGGTCTAACTCTATCTGCTGGTGAGTGGGTGATAAACACTACTTATTTATCAGCAGGCTGATTCACTCTCTCCTCAGGCAAGTCTCAGACACCTTTGACACCAGCGCTTTGGGAAGCACACCTCATTCCAAAGGAAGCCATAGGGCTCAGTGGACTGCAGATAGCCAGACTACTCTATTGCAGTGTCTGTCTCTAAATAGAACTGTCTGGGTACCAAACTGTCCATCTTCCTCACAATGAAGATAAGACAACACACAGAAAGCATTTCCTTACTTTCAACAGGCGCACTATGCTCATACTAAATCAACAAACCATCTATCTACTTACAGTATACATATTTAGATCTATTTATCCCACAGTAATAAAATAATGTACATATTTCTGGCAGAGGTATGCCAGAGAGTAATCCCTGTTTTTCCCTCCCCAGATCTCCTATTTGTGGGCTGGTCTTGAAAAGCAGGTATAGTAGAAGTGAAAAAGAAAGACTACCACACTCTGGTGGCCTGCACAGCATCTCATTTTAGATGGGGGCCAGGAGATGGCCCTATACCGCTGACCTGTCACCTGTCAGCCCGCCTACCCTCCTGCTTTCCTGACTGCCTGTTCTCCTGCCCGCCTGCATGGCTGACTACCTGCCTTTCTCCCTCCCAGTCTCTGCCTATCTGTCTATGCGCCTGCATACAATATACTCTACCTTCCCATCAGTCAGTATGTCTATCTATCTATCTATCTATCTATCTATCTATCTATCTATCTATCTATCTATCTATCTATCTATCTATCTATCTATCTATCTATCTATCTATCTATCTATCTATCTATCTATCTATCTATCTATCTATCTATCTATCTATCTATCTATCTATCTATCTATCTATCTATCTATCTATCTATCTATCTATCTATCTATCTATCTATCTATCTATCTATCTATCTATCTATCTATCTATCTATCTGTCTGTCTGTCTGTCTGTCTGTCTGTCTGTCTGTCTGTCTGTCTGTCTGTCTGTCTGTCTGTCTGTCTGTCTGTCTGTCTGTCTGTCTGTCTGTCTGTCTGTCTGTCTGTCTGTCTGTCTGTCTGTCTGTGTCCATTCCTGTACCACAGGCTCTGATATGGTGAGCCAGGCCATTGCCTGAGGGGACATCCACCTGAGGATCAGTGAGCAGGGTTTAAAGAATACACCAGGTATGAAATGCACGTCGTCCCGTAACAGAACATAGAGAGGAATAAAGGCTGTGAAGACAGGGATCTGTCTGTGACCGCTTCCTCACCCTGACTTGACACTGCCAGGGCTTTATGGCAAGAGGATGCTCTTAATCATGACATTACATGTACTTTAAGGGGGATTCACGGGGTGAAATAAAGATTATTTCAGCTTAGGGCAATAGATCACAACGCCTCATTAAAACCTCTAAACAGAGACATTTATACAAGGTTCAAATCTCCCAGGCCGACTGTCACTCCTCCTCCACACAGAAGAGCAGGGGGAAGGCTTTACCAGGAAGTCAGATGACCAAACGGCCAGACCGAAGCCCTTCACATAAAGCCCTAGTGCCAGAAGAACACTGAAGGAAGACAAGTGGGGTTTGAATTAAAGGATAGAGCACAGCTTCTACTTTACTTTCAAATGCAAAATGAAGATGAAGATGGGAGCTTCAATTCATTGGAAGTACGTGACTGAGAAACAGTAACAAGAATCTAGATACGTATACCTGAATTAACCATACTGTCCATGATCTATTTCACATAGACGAAGGAAAGGGTTCAAATGTTCGGCAGTGAAATAGGACAGAGACACCACTTGCACAGCCCAAGGCTTAGCGCTAGTTCATTAACATGGGGCAATGACTTACCAGGAAGGCTATTATACTCTGCTGCGTGCTCTCCCACTGAAAACAGCTTTTAATGTACTGTAACGTATGCAGCACTGCCATGGTGATTTTCCGAACTCTGTAGATATTCTGGGCAAGGACCTAATGGGAAAATCAGATGGCAAATGGCAGTTAGCATGATTTGATTAAAAGCTTTATGTGTATGATTCATAAGCAGGTTTATTCAGGTTTACTCAAGGCCAGATTTTCTGCTGTGTGGCTTTATTAGTTTGATGTCTGGAGCTAATAAAGCCAATTAGTTAGACTATGACCAGTCAAAGCTTCTATGCTGCTTGCCTGTGGCAGCTTTGTTTCTGTTATATGAGGGGCATGTTCCAGTACTCACATTTCACTCCTTCATCCAACAAATTGTATCTACCATGCTTTATGTGTATAAATCATGAATTTTAGATTATATAGGCCTAAAATTCATTGCAAAAACAAACCTTTTTGGCAAATTTTGGGTTGTCCTCCAGGAATTTTTCCTCTTTTGGTTTGAAGGTTCTTATGCCAGCTCTAACCTGAGAAAGATATTACAAATTATCAAAGACAAATCCAATCCAAAAGCAATGAAAAATAAACTCAATTGAATGGGAAAAATCAGTATACAGTGAGTATGGTATATGATTGGGTCATCTGTCAAAGAGCATTAGCTTGGAGAGCATTAGCTATGCTAGAATCAGCCAGTGAATTCTTACTGGGTTATAGTGGACTTCCATCACCAGTGAGATGGTCCCTTTGGCCGGACCCCCCCAGTTTGCTTTCTTTAACCCCCGGGTGACCTGCTGTCCATTCTGAACCTGTAGCGGTGGAAAATGCATTACAATCAATAGCACCAATCTGACCCATGACATGTTTTATGACTTGTCAATGTCAATGAATAAACTATAAGCCCATTATAAATCCAAGGATTCCCAACTTACTGTGAGTAATGGAATGGCCACTCTGCCCAGAAAGTCTGGGGCTTTGTCTCCGTCTTCACCAAAGACCGTCAGCTCCAAAACATCATGGATGTCCTTTATTGGGCTGCCAACAGATAACCAGTTAGTCCCAATCCGAAGGAATACATTCATCTGCATCAATGTATACAAAGTACACTAAAAGACCAAGTAAAAACACATGTACAATGTAAAGACTTTTTTCCACTCAGGGCTGAGTGTTTTGTAGATGGTGTGAGTCTGTAGCCTGCTGTTCCCCAGCTCCAGAACACAGAATGGATCACTTTTCCCTGCAAAGAAAGAACAAAGCTGTGTTAAAATGTGTGTGCAATTGTAGATTAATTTAGCCATAGAACTTAACCAGTTAAAACGGTAATGGTTAAAAGTGGAGTGATGTATCACCATTGAGATCAGTTGATGTGAGATCTGTGGCACTGACCACCTTGACTTGAAGGAAGCCAACCTCCCTCAAACATTTGTGAGAGTTCTTCAAACTCTGCAAAAGTAAAATGATACAAACAGTCTTACTTAAACGTATTAATGCACGCTAGTATTCCTAGAGAGCTTTTGAAATGTACTTACTTATCTACTAGTAGCACTTATATTAATTCAACCATGTAAAATGTCAAAAGTGGCATGAATAAATAGTAATATGTCACTAAACATGCTAACATATTTCTCTAGGATTTGGTCCCTCTCGTCTGGCTGTTCCAGGGGAGCTTTGTTGAGTTCGTTGATGGACACCCCACAGCAGGGGTTGAGGGTGGCCAGGAATACCAGCCTGCCCTTATCTTCGTCCAGGACATGGGTGTAGAGCTGCTGTGTGGCTACTGGCAGCCTGGACAGGTCCACCTCAAACCTAGATAACGATGGGATCTACTTCAATATCACTGCTTAATAACAATCAAATTAATATCAAATCAAATGTATTTGTTAAGCCCTTTTAACATCAGCAGATGGGACAAAGTGCTTATACAGAAACCCAGCCTGAAACCCCAAACAGCAAGCAATGCAGATGTCTATTAGAAAGAACAGCAGTCGTACTACAAAAACAACACTATCAGAATCAAGCAAATCAATACTCACATTCCCCAGGATTCCTCGCTCTTCCTGCCTCTCTTAGCAAACACCTCCACCTGCAGTGGCTCCAGACAGTCCTCATACTTGTTGAAGTCAAACCTCTCCCTCCACTGAGGGTTGGCTTGAACACACAGGTTCTGGGGGAGAGAGAAAGAGCAGAGTGCTGATACAGTACTGTAGCGTGGGTGGCCACTGGCACAATCACACACAGAGCCTGGTGTGGAGCAGTGTCAGGTTTAATGCAGTGTCACAGTGAGCAGAGACTACATGACAGGTGGATTAAGTCTTCATTCAGAGCTACCAGGAAGGGGCGGGGGAGAGGAGAGGAGGGTTTTTTGTGTGAGCGCACCTCAGCCTCCTCTCTGGGATCGTAAACACTGACAGCATCCAATTAGAATTAGCTTTGTTCAACAAACAAGCTGAAACGAAACCAGAGAGGTTTACAGAGAAATGACATGAAAACACAAGACAGGCTACACTGCGGAATCATCAGGGGGGAGGCCAACAAGTAGAGGTAGATGAGCAGGGCATGCTGGGTATGCAAATCAAGTAAAGCATAGTGAAGCCCTCCACCTGAAGGAGAGCATAGAGGGGAGATTGTACAGTGGCAAAGAGGCCCAGTCTAATGAGTTGCTCTGCCATGCCCTAGTGAGCCAAGGTGGAGGTGAGCCACTGACAGGCACCTGCTGAGAGAAAGGGAGGGAGAGAAGGAGAGAGAGGGAGAGAAAGTGGGGGGTGAAAGGCTGGTGGAGAGCATGTGCAAAGGATAGGGGAAGAGAAAAGAGGAAGGGAGGAGGCAAAAAAAAACAAGGAGAAATAGATTGAGAAAGAAGCTCACCTTGCTCTTGTACTTCTGCTCTCCCAGTCTGTAGCGCACATAGATGTCCCCCTGGACATTTTCAGGCATGTCCTGTCCCTCTACCAGGGTGATACCAAACACTCCACTCCACAGCTGGCTGTTCTTGGTGGCCTCAGCCGAGCGCTGGGTCTGGGCTTTATCTTGGGGATGGGTTTGGTCCCCCTTTTGGTTCTGGCCTCCCTAAGAGACACAAACATGGACACACAGCTGCATTAGGACACCCTCCATGACAAAACTCTCTGAGTGGCTACCCCACTTCATTCACCTGCCCCTCAAATCTGGCACCTCATTACATATATGGATTGCATGAATGTACTGTAGGACTCCGCTAGGCTCCAGACCCTCTCTGTTTGAGCACATTAGCCCATCTCCAGTGACAGCAGCAGAGCCACACCAGCGAGGAGAGGTGCGGTTCCTGGAGAGAGGGAATGTCAGTGAGCAGAGCACAGCAGCCAGATGTCCCTGGCTGTGACAGTCCCACTCATCACAGACCCAGAGACAGAGTGGGGGGAGGCAGGACACTTGGCATACTGCACAGGAGACAGCAGGCAGCAGTGAGTAATGATGCAATCCAACCACACAACCCTCTCATCAGCAAATTATGCATGGATGTACATACAGTCTGGGAATGATATATACAGCATTGTACACATTGGTCTATTCTTCACTAAATCCCAAACCGAAATGTTGACTGTCTTCAGTGATATCTCTTATCTCAACTGTCCAATCAAATTTCTAAAATCAACTATTAGGGTGTTAAATGTCCAGGATGTCAAAACACTGAGACATCAAGGACAGCCCCTCCCAAATGATCCAACAGTCCTGCCGTGGCACAGCGGGAAACAGAGGAGGAGAAACAGGCCTTGATATGTGTCTCTGTGTTAAAGTTCCCTTGAGCCTGTGCAGTGATAGGCCGTCTCTTTCAAAACAAACAGCAGAGAGAGAGAGAGAGAGAGAGAGAGAGAGAGAGGTTGTGTGGGCTGACTAATTAAAGAGCAGGGCTATAATCTGCTCTGGCCTCTTTGATACTCTGTCTCCCTCTGCTGCCTTGGCCGGCACAGCTTCAAACGGCTCCCCTGCCACCCCGTCCCTCCCATCTCCTCTCCCCTTCTCTCCAGGGTCACCGCCCACACTGCAGCCCAGGGCCCAGGCCGCTGGGGATCAGAGCCTGTACGTCGGTCTCAGGGACCTGCATTAACATGGAATACCACGCCACAGCGCTGCTCGGCCCTATAAATACCCCTGCTCTGCTCTCTACAGAGGAGGAATACAGAGGAGTGGAGGAGCGACATAAAGCAGGGCCTGGCCAAGTCATCCCAAGTGTTTATCTTGGACACAGTTCTATCTCAGCGGCCAATAAAACAATTCCACTTAACTGTAAGTGGCCCCTAAAGAGAGTCTATTCCTGGTCCTAAAAGGGGTATGCGATTGCTTCCATATGGTGGGACAGCATGGGGACGAGCAGGATGAGCTCAAACCTAGGTCCATTTGGCTGGTACCTCGGCTCTGTCCATCCACAGCTGTGATATTACATCCTAACATCTGGGTTATTGCCCGCTATGCCTGGGAATTATCAACCTCGCGAATCTTCGGCATCCCACACTGGCAATGTGCCTCAAACATCAGAGCCAGCCCCCCCCCCCTCCCTCCCACATGGCCTCCTCCAGACAGAAACACTATCAAGCAAAGCACAGAAACAGTTTTACTGGGGCAGTTGCCATTCGCTGTCTCTGTGGTAGTTGTCTCTGTGGTAGTGTTGAGAGTGAACAGGAGTCGGGAGTAGCAGTGGGAGATGAAGAATGACTAGGAGCTTAGTGCTCAGTCCCGGCCACCAGATAGGTGTCAAATGGAACAGCAATTTAGAGAAATATCATCTTTGTTAAAAATATGGATTCAAACATCACATTAACATTGTCATACGGTCACCGAAATGTCTTGGTACCGCCATCTGCGTCTGCTAAATGACAGGGTAAATTTGCACCACGATTTGATGAGCATTTTCACATTGTCTTTCTATCTGCCCATTTATCCATCTGCAGAGCATACAGTGACAATGTGAATTGTGCTTTATTTCTTACCGGTTTAACACCAAACTCAGATTCAGAGAGAGATGAAACAGCGGCAGATGAAGTGACTGGATAGGTGTGAGAATAAACCCACAAGCACCATAATGAGAAGAGCACCAGTCCAAAACACAACAACACTAAATGCATCCAATTTCAGCCTTAATCACAATGCTTCAAATGAGGAGCTGTATATTAAACCCAAAAAAGGCTCTACTCCAAACTGTGCTTAGTCAACGTAAATATGATGTTATCATGTTTAGATAATTTGTAATGCATGGTTTAGTCTGACACTTGACTCTACACAATTCCAAATAGAAAATGCAACTTGTCATTATGAAACCATGTGTACGAAATACATTATTTAAGGTTGAAAATGCATGCACAAAAACAAAAATCCTGGGACTATACTTCGCTCTTTGTTATGATCGTCATATATAATACAGTGATCTACTGCCCCCTGCTGCTGGATATCAGGCACAATCTCAGCCGTATTTGGATTTCTCTGACTAAAGTAATGGTTATACTGTTAGTAAGTCTAGTACTGTATGTCTATTCTAGAAATAGACATTGGCATATACTGACATTGAACAGATTTTAGAATGAGATGTACACAACAAAATGATGCAAGTAGAAAGGAGAGCAGTAGAAAATAGACAATTCTAAATCCTACCCTCTTTTTCTGGTGCCATTTCTGTAAACAAGAAGAAAAAAAATCAGGAAAATGTCAAAATATAGTGATTGAAAATATTGATGTTGAAAATTAGAGATGTAACATTAGACTCCAATCAAATGAGGCTTACACGTTTTTTGATAGTAGCGTCTCTAAAAGTGAGGCATGTGTCCATGACGATGACCCCCATGTCATCCTCCAGACTGTTGGGGTCCTCCAGACTTAACACCATCTCACCGGTCCTGGACAGAGAGAGACAGAGACGTACTGCAGTTTACTAGATAATACACTGAGTGATTAGCAGAGCATGTGTATTACTCACTTGTCTAATTCAAGGTTTTTGATGACAATCGTGCTGGAACCCATGAAGTCATCAGTGGTTAGGTCCTTATCATAAACCTGCAACAATTACAAACATCATGCTCAATATAAAAACAGTTAGTGTATGTCAATCAGGTTTGGCACAATGAACTGTTATTGCATGCCAGTTTTGTATCCTTTGCAGGCCAAAGCTATGACATGATTAGAGTGTCAATCTGTCACTTTTATGACAATATAAGTACATTGTCGTTCATGTGTAGGTGATACTTAGACAACCTAAGTAAAAACAACAGATCAACGTGACACTCACCCTCACGTCAACAACCTGCTCTCGATCCTGCAGGGGGAAAGAGAAGGACTCGCTCCATTTTGGATTCAGGTTCTTATACACAATTTTGCTTTTGTAAATCGTCTTCCCTTCCAGTTTGAACTTGACATAAGGATCACTTGTACCTAGAGATTCAAAAACAAAATGGAAGGTTCAGAAAATAGCAGATAAAAGCATTATCAGATTATCAACACAATCAATCATGATATGAGACAAATTCGTACTTGCAAAGGGGTGTCATTTATACAACAATTGTATAAAAAAAATATATAAAAAATGTAATATATATGACACAGGAAACAAGTCAGATCCGCACAAATGAGAACACACACACCTTCCCTCCCAGCTAGATATATCAAAGAAGTTTGTGAGAGACTGAGATATGCAGGGATGACGTACACCGCACATGTATTTATGAAAACAGAGGGATGTATCTGTTTAATTGTGAAAGAGAAGAAACTCTCGCCAGCATGAAGCAACGAGCAAATAAAGTCCTGAAACCAGGAGCAACCAGTGTTAATCTCAAAAGCCTGTTAAGAAAGTGGGCCTGGTGGTGGGGTGGGGGGACAGGACGTCTTTGTCTCAGCCATGGTATGAAGATTGCCTGAAAAATGAAAGCCAGTCCCATGCCTTAATTTGTATGGAGAAATGAAAGGGTGCTTGAGAGAACCTGCAGGGAGGCTAGAATCACATGACAAAGGCCCTGTGGGGATGGGCTGTCAGGCCTGTCAGCTCCCCACTCCAAATGAACATCTCCCAAAGGCAGGCAGGACCCACAGCAGCTCCGCCCTGCCAGTCTGACAGGAAAACCTCCAGGCAACTTGACAGGAGGAGAATGTGGCAGCCAGTGAGGAGAAAAGCTCTGGCGTGACAGAACGGTGACCATTGAAATTAACCGCGAAAAAAGGGGAGAACAAAAAAAGAGAAGTGGGGGTTGGTGGCGAGGGTCCTTTCAGAATATGTAATGACAGTGGATGGTGTTGGTGGGTCTCAGGCACCGTGTTGATTGTAGGGCAAACAGTGGAGAGGCAGGGGGCGTGTGGGGATTGCATCATCATCATGGTGCCATCCTGTCAGGAAAAGTAAGGTCTCAACTAGCAGGGAGCTGTGGCCCGAGACGACAAGGTTAGTGAAGCCACGGCGGCAGTTACATAAGAAACCTTAGCTGAGGGTTACATAGGGAAAATCATATAGCCTACATATGGCAGCAGCGGTCAGTCAGGCAAAGAGGTGGAACTTAAGTTTGCAGACCAAAAAACATGTTTGATTGAATTTCAGCCAAAAGCCTCCAACCGATATGTTCATAAAATAAAATAAACAAAATGTTCCAGAGATGTTTGGTTTTCAATAGCAGGGGAGACTCCATGTTGTTTCTTTCAAACAGCAATTCAGTTTATGGACAGTTGAGGTCGCTGCTTCCCCAAACTAATTGCATTGCATCCCTACAAGCCCACAATGACAATGGGCAGATGACTGAGGAAATGAACAATTGAGGTATGCATATGAGAAATATTTTAGTTGTATTTTGAAGGGGAGACTACATCATATTCAGTAAATATTAAATATAACAATCAATCATTTTGGGGATACAAGCCCCAAACAGTCAGTTGTATTCCACAAGCCTTGGGTATCTTATCTGCTGTATATAATGGAATGCCATGCACTGGGTGTACAAAACATTAGGAACACCGTCCTAATATTGAGTTGCACCCCCTTTTGCCCTCAGAACAGCCTCAGTTCGTTGGGGTTTGGACTCTACAAGGTGTCAAAAGCATTCCATGTTGACTCCAATGCTTCCCACAGTTGTTTCAAGTTGTCAGAGCAGCTCACAGATCACTGCACCTGTACATAGCCCATCTATAATTTAGCCCTAACAACTACCTCTTCCCCTACTGTATTTATTTATTTTGCTCCTTTGCACCCCATTATTTATATTTCTACTTTGCACTTTCTTCCACTACAAATCTACCATTCCAGTGTTTTACTTGCTATATTGTATTCACTTTGCCACCATGGCCTTTTTTGCCTTTACCTCCCTTATCTCACCTCATTTGCTCACATTGTATATAGACTTATTTTTCTACTGTATTATTGACTGTATGTTTGTTTTACTCCATGTGTAACTCTGTTGTTGTATGTGTCAAACTGCTTTGCTCTATCTTGGCCAGGTCGCATTTGTAAATGAGAACTTGTTCTCAACTTGCCTATCTGGTTAAATAAAGGTGAAATAAATAAAATACATTAAATTAAATAAGTTGACTACACTGATTGAAGTGGATTTAACAAGTGACATCAATAAGGGATCATAGCTTTCACCTGGATTCACCTGGTCAGTCTATGTCATGGAAAGAGCAGATGTTCCTAATGTTTTTTATAAACTGGGTGATTCGAGCCCTGAATGCTGACTGGCTGATAGCTATGGTATATCCGGCAGGTAGCCTAGTGGTTAGAGTGTTGGACTAGTAACTGAAAGGATGCAAGATCAAATCCCTGAGCTGACAAGGTAAAAATCTGTTATTCTGCCCCTGAACAAGGAAGTTAACTCACTGTTCCTAGGCTGTCATTGAAAATAAGAATTTGTACTTAACTGACTTGCCTAGTTGAAAATGTAATCAGACCATATACCACGGGTATGACAAAACATGTATTTTTACTGCTCTAAGTACATTGGTAACCACTTTATAATAGCAATAAGGCACCTCGGGAGTTTGTGGTATTTGGCCAATATACCACGGCTAAGGGTCGCGATGCGTAGTGCCTAAGAACAGCCCTTAGCCGTGGTATATTGGCCATATATCACACCCCCTTGCGCCTTATTGCTTAAGTATACTCAGTATATGACATGCCAACATCTACTGTCCTATACAGACCAAAATAATAAGTATGACATAAGTTAACATAAACATTTACAACCATTGTGATTTAAGATTAGGGATTTTCTTCAATGTGTTCAGAACACTATGAATTACTGCAGAAAGGTCCAAACTTCCTAGGATGTATTTTAGCAAACCTCCAGCAGGTGGCAGCTTGTCATTTGTGGCGGGAAAATGTTATTTAACATTGCATGAACTCTCCAACTGACAAAAAAAATGTTGGGTCTAAATTTGTATTGGTTATGAAAACCATACCACATCGTTTGTTTCTCCACACATGTTGTTAACAAAGAAACAGCCAGAGTGCATCGCATCTATTGAACACACCACTGAGAATACTGTGGTGGAGCCTGGCTGGCAAAACACACTTCTGCACTATAAGAGTTGTCCATCTTTTTCAAAGTGATAGAAACATAAATCTAAAATATACCAACCCCATGTAACCTTCTCTGTAGTGTAACTGCTCAGATGGAGTTGGGCAAGGTGTGCTTCCTTAAGGGAAGTCTCCTGGGTGTGTTTTGGCGTCAGAGTCTGGTCTGACTGGAATCACTGTCAAAAATACATTCCACACAGTTAGGGGCCCTTTGTAATGTATGTGCTTCAACTAAAAATAATTTCTTGATGACATGTTCAAAATCAAGATCAACAAAGTAAATATGATGAATTGCTTTGTCATCATCCTACTCACGGCATAAGGCACACCTTCTCAAGTTGAAAGTATGTATCTATCAATATACCCAGCATGCCTCAGACTTTACATATGTAGACCTCCAGAAGTACCAGGTTCTTTTCGTCCACTTACCATTGCGGTCTCTGATGACCAGGTTCCTGCCCTCCTTCAGGTTGACGGTGAGGAGGTACTTCTGGATAGGACCAGGTGGGCCCCTTGCTGCAATAGCCTGTCAAGGAAAGGAATCACATTAATATGATGCTTTATAGTCTAAAGTCTTAGTGTTGTCCATTATCATTGACAAGGTCAGGGGGTCCAAGTCCAGTACTCACATTGTTGCCTGCTTGACCCTGCAAGGGCTGGGCATAGAAGTCATTATGCTCATTGGGTAACTAAAGGAGAAAAAAATGTAAGCTTATCAAAAAGACATCTACAAAGTATGGAACAAATGTAGATGTTATCATGTTCAGTCACGTTATTTACCACTTTTTAACCTCAGGTACTACAATTGTACCGGCAACCAGTAAGGCAGGTTTGTAGCCTCAACAATGTCTGGCCTTGTAATAAGACAGATCTACATTTAATACAATGGAAGTGACTTCAGGTCGGCATAAGAGCTACTAAAATAATGTTTCTTCTGCTCAGCATATACATTATATGAGTATAGGGATTGCTATCTGCAATAGGATTTCTGACAAAGAACCACTGAAACATTGTCTTAAAGTTAAAATCTTATTTTAAACAATAACAAAGCGGCTACCCGCCTCTGTTTTGTAACCACTCTCAATGGATACAAGGACTGACCGTCCATGATATCAAAATAATAGTTTTAACCATGTTTTTACGCTACTGTATACAGTGTTTAATCGAGTACTCAAACAGAAGTCAAAACTCGATCTTTAACCAGAGATAAAAAAATATATAATACTGTAAAACTGTTTGTCTGATTTATTTCATAACTCCGGTCAAAATTGAAAACAGGGTGACAGGTAGCCTAGCGGTTAAGAGCGTTGGACCAGCTCAAGCTCTCCTATCACAGCACAACTAGCTCCATGAGTAGGGCCCTGTGTTTTGGTTAATCATGTTGCATGACCTGGATTTTTGTCTTTATTTAAAGCTTTTCATCAAACTGT
The DNA here is from genome assembly GCF_965601325.2 of Salmo salar. Classification (NCBI taxonomy): domain Eukaryota; kingdom Metazoa; phylum Chordata; class Actinopteri; order Salmoniformes; family Salmonidae; genus Salmo; species Salmo salar. The sequence goes on along the minus strand of NC_138300.1, from coordinate 91,124,059 downwards.
CCGATTTCCTTTTCATGTCAGATGGTCCAGCGCCATCATCATTTTGGGTTGAATTCTCATTTCTGGAAATGGCTAAAAATAAAGGTTCAAATCCAGATTGTTTGACATAATTAACCAAAACACATGGCCCTATCCATGAGAAATCATATGCTTATCACGCACAAAGAAACATTCTCAGAGGGTGACAAGCAGCAACAATCTCGCATTACATCTTTTGCCACTGCAAAGCACTGCTGTGACCCCGCCAGAGCCAAGCAGGTAACACAGCTCATTACGGTTTTGATTAATGATTCTCAACTGGCACTTGTGTTTTATTGACTGAACAATAAAAAGCCACTCTAAAATGTGAAGTTTTGTCACTCAACACAATGCCACAGATGTCTCACGTTTTGAGGGAGCGTGCAATTGGCACGCTGACTGTAGGAATGTCCACCAGAGCTGTTGCCAGATAATTTAATGTTAATTTCTCTACCATAAGCCGCCTCCAACGTAGTTTTATAGTGACATATCCAAATGGCCTCAAAACTGCAGACCATGTGTATGGCGTTGTGTGGGCGAGAGGTTTACTGATGTCAACGTTGTAAACAGAGAGCCTCTTGGTGGTGTGGTTATGGTATGGGCAGACATAAGCTACAGACAACAAACACAATTGCATTTTATCGATGGAAATTTGAATGCACAGAGATACCATGACGAGATCCTGAGGCCCATTGTCGTGCCATTTATCCGACGCCATCACCTCATGTTTCAGCATGATAATGCACAGCCCCATTTCGCAAGGATCTGTAGACAATTCCTGGAAGCTGAAAATGTCCCAGTTCTTCCATGGCCTGGATACTCATTAGACATGTCACCCATTGAGCATGTTTGGGATGCTCTGGATCGACGTGTACGACAGCGTGTTCCAGTTCCCGCCAATATCCAGCAACTTCGCACAGCCATTGAAGAGGAGTGGGACAACATTCCACAGGCCACAATCAACAGTCTAATCAACTCAATGCGAAGGAGATATGTCGCGCTGCATGAGGCAAATGATGACCAGATACTGACTAGTTTTCTTATCCACGCCCATATGTGACCAACAGATTCCTATCTGTATTCCCAGTCATGTGAAATCCATATATTAGGGCCTAATGAATGTATTTCAATTGACTGATTTCCTTATTATTAACTGTAACTCAGTAAAATCTTTGACGTTGTTGCATGTTGCGTTTATATTTTTGTTCAGTATATATGGGGCAATTTGATTTCAGTTGATATTTAATTACTTAACTTACCTTTACATAGTCCTTTTGATTCCTAACATAAGGCTTCTACAAGCAAGCACCACTGCTGATGTTGCTTCCTTTTTGAAGATTGTGTCCAAAGATTTGATATTGTGGTTTCAATAAATTCATCTTAAATGGCAATATTTCTTTCAGAAATCCAGTGCGGGCCTTGTGTTCTAATTATTATATATATGTTTTCATTCGAGTACTCTAAAACAAATCCTGCAAGTACTCAGATAATCAAAACATTTCAAATGCCCATTTCTATCACATTTACATTGTTTACAAACATTTAGAGTAAAACAACTTCATATTTTGGGTTCTGATGAGGTATGATAGTTGAACTAAGCTCATAAGGAATTTCTAAGTTATATTCTTCAAAAATCAATGGGTATATATCATTAATTTAGTCCAAAAATGGATGTAACAATTAGGGTTTCTAGCTTTAAGCACAATCCATGACTTTAAAGTATATCTATTGTAGCTGATCTGGAGACTGATCATAGAAAACTTCTAGGCATAGAGTCAGCATAACAGCTCAAGGGTGTGAAAACCCAGACCACAGTATTTGAATATGAAAACAGAGCTTGCAAATGCTAATAAGACCACAGTGAAAATGCACTGCTTTAACACACTGTACTGTGTCTTGGTCACTAAACTATCCTCCTGTATTACTGTCACATAGAAACATGTATTTTCTATGAAAACGTGTGTGAAATCTGTCAGTCCACATTTAGACTTTACACTGTATGCAGTAGGTCTGTAACAATATCTGTGGAGGGTATTGTAAAGTACAAGGTTAGTGTGGTATCTGACCTCAATGTCTTCCTGGGGCTCCCTGCAGAAGATGTCTCTGATGTTTGTCGAGAGGGAGGGCTCCCTCATATCCAGGTCCTCGGAGTCAGTGGGCCAGAACGAGTAGGCTTGTTCCTCGAACGGGGTTCCACACACAGAACCGTCCCCACTGTCCACAGGGGTGCCCATCCTGTCCGGGGTGCCCATTCTGTCTGCCCTGTCCACTGGCAGAGACCATCTATCTGGAGGGATGTTCAGTCTGTCAAGTGGATTTGTAGGAACAGACAATCTAACTTCTGCTGGTTGTTTCCCTCGCTCCCTGGAAGCAGCCAGTCTCTCTGTAACCAGGTTTGTTTGGTCTGAGACAGAAGAAGCAGATCTTTCAGCAGATGCACTCACTCTGTCACTAAAAGTGACCACTCTGCCTTTAGAGAATAACAATCTTTCTGTAGAAACATTCATTCTCTCTACTGAAGAAGTCAATCTTGGTGTGGGCACAGGAATATGTGGAGCATTTGATCTCGGGGTTGGTGGCTTCCCTCTGTCCACTGCTGTTTTTACTCTGTCTGCTGAAGAAGAAGAAGCAGAAGAAGCAGATCTCTCTGCAGGTGTGTTCCGTTTGTCTAATGGCGTGTGGATTCCGCCCATAAAGGTTGCCATGTCCTCCTCTTCAGATTCTTCATAGAGAGTTTGTGTCTCCACAGGTGCAATCCTTCTAGATCCAGATATATTCATGTTATCTATGAAAGTCAAATCATACACAGTCTTTCTACCTGAGGGGCCTGCATCAGTTGCAGTCAGTCTGTCAGTGGATAGAGGGACTGAGTTAACAGAGGCGTTATCACCAGAGCCTGAGGAGCTGTCAAAGCAGATGGCGTCTGAGGCTGTGCAGAAGGCACTGTCTATGGGAGAGGGTTCAGCCTGAACAAACCTCAGGTCCGGCACTGATATACTGCGCCTGTATCGCAGGGGCTTGGGTTTCTTCTTCTCCAGTTTCCCCGGGGTCTTCTTCTTCTTTATGTTGTTGAACTGGGTCTTGGTCTTCTCACGCAGGTTCTCCCACACAGTCTTCTTCTTTGTGTCCATGCTGAGTGGTGCAGGCAGCAGGACACACCTTTTCACACAGAGACTGCAACAACAAGATGAAGTAGTATCAGCATTATTGTTTAAGTAGTACTGTCTACTGAACTCTTACAAAAAAAGCTTCAGGCCTGACAAACATGATTGCACAATTGTTTTGGTACTCATTATAGGAGTGGCATTCAGGGACGCTTTTGGGCGCTAACTCTGAATCTATACTGGCACAATGCCCTGAGTGATACTGAAATGATATAATGATACTTGCCAAGCTTTTGGTACACAAATCACATTGTTATTCAATTTACTGTAGGAACTGCAGTTTACTTGTATCCGTTCACTACTCACTCCTACTGATGACACGGGGTAAAAAAAGCCACAGAGCCAAAAAGATACATCCACAATATTAAGCGTAGCATCTTCTTACGGTAGAGAGAAAGATAACACAGCTTATATGATGAGTTTGTTTAGATAATACTAGGACTAGATAATACTAGGCCCATTGCAGTCAAAAACATGATTTTCCTGTATTTTATATACATTTCCACACTATGATGTTGGAATTTAAAAAAATATATATTTATTTCACCCTTATTTAACCAGGTAGGCCAGTTGAGAACAAGTTCTCATTTACAACTGCGACCTGGCCAAGATAAAGCAAAGCAGTGCGACAAAAACAACAACAACACAGAATTACACATAAACAAACGTACGGAATAATACTGTGAAATGTTGAAAATTATGATAATTTAAGTGTAAGAGTGGTTTCTTCTTGCTTGAGAAATTGCTCTTTGCTAAGAAACTATTTGTTTCTTTTTCACAATTTTCAATGAAAACAATCACAGTAAGGTATTTAAATTGTTACCCATAAATTTGATATTGAGATAAAAACAGCTGCATTGGACCTTTAAGATGAAGAAATCCAATGTCAATAAGAGACATCCAAATAGGCCATTTATAATCTGACCTCATCCCTCTCCTCTCCCCCTCTCACTCTCTCGAAAACAAATGTTCTTTACCTGGGCCTAGGCTATATCACCACAATCTATGAGAGGCCCACATCAGACATAGAAAACTAAAATCATTGTAAGCCTATTCTATAGAGATTGGTTAACAAACTATCATAATATAACAGCCTCGGAATTTGGATAATAAAATATGATGAAACAGCCACATACTTGCTTAGACAGTTGCAACGCTGCTCCACAACCTTACAAAGAGGAAATAGAAATATGTTCCAAGTATGTTGTCTCAGGAAACTTCCAGAGAGCTAGTCAGTAGACTGCCCTCAGACAATAGTATGGTGAAAATGAGGAAGTCCCTTTCAAATGAACTTATAAATACATCCTCTTGCTTCTAGACAGGTTTGATGAATGGGTGGAGAGCAACAGCAGGGCCAAACAGGCCACACCAGTCCCACCAGGTGAGTTTCATTACATGGTGATATTTTCTGTCCACCAATAGCAGGTTGAAGTGGTGGATTATAGCACAATGTATACCTTTACTGTACTTAGCATATTATTTAGAAAAGTCAAAGAAATCCTCAAGTTATGGAATTGCTTCATAACAAAGGAACAGAGTAGGTAACTGGGATAATGCTCCCAAACAATACTAACTAGCTGCTGCCAGACGGGAAAGCCTTGCTTGTTCAGATTGTTGGTTTGTTTGTTTGTTTACATTGTGTTTGTTTTATCATGAATAGTCATATTTTCAAGTTTGCTGTTGTTCATAAGTATTACAAGAAACAACGTGCATATTTATTTTATTAGTCAAACAATCCCAGATCATGGAGTCTGAGTCATAGAGTCTGAGGCACAGTAAAGAATGTAGGCTGTGTTAACTCATTACTGATCTCCAGCTCTTACATCCAATCACTGCATCACTTGTCTGTAGAGAACATAGCCAGGCTACGTTTCTTTCATTAATCTCTAGTTATTTACAGTGCGACGTGGTTTAGCCTAAGCTCATCAAAAGTGAGCATTTATGTTTGCTGAGAATCAACAATAGCTTTCTGTCCACACATGGATGCTAATACAACAGGCCTAGCAATGTTCACACACTGATTTTCTATGCAGAACAGAGGTGACTCTGTGACAACAGACGCGTTGGGAGTCTGGACCAAGCCTTGTTCAATATTTGCTAATGTCTTAAAGAGCTCAGGCACACATGAAAGAAGCCCCAACTTGGCAACCAGTTAAAAGGGAGGAGTGGGGACCCAGAGAGGGCAAGCCCCTGTGGCAGGTGGCATGTCGCCCTCCTTCTCAAATAGTCCAAAACCCTGCAAGGTTACTTTACACATGCACACTGGACTAATTCCAGCACCATGCACAGCTGGCCCATAATACTGAACACCAAAAACATGTCCTCAAAGCACATGCAAGCTGTTGGCTACAGATTTGTAACGGGCTAATGCAATTTTCCATTACCCGTTACAGGATAGGTACTTTTTGCGTGGCACAGAGAAATTTCGGCCAACATCTTCGTTCTCGATTCGGCCAAACATCTAAAATTGTTTTAAGATGGTCATACAATGGATCATTTAGCTGTTTGATTTTGAATTTTAGGACCCCTTTAGGTATATTTTTTGTAAATACAAAATATATATAATAAAATATTGAATTTGGCCTTTACTACTATAGCCCATAGAAACACATTGAATAACACATTCACAAACTGCAAAAAAGACAGTCAAAAAACCTATCATAAGGAATAAGGTTTTGAAGTGTCTGTCTTATATCTAGGAAAAATAAGAAATCTTTTTTTTTTTTTTTACACATATATAACCCCTTTTTGGGGTTGGAACAAAACTATCTCCATACTTCGACAATTGTTTTACGGTTACCTCAAGAGGAGTCCTTGTGGCGGTCCTAGAGCAAAACGGAGAATCTCCCCATTCCACAGTGTAGCCCAAACGGTTTGGACGCTACAAACAGAAGTTGGCACATCGACGGTACCAACTTCAGACCACTGGGGCTTGTGGGGGTCGTAGAGCAAAAAGGAGACCACCATCATGTTCATCATGTTCATTTTTCCACAGAGTGGTTTGTAGGCCATACCGTTTGGACAGTACAGACATTTTCTTTGAGAAGACCAATTTTCGGGATGTCTCATGGTCTGACAAACACTGCTGTAGCTTGGCCACCTTCCACCGCAGATGCAAAAGGCTGCCATAGGCTGATGCTGTGGATTGAGACGCAGCCCATGGCAAAAAATATGTCTCTAGCTTAAACTGATGTATTTTGATTGGGATTTTTTTATTATGTTACTTAGATTGACACACCAGTTCATGAATATACTCTAGGGGGTTTAAATAGCCAAGATGGCAGTGTACACATTGATGGATTACTTAATGGAGAAAAACATGTCATTATTTTAATAACAGAGCATTTTCTAAATTCAATAGAACCACTTGCAACTGGAGACGGACATTTTAGATGTCTGGCCGAATCGAGAACAAAGATAATATCGGCAAGTTAATGTTGGTCTCTGCTACACCAAAAGTACCTATCCTGTAACGGGTAATGAAGAATCGCATTAGCCTGTTACAAATCTGTAGCTCAAAAGCTGTCAGAGGACAGAGATTTGTCGACCCTAGCCTGTGATCATGACTCTCAGTTCCCTTACATTACACATAAGAGTCACTGAACGAAGGCATCTTATGTACAGGGGAGTTTTGTTAAGAGGCCAGACGCTCGGTCTAAACAATAACACGCATCACTTGCGGTACGGTTTTGGAAGCATAGGGACCTTGTCTTTTATCAGCAAGAAACATACAAATAAAAATAGATGTTAAATTGATACACACCTTTATGAGGTTACGGTTAGTGTTCCCACATGGCCAGATCTCCATGTTACAGCGCGTCTGAAAATAACATAATATCCTTGTACCTTAAGGAATAAGGGTATAGTAACATTAGGCTCCTTAAGAGTACATCTTGGGCTATGTAGAACCCTGAAAGATAGACAGTAACACGATGCTTTCAAGTGGCGTTGGTCCATTCAAGGAGATAAAATGCCCTCATTGGAGTTTCTTTCTGCATTGCATTGCCATAGATCTATTGGAAAGTGAAGTTGCTCCTAATATTTGTGTCTGCAAGCTCTTGTTCCACCTTGGCAAATCCATAGGGTCAAGGATAGGCCGACTACTTGTTTGTGCAGGCTATAACACTGCTCATATGCATGAGATGGAATGAGGCATTAATCAAATAAAAAAAGATGATCACAGTTGTCCTGATTAAATCTAAATTATTCAAGACCCCAGGCAGTATTCCATTTGAATAGTTTCAGAACAAACTGTTATTTAATCATTTGTAAATGCATTATAAACCATTAATGAATGGGTTATAACAAATTGGTCAATATAGTGTGATAGCCAGTCAGTGCTTGCCAAATAGTGAGCCACTATTTACCTCCAGCAATTAACCATTATAAATGCACTTACAAATGAGCATAATATTGAACCCTTATGTATCATCATGCAACCTTATTTTCAATGGCTGCACAGTTAAACAATTGTTATTTTCTCACTTTTGGGTGTGATGCATTGTTGCTCTGTCACAGAAATGGTTGGTTTTCAGACCAATGGTAAACTCCCATGATGTGTCTTACGTTTGAAACAGTGATGAAACATTTGTACACTGATTTATTCCAGGAATGAAGGACTCGTCTGAAGAACTCAATCCATATTATTAGTGTGGTTCGCTGGGTTCTGAGAAATTTCCACGATTTTGTGAAATCTGCCCATCTGTGAAACGCGCTTGAAATACAGACGACCTGGAACATGCCCAGAATGTTGTGTTAGACACTGACATCATGTGACAGTGTGTTGTGAAGAATCAGGATTGACATTGCTATAAAAAGTGTGCAAGCGCCAGACAGAAGAGACTGAGCGAAATTAAATCAAAATCAAATCAAATCAAATCAAATTTATTTATATAGCCCTTCGTACATCAGCTGATATCTCAAAGTGCTGTACAGAAACCCAGCCTAAAACCCCAAACAGCAAGCAATGCATGTGAAAGAAGCACGGTGGCTAGGAAAAACTCCCTAGGAAAAACTCCCTAGAAAGGCCAAAAACCTAGGAAGAAACCTAGAGAGGAACCAGGCTATGAGGGGTGGCCAGTCCTCTTCTGGCTGTGCAGGGTGGATATTATAACAGAACATGGTCAAGATGTTAAAATGTTCATAAATGACCAGCATGGTCAAATAATAATAATCATAGTAGTTGTCGAGGGTGCAACAAGCACGTCCGGTGAACAGGTCAGGGTTCCATAGCCGCAGGCAGAACAGTTGAAACTGGAGCAGGTGGACTGGGGACAGCAAGGAGTCATCATACCAGGTAGTCCTGAGGCATGGTCCTAGGGCTCAGGTCCTCCGAGAGAAAGACAGAAAGAGAGAAAGAGAGAATTAGAGAGAGCATATTTAAATTCACACAGGACACCGGATAAGACAAGATAAATACTCCAGATGTAACAGACTGACCCTAGCCCCCAACACATAAACTACTGCAGCATAAATACTGGAGGCTGAGACAGGAGGGATCAGAAGACACTGTGGCCCCATCCGATGATACCCCCGGACAGGGCCAAACAGGCAGGATATAACCCCACCCACTTTGCCAAAGCACAGCCCCTACACCACTAGAGGGATGTCTCCAACCACCAACTTACCGTCCTAAGACAAGGCCGAGTATAGCCCACAACGATCTCCGCCATGGCACAACCCAAGGGGGGGGGCCAACCCAGACAGGAAGACCACGTCAGTGACTCAACCCACTCAAGTGACGCACCCCTCCCATGGACGGCATGGAAGAACACCAGTAAGCCAGTGACTCAGCCCCTGTAAAAGGGTTAGAGGCAGAGAATCCCAGTGGAAAGAGGGGAACCGGCAAGGCAGAGACAGCAAGGGTGGTTCGTTGCTCCAGCCTTTCCGTTCACCTTCACACTCCTGGGCCAGACTATACTTAATCATAGGACCTACTGAAGAGATAAGTCTTCAGTAAAGACTTAAAGGTTGAGACTGAGTCTGCATCTCTCACATTGGTAGGCAGACCATTCCATAAAAATGGAGCTCTATAGGAGAAAGCCATACCTCCAGCCGTTTGCTTAGAAATTCTAGGGACAATTAGGAGGCCTGCGTCTTGTGACCGTAGCGTACGTGTAGGTATGTACAGCAGGACCAAATCGGAAAGATAGGTAGGAGCAAGCCCATGTAATGCTTTGTAGGTTAGCAGTAAAACCTTGAAATCAGCCCTTGCCTTAACAGGAAGCCATTGTAGGGAGGCTAGCACTGGAGTAATATGATCACATTTTTTGGTTCTAGTCAGGATTCTAGCAGCCGTATTTAGCACTAGCTGAAGTTTGTTTAGTGCTTTATCCGGGTAGCCGGAAAGTAGAGCATTGCAGTAGTCCAGCCTAGAAGTAACAAAAGCATGGATTAATTTTTCTGCGTCATTTTTGGACAGAAAGTTTCTGATTTTTGCAATGTTACGTAGATGGAAAAAAGCTGTCCTTGAAACAGTCTTGATATGTTCTTCAAAAGAGAGATCAGGCTCCAGAGTAACGCCGAGGTCCTTCACAGTTTTATTTGAGACGACTGTACAACCATCCAGATTAATTGTCAGATTCAACAGAAGATCTCTTTGTTTCTTGGGACCTAGAACAAGCATCTCTGTTTTGTCCGAGTTTAAAAGTAGAAAGTTTGCAGCCATCCACTTCTTTATGTCTGAAACACAGGCTTCTAGTGAGGGCAATTTTGGGGCTTCACCATGTTTCATTGAAATGTACAGCTGTGTGTCGTCCGCATAGCAGTGAAATTTAACATTATGTTTTCGAATGACATCCCCAAGAGGTCAAATATATAGTGAAAACAATAGTGGTCCTAAAACGGAACCTTGAGGAACACCGAAATTTACAATTGATTTGTCAGAGGACAAACCATTCACAGAGACAAACTGATATCTTTCCGACAGATAAGATCTAAACCAGGCCAGAACTTGTCCATGTAGACCAATTTGGGTTTCCAATCTCTCCAAAAGAATGTGGTGATCGATGGTATCAAAAGCGGCACTAAGATCTAGGAGCACGAGGACAGATGCAGAGCCTCGTTCTGACGTCATTAAAAGGTAATTTACCACCTTCACAAGTGCAGTCTCAGTGCTATGATGGGGTCTAAAACCAGACTGAAGCATTTCGTTGTTCACAAGGTACAAATGTTGACAGAGGCGAGAGGGTAAATTCTCGATACAATTTGTTTCACTTTTGGACACGGAAGTTCTGCTGGAGGATTTAGCACTCTGCTCAGATAGCTAAGTTGCTAGCTAGCTAACGTTTGCTAGGCCCCCTTCCAAACTAGCTACTAGGAAACATTAGCTAGCTAGCATGAGGTAAAACCTCAAATGTATTTTTGAATATAGAAATTATGCTAGACGATTTAGCACTAGTTAATATTTAGCATGATATAGTTAGCTAGTTTGATGGCTAGTTAGCTTTGCTAGCTAGATAGCCAACATCAACATGACAGAATTTCTATGCAATTTGTTTAGCTAGCGTTTTTGGATTAGTATGCTAGCTAGCTAGTTATCTAACCTTTAAACTCGGGTAGCTGACAAATTAGGTAGCTGACAAATTAGCTAGTTACCAACCTTTGTCAGCAAACTAGTGGATCCATTTTTAAGAATCACGTACTATCTATCTAGCTTGCTAAATAGCTAGTGTATAAGCAAAATTGTGATAACTAGCAAACCACTTTAATCTGTGTTAGCTATTAGTGTTCGCAAGTAATGTTGAACACTAATAACGATAGCTAGCTATTATTATTGTTATTATTATTATTAGCTAGCAGTGGATAACATAACTAGCTCAGCCTAAATGGTATAAATCATGATAATGATGATACTAGAGTTGTGTAGCTGGAGTGTCTATGCTAAATTGTCATAAATTCCTTTTCTCTCCGACAGATTCCCACAAGGTCTCAGACACCAGGATGGGAAAATGCTTAACAAGAAAGAAAAAGATGGAGACACAGAAGGAGACCATGAGACCCTCTGTTTCATTTTAAATCGTTAATCTTTTGACATTTTATATTCTGACTTGTAACGTTAAAGTTAAAAAGGGTAGAAAAAGTCCCCCTGTTTATTTAAATTAGCTAGGCTACTCACTATACCAATGATAGGCTACAGATTTGAGTCACTGCGATTAAAATTGTTTCCTCAATGTATCTTTCTATTAAATTACATTTTGTTCTTACTATGTATTACATGTTTGAGGAGAGTGTGTGCTATAAATGTTTGCCACTCGTTAATATATAGGCAGGTTTCCACTTTTTTAAGGTATATTTTTCAGCAGTTATAAATGTTGGTAACTCATTTGTTAATGGTCAGATGATTGTCACTTTAAAATAGGGTATCATTGTAGCAGTTATAAATGTTCATAGGTCTGCCACTTTAAAATAAGGTATACTTGTAACAGTTTACATGTTGGTAAATCATTTATAGATGATTTGAGAGTTCACTCAGAGCTTAGATATACATATAGGCAGTATCACTACATTCATGAGAGTGTCTGCTAAATTAATAAAATGTCAAACGTAAAAAAAATGACGAATGGTGTGTATGAAGACCAAAACATTCAACGTTGTGAGAGGATACCTCCTCCACTGTTTCACCAACCAAAGGTATTACAGTTACAATTTCACATCAGAGACTTCACCATACTTTGGACTGTCACAGAGAAGTGGTAAGTGTGTTGAAAATCTCTGGTAAGGGTTAATATGTTAGGAATGATGACTGAATAATGTTCCGGATGTACATTTGGCCAGGGTTTTAAAGGTGGATCAAGACGCATGAAAACCAACCTTTCCTGTTCCTGGGACAGAGCACCAATTCATCACACCTAAAAGTGTGAAAATAATTATTGTTTCAGTGTGCAGCTATTGAAATTAAGGTGGCATGATGATACATAAGGGTTCATCTTAAAAGCATTTGTACGTGCATTTATACATTGTTAATAACTAGGTAAATATTGGCTCAGTTTTTGGCAAACACTGACCAGTTATTGCACTATTTTGACGCGATATAACCGTTTATTTACATATGATTAAATAATCGTTAATAGCGTAATTAAACCCTTACAAATGGAACCTTATTATAACGGGTTGGGTATTAGCCTGTATAGAGATCAAATCAACTAAAATGTATTTTTTACTTAGGCGGTATTAAGCTTGGGTCGGGCCCTACCTTGACCTTTGTTTCAATGTAGACAGACCTACCTTGGTTTGTATTTGAAAATGCTAGTGAGACAGGAGTGGTGTAACTGGTGTTGCTTGTTTTGGCAAGCGGGCGCGGCGTCCCATAAATACACGCACCGAATGATGATCATCTAAGGATATTTATTTAGACTAAACTATGTTGTAAAAAAGCCCAATCTGCTCCCTTCCACTCAACCTAACTTTCCCTCACAGTCCCCCTAGTTCCTCCCAGTCCTGTTATGGTGATATCGCACCATCTCAGCTGTCCATCACAGCGCTTTGGTTTCAGCCAATCAGTGTTCCCAAAAGCAACCTTTATTATTCAACCTTTATTTAACTAGGCAAGTCAGTTAAAAAAAAATCTTATTTACAATGGCGGACTAGGAACCACCATGTCCAGGGGCAGAACGACAGATTTTTACCTTGTCAGCTCAGGGATTCGATCTTGCAACCTTCCGGTTACTAGTCCAATGCTCTAACCACTAGTCCCTGCGCCCTAAACTGGTGTTTATTGCCGCGTTCAAACCCATTGGGAACTGCGAACTCTCTGACATCCGACTTCAGTGTGTTAAAAAAAACTGGGAAATCTGGAGAAAAAAAAACGAGCTTCGATTGGGAAAAATCGATTTGGATTCCAACTCGCGAACTCGGCTCCCCAACCTGAAAAACACTGACGTCATGATTTGACCTCGTAATTTTCCAAGTTTCCAGTTGTTTTAAACGCGACATTAGTCAACTAAAGAAGACAAGTATTGGCTGGTAACCAAGTGTTTATTAGGAAGATTGTACGTGCACATAGAAAGTGGGTTGTGGGGCCAACTGTTGGGGTTTTTATGCTGCTAAACGATGCTTAGTTACTAATAGTACTTATTTATTTTTTTATCTAACTAGGCAAGTCAGTACAGAACAAATGATTTACAATGATGGCCTACCAGGGAACAGGGGCAGAACGACAGATTTTTACCTTGTCAGCTTGGTTACTGACCCAAACATAGTACAATAGTACATAACAATAACAATAACACCTACTGTGCAAATACTCATGCAATTAAGGCAATGCTGGCACTTAGACAATATAAACAACATGCACAATCTAAAATACACAAACCTTAGCTGCAAGATAACATAGTACTGATACAATACAGTTACACATAAGTCATTTAGAGATGGTTATTTGTATAGCCTGTATGCGCACGCTACCGCTGCACTTTCATAGTTATTGCTACTGTTATGCCATGGTGAATTCTAGAACCTGCTGGAAGTCTCATAGATGGTCCTTTGAGTTCGCCAGCCTTGTCTCATAGACTAGTTGTAACATAGTAAACGTGAAACCGGGACACTCATATCAGTATGATATGTTAAGTTTGGTATGGTTACTTAAGACAGAAGGTTACTTAAGGCAAAAACAAAAGGAGGGTTGTATAAACCGAATGTCTAGCAACCCAAAGGTTGCGTGTTCAAATCTCATCATAGACAACTTTAGCACCTTTGCAACTACTTACTACCTGTAACAGTAGGTACTTTGCAACTACTTAGTTAGCTAACCTTAACACTTTAACCTAACTCCTAACCTTAACCCCTAGCCTAGCTAATGTTAGCATTAGCCACAACTAATTGGAATTCGTAACATATAATGCATTTTGCAAACTCGTAACTTATCTTACGAATTGTAATTTGTAACATATCATACAAAATGAATGATGGACATCCACATATTAGTACATAACATATGAAACGTAACATACCATACTAAATGAAAACGTGAATACATTTCTAAATACATGCTGTATGCTACAGTAGAAACGACAACATGATATACAGAAAATAAGGCACGTACTTTGATAGGAATGCACACATTATCATTGTTATTATTTGTTAGGAAAACAACAATGAAGGCAATGCGAGCGCCAGCCAGAAAATGTATCGGGGGAAACCGTTTGTGCAAGACTACGGAAATGTCTGCATACTTGATCTACGGAAACACTGGGAAAGTGCTTAGGCTCTCCTTGAAGAGACAAGTTTGTCCGACTCAGTAATGCCTCAAACATAAATTGTCTGCAACAGTGAAATGGGCTACTTCTATGAGAATTAATGAGGAGGCGGAACACACCTCAATTCAAACTGTTGTTAGAAAATAAAAGTTGTTAGAAAATAATTCAAAATGTACAGGTTGAAACATAACCTTCTAATTATCTGTAGGCTAACTGTCCTGATGCGTAACAATCACATTTTGTAACAGTGTGTGCATTCTGACATCACTTGGACACAACAACTCAGGCTGGGGCGACCATTAGAGATATTTGGATCGTGAAAGTACCAACAAACGGGTGTGATCGTTCTATAGTGGTCCCTGTTGTGTACGATCAAACCGGTGTGATTAGAACACTTGATTAGAACGCTTATTTAGAACGTCCATTTTTCGATTGACACAACAATCAGCATTTGAGCTGGCCACACTTTTTTTTCACAGAAACATTTTGCACAAACACAGTCCTTACAAAATTATATCCAGACTGTGACCAGGTTATTTTTGAATGTAAAGACATTCACAGAAGTAGCTACAGCATAACACAATCATCCAAACCCGGAAAATGTAGGCTACATTTGTCCTAGCGCTAACTGAGGAAAGATTGACTAACACAAGCGGTCATATTTTTATAATTCTCAGCTGACAGAAACTACAATATGAATTAGCTAATAGCAATTACTATATATAATTAATCACATCACGGGCGAGCTCACCATTGATCGAAATAATTGAGTAAAACACTTTCTAGAAATCAAAAGAAATCCGAGGATGGGTAGCTTGTATGCATGTTTAAGGGGGTGTGTCGTCTACGATCATCCACTTCCCTTCATTCACTTCCGTAAGTTTACCCAAAAGATGAGTGAACCATTCCTTCACCTCATTAAAACATCTTTGGTCTGACAGATTACGTGACACCCAGAATGCATTGTATAATGTCATCAAACATGGCACCACACATAGCTGGCAAATATCATTATCATCAGTACAACCTTCAAAAGTATTTTACACATGTAACCGATGTGAAATGGCTAGTTAGTTAGCGGTGGTGTGCTCTAATAGCGTTTCAATCAGCGATTTCACTCGCTCTGAGACCTGAAGTGGTTGTTCCCCTGGCGTTGCAAGGGCCGTGGCTTTTGTGGCGCGATGGGTAATGATGCTTCGGTGGGTGTCAGTTGTTGATGTGTGCAAGGGTCCCTGGTTCGAGCCCAGGTTGGGGCGAAGAGAGGGACGGAACCTACACTGTTACACACACATCATAGGTGTCCATTACAATAGATGCAATAATCGGAATGCCTTATTTGGCACAACTACTTGAAAACTGTAAATACATTATGCTACATACATACATACATACATACATACATACATGCATGCATACATACTCTATGTGCCTACACTAGAAACGACAACACAATATACAGAAAATAAGGAACTTACTTTGATAGGAACGCACACATGTCTAAAGTTATCATTTGTAAGGAAAACAACAAGGAAGGCAAAGCGAGCGCCAGCAAGAACATTTTCCAATTCTTGCAAGACTGCGCAAATATATGCATACTTGATCTGCGCAAACATGAGTGAAGTGCAGTGGGTTTGCGGTTACCAGCATATATTCCTGTTGATAGATATGCCCCCGGTTATTACACAATGAGACGCAAAGAAATGTCGCTTATTAACAGTTTAAAGTTACATTGTATCAACAACCTGCGGCCTACTCAAGTTTTTCACTACTGCAGATTGTTTGTGGACTGAGAGTGATTTGGAAAGTACGCTGGTCACCGTCGATAGATATCCAGCAGGTGCGCGCTGTGTTCTATGCTGAGGGTTGTTTTCCTAATATCTTTATCCATTGAATATATGTGATTTTAGGCTATGACCGGTTATTGTGAAATGTATAATGTATTTGTTATTGGTATATTAGCTTTTGAGAAATAATGATTCTAGATTAAATTCCTGTTCAGTTAGGCGCTATGCCTAGTTTGGAGTCAGTGGTGTGTATTCATGGATGCCAAGGGAAGCCAGGCTTCTCCAAATATTTGACCAATAAAAAATGTCAATGATAAAATAATGTATCTTTCGTTTCTCTGTGTTTTCATAATTTCCCTTTAATTTGCAAGTGGCTGAATCTCACCAGAGAAATCATCCGAATGAGGGAAACAGCGCCCCTCTGTCTCAGTAAGTGTAGCACATGTATCTTACGCTGTCTGAAACAAAAGAGCATGACATGTTGCCGCTGTAGCATTTGATTGATTGATGCCAAAAAGCATTTGGCCTCCCTTGATAAAAAAAGTAAAAAATGAGTCAATCAGTATTGAGCTGAGCTCAACTGTGGGTTGTCCTGGCACAGCAAAATGCCCACGCAAAGGGTAGGCCAGTTTGGATTTGGCTTCCAGCCAATCAAATCACATCCAATGCAAAATGTAATTCTCATAAAAACGTGTCTGTTTCTGGTCTACTGAAATCTTTGAAATTGTTGCATGCTGCGTTTATATGTTTGTTCAATGTAGCTAGCTAACTTAACTGGTTCATTGTTGCCCATGTGAGGAAGTTAGGCTAGCAAGCATTTCAGTCTATGACAACAAAAACTAAAAGAAATACTGTATGACAGAGCCAAAGCCAACACTTCATTTGGCCACTTTTCCTTCCAGTTCTCTGCTGCCAATGACTGGAACGAATTGCAAAAATCAATGAAGCTGGAGTTTTATATCTCCCTCTCAAACTTTAAGCATCAGCTGTCAGAGCAGTTTACCAATCACTGTACCTGTACACAGCCAATCTGTAAATAGCACACCCAACTACCTCATCCCCATATTATTACTTACCCTCTTGCTCTTTTGCACTGCTCTTTTACCCTGACAGTAGGGTTCACTATTTACTGGTAGTAATAATGTTAGCATATTCATGGAGGTAAATACATTGAATGAATATGGTCAGGCTATGCAGGACTTCCAGTGTTAGATATGGATGTGAATAGATTGTTTTTACACCGCCTGCTGGTAAGTATTGGTACTGCACTCTTCCACACTAGTTCAACATTCTTGCCTGTCTACATCATGGTTTTCCCAAAATATCAGTGAAAGTTATACTAAATCAGTAAAAGCAATGTGAACTATTCAGTTTCAAAATGCACTTACTGCACTTATGTATTATGAGATCCAACTTGGGCTGATCTATATAAAATGATGCATGTGAATAATTATGACACTTCTCCATCACTCCCTTATGAAGGCACATGGAGTTAGTGTTTGAGCATACATTGAGGTGTTTAATAAAGCTGACACCCCAGTATCTCTACTTGCACATCATCATCTGCACATTATCATCTGCACATCTATCACTCCAGTGTTAATGCTAAATTGTAAATATTTCGCCTCCATGGCCTCTGTATTGCCTACCTCCCTACTCTTCTACATTTGCACACACTGTACATAGATCTTTCTGTTGTGTTATTGACCATACGTTTGTTTATGTGTAACTCTGTGTTGTTGTTTGTGTCTCACTGCTTTGCTTTATCTTGGCCAGGATGCAGTTGTAAATGAGAACTTGTTCTCAACTGGCCTACCTGGTTCAATAAAGGTGAAATAAACAAATTAAAAAAGAGCCATATACTGTTTTGCCAACATGAAGGAGAGGAGGACGGCATTGGGGTTCAACTAACTAGTCTACAAGTAGGTTGAGTCCCAAAATCATTTTTATACACACACACACACACACACACACACACACACACACACACACACACACACACACACACACACACACCACACACACACACACACACACACACACACACAGAGAGAGAGAGAATTCAATACCGTGGACAGTCGCATGATATTTAGCAACATTGATTTGACTAAATTGTTTCAGGTATCTTCAAGTTTGTTTTCACGGTATTAAACAAAGCATGTAGCCTTGTTGATATGATGATTTAAATGTTTAACTTGAACTGGTGCTGGAATAGCTCAGGCAGTGTTGTTGTCTTTCTGCTGATTGAGGTAACTCCTGGGTTTTAAATCAGTAGTTGAGGCAGTGTCTGTTGTCTTTCTGCTGATTGAGGTAACTCCTGGGTTTTAAATCAGTAGTTGAGGCAGTGTCTGTTGTCTTTCTGCTGATTGAGGTAACTCCTGGGTTTTAAATCAGTAGTTGAGGCAGTGTTGTTGTCTTTCTGCTGATTGAGGTAACTCCTGGGTTTTAAATCAGTAGTTGAGGCAGTGCTGTTGTCTTTCTGCTGATTGAGGTAACTCCTGGGTTTTAAATCAGTAGTTGAGGCAGTGTTGTTGTCTTTCTGCTGATTGAGGTAACTCCTGGGTTTTAAATCAGTAGTTGAGGCAGTGTTGTTGTCTTTCTGCTGATTGAGGTAACTCCTGGGTTTTAAATCAGTAGTTGAGGCAGTGTTGTTGTCTTTCTGCTGATTGAGGTATCACCTGGGTTTTAAACCAGTAGTTGAGGCAGTGCTGTTGTCTTTCTGCTGATTGAGGTAACTCCTGGGTTTTAAACCAGTAGTTGAGGCAGTGCTGTTGTCTTTCTGCTGATTGAGGTAACTCCTGGGTTTTAAACCAGTAGTTGAGGCAGTGTTATTGTCTTTCTGCTGATTGAGGTAACTCCTGGGTTTTATATCAGTAGTTGAGGCAGTGTTATTGTCTTTCTGCTGATTGAGGTAACTCCTGGGTTTTAAACCAGTAGTTGAGGCAGTGCTGTTGTCTTTCTGCTGATTGAGGTAACTCCTGGGTTTTATATCAGTAGTTGAGGCAGTGTTATTGTCTTTCTGCTGATTGAGGTAACTCCTGGGTTTTAAATCAGTAGTTGAGGCAGTGTTATTGTCTTTCTGCTGATTGAGGTAACTCCTGGGTTTTATATCAGTAGTTGACCATGTAGCAGGTCATTACTGTTTGTTACATGCAATATTTACTTTGTGGACTTTGTGATGAAACCAACGTATGTGTAGTTGAATTTATTCCGCCACTGTGTGACTGTAGTGTTTTTGTTGTCTCTGCCTTATTGTATATCACGGTGGCGTATGAAGAAATGGGTTATAAAGCAAACAACACAATTATCACCACAGGTTGTAATATGGCTTTTTTTACTGACTTGGCTTGGCTTCCCAACTGATATTTACCCATGCACCACCACTGTTTGGAGGCGATCTGCAGAAACCAGTCATAGCTTCAGTTATTGGCTATGTAGATTAGGCCTATTGTCAGTTATTTTAGTCTACATCCTAGGACAGAGTTCTGAACAGTTTGTAAATAGGCCTACTCATGGATCCAGCTCACCTTCTAGCCCAAAACCTGTAAATAAACAGCATTTTGCACTTGATTCCATCTGACTCCTTATGATTCACACACCCCTGACAGTAGGGTCCACTATTTACTGGTAGTAATAATGTTAGCATATTCATGGAGGTAAATACATTGAATGAATATGGTCAGGATATGCAGGACTTCCAGTGTTAGATATGGATGTGAATAGATTGTTTTTACACCACCTGCTGGTAAGTATTGGTACTGCACTCTTCCACACTAGTTCAACATTCTTGCCTGTCTACATCATGGTTTTCCCAAAATATCAGTGAAAGTTATACTAAATCAGTAAAAGCAATGTGAACTATTCAGTTTCAAAATGCACTTACTGCACTTATGTATTATGAGATCCAACTTGGGCTGATCTATATTAAATGATGCATGTGAATAATTATGACACTTCTCCATCACTCCCTTATGAAGGCACATGGAGTTAGTGTTTGAGCATACATTGAGGTGTTTAATAAAGCTGACAGTCTCTATTGTTTGGGACATCACAGGTGGACAAAATCTAGGTAAGAAAGTTGTTCACTTAATTTACAGAATAAGTGAGAGAACCTAAAATAGACAGTAGAAGCCAATAGTTTTACTTTAGTGAATGTAGAACACACATTTTTACAACAATCTCTAGCATGGTATCTTTATCATTCAAGGGAAATAAAATGCAGATTAACTTAAAATTCTCTCTTGATTTTGTTTCATTCATGGCAACAAAGTCCAGCTTGTGCCGCCAAACGGTTTGAGCATCCAAACCGCAAACAGCTTCTTGAAGTGAACTATTAACTACAAACAATTACCAAATACATAGTTCTGTTTATAAAAGCCATACAGCAAAGCAGTGTACTCTTGCACAGCAAAGTGAAGAAAGTTCTTGCAACAAAGTTCTGTTGTCTCCTATAATCCTGTTCTTTCACATTCAATAGTTGTGCAGGTTTTTACACAGCACATAGCCCAAAAGAGCAAGTGTATCACTTTACGTTCTCTATACATTCCTTGTGTGAATCTTATTTCAGGGGAGGGCAGAGTGGAAAAGACTAACCAGTCTCTTATGTTCTGTAATGTTTGTCAGCTTCTTTAGCTGTAGTGGCGTTAGTTTGGAGCTATGTGAGGCTTTTCTTGATTTATAACATGAGTAATTCTTTGGGATAAGGCTATTTTCTAACCGTGCATATAAAGAGTGAAGCTAGAAAAATTCCCTGATATCCTATCAAGTGCTAAAGTGTGCATGTCATTTGTAATGAAGCTATGAAAAAAAAGACTGCTAAAGTCTTGTTAGAATAGTGTAATGGTATTATTGCTGTTCTGTAACCTGACATGTGTTCAAATGGATATTAAATAAGTTATGCTGTGTTTCTTATGCATGTCTAAAATAATTCTGAATTGATCAAGACTGAGGAAAATAATTTGTTCAAAAAGGTAGACATTGATAAAATTTTATGTGCAACTGGCTATCCAGCTCCCTGACTATATGGGACATGCAATAACATTTCATAGTAGATTGGACCCTTTAAGTGACGTTTTTTAAGGGTCCGCATCTGGGCAGAGTATGAGTTGGAAACTGCATAGATCACTATTGGCTTATTGCCAACTGCTATGGATCAAATGAAGGGGTGGAGACAGGCGTGGAGGAGAAACACACAAGGCAAAATATAGCAAATGTAAAGAGATACTCCTTTTGTACAGCAAACTTCTCATACAAATGTGTGCAATCCAGCAGTGTCAGATCAAGTCTATTCTGTTGCATTGTCTCTACTATGTATTAGCTGCTGAATTCTCTGACACTTTACCACTGTGGGGATGGGGTATAATGCAAGCCAAGGCCACATGTAACAGACAATGACATACATGCTTGCATGGTCTGATATGCACACACAGGCAAATATACAACAGTGAAACAGAAAATGGCTGCTGCCACTCACCAGTACTACACCCTTCTTATGGGATCATGATTTCAGGGTTGTTCATTTCCTACTAGTGATGGGCCTCAAACATAGGGTATTTTGCTGTGCCAATTTATAAAACTGATTAATCTTATACATAATCATGACTGAGGATTACATTTAGGCTATGCTATTTACAATGTTTGCAACTTAATTTACTCATAAGTGTGAACAATTTCACCAGAGAGTGATCCATCAATGGATCGTTTAATTAACCATAAATGGGTCGTTCCACCAATTCGGTGCCTTTTGAGAAGTATTAACTTGGTAAAAAAAACTTTAGATTCCACCTACTTTTACATTCTGTCATAACGAGCATATGTTCAACTTCATAAACTAGTTTTCTCATCTCAAGAGGTTAAATAAAAAAATGAAGTGTGGGAAATACGGCTGCTGAGGGTGCTGCAGCAACCCTGAAAAATCGGAATAAAACAAAAAACAAATCAGCCATAAATCCCCCTTTGACAGGGGGAATGGAAGCTTGTTGTGTGCAACAGAAAGTGGCAATTGAATGCAAGCTTCACACATTTTTTAAAAAGTAAAAAATTCTAGCCTGTCTATCTATGAGTAACAAGGTTGACGTATAATGTTCAACTCACTCAGTTTTCCACCACAAAACACCAGAAAATTGCCAAAAAGAGTAGAACCAGCTCACCTGCTTTTACTGTATGATTTGACCATTAGATGTTCAATATTTATTTTGAAAAAATATATATTTAAAAAGGAATAGTTTCACCATATTAAAACGAGAGTTCAGTTCAAGTAACTGGTTTCACCTTAAAATGAGGGACAGATGTAAACTAATCATTATCACATGAAATAAATAATGTCCAGAAATAACTTTGTCAAAGCAACAAAATAACTACGGCTTTACAATGATGGTGAAACTTGGAGAGATTTTGCAATTAAGTGGGTTAAAATCTTCCTTGAAGTGACACGGGACATGTCAAAATGCAGATTTTGGGCACTTTAGAAAGCTTTTATTCATATTAAAAATTATATTAGTGTACAAAACGCTTTCCATGACAGACTGACCAGCTTAATACAGGTGAAAGATATGATCCCTTATTGATGTCACTTGTTAAATCCACTTCAATCAGTGTAGATGAAGGGGAGGAGACATGTTATTAAATAATGATTTTTAAGCCTTGAGACAATTGAGACATGGATTGTGTATCATTGCCATTCAGAGGGTGAATGGGTAAGACAAAATATTTAAGTGCCTTTAAACGGGGTATGGTAGTAGGTGCTAGGCGCACCGGTTTGTGTCAAGAACTGCAACTCTGCTGGGTTTTTCACGCTCAACAGTTTTCTGTGTGTATCAAGAATGGTCCACCACCCAAAGGACATCCAGCCAACTTGACACAAATGTGGGAAGCATTGGAATCAACATGGGCCAGCATCCCTCTGGAGTCCATGCACCGACAAATTGAGGCAGTTCTGATGGCAAAAGGGGAGAGGGGGTGCAACTCAATATTAGGAAGGTGTTCTTAATGTTTTGTACACTCAGTGTATATTAAAGTGCACTTAATTTAACACAACAGGCTTTTAAAATGCAATATTGGTGCACAATTTCTACTTCAAATATCAAAGTGACGCAAAAGGCACTCTTTTCGTGGAGCGACCCAAATAGGTTTATTGGCATGGTTCATGAAATGGCATGTCTTTCAATCGAGCAAAGCACAATCACAATGGATGGTTTTTCAATGCTGAGATGGGACCTTGGGTTTGAAAGTTGGCAGTGTATTCAGCAGCTACAGGTAAATAGCCTAACCCTAAACCATATTTTCCTCAGCGTTGAGATTATCCTTCACAACATAAGATATAGTGGAACTTTAACCTTACATCACTGTTATTACAATTTCTTAAGGACAGACATTCACCACTATTAAAGGGAAAACAACCCAAAAAACTACTCTCTGGAAAGAAAACCACTTTGATTATAACGGTAGTAATTCAATTTTGAAGAAAGTACAGTATAATTAACAAAATAGTAAATATTAACCAGTGAATAATCTACTTAATAAGGATCTCGCCCTGTAAACATGGCAGTAATCCACAAAAATATACCTTTTTCTTGAATCTGGTGATGGTACAATACATACGTACTTACACCAAGGTGATATATATATATATATATTAAAGTTGCTATTTACATAACAAAAGAAAGTGTTTGGCTCAAATGTTTAATTTAACAAACAGAACAGCAAGTGTTCATGGCTTGAGATATTGATTCAAGATCTGGCTTGCATGTCTTTATAATGTTTGTAACAAAGCACAGTAAAAACAAAACTAAAATGAACAATTGTTTTTGAGAGAATTGCTAGGAAACCATAGCTACAAATTAACAGAAAGAAACATACAGTACAGCTTTGGCTTACATTACCAATGAATTGTTGGAGCAATGAGAAGATTTCTTGCTATTACCATGTTACCAGTTCAACTGGACAATTTCCCATAATGTTAATGTCCCATATATCAGATTATAAAATGAATGTTATTATTGCAATATACTATTTCCTATTTCTTTTAGAACTAAACACATGACTCTGAGCCATGTCCTTCCCATACAGGATAGCTTTTCCTGTCTCAAACCACACAAGGGAAACTTCTTTCAAATGAAAAACAACAACTCTTTTTAGTCTCTGAGGTCGAAATTGTTTTAAAATTTGATTTCACATCTATTGATTTAATAAGTTAATAGAAGAGACAAATTGAGACAAAGTTGTATGAGATTAAAGTCGTATGAGGTTATACCATGTAGTGAAACATGAGCTCTAACAGTGGACGCCACAAGCAGGGGCCCTCAGCCAGCAGCCAACACTGACTTTTTGGATTGTTTGTCATTTGCAACCACAACAGCAAAAACAGCAACTACAAGTGCCAGACTAGACCAGTGACTACAATAATCTAGATTCGTTTTTTTCTTCTTTTTTTTCCTTTGAACATCAGACTCCTGCAAACATCTAATTCGCACCCAGTACCTGATAACATCTGTTTGTGTACATAATTCAGTCCAACTACTTGAATGTTTTTCTTATTAATGTGAGACGTATTTAATTTATTTGCCATTCTCCTTCTTACAAAATGAAATGGAGTTAAATAATAATATTATAATGATAATTATAAGGACCTTTCCTACCCCATCCATCTCTCCCCCAAGTCTACCCTCTCCCTCCCTCCATCTGACTAGCTGGTGACTGGAGGCCTGACTGAGTGACTCTATGTCACCCAGGTGTCCATGCGCATGCGCTTGACAGAGGGGCTCTCCCTGTTGTCCTCGGTGCCGGCTGGGGGTCTGCCCAGTCCCATGGACGAGGAGTGGAAGTCCGGCCGGTGGTCTTCGCGGTCGCTGCCATCGTACGAGCTGCAGGAGGAGCTGAGGCTGTCCACTGGCGAGCGGCCCAGGTCCTGCCGGCTGGACGCCTGCTGCTGCTGCTGCTGCTGCTGCTGGGGGAAGCCAGAGGAGGTGACGCGCTCCCGCGGTGGGGAGATGGGCTCTGACTTGATGTTGATGTTCTGGCTGGTGTTGATAGAGAGGTTGGAGCCCTGAGGTAGGTGACCACCACCCCTGTAGAGAGGAACAGCACGGGGTCAGTGGCCATTTGGATAGTAACATAGATCAGGTGCTTGGAGTGGTGTTTGGAAAATGAACATTTGAAAGAGTCCAACCTATGTACTTTGAACGTGTATATAATGTGTGCACTGAATATTCTATTAATGCGTGGGTGTCTATGTGTTTGTGTGTGTGTTTGCTAGTGTGTTACTCACACCAAAGAGCTGAGAGCTGCCTGGCCCAGTTGATGTTGTTGCCATGCCGACATGGAGCCCAAAGAGAGCCCTGGAGAGCCGAAGCCCTGTAGGGAGGAGATCTCTGCACTGCTCAGGGAGTACTCTGCAACAACAACAGCACCAGAGAACAGTGAGTTACACACACTCCCCCTCCCACTGCTACTGCAGCAACACCTCTCACCACAGGAGACCAGACCAATCAGTATGAGCCAGGCAGGCAGCGCCGAGGCAGCCGTGGCAGGGGACAGAGGGGTAGACTCACCGGTGTTGTAGCCGGTGGGCATGCCTGAGTAGACCAGGCCTTGGGGGGGCAGACTGGGGGTGGTGACAGACACTACTGGGGTGGCCAGTAGCTGGGACTGGGAGCTGCTTATCCTGTGGGTGTTCTGTAAACAGTACAAAGAAAACAGGTTTAATGAACAAAACAACCCTGTAGGGTGCTGTAAAGGCTTACTGTGGTGAACCCAAAGTGCAAGATGGTAAATTGATATAGCTAAAAACATGTTATGTTATGTATATATTAGCTGCACAGCATTTTTTTAAAGTCATAATATGATAAGACTATAATAACTTAGCAATGAAAAATGTGTTGCAATACTACTTCCCACCAAGCAGTAGCACTGTAGCTTCATGTCACATGTAGCTACAATCCAGATAACGTATTGAGCCGTGTTTGTATTATATGATGGCTGTTTGACAAAATGTGTAATAAGAAAAAAACTATATCCCATAAAGACTTAAAAACAGTTTTTGTCCAATATTGATAAATTGAATGTTGTTTGTGGGTAAATCTGTAAACAGATTATGGATCATCAGAAACAGGAATAAAGTTCTGAAATAGAATACCGTTTTACCATACACAATAGTGGGAATTTGTGCTGACATGCACTCGTTGTTGTATTCAGATTTCCTTACAAGCTAAGGCAAATGCTCTTCAGCACTCAAATTGTTTATAGACTGTGAATAAAGAAAATGGTTAATTCAATGACTACCAAAGATGTCTAAAAAAAAAAAACAGATGTCTTACTACTACTGCCAGAATGAGAGACAGGTCCTTAATTTTTTATAACATATAGCAGCTACTACATAACTCCTAAAAAACCGCAATCCTGGGTGCAGTGGCTGCATGCTGTCCCAAGCACACAGTCACACAACACAGTGCCTTCATGCAGCAGCAACAGGACCACACAAGCTCCCAGAATGCCAATCATGGTAGGCACTCATTAGGACCACACACTCACTGGTCAAATGTTGGCTCATTTATCCATCTATGGATGATTTAGTCAAATCTTCTGAGAATATAGTATTCTGTTCATTATGTACCCTCTAATATAAACGTTTAATGCTACACTTGTTTGTTCTGATGTGAAAGTGAGACTATTTTGCTAGCAGCTAACAGAGGTAAAATGGCAGAGTTAGCATGAGCTGCAGGACTGTTTGTGATCTGGGTGGGAATAACATCAAGAGACACCTTTTACTGCATCAATCTAGGAAACACATACAGCATGTCATATCATATGATTACTGATCTGAGCAGCTCTGGTGTGGCAATTTGTAATATAGTGCAGTTGAGGGTTTCATTTGAGGAAATATTGCATCATGACAGTTTGATAACTTCCTTGGAAATATCTGCTGCTCCTACTCTCTCCAACCAGATGACATCGTTCAAAAACAAGCTTCTAAGAATTACATAATCCACAATGAAACAATTATACTGTTGAAGTCAGAAGTTTACATGCACCTTAGCCCAATACATTTAAACTCCAATTTTCACAATTCCTGATATTTAATCCTAGGTTTGGATGGTGTTCTTTGGCTTGCAAGCCTCCCCCTTTTTCCTCCAAACATAATGATGGTCATTATGGCCAAACAGTTCTATTTTTGTTTCATCAGACCAGAGGACGTTTCTCCAAAAAGTACGATCTTTGTCCCCATGTGCAGTTGCAAACCGTAGTCTAACTTTTTTCTGGTGGTTTTGAAGCAGTGGCTTCTTCCTTGCTGAGCAGCCTTTCAGGTTATGTCGATATAGGACTCGTTTTACTGTGGATATACCGTAATTTCTGGACTATTAAGCGCACCTGAATATAAGCCGCACCCACTGAATTACATTTTTTATTTTATTTTGAACATAAATAAGCCGCACATGTCTATAAGCCGCAGGTGCCTACCGGTACATTGAAACAAATTAACTTTACACAGGCTTTAACGAAACATGGCTTGTAACAAAAATAAATAGGCTTTAACGAAACATGGCTTGTAACAAAAATAAATAGGCTTTAACGAAACACGGCTTGTAACAAAAAATTAGCAGTAAGCTTTAGTTGTCTTTTTGCACTGAGTCAATTCCTCACGCTGCTGTTTCCAACGTCTTATCATCGACTCATTAATAAGACCAAGCTCCCGTGCAGCAGCTCTATTTCCTTTTCCAACAGCCAGATCAATCGCCTTCAACTTGAAAGCTGCATCATATGCATTTCTCCGTGTCTTTGCCATGACGAGGGTGACAAAATGACTACCGTAATCAGAATGATGGGAAGTTTGAGAGCGCTCGATTTAATCTAAACAGTAAACAAAAAAGTTGTTTGACCTTAACCCGTTCGGCAATTTCATTGGTCTAATGAAAGCTTCATGCCGCCAAAAAACTGAGCACGTCACAGAATGTGTTTTTTTTGAAAAAAAAAAATTGAAAGCGGGAAAAATCCATATATTAGCCGCGTCATTGTTTAAGCCGCGAGGTTCAAAGCCTGGGAAAAAAGTTGCGGCTTATAGTCCGGAATTTACGGTAGATACTTTTGTACGTGTTTCCTCCAGCATCTTCACAAGGTCCTTTGCTGTTGTTCTGGGATTGATTTGCACTTTTCACACCAAAGTACGTTCATCTCTAGGAGAGAGAGCGTGTCTCCTTCCTGAGCGGTATGACGGCTGCGTGGTCCCATGGTGTTTATACTTCCGTACAATTGTTTGTATAGATGAACATGGTACTTTCAGGCATTTGGAAATTGCTCCCAATGATGAACCAGACTTTTGGAGGTCTACAATCTTTTTCTGAGGTCTTGGCTGATGTCTTTTGATTTTCCCATGATGTCAAGCAAAGAGGCACCGAGTTTGAAGGTAGGCCTTGAAATACATCCACAGGTACACCTCCAATTGACTCAAATGATGTCAATTAGCCTATCAGAAGCTTCTAAAGCCATGACATCATTTTGGGCAATTTTCCATGCTGTTTAAAGGCACAGTCAACTTAGTGTATGTAAACTTCTGACCCACTGGAATTGGGATACAGTGAATTATAAGTGAAATAATCTGTCTGTAAACAATTGTTAGAAAAATTACTTGTGTCATGCACAAAGTAGATGTCCTAACCGACTTGCCAAAACTATAGTTTGTTAACAAGAAATTTGTGGAGTGGTTGAAAAGTGAGTTTTAATGACTCCAACCTAAGTGTATTTAAACTTTCGACTTCACCTGTATGTAACGATGTGTGTCCAAACTACTTTCTTGAAGTAACAAGACGCAGGAGTGATAATGATCTGTCTAATAGTTCTAGTGAATGTGTGCATCGTGTGCTCACTCACAAACAAACAGAAACATTCAAGCATTCCCTGAACAACACATGGGAGTGGCGGTGCTCAGCACATTAGACAGGTTCAGGCATCTTGCCAGGTTCATGACATGCAGTGAAACACTGACGCTGCTCTTCATTTCTCAATTTAGTCTTTATAAAAAGAAAATCCATTCAATCAAATAAATTCAATAAACTCAGTTCAAGGTATTCAAATCTACAGTTCAAGAACAGCCTTCACTCCTGAACATGTTATTACTTATCTATTTGCCTCGTTGTTGTTACGATGAAATTGAAAGTGTGTTCATTCAGCCATTTTTCTCAAAACTCACCAAATCTATTTCCTCCTCCTCCGACTGCTCTCAACAGAAGAGAAGAAGAGAGGCAGGGTTACAAGAGAAGGTCAGGATGGCTTCTACAGTCACCCTTTTGATGTTGAAAACCAAAGTCCTAATTGCCTGATTGTATTCCACGAGTAAAAGTCATCTAGACGTGCCTGCCCTCTAGACTTAAATATTCACTCTGTCCTCTGCTATTCAGGTTACCTTGCAAAACCTTCTTTGTCAAATGCAATGTCTTTGTCAAAGGCAGTACTGTACAATGCTTTGGATAAAAGTGCCTGCTAAATGACCATGTTATAACACTTTAGCTTGGGTTTGTGACCATTTCAGAGTAAGACCTATCATTTTGGACCCATAACTATTTGCTACTCAGAAGGTTACTGGTGTAAAACCAAAATGGGTCAACTTTAGAGTCAATTATTAAAGACACTCTAGCAAGAATGGTTTAAGTCAGCAAACACACTTAATGACTTGGACTCACATTGAATAAGTGCTTAACCTCTCATGCATCCATCTAATTACATCATCAATCCTGAGGCTATAGCTTGACTCATTTGGAAGGCTCTCCACTTACTTTAAATAAAACTGAGTTCAAGAAACTAAAACTGACTAGTTAGGTCAACTCAATGCAAACTGTAATGTCATCAAATATTTGTAGCTATCTATAAAGTAGAGTAGTCAATGATGTACAAGTCAATGTAATTCATTGATACCTGCATACTGTGCATTTTTGTTTCACCTAGGAGATTATAGGAGTCTCTGTATGTGAGGCCTACTGTTCTGCTAGACAAGAGGCTAACTAGAAGCCCCTCTTCCTTCTTCCCTGTGCTGAGGGACTGACTGTGCCCTGGCCAGGACTGTCTTAATAATACCCACACTCAATCAATAGCGGCAGGAAGACACGACAAGGGCGACAAGATATTATCTGGCTCACACTCTGGGCCCCTGATTAAGCCTTCATCCCCACTCTGTCACACTGAGATGTGATTAATTTAATACCATTATGGCCTAATGGCAGGCTGTCTGAAGACCTGCCAGCCCACAACGCTGCCTTAACCCATCTGGAACGCTGCGTTTACACTGACAGAGCAGAGCTGAGCAGGCCCTCCCTTTTGTCTCAATACTACTGACACATTCAGGACTTCTAGAATCTCTCTGTCTGAAACATTGTAATCCTGCTCAATAGTTCTAATAACGAACACTAAGGCTGCATTTAGACAGGCAGCCCAAATATGATCCTTATTTCACTAATTGGTCTTTTGACCAATCAGATCAGCTCTGAAAAAGATCTGATGTGAAAAGATCTGATGTGATTGGTCAAAAGACCAATTAGTGGAAAAAATATCAGAATTGGGCCGCCTGTCTAAACGCAGCCATAATTGGTTTGTCCTTGTGATGTGTGAAT
Source organism: Salmo salar (assembly GCF_965601325.2). Lineage (NCBI taxonomy): Eukaryota > Metazoa > Chordata > Actinopteri > Salmoniformes > Salmonidae > Salmo > Salmo salar. Next base: position 91,093,304 of record NC_138300.1, on the reverse strand, counting down.
CTCTGTGTTGTGGAAGCTACTCTGAGAACATAGTTTACCAAGCTACCAATTACTTCACACTGAAAGAAGTTAAGCTACACTAATGCCACCCCTACGGAAAAAAAGTTTAACTAAAAATGTAGTGTGTAGTTCCAGTAGTTAGCTACACCGCTACATGTAAAAACAGTAATTAACTACTGAAAACACTACCTAGATTTGAATTTAGTTCAACTACCACCAAGCTACTGCAAATGTAGTTAAATGACTAGTTTAACTATATGTAGTTCACTACTCCCCAACATGGGAAGCTCTGAGGTTTGGTTTGGTTTGGGAGCCCTACCACTTCCAGATGTTGGCATGGTAACACACACATGTTGATCCGTTGCTCCAGACTGGTAGATGTATCAGGGGTACCCACGCCATGGTAACCCCAGGTATATTTACCATACCAGTGTCTAGGAGGAACACCCATTGCTGAGAGCTCCAGCAACATGTACTGTAGGTTGGAAAGAGTCAATGACTGGGTAATGTCTGAAAGCTTTTCTTCCCATTTAGATTTATGGCCATGGCAGTGTAGTGCAGCCTCATATGCTCAATGTGGTCAGAGCTCTCTGCACATTCATTATCAGAATTAGAGAGGGCCTCTAATTTCAATATTTATAATTGAGTAACTGTTAAGGCACCTGGGGCCTCATTTATAAACGTTGTGTATGCACAGAATATGCTCCAAAACACGCAAAAGTTGGCATTTAGAAGAACGTAACTTGACTTGAGAATGTGCTTATCATCCCGCAATCTTTAGACCATGCGTAGGACTACACAGTTTCTAGAGGTTGAAGTATTGCATTGCAAGAAGGCAAAACTACCCTATAGTAGCCTTGTGCAAATGGGGAATATACTGTATGATGACACTCTTATTCATAACAAAAATCCGAAGCGCAGTTTAACTTAATGGTAGAACAGACGGCTCACCTTTTCCATTGACGTTTGATGTCTGAATACTGTAATGTGAAATTTCTTGAGTAGACAGTATTTCATTTATATACATCATAACCATTGCAGCATACATTCCTCACTTTCTCTGGCCATGATGAGTTCATAATACCGAAGTAGCCGTACAACAAATGACTATGCGCATCTCTCATATAATTGGGCCTATTAGATAGGCTATTATAATTTCAATCGTTTTTACTCTATGCATCTGAAAGGGAGCGCAGTTTATAACTTACAGTAGAATTGAAGAGGTGAACAGACAGTTGAAATGTGTAGACTACCACTGTAAGTAGGCCTATTGTAGTTCACATTTCTTCCCGAATAGACAATGTTTCAGAATTCACGGGCAGCGCATATTTAGGTTCGGGAAAAAGTAAATGCAAAACAGTATTGAGTTCAAAAGATCTGTTTATAGGTCCACAACAATTTTCAATTGTTTCAGAAATGGTCAGATACAGCAAATGTCACTGCAAAAGAAAACATTCTGCCAACACCTCCAAAAACATTTGATCACGTTGGCCATTGCTATTTCTTTTAGATACTCTCTTGGCCTAATTCCAATACTTCCAAAGTATGCAGCAAATAAGGGCGTTATTGTCACCATAACAGGTTAATAATGGTCATTTTTAGGCGGCGTTATAATGCTCTAACACACCTGCACAGTTTTACGATAGGTCTGATTTACCGTATAGCGGGAAGAGTGTATGTTTGGCGTGCGCCAAGTTTAGAAATCACAATATTTTTGTAAAATGTACGCAACGGTTATAAATGTGGCCCCTGGGCTTCAGAGGTACAGTATAGCCTAGCTAGCAGCTGTGCTGTTTGTGTTCTTGTCACCGTCCAGAGTCTAGCTCCTGTAGGTGATCAAATAAAAATGCAGCATGAGAACGAATGCCGCTCGCTGATTGCTGTTGATGTAATAAGTGAATCTAGGCTGCAAGTAAACCTGTCCCACCAGGAATGAAGCACGAGGTCCTCAGACAGCACTGATATCCTCAAGTGAGGAGGACCATTTCTCCTGCTCCAAAACATTTCCAACATTGCACACTATACCACAATAATACCATCACAATCCTGTGAGGGGAAATAAAACTCCCTCTGTTGCACACATGTGAGGGACAAAGAAGCCAAAATCGGTGCAGCCCCGAGGTAGATACACGCAGTGTTCTACCAGTCTGCTCAAGTGCAGTGAGGAGTGGGGACTGTAGGCTACTCACCAGTGGGGGCATCATGCCTTTGCTGGACGGGGGGATCAGCACTCTCAGGTCTGGCTTGCGGTTGCCCATTCCCATGTTCCCTCCAGGGGGCGGTGGAGACTTGGTGGGCATGACTTTCCCCAGGCTGTTCCCGCTGGTTGCGCCCAGGAGTCCCGGAGAGCCCCTAGGGTTGACAAAGCCGTTCCCTGCAGAGAGAGACAGAGACAGAAGCCGTCATGGGACTGTGAGACACTACAACAACAGTCATCTGCTAAATCTCCAACGCACCATTTCAAAGCTGCATAGCTTGCCACGGCACGCAACGTTAAGTGTTCCCAACCCTCTGGGAAGTTTTAATAGTCTCAGATAATTATCCTGCACATTTACCAAAATAAAACGTCCATTTCAGAATTTATGAGCCTTTCATTCTTGCTGTGAGTGACGATATCAAAGTCAACTCCTTGTATCCTGGGATGAGGAGCAATTCCCTTAACAAATGTACTGTGACTGCTGTTTAAGGTGGGAAAAGCAAGCCATTACAGTTGGGTAAAACTGTTTGCTAAGGATTGCTATGGTACTTTTTTGGTGTGACAATATGAGAATACTATGTCTTGCTACAGTATGCAAGACTATCTATGTACTCATTGTACTGTATTCGTAGTACTATATACGTATGTGTGGACTGTCATTTCTTCTCTACTCTAATGGTAGATTTACAGAACAATGAGTCATAAGGCTGGTTTACCCCCCACCCAGAGTCACTTCCTGTGGCAACTGTTCTAAAACAAAGTGAAAGCAGGCACAGGGCAATGACACCATCTCAGAGCTGATCAGGAGAAGGACCAGTACAGTCCATGTCGCACAATGCCTGGACTGGGGCTGAATTGAGCTACATATGGTATGAAATCAATGACATGCTATGCTATGAAATCAATGTGAGAGTATTTGCAAATGCACTAGCAGTTTATATCTCTTTTTGATGCATTATTCAGCTATAACCATTCTGATGAATCAGAACATTGAAAAAATGGATATCAGAATCTGGAAAATAATGAGAAACAGAGGGATGAAAGAATCAATGCTATCTAGTATTTCATCAACAGATCAGTGTCACACTTCAACAAGTAACTGAGCACTCCATTGTGTTGTATAGAGCCCAGTGAAACACAAGCAGGCTGCAGGATAAGCAGGACCTAGTGACATAATGGAACAATCACCTCTCTAGCTACAGATAAGAACCCCCACAATACACGGCCAAATAAACAGTTATGAGACATACAATGGTATGTCACAGCTGAATCAACAGCAAGCTACTATCGCTCCCAGCACTCGCTTTCATCTTATACTGCAGTAAAAACTAAGGTGCACGCATATAATTAGCTATGTAAATTACCCAAACCCTACAAATAGGAGACACTGCTATTGCTTATAACAAAAAATCCTATATTTTAACATAAATATAGGTTCATTGGAGGACGAGTACCACATGGGTCAACAACAGTTGCAAAGAAGGTATCTTCACTATCAAAAATGTGATAAATCTGTCTAAATTATAATTCTTTGTTTCTGAGAAAGATGTATTATTTTCTGATAAGACACAACCCTGGTTGTGTATTTCCACACAGAGGTTTCTTCTCTTCTCGGCTCTACTCAGAAAAAGTTGTGGGGGTGGGTGGGCAAATCAAGCGAGGCAATATCTGGGCTGGTGTTCAGGAGGGGGAGGGTCCTGACTGTAAAAGGTGCAGCAACACAGCTCTGATAATGATCAGAGGCCCATGGTATCATCACAGGGAATCAGTTCAAAATGAAAATATGTTGTTTCACAAACGTGAATGTGTCGGCATTTCAGGCAGTAACTATGGCGTAACGGAGAAAAAACATGCTCCTTGAAGCTAGTTGTACATAGCCTACAGCCGGTTGTGCACAAAAGCAACATGCAGAATTGTAAAGTACATTTGTGCAGAGCATAATGCCTGAAATTGCTGATTAACAAAAGACTTAGATGTAATTGAAGCCAGTTCCCATTTAAAACAGTCACTAAAATGGGGCACCATTACAAGACAGAACAACTATTTTTACCTTACAGTACATTTTAAAACAAGACAATTATCACATGCAGCGATCACAGATCACACAAGCCTTTTGGCAGAAACATCTTTGCAGATTTGTTTTCTGTGTGTTATCTGAACCAGAATGGTTCTTCTGCCATCAAATCAACAGTGAATGAACCTAGAACATGTAGAATGTTTAGTTTCTGTGTTTGGGTAAATAAATATACTCTTTGTTGTAAATAATTAACACCGCCCACCGTGGAGCAGGATTACATAAGAGGCTGTATGTACCACTCAAACATTTAGTTTTCATCTGAACGTAAGACAAAATAAACTATGTTGACTAAATTGTGCTTTCACTAGAATGCATTGAAGAGCAAGTGATGCAGAACTGACCAGACCTGACTGTCATTAGGCAAACACCAGAGGAACTTGAGTCTCAGTGAGGGAAGAGAATATGCATACATGAATGAGAAAAGATTAATGGATGTGAATCAAGAGCCTCTAATAGATTAAGTGGAAAAGAGAGCAAATTCTAATAATAGCGTCCATTAATGAGCCTGGATAGAAACTCTTTAGCGGGTGCTCTGGTATTGTTTTGGCTCAGGAAGCAGAGAGCAGGGCCACAGTTTGTGAGACTGCAGTGCAGTCACTCACTCACTAGTTAGCTGTTCCAAGAAATCCATATTCCACTTGGAGGGCCCCTTAGTATAAAAACAAATACAGTTTAGAATGCTTTCTTAATGGAAAAAACACACACTGGAAGTGGTAATCCACTGGGAACAACGGCTTCCACGGTTCTCAAGAAATAGAGGAATAATATGTTCAGATAGACTCTCTTTGACACACAAACAGCCCTTGCAATCGCTCTTTAAGAGCCTGTAACTCTCCAGTATTAATGAAGGAATCTGCACAGCTTGCAGGCATATTGCATAAGAGAGAGAAGAGTCACATCCCCTAACATTCTGACAAGCTCTCATTCTTAATGCTCAACAGAGTGAGAGAGAGCATGGAAAGAGTGAAACTGTGTGCAAAGCATCTCTAATGCATTGAGGAGTGTGACTGTATCACACAAAGAATTCCACATTGGATTGCTAATTAGGTGTAAAAAATGATATCACAGAGTTGCTTTAATTACATCCATATCATTTATGTTTGAGCAAAGCATAAGAAGTTCATAGCCTTCTCGTGAGCCAAGGTTTAGGTATTTGAACGAGAGCCAAAACAGATGGCTCATTTTAGACAGAACAATTGAAAAATAATTGCTATCAAAAACTGCTCTCTGAAAATACAGAATTAAAATACAGCTACAACAATTTGCCTGCAAAAGCAGAATACTGTATGTTGTGAGTGAATATTCTGACCCTCACTAGGCTTATGTCATGATCACTTAGACCCAGACTACCATGTGGAGCCCACTGCTCTCCACTCTCCTTATTTATCATGATTCATGTCTGCAGAGCACTGGGACTGAGCCACTGTGAGACCTCTCCACACTTAGAAAAAAGGGTTCCAAAAGGGTTATTCGGCTATCCCCATAGGAGAACCCTTATAACCCTCTGTAGAAAGGGCTCTACATGGAACCAAAAAGGGTTCTGACTGGAACCAAAAAGGGTGCTACTTGGAAGGAAATGGGTCTTTCTACCTGGAACCAACAAGGTTCTTCAAAGGGTTCTCCAATGGTTCTCCACATCCAAATAACTCTTTTAGGTGCCTTTTTTTCCTAAGACTGCAGGAAGAATGGTGGAGCCCTTCCCCCTTATTTAATCTTAAACACTGGCTTTTATGCAACTCGTGCTAAATTAACATCACCCCTCTGCAGAGCCTCATTTACCCGAGGTGCCTGTAATGTTCTAGGAGTGAAATGACTGTATGAAATTCTCATTTCTGCTCAACGTAAGATGTGGTGTATTAACAGAAACACACTTTCATGTGTTAGTTTGTCAGCTGCCAAATCCTGTTATGATCTCAGATTGAAACCAGACTCATGTTCATTCTTAATGAACACATATAGTCAACTCATATCACATGTGGTAAAGACCTCCTTCACACTGCTGCAGAAAGGAAACTATGAAAACGGCTCCAAAAAGCTTTCAAGCTACAGTTCATATGCTTCCACAATGTGGAAGAGAGAAAAACTAAGCTGCAATGACATGCCATGTCATGTCCATGGACAAAATGATTCATTTGCACTTTGCCGGTATACATCAATATGAAGAAAGAGTTTTCTTTCTGAGGACAAGTGCTGGCATATCAGATGAGATTAGGGTTTGGATCAGTGCCGCCATTCCCTAGGCTTAATCAGTGATCCGGAGCATTTCCCAGGACACTCTCCGTGCTTGTAAGCCCCTCTTAGTGGTGATATCAAGCCACACCACCGGAGGAGAAAAGAGAGCGAGCAACAAGACAGAACTGGTGCAAAAGGCCTCTCCTCTCCCAATAGCTGCTGCTTGTGAAAAATCAGAGCTATGTAAGGAATGGCCATCTGACAGCAGCACTGGAGAGAGAGAGGTTTCTCTTCCAAGCAGTCTGTGTCTGCTGTTCTACCCAGTTTGGTACAAACAACAGCTGCAGTCTCCTGCCAGTGTGCCAACGGCTGACACCCCTCCCTTGGCATGGGGGCGGCACAGCACCCCACAACGTTACCGCTTACCCAGCACAGGGACAGGGCTCCGAGCACTGCCAAAGACCAAATACAGACAGACCAAGTATTTCACCCAGCCCAGACTGAGAGCATCGAATCACCTCACCAACCACAGACTCAAACTTATACCCAGCATATCTAGGCTCACGAAGCAGGACATAATTAAAAGTATAATCTATAGCTTTAAATATAGCTTCTGTTGATTGGATAATGTATTTTCACTACTATCATAATACTGTATCATATGAGACACGGTGGCCTGTCTGGTAGGCAGAGGGTTAACGTCCACCTGCCTCTGCCTCTCACACAGCACATAGCAGCCATGACAGGCTGTCCGGTCATTGTGTACAGAGGACTTAGAGGGATGTCATGGCCGGAATACCTCCAGGGTTCTGCTGGCCTAGGCATCTTGCAGGCTCTCTCCAGCCTTATAAGTACTGGGAAAAACAGATGCACCTGTCAATAGAGGGAAGGAAACTAGAGGAGGGAGGGTGGGATGGAGGTGTCAGTCTTAAAGGAAACACTGTGTTTATTTACCTTCCAAAGAGAATCTGCCGCCTGAACCCTACCTTTTAATATGTTAACCCTTTCAGGCAACAAACAAGTTCACAATGAAAGGATAGCCCTAAGAAAATATATAGTGACTGTTTTCATCCCTAAACCCCAAACAAAACTTGTACCACAAACATGTTTGGAGCGACACAAAGTGAGCAGCCGATTGAGAACAAGAGGCAGTCTTGATCTGTTACTATCCAGGAGGAACAGATGGACGTGTGACCTTCCTGGTGTCCTTGGTGGTTTGATTGTGTGTCACCATAGCGGTTGGCCAGACATTAGCAGCTGCTGCCATTTTCCTCTGTTACTGTACTCAACCATCTACGCCTCTTCTTTGGAACACATTGGCAAAAAAGATCTGTCCCTTTGGACTGACTCTTGGAGCTTTGGATGTAATCACTTCACCAACCTGTCTAGCTGCAGTCTGAATAATATAGTGAACATACAGCATCTCTGTCAGGGTACTGAGGACAGAACAGAACATGCTGACAGTCAGCTTGGGTGTCTTGCTATACAGTAAGGACAGTGTACCATCACTCTAACATGGATATGAAGACCATGTTAACTAACTGCCTTCAATGTTCCCAATACTCACAGACAGACAACAAATACAGTCCCCTCGCATGCAATAAATGACCAAGAATCTGACAAAAGCTGTCGATGACCATGTCGCAGGCACATGTACATGTATACAGACAGTGAGGTGAGGGCCTATTGGGCGGAGCCACAGACAGTGAGGTGAGGGCCAATTGGGCAGAGCCACAGACAGTGAGGTGAGGGCCTATTGGGCAGAGCTACAGACAGTGAGGTGAGGGCCTATTGGGCAGAGCCACAGACAGTGAGGTGAGGGCCTATTGGGCAGAGTCACAGAGACCTAATGAGTTCCTCCTGAAGGACCTACTGTAGCCGCTGGGCTGGGGCTCACGCCACACTGGCACTGCCAGGTCTGTCCTACCCTGCATGCCACCTAATGAGATGCACAAAATGATATTATTAACCATCTGCATCCTTCAGCTGGGAGCCAGGGATCAGGGAAGAGCTGCACTCAATCCCTCCAAAGAGGCTGGGGTCATTCTCTCAGTTATCCACTGCCATAGAGCATAATATGAGGTGTCTGGAAATGTTTAGGATTTAATAGTGGAATACATGGAAACAACATCTAACAACATACAACTTCCATCACTTCTACCACTACTGGGAGCTATCAGTGAGAGGGAATGCATTCTCTCTGGTTCTATGGCGAGTGGGCCATTGGCCCTGTCCTTACTTTGTGCAGTCATCCAAGTCAAAGTTGTCAGGGATTGGCCCTAAGTCAAAGTGTTTTCTTTAAGGCAACAATACCAGAATTCCATAGTTTGTAAAGGGACATGTTCAGGTCCACACTTTAGTACTCTGACCACAACGCCACCAGCCAGTAGCCTTGCTTTTGTATACATATTAAGGTAATAACCTAGTACAAGGAACTGAACAACAAAATATTATTTACCTGTGAATCTACCCACTGAATAGGTATACAGCAGTACTGTACAGTGAGGGAAAAAAGTATTTGATCCCCTGCTGATTTTGTACGTTTGCCCACTGACAAATAAATGATCAGTCTATAATTTTAATGGTAGGTTTATTTGAACAGTGAGAGACAGAATAACAACAACAAAAATCCAGAAAAACGCATGTCAAAAATGTTATAAATTGATTTGCATTTTAATGAGGGAATTAAGTATTTGACCCCCTCTCAATCAGATAGATTTCTGGCTCCCAGGTGTCTTTTATACAGGTAACAAGCTGAGATTAGGAGCACACACTTAAAGGGAGTGCTCCTAATCTCAGCTTGTTACCTGTATAAAAGACACCTGTCCACAGAAGCAATCAATCAATCAGATTCCAAACTCTCCACCATGGCCAAGACCAAAGAGCTCTCCAAGCATGTCAGGGATAAGATTGTAGACCTACACAAGGCTGGAATGGGCTATAAGACCATCGCCAAGCAGCTTGGTGAGAAGGTGACAACAGTTGGTGCGATTATTCGCAAATGGAAGAAACAAAAGAACTGTCAATCTCCCTCGGCCTGGGGCTCCATGCAAGATCTCACCTCGTGGAGTTGCAATGATCATGAAAACGGTGAGGAATCAGCCCAGAACTACACGGGAGAATCTTGTCAATGATCTCAAGGCAGCTTGGACCATAGTCACCAAGAAAACAATTGGTAACACACTACGCCGTGAAGGACTGAAATCCTGCAGCGCCCGCAAGGTCCCCCTGCTCAAGAAAGCACATATACATGCCCGTCTGAAGTTTGCCAATGAACATCTGAATGATTCAGAGGACAACTGGGTGAAAGTGTTGTGGTCAGATGAGACCAAAATGGAGTTATTTGGCATCAACTCAACTCGCCGTGTTTGGAGGAGGAGGAATGCTGCCTATGACCCCAAGAAAACTATCCCCACCGTCAAACATGGAGGTGGAAACATTATGCTTTGGCGGTGTTTTTCTGCCAACTTCACCGCATCAAAGGGACGATGGACGGGGCCATGTACCGTCAAATCTTGGGTGAGAACCTCCTTCCCTCAGCCAGGGCATTGAAAATGGGTCGTGGATGGAAAATGGGTCGTGGATGGGTATTCCAGCATGACAATGACCCAAAACACACGGCCAAGGCAACAAAGGAGTGGCTCAAGAAGAAGCACATTAAGGTCCTGGAGTGGCCTAGCAAGTCTCCAGTCACCTTAATCCCATAGACAATCTGTGAAGGGAGCTGAAGGTTCAAGTTGCCAAATGTCAGCCTCGAAACCTTAATGACTTGGAGAAGATCTGCAAAGAGGAGTGGGACAAAATCCCTCCTGAGATGTGTGCAAACCTGGTGGCCAACTACAAGAAACATCTGACCTCTGTGATTGCCAACAAGGGTTTTGCCACCAAGTACTAAGTTATGTTTTGCAGAGGGGTCAAATACTTATTTCCCTCATTAAAATGCAAATCATTTTATAACATTTTTGACATGCGTTTTTCTGGATTTTTTTGTTGTTATTCTGTCTCTCACTGTTCAAATAAACCTACCATTAAAATTATAGACTGATCATTTCTTTGTCAGTGGGCAAACGTACAAAATCAGCAGGGGATCAAATACTTTTTTACCTCACTGTATGTGTTTGGGTACAGTAGGTACTTTACAGGCACAGTGCACATGAATTCAGCTGTAAACTGTTTGAATGAGATGGCAGTAAGGCTAAAGACTGCCCTGCTGTTTCAGTGGCTCCCCAGAGAATAGAGAAATTGTATTTTACCCAGCTAGGTGGTCGTGCTGCAATTGTGGTTACCACTTTTCATGTGACTGAAATGAATACAAAAGCCATACATTACTTATTTCCAATGCAGATGGACTGCAAGCATAGTGCTATTTTTACCATACAGAACTCTGCATCCTGCTAAGGCATGGACTGGCTGAATGCACAGACCACTCCGCACAACACAGAGGATGTAGCTATAGTGTCAAAACATTACTAGTTCATCCCACTTCCTGTGAGCAATACAAGTCTTAAAAAGGTGTCAAACATGAGTCATAATGCAGCCATTACTATTAACAAGAGCGGTAAACAAGTGGTAACATGAGCTCATTGACACCACTGGACATTTGCTTGAGTCATGAAAGATCCCTTCAATTAAGTGGGACTTTTTTCCATAACAAACTAGATGCAAATAGGCCCAATGCAAACATATACATATAGGGCAAATATGGAGAAAGTTATATCTGGAAGAGCAAGAGGGAAACTGGTGGATAAAGATCTGAATCTTTACCACCATGGATGTAGAGTCAGTTGTAGTGAGAGAAAAAAAACGGTGAAATGTAACAGTACTGACCTGCATTGCCTTGACTAGGTGGCCTCTGCTGGCCCCCACTGGAGCCCACATTCCTGTGTAAGGAGGCCTGATTGGGAGAGAGCATCCCACTGTCGCTCAGAGAGGCTGTGGCCTGGGCCAGGGCCTGGCTGCTCATGGAGCCTCCTGGGTTGTAGGACATGGTGTTCTGGTTGGAGACTGGCACTGCCACATGCATGGAGAAGTTCTGCTGGGGCAGCGCTGTGGGCTACAGGAGGGAAACACACAGACATGGGGAGAATCAAAGACCTGGCACTGGGCTGAGGGTCATAGGGGGGAGGAGATGGCAGAGATGGCATCTGTGATGGTGCCACATCAATCATATTGGTATGGTTAACAGAGAAGTCCTATTAACTGATGGCAAACAAACTGCAGCTGGCAAGATGTTCATGTTCCTAATCCAGGTTGCTTATAAAAGTGTATCTTACACTCTTACACATTGACTTCTATTAACATTGCATTTAGTCTGAATGGCCAAGAAATGACCACAAATAAATATACCCTTGTAATGGGATTAAACAATAACTGTCTTGAATAATATGCTTTAAAGTGGAATTTGAAAAATTGCTGTACGACATATGATGCTGTCATAAGCTTGTATAATATATTCATAAATAATAATGCAAAAAATGTATAAATGAACACTATGTTATTGTAAATGCACAAAACAATAATTTTGCTATATAAAATCATTACACATCACTGAAAACATATTCAGAAACATGCCCGTTAGCAGTGCTGTGTACCAGGTGTTCAGTCTTGCATTGTAATAGTCAGCACTGCAAAACAATGTTTTCTCTTTTAATCAGGATAGTGTAATTGTGTAATTTCCAACAATATGAAAGCATTTTGGATAAAAACGTATAGTAAGAATGATGGGTTATAATCACTTGACGTTAATATTACTCAACTCCATGTCTGTGCAGTGCTAACTATCCACAGTGTGTGAGAGTGACTGTTGACAGTGAGACCACTCCATTCAGCATAGTCCAGTGAGGCAGTCAGTTAGTGATATTATTAGTGTGTTAATTGCAAACAGTGGTGCCCTCCATGTCAGAATTAGAGAAAACAACAGTTGAAGCACTATACTTTATGCAGGATTCTATGATTGCCACCCGCAATAAGATCACTCTTGTCTCAAGGTAAAGCTCTGTGTAATGGTAGTGGCGTGATGAAGGACTGGAAAATACACAGTGATAGTCCACTGATGCTGTACTGGACTGTACACTTTAAAAAAAATCTCTCCTTTGCTCAATGTATGGTCTCTCCTAGTTCCCCATATCCTAGTGGGGCGTCCTCCATTCACTTCGGAAAATCATACACTTAGAAAAAAAGATGCCATCTAGAACCTAAAATGGTTATTCAACTGTCCCCCATAGGAGAACCCTTTGAAGAACCCTTTTTGGTTCTAGGTAGAACCCTTTTGGGTTCCATGAAGAACCCTTTCCACAGAGTGTTCTACGTGGAGCCCAAAAGGGTTCTTCAAAGGGTTCTCCTTTGGGGACAGCCAAAGAACATTTTAGGTTCTAGATAACACCTTTTTTTCTAAGAGTGTATGATTTGCCCAGGTGAATGGAGGATGCCCCACTAGGAGATGGGGAACCAGGAAAGACCATAAAATGAGCAAAGGGGAGATAAACATTTTTTTATTTCCCCAGTCACATGATCTGGCCACTGTGGGACTAAAAGAGATTCAATTTTCACATCTGCTTGGGGGTGAAAATTGGGTTTTGGGAAAAAAACACATCAATCACCAAAGCTAGAGAACCAGTCAATATTTAAGCCAGAATGGGAATCATTTTTTTTTTCCAGGGGGAAATATACATTGATAATAAAGAAGCTTCTCCTCTGGAATAAAAAAAAGCACTTTCCTTTTCATATAGTTTTCAAATGTTTCAAATAATGTGAAGACGTGATAATTCCAAAAGATCTTTGAAAAGGTTGAACCTATCAACAACAATGTGATCTTATCAGGCTGTGCCAAAATATAAGTTGGAGTACAAACAAACAAAATAAACAATTACACTTCCAATGAACGGAAAAAAGGTTATGCTTGAATAGTCCATGTTTACTTATAGTAGTTGACAGAGGTTGCAGGGTGGGATAATAAACAAATAAAAACAAATAAAAACCAAAAGATCTAAATCCTTTGTGCCACAAAGCCAAGCAGCAAAAACATTGCATTTACTTACGATTTTATGATTTCTCATCATATTATCAAACTCCTCATTAATTTTTTTATATTTTTCTTCTGTGTGAGGGGTGAGGACATATGAGGCATCGGGGTCCGGGCTATCACAGCCTCTGTGTTCTTTCTTGTTTAGCGCCTGTAGTGGACATCAACATAAAAACAGGAATCAACAAAAAATGGCAAGAGATGGAGGAAGTACTTACACCACAGCGCTTGTACATTAAATCACTCTCTTCGCTTAGTTTGCCGAAACGGTCGTCCATGAGGGGGCTGTGCCCAAAACAGTCATCTGGATCAGGACTGGCACACAGGTCATTATGGCCTTTGTTTCTTAATTTCTGAAATAAAATTGCACAATTCACACACAATGTATACTGCAGGAAACTCAGTCTACTACCACATGACTCTCTGTCTAGCTAGGTTATAATACATCCCCTACAAACCTATTCCCAGAACAAAACATGAACATTGTCAAAGATATAAACACATAAACATCATTCATGTCAAGACGCAAATTAATTGAATAATTGAATTATTCATAATGCAACCATTATAATAAACCTGCCCTAGCATGTACATTTATAAATAATAAAACAGGCCTGTCAGTGTGCTGGTGTGAGCTGGGAACGATACAAGTACTGTACTCCTATGCAATGGTTGACAATGACAGAGAAATTGAAATATCACTCCTTATCCTTTCATCATTTAGAGACCTTCAGCACAGGAGAAACTAAATATTTATCTGTCTCTGTCTCTGACCCTTTCTCTGCCCTCTCTCGTTGTCTCTCTCGCCCCTCCCTTTCTCTCTCCTCTATCTCCCTCCCTCTCTATCTCCCTCCCTCTCTATCTTCCCCCTCTCTCTCGCTGCATGTGTGTGTTTCAATACATATTTCATTATCTTTCAGTTATCATAAGCCACCCAGCTGGAAGACACCCCGGCATAAGAGGATCCCACAGAGCAGCAGTTCAAACCGTTGCAGACTTTAATTCTGCATGGTTGCCACTCGCAGGATCTTATCAATGTTAAGTAATGTAGCAAATAAAATAGTTTATTATATGTGGTCAAAGACGCTTATTAGAGCATGAAATGGAGCGATTATTGTAAGAGGAACGAGCACACAGTGTGGTGTGTTGTGATATAGAAGTCCAATGAGATTTGTTTTACATCTTAAAAGAATCCCACACTATAAACCAAAGGAAATCAAACCAGTGTTGTGTTTGTGGTAACTTTCTATCAGAGGAGTGGTTCTCTTGGCTTCGTTAAGAGTCTGAATGACGGTGCTTACATGAGCTGATGACAGCATGTGATATCAAGCCAGACAGAGCAAATCAAGCTTTATTTATATGTGTGTTGTTCAGGTTCCCCTAGCAGGCTGGTGCAGGTCCAGAGCTGTGACCTCCCCTGTCTCTGGGCTGCCTCTGAGCCAGATGTCTACAGCAAGGCCACTGACTCCTCTGGATGGAGAGGTCACAGTGTGAGGGAGTGTAGTTGGGCCCAAAGACACTAATGAGCCCTTAGTCTCTGCCTCCGTCTCCATCACCCTGGAGGTGCTGGAGGTAACGCACAGGCTGATGTGTGTGTGTGTGTGTGTGTGTGTGTGTGTGTGTGTGTGTGTGTGTGTGTGTGTGTGTGTGTGTGTGTGTGTGTGTGTGTGTGTGTGTGTGTGTGTGTGTGTGTGTGTGTGTGTGTGTGTGTGTGTGTGTTCACGGTCGTTGCAGCGGCAGCAGCTGGCGTCTGCTGACAGCTCTCTGACAGTACAGTGGTGTCTCGGCTGATCTCTATCTAACAACGTGTCTTACCCAACCCTGTTTACAGTAGCTACCAACACGCTGATGAGCTCTGTATGACACATTACTGTTGGATTTCCTAGGCTTGAAATGTTGTGAAACATAACTTGGTTACAATGTACCTGTCTACCAAGGCTCAGTTGATCCCGGCAAATTGACCAGTACTGAATCAAACGACCCTCTACTCTAGTTTAGGCACATGATGAAATGGTGTATAAGATAAAAGCTTAAGCAGGAGAACTCTGAAAAGTACCTAAATCTCATCAGTCATATCTGTCTGACAGTGCTGCTGAGGAGAGAGAGAAAGTCTCATGAGTAATGAATGATCAAAGCCTGCCCTAGCCTTTTGGGGGCCCTGGGCAATTTTTTTAGTGGCCCCCGTTTTGAATGGCGAATAGGAAAAAAATATGTTTCAGAGTTAATTTCCTGCAATTCTACACATTTTGCCATGACTTATGCCATGTTAATATGATATCTGAGTGAGATTGACTAACAAAATCATTGGGGGCCCCCTGTAGGTCAGGGCCCTTGGGCAAGTGTCCTTCGTGCCCGATCAATTATTTCACCATGATTACTACAAGTTTAGATAGCTGGCTAGACTAACTTAACAATCTAAAAAAAATTGCTGACGCACTAATTGAGTGACTGTCAATGACTGACATAACATGAGAAAAACCGCTGATCAAATGTCGAAATTGCACCTTGTGTATTCTACTATTGTAACTCTCAACAGTTGAGACCCCAACTGAGTTACCCTATCGGCCGGGGGCCCTAAGCAACCGCTTATGTCGCTTATGCCTAGAGCCGGCCCTGTGAATGATACACAACATGTGTAAATGTGCAGTTAGATGCACTTGTGTTTGGTGTGGTACAGAGCAGGGGCATTCTTCTCAACAACGACAAAAAAAAACACCTTCCTGGTTCATTTCCTGTTTACTAAGGCTGCTCTTTAGTTAGGCTCCCGTAAAGGCTGTGTTTACTACGGAAACTATGCACTTTCTCCACCAGACTGCCACAGATCTGATCGGGACCTGCAAATTAAAGTCCCAACCTGCTCATTATGTGAATAGCTGGTTTGGGCTGGTCGGCCATGGCTGTGTGAGATGGGCAGGGCAGCAGGCAGCACTTCCACAACAAGCCTCCAACCAGCCGCACCCCTCTGGCCCTTGGCCGTGATCACTCAGAGAGGGGCCAGTGGAAACACCCAGTGCCAGGGACACTCAGCATTCAGAACAAACCATGGAACATGTTGCACTGAGACTAAATAACACAAAGCCTAACAACGAGTGCTCATATCTAGGTCATTGTCCATAAGAGATGGATTCATAAGTAAATATTGATCACTCTGATTAGAGATGTCCTGAAATGCAACATCACTTAAAATGAGGACATAATCATGCGCGCCTAAGAAAGAGTGAATATTTCCTCTGAGGTGCTCCTAGCTGAGCATGCTAAAGAGTGAATATTTCCTCTGAGGTGCTCCTAGCTGAGCATGCTAAAGAGTGAATATTTCCTCTGAGGTGCTCCTAGATGAGCATGCTAAAGAGTGAATATTTCCTCCGAGGTGCTCCTAGCTGAGCATGCTAAAGAGTGAATAATTCCTCCAAGGCACTCCTAGCTGAGCATGCTAAAGAGTGAATATTTCCTCCGAGGCGCTCCTAGCTGAGCATGCTAAAGAGTGAATATTTCCTCCGAGGCGCTCCTAGCTGAGCATGCTAAAGAGTGAATATTTCCTCCGAGGTGCTCCTAGCTGAGCATGCTAAAGAGTGAATATTTCCTCCGAGGCGCTCCTAGCTGAGCATGCTAAAGAGTGAATATTTCCTCCGAGGCGCTCCTAGCTGAGCATGCTAAAGAGTGAAGGTCTGGGACAGCATGGCCGTTATTCCTCCTTAAATGACTTGGCATGTTTCGGGTGTCCCACAGACGCTGCCCGCAGCTCCCAGTAAATGGATCACTAAATCAGCACATGGCCAAACAGGTGTCTCTCTACCAAACACCTGTCAGGCCCTGGTTCCCCGGCCCAGCCAATCACAAACAGTCTCACACCGACATGGCCTTAGAAGGGGCCACATGGAACCCTGAAGGCCATCAAACATTCCCCCAGCCAAGGATTTTACTCCATAATATAAATACATCAAAGTATTGGTAAAGCAATTCAAATCTTACACAAAACCTAGAAAACAAAACCAACCAACTCTGAACGCATTGGGTACAGATGTCATTTCAATGTATAGTTTTGATTTACATTTGGTTGAGTTGTCAACTAACGTGAAATCAACAAAACATTTCACCATGTCACTGCATTTAGGTGAAAAGTTGGGTGGAAAAAAACATGAAATTATCTTATGTTGATTCAATGTCATCACAATTCTTTTTGGTTTTTGAAATGAAATGGAAACAGCGTTGATTCAAACAGTTTTTGCCCAGTGGGAAGTATGGTAAACAATATCCAAAATAAAACAAGCATCCCTTCTATTGCTTTTCAAATTCTAGCTCTGAAACAAATTTTCAAAAGTCATGTCAAGCTGTGTGGTTGGAGGGGTATGAATACAGTTGAACAGAGAGATTTTCAACAACAACATTTATAATGGAGGTTGGGTGGGGGTGATGGGTCTGTCTGTATACGGGGCTGCAGTCAGAGAGTAGTGACGAGTGAACTTGTTTAATCTGTTCACAAGGCCCGTGGAGGCTCATAAAGTTCAGTGGGAACCAGGCCAGCAGCTATTTTCTCACAGCCATCCAGACCTGGATTGATAGAAATGTGGCTCTATACACCATACATATTAGTCTGGGATTCTGATATCAAACCAGCAGGACATCATAGTGAGTGTGTGAATTTAGCAATAAGAGAACAGGCTTTCTGCTTTTCAGGCCTTGAAATGTGTCTCTTCATTCTTAGTATTGTATGCCAAACCGACATACTGACAAAAACATCTAGTGTACCTGTATCACTCATCTCCTCCATAGTGCCAATAATTGTTCATTTAGCTGAAACTCACAAAAACACACAGGAGTATGAGTTTTTGGAGCAGTGTGTCAAATGTACTGTCAATTGTACTTTTTAAAAATCTTTATATTTTTTATATTACATTATATTACATTTCACCCACCATAGAGTATAGTGTTCTATAAAGATCCGCATTTATGCCACATAAAATAAACATGCATGTAACACTCAAAAGACTGACAGGGTATTTTTTACAATTGGCTGAGTTTAACACCAACGGCAGAGTTTATATCATAGCCCAATACACATTCAAAACTGAAGCCACCATCATTTCAGGAGTTAAAAATAAAGTGGAGCCGAAGCTGTTGCGTAAGCCACCTACATTCCCTGTTCCTTGTGAAGCTCTTTCACTGAAACAGTCTGCCTTGGATAGAACACCATTACACTCCAATGCCCCCCACTTGTGTCAATAGCTTTTTACATTTCACTTATTCATACTGTACCTGAATAAAAGGGAGGTTGGAAGTAGACAGTAAATGCCGCTATAAAAGCCAAACTTCTCAAAAGTGGAGAGAAGGCAGGTAGAGGCTGAACTGCCAGTGTCTTCCAGTGTGCAAAGGTAGCTACACAGAACATACACCAAGATCCTACTTTAAAAGCCATTATTATTGTATTATAGTCTATATAAAGTATGTATAGTTGAACTATTTCTGCTTCTGTAGCGTTCATCCCCACCCTGCTCATTCTGCACTGTTGTGAATGAGCTTGTTGTGCCTGTTGCCGCACTAAGCAAGGTAGCATGCTAATCCTCATGACATCACCATTGTGTCCGGTCCGTTCCATCTAATGTGCTTATCAAAGGGCCTCTTTGAGTGTGAAGGCAGTTGAGAATCAGCATGGGGAGGCGGCTGATAGCAAGGCTTTCATCTGCTCACAAATATATTTCTCTTATATAACATCTTAAGAGACAAGTCTTTCAGTGTGAGTATGCTCAGATTTTTCCTTTGGTGCTGTAGAATTCACTTGAGGGGGAAAAGGGAACTGTTGGTTGTTCTCGTGGGCACTCTATCTAGTGGCTGTATGTATTGTATGCCATTACCATGGGCCCTAAAAGCTTTTGCTGTCTACTCCCTGGTACTGGTCATGTTACTGGTATGGGAGTAGGGAAGTAGGGAGGGCTAGATAAGGAAAGTGGTTTTGATTCCCAGACATATCTGGTTTAATCTCATGACCATTCTACATCATCAGTGATCTAAGTGATATCAGGATATGACCTCTCTGTCAGACCATTGTCTGACTCCTCAAATCACAGGAAATACAGCAGCAGGGCCTCCGTCTCAGTTGGATGGGACGGACTGCATTTTGTTTGGTTATTATTATCTGTCTGCAGCTGTTTGGAAAACAATACACAGTCTGTAATCCAATCCCCTCCAAAAAAAGGACAATGGTGAGACTACAGTTAGCTCCAAGCTGACATACCAAAAAGACTAACACGTGCAGATGTATAAAAGTAGAGTGAGCCTAACTGAGCAGTGGTCTGCGTGTGTCTAAAGGAGGCAGACAGAGAAGAGAAAGCCTCCGTCTCAGCTCAATATACAATAAAGCAGATAATTACTGTGGTTGACCGGCTACATTATCACTTTGATAAATATAGCCGCTATATTATTGAATAAGAATCCATTGCACTGCAGCGAGCAATACTTTTCCCTCAGAGAGACAGCTGCTCAGAGACTGTTGATTGATGGACGTGACAAAGATATTAGTTGCCAGAGTCAAAGAGAACACACTTTCAATCAGCGGCTTGGATATTTTCAGAAGATTTTGCCAACTGGGAATTGAAGTCCAAATTGAGGATAAAGGCATCTCAAAGTCATCATTATCTACATCTTTAAAAGAATGGGAACAAATGAGACGAACACGTTCCATTACATCCAACTAGCTCTAGACATCTATAGAGCACCATGTGGGTATATTTTAGATTAAAATAAATTACATTCAACATAAAAAGGTGTAAAAAGGTATACAATTTAAGTAAATAACCATTCACTAAGTTCACATCTTTCCCCTACCTCTCTCCCTGTCTCTCGCCCCGTCGCTCTCCCTGTCTCGCTCCCTGTCTCGCTCCCTGTCTCTCTCCCTGTCTCTCTCTCCGTCTCTCCCTCCCTGTCTCTCTCCCTGTCTCTCTCTCTGTCTCTCTCCCTGTCTCTCCCTCCCTGTCTCTCTCCCTGTATCTCTCCCTGTCTCTCTCTGTCTCTCTCTGTCTCTCTCTCTCTGTCTCTCTCTCTCTGTCTCTCTCTCCATCTCTCCCTCCCTGTACCCACAGAGTGGATCATTAGCTGTCAGAGCCCTTGAAACCGTACCCCCGCCCTCAACTCCCATTCCTGCTCACTTCTAAAATATTCATAAGGACAATTAGGAGTTCCGATAAGGCGGTGTGGAGGGCTGGGGTGGGCATGGAGGGCTGGGGGCGCGCAGCGAAGGGAAAGGGCAGGATGTGCCAGCAGGACGTCTGTTCTGCAACACTCTATACCCAGACCACAGACCTGGCCTCATCAATCAGCAGCCCTTCCTCCCTCCCTGACACCCCCTCCTCACTAAGGCAGGCTAGGCAGGGAGGGCGGCATGATGCCAGCTAACCCCCTCCTCCTCCTCCTTCCAAGTAGCTCTGCTCTGCCCTCGCCCCTGGGCAGAGGGGTGGGGGTGGGGCACCCCACACTACCCATTGGGGTGGGCTCGTGGTTGTTCCTCTGTCCATACTGGTCACTGTGGTCTCTCATGTCAGCTCTGCGCTACACAGCGGGCATCAAGGCGCTCTAATGGTGGCATGTCTGTCATTAAACTAGTTCAAACCAAATTAGGGCAGCTCATGTCTGACCTATTTTACGTATTCTGACGTTTATGACGTGTCTGGTAAGGTTGTCAGTCTGGCTGTTCCTATATGAACCTGAAAGAATAATGAAGTGGTTATTCTCTGAACATGGTGTTGCATGTTGCCACTGAGCTGCATGTAATGAATTATTTTCATTACAAGTGGTTTGCTCATTGCTTTACAAAGAGTTTTACCATACGCCATGGTAGGCCTGTGCCAGTTAATCAGTGCCATATGCCTCTAGAAACTAAAGAATACATCACTTAAGACATTTTAATAAAGTAAAACACAAAGGAATCATATATCATGGCAATGTTGAAATCATTCAAGTGTTTATGGGATGATGTCAGCTAAATGCAATTCACAGTTGAGATATGAAAACATTTGCCAGAACAATGAGTAAGAGAGCAAAGAATTGTATTAGTAAAGGTCTTCATTCCTGGTGTTACAGTTATTACATTCAATCATGTATTTGAGTGTTGGTGATGCTTTCTCCCTCACGATCTCAAGTTGAATCAATAGGCTCAGAAATCCTCCATTAGCCACGGTTTGATGCCTAGGGATGAGCTCTGGTGTTAGCATTAGCAAAAGGCTGGGGGTGAGACTTGTTGAATGCAATGCAAAGTATTATGCATTGTTTTATACTGAACAAAAATACAAACGAAACATGTAAATTGTTGATCCCATGTTTCATGAGCTGAAAAGAAAATCCCCAAAATGTTCTATACACACAAAAAGCTTATTTCTCTCACAGATTTGTTTACATCCCTGTTAGTGAGCATTTCTCCTTTGCCAAGATAATCCATCCACCTGACAGGTGTGGCATATCAAGAAGCTGACTAAACAGCATGATCATTACACATGTGCACCTTGTACTGGGAACAATAAAAGGACACTGTAATGTGCAGTTTTGTCACACAACACAATGCCACAGATGTCTCAAGTTTTGAGGGAGCAGGCAAATGGCATGCTGACTGCAGGAATGTCCGCCAGAGTTGTTGCCAGAGAATTGAATGTTATTTTCTCTACCATAAACTGCCTCCAACGTTGTTTTAGAGAATTTGGCCGTACGTCCAACCGGCCTCACAACCACAGACCACGTGTAACCACGCCACCCCAGGACCTCAACATCTGACTTCTTCACCTGCGGGATCTGAGGAGTATTTCTGTCTGTAATAAAGACCTTTTGTTGGGAAAAGTTAATTCTGACTGGCTGGGCCTGGCTCCCAAGTGGGTAGGTCTATTCTCTCCCAGGCCCACCCGTGGCTACGCCGATGCCCAGTCATGTGAAATCCATAGATTAGGGCCTCATTTATTTATTTAAATTGACTAATTTCTTTATATGGACGGTAAAATCTTTGAAATTGTTGTGTGTTGCAATTATATTTTTGTCCAGTGTATGTGTAATGAATTAGGTTGAACACTCATGTTGTCATTTCCTATGCCTTTTTCCTTTTCCTGCCAGGAAGTTTTCAATCTTTCTCACTTTCTGGATTCATAAAAGAAGTGTTGCTCTACATGTAATAAGGTGCAAATGATTGCTTTATTTTTCAAATCAAATCAAAGTTTATTGGTCGCGTACACAGTTTAGCAGATGTTATATCGGAACGCTATAAGCGGAATGCTTATGTTACTAGCTCCTAACAATGCAGTAAAATGCCAAATAAGTACACAAATAATTCAAACGTTTTAAAAAGGAACAAAGGAAAAAAGAAAGTCAGTATGAATCCAATTAACAAACCAAAAAGCACTGTAACAGCAATCAAAATGCAATCTATACTATATTATACTATATCATTATACTATATTCTATATTCAGGTCTGTGTACTGTTGCTTGTGTAAGATGCTGCTGCTCATGCTGTTGCTCAGACTCAGGCCATGATGAAGCAGGTAATCCAGCCCAGCGGGCTCTGCCCCCTTGCCAGGAGATAGGTAACCTAGGGACAGGTTAGGATCTGTCTAACTTGCCCCAAGACTGGGTTCAAGAAGTGAACTGCACCCACACCAACCAGTTCTAACACAGGAGTGTTTAACAGCAACAAAAACATCAGTGGTTATATCACAAACATGTCTGAGGACATAAACCACTGAAACACGAGTAAAACCTTTCATTCATACAGAGCCTTTCCCTAAGCTACGGACACAGTACATGAGAAAGAAGCAACATAATACAAATCCTACTCAGATGAGCAGCAGAAGGAAAATGTTATATATAAAAAAAAGAACCAGAATGCTGTGTAATTTGTCATTCAGTCTAAAAAACATGTACTCATGTATCATCTCTCTTTTTTCCTTTGTGAATGAGCGTGAGTGTTATTTGTACAAAGCTGCGAGTGCAGTGCTTCAGCACTTGAGATTAGAGCATGGCTCATTAGTGTCATTGGAGAGTAATGTTTACCGGGGACCGCGATGGCTGTTGTTCTCTCTCCTTTTATTCCACCCTCTCCAAGAAGACCTAGTTTTGAAATGAAAAATACGTATCACACTTGAGAGGGAAAGATGGGGAAAAAACTCTGACGTCAATGAAGCACGACATGTGCCCGAAAACAAAAAACGATTGGCTGTAACCTGGTAACAAGCATCAAAGTGAAGAGTGCAGAGGCTTTGTCGAAGAACAGGGGCAAATGGCTAACACACACACACGCACACACTCTCACACTTCATTGGAGACTCTACTGGTTGTGATAAACTAAGGAAGATTTCACTGTTCGTGTTCTCTGTTTTTCTCAAACACTAACATGGGTTTCCACAGCAACCAAGTCACAGTGAACGTGAGGGAGAAGAGACAATCATAGTCCATTCACGGTTTGTTACATAAATGTGGACTGAAATAGGATGTTCTATGAAAGACTTACATAAAAATTATCACTATTGTTTTTTTCATGGAAGAAAAAAACTCCTAAGACAGCGGTGACCCTGTTTCTAGTGAAAGCCCAGAGGAAAAGGAGTCCTTGTCCTATAAAGAGGTGCACTTTGAAACCCAGCAGGAGACTGGCTACAAAACCATTAGCACTCCTTCACTCAGCGATGCAAAGGAAGGCTTTTCAACCAACATGTGTACTGCACCTCAGTACATGTGAAAGGGTAACGGTTCTGTTATCTAGAACTACAAAGAAGAAATCTGAAAAATGTATCAAACAATATCAAAATATATGACAAGAGGAGCTTAGCTTCTTTCAGAGAACGACAGAAAACATTTGTACAACAAAGCCTGACCAACAACTTGACACTGGAAGTAAAATGGAGTAGTGTTTGTGTCATTCTTTCATCATGTAGTGATAAAGTACAGTGTGTGTTACTGTAAATCAGACTGGACGTATTAGTATCCCTCCCTAGTCACATGTGGAGGCAGATGAAATGCCTCAGGTGAAAGAGGATTGCAGTGCCAAGCATATTTCCTAAAACCACAATTTGTTTTGATGGTGCGGACTGATTGTACTGGTTAAAGTGATGCTTCAAAGGTTTTGTATCATTTCAGACAGCAGTTTTGAAAGTAGTGCTCACGAGCCAAAACTGGTGACTAAGTTACAGGGGCGTAAATAGCATACCCCCCAAAGACATGCTAACCTCCCCTGTTATTGTAATAGGGAGAGGTTAGCATGTATTGGTATTTGGTATTTTATTAGGATGTCTTCGGGATATGATATTTGTGCATCTGTAACTCTCACTCATCATTATTCAAAATTCATTCAGGATAATCTGTAATCATGGTAGCATCCACATTACTGTAGAAGTGTTCAGAAACATATTCTATTCTTATTTACAATAAAAGTGACTCCAAAATGACACAATACATTATTTACTATTCATTTCTATTGGGCACAAAACAATCTGAAACACAACCAAAATAAACAGAAAATGGATCCAACAAGTTGGTAGAGTCACAAGCTTGATGTAGGAATATGGGACCAAATACTAAACTTTTGACTACTTTAATAAACATATGAGTGAATTTCACCCAATACTTTTGCTCCCCGAAAATGGGGGGACTGTGTACAAAAAGTACTGCACTTTAACCTCCTAGTCATTGTATCAAATTCAAAGTGCTGGAGTACAGAGCCAAAACATTTGTCACTGTCCCAATACTTTTGGAGCTCACTGTATTTTTGCATTTTGTATAATACAGTATATTACGAATTTGTAAGTGCTTAAGATCCTGGATTGCATCTTTAAACGACTTTCCTGGAATACACAGCAACACTCAAGCACCTGCACTGAACTGGATACACACAGCAGAGATATTGGTAAATAGCTCTTTGCTTTGTTTTTCAAATCAAATCCATTACCTAAATATGAATATTAGAACAAAATCAAAACAAAATTATTAAAGATAAGCCTAAACATACATGTTCAGGACTGACCCTTGCATTTCCATTTCAAGTCACATTTGCAGAGCACATTCCCAGACACTGACGGCCTCAGTCTTTATAGTATGAATGTATGGGGAGAAATTGACACTTCTATTCATATCCTACTCACTACAGACCAATTCCATAGAGAATCCTGTTGCGACAAATATATCAATACAGAGATGGCTTCTGAGATAAAGTCGCCAATACAGCTTATCAGATACTCAGCTAAATATTACAGTTAGAATATCTCACCATGCATAGTACTCTACTAAACCCCCTCTATGGATATAGTTATACAAACCAGGCATAGGTAGAAATGATTTAATGTATCATAGGTTATAAAAATGAAGGGGAAAGCAAATGAATGTAATTTTAATAAAGCTTGAGAGCCCGAAAGTACATATTTGTTTTGCTGCTGGAATATTAAAATTGGGATCGTCTGGTGTATCAGAATGCCCTGAATCTACTTTAATACATCTATGTCAATAGAACTAACATTTGACTGAGCTTAAGGTGTATTTTTAATATCATGGCTGCTCAGAGAGAGAGCTATAGCTGCATAGCAGTAAGGATGAGAAGGTACTGCTGAAGAAAACAGATGAGGAATTTAGACCATGAGGTAAACTAGTCACAACATGTGATGAAGTACAATTTATGGGAACATATCAAATGAAATTACGGCACTATAAAGATAAAAAGGCTGCTCAGACTGTCTAAATTACTTTGTTAGATATACTGTATGCTTAAACTGAGGAAGAGAGTACTGCCCAACGCGTTCTGAAATCTTGCCAGATTATATCACTTTGCAGGCAGTGTAACCCTGATGTATAGTGTGGACATTGTATGTAGAATAAGTTTAGTAAAAACATGTGTTAATTAGGGGAAATGGGCTTTTAGATTCTCCCTCCAAGCGACCTTACGCAGACGAGCCAGTGCAGCTAACTAAGCGTACCCTTCAGCCATCTCAAATGTCAAACAAGGCTTTAGTGGACCACAGAGGGATTCTGGGCACTGGCCAACCCAAAGTCAAGTCGCTACGTTAAGCACTTGCCAATTAAAATGTAATATTGTCTTTTGTGTTGTCATCTGTGCATATCAAACATAAATTAGGCCCCTGACCCCTTTTAGATTAATCTTCCAAACTTGGTTAATCATCCAGGATTGGGCGAGTCAGTGACATCGCTGGAGCGTGAGGTACAGATGTGGGATCTTAATTTGAGCCAGTTTGCTACAGCAGGAAAAAATCCCGCAGCAACAGAAAATTATCATTATTATGTGGATTATAATAATTTGACATTTTTGTAGGGGTTGATACAATTTTCGTCAGGGCAAATCAAGTCTGACAGTTTAAACTTTAGAAGCCTTTTAAAAACTCAAATACACTACAAGTTTAAATTTCCTGCTGGGCGGGAAAATTCTCTGCAGCAAAAGAGTGATCAAATGAAGATCCTACATCTGTAAGTGCCATGATCCATGTGATGCCAGTAACTTTAAGGCAGGGGAATCTCCTCACTACACGGCAGCTCTATGTTCTTCTGGGACGCAACACTGTGTCATAATATGATACAGTATGGTGATTACTGACTGTTCATGACTCACACAAAATGTCTTTGAAATTTAAACCAAGTATTCAATTTAGACTGAAGCTTGTATTTTTTACACCTTTGTCTTGTTTTATTGAGACAAATACTGTTTGGTGCATGTTTACAGCAGACTTCATTGTATGCACTACTTTCTACTGAACATCGACTACAAAATCCTGGTTCACACCTACCAAGCTATCCACAACTCTGGACCCAAGTGCCTGTCTGACCTCATTCTACCCTCCTGCCCCACACGCACCCTTCACTCCTCCATGTCTGTCCCCCTTCTCAGCCCCGCAGCAGACTAAACACTATGGGTGACAAGGCTTTCAGTTGCACGGCACTTCCAGACACTATTAGGGCTGAGTCTCTTCCAGACACTATTAGGGCTGAGTCTCTTCCAGACACTATTAGGGCTGAGTCTCTTCCAGACACTATTAGGGGTGAGTCTCTTCCAGACACTATTAGGGCTGAGTCTCTTCCAGACACTATTAGGGCTGAGTCTCTTCCAGACACTATTAGGGGTGAGTCTCTGGCCTCCTTTAAGACACAGCTCAAGGCAGTGCTGTTCAGGAAAGCCTTCAAGGACCTCTGCTATTTCTGTTCTCGTGTCCTCCGGATCTGGCCACACCTGTATATAGCGTTGATTGTTGTTAATATTATTATTATTACTGTTATTATATGTTCCAGAGAGCCAGCCCCTCTGGAGGAGTGATTTGTATGAGAGAATTCAGGAGTGGTGACAGCTTCTCTCTGTGCCAGCCAGAGCCTCATGTGACTGTCCCCATTATCTTGGAATGTCACAACTATAGATACACAAGCCTGAATCTGTCTCTGATGCTCCACAGAGGGAGCCACTAGGCTTTGATGTTTATTACAATGTGCTTTACTCACTAAGCCTAAGTCAACAAGAGTATGGTCATAATATTCAACAAAGATTACCACCATCTCACACTAGAACGCTTTTTCAACTATTCATTTCCACGATTGATTCCTGTATTTCAGGAGCAGTTGTGTGTATACAAGTACTAACTGGGAACCCTTGGTGTGGTCACTTTGATTGGAGAGATAAACTAAAATGAAAGGACAAATGTTTCCATCATATCATTACTGCATTATGTGGGCCATTGAAGTGCAGTTGTCGGGCACAAATACATAACATGTCATGCTGTTGCATGGTGTCTGGTGTCCACTGCCTGAGAAGCATGACTCATCCCCATAAATGAAAGGAATACATCTTGTCAAGTGCCAAGAGTGAAAGTCAGCAACATATATGTCTATTTGAGGACTACATCGTTAAATTGATAGCTCCACTATAATAAAATGAAAGAATTTCCATCATGATTTTTGCCTAATCAAATAAAGCATCTGTATTTTGATGGGTAGAGTGAAGGGTTTGAAACAGAGGCTTTCCTTTCCCTCTCTTCCTCTCGCTCTTTCTGTGCAGACAATTTTCTTCACATTCACGTTCTCCGCAGAAGCACCGGGAGGAAGATAATTGATCAATCAGGCAAATTGAACAGTCTGGACGGCTAGCCCACCATAGCAGATGTGCCAATTTGCATTCATTAAGACAGAGATGAGTCTTAATCACTGTACTGGATGTGATTGACAACATAAACAGCCCCTGTCTCAAATCCTCGAACCACTGCTTTTTATAGCTCTTTTCTGTATTTTAAATAGTCATTTCTATATGCAATGGCATTTGTTTTATGATCCATTGCCAATGGTCAATGTGGTTACTACAAGCAGGCTTAGTGGTGAAAGAGCGGAGTGATTTAAATGGAAAGTAGTGGAGTAAAGAGAGAAAAACAGACCCAGTAGACCTGACATTATAAAATGGTCAGGATGTGCATATCTCTTTGGATTATCATTCTGAATGGCGAGTGCCATTCATCATAATAGATGATCATTGAAAGTAACAATACTGATAAATCTCGAGTAATTTTTACGCTCATTTTCTTTAACTGAATGAGTTGTTTAACTTTAGAAAACTCACCAATGACAAATTATTTATTTCCAAAAGCACATTTAACAAAGATGGCCTCTAATGTCGCTGGGAGATAATGGTGCATTTGCATATGACTGATCTTACTCCACAACACGGGCATGTAAAAATACAAACAAAAAAAGTGTAGTCCAACTCTTTACAAGCCCAGGCATGGTATTTGAGTAAAACTGCAGTTCCAAATTTGATTAAGGACATTATTACTAGCCTGGACTAAAGTGTAGCCTACCAGTTGTGTTTAAACTAGTACAGCTGTATAATCCCATGCAATTATATCCACATCTCCTATTTTATGAGATTACTTTAAATGTGTTCAGTCAATGTCAATTTCGTTTAAATGCAAACTTGATTAATCCAAGCATTGCTGCAAACCGTAATTGTGTTGAAATGCTCTAAAGAAAAGCACAGATGGACGTTCCTGTGAAGTTGATTTCAGGGAATCTCAGCTAGACAGTGAGGAGTCTGTATTCAGAGTTACAGTAGAAGGTTATAGAATAGCTAAAGGAAGATTTCATTAGTTGGGGAGGAAGAGGAGAAGGGATGATTTGATTATTTTAATTACCTACAGCAGCATTTTCATTTGAGGTACAAATAGAATTCAATAATATACACAACAACACTGTAGGACTTTCTCCACAGCACCCAAATCCAGACATGAACAGCAGTGGTCTACTATACAGGGTAGTATGACGTATGCAAGCTGGTCTGTCTGTTTCTTTATCACAGTGATATTGATCCAGTTGAAATGCATTTGATCTATCCTCTGTACATCAGTCTTAATACAGATTCTCAGATAAAAGGTTCACAGTAAAGAAAGGGTACCAAAAACTAAAATGATCCTGTAAAAGCAAGCTTTTCTTCTCTACTTGCCCCTGTGTTCACTCAGCACAGGAAAACGGCATGGCAAGGAATGGCGTTTTCTCTGGCAATATATGTTCTATAAAGTCCTTAGAGACCCAGACAGGCTTGCCCTAACCTCTGAGGAAAAGAAACAGTACATCAATCCATCCAGCATAGCTACTCAGTAAATAAAAGGTTGCTCTGAGAGCTGGGTCTTTGAAAGGCGAGACGCAGATGAGATCAGATGGGAACAGGGAGACTTCTAATCAGACGGAGAAGTGGACGTGATCCACAAAGGGAGATTTCATGCAACAGTTCACCTGTCGCCCGGAGTGTTGCTGCAGTTCAGACCACCACACACACACACACACACACACACCCGCACACACATTTATGCTCAGGCACAGCGATCTGAACCTGCTGCTCTGGTCTCCACAGCGAGCCAAGTTTGAGACAAAATCCATAGCCCTCCACTGGGTTATCAAACTGTGCCCCAGGCATGTCTCCATCTGAGGAAAACATGGCAATTGCTCTCCCACACTGCAAGGCCCAGCCTTTATCTACAGATGGTACTACTGAGCAGGAATGTGACCTTTGATTTGGCTTCGCACATGGAATTGGAACGTATGCTGCCCAATGAAAACTCAGAAAGGATTTGCTTGGTCTCTCAAGCGAGGCAGGTGAGCAAATGACTGTGTGGCAATTATCAGTTTAATGCAATTTCTACATTTAGAGGAGTGTCAGGGTGAGTGTCTCCGTGTGAGATACATTACTACAGAGACCAGGCTGCTGAGGGGAGGACGGCTCATAATAATGTCTGGAACAGAGTAAATGGAATGGCATCAAACACATGGAAACCATTCCACTTATTCCACTCCAGCCATTACCACGAGTCCGTCCTCCCCAATTAAGGTGCCACCAACCTCCTGTGACAGAGAGAGGGAGCGAGAGAGAGAGAGAGAGAGAGAGGGAGAAAGTGAAAGACACACAGAGAGAGAGACAGAGAGAGAGAGAGAGAGAGAGAGAGAGAGAGACGAGAGAGAGAGAGAGGGAGAAAGTGAAAGACACAGAGAGAGAGACAGAGAGAGAGAGACGAGAGAGGGGATGAGGGAGTGAGATATATCTATCCATTATAGACCCATTCTGTGCTTCTCTCACCCATTTACACTAAGAAGGGAACTATTGCTTCATTAGGCATGCAGTCATCCTATATCCCAATGACACTGACTACACCCAGATAGGGAAGCAGCAGACAGACAGCCAACCAGACAGATAGACATTCAGATCAATGCATAAAATACAATTTGTGCTTTTGTCTTTTCAAAAGGATAGTCCATGTTTTAATGATAAAGATCACATCTATTGGCCATCTCTGTGTTCTGTAAGAATGAAATGACATTCTGAACATTTAATTTGTCTTTTATTGAAGACGCCACCTGGCTTTCTCTATATAAACACTTCACAACAGGATGCAGCCAACAGCCTGGGCTAGATCAGATAAGCCCACAGCAGACACTGAGCTCTATCTAACGGCTCTGACATTTGCTCTTGTGCCGCAGCACTTTTTGGAACAGTGAATGGTGGGTAGTGTGGAAATGCTCAGAATTGGAGCCTGGACAGGCCTGGTTACTTCTGCTCTGCTTCTTCACTTCTGAACCTTGGTCACATAGCCAGCAGGGCTAGAGGGATTTGCACATATCTGCACAGATGCTGGCCGAGTGAGCAGGGACAACGCTGCATTGTTCTCCCCTTTCGATCACGCAGCAAGAGCAGGGCAGTATCCTTGCGAGTGGCTAGAGGGGCTATGAGGGACATGAACAGATCGCCACCAGCTTGTACTACACTTCAGTTAGTGGCAGTGCCCCCTAGAGATGACACTGCCCTGCAGAGTACAGTAAATGCCAATTACAAGATACAGCTAACATATACATCAATAAACTACAATTGCAAAAGACATACACTACTGTACTGTAGAATCTGTACGGGAATCTCTACAAAAAGGAAAAGCCTATTTACTAAGAGCAAATAGCAAATGATGAATCCTCTTCCATCTGTGAGAAACAGTTTTAGTTGTTGTGCTTAGGTCCTGATGAATCCAAGAAGGACTCCCGAGTCACGCCAGAAAACAATCATGGGGTCACTTTTACATAATTTTGGAGTGTGTCCATGTATTTTTAATGCAGGTGAGACTCTGCTTAGCTCAGAGGGAGAAAGCTCAGGGCCCCTGGTGGAGGACTGAGGCTGCTGGATGCCAGAGCACTGTTTTGCAGCTCTGCCAAGCAGGTAATTTACTAGCAGCAGTACCATGAATAAAATATACCAGGCACATCTGACTCCTTTCATGCTATTGGATGCTAAGTGAAAGACTTTTAAAAACATGGGATTCTTGGAATTTATGTATCATACTCTGTATCCCTTTCCTGCAGTCAAATGACTAGTGGCCTCATGGGTGGAATGTTATTCATATTTTTCATAATTTCATAATACACGCAGATAATTAGGTGTTTCTATGTCAAACGTTTTTGTTATATTTCTTCTGTGATGTATATCAAGTGTAATATTGGGATACAAACTCAAAACGTAGTACATTTCCACTCTATATCTGACATGGTACAGGTGTCTTTCTGTTTTTTGAGTCCATAACCATGTGTGTGAGGTATATACATTTTTTCAAAATAGATTTGTTTAAGACTATCAAGAAACCCTGATTTAGCCCACCACAGTAAGAGGTTAAGCTCCTGATGTTTCTTTGTCGGACAGAGTAATAATAAGGTACAGTGCCTTCAGAAAGTATTCACACATCTTGCATTTTTTCACATTTTGTTGTATTATAAAGTGGGATGAAAATTGATTTAATTGTTATTTTTGTCGACGATCTATAAGAATTACTCTGTAATGTCAAAGTGGAAGAAAAAATATAAATTGTTTCTATTAATTAATTTAAACACTATTATAAACTAGGTGGTTCGAGCCCTGAATGCTGATTGGCTGACAGCT
Source organism: Salmo salar (assembly GCF_965601325.2). Classification (NCBI taxonomy): domain Eukaryota; kingdom Metazoa; phylum Chordata; class Actinopteri; order Salmoniformes; family Salmonidae; genus Salmo; species Salmo salar. The sequence continues at coordinate 91,060,437 of NC_138300.1, read as the reverse complement.
GTGGTATCTCAGATCGTATACCACGGGTATGACAAAACATGTATTTTTACTGCTCTAACTACGTTAGTAACCAGTTTATAATAGCAATGAGGCACCTCGGGGTTTGTGATATATGGCCAATATACCACGGCTAAGGGCTGTGTCCAGGCAATCCGCGTTGCGTCGTGCAGAAGAACAGCCCTTTGCCATGGTATATTGGCCAAATACCACACCCCTTTCGGCCTTATTGCTTAAATATATCTTGATTAGATAAGTATTCAACCCCCAAAGTCAATACATGTTAGAATCACCTTTGGCAGCGATTACAGCTGTGAGTCTTTCTGGGTAAGTCTCTAAGAGCTTTACACACCTGGCACAAAATCGTGGCATAAAACATCTAAAATCTTAGTCTGCAAAGGCCTTTAGTGAAGAATTAAGACACTAGCTTCAGAAAACAGGTTCTGAATAGGTTGAAAAACCACAAGTACGTCAGTAAGAGGTATTTGTATCCCGAAGGATCACATAATCACCCCCATTTTCTTTTCAGTGGTGCTCTTGGCCGACAGATTAGGTAGGCTGGCATAACAAGTGGGTTCTTCTTCTTCTGTGAGTGTTTGGGCATGTAGACGGTTACTAGCTGCCAGGAAGACCAAGTGCTGCTGGAATTCTCTCCAACACTCTTAGAGCCAATATGAATCTCTAAAGTATGTTCACTACACAATGCTATGTAATTAAACCTAACATTTAAATAATTTTTGTCTTAAATGGTGGTATAATAATTCTGCCATTCATCCATGCATGTATCTACAGTCCTGTATCTGGAGGAAACAGGGTTTCCATGCTGTTTGGACAGCTACTGAGTATAGGCCTGTGCTGAACTCATCTCTCATAGCTGAACTTATCAGAGGCTGCAGACGTCCTCTGCCTGACTGTTAACTAAAAGGAAACTGTTACCGGCCCTTCAGTTTCCATTTACCAAACAGTGCATTTTTCCAACATAAGCATATACATGGTTTTCCTGCCATGGCACAGTGAAAATGTGAAGCCACTCACCTCGACAATGTCAGAGTTAGTTCTGCTCTCGTGGGGCTCGTTGTACTCAGTGTATTTGAGCAGGACCTTGTCCATGTCTGTGCTCGCATACTGAAAGAGTTTGTTTGAGCTATTGAATATGATCAGGGCTATCTCACAGTCACATAGAACGCTGAGCTCATAGGCCTTCTTCATTAGCCCAAACTTCCTCTTCGTGAAGGTAACCTGAGGAGACACAGACCAACATCCTCAGTTACACCATGGAACAAAATCAGATTCAAAAATTACTATTCAAATCCAGAAAATATGCATAAATAAATCCACACATCATTTAGTATGCATGTATAAAAGACGGTGCTTAAACAGAATTGGAAATGATGTTGAACAGCAGCCTGAGGGTGTTTTTACTGCTTCGATAAGGGGTCAGGCTGCAGCTGCAAAGTTTCAGAACTAAAAATAAGACACTTTCCTATCTCCATCTCTCATAATACACAAGTCATAAGTGTATCCCTTTAGGAAAACTACAGTGAGGATATGAGGCTGGTGTGACTGGTTAGCAGGCCAGAGGTCAGGCAGTGTAAAGTCATGTAGCGGTTCAGTAAGCTGAATCAGGGCGTTGGGAACAGGGATCCATACATTAGATTAGCTCCTGACTCCATGTACGGTACGGACAGCAGTCCCTCCCTGCCCCTGCATCACTCTGCCTGTAACACGAGCCCACAGACAGGACTGCAAGTTATGCATCACTCCAGTGGTACCGACACCTAACCCTCTCTGCAGACTTTCTGTCCTGCATCTCTCCATCTCTGTCTCTGTGGTTTCCTGTAGCTGATACACATGTCATTATGTAACACTGCGTTATTGCCTTTGCAGTACTGTATGCTATGACCCTCTTTCATTGTAAAACCTGATCCAGGGAAACAAGGAGAACGTACAAGCTGTTCTGTAATGTTGTTTATGTGAAACACCTCCTCAATAGCATTTATGCAAGCTTATCATCCTCACAGTGTGCATCATGTAAAGTGCATTCAGTTACAGTACAATGAGAGCTATGCTATGGATATGCCAGTGAAAGCTGTGCTTCAGGCCAAAGGAGAGTGAATGTGTCTGTATTCACTTCTGCCAATTTCACTGACCTACTAAGAGGAGCTGAGCAGATGAGCTGGCTTTGTTCAACTTTAATTGGTCACAGCTTGCGGCTACCCTCATTTAAAATGGCATAATGCAATATAGTCCTATGAGTTGCATAGCTTATCTGTCTCCACTCAGACAGTGGGGTCACTCCAACTGTGAAAAATGAATTTCAAATGTTCCACACTACAGGTAATTACACAGGTCCATTATAACTCTGGGAGACACACAGACCCATTCCACATGTAATTTGACAGTCACTGCTCCCATGTCAGGTGTGGACATGATGACAAAACCAAATACCAGAATGACATTCCCTAAAATGACACGTTTTAATAGTATGAGTTGCAAGTATTAGAACATGTTAAAGGCCGAGTGCCGTCGAAATTCTGTTTTTCCTGTGTTTCGTATCATATTGTACAACAGCTGATGAAACTAACACTGTAAGTGTGAAAAAGTCTGATCAGTGTTATTTCCTGACAGTTGCTGGTTGAAAATACAATCTACACAGCACCTTCTAATGAGCAGGTTGTTTATTTTTACCCCCTTTTTCTCCCCAATTGTTAGTTACAGTCTTGTCCCATCGCTGCAACTCCTGTACGGACTCGGGAGAGGCGAAGGTCGAGAGCCGTGCGTCCTCCGAAACACGACCCTGCCAAGCTGCACTGCTTCTTGACACACTGCTCAGAAGCCAGCCGCACCAATGTGTCAGATGAAACACTGTACACCTGGCGACCGTGTCAGCGTGCTCTGCTCCCGGCCCGCCACAGGAGTCGCTAGAGCACGAAGAGACAAGGACATCCCGACCGGCCAAACCCTCCCCTAACCTGGACGACGCTGGGCCAATTGTGAGTCGCCTCAAGGGTCTCCCGGTCGCGGCCAGCTGAGACACAGTCCGGTATCAAACCAGAAAATGCAGTAACGCAGCTAGCACTGTGATGCAGTGCCTTAGAACGCTGCACCACTAGGGAGGCCCTAATAAGCAGGTTTTGCATGCGTGGAGTTTCGGCTTGTAAATTAGTTAATTCACCAATAAAGAGAGTTCCACCACTTTTCAACCTCAAATACATTATCTCCAGCACCATACCAGTGTCTACATATGTGAAAACTGTATGTTTCTATGATCTGTGGTTAAATAGATAAGAACGGTCCTAAACAATGCTTGTACGTGACAGGGTAGGACTAAATGTAAGAAAATCATTTTCTAAACCTGCAACGAGTTTCCAGCCAAACGGAATGTATTGTTTTGCTCCCCACGTCACTGTGAATCTCACAGTGTTTCAAAATCCATGCTTTGGATTTTGATGATGTCATCAGGTTGAACTTTCTTACTTTAGATTTTTTTCTACAAAACGTAGTGCGCCATTTTCACATATGTAAACACTGGTAATGTACTGGAGATAATGAAAATGATGTAGAAAATGTTTGTAATTGCCTATTAATTGTTACCCAGAAATGATTTGATATTGATGTAAAAACGTCTGCATTCACAGTAAGTTTGACATATGGATGTATACGAGTCCTGCTGGAGAGCAACTCCTCTCTATATTGGTTTTGTGCATGTCATAGTGCTTATTTGTGCTGTGGAGGCAATACGCTCCATGAGGGCAGACAAGGGTATGTGCCGTCTCTGTATCCTTGGTCCACAGAGGACCATTCCCCACTCCGTTCTCATCAGACCTGACTATAACACAGTACAGTAGGCTACAGTAGCTCCTGGTGCAGGTTAATGGACCTGTGTGTGACAGGTCAAATCACCTGACACTGACCTCCCTTGACTCACACTCCTTCTCAGAGCTGCTTGCTTGCTTACTTGTTTGTTTAATCGGCTGGAAAGCACCGACTGTCATGTGGGGAAATGATTAACAAATGGACTGCATTTTAGCAGATGAGTGTGTCTGCTAAGCTAAGCCATGGAGGGAGGGAGCATTACCTTTCAGCAGGAAGCAGGAAGCTAACCCTGGGTGAATGAACTGAACTGGTGAGCTGGGACTTTGTTCCACCTGGCTGGGCTGGCTCTCGGTGTGCTGAGTGGAAGAGCAGGGCCACAGCGCTGTGCTGACCCAGGCTCCTGCTTCATTTCACCCAGAGGAGCACAGAGACCCTGCTTCGTTCCGCATCGCCCCTGCAGAGCCAGCTGCTTACTCTTAAAGAGGAGTGTTCCCTATTCTATTGTATTGTCTGTATCCTTGCACTGACTGGACATACTGTAGGAAACATGTCTGACATGGTTTCTGTACTGTATGCCCTGATCAAAGAAGAGAATACAGATAGGGCAAACAATATGTCCACATACTGTGCTTCATACTAATGTACAACAAGGTATATCTTCATCATAAAAAAGCTCTTAGATGCAGCGAGACAATGCCCTTTGTGTCATAACTATCAGTAGCCTACACCGCAGAGTCGAGTCCTTGCTGAGGCGTGGGCCTTTGGGTTGACACCCCCCACCCCCTGTCCTCTATGGGGTGACTACCTGGTGAGACAGTGGAAAACCACAGACATCCTTGAGGTCACGTGGGCTATTCTGTAGGCAGGGTTTTCTATTGCTCACCGCGTCAAAGACACCCACACACATAGACACCATTCTATGGGTTCCTGAAGAATTTGGATGGTGCTTCAAGTGTAATGATTATGTTTAGTTAATGTACCATCTAATTCGTGCAATGACAGTGACAGCGAAAGGAGTATCCAATGTAAATCATGTGGAACAAACTACTTTAGGGTACCACAAGTTACTAGTGTGCTACTATTATCCCCTGGAAGCAATCAACTGCAAATATAGAAAAAAATCTAATGACTCAACTATTTTAAACTCTAAATGTAAAATGGATCCATTTCTCCAACTTTCTGCAGCCTTTGATAAGGTCATTATAATAACCCACACAATGCCTAGCAGACAGACAGTAATTATATTAGCATTTCTCACCTGATTGTGTGCCTGGCTGAAAACCTTGACCTTTTCAGATTCTCTCTCACTGCTAGTGACGAGCTGGGGGTGCTAATTCTGCTCTCATAGAAAACTTTCTCCAACTACTTTTCCTTCAGGTCTCCACCCCTCATCCTATCTATGAACTGCATGCCTCAGGCCTCGTGCTTCCGAAATTCTCAATTGACAACTGTAGTTAGTAATTAAATGTGGGAAGATGAACGAAGAGAATATTCAATAGAATGTTTAGCTTGGTCAAGTGGTTTTATGTGTTGAACTACTATACTGTATAGCATTTGTTGCCAGAGATCAAGCTGAGTGCATGGTCATCTTGCTCTGCCATGATATGAACTGTATACCTACATGATCCTGTCTCCAGAGAATGACAATGATGGAGGGACCTGTCACTCATCGGGTTTCCAGGAGGAGCTATCAATTTCCAGGAGTCAACATGCCATCAGGGCTGGCTTTGGGGTGATTGAGGTGATGCCGAGTCATTGAGGGAAAAGGGAGATGGAACTCCATGTCCACTCTAATGGTCTCCATGGCAGACAGGGGTGTGGAAGGATGGGTAGGCTTGGTTGGCTGCAGAGCATGTGCGCCCTGACACCAGCTGTGAGAGTGACCCGGGCCCCCTGGCTCCTTGGCTGTGCAGTACTAGTGTACAGTACTAGGCACAAGGCCTTCCCTCCTGTCCTGTCTGGCTGGATCAGCTCTCACAGGGAGGATGGACAGCTCCAGGACCCCTGTGCCAATGGACCACCGCAGGATCAAGAGGCCTGGCCCACCAGCTGGGCTTGACCTTGGAACCTAAGTGGACAATCCTTCCCATTAGACCACAAGAAATGAGCCCACCGCTCCGACCTCCTCTGCTATGTCTACATTGAAACTGGATGTATAGAGTTTACTCGGCTGAGCCGGTGAGAGGACTGGTGCTAGAAAATAATGTCATTATCATTCATTATTGGACGTAATTTGAATCATTAAATTCATAACGGTCTGTCTGTCCTGATGGGTAGAAAAGGTTGAATAATCTCATTGGCTCTGCTTTTCAATCTGACAACAGGAGCAGACCATTATACTTCCCTCACTAACCTCTTGCTAATACTTCACCATTGGAAAACAAAACATAATTTTCCCTGTTTCACATATAGCTGCTACCCTCTCATTTGTAAGGCAGTTAAACATTATATTTTTTCAAACATGCGTCATAGACGCACTCCACCTAGCCTCCCCTGTTTTCCACCACTTCACCTTCCTTTATTCTCTCCATTCTCTACCAACAAGGTTTTTACCTGTTAAATAAATAATGGAGTTGGCCCTGGAGCTTTCAGAGTTTCAGAGTGGGGAGAGAAAGAGATGAAAAATAGAGATGTGCTCTGCTGCTCCCTGGTGAGAGAGGGAGAGGGAGAGGGAGAGGGAGAGAGAGATAGGGAGAGGGAAAGAGAGAGCAGCACGGTGCCCACAGCAAGGGCAGGCAACCCTCCACCCAGCAGAAAAATCATCAAACTTTTAATGACTTGGGCAATTACCCCCAGTGAGCCTGCTTAATGGCATCCAGAGGACGTCATTAGACACGAGGAGCTAACTACGTAGCGTTCCCTGGGCCAGACACAGCCAGTCACACTTTATTTTTTTAAATATTTGTTTCTTACAGTAGTGACATTTATTTTCATGCTTTATCGTAACTGGTCCCCCGTGGGAATCGAACCCACAACACCGCCTTTGCAAGCGCTGTGCTCTACCAACTGAGCCACCACAAAACAAGGTCACTCTGTACCTTCCAATGTCCTTTCACTGGGAGGGAGACCCCAGCACATGCTGCTACTAAAAAGCCCCATCGTCTCCTCCATGGACTCTCACATAGTCTTTGTCTCCTAGAACAACATAACAATCACAACAGAATCAGGCCACAACAGAGAGTTTCTCTGTTTGAAAGGCACTTCTCATCAGGTCATGTGAGGCAAATTATATTATTAAACCAGATCCCCCTCAGGGAATCATCTCAGAACATTCCCCTACTCTTGAATTATTCAGCCAGATTCTCTAAATGAGACAGGTGTGTGTTATCATTAGGAGTAGTAATTGTAGGGTGGTGCACTTGGGTAAATCAGGCCTTTCACTGGCTGGGCTGAGCTGAGGATTGATCCATCCATAGTGATTCTGTTGTCGAGCTCCATTATAGAATTCATCGTTTACACAGGTTTGCAATTAGTATGTCAGGCAGGCTGTTCTGCTCAGTGAGAGTGGCTGAGCTGAGGTTTCTACCTGACAGGACCTCAGCCGCCATCTTTCAAACACCTAGAGTATGAAGAGAAGGAAGGCAGTAGAACCAAGGGGGGGACCTAGGGTGAGCATCATAAAATTATTCTAGGGTCATGAAATCTATTCATGAAAAAGTGATTTGGTTATTAATACATTTTAGAGAATTGAAAGATGAGTCAATCCAAAGGAAAGCAAAGAAACATCCTAGAAATGACATAGTTTACATGCTCTGCCTGATCTCTGCATGGGCTCTGCCTGAGCTCTGCCTGAGCTCTGCCTGAGCTCTGCGTGGGCTCTTGAGGCTAATCTTTCTGCCATAAAGCGTGAAAGGTCAATAACCCTTCCAGAGCACTTCCAGTGTTGATGTTAGGAGAACACCCCTGCTGCTGTCCCCGTGCAGCGTCCTGTATTACCACACGATTTTATTAGGAATTACGGAAAATTTCAAAAATGTTTCTATGCTCCTAAACCCCTCTGATGCATTATTGGACTGTCTGTCTAAGTGGGAGAGCGAGGTAGAGCTAGAGCGAGGTAGAGCTAGAGCGAGGTAGAGCTAGAGTGAGGTAGAGCTAGAGTGAGGTAGAGCGAGGTAGAGCTAGAGGGAGGTAGAGCTAGAGCGAGGTAGAGCGAGGTAGAGCTAGAGCGAGGTAGAGCTAGAGTGAGGTAGAGCTAGGGTGAGGTAGAGCTAGAGTGAGGTAGAGCTAGAGCGAGGTAGAGCGAGGTAGCGCTAGAGCGAGGTAGAGCTAGAGCGAGGTAGAGCGAGGTAGAGCTAGAGCGAGGTAGAGCTAGAGCAAGGTAGAGCGAGGTAGAGCTAGAGCGAGGTAGAGCGAGGTAGAGCTAGAGCGAAGTAGAGTTAGAGCGAGGTAGAGTGAGGTAGAGCTAGAGCGAGGTAGAGCGAGGTAGCGCTAGAGCGAAAGCTACGTCACCAGGTTATGCAGCCCCCCACTCTCACTGCAGCGCTAGATAGAACTTTGTGGAATAATGCAAATCTACGAAAAATATAAACATCCTGTCACAGAAATTACTAAATTCTGGAAGTCCAATTGATTGTGAGATATGGCATATACATTTTATGTGATAAACTTGGGTCACGGGTTCACAATTTGACCTTTTCTGAGACCTCTGCCAAGCAAGGAGGACAGGAGCCGACCTAATCCTATCTCCCACTTTTACCTTGCGACCCCATTGGAAATAATTTCACCTGTCAACAACGTTATAGTGTATTATGCAATATATTCCAAAATCCAAACCAAATACATGACATCAATTAGGCGATTAAGGTTGTGAGCACAGTGTTTATGATCAGATTGACAATGATCTTATTTTTTTCTCCCCAATTGGTAGTTAAGGTCTTATCCCATCGCTGCAACTCATATACGGACTCAGGAGAGGCGAAGGTCAAGAGCCGTAAGTCCTCTGAAACACAACCCAACCAAGCCGCACTGCTTCATGACACAATGCCCACTTAATCCAGAAGCCAGCCACACCAATGTGTTGGAGGAAACACCATACACCTGGTGACTGTGTCAGCGTGCACTGCACTCGGCCCACCGCAGGAGTTGCTAGTGCACAAGGACATCCCTGCCGGCCAAATCCTCCCCTAACCCAGACAACGATGGGCCAATAGTGCACCGCCCCATGGGTCTTCCAGTCGCGGCCGGCTGCGACAGAGCCAGGACTCGAACCCAGACTCTCACTTGCGACTGCGAAGCAGTGTCTTAGACCACTTTGCCACTCGGGAGGCCGACAATGACCTTCTAATGTATTTGTGTGGTTACAATGCCATCTTTAGAGCGCAACATTTTCTGCTTGGTTTCCAGTGCATTGAAAAACGAATGAAATAGACTACTACCAAGGTCTGATGATGCTTCTGACAATATAGTAAAGGTGTGTTGTGTTGGGTGATGTGCTAAAGTCTGTAGGCTATTTTGAAAACTGCCGGTGTGTTGTGTTTATGAGGAGTCCCCTCCTGCGTGTGTTGTTGCATGAGCTGACTGCTGTTTCCTCCTTGCTTGGCAGAGATCTCAGAAAATGTAAAAATGTGAACCCACGACCCAAATTGATCATATAAAATGTATATGCCATATCTCACAATCGACTGGACTTCCTGAATTTAGTATTTTTTCGCTGTGACAAAACGTTTACATTTTCTGCATATTTGCGCTGTAATGAGTGGGGGGCTGTGTACCCTGTGACCTAGCTCTAGCTCTAGCTCTAGCTGAGTGAGAGAGGTGCACACTTTGACAGACAGTCCTACAACAAATCAGAGGGGTTTAGGAACATAGTCACATTTTAGAAATATGCCGTTATTCACCATTAATGCTATGAATACGGATTGCTGGCGGTGAAGCCATGCGAATAAAGATTCTAACTGTCTTCTGATAATGAGCCTGAATGCTAATGGCCGTTCCCCCTTGGTTAGGAGCACACCCCAGGGAAAGGGGACTGTGAGTTTCATGGTCCATAAAGAGAAGATACACACACATCACATTATCATGGGGAAGTTTTATTGTAGCAGCACTCCCAGTGTTTTCACAGTGTGCCCTATTCTCATAGAAGAGTAATGGCAGCGCCTGGGCTCTTCTGATAACCATTCTGGGAGATGAAGAAGTGTGACATTTCAAAATCGTATTGGGCAAAAAAACAAGGCAACGGTAAACATGCCGTCTCCCACGAATGATGCAGCGCCCCCCTTAGGCCAATCAGTGTGATTTTGTAAATGATGGATCTCTATGGTAAGTCGCATCATGTGAGAATGCTATTCATTGACTACAGCTCAGCGTACAACACCATAGTACCCTCAAAGCTCATCACTAAGCTAAGGATCCTGGGACTAAACACCTCCCTCTGCAACTGGATCCTGGACTTCCTGACAGGCCGCCCCCAGGTGGTGAGGGTAGGTAGCAACACATATGCCACGCTGATCCTCAACACTGGAGCCCCCCAGGGGTGCGTGCTCAGTCCCCTCCTGTACTCCCTGTTCACCCACGACTGCATGGCCAGGCACAACTCCAACACCATCATTAAGTTTGCAGACGACACGTAGGCCTGATCACCGACAACGACGAGACAGCCTATAGGGAGGAGGTCAGAGACCTGGCCGGGTGGTGCCAGAATGACAACCTATCCCTCAACGTAACCAAGACTAAGGAGATGATTGTGGACTACAGGAAAAGGAGGACCGAGCATGCCCCCATTCTCATCGATGGGGCTGTAGTGTAGCAGGTTGAGAGCTTCAAGTTCCTTGGTGTCCACATCATCAACAAACTAGAATGATCCAAACACACCAAGACAGTCATGAAGAGGGCACAACAAAGCCTATTCCCCCTCAGGAAACTAAAAAGATTTGGCATGGGTCCTCAGATCCTCAAAAGGTTCTACAGCTGCAACATCGAGAGCATCCTGACTGGTTACATCACTGCCTGGTACGGCAATTGCTCGGACGGTAGTGCGTACGACCCAGTACATCACTGGGGCTAGGGTGCCTGCCATCCAGGCACCCTATATACAGCCTCGCTACTGTATATAGCCTCACTACTGTTATTTTTCACCGTCTTTTTACTGTTGTTTTTATTTCTTTACTTACCTATTGTTCACCTAATACCTTTTTTGCCCTGTTGGTTAGAGCCTGTAAGTAAGCATGTCACTGTAAGCATGTCACCTGTCGTATTCGGCGCACATGACAAATTAACTTTGATTTGATTTGATCATTCACGCAAGTTTCATCAAAATCGAGCCAATGGTATCTGAGATATCGCGTTGGTTAGCTAGACTGATAATCCTGAGGGTTCACAGCCAATTTAGCAATCAGAAACAACCTGAACTGATGTTGTCGCTTACTTCCTTTTCCTTTTTTGCTGATGTCACAGGTCAGTGCAGATGGTGCAGATAATAATGCTCTGGCAGGAGCCTGCTCTCACCTGGACTGCTATTTGGATCCCACCCAGAAGCAGGTGTTATGCTGATAATTGGCCCATCATGTAGATTTTGGTTTCTCACTTGGCTGAGCTGCATCCCACACAGTAACTGTCAGAGACATGGGGGGAGCGGGAGCAGAGCAGCATTGAGAAGGGGCATGAGGTCTCATGTTATCACCCTCAGGAGGGTGAGCAAAACCTCAATTCGCTTTCTGTGTGCATGGCATAAAAGTTGTTTCACCCACTAGAGAGTGCAAATGATATTTTGAGAGGGTGCGAATAGGATAAATCCTATTGGATCGGGCTCAAAGACCACGTCTCCATACTTTATCATGGGTAATGCAAAATATCAAACACATTTCTGTTCACAGGAACACCTACTACCTTACATAGATCTACATATTCTGCATATGTAATGCAGAGATAAGAAAACTCTAGGGATTTCAGTTCTCCACAGATACAGTCGGCCTCAGACAGTGGTTGAGCAGACAGGACGGTACTGTACTGTTTAAGGGGGTTATATTTAGCGTGAGCAGGCAAACAGAGTGAATTCCAGGGCAGGCCTCTCCTCTCTGTGGCTGGCCAGTACCAGAGCCATGGCAGTTAGAGTTGAGGGAGAGAAGGGTGCTCTGTGTCCGGCTAACTGACCCACCCTACTAATGAGAGGGTGGTGTGGTGCAGTGGCTGCTCCTAATTACTACCAAGCAGCTGCAACCGCATGGAGCCGCGCGGAGCCCAGCGAGGGGCCCTGCCAGGCCAAGGGACAAGCCCTCCAGTGTGGAGAGGCCGCAGTCGCCCCACTTTGCCCCGCTCACTGCTCAGTGTTCTGGGTTCACTCCTACGCCAAGCAGCCCCCGCTGCAGCCTGCTATACTACTGCTGCTGCCTCATCAACTTCTCCTGCTGAAATTGCAGGGTAGCGGGGGAATCATGTCTGTAAATAAGGCTGCACTGACAAAAAAATGTCATGGTTCTTGTTTATCCGGCTGGGGACTTTCTGTTCAGATTCATATTGTCACTGACAGCAGCCCAGCTTCAGTTCCATAGAACAGGTATCCTATCCAAAATATTACCCAATATAGAAATGGCATTTTACTCCAACCCCTAAACTGGAGAGATATACTTTCTCTTAAAGGACTGGATAATGTTCATTTATTACAAACAATAAATGGTGTTTATTGGATTGAAAATACTTGAGTCACCAATTCACTTTAGAGAAAAGTGCTACCTCAAATAGAAATGGTTGCTATATGAAAACATACAGTCCTGTGAAGTCAGTGGGCACTTTGAGTCCCTGTCAAGAATTCACCACAGGTGGTAAGCGGTGAGAAGACAACTCCTGTTTTCAACTCCATGCGGAACAACACTGTAGGCCTCAGGTAGACAAGTGGGAGTAGCCTGCTGCCATTGGCTTGTGTGTGGAGAGAGAGGCATCTTTATGCTGAGTGAAGGGCAGGGGAGAGGGGTGACACTGACCTGCCTGTTCCTCTCATCCATGATCCTGGTGATCTGTATCTTCTTCCGTCCCATCTCTGCGTTCTGTTCGGTCTCTCTGACACCTCAAGAATATCAGAAAAACTACCGAGCTCGTCTTTTTCCTTATCTCCTAGCACATTGTACAACACTCTCTCTTCTCTCTCTCTGGCTCTGTCGTTTTCGTGACCACACCACAATCTGCAGGGGGGAGAGAGAGAGAGAGAGAGAGAGAGAGAGAGAGAGAGAGAGAGAGAGAGAGAGAGAGAGAGAGAGAGAGAGAGAGAGAGAGAGAGAGAGAGAGAGAGAGCGAGAGAGAGAGAGAGAGAGAGAGAGAGAGAGAGAGAGAGAGAGAGAGAGAGAGAGAACAGAGTTAACATAACACCCAGTGATCTCTTCTCAGGCACAACAAAGCAGCCAATGGCTCTGTGTTCCATTCCCTGACACATACAGAGAGGTTATGAGACAGACTGGAGAACATGATGGCACCTTATCTCCTCACCTGCACTTCCACAGCAGCTGGAGCCACTGTCAGAACACTTCAGACTTAAAGGAGAAACCGTTCGGAAAATGCTAAATGCAATTTATAAGTTCATCTGCTCTTTAGTGTTGAATAGGCCTGATTCAGAACCAATGATAAAAGTGCCTTTCAAGAGCTTTTCATACATAAGTGTGAAATTATCTTTTCCATTTTATGTGAGAAATGACTGCATTAAGCTCTTACTGAAGTACAAGTTGCCATGTGGAGCTGGTGTTGACTCCCAACCAAGTCAATGTCTACTGGGTATATCTGGCTTTGATCTTTAAGCTTAACAACCAGTAGCAGGATGACAGAATCACAGAGCTTTAACAACAAAAAATGTATCCTATTCTCTCTCCCTCTCTGTGTCTGTCTTACTCTCATATATACACCAGTAGTCAGTCAAAAGTATTCCTAAGATGCCTGTGAAGACCGAGCACAGAGCTTCACTCTTCCTTGGCCAAAGCTTTTGACACGGTAGACCATTCCATTCTTGTAGGCCGGCTAAGGAGTATTGGTGTCTCTGAGGGGTCTTTGGCTTGGTTTGCTAACTACCTCTCTCAGAGTGCAGTGTTTAAAGTCAGAACATCTGCTGTCTCAGACACTGCCTTTCCCCAAGGGTGTACCCCAAGGCTCGATCCTAGGCCCCACGCTCTTCTCAATTTACATCAAGAACATAGCTCAGGCAGTAGAAAGCTCTCTCATCCATTTATATGCAGATGATACAGTCTTATATTCAGCTGGCCCCTCTCTGGATTTTGTGTTAAACGTTCTACATCAACGCTTTCTTAGTGTCCAACAAGCTTTCTCTGCCCTTAACCTTGTTCTGAACACCTCCAAAACAAAGGTCATGTGGTTTGGTAAGAAGAATGCCCCTCTTCCCACAGGTGTGATTACTACCTCTGAGGGTTTAGAGCTTGAAGTAGTCACCTCATACAAGTACTTGGGAGTATGGCTAGACGGTACACTGTCCTTCTCTCAGCACATATCAAAGCTGCAGGCTAAAGTTAAATCAAGACTTGGTTTCCTCTATCGTAATCACTCCACTTTCACCCCAGCTGCCAAACTAACCCTAATTCAGATGACCATCCTACCCATGTTAGATTACGGAGACGTAATTTATAGGTCGGCAGGTAAGGGTGCTCTCTAACGGCTAGATGTTCTTTACCATTCAGCCATCAGATTTGCCACCAATGCTCCTTATAGGCCACATTACTGCACTCTATACTCCTCTGTAAATTGGTCATCTCTGTATACCCGTCGCAAGACCCATTGGTTGATGCTTATTTAGAAAACCCTTAGGCCTCACTCCCACCTATCTGAGATATATACTGCAGCCCTCATCCTCCACATACAACACACGTTCTGCCAGTCACATTCTGTTAAAGGTCCCCAAAGCACACACATCCCTAAGTCACTCGTATTTTCAATTTGCTGTAGCTAGCAACTGGAACGAGCTGCAACAAACACTCAAACTGGACAGTTTTATCTCAATCTCTTCATTCAAAAACTCAATCATGGAAACTCTTACTGACTGTTGTGGCTGCTTTGCGTGATGTATTTTTGTCTCTACCTTCTTGCCCTTTGTACTGTTGTCTGTGCCCAATCATGTTTGTACCATGTGTTGTCATGTGTTGCTGCCATGCTATGTTGTTGTCTTAGGTATCTATTTATGTAGTGTTGTGTTGTCTCTCTTGTCGTGATGTGTTTTGTCCTATATTTTTATTTTATTTATTTTTAATCCCAGCCCCTGTCCCCGCAGGAGGCCTTTTGCCTTTTGGTAGGCAGTCGTTGTAAATAAGAATGTGTTCTTAACTGACTTGCCTAGTTAAATAAAGGTTAAATAAATAAAACATATTTTTTTAAATTCCTCATCTGATCCAGGCCGCTGCCAGCTTTGCTCTTCAGATGATTAAGAGTACACCCAGTCAAGTTTAAATCCTCTGAGGTGGATGAGGTAGTTCCCACGTGAGGTACTCTGTAACCTGCCAACCTGGTCACTGGTTCAGACTCCAGCAGGCCCGGTGAACTTTGATCTCTGCTCAATGAGAGATAGATCTCTCCCTGAATGAGCATTCATCATTGACACATGGACATAATTTACAAGCAAATGGAAAAATGCTTATATTTCCCTTAGAACAGAACCTCTGGGCAAGGCTAACATTGTAGTATACAGCCTCGGTCCAGCAGAGATACAGTTAGCACTATAGACTATTGTGTGGTTACCATAGACCAAAAAGCAGTGAGAGCTGACTAACATCATGGGACCAGAAATGGCCAGTTCCAGCGGCACACAGTAATTTTAGGCTTTGAGACACTGGCATTATAGTGTCTGGCTGTCTGAATCTAACCACTGTTAGGCAAACTCAACATGAGATCACCTAGCCAACAATCCCCAACCCACGCACGGCTGTCCACAGTAAGGAAACTAACTACGCAAAGCCCCATGAAGAATTTCCCTAAACCACATCACAACAAGTCAGTGAGAACGACAGTGTTCTTTTTCATTCACTGTTTCCAAATACTCCTACTGACACTTTTTCTACTGGTGTGTCTGTATGAGTGTGTATTTCTGTCCGTCTCTCTCGCTTTGAAGAGCAGTTGACTTGCTTCTCTTGACACTACTGTACAATCGTAGATCTACATTTGAATACAGTGAAACACACACATTCCACCTCGTCTCTGAACTGTGAGAGGATCTGTCATAGCAGTCTACTCTAGTGCAGGTTCTTGTGGCATAATGCCTTGTGTCATGACATTTCTGTTACGTAAATATGAGATGACAAGCTGAGGTCCCTCAGACACCAGGTTTGCTACTGCACTCTGCTTGGTACAGCTACTATCTGAAGAAAACACAGAAATAGATTTCCTTATTCTATCTGTAAATCAAATAAAAAATCACATTTTATTTGTGTCACGTTCTGACCAGTAAAGGGGTTATTTGTTATTGTAGTTTGGTCAGGATGTGGCAGGGGGTGTTTGTTTTATGTGGTTTGGTGTTTGTTGGGTTATGTTATTTTGTAAGAGGGGTGTTTGTTTAGAGTGTTCCGGGGTTTTTGGGCTATGTTCTTGTTAGTTTATTTCTATGTTAGTTCTAGTCGTTCTATGTCTATGTTTAGTTAATGGGGTTGACCTTCAATTGGAAGCAGCTGCTCCTCGTTGCTTCTAATTGAAGGTCTTATTTAAGAGGGGTGTTTGTTCTATGGTATTTGTGGGTAGTTGTCTCCTGTTTAGTGTCTGAGCACCTGATAGGACTGTTAGAGTCGTTTTGTTTTTGTATACGTGATTTTGTTTGTTTTTTCTTCTTCACATTAAAAAGAAGATGAGTATACACGTTCCCGCTGCGTTTTGGTCTGATCATTACGACACCCGTTACAATTTGTCACATGTGCCGAATACAACGGGTAGACCTTATCGTGAAATGCTTACTTATAAGCCCTTATCCAAAAATGCAGTTTTAAGAAAAATGAGAGTTAAGAAAATATTTACTAAATCAATTATTATATATTTCTCTAAACACAATAAAATAACTATAATGAGGCTATATACAGGCTATATACAGGGTGTACTTCGATCATTGTTGCTGGGGAGGAATAATATTTAACACAGTAAAAGTTTGTTTGCCATTACAAAAATTCAGATCAGTTTTAGCATAATAAAAGGTGTTATAAATCAATGCATAACAACTGGTGAATGTTAAAGCACAGTTCTCAAAAGAGACACCAGATGGGAGACAGACAATCAACACCTGTACTGTTTTTATTTTCTTCTTCACTGATGCATTATGTATCAGTACATCTGTAGCATGTGTCGATTACTAAACCTTTTCACATAGCTGCCTAAACATAAAAAAAAGTCTAAGTAAAAAGTAATCCATAACTGAACTAAAATAAATGCTTGTGGGTTAACTGCTTGATGAATGTGAAGTCAACTTGTTCACAGGTGTAAGAGTTACAGGTGAAGTCAGAAGTTTACATACACTTAGGTTGGAGTCATTAAAACTCATTTTTCAACCACTCCACAAATTTCTTGTAAACAAACTATAGTTTTGGCAAGTCGGTTAGGACATCTACTTTGTGCATGACACAAGTAATTTTTCCAGACAGATTATTTCACTTATAATTCACTGTATCACAATTCCAGTGGGTCAGAAGTTTACATACACTAAGTTGACTGTGCCTTTAAACAGCTTGGAAAATTCCAGAAAATTATGTCATGGCTTTAGAAGCTTCTGATAGGCTAATTGACTTCATTTCAGTCAATTGGAGGTGTACCTGTGGATGTATTTCAAGGCCTACCTTCAAACTCAGTGCCTCTTTGCTTGACATCATGGGAAAATCGAAAGAAATCAGCCAAGACCTCAGAAAAAAAATTGTAGACCTCCACAAGTCTGGTTCATCCTTGGGAGCAATTTCCGAATGCCTGAAGGTACCACGTTCATCTGTAGAAACAATAGTACGCAAGTATAAACACCATGGGACCACGCAGCCGTCATAACGCTCAGGAAGGAGACGCGTTCTGGCTCCTAGAGATGAACGTACTTTGGTGTGAAAAGTGCAAATCAATCCCAGAACAACAGCAAAGGACCTTGTGAAGATGCTGGAGGAAACAGGTACAAAAGCATCTATATCCACAGTAAAACGAGTCCTATATTGACATAACCTGAAAGGCCACTCAGCAAGGAAGAAGCCACTGCTCCAAAACCGCCATAAAAAAACCAGACTACGGTTTGCAACTGCACATGGGGACAAAGATTGTACTTTTTGGAGAAATGTCCTCTGGTCTGATGAAACAAAAATAGAACTGTTTGGCCATAGTGACCATTGTTATGTTTGGAGGAGAAAGGGGAGGCTTGCAAGCCGAAGAACACCATCCCAACCGTGAAGCACGGGGGTGGCAGCATCATGGTGTGGGGGTGCTTTGCTGCAGGAGGGACTGGTGCACTTCACAAAATAGATGGCATCATGAGGCAGGAAAAAGATGTGGATATATTGAAGCAACATCTCACGACATCAGTCAGGAAGTTAAAGCTTGGTCGCAAATGGGTCTTCCAAATGGACAATGACCCCAAGCATACTTCCAAAGTTGTGGCAAAATAGCTTAAGGACAACAAAGTCAAGGTATTGGAGTGGCCATCACAAAGCACTGACCTCAATCCTGTAGAAAATTTGTGGGCAGAACTGAAAAAGCGTGTGCGAGCAAGGAGGCCTACAAACCTGACTCAATTACACCAGCTCTGTCAGGAGGAGTGGGCCAAAATTCACCCAATTTATTGTGGGAAGCTTGTGGAAGGCTACCCGATAACGTTTGACCCAAGTTCAACAATTTAAAGGCAATGCTACCAAGTACTAATTGAGTGTATGTAAACTTCTGACCCACTGGGAATGTGATGAAATAAATAAAAGCTGAAATAAATAATTCTCTCTACTATTATTCTGACATTTCACATTTTTTAAATAAAGTGGTGATCTTAACTGACCTAAGACAGGGAATTTTTACTAGGATTAAATGTCAGGAATTGTGAAAAACTGAGTTTAAATGTATTTGGCTAAGCTGAATGGAAACTTACGACTTCCACTGTATGTACTGTAGGTAGAGAGCAGAGTTGTAATCCTGGCTGTGAGTTGTGTCCTAATCTCGTTGGGTGACAGAGCAGAGCAGGGCAGGGCCGGGGCAGCAGAGGGGATGCAGAGTTACACTAAATCCTGGTGGATTACTGCAGCACGTGGAGACGGGCCAGCACTGCAGTGTGTCACCACTCACAGCCTCGGCACGGCACGCCTCTGTACAGGTGGATGAACGTAACCCTCCACAAGGCTCGCTAACTAGAGCATGCTACCATGAGTCATACCACTCCCATTGTTTAGCGCTCAATGATGCCAATGCTAAACTGCAGCTAAGTAACATAACTGAAGTCAATTGGCCGGCAGGTAGCCTAGTGGTTCAGAGGGTTGGGCCGTGAACTGAATTGTCACTGGTTCGAATCCCCAAGTCGACTAGATGAAAAATCTGTCAAATGGGCCCTTGAGTAAGGCACTTAACCCTAATTGCTCTGGATAAGAGTTTCTATGAAATGATGATTAAACTGCCACTGACTCTCCAGGTCCATACAACTATGGTGTTTTAAAGATGAAGTTAGCTGAACTATGCATTTAAAGCTTTACTCTATGTTAATCACGCTTGATAGGATTATTCTGTCCATTTCACCTTGCTTGTAAGAATGAAAATGTATACATCTCACCATGTACTCTTTAGAAGACCTTGATAATGTACACCTGCACCACTTAGTCTTTCATTTAAACCAGTCCAGCACTTCTTAAAGGTGCTTACCAAACATTTGCACCATAGAGATCAATGCACAGTGAATATGTCTCTATAGGAGAGACTACATCAGGCTGACATCAAAATCAATACCAGCTACATGACACACAGAATGTGTAGACGAAACCAAGCCTCATTTACAACCATACGAACCAAGAGTGTAAATACAGTGGGACGTTTTGAGCATTGTTGTTTAGCTTAAAAAGTCCTCTTTGATTCTTGGAATGAATCTAATAAAGAGTGATGTCTGGCCACGGAGACAGGCCCAGTAGCAGCCGCTCTCTGTCCCTTCCTCCCTCCCGTGAGACAGGCCTCTGGGAGATGGGGAGGGTTGGTGACGGGGTCGGCCCTTTCACACTCAATAAAACATGCTCCACTCCCATGTAATTACTGAACACAGCACATCCGCCTCACTCCCTCACTCCCTCTCAGTCAGTAAGCCTGAATAAGCTCTGCACGTAGTCACAGAGCTGTAGGCCTAGTATTACTTAACCTCATATTACATCTTACACTGCTGTCCAACACAAAAGACGACATCCTATATGGTTCATTTCATTTAAAGGATGAGACCAGATCATCTATTATTGACCCTGTTATTGGCCATACTACATTCAGAGCATGATGTGGTTAGAATGATATATCTTAAAGCCAAGAAAAACATTGAATGCTTTGAATGTTCAGCTCTTACTTGCTTCAAAGACTCTATACATTCAAATGTGTGTACTGTACTGTCTAAGTGAGTGTTTAATGTGAGGAAAGCCTAACCCATTTCCCTTATTACTCTGACTGTCATGGACAGGAGCCAAAGTCCTGAGCATAGCCATGACAGTTGTGCTTCCTGTGTGTGAAGAGCTCAGTTTGACTATCCTACCACAGGGCCAGGCCACGGAGTGGGCAGACAAGACTCAACTTCCTGCCTCTCCACTTCCTGTTTTTCAGGACCACTTCTAAATGCCCACTGCAGGGGAGGGATAGAAAAAAGGGAGGGAGTGTGCCTTGGGGACACCCTTACTCTCTGATCTCCTCCACGTGTTGCCTTCCTGACTGTAAATCTGAGACTAAACAACAACAGGACTCCACCTCCTGTTCATTCTCTCTGTGTGTTTATTATGTTTACAGTACAGGGCCATTAGACAGGCTGGACAGGCACATGCTGCCACACCAAGCACTCCACCACTTTCTATTCAGTTAGATGTCAGGCCTTTCCTTGTTTTGGTCAGGACGGATAATGACTTGAAACATTTCCTGAGTTACATAATGATGAATAACTACGCCATCACACACTAAACTAATGAGCAGTAAAATACTGATTAAACAGAGTTCATACTTAACAAGAAAACAGCAGCGCAAAATGGTAGCAATATAATCCCAAAACTTGAAAGTGGAAGGAAATGGCTCAGTTCCAGTTTGTTAGGCTTTAAGCGGTGTGGGGACATGGAGCAAAGTAAACCCTCATGGTTCTGCTGCTTCGTTTCAATGAGACCCTGACATAAGTGCATTAAGAAATGAACACCCCAACTCTTTGTTCTTCCTATCATCAGGCTCTGCTGTACCTGGAAATGGGGCTGTTGGCCTGGGGGGGAGTGGAGGAGAGCCAGCCTCTCTCTCTCCCGCTCCTACACTTCCCTTTGTGAGAGCACCCTTATCTCCCACTCCAGCAGGGAGAGGTAGGATTGTGGCCCCAGAAGCAGCATCACTAGTGTTAATGTCTCCTGATGCTAATCTGACACACGGCTGATCCTGCAACAACCACTTCCTCCATTCCTCTCTCCCGCTTTCCATCTCTCTCTTTCTCCATTCCTCTCTTTCTCCCTCTCTCCCTCCACCTCTCCCTCCTACCCCTCAGTCTCTCTCTTTCTCTCTCACTCTCACTCTGTACATTCCCTCACCTCTGTTTCCAAGGCAACTAATGAGATATAATTAATAAGATCTACCAAAGGGGTGTGTGAACAGAAATGAGTGAGAAAGAAGCCTTGAGAAAGAGAGAGAGCTGCTTGCCTAGTGAGCTAAAGAAACCCCTTTAAATGTGTGTGCATATTGGACTTTCTACAGCTTGTTAACTTTCTTTGTAGATCATTGCTTGGGGTGACATTATCTTCCTAGACAATGACTTCAAAAACATTTATGAGAAGTTAAGACGATTACTATATTAGCACCATGATAAACCACACCCTTAGAAATAGCTGGGGTACTTTGAACCACTACAAGCCAAGTGAAAAATCTCATAATGAACATTTTACATTGAGTAAGTGCTTTATGTTATTGATAGAAGGGATGTTAAATTAGTTTTTTTTATGATATTGAGATTACAACAGAAAGTGTCTTCCTCCTTTATTTCACATAATACAGTAGTTATACTCAAGTATGCTGTAACGATGTGCGCTGAGAGTCAGGAAGCAAGTTCAAGGAGTGTTTTAATAAAATAAACATAATACAAAACAAGAACCTCAAACAACGCACAGACATGAAACAGAAACAATGACGCCTGGGGAAGGAACCAAAAGGAGTGACATATATAGGGCACGTAATAAAGGAAGTGATGGAGTCCAGGTGAGTCTGACGACGTGCAGAAGCGTGTAACAATGGTGACAGGTGTGCGCCTTAACGAGGAGCCGGGTGACCTAGAGGCCGGAGAGGGAGCACACGTGACATACACCTTGATTTGAGTGGATCGAGCCCTGACGTACATTGATATGATTTGAGTGGATCGGGCCCTGACGTACATTGATATGATTTGAGTGGATCCGGCCCTGACGTACATTGATATGATTTGAGTGGATCCGGCCCTGACGTACATTGATATGATTTGAGTGGATCGAGCCCTGACGTACATTGATATGATTTGAGTGGATCCAGCCCTGACGTACATTGATATGATTTGAGTGGATCCGGCCCTGACGTACATTGATATGATTTGAGTGGATCCAGCACAGACGTACATTGATATGATTTGAGTGGATCGGGCCCTGACGTACATTGATATGATTTGAGTGGATCCGGCCCTGACGTACATTGATATGATTTGAGTGGATCGGGCCCTGACGTACATTGATATGATTTGAGTGGATCCGGCCCTGAAGTACATTGATATGATTTGAGTGGATCGGGCCCTGAAGTACATTGATATGATTTGAGTGGATCGGGCCCTGACGTACATTGATATGATTTGAGTGGATCGGGCCCTGACGTACATTGATATGATTTGAGTGGATCGGGCCCTGACGTACATTGATATGATTTGAGTGGATCCGGCCCTGAAGTACATTGGCAATTCAAGTTAGAGTACAACAAGGGTTAGACAGTGACTCACATAAACATTCCAAAGCATGTTCTGCATAGCGTGCATAGTAAATAATAATGGTTAATTGAGTTTACGGCTACTGGGACATGACAAAGCTTCATCACTTGTATAACTATTTTAGCGCGCATCTTAATCGGACCGAAAGTTGAAGACTGAAGTTGTTGACCTACCTTGCTCAAGTTTATCTTTTTTTTTCTCCCATTGACATGTATGAGAGTATGAAGTGTAGGGGACAATGATGCAGTATTCACAGACTACAGAGTGGTTGTGTTGAGGAGGCAGACCAGAGCAGGCCAGGCTGTGAGTGGTTCATCTCTCCCAATGATGACTGCTACCTCACTCCAACTCTCCACTGACCCAGCTGTAATCCCACGTTGGATCAATGCAAGTTCAAACAATCATCCATCCTGCTAGCACCTAACTCTGGCTGGGAAGATGGAGTTGCAGACAGGGACTAAGCTACTTATCACCTCCACAATGACATCATCAGGAAAACCCCAGCGGACTAAGTGGTACTTCTCTTGGTGAAAATAGTTTTAGACCACCACATCATATAACATCCATCAATAACCTGGGAGAAATAGATGACTGCAAAAAACGAATCTCTTTAGGAGAGAGGTCAATAACAGAACATACACCTTTACAGCCTTGCCAATCAAGACAGGTATATTATTGTTACTTTTGAATGTATTCCTATTGCAGGCTGAAATCAGCAAGTTTCAAGGTATGGTAAGGTCTGGATAATAGGCTACATATCCAGAAGGACAGAAAAACACAACATGAGATGCTGACAGTGAAACTGAGCGCTAGCAGACAGACACCCTCACTCTCAGTCACACAGTAATGTCAGGGGATGAGAGGACTATGCAAGGTGACTTTGACTAAATGCCTGGGGTCCATGACAGAAAGCCATTGACTTGACTGTGGCATATTTTTCTCACTTATCACCATCCTAAATCCTAAAAGCTTGTATGATGACACTAAGAGGGAATTAACACATATTCCCTTTGGCCTGAAGGCACAGTAAGAAGAATCTGAGGCCAGTAAGTCACCTGCAACAAGCAGGAGACACAGTGTACTGTAATCACTGCCAACATGTACACCCTAACTGGCCTAGCAGACAGTCAGTTACACTGACTGCTCATGTATCTTCTACAGGCGTGGAACACTGCATTGAAGTTCAGACAACAGAGCTTGATAAACGTCATAGTCCAAACAGATGTTGTTGTGCTGGAGCTGGTGTATGACTGTGAGTATGTGAGCGCACGTGTGTTTGTGTGTGAACTTAAAAGGGAATAGAGAGGAAACAGGAATAAAACCTTGAGATGGAAGAGTTTCCCCCACCCCCATCCCCAGCCCCAGCTTTCTTGCCGTGTGCGGTAGACGCAGCGTTGTAACATAATTACTGCTGGGGCGCCTCTATTCCCAATGATCCATTTGCGTCCGTCAGGTTTTCGAGTCGAGCCGATGAATGGATTCTCAGTTTCTCAAGGATAAAGAGATGACCCTATCCTAACTGGTGTATCCATTTCATGTACAGAGGCCACTCTCCTTCTCAAGGTTCGTCTCCTGATGCTAATTGTAGTACAGCGCTTTAGCATGAAAAGGATGCAAGCTTTGAGTAATGATTTTTTCTTCATTAAAAAGGTCTGGTTGAGGAATTATACTGCCGGTTATTCAGATCTGAAAAAAAAGAAACCTGCTCCGATTTGCAATGGTGAACAACCCACAAGCTAAATGCAAATGATATGCAACTATTTTAATTTGAGCATCTTGCTGTTTTTTGGATGAATCCCAAAACGTATTACCGTGTTATGTGACAGTCACAAATCACTTCTAATCAACCAAAATGTCATATTCTACTGCCAAAATGAAACTGACTAAGTGTCTAAGCACTCACATCAAATTAGGAGTAACGGCCAAACACAGTCACTCAACATCACTGTCTCTGAGCCAAAACCTCTCTCCAAAAACATTTAATCACCAACATCCCTTATGACAGTATGTCAATTTTACCAGTGAATTTCCTGACACGAATCAGCATCAGAATCTGACATTCTCTATGGATGAGCACTTCAAGTGTCACAGCGCACCCAAGTTCTCCTTTTCTAAATCAATCTGATAGACTCACAGATGACACAGGTCTAAAAGAAATGCACAAGCTGAACATTCCTGAAAGTTTTCCTAACATTTCTGTACACTTTCTTCATCCTTCATAATCTACATTTTTCAGGGATATCAGGAAAAGCCCAATTTCAGAGTCTCCTGTAAACATACATGCACCCACACCCAAATTCCTGCATCCTAAATGTTAGCATGTCAGCCTTGTTGGACTGTGGACCTGTTGACTGTGTGATTTGGTGGTATGTGTCCATTTGCATGGTTGTCCATCATCTCAGGGACTTCTCACCAGGGAGGGATAATCACACCAACACAGAGGGGTGTGACACCCCCCTACCCTCAGCCCCCAAGGCACCCTACAAACTGTGTTAAGCGGCATGGCAGCCTTTTGATGTTCCACAGACCGCAAATCCAAAATGGTAAACAGCACAGATGAATCAAGATCTTCTTCCTGGGGGAATATGCTGTGTAAGGATATTAGGGACGCATTGCATTAATGTGTCTCGGCAGCACTACATTTACCAGCTCTCATCCCCACTAAATGTACTGAATATCCAGATGAAACATTCTGATACAGTTTAGATATGTCATTCTTCTTCAAATATGTTGTTTGATCAACAGCAGGCAGATTTAACTATATAAACAAATGAAACTACTCGGAGTTTACCATGTTGTGTTACACATCATGTACACACCGTTTATGTTGGTTGTTAGTGTGTTCATTCCTGTCTTGTCCAACAGAGCACTGGTGCTTCTTTTAATGGATTTTTTTGTTCTTCAAAAAATGGCTTAGAATAAATATTAGATTTTCTCTTTCCATTTTTCTCTTGCTCTCCATCCCTCTGTTTCTCAGTGTTCCATTACATAAAAGGTTTATGCAACCCAAGCAGCATGGACCATTATGACTCATGAAAACTGTGAAAGGTTCAACATTGATTTGATTTTTTAACAAAGAAAATGGATGACTCAACACATACCTACATAGATGATCGTGGAAATCACAACATATAACACTAATCCCATAAGGAAAGGGTACAGCGGTTGGAAGATTATATAATGCTAAATAACAGAATTGTAATCAATATACAGCCAATAAATCCATGTCACTTTGGCAAGGTGAAACCACTTATTTCCATTGCAACATAAGCCCTGATTTTCGACAATTCATTTTTCTGTTCACTGGTTTCAATTTCTTGTTTAGTGTTTTTTGGGCTGATAAAACTCTTCCGTTTATTGTAAATGAGTGCTTGTCAAGAACGACAGGGAAAAGAGGAAAGATGTACGGTAGCGATAACATTAAACAACCACATCATATAGGCACCAGAGAGAATGCCCAGTGGATGCAAAACTGCTTTACTTCAATACCAAGCCAAAGCTGAGTAACAACTTTAACTTTGAAATATAGATGTGCTCTTATATAAACGTTGTCTGCCTGGTGGATGACTGGCGCTTATGCAACCAGCGTTTGAATGGGGGCATATCCTTGGAAACGTTATGCTTGTACAGGACAAAAAGAACAGAAAATGTGTCATTCTAAAGTATCTACTCTATCAATACTTTTTGTTTGTTGCTCAGAACACCACATCTGAACCAAACATAAGAACTTTCCTCGAGCAAATATGTCCCAAGATCAAGAATAATGTATTGTAAATTATCCAGGAATGTATTTTTTATGCCACGGGCTCAACATCAAATAAACGATATTATGAATATTTCCAGGCATTCCAGAAAGAATTGGCTTAGTTTGCATAATGTTTCAGTAACTCCATAAAGAAGCAGTGCTAGAGAACAACAAGGAATTATGTATGGGTGAGAATGTAAAGCTGATACAATCTATCTTTACCACAATTTGCATGTTTTGTTTTGTACTTTGGGATTTAAGCACAGCTCTGCCTTTTGGAATTTCCTAAATGTCCTCTGAGTCGATATTATACTAAATGAAACCCATTCTTTTCAAAGTCAATAGGACAGATGGATCAAACACAAAATGAAGTTGTTTGACAGATCATTATACAAACATATCCTCCCATCCATACATACATAGTGTGCTACACACACACACACACACACACACAGAGAAACCCACTGGCCCTGCTGCCTGCCTCTCCAGGAATCTTTCCAACCCGACTGTTTTGTGATAGCCTGTGGCCCTGACTGAGTCCCAGTTGCTGGTGACGGATGCCTCTACCCCCATGCATGGTCTGAACACTGTTGGCAGCTTGGTCAGTGACAGGGGGGCCGAGGGGAGGGAGGGAACTAGGAACAAGCTGGGGAGCAGAGTGTGTGACACTGGCCGAGTACATCCAGAGAACAGCTGATACACCAGTGGGATCAGTCAGTCTACTATTTCACCTGGATCAGCAGCGCACATGCGCCACACATGGCACACAGTCTGGTCCCAGGCAGAGACAGACTGGACTGGGAGAGAGAAGGAGAGAGGGAGGGCAGAGACAGCTGGCAGACTCAACAAACTCTCACACAGAGGCTTAAGAGAGCCAGGCTCTGGAGACTGAAATTAGGGTACAACTACTGCAGCCAGGACAGGAATTAAATATATATTTTTGGGATGAAGAAAGAAAATGAGTGCCTTAATATAAAACTTTGGTTTTACATTCCAGGCTATAACCTGTACTGTATTACTGCTCCCAGTGAGATTGTGCGACTACATGTTTTCATACAGGAGTGGTGTAATGTTTTCCCTGGTTGGATGCTGCCAGGGCTGTAAAGGCAGAGGGATGATGTCATGCCCAGCCCAGTAAAAGTGATACGTCCCCGTCCCAGCTTCCACTTCTCCTAATAAGGCAGGGGTCAAGTCTCTTTCCTTACACTAGCGTAGGAACATCGTAGGGGAAATTGATGGGGAGAAATATTGGCTGTACCTACTGCTTAGATTAGGCTTGGGTGGTATCCAGTTTTTCGTACCGTCATACTGTCCTTCCCAGGATTCACAGTATTACTGGCATAGCACACAAGGGGGCATTAAAAACTTTTAAAAAAGCGCATTGGGCATCTATTTACCAGAATGCTTAAAAAAATTGCACAAAAGGAAGGAAACTTTTACCTGAATGCTAACAAGCACAAACCAACAAAGTAATTGTAAAGACAAATCCAGCTTCGGTGATGTACTGGGCCGTACGCAGTACCCCCTGTAGTACCTTGCGGTCAATTAACAGATTTCCCAATCTTCTCCTCCTCTTCTTCATCTTTAATGTTGACATTCAGCTCCAGTGTTTGAGTGCAGTCTTCCAGCTTCACCGATGCCATTTCTGGACCCTGCAGTGCAAGCTGGGCTCCACTGTCACAATCAGGCAGTGATGCAACCCAGCAGGATGCTCTCGATGGTGCAACTGTAAAAGCTTTTGAGGATCTGAGGACCCATGCCAAATCTTTTCAATCTCCTGAGGGGGAATAGGTTTAGTCGTGCCCTCATCACAACTGTTTTGGTGTGCTCGGATAGCATACCCATGTAACTTCATGACCTCATGTCATCCGTACAACAGAGAGAGACTCACCAATAGAACACTATGGACATATCAGGTCCCGCTTTCTCCTGTTGTGCTCTTTACAACAAACATGTGACTGGCTGATGTTCAGGGGAACTACGGTAGACTTCTTAATTAAATATAATGTGACAAGCGAAACAAAGAATGCGATCTGCTTTATCTTATTGCACAAGTTGACTGCTGGTATTTATACTGAAGAATAAAAACACAACATGTAAAGTGTTGGTCCCATGTTTCATGAGCTGAAAAAAAAGATCCCAGAAATGTTCCATATGCACAAAAAGCTTATTTCTCTCAAATGTTGTGCACACGTGTTTACATCCCTGTTAGTGAGCATTTCTCCTTTACCAAGAAAATTCATCCACCTGACAGATGTGAAATATCAAAAAGCTGATTAAACAGCATGATCTTTACACAGGTGCACCTTGTGCTTGGGACAATAAAAGACCACTCTAAAATGTGCATTGTGTTGTTTCACGACACAATGCCACAGATGTCTCAAGTTATGAAGGAGTGTGCAATATCCATACTGACTGCTGGAATGTCCACCAAAGCTGTTGCCAGAGAATTTAATTTGAATTTCTCTACCATAAGCCGCCTCCAACGTCGTTTTAGATAATTTGGCAGTATGTCCCGACCTCACAACTGCAGACCACGTGCAACCATGCCAGCCCAGGACCTCCACATCTGGCTTCTTCACCTGCGGGATCATCTGAGAATTTCGGTGCAAACTGCCAGAAACGGTCACAGGGAAGCTCATCTGCGTGCTCGTTGTCCTCACCAGGGTCTTGACCTGACTGCAATTTGGCGTCGTAACTGACTTCAGTGGCAAATGCTCATCTTCGATGGCCACTGGCATACTAGATAAGTGTGCTTTTCAGTGATGAATCCCGGTTTCAAATGTACCAGGCAGATGGCAGACAGCATGTATGGCGTCGTGTGGACGAGCAGTTTGCTGATGTCAATGTTGTGAACAGATTGCCCCATGGTGGCGGTGGGTTTATGGTAAAGGCATGAGCTATGGAATGCACAGAGATACTGTGATGAGATCCTGAGACCCATTGTGGTGCCATTCATCCACCGCCATCACCTCGTGTTTCAGCATGATAATGCACGGCCCCATGTCGCAAGGATCTGTACACAATTCCTGGAAGCTGAAAATGTCCCAGTTCTTCCATGGCCTGCATACTCACCAGCCATGTCACCCATTGAGCATGTTTGGGAAGCTCTGGATCGATGTGTACGACAGCGTGTTCCAGTTCTCGCCAATATCCAGCAACTTCGCACAGCCATCGAAAAGGAGTGGGACAACATTCCACAGGTCACAATGATTAGCCTGATCAACTCCATGCGAAGGAGCGTGTTGCACTGCATGAGGCAAATGGTGGTCACACCAGATACTGACTGTGTTTTTTTAAGGCATCTGTGACCAACAGATGCATGTCTGTATTCCCAGTCATGTGAAATCCATAGATTAGGACCTAATGAATTTATTTCAATTGACTGATTTCCTTATATGAACTGTAACTCAGTAAAATCTTTAAAATTGTTGCATGTTGCGTTTATATTTTTGTTCTGAGTACTTAACAAGTAGCTACAAATACTTCAAATAAATAGTTTCAACGATATTGACGGTATATGAAAACCATCCCGTGGGTATTTCCAAATACCCCGGTATACGGTGCATACAGTATACCGCCCAACCCTAGCTTAGATAATTTCACAGTGTCAAAGCAAAGGTGAGTAAAGACATCCTGCTCAAACACTGCCCTCACAGCAGAGAGATGGTGGGACTTGAACTCTAGTCTGAGTCCTTAGGTGGACCCGACCCACTTTCAGACCAGAAGAGTGTATTAAGTCACTTCCCTTCACTGGTAATAGACATGTTGTGTGCTGCAGGATAATGGGAATTACAACATCCCTCCAGCTGTCCAGGTTCAGAGGGCTTCACAGACAGGGAGAAAAACAAGGATACAGTCAGGCCCCAGGCTCTTCCTCCAGCCCACATTGCCTGAATCGCTCCAGCTGCAGGAGGCCTGACTGTTCCCACCACCAGCTACTGTACTTACTGACTGCACGGGGTCACACTAGGGACTATGACTTCCAGATCCCCAAACATAACCCAAACACCTGCAAATCTGTTTATTATTCAGAAGACCCCTGGTGGGATTCAATTCTATATTGTTGTATATTATTTTTGTCTGAGCAAATACCATAGTTTTCTACCAAATGCTTTGGGATATCTTACACAACCCAGTGACCATGGCTAGTGCCTATAAGAATAGCCCATAGATTCCACCGTATGATCCTGGTGATCTTCTAACATCACATTTCTATTTGTCACATACTTTCGTAAACCACAGGTGTAGACTAACAGGGAAATGCTTACTTACTGGCCCTTCCCAACAATGCAGAAAGACAGACAATATAGAAATAATATAAATATAATAATAATACAAGTAATAATAAATACACAATGAGTAATGATAACATGGCTATATAGACAGGGTACCAGTACCGAGTCGATGTGCAGGGGTACAATGTAATTGAGGTAGATATGTACATATAACTAGGAATAAAGTGACTAGGCAACAGGATAGATACTAAACAGTAGCATCAGCATATGTGATGAGTCAAAAAAGTTTGTGCAAAAAGGGTCTACGCAGTCCGGATATCTATTTGGTTAACTATTTAACTAATTATTTAGTAGTCTTATGGCTTGGGGTAGAAGCTGTTCAGGGTCCTGTTGGTTCCAGACTTTGTGCATCGGTACCGCTTGCCGTGCAGTAGCAGAGAGAACAGTTTATGACTTGGGTGGCTGGAGGCTTTGACAATTTGTAGGGCCTTCCTCTGACAACACCTGGTATAGAGGTCCTAAATGGCAGGGAGCTTGGCCCCAGTGATGCACTGGGCCTTACGCACTACCCTCTGTAGCGCCTTGCGGTCGGATGCCAAGCAGTTGTCATACCAAGCGGTGATGCAGCCAGTCAAGATGCTCTCAGTGGTGCAGCTGTGGAACTCATTATCAGATGGCCTTCTCAACAGAAGCAGCATACACTATGTTTATCAATGACAGTGATTAGAAACAAAATGTTCACACACAGAGTAGCCTTGCTTTTGTATTGCCTGTATAACATGCCTGGAGCTTAAAGTGCAAGACAGGATACTATTCAGATTGAGGGAAATGTTTTAGGCTTTATAAGCTGCTTGTCTATGCATACTGTAAATATATAGTATTCTCAAAATACATAAACCCAGCAAGAAAAATCAGGTCGCCATGGGGACTCCAGACGTTTTATGTTAAGATTAAGCGGTTGCGTCTTAAATGTGATACAGGGGAGCATATTAGCGATCACAACAAATCTTTTGATCTGGCAAATTAGATTATAATGTATTCCTTTGATAGTGTATATGCTTTTTCAAAGTCTCATTGAAATTCAGTCAAAGTGCAACTCAGCAAAGTGATGTACTTCAAGAGAAAATGTATACAACAATTTTGATCTATGATACTGTAGGTATTCAAATCAAATTCTATTTGTCACGTGCTTTGTAAACAACAGGTGTAGACTAACAGTGAAATGCTTACTTACGGGTCCATTTCCAACAATGCAGAGTTAAAGATAAAGATAAAAAAGAGTGTGTGTGTGGCGTAAGTATGCATGTGTGCGCATATTATGTGTTTGTGGGCAAGTGATTTGACTCGCAGTTTGCAAGCGCAGTTTGACTCATAACCCGCAGTACCCACGATTATATCCGCAGGGAGTGCGGGTTAAGGGTAATGAAATATTGTGTGGATGAATGGCAGGTGGGTGGCGGGCAGGTTAAATAAATCGAAAACAATACCTAAAAAAATCCATAAATGTAGTAGTAGTAACCTTCTTGTGCAATTTATAATCGATAGGCAACATTTAAGTTTTTCTTTCATTATTTTAGGCTATCTGGCATTAGTGCGTAAGCCTAAGCTTTAGGGCCTAACTGTACACACGCCAAATAGCCTACAAGCCAATCGCAAAATGCTTTTGGGAAGGGACAGAAAAAGTTCATGTCTATCCATGGTGTCACGTCCTGACCATAGAGACCTCTTATTTCTATGGTAGAGTAGGTCAGGGCGTGACTGGGGGGGGGGGGGGGGGGGTTATCTAGTTTCTTTCTTTCTATGTTGTTTGGTTCTAGTTTCTGTTTTTCTATGTTGGGTTTTTGGATGATCCCCAATTAGAGGCAGCTGGTCATCGTTGTCTCTAATTGGGGATCATATTTAAGTAGTTGTTTTCCCCACCTGTGTTTGTGGGTGATTATTTTGAGTTAGTGCATGTTGCACCTCTGTCGTCACGGTTTGTTGTTTTGTTTATTGTCTGTCTTGCTTAGTTTCACAAATTAATAAAGACGTGGAACGATACGCACGCTGCGCCTTTGTCTCCTTCCTACAACGAACGTGACACATGGAGGCAAAAAGGACAGCGTCGGCGTTTAATTCAAAAAGAGAAAAGCTGCTAAATGGAGTTTAAAATAAAAAGAATGGAGGGCGTGAAATGTAATGTTTGGGAAAGATTTGGAGAAGTGGTAAAAGAGGATGATAGCAATGCCGGTTATGCTATGTGTGATGATTGTGAGGCGCTATTGATTGGTTCTGCTTTTCTTTTCTTAGTCAAACTTGTGTTCTTTTTCTTTTCTTGTGTTCTTGAACGTAGCCATGTTTCTTTGTGTTCTGGAACATAGCCCTGTCTTTCATTTTTGTTCATTGATTTCGCCTGTGTTCGTTTCTCATCAGCTCCCTATTTAGTTCAGTTCTTTCTGTTTGTATGGTTGTGAGGTATTGTTTTGACTGCCTACCTGTGTTTGACCATTGCCTGCAACCACGATTCCTGCCTTCGGTGAAGGCGTAATAAACATCTGCTGCACTCTGCGTGTGAATCTACACCTTTTTCTCACTGAGTATTCATTACAGCTATAGCAATTCAACAATCACAAGACAGACGTCAAATAGGCCTAAGGCACGTCAAGGGAACTGTAGCCTACTGTTCAGATGGGTTAAATGGAAACTGAAATCTGGACACTGACTGTAGTTCTATAACCTCTCATAGCCTTAATGTTAACTCATGCAGAATTAACGTAAGCATTTCTTGCAGTAAAATGATATACCAAATGGAGGTAAAACAATTTATCAGAAACATGTGGAGTGGAGAAATATGATTTATTTCAGCATCTTGAGAGAATGTGAATGTGCAGTTATATAACCTCTAAGTGCTATCTTTATCAGCATCATAAAAGCTGATAGTAGGCTATTTCAACCACATAAAATAGGTGACCGACCGGCAAGATTCAGTCTTATGTAGCAAAATTTGAAATTGTGTTTTTTACATTGGATAAAAGTAGACTCAGAGCTAGAAAATGGTAGATCATACACTACAGATGAGGAACAATGGGGAAATAATTCTGCTTTGAAATTTGATAAACTTGAAACCTCACTTTTGAGAAAATGGCCTTTGAATGTTTTGGTACCTACGGGAGAGCTCTTCTTTGTCTACACCTATTCAGCATTGTTCATACGCTCTTAAGCTTTAGCCCCACCATCTCTTTAAAGGTTGATCTGAGCGTTCTGTCCTGACAACAGCAGTCAAGCACCTGAGCTAACTGGCTAACATTGGCTAGCTTGCTAGCTACTTTCAGACACAAATGAGATAACAGCTCACTGACCAGTTTACTCACCCTAGCAGAGCTGGTTAGGCTGTTTTTATGTTATCCAGAGCGTTGATGAATGCAACTGTGCTGCTGGCAACAATTTACGCTTTTTTGCCAACGTTTACTGACACCAGCCATATTCAACAGGTGTTGAGCGTTCGTAAATTCATCAGTTATTTTGCGCTCTGGCACACTCAGACGAGAGTGCTCTGAGTATATAGTCAGAGTGAATTTAACAGCTACGTCTATCAACAGTTGTCACAGTGACATTCTATTGAAATGGTTACTTGCATAGTGGAGTATTTTGTTAACATGTAGCTAGCTAGGTAAACAATGAACCATAATTCCAACTCATGACGTTACTACCCTGCATGAATCTGCAGGTAGCTAACCAAACAGATTCAATGTTAGCTAGCTAACATTAGCCTATAACTAGCAAAGCAAATGGCTCTGAGATACAAATAATATTACTAAACAGATCATACACGTAATGTTAGCTAGCTAACTTTAGCAAGCTAGCGAACAGTACACTTTAACTTGAAATGACAACGACTTTCTGTCAAAATTAGAGACGTGTGATATCTGAAAATGTAGCTAGCTAGATCATGGATGGACGCTTCTCCCTTTCACGGATGCCATGTTTGCCCTCAGTTTGATTGAAGACGTAATCTGGAGACAGGTGTTTTCTCCATCTCCTTAGCTATCCTACTCTAATTCCACTGATTTCAAAACTCGGTCCTCCAGAAAGTAGAGAGCAACACTTATGTAGTTCTAATACACAATATATATTTTACAAAAGCTGTGTTAAGACAGGATTCCCTACACATACTGACCAGCTCAAATAGACAGAAGCGTTCTACGTGGCAGACCAATCCGAACTCATCTCTCGGCATGTCCAGCCCACTCATTATGTCAGCCAATCATGGCCAGCGGGAAGATTGCTGTCTTTTTCTGTGGCTAAATCAACTAGGTGCTTAATTTAACAATTGTATTCGTATTTACAGATGCCATACACATTTGTTGTTAAGGCACATGAAAGTTCACATGTTCCAGAAGGCATTTCTTCCAAAAAACGCATTTGATAAAAATAAAAAAAGGTTTACGTTCAAATGGCTCTCCTGTGAAGTAGTGGCCCGCAACATATGCCAGGTTTCCTGAAACGAGTCACATTCACATCCAAGCCAAACTGAAATCTTATCAGAAACATTTTGGGTCGTTTTCACAGCTTTCTATTACCTTCAAACTGGTAAAACTGATTTAGAAATTTTGCATAGATAATCTTTCCCGTTTTTTTTCTCCCCGGTCCCTAAACGTCTTTGCTCTGAAAACTTTACCTATGTCAACCACTGAACAAAGATACAAACACAACATGCACAAATGTCAAAGATGTTACTGACTTACAGTTCATATAAGGAAATCAGTCAATTGAAATAAATGTATGAGGCCCTAATCTATGGATTTCACATGAGACACCTCCAAAAAAAGGTACGGGCGTGGATCAGAAAACCAGTTAGTATCTGATGTGACCACCATCTGCCTCATGCAGCCAACACATCTCCTTTGCATAGAGTTGATCAGGCTGTTGATTGTGGCCTGTGGCATGTTATCCCACTCCTCTTCAATAGCTGTGCGAAGTTTCTGGATATTGGTGAGGACTGGAACACGCTGTCGTACACGTCAATCCAGAGCATCCCAAACATGCTCAATGGGTGACATGTCTCGTGAGTATGCAGGCCATAGAAGAACTGGGACATTTTCTGCTTCCAGGAATTGCGTACAGATCCTTGCGACATGGGGCCATGGATTATCATGCTGTAACATGAGGTGATGGTTGCAGATGAATGGCACAATAATGGGCCTCAGGATCTTGTCACGGTATATCTGTGCATTCCGTAGCTTACACCTGCCCATACCATAACCCCACCGCCACCATGGGGCACTCTGTTCCCAACGTTGACATCAGCAAACCGCTCGCCCACACAACGTCATACACTCTGTCTGCCATCTGCCTGGTACATTTGAAATCGGGATTCATCGGTGAAGAGCACACTTCTCCAGCATGCCAGTGGCAATCGAAGGTAAGCATTTGCCCACTGAATTCAGTTAGGAAGCCAAACTGCAGTCAGGTTAAAACCCTGGTGAGGACAATGAGCACGCAGATGAGCTTCCCTGAGACGGTTTCTGACAGTTTGTGCAGAAATTCTTAGGTTATGCAAATCCCCAGTTTCATCAGCTGTCTGGGTGGCTGGTCTCAGACGATCCCGCAGGTGAAGAAGCCGGATGTGGAGGTCCTGGGATGCTGTGGTTACACGTGGTCTGCGGTTGTGAGGCCGGTTGGAAGTACTGCCAAATTCTCTAAAACGACGTTGGAGGCGGCTTATGGTAGAGAAAATAACATTCATTTCTATGGCAACAGCTTTAGTGGACATTCCTGCAGTCAGCATGCCAATTGCACGCTCCTACAAAACTTGAGACATCTGTGGCATTGTGTTGTGTGACAAAACTGCACATTTTAAAGTGGCCTTTTATTGTCCCAAGCACAAGGTGCACCTGCGTAATG
This sequence comes from Salmo salar, assembly GCF_965601325.2. NCBI lineage: Eukaryota > Metazoa > Chordata > Actinopteri > Salmoniformes > Salmonidae > Salmo > Salmo salar. Next base: position 91,023,707 of record NC_138300.1, on the reverse strand, counting down.
ATCATGCTGTTTAATCAGCTTCTTGAAATGCCATACCTGTCAGGTGGATGGATTATCTTGGCAAAGGATAAATGCTCACTAACAGGGATGTAAAAAAATTGTGCACAACATTTGAGAGAAATAAGCTTTTTGTGCGTATGGAACATTTCTGGGATCTTTTATTTCAGCTCATGAAACGTGGGACCAACACTTTACATGTTGCGCTCATATTTTTGAACTGTGTAATGCTGGTGTAGTTAGCTTGCTTTCCAGCTAGCTAGCCAAATTTGCTAAAGCCTTGAAGCGTTGGCTAACCTAGTTAGCTAAAGCCTTGCAGCATTGGTTAACCAAGTCTTGGTGGATACTTCAAGCCCCTTAACAAAATCCCATACTGACAAATATAAATAAAACCACAGAAACATAATGTCCATCATTGTTAATATATGTTAGCCAGTGATAGTTAGTTATATGTAACTGTGAATTGTGTGGGCGGGTGGTTTGCTGATGTCAACGTTGTGAACAGAGTGCCCCAGCTTGGCGGTGGAGTTATGGTATGGGCAGGCATAAGCTACGGACAATGAACACAATTGCATTTTATCAATGGCAATTTCAATGTACAGAAATACAGAGATCCTGAGATTTTATAATGTACATAAATATAAAAACATTAACATGTAGTGCGTGTGTGTGCATCTATCAGTTACACATACAGTACCAGTAGAAAGTTTGGACACACCTTCTCATTAAAGGGTTTTTCTTTATTTTTTGGAGACATCAAAACTGTGAAATAACACATATGGAATCATGTACTGTAGTAACCAAAAAAGTGTTAAATCAAAATATATTTTATATTTGAGATTCTTCAAAGTAGCCACCCTTTGCCTTGATGACAGCTTTGCACACTCTTGGCATTCTCTCGACCAGCTTCATCAAATCAAACTTTATTAGTCACATGCGCCGAATACAACAAGTGTATACCTTACCGTGAAATGCTTATTTACAAGCCCTTAACCAACAGTGCAGATCAAAAAGAGTTAAGAAAATATTTACCAAATAAACTAAAGTAAAAAAATTATGATAAAAAGTAAATAACAATAACAATAACAAGGCTATATACAGGGGTACCGGTACCAAGTCAGTGTGCGGGGGTACAGGTTAGTTGAGGTAATTTGTATATGTAGGTGGGGTGAAGTGACTATGCATAGATACTAAACAGCGAGGAGCAGCAGTGAAAAAAATGGAGGGGGGGGGGGGGGGGTCAATGTAATTAGTCCGGTGGCAATTTTATTAATTGTTCAGCAGTCTTATGGCTTGGGGGTAGAAGCTGTTGAGGAGCCTTTTGGCCCTAGACTTGGCGCTCCGGTACCGCTTGCCGTGCCCCTGAACTCTCGTGTATTTTCTGCAATATGCAATGATATGGGCAGCGGCCATATAACGCTTTTAAAACATGCAGAAGTGCGCTGGTTATCAAGGGGCATAAGTATTGACACGTTTTTTAAATTGAGAAACGAGCTTAAAGTTTTCTTTACTGACAATAATTTTCACTTGTCTGACCGCTTGCATGACGAGTTTCTCACACGACTGGCCTATCTGGGTGACGTTTTCTGAATCTAGGATTACAGGGACTCTCCGCAACTATATTCAATGTGCGGGATAAAATTGAGGCTATGATTAAGATGTTGGAGCTCTTCTCTGTCTGCATTAACAAGGACAACACACAGGTCTTTCCATCATTGTATGATTTTTTTGTGTGCAAAAGAACTCATGCTTACGGACAATGACAAATGTGATATAGCGAAGCACCTGAGTGAGCTGGGTGCGCAATTACGCAGGTACTTTCCCGAAACAGATGACACAAACAACTGGATTCGTTATCCCTTTCATGCCCTGCCTCCAGTCCACTTACCGATATCTGGACAAGAGAGCCTCATCGAAATTGCAAGAAGCGGTTCTGTGAAAATTGAATTAAATCAGAAGCCACTGACAGAGTTCTGGATTGGGCTGTGCTCAGAGTATCCTGCCTTTGCAAATCGCGCTGTTAAGACACTGACGCCCTTTGCAACCACGCACCTACAGTTGAAGTTGGAAGTTTACATACACCTTAGCCAAATACATTTAAACTCAGTTTTTCACAATTCCTGACATCTAATCTGAGTAAAAAATCCCTGTCTTAGGTCAGTTAGGATCACCACTTTATTTTAGGAATGTGAAATGTCAGAATAATAGTAGAGAGAATGATTTATTCAAGCTTTGTGATGGCCACTCCAATACCTTGACTTGGTTGTCCTTAAGCCATTTTGTCACAACTTTGGAAGTATGTTTGGGGTCATTGTCCATTTGGAAGACCCATTTGCGACCAAGCTTTAACTTCCTGACTGATGTCTTGAGATGTTGCTTCAATATATCCACATAATATTCCCTCCTCATGATGCCATCTATTTTGTGAAGTGCACCAGTCCCTCCTGCAGCAAAGCACCCCCACAACATGATGCTGCCACCCCCGTGCTTCACGGTTGGGATGGTGTTCTTCGACTTGCAAGCCTCCCCCTTTCTCCTCCAAACATAACATTGGTCATTATGGCCTAACAGTTCTATTTTTGTTTCATCAGACCAGAGGACATTTCTCCAAAAAGTACGATCTTTGTCCCCACATGCAGTTGCAAACCGTAGTCTGGCTTTTTTATGGCGGTTTTGGAGCAGTGGCTCCTTCCTTCCTGAGTGGCCTTTCAGGTTATGTCAATATAGGACTCATTTTACTGTGGATATAGATGCTTTTGTACCTGTTTCCTCCAGCATCTTCACAAGGTCCTTTGCTGTTGTTCTGGGATTGATTTGGGATTGATTTGCACGTTCATCTCTAGGAGACAGAACACGTCGCCTTCCTGAGCGGTATGAAGGCTGCGTGATCCCATGGTTGTTTAAACTTGCATACTATTGTTTGTACAGATGAATGTGGTACCTTCAGGCGTTAGGAAATTGCTCCCAATGATGAACTAGACATGTGGAGGTCTACAATTTTTTTCAGAGGTCTTGGCTGATATCTTTTGATTTTCCCATGATGTCAAGCAAAGAGGCACTGAGTTTGAAGGTAGGCCTTGAAATACATCCACAGGTACACCTCCAATTGACTCAAATGATGTCAATTAGCCTATCAGAAGCTTCTAAAGCTATGACATAATTTCATGAGCCGGGTTGTGACAAAAACTGACACTCATTCTTATGTTTAATAAATGTATCGTATTGTGTGTGTGTGGCAGGCTTAAAATGATGGCAAAAAACATAATTTGAAAGTGCACTGACCCTGGTGCTAGAGGGGGTACGCAGCTGGAGGTTGAATGTTTGAAGGGGTACAGGACAATAAAACGTTTGGGAACCACTGTTCTAATTTAACTTGGGTTACGCAAATAACCCTAAGTTTTGATAACATATCAATAGTGACACAAATATTATAGAATGAGAGACCAGACGTCTCACAGGTGCAGTGTGACTCTGGTCAAAGCCATCATCTCTACTCCACCACATAGCAGAAGCTTTCGCAGATTCATCTCAGAAGCCACACTGGAGCTGGAGTAGCATGCATCTGCAACTTCTGTCTTTTCACTTTACATCTGCTGTCAGTCCTCAGTATAACTCAAGTCACTTCACTTGACTTGGGAGTGGTGAATAGATTAAACTTAATTGTGTGGTTCTTGTGTGGTTCTTGTCCTACTCCAATTAAGTAACATAGTTACCACCTTCCGGAGACACCTGAAACCCCACCTCTTTAAGGAATACCTGGGATAGGATAAAGTAATCCTTCTAACCCACCCCCCCCAAAAATATGTACTATTGTAAAGTGGTTGTTCCACTGGATATCATAAGGTGAATGCACCAATTTGTAAGTCGCTCTGGATAAGAGCGTCTGCTAAATGACGTAAATGTAATAGTAGTACACCTGAAAGTTAAGTGTGTCACATGATACATGGCCAGTCATTTCTTGCTATGACACAATGTCAGTTTAGCCCTCTGGTTTGTTTATCATGTGTACCACAGTGGCACTGCATTGGCTTTCTATTCATCTTTAGAGAGCCTGTCAAAAAAACCACTCATAAATAAATACGTCTAAAGATAGGAGTGCACTGTTGATCCAACATGACTCAACACGAAAACAGCTCTAGTCAATTTCACATAGGCCATTTCACATAAGCCATTCCAACACAATGCTTTGTAGAAGCGAAGCTCGTAGCTTTACTGTACATGGTGAATCAAAATAGGGCCTGTGTCAATTTGGCTTTGGAGAAGAAGTTATTTCTGCTACTGCTAAGACTTTAAAAGGGCAAACTGATGGAAAATTATGAAATTAAGCTAATATGAGCGGTCTTATCAGAGGTGGGGTTTTCTGTCATCAGAATAGAATTCTTTGAAAAACCAGCCTACAGGAGACCTCAAATGGCAACAGTCCAAATATATACATTATAGAGAGACACATGGATCAGAATGTACTTACAACTCTAAAATATATCATTGTTATGATTAATAGCTTTAAAAGGGTAAGGTTATTATAAATCCTTAACTCAACTTACACTATGCAAACTTTCTCTAGTGTTTACTTAAAAAATACAAATATACATTCAAAGTTGACTTGCACTCTTAACCCTGTGTGGGCCACTTAGACAGGGGATTGGGAGAAAGAGACAGGGAGGATAGTTGTGAAAGAGGATTAACTGCAGATTGAGGCTGCCACTTTGGTTTAGGATCTTACTGCTGATTCTCCAGTATGGCCAGAGAAAGCTGAGGGGGTAAGGACACCTCCGTCTGACTGAGGGCTCGCAGGGGAAGGGCAAAGAAGACAGGAAGAGGCTGTCGATCCTTAAGCCGCTCTGCCCTGCTCAACAGCACATGTGCTGAGTGGGCCGTATGGGGCTGCTTACTACCAGAGGTCACAGCCAAGGGCAGGACAGTTGAAAGGTCACTGTTAGCTGCTCCCTTAGACAAACAGTGCGTTAGTGAATGGTTCATTAGTGCTTCTGTGTTAGAAACAGCGTTTCAGGCCATCAGAGGTTTATAAGGCACTTTAGTTCAGGATATTGATATCTAGGTCAGAATGATAGGGGGCTAATTGTCAACAGAGTTGCTTTGCTGATATACTACAGTGACATAACAGGCAGATGTGATAATAAAATATAGGCCTATAGGAAATAATGGTGTTTTTTCCGTTTGCTTTTCCAAGTATACATTAATCCTGGGTCGCACCACTGTACATTATTAGTATATACAGTTGAAGTCCGAAGTTTACATACAACTTAGCCAAATACATTTAAACTCAGTTTTTCACAATTCCTGACATTTAATCCGAGTAACAATTCCCTGTCTTAGGTCAGTTAGGATCACCACTTTATTTTAAGAATGTGAAATGTCAGAATAATAGTAGAGAGAATGATTTACTTCAGCTTTTATTTCTTTCATCACATTCCCAGGGGGTCAGAAGTTTACATACACTCAATTAGTATTTGGCAGCATTGCCTTTCAATTGTTGAACTTGGGTCAAACATTTCGGGTAGCTTTCCACAAGCTTCCCACAATAAGTTGGGTGAATTTTGGCCCATTCCTCCTGACAAAGCTGGTGTAACTGAGTCAGGTTTGTAGGCCTCCTTGCTCGCACACGCTTTTTCAGTTCTGCACACAAATGTTCTACAGGATTGAGGTCAGGGCTTTGTGATGGCCACTCCAATACCTTGACTTTGTTGTCCTTAAGCCATTTTGCCACAACTTTGGAAGTATGCTTGGGGTCATTGTCCATTTGGAAGACCCATTTGCGACCAAGCTTTAAATTCCTGACTGATGTCATCAGATGTTGCTTCAATATATCCACATAATTTTCCTGCCTCATGATGCCATCTATTTTGTGAAGTGCACCAGTCCCTCCTGCAGCAAAGCACCTCCACAACATGATGCTGCCACTGCTTCACGGTTGGGATGGTGTTCTTCAACTTGCAAGCCTCCCCCGTTCTCCTCCAAACATAACGATGGTCATTATGACCAAACAGTTCTATATTTGTTTCATCAGACCTGGGGACATTTCTCCAAAAAGTACGATCTTTGTCCCCATGTGCAGTTGCAAACCGTAGTCTGGCTTTTTTTATGCCGGTTTTGGAGCAGTGGCTTCTTCCTTGCTGAGCGGCCTTTCAGGTTATGTCGATATAGGACTTGTTTTACTGTGGATATAGATGCTTTTGTACTGTTTCCTCCAGCATCTTCACAAGGTCCTTTGCTGTTGTTCTGGGATTGATTTGCACTTTTCGCACCAAAGTACGTTCATCTCTAGGAGACAGAACATGTGTCCTTCCTGAGCGGTATGACGGCTGCGTGGTCCCATGGTGTTTATACTTGCATACTATTGTTTGTACAGATGAACGTGGTACCTTCAGGTGTTTGGAAATTGCTCCCAAGGATGAACCAGACTTGTGGAGGTCTACAATTCTTTTTCTGAGGTCTTGGCTGATATCTTTTGATTTTCCCATGATGTCAAGCAAAGAGGCACTGAGTTGGAAGGTAGGCCTTGAAATACATCCATAGGTACACCTCCAATTGACTCAAAGATGTCAATTAGCCTATCAGAAGCTTCTAAAGCCAGGATATCATTTTATGGAATTTTCCAAGCTGTTTAAAGGCACAGTCAACAGTGTATGTAAACTTCTGACCCACTAGAATTGTGATACAGTGAATTATAAGTGAAATAATCTGTCTGTAAACAATTGTTGGAAAAATTACTTGTGTCATGCACAGAGTAGATGTCCTAACCGACTTGCCAAAACTATAGTTTGTTAAACAAGAAATTTGTGGAGTGGTTGAAAAACGAGTTTTAATGACTCAAACCTAAGTGTATTTAAACTTCCGACTTCAACTGTATATTTATATATTTATATATGAGTATATATACAGTACCAGACAACAACAAAAAACATCTCAATTGGGTTCAGGTCGGGTGATTGTGGAGGCCAGGTAAAGAAGAAGAGTGATGGAGTGATGCATCAGATGACCTGGCCTCCACAATCACCCGACCTCAACCCAATTGAGATGGTTTGGGATGAGTTGGACCGCAGAGTGAAGGAAAAGCAGCCAACAAGTGCTCAGCATATGTGGGACCTCCTTCAAGACTGTTGGAAAAGCATTTCAGGTGAAGTTGGTTGAGAGAATTCCAAGAGTGTGCAAAGCTGTCATCAAGGCAAAGGGTGGCTACTTTGAAGAATATCAAATATATTTTGATTTGTTTAACACTTTTTTGGTTACTACATGATTGCATATGTGTTATTTCATACATTTACATTTACATTTAGTCATTTTGCAGACGCTCTTATCCAGAGCGACTTACAAATTGGTGCATTCACCTTATGATATCCAGTGGAACAACCATTTTACAATAGAACATCTTTTTTGGGGGGTGGGTTAGAAGGATTACTTTATCCTATTTACGTCATTTTGCAGACGCTCTTATCCAGAGCGACTTACAAATTGGTGCATTCACCTTATGATATCCAGTGGAACAACCATTTTACAATAGAACATCTTTTTTGGGGGGTGGGTTAGAAGGATTACTTTATCCTATCCCAGGTATTCCTTAATGTTTTGATGTCTTCACTATTATTCTACAATGTAGAAAATTAGCAAAAATAAAGAAAAACCCTTGAATGAGTAGGTGTGTCCAAACGTTTGACTGGTACTGTGTGTGTGTGTGTGTGTGTGTGTGTGTGTGTGTGTGTATATATATATATATATATATATATATATATATATATATATATATATATATATATATGAGCCTTTTCTTTAAAAATATATGAATTCTGCATAATAAGTGTTTGAATATGATTTGATAAATATTATAATTACATTAACTTGGAAACCACACTGCCATGTAGGAAAGTAAGCCGTATTTAAGAAGTGTACATGTGGTATACTAGCCTGTGCCAGGGCTGGTCCCTGATCCCCAGGCTAAAGGTTTGGAAGTCATCATTATAGCACGTTAAGGGCCTGCCTAATAAAGTTACAACTGTGCTGCATTAAAACATGATAGACGGTTTGATTTGGCACACTCCACAGAAACATATTTGCACAATAACACAGACTCAGTTTTGTGAGATTGAAGGAGAGAAAAAAACTAACAAGGAGCAAATATTTTGATACACATTTTAAATGATGATTTTGTGTGTTTGTCAAACATGTCACTGGCTGGTATCCTGGGGTAACTAACGCATTTAGCATCAAAGGTGAGGCTCTGTGGCCTGGTGGTGAGACAGGAGGCAGCCAGGGGTTTCTGGGTTTGGAGCTCAGCTCTCTGTTGGGTCGGATTGTGGGGTTGGGTAACCCCGCTAGGACACTGTGCATTCCTCTGGGTTACACAGCTATTCATGGTTTGGTCATTCTGGGATAGAAGAACTTCATTTATACCCTTTTATTTATTAAAGGTACTTAGGAAGCGTTCCTTTAGAACTGAGAGTCTAGTGAGTACACAAGCAAAATATGGCCTAAAACATTATCTGCAGGGCTCAAGATTCTGCATCCTGCCTCCAGGTCTCACGGGAGAATGCTGGAATCTCCAGTTCGATGATGGAGCTCCAAAAAACAATGAATCATGTTGCAGAGAGCATGCGCAAAGAGCTTTGTAACAAAAACAACGAAGCAAAGTGGACATAGAGAACAAGCGTAGTTTCTCCCTGTTGTTGAACTGAGAAATATCTTTAACGTAATAGCCAAAGTGCCCTCACACCTAACATTGAGAAGAAGAGAGGACTTGCTACATAAGGTCAAAATCACTCTAGGGAATAATGAGAGAAACAGTGAAACAACTACTAATATACACACATACTTTGATGAAAAAAGTTTATATCATGACCTTTGCAGATACTTTTTTTTTTGTCTCGAGGTTGTGTAATACACAACCTTTCTTCTTTGCTTGTCTTCTTTGTTATTTTATCAATCTATCTAAAGAAGATGAAAATAGTTCATCATGTTAGCCACTGGTTCTTTTTAACAAACAATTAGTTTGTCTTGTAGAACTCTCAAACAAAGGCCATGCCATTTGCTATAAATCTGTGCCTGTGAGCCAGCTGCAGTTGACACAGTTCAACTCTCCAGTGTACTGTAGGGGAAGTGCTGTGCCTACAGTGCACTGATGTAACATGGTGAACACTACAAAATCCATGTACAGCTAAAACTCTCATGTAACCAGATGGTCTTAATGATTTCCCCCCAATTTATATAAAGAGATTAACCAAAAGGACCAAATAAAACATAAAACATGAATGGAGATACATGGCAATTACAATCAAAAGTAAGTATATCAAACATAAATAAACAGCAGAGTAAATAAACAGGTAAACAAGAAAGAGGGGGAATAGAACATGTGGCTCACCCAACTATCAAAGCAGTGATAACCTCTTTATCGGACCAAGAATATCCAGCTCCTGTCTGTCTGTCTCTTCTTTTAGCCTTCAATGCTTCCCTCACTCGCGTTAAGCTTCCTGCAGATTTCTCCTCCTTGGGAAAAATGTCCTGGGAGGGGGAGAGGAGAGAAAGTGTTTCGCTCAGTGATTCAGAGGCATGGTGTAAACGGCAGCATTCTTTTTCTGACAACCAGCGTTAATTGCAGATCAGACTCGCCCACACACTCCACATTTCTCCTGTGTGTCTCCTGGAAGGAGCTGAGACCAGACTGTGATATTCTAGTGCTATGAAGAGGAGTGTTGTGGGAGACCCTCCAGACCCACACTTCTCGCACTAATCACCACCTCAGAACTTATCCCTTTTACCTGGGTCAACTTTCTCCACTCAAACCAAAGACTGTATTTACACATCTATCGATTTATAGAGAGACATTTAGGCCTAAACACACCCATGATATAATATGGTAAAAGTACAATTCATTTGACCTGATAAAGGTCAAATTCATTTGATAACTTGCTCTACTGCACCCTGATATAACACTAGAGCGTAAAAATGCAGCTTATGTTGCAGTAGACGATTACAGACAAGTATATCCTATGAGTGATTGCAGTAGCATATTGCATGTTCTTAAATAAGTTTACTCTACTTCAACACAACACTTTTCTGTAAGATAGGGCGAAGCTGTCTGACTTGCTATATGCAACTCATCCACACCCTAGACATAAGAGGTCACATGAAGTGCATCAGGAGCAACAGGGCCTCATTATTGGTTAAGCCTTGGGCGTCTCAGAACCTAACGTTGGCGGATTGGAGGGTACTTTGCTCTGCATTAATAGTCACTATCGGTCTGCTGGGGAAGTAATGTAAATGCAATGGGGGGGACTCCTCCAGAGGGGACCAAAATAGATACTCAATAAAAATACACACAGATATGCCTTTATATTGCTGCCAAGACGGCTGTCCCTGAAAAACTTTGCTATTTTCATTTAGTGCCAAGCCAGGAATAGCTCATGGTTGGGGAAACCATAGAGAACGTTAGACATTTATCAGTCAGTCTCAGCCAAACACACTCTTTACCTTCATCTGGATTTATAAACAATGGGGTTAAGTGAAGACGCCATAAACGTTTGTCCTTAAACTGACTGAGACAGTTAATTATCTACTATACCAAGGACAGGTTTATTATTTTACTTTCTCAGTTTGTGAGTTTACAAAACACTATGTTTCATTAACAAGTTCAAAATGTACAATTCGTAAAAACAAAGAAATCTCAATTTACACTGACAGGTACAATATGGCGTGTGGACTTAACAAATATGTTAAATGAGCAGAGTGTAATTTATTATAATGTTGAACGTTCACTTACTGGTAACTATTTATGGTCATTTTCAATGGCAGATAAATTATCAAGACAAATAAATGCCTCCTTCCTACCTGCTATAAATCTGTCAGTAGAGCAGACACACATGTTGAGGTCCTTCTCCTAACTATTCACCATGACCTGACTGCCTCCCATCAAGCTTGTAATTAGATATGAAAACCTACAAACAGGTGCAGGGACTTATTCCATTGTGGAGTGTTGCTGTATAATTTAGTTGATTCTTCACTCAGAGGAAGCTTAATTCAGCCAGGAGTGAGAGACAAAACCTACATTCAGATTACGTGTATAGGCCTGTCCTACACAACATAGATTTTCACCTTAATTGTGCAATCAATATCAGGAGAGTAGAGAGACAATGGTGGAAAACACACATTTCTCCACAGCAGAGGTGTAAATGCAGAGTAACCATTAGCTGACCAGAACCCTTTCAGGACTTCAATACAAAGCATATTACTAACAAACTGACACTTGCAACGTAGGATGATACTCTTTGATTATAACAATGTCATTGCATGCTTAGGCTACTAGTTGGTATTGTGTCACCTATTAAAATAAGAAAATCTACAGGTCCACAACCAAGAAAATGCATTCGAGTTTACAGTATAGGCAATATCCCTACTTCTAATCGCACAATCTTTAGTGGTTGAGACATCTAAATCAACTGGCCATTATAGTGTACGTCATGCAATTATAGAATGCACAGAAATTTAGAATGGATTTCAGAGCAATCCATGTATTCAAAAGCCAAACAGTCATTTGATTGCATGTAGACTATGGTGATGATGTGATGGCATTTATGTGAATGTAAAATAAATGTTTAATGTCGGTAATACAAAACAAAGTTAAATTGTATTAGCAAAGGTATGCCTCCCGTTGTCTGAGAAGTCCCCGACACTGTCAACTGATATTGCGCCGCTCTATGATAGCTTATTGTAGCCACTGTAAATAAGTTCCAGTAAAGTCATAGCCATTAGTAATTCAAGACGATTGATAAAAGCTATTATTCTAAGAAATATCCTTAAAATGACAGACTCCGAAAAAGTTTATGAAATTAACCGTAAACTATCAAATTAAAGAAGATAAAGATAGCGGAACTCTTCACTTAGTCTATTGGGTCAATAAGCACAAAGACGCACGTTCATACGATCAATATGAATATTAAATAACTGTAGCCTTTTCATAGGCATACAAATAAAAATGTTTTTATCCAGCATAGACACAGAAACTGACATAATATAATAGCGCTACAGTATGGGATGGCTTTTCACTCTACGTCTCCCTCTTGCGCTTTCTCTCTCACACGAGTGCAATATTGTTGCTATTTTTATTACTCACCTTGTCTCTCAAGTCCCTCGCTGTATATAGATACTCTATATCAGAGCCTCCAATGGATACCGTGTGCGTGTGACATTAACGTAATTTCAGTCACATTTACACACAACTGCTATTTTAGGGAGCAGCCAAACTCAGTAGAGCTCGTTTCTTGTCAGCGAGACTCCTCCCCTTATCTGACGAACACCAGACGAGTTAGAAATCGCCTCCTCCCGCTCATGTCTATCTTCCAAAAACTATACCCAAACTTGTTTAACTTTCATCGTAGGCTACCTATATACCTCGATAAATGTGACTTTTACAATGAAATAGAATGTCAAAATGACAGTGGGCGAAGGCATGATATAGGCTACCTGATGACATGTTTGTGCTCTACGTTACTCGTATAGGCCGAGCCTATGTATGCTATTTACAGTTTGGTAAACTTTATATGGTTTGTATCCAATTTACAATGATAATAACATAGTAATTGCATTCTTGCTACATGATGCTTGGAAGTCTTGGTGTCAACATAGCACCCCTGCCCTTGTATTCCATTGTCAAGTTTTAACTCTGCTACATCTGTGTCTGAGCAACAGGCAAGTAAGTTAGCGAGACATAGGAAGTGTAATACAACAATGTAGGCTATCTTACATTGTAAGTGATTGACATAGTGTAAATGTGGCAGCAACTACACTCAAATTCATTCAAATGACGATATAAATTGAAATCTCAGCAATAAAATAAAAATACTTTTTTCTGCTAATTATGATTGTTGGCTTGATTCACTTCACTCCCTACGATTGACGTCATATCTCTCAAAGACAACAGCAACTCAGGAACATTGATTTTGAAAGGACATGTTGCTGATCCAATTGAAATACTCAGCGGCTGGTCAGTAACCAATTACAGAAGGGAGGTGGGCTCTGAATAGCTGGCATGTGGCAAAGTCACGTGTAAGTGCAGGATCTGAGGAAGAGGAGTGGTGCGTGGCTCACATTGTTTTTACCAGGATTTAAAGGAACAGGTGCATGTGGAAATAAAGTAACACTTCTGTAATTTGACCATTTTTGATGAGATTTTGAATTTGCACCTTACCAGAATGGGTTTAGGAAACACCTATAAAATAAATAAATGATCTGGCACTATTTCTATTTGCACAGTCTGCACACACTGTTATGAGCTGGTTAACACTATCCTCAGTTTCATAAGCCATTATGAATTATTCAATGTTTATAAAACCTTTATACACGATTACATGTTACAAATAATTAAGTTCTTATTTATTAGTAAGTTAGGTTATTCATAGTTTATAGATTTAGTATAGTTTATTGAAGACTATTCATGAATGTTATAAAGTTTAACCCATGAGGTTAAAAAATAAATAAATAATAACATTTGGATGTCCATTGCCATCACTCATTAGATGAACAACCCTCAATGTATTTGGGGTATAAAATTCTTGCTTTTCTATAAAATGACTGTATACAGGAATCAGGAAAATACTGGCCTTCTGTCAGACTAGTGTGTGTGTTAGGAGCACAAGTGAGCAGCACCAAGTGACTGCATGGAAACAGGGTGTGTACACTACACAGTAGACCTGCCTTTACAGACACAGAGTTACATCCCAGGCATGTTCGATCTCCAAAATCCAGCAACTGTGTCACAGTAATGAATCCTTCAAATTAAGCTCTCCTTAATCCCGCATTAGATTGTTCCTATGGCTGTACTATCATTGATTTTAGTGGGTTTATTAATCCCTTTCCGTAGCTCCTCTTTGGTCCTGACAAAGCACAAGTCATCTGCAAAAATAGTCCTGCCAAGGCGAGGCATATTCTGTAGATCTGTTTCACAAACACTTGTTAGCCCCAGTCCACTGAAAACCTCACCATGTTCCCCTGAAAACCTCCCCATGTACCCTTGACAACCTTCCCTTATAATCCTGAAAACCTCCCCATGTACCCCTGACAACCATCCCATATAACCATGAAAATCTCCCCATACCAGAAAACCTCCCCATATACGGTACCCCTGAAAACCTACCTATATACCCCTGTCAACCTCCCCATGTACCCCTGAAAATTTTCCCATGTACCCTGTCAACCTTCCCATGTACCCCTGTCAACATCCCCATGTACCCCTGAAAATCTTCCCATGTACCCCTGAAAACCTCACCATATACACAGTTACTGGTGATATTAATGGAGAAAAAGTGTATTCCTCCACGGCCCCAGCTTGATAAGAAAGCATATAGAACAGTTGGCAGATCATTTTTGTTCATTTCTCTACCATAAGCCGCCTCCAACGTCATTTTCGAGAATTTGGCAGTACTTCCAACCAGCCTCACAACCGCAGACCAGGACCAGCCCAGGACCTCCACATCCATCTTCTTCATCTGTGGAATTGTCTGAGACCAGCCACCCAGACAGCTGATGAAACTGAGGAGTATTTCTGTCTGTAATAAAGCCTTTTAGTGGAGAAAAACAAATTCTGATTGGCTGGGCCTGGCTTCCAGTGGGTGGGCATGGCTTCCAAGTGGGTGGGCCTATGGCCTCCCAGGCCCACCCATGCCTGCGCCCCTGCCCAGTAATGTGAAATCCATAGATTAGGGCCTGATTAATTTATTTCAATTGACTGATTTCATTATATGAACTGTAACTCTGTACAATCGTTGAAAGTGTTGCATGTTGTGTTCATATTTTTGTTCAGCATAATTTACTAAAAGTTTTGTTGACCTCAAAGTTATTAGAAAACGAAGTTTGTGTAAGTGAATTTGTATATTTTTGTATGTACTCTATAAGAGTGTGTTAATGCTATAACATGCTATAGACTTTCACAGTGTGTTCATGCAATAACATGTTATAACAATTGATTTAACTACGCATATCACCAATTTCAAATAGTTTTTTCTTTGATTCTATAAATATCATCAACCAGGTTATAAATCCTTAACACATCAACTAAGATTTACATCATTGTGTGAAGTCACAGTTCAGCATTTCAACACATGATTGAGGCATAACAATAAATATAACTATCTTATGATCACCATGTTTGTTTGTGAGTTAAAGAGTTTCAGGGGAAGGACCTCTCAGTAGAAAGAGCTGTTGCTCACCCATCATTGCTTTCATCACCTACGAAATAGTACTGTTGCGTCCACATCAATGCTCCTTGCTGGGTAACACTTCTCATATCCAACCTTCCTCTTCCATAAGTCAAGACCGAGATGCCACTCATGACACCCCACACCCTTTGTGTAACACAAAGGCCTATGTCACTGTGTGTCTCACCTGTTTGAGTTGTTGCACAAATGCCTTCACAGAACCTGCTGTAAAGGGTCTTCAGGTTTTTTCCTGCAAGGATTCACTTTCTATATCTCTTGTTTCCTCTCTTTATCTTTCGGTCTCTCTTCTTTGAATCACTCGTTCTCTCTCTTGTACTTCAAAGCCAGACCAGCTGGCTTTGGATGCTTTCCTTCTTGCCCCTGAGAGGCCTGACTTCACACCCTCTGCCTCCTCCTGTCCCTTGGTCTTTCTGCCGGGAGGGAGTGGGGCAACAGCAGTTTGAAGGGTAGGACCCCAGATGGACGCAGACATGCCAGGCATGCGTTGTGTGACAGGGATTGGCTCAGGGGCTCTCTGGACCAGCCGCAGCTGTCAGTCATGGGCACTGAAGGTGTTAGGAGGTTTTCCTTATTGTGTTATTGTGATTCATATACACTGAGTGTACAAAATATTGCTCTTTAAATGGCATAGACTGGCCAGGTGAATCCAGGTGAAAGCTATGATCCCTTATTGATGTCACCTGTTAAATCCACTTCAATCAGTGTAGATGAAGGGGAGGAGACAGGATAAAGAAGGATCTTTAAGACTTGAGACAGTTGAGACATGGATTGTGTATGTGCCATTCAGAGGGTGAATGGGCAAGACAAATGATTTAAGTGCCTTTGAACTGGGTATGGTACAGTAGTACGTGCAGGCACACCAGTTTGTGTGTGTAAAGACCTGCAACCCTGCTGGATTTTTCACCCTCAACGCTTTCCCGTGTGTATCAATAATGGACCACCACCCATAGGACATCCAGCCAACTCGACACAACTGTGGGAAGCATTTGAGTAAACATGGGCCAGCATCCCTGTGGAACGCCTTTGACACCTTCTAGTCCATGCCCCAACAAATTGAGTCTGGTCTCAAAAGGGAGTGCAACTCAATATTAGGAAAGTGTTCCTAATGTTTTGTACACTCAATGGGCAAACATCATGACTTATCAAGTAAAAATGACTTTTCCTGATAAAAAGTGGCTCTAGTGTATTCATGAGCTGATGATTAAATGCTATTTGGTCAATAAAATGACCCATAAACATGATTTACAGTACTTTTAATGTAAGGTTCAGGAAACAGATCCTTCATCCTCTACACCTTTCAACTCGGTTCTTCCACAGGAAGCATATTATCATGAAGTATGGAAAAAGTCTGTAAACAAAGTTACATTTCTATTATAAAATTGATATGTATGAATTACGTATTAATAACAAATCATATATTTGGCATGAATATTAAGTCGCAGTAACACAAAAGATAACAACTGGTTCCATCAGAGCTCTGATGGGAGACAGCTGGCATTTCCAGCTTTGCACCAGACCACAAATAGCTCCAGAGACCTTCCTTCCAATTAAAAAATGGATTGAAGAAAATACCCCTCAGACAGTACATTCGAGTCCAGTTTGATCTGGTATATGATATTGAAGAAAGAAATAGATGTTTACTTTGTAAATTAGAACACCACAAAGTTCCCTGTGTCACACAATTTTCAGAGACCTTGGTCTGGCCATGCAGCTCTGAAATAACACTTATCTGAGGCTCATTAAAACAGCCCCTCTAAAAAGCCCTCAGCGCCCCTCTCCAATGCCTGACTCTTCAATCTCTGCTTTTTCAATGGGGGCACTCTCCAAATCCAGTCATGGGGCAGAGACAGTCAACAAACCACATACAATACATTATCTTGAAACTTGATTTGAAATGTTCAACATTTAAAAAAATGATTTTGACAGAATTTGTTTTGAAAGCAACTGTAAGAACTTGTATATACAGTAATGTCTGAATGTAACAATATACTAATATAGAACTCCCCCCAAAATGTATTAAAGCTTGTTAAAGATATTACTTGAATTCATAGTAAGAATAATCATTAACACATTTACATTGCTACTGCATGTAATTGGCTGCAAATATATTATTTCACAAAACATAGGAAGAAAGTCTACAGGTGAAAGCACTCTGTTTATTTCTAAAGGAATAAAGCAGTAAGTAAGTGAACATTAGATAACCCTGTCGAACATCTAAAAATACCCAATGTCTCACAGTCTGGATGAGTTCTCTCATTACCAACTGTAATTAACACTAACCAAGCCCAGCGTAGAGTAGAGTAGCACACAACTGTTAATGTAGAGGTATGACATGTGTAATGAGAACGACTCATTACGATATGTAATCTTAGTTCCCTGAGGGAGAGGAACGAGATGTAGCACATAGCTAGGGGAATACACAACCACAACTCACGGGTCAGGCTGAACAAGATCTATAATCATGTGGGTTGGCCAAGAGACATGTCACTCATGAATTAAAAAGTCTCACTTTCCATGGGCGAAAATACAAATCCCACCTTCATACCCAGTCCAAAATACATCCCTATCCCAAATCCCTAGGTTCCACCTGGTCCTCAGCCTAGACAGAGGTTCCACCATATTGCTTACACCCATCCAATCCTGTCAGATCCATGAAAACTGTTTAGGGGTGAGGTTTAGGGTCATGTACCGTAGTTGAAGAGTCACAAGCCCTCCAATACTCTGTACAATTGGTGAATATCCTCAGGGCAGGGGAGAAAACAAAAGGGAGCACAGTAAACGAGTATGATCCATCTTTGAAGACAAAGCACAGGTATTTCTACATGTCATACAGCTGAAGTCGGAAGTCTACATACACTTAGGTTGAAGTCATTAAAACTCGTTTTTCAACCACTCCACAAATTTATTTTAAACAAACTATAGTTTTGGCAAGTCGGTTAGGACATCTACTTTGTGCATGACACAAGTAATTTTTCCAACAATTGTTTACAGACAGATTATTTCAAAAATTGTAGACCTCCACAAGTCTGGTTCATCCTTGGGAGCAATTTCCGAATGCCTGAAGGTACTACGTTCATCTGTACAAACAATGGTACGCAAGTATAAATACCACAGGACCACGCAGCCGTCATACCGCTCAGGAAGGAGACGCGTTCTGTCTCTTAGAGATTAACGTACTTTGGTGTGAAAAGTGCAAATCAATCCCAGAACAACAGCAAAGGACCTTGTGAAGATGCTGGAGGAAACAGGTACAAAAGTATCTATATCCACAGTGAAACGAGTCCTATATTGACATAACCTGAAAGGCTGCTCAGCAAGGAAGACACCACTGCTACAAAACCGCCATAAAAAATCCAGACTGCGGTTTGCAACTGCACATGGGGACAAAGATCGTACTTTTTGGAGAAATGTCCTCTGGTCTGATGAAACAAAAATGGAACTGTTAGGCCATAATGACCATCGTTATGTTTGGAGGAGAAAGGGGGACGCTTGTAAGCCGAAGAACACCATCCCAACCGGGAAGCACGGGGGTGGCAGCATCATGTTGTGGAGGTGCTTTGCTGCAGGAGGGACTGGTGCACTTTACAAAATAGATGGCATCATGAGGCAGGAAAATGATGTGGATATATTGAAGCAACATCTCAAGACAACAGTCAGGAAGTTAAAGCTTGGATGCAAATGCGTATTTCAAATGGACAACTTTGGAAGTATGCTTGATACTTCCAAAGTTGTGGCAAAATGGCTTAAGGACAACAAAGTCAAGGTATTGGAGTGGCCATCACAAAGCCCTGACCTCAATCCTATAGGACATTTGTGGGCAGAACTGAAAAAGCATGTGCGAGCAAGGAGGCCTACAAACCTGACTTAGTTACACCAGCTCTGTCAGGAGGAATAGGCCAAAATTCACCCAACTTATTGTGGAAGGCTACCCGAAACGTTTGACCCAAGTTGAACAATTTAAAGGCAATGCTACCAAATACTAATTGAGTGTATGTGAACTTCTGACCCACTGGGAAGGTGATGAAAGAAATAAAAGCTGAAATAAATCATTCTCTCTACTATTATTCTGACATTTCACATTTTTTAAATAAAGGGGTGATCCTAACTGACCTAAGACAGGGAATTTTTACTCAGATTAAATGTCAGGAATTGTGAAAAACTGAGTTTAAATGTATTTGGCTAAGGTGTATGTAAACTTCCGACTTCAACTGTATATCATGCATGTTTTTTTTCTAGTGGAGTAACTTTGACAACATACATAGGTTATTGTAATTAGTACCTGCATCTGTGCTCTTCTTAGGAGTGACTGAGGTGGCATGTAAAGCACGTTGTTTTAATGAGTAGATGATCTCCCCTGGGGATTTCTAAACCCTGGGGCTTTGGTTTTCTAGCCCATACTGCTTTGTTCTTCACACTGCTCAGTGCTTCTGAACTCCGCAGGGTGGAGGAGCACAAAACAGCTTATTGTCTGTTTGTTTTGGCTAGACCCTTTCTCGGGTAGAAGTACATAATTCCCAGCAACAATATGAGCTCCTTAATTATCTTAAATATTCAGACTAAGGCTTCATTTATAAAATGTGCCAGCCATCGTACTGAGCTCATAAAAAATTTAACAAGGTCAGAAATGAAACTCCTTTTCCCATTTTTCATTTTGTTCTTAATTTCAAGTATCATTTCATTTATCACTTAAATTGACTACCAAATAAATCACTGGCATTTTGTTGTCAGGTGACATTAGCAGTATCTCTACAATAAACACAGATTGAAAATCGGAATAATGTGATGTTGTACTCTGACCAAACAAGAGGTCCTACCCATTATATGAAACAATTAGAGACATATTTTTGTAATATCTTATGTATGTGAAGTATGATTCACTAGGGAATTGTTGGCTATAATTTATGAATGACAATTGAAAGAAACCATCTGTAATTGTTTGAAAAAAACTTGAGATCAATCAAAATACATTGTTATGCAATGGTTTTGTGAATACTGGTCCTACCTAAAACAAAAGTATTGGGTTTTGAATGATATTTTGAAAGCAGTGGTATTATTTGTCAGGTAAGCCAACATGGGATATACAGTAAGCAGTTTTATTGAGTGACAGTTCAGTGCTGTTAGAATGGCCTTCACTTAATCATACGTTACACCTAATATTGAACTGGGTAAAAATGCTGTGAGAGTCGATATTATCTCGCACCTCACCTTTGCCTAGTTTAAAAACCCCAATGCAGATAGCCCATTTGGACAACCTTATCAATGCTGCCAAAACTGAAGGTAAATAACATATAAAAAGCTAGTCTGGAACAAGATTCTTGTTGTCAGTTATCTATTCCCAATATGCATCTCCAGAAAAAGGGAAGATAGATGATTAAATAAAAAGTCAATTTATACTACCTGTTAACTCATTAAAGATGGCACTGAAAGAACATTCTTTTTCAGTCTCATCTAGTTATTGTATACTCAATTTCACAATTATTTTATATACAAGGAATCAGTTACAAGTCAAATATATTGAAAGCTTAGAAGGAACAATTTCTGCATGAATTTAGTCATTCAAAGGAAAGTGCCATGACATTTTTGAAAGTGAGATGCACCTCACAGTTTATATCGTCCCAGACACAACCCTTTTTATTCTTACATTGAGCCAACTGAGCCTAAAGCAGATAAATCTTCTCCAGATGTTGGGGCCCCTAAATCGTACCCCTGTACTAAGACTGCCACACTGACCAGGACAATGCAACTGATATGTGATACTGTATCAAATATCTGAGAAAGTATTATCAGAAAGTATGGATTTGATAAAGAGTATCAAAGTTTAATGTCTAAACTTATAATTATGCATATATGATAAAAACGTAATGAATGTTATCTAATCATGCCATGTTCATAAAAAGACTGACATTACTGTCTACCCAATCATTAGTGTTGCTTTGTTGTGAGTCATTTCAAACAATTAATCTGTTCCAATCCTTTCACATCTAACATCTAAGACCAGTTTTCACTTGAATTATCTCGCACAATCTGTTCACCTGCCACTGATTGTGTGGCACCCAGAATAAACAGCCTGCTTTGTCCTACATTTTCTGCGATAGATTCATAGTAGAATAGCACATTGTCCACAAAACAGGTGCATATTTTTTTTAAATTAGGGTATTGTGATGTTATTTTAGAGGAAAATAGCTGTAACATTCTAACTGCAGTACACTGCTTACTGCATTTCTATTTAATACTGTGCATTTGTTCAATTTGAATAATGACTAGAATATCAAGTTTACATTTCTTCAATGTATACACTAGATAACGTTTGTTCCATTAACCCACTCTAACATAAAAGGTTGCCATAAAATGGAAGGTACACAATTTCAACTAAGCATTATGACTTCTAGCAGGCATAGACTATCCAATTCTAATCCATGAAAGATCATTTGGTATTCATGTCTTACAAATGTGCAAAAAATCCTTAGCTAAATAACTTTCGCAAGAGCATTCGAACAAATTACAACACATCCTCCACCATAAAATGCCAGTGAAATGATCCAGCAATGCCAGGCTTTGTCTCTGGAATTCTATAGAAACGCTATAATCTAAGCTTTCTTGTGTTTTTCTTCATGGATTTGGTTTTTCCCCTTATTTTACTATTTTCTCAAAGGTAAACAGGAGACAGACACAGGGAACTCGTGCAGCTTCCTCCAACAGGTAATAAACGTGCATGTCAGGCCTGAGCGTCACAAATGAAACATGCTTTGTTTAGGAATGATTTATAGCGCTGATGCCTGGGCGCACTTGGCTGTGACTAGCTGAGGGTTTGATAGTGGTGAAAGAGCAGTTGGGGGACGGGGGACGGGGGACGGGGGGACGGGGACGGGACGGGGACGGGGGGGGGGGGGGGGGGGGGACGGGGTTGGAGTGGGGAGGAGCCAGTGTCAGATTTGTCTTACAGGAAGACTGATCTGTACCTGCTCCGAGGATGCTCACTACAACACACAGCACTGCCATTAATCACATGGAGCCTCAGAGTGCTGTGAGCGTTGTCTTCCCCTGCTTCCCTCTGTGCTGCATGCTGCCAGGAGGCTGGGGAAACCAAGTCTCACCAAGCCCTTCACAGCAGCTCCAGGCCATTAACAGACTTCGACCGAGCTTCCTTAGACACAGACACCACTGGGACATACACAGTGCATAGTACTGTACTACCAGTGTAAAAGCAGGCAGATGTAGGGAGAGTCCCTAACTCTATTCCAGCTCTCAGGCCATCTCTATAACTACAGCATGAAAATCAGCCAATATTTGTCAAGCTCTTGGATACCTGGAAAAAGTACAATTAAGCAATAAAGCCCGATGAGGTGTGATATATGGCCAATATACCATGGCAAAGGGCTGTTCTTATTATGCACAACACAACGCGGAGTGCCTGGACACAGCCCTTAGCAGTGGTATGTATATTGCTCATATATCACAACCCCCTTACTGCTATTATAAACTGTTTACCAACATAATAATAACAGTACAAATAAATGTTTTGTCATACCCGTGGTATACCACGGCTTTCAGCCAATCAGCATTCAGGGCTCGAAGCAAAAAGTTTATAAGAATAAATAATCTGTGATTCAATCCAATCAAAACTGGGCCTTATAACCATATTTAATTTTGCTGTCTGGTACAGAGGGGCTTCCTCACTGTATTGTTGTTACGCTCGTCGATGGAAGGATCGGACCAATGTGCAGCGTGGTAGGCGTACATTTTAATTTATTAAATGAACACCGAAATAAAACAAATACAAACAAAAACGTAACGTTCAGTAGGGCATACAGCACAGTACCAAAAACAAGATCCCACAAACTAAGGTGGGGAAAAAAGGCTGCCTAAGTATGATCCCCAATCAGAGACAACAATAGACAGCTGCCTCTGATTGGGAACCATACCCGGCAAACAAAGAAATAGAAAACTAGAATGCCCACCCAAATCACACCCTGACCTAACCAAATAGAGAAATAAAAAGGCTCTCTAAGGTCAGGGCGTGACAATTGTTCTGACAAAGCACTGAGTCTCTCTGTCTCATATCCATCCTAATCAGAAAAGGTTTCCTGGATACACAAGATTTAGATCGTTCACTAGCATTGCAAAGGAAGAGCTAAGTCTAAAGGCGCCTCAAATTACAAACCAAATACGATTGGCTGCCGATATTCTACTTTTATCAGTTCGCAGGCGCTCTAGTCCCAGTATCCAGAACTGAATTTACAGTGCAGTATCCTGGCAGAACTCACCGAGTTAAACTGCTCTCAGATTTACTCAGTTGTATCTGCTGTTGCAAGGGTGTCCTTGAAGCTGACATTGTACATAAAGGAGGCAGCCAGTGTTTGACTTTGTTTAGGGATACTTCAGGATTTGGGCAATGAAGCTTTCTATCTACATTTACATTTAAGTCATTTAGCAGACGCTCTTATCCAGAGCGACTTACAAAATGGTGCATTCACCTTATGATATCCAGTGGAACAACCACTTTACAATAGTGCATCTAAATATTTTAAGGGGGGGGGGGTTAGAAGGATTACTTTATCCTATCCTAGGTATTCCTTAAAGAGGTGGGGTTTCAGGTGTCTCCGGAAGGTGGTGATTGACTCCGCTGTCCTGGCGTCGTGAGGGAGCTTGTTCCACCATTGGGGTGCCAGAGCAGCGAACAGTTTTGACTGGGCTGAGCGGGAACTGTGCTTCCTCAGAGGTAGGGGGGCCAGCAGGCCAGTGGTGGATGAACGCAGTGCCCTTGTTTGGGTGTAGGGCCTGATCAGAGCCTGAAGGTATGGAGGTGCCGTTCCCTTCACAGCTCCGTAGGCAATCACCATGGTCTTGTAGCGGATGCGAGCTTCAACTGGAAGCCAGTGGAGAGAGCGGAGGAGCGGGGTGACGTGAGAGAACTTGGGAAGGTTGAACACCAGACGGGCTGCGGCGTTCTGGATGAGTTGTAGGGGTTTAATGGCACAGGCAGGGAGCCCAGCCAACAGCGAGTTGCAGTAATCCAGATGGGAGATGACAAGTGCCTGGATTAGGACCTGCGCCGCTTCCTGTGTGAATCAGATGAACTCGTGGATACCATTTTTATGCCTCTGCGTGCTGTTTGAAGTAAGGTACTAACTAGCGTTAGTGTAATTGTTCACTAACATTAACTCAATGACTGAAGGTCTATGGTAAC
This sequence comes from Salmo salar, assembly GCF_965601325.2. Classification (NCBI taxonomy): domain Eukaryota; kingdom Metazoa; phylum Chordata; class Actinopteri; order Salmoniformes; family Salmonidae; genus Salmo; species Salmo salar. The sequence continues at coordinate 90,999,302 of NC_138300.1, read as the reverse complement.
AGCTAGCATGCTAGTAGATACCGTAGACTTCCAGTAATTGCGTTAACGCTAGTTAGCATTGGTTAGCGAAACTACCTCTAACACCCTTCATAATGGAAGTACATAAACGCCTTGATTGCCAAAATCCCTAAGTATCCCTTTCATTAACCACTTCCCAGCCAAGTTCAGGGGACCATTGTAATCTGGATAGGCCTACCTGCAGTATTGATAGGCATGCACTGTATTTGAACAATCAGGTGACCCTTTTTCAAGTAGTGGCACTCAAGAGTGTTAGTTTAAAAGAAAGTTGATATTGATATCAGATAAAAATGGTCTGGGCTGGTCACAATTTACGTAGCCATACAACTTGTTACAGCATCCTCCCTTATACAATCTGAGATCTCTATGTAGCGGTGCCACTTATAGTTATATGTAACAATGTCATTGTATAGTCTTAAAAAGAAAGAATGGTTGCAATACTGACAAAAATAGGCCCTGAGATTGCAATGGTTACCCAAAGCCTAGATCTATTGTATCCAGCAGCCTTCGTTCATCACAACCCGACGGTCCAGTCAGGACATTGGGAGAAGGCGATTGTTCCTGTTCCCAGCTCCAGAACAGTGATGGCAGACATAGACTTGAGGCAGCATATAAAGGTTTAAAAAAAGGAGGACTGTGGAAAGCAAGACCGATGAAAGGGAATAAACTAATGTGTGTGCAGGAAGGAAGGCTAAGACAATGACAGGAAGCCCATAGCGCTAGCAGGTAACAGCTAGCCCAGACTGTAATAGCATTAGCCTAAAATTCAATATGAAACAGATCCAGTCTTTTACTGTGTATTCAGAATGCAGCCATCAAGTCTAAACACTACTTGATCAGTCACCATAGAATTCTATGATATCGTCAACATTAAAAATATGTTTTCCTGGCAAAGATTTTGATTTCAATTGATCATGCACCATGAGTGTTTAATCACAGCTAATAAACAGTTAATCTTAGGATGTAATAGTGGTAGCTCAGGAAGAGGAATAACGATCTGTCAGAATAGAACTTCAGCACACAAAGGCATGCTTTCAGTGTGGAGGGCCAGATATGTGAAGTCTACAATTCCATACACTGTTTAACATGTATTTCATTCAGTACACCATTGTGGTTTGTTTATCTAAACATCCAGAGCAAACAGTTTTAATGTGTGCCTAAGCAAATATTTGCAGCACTATATCAAATTCCCCCCCACAAAATTAAGGATATCAGGGAGGCCAAATGTTAGAGCCGTGGACTGCTCCACACAGAGATGGACCTATTGCAGGAGCAGCTCAAGTGTGCCGCCTCCAGGCTCGTAGATCACTGTGCCTGCCTTATTAAGAGCTTTTAAAAAAATCTGGCTTTCACTAACAACCCCCCCCCCCCCCCCCTATTCACAGGCAGGTAGGCAGGATGTACATTTTTACACTACTCTGCCTTAATTCCCACTAGTATCCCCAAATAGATTGGAAGAGTACATTTTCTGCGATAGATAAAAATACAAATATTTGAGGGGAAGAATGGAGAAGTCATGGTTCAGCTCAATGAGCTCAGGACAGAAGTGGTCCAAACTGATAACCCTCTCTCTCTGTATGCGTCTTTGGCCCTGTGCTTTCCATCCCCTCTCTCTGAGTCTCTGTAATAAGAAGAGAGGGATCAGACACGTACTGTAGGGAAGAAACACGATTGGTGCAGACTGCTTGGAGAGAGACAGGGCCCGAGGTCTCCGCATCCACAAACACAATAACCCCTCATCTTTAGGGAATGTCATGCTTTTACGTGATTAAATTTTACATCATAAAAGCATTTATATTGAGCCGAATATATTCATATTTACTACAAATGCTACTTAGAATTCAGAGAGCGCAAACCAACGGACAATCATTTTTTCTCCCTGAAACCAAATTTTCCTTAATGCAGTAGCCATGCAATCAATGACAAGCTCTATTTTGACCGCCATGGAGGGAACATAGAGGATATTTCATTCATTCTGCTCACAAGACAGTGACTTATTCTTCTCAGTGGCATAGCACAGTTTCACAGTCTGAGCAAGGCCCCCCATAATATTGCCATGGGGTATAGAGAAAAATGTGCAGTTTTATAGCTAATATCATGCTATTCTACACATTTTACAATGAGGCTAATAGAAAATGTTGCAGTTTTACAGCTCATTTCCTGTAATTCTAACCATTTTTGTCATGGCTTATGACATGTTCATATGCTATCTGGGGAGGAGGGCGACCTCTAGGGGTTGGGGGCCCCCAGACCCGTGCCCCCCCCCTCGCCGCCTTAGCAGTTAGAGATTACAGATCAACCATGAAATGTTTCAGTCAATGATTAGCGTTTGAACCACTAGCTCACTAATTAATTATCAATGGCTACAGACTAACCCATAGAAAATGGTTGCATTTTGCACATTTCCTGCAGTGATGTATATATTGGGTGTAGCCCAATGCCATTACTTCAATCACTAAAATAGAAGTCCCAGTTTTATGACAGCCTGCTGGGAATTTCCCACCATTTCCCATGCTCTTGACCTCCCACTTCCCATTGTATGAACGAGCAGGGGGTTTGAGGCCAGAGGAGCCAGAGGAGCCTGCCCAATGCCCCAGCCAGGCTGACGGATCGTCCTTCCATGGCCTCTGCTGCTCCTCCTGCACTGCGGACCCATTGTTCTGCCCGCTCAAGCCCCACCACAGGACACACCTCACCATTGTGTCTGACAGACCTGCAACCTGATACCATGGCAGCAGGCGCCTGCCTCCCTCCAGCAGACGAGTGATGCGGAGTGTGTGCGTGTGTGTGTGTGGTGATGTGCATGCGCTGTAGAGCTGAGGAGCTGGGTGATTGAACAAGGATATATGAGTTTATGCATCGGGTGGGGGTAGAGCTCACTATCAACAATACTAATGTGGAAAGAGATGACGAGGGGGGTGTTAAATAAGATGCATGGAGACATTGGTACCATCTGATGGATGTTAATTTATTGTGTGATTGGATCCTCGCTAGATTTGGATAGGGTAGATATACTGGGGTTTACATTCACTCCCTACCAGCACACTTTGGGGGATGGATCTGTAGACAAACCATTATTACCAGAGGATCAGATCAGGGGCATCTGGGACCAGCCCTACAGTACACTGTGAGAAGGTGCAAGCCTACACAAGCCCACATCTGGGAACACTGACACTGCTCTCCCTGTTGCAACAGCACCAGGACTGCAGTTCTCTCACACTGCCACTGAGATCAACCCAGGATGAGTGATAGTAAGACACAACCCAAAAGCCTGTGTACAGTAAGTACATCAAAGCAAAGCCCTAACTGTGGGTGGCTCCATGTGCATTTCACAGAGGAATAGTCCTCTTTTTATATAACACACACAGATGATTAAAGAGTTCAACACTGCTAGGGGACTAATGACTCCACTGGGTTGGAAGGGAGTCTAGGAGAAGAGATGGTTCCCTGGAGAGCAGTCACAGAAATGGGGATACACTTTAAAATATACAAATATATTCATCAACAAGCAGCATTCCTGGTTGTGTCTGCAGGTGGCAGAGAGAGAGGAGAGCGATGGGAGGCCTGATGGGAGTTAAACAGGGCATCAGAGGGCAACAACACACTGAACAATGAAGAGACACAGAGAACAAGCACCATGGAAATACTGCACTGTTTGACCTTACGTTGCCCATACATTGGCCATATGTTTTACTCCACTCTATTATTATGATTCATTGTCAGCTTTCTAAATATAACAACTTGTGAATATGATTTATACACTGTTGAATTTTTGCAGTGAAACATATCCCAAACTTGTAGTCATAGAGGCTGTGGTTTCAGTTTGCATGCCCAGCGATTCCCTCCTCAAATAGATAAATGGACAGTGCACTGTCCCATGTGAGAGCTAGTAGATGACAGAATGACAAATGGCTATGTTGTCCCTCGCACAGTGCAGGGATTATTGTCAGTCACTGTAGGGGATGGGATTAATGACCACAACCCAGTGGCAAAGGGTAATCACAGTAGATTAAGAAGAAGAAATCCCCCAGACTCGGAAGACAGTAACGGTGTCTCTATTGCAAGGTCCATAAGGACTAAATATTACCCATGAGAGGGGAGGACTGAAGCTTCCAGGTAATATAACTCCAGTCTTACACTGAGATGGTGGTTTGAATGGCAAATTGTACTAATATAGATAATATTTTTTCAAATAGTTGAACAGATCTTTAGAGCTCTGCTGCTCCCTTTTCTATTAAGATGATAGTCAAATGCGTTACAAATCCTCTTAAGCTGTAGGCTACACCGTGGGCTACACAATGAATCTTGTTTCAAAGGAATGTTTTCATTCCTGGTTATACCATTTACATGGTATTGTATGTACAAATCCACTAAAATGATTTCCCCTGTGAGCCAGACCCAGAGGGGATGACAATGTAAACAATGGTGCCAATTCTTGTTCAAACCAGCGGCACGAATGTTCACAGGTTTGGATTTGGATGAGGAGCTCAGCACAAGGTAACACTGAAAGTAATCATCATAAAGACACATGATTAGCCTAGGTGGATAAGTCATTGTTCCACTAACTCCGTGGCTGTTGCAGTCAGCAAAAACCTGAGATGCATATTTCTACCAACTGAGACATTGATCCAAATGTTATGAGTGTGCCCTCACACCAGGTAGCTGGGCTGCTGTGTGGTGCAACCAAATATGTTGTTCACAGCACACATTTAACCAGACCAAACACAAAACACACAGCACTACAGGGATGACGGGTAGATGGTGAGACTATGCAGAAGCACTGAAGAATATCAGTGATAACGGGGTCAATGGAAAACAAGTCATGGAGAAGGAAAGGAAAGAGAGGCGAGAGGAAGAAAGAGGAGAGGAGAGAGTGAAAGCCCCTCTGACTGGAAGGGCAGAAGGCATGCAGTGCTTGGCAGGAGTTCTGCTCCCAACAGCAGCTGTGGCCCCAGCTTATATCTTAAGGTGGTGCCTATTCCACCCGACACCCTATCTCCTGCTCTCTCATGTTTTAATTCGGGGGGGACCATCAATTATTGTCAGCAGTAATCACAGCTGTCCACTGGGGCACCGCTGAGGGGTCCCAGCTTGTCTGGGTGCATCCATTCACACTTTCCTGGCACCACTGACACGGGAATCGAGCCGGGCCTGGGCCTGCATGTGGGCCAAGCAAACAGCACCCAGCTCCAAAGAGAGGCTGCACCCCGTCCGGGACTAAGAGCTCATGAAACTGATTAACCTATATGCTCAGGGCCTATTACATCAGCAGTGGGAACGGGTCAGCATGGGAAATATTTGGGACTGATGGAGATCCATGTGATTAAAACTCCTTGCACCCAAAAGGGAATATGCTGTTTTGTTGAACTCTAACCTTTAATGGCATGGGTACTTTCATGGGCCTCTTTGACTGTCACGTAACACTGATACAGTTCTCCTTCCCAGAGTAATAAGACAGACAGAGTGGGGTTTTCCCCTCTCCCTCCCTCCCTCCCTCCCTCCCTCCCTCCCTCCCTCCCTCCCTCCCTCCCTCCCTCCCTCCCTCCCTCCCTCCCTCTCCAAAACTCATCTGGCTTCTTTGGCTGACTGCCTGTGTTTTTTGTTATTTCACTGTGAAAACTCCCAGCATGGGGTGGCACACCCACCTCTGGCAAGACACTGCTGTCAGAGCAGATCATCGGAGAGCAGCCTTCCCCTTCAATTAGCCCTCATCTGTCTGAGAGGAGGGCCAGGAGCACCGGAGCACAGGCAGGCACCCAGCCCAGCCAAGGAACAGAACAGCAATGAGAGCAGGTGGAAGGAGAGATGAGGAGAGATAGAGAAATAAGCTCCAAAACTCCAGACGGGGACTGAAATACCCTCCACTGCTGCACGCTAAGTCCCTCCATACCAAAGAGACCCCGCCATAGCACGTCACAGTAAACACAGCCCAGCGCTATGGAAACGCAGCCGTTTGGCACTAAAACATGTGATGAGATACGGCAGCAATGAGCCATTTAATTCCCTGAATAACTGGATCTCCTCATGCACTCCCTGTGACTGAGAGGGAGGAAAGACCGAGACCATGAAGCAGGGCTGCAGCACTGTGAGGCGTTCCAGTGAAAACACCCATCTCACATGTTACCAATGGAGTGAGACCAGAAACCACAACATACATGGCATTAATCCTCAATGGACAAATCAGGGGCTGTTCAGCGAGCTTGTAAAGAGACTTATGTGGGGGAGGGACTTCAGGGGGAACACAGAGAGTGAGATGGTGGAGGGTGGCAGCCATACAGCAACACCCGTAGGTTGTTTGTTACAAATGCCACATCCAGGTGGGATTACCACTGCTGCACCCCAGCCAGCTCTCTCTCTCTCTCTTTCTCTCTCTCCCTCTCAGTGGAAAGAGCCTGAGGTGGATGGTGGTAAACATGGGCAGCTGCAACAGTGGCAAAACTGTCCCACCAGGCACTGCTGGGGACCTTGAGCAGGGACATGGACAGGGGGACGTTCAGCAACTATCCCCCCCCCCCCCCCCCCCATATGTTTACATTAACATTCAATCAGAGTACACGAAGGAGAAGAAAGACATGTATTGCAGAATGAAAGACATCTTCCGCCCACGTCATCTTATCTCCTTGGAAATCATTTTCACAATATGCAAAGCCTCAAAACTCAAGCATGTCTAATTCAAACAACTTCATGGTTACCAGCAGATAGTTTGAGGTGAATGTCTGGCTGTGCCTCCACAAGATTGTCAGGAGAACTTGGGACTAACTTGGAAGCTCAGCATAATTCAATGCAGAACACTTGTCTCAGTCTCAACACCTACAGTTCATTCGTCCTGCTCCATTCCAGACTGTGTTGGGCTCGCTGTGGCCAAATGGGTCGAACTAAACCAGAATATATATTTTTTTAAATCACAGGGATGCTTAGGTATGCTGCTCCAATTACTTTTCCAAGCAGGTTTGTTTTTTCTCCAGCAGAAAGAAAAAGCAGAAACGTTCCAGTGTAATGAGTCCTGTGTGCTTGGAACCTCTACAGACCATTGTACCAGATTTCAAACCAACAGGCTAACACTACTTGTATGGAGCTGTATTCAGTCCAGAACTCAGAGTTGGACTGAGGTTTCAGACTTTTGATCAATTCTTCTGTTGATGTTAAAGTATTCTCTGAAGCTTTTGCATTTAAAAGTAATATTCTGTGCAAATATGTGGGCCACAGGCAAAGTGAGATAACTTGACCATATTTGGGGACAGGAATACTAAAAGGACAAAGGGCACAGAACAACACAGAGTCCCCCATTATTACAAATCTGCCCTCCAGTGGCACAACTCCTTTGTCCATTGCATTACTCCATTGTTGTTGTGGATCATAGACATAAATTCCAAGCATGCCAGACTAGGCCAAAATCCAACTCCATCTAGTCTCAGTGGGTCCATGTGCATCCTGTTGAATCCATATGTCACAGAGGACATCTCTCTTTATATTTCTCTATTTGTTCCTCTGCCATTCACAAAACAGACATATATGATTCAAGTTCAGTTGACAAAACATTTCATCACGGCACGATGAAATGGCTACCCCCCCCCCTTCCTCAACACACACACACATATACTGTACAGATTCCTCATTTTGTGAGATTATGATCGTACGTATCTAAGTATTGGACACTATCCGAACATACCTTTGTAACAAAACTCATCACAGACGCAACAATTTCGTTACACTCACAACTCACATATTTCCATGTCTGTACGTACCTTACATCCCTCAGAGTTGGACTGATTGCTTTGCCATTTTTGAGAGGGGGAAGAAAAGAGCAGAGGAAAGGAAAGATGAAACCGAGAGAGCAGGAGAATAGGACAGGATAGGACAGGACAGGAGTGCACATCCTCTTTCCCCACTAGAGCTGCTGTGTTGGATGGGATGCAGGCCCCTTTGGTGGGTGCTAGCTGTTGTCAGCGGAGACAAACTGCAGCTCCTGGGAGTGCCCCAGATCTGACAAGACTCTCCCCCTCCATCAGTCACGTCATCTGGCTCAGTGAAGGAGTCTGTGCCCTGCTGGAGGTCACCCTAACCAGGAGACACACAAGCTGTTCTCTCTCCTCCAGGTGTTCATTAATGCAATTGTCCTTGATGCCTCCCTCCATGGTACACAACACAAAGACACAAAAACAATACCTCCCACCCTGCACTGCTCTAATTAAACAGAGGAGTATATGCATCATGCAAAACACTAAAAGACTTAAATGTCAAACACAGCATATCCATAACACAGGCAGTAGTTTGTTGTTGTTGTGTTTGTTTGGGCGTCCGGTCCCACTCAGGCACCGACATGGCTGTGTATAGCCTGGAGTGTAAATCCCATGCAGATGTAAGGATAGAGGAGCCCTTTGAAGATGAGGACATTGGGGACAGCTGATGGGAATGCCAGCCCATCACTGGGAGAATGGAGATCTGGGAGAATTCAGCAAAACTCCTCCACTATCAGCATATGGGGCTCATTATCATATGGAACCAATCCCCCATAAAAGCTCTCTCTCTGCTTGCCATTCTACTCCCTATCATTGTATCACTCTCCCCACTCAGTCAGGCCAGAGCAGAGAGTGGGACGACCCCAGTCCAGCTCACAGCACCACTCTAAAGAGTCCTGCCTGAGTAACTATACCGCACCTCACCAATTCCTGTTTCCATTAAGCTGTTAAGCTACACAGTTAATTATCCAGGAGCATGCTCTCTCTCTGCTTGCCATTCTACTCCCTATCATTGTATCACTCTCCCCACTCAGTCAGGCCAGAGCAGAGAGTGGGACGACCCCAGTACAGCTCACAGCACCACTCTAAAGAGTCCTGCCTGAGTAACTATACCGCACCTCACCAATTCCTGTTTCCATTAAGCTGTTAAGCTACACAGTTAATTATCCAGGAGCATGGAGGCAGGGGCTCTGTGCAGGCTGTGATGACGATATGCTTTGCTGGGCAGGGAATGGAGAGGGCCAGCCGGGGGAGCCGTGTTCAAGCCAGGCAATCTTTCAAAATAAAGGGGCAGGCAATTAGATGCAGCGGTGCAACCAGAGATGACTAGTGTTATTGAAGATACTGGGTCGCTGCTCTAATGGGGGTATTTAGGGCTATTATGATAAAGATGTCAGGCCGACCTCCCTGCTGCTGCTGCTGCTGCTCTTACATGTGTTACCTCTGTGTGCAGGGTCAGAGAGTACAAATACTGTAAGTGTGATGCTTTCAAGCGACCCATGGCCACCCACATATGGAGCTTTGATGGGTCTGTAATCAAAATGTCTTGTTCAACATATTTGTTCAAATAACCTTTTCATACACAAACAGGGAGGCGGATTAGTCAATGTGTTTTTCTTTCAAAGGAAAAAGCACAGTCACATAATAATAGCAAGGCATTACTATTTATTCTTTACTTAAATGCTTGGAAAGTGTTTCATTTTGGTTGCGGTGAGTATGGTGGGTGTGAGGGCTCATGAATGGCTGACTTCGATTTAAGGCTTTTTAAACAAGTGACAGGCCTTTGCAGGATGGCAGACTGGAGAGAATTGGGGTTAGTAAAGTCCATTGAATGGAGGAAAATAAACCTAGTTGTGATCAGCCAGAGTGTGACCATGATTCACCACATCTGGTCTGGAGGAGGATTTACTGTTATTCTTTAATGGCTGAGGGAAGGTGTCCATCTACAAAGCCTCTTTTCATGTGGTTACTGTCAACAACACTGCTTGCGTCTGAATTGTTTCCATTCTCCCCTTTGCCTCAGACTGTATCCCCCACCCCACCCCCCACCCTCAGATCAAAGCCCTAGTGTGGGGAAATGACCAGGAGCTACTGATCCCCTTATAGACACGTCCACTCAGCTTCTTTACATCATAATGTTAGCATATGCCAGGGATGGGCAACTGGCGGCCCCCCTTTTGAAGGTCTTCGGATGAATGGATATATAGTAATAATAATTAGGTGTTTCTTACTCAGTCGGGGTCTCAAGCTACTGTTGCGAGTTAGAATAACAGAATACACAAGGTGAAATTTCGAAATGTTGTCTATCAGCAGTTGTACGCAGACCCACTCTGAACTGCAGCCCCTCATGATGAGTTCAGATTTTTGCCCATCCCTGGCATATGCCATCTACATGGTTGGCATGGATCAAAACTCACACTGTAGTCGGCAGTCCGCGCTGGCTATTGTTTGAAGCAGGTTCAAAGGAACACAGTGAGAGACAGGGTGCAATGTGGAAGCAACTCGTTAGTAGGTCTCCTCCTTTAAAAAAGCCCTGTTATCTGCCAACTGTCCAGCCAACAACCCCGTCCCCTGAAATAAATCCATTAGTATTAGGAAATCGTATATTTTCCTCAGTGCATTGATGTGATTAATGTGTAATGTAAAAGAGGGTCACCTGCTTTGTTTTCAATCTATCAATAACCCTCCTGATGGATGTAGGACAATCATTTCGGAAACAGCAAATCCCACTTAACTAAATGAAGGAAAGCCATGGTGATTCCAGCAGTGAAGCAGTGTTTCTGTGGCCAGCTGAGGCAGAACTGACACGCTGCAGCCCACTCTAAAACACTACCATACACTAATCAGGAGAGATTTGTGAGATCAGATCAAATTTGAACTACTCTAACATCCACCAAACCACAACGACTTTCAGATTTTCTTCATGTAACCACTATTCCAGGGTAAATCATTTTCTAGGACCTTTATGAATAATTATTCTACAGGAATAAAAGGTGGGGGAGAAATGTCAGCAAGGAAAAACCATTTGATGTAAATGTATGGGGTCCTGGAATACATTTGAATACACTTTGTAATGGTACACCTCCATAAATCAGGTACAAAGCATTCCCAGGAGAGCATACAGAGGAGAGACATGGGGTAAATACATACATAGTAAAGACCCACTTTTATTTATTTATGTTTTTTTCACACTGGGCACACACTGGTTGAATCAACATTGTTTCCATGTCATTTAAATGAAATTACGTTAAAACAATGTGGAATAGATGTTGCATTGTAGTCTGTTCCCAGTGGGGAGAGCTATTTCAGTGCTCTAAGTCATGAACAGTCAGTAGTCTGTAAATTGTATGAAGTCGGATTCTCAACATGACCTGCAATGGCATGTGAGTGGGTTAGTGTGTACCTAATAATATGTATTGGTCACATGCTGAAATATCAGGTGGTGGGGTTTTTTACTTTATAATGCAGAGCATATTGTATGATAAGATCATTTTAGGTCAGAGCCCTTTGGTGCGATATTGCATGTGACTCCCTGTATCGTATTAACTAAGGGGTGGCTATGGAGTAGGAAAGCGTTAAAATTGCAGCATTCAGATTATACACATTTTGTCTAAATCATATAAATAACAACATTAGGGGATTATTCTGATCTCTTCCTCTTAGTCTGAATCTTCCTCTTTTGGGAGGGGGTGTTCGTTCTCTCACTAGCGGACTCATCAACTTCAGCACTCTGTCATTATCTTTCTGTCACTTTGGAAAAGTCTCTCACTCCAGAAAAGAAGCATAGGCAAATGGGCCGGGGGCCCCTGTGAAACACTAGCCAATCAATCAGCTTGGTTTGCCCTTCTGGAGCAACAAGCTCACATCACATCCAGTCATCAGTCATGTGCTACCTCTGGTTGTCCTCTCTCCTGTTTTCACACCATTTCTCTCATTCCACACAGCTAACATGATGAGTTATTATGTTTTCCACCAACTTGATTCCCCACATTGTTTGCACTCACACTCCCTTCTCACTTCTCTGCCTGTGAGTTACGATCCCCTTCCCCAATTTTCCATCTCAATAGCTGGAGAATTAGCTCCAAATGTCTGGCAGGGTGTCAGTCAGCAAGCTGGGAAAACCTCAGGGAAAGATTACTAGCTTTGAGGGGTAATTCTGCTTCAGTAGAACTCCGGCAATAATATTAATCTTACCAAAAAAACACATCTTTCCCCTTAAAACACATGAGAAGGGAGAGGAGTGAGCTACATGCAAAGAGCCTATTCTGATTTTAACAGGGCCAGGGGAGCGTAAAATCTTTACACCTTCTCTACAGAAAGACATACATTACATTCATTCCTTTTCCCACTGTGAATCTCTGACACCTGGTCAGTATGTGAGACTGGCCAGTGGCCACTACTCAAGCTTCTCATCCCTGTTCGTGTTCCCAGACAATCCCTGTCTGTTCCTCTGTTCCTTCAATCATACCAATGCACCTAGAGACAACACATCATGTCAACAGTCAGCTACAGAATATTCCATTACAGGTGTAGGATCGTAATTTTATCACTCTTTAGTTGCTGAGAATTTTCCTGAACCGCAGGAAATGCAAATGAACCTCATGATTTACATAAATTCACTGAAAACCCACACTAACACACGGTCATATTAACAGTATGGCACTTTTCAAGTAGCCTCCTTTTGACCTGCTAATAGCCTTACCATGATCAAGCACAATTATGGAATAAATGTTGAAATCCTGTTGCTGCAGGATGATTTTGATTTTTTTTTACATCTGTAGGTCCCTAATGCCATTAGTAATAATGCACTAGGTCCAATCCCTCAGCCACAGTCAGTGTTTTACTGTTTATCACCTCATACATCAGCAAAACACAGGTGCTTACTGTAGAATAGTCCCCCACTCTGATCCACAGCCCACCTATGATTGGGATGACCAGCGTACAGTAAAGGCTGCACAGACAGTTAGGCAGAAAACTCAATAGAATTCAGCCAGCAACCTGGGGAGAAAATAGATGTCAAATCCCTTCGTGCTCCAGCGTCCTATTGATATATGGATCCAAGACAGCAGCAAGGTAAAGGAGATACCCCTGACCTCACAGATAAACAAGCCCTGTGTCAACTGAGCCTGAATAATCTTCACAATATTTACGTGAATGTATCACCATTCTCAACGGAATATGAAGATGAATACCAGTATAAATCTAAAAACGAATCAAGAAAACCTTTGAGCCAGGTCAATTGGGAGGTAAAAAGATTCCATTCTACCTACAAGGACATCAACACAAGGACACCACTGCATGAAAGACAAATAACCACTTGCATGAATCAAATTTATGATGGTGGTATTGGAGGGGAGACATTGTCTTCCTAAATGTAATGCCTCATCCTGTTGTAACATAAATAAGACAAGTTACAGCTTTTCCCAAAAGTGTGATACATATGCCTATGAAAAGCTCATTGTTCACCCTGCTGAGTCTCAAAAGGTCACTTTTAAAGTTGCTGTACTCCAGCCTCTGCCATAACATATAGACTAAGTTATGTATTCAACAATTCTGAGTTGACTACTCTAAATGCCTCAGGATTATACAACTCTCTGTCATTGTGGCAATTAGCCTCTGTGTTAGCTTCCATACAAATCAACACCTACATCGTTGTTAGCACTCTGACTTTTATAGATTGTTGAGGAATATAGAAAAACAAGATGTTTCTACGTGTTTCTAACATCGTTGTGTGGGCTTGTATTACAGGACATGTCTTGAATATCACATTGTACTGTATATATACACACAACACAACACAACACAACACCAAGACAATACGAATGGCTGCCCCCATCAGTGGGTGATCTGGTCAGTGGGTGCGCTCGCCCCCACCTGCCCAGAGACGCCTGCAGGGCGAAGCCCCCTCCCCCAGCCCAAAGGGATTTTCCAAGGGAGGTAAGGACCAAGCCCCGCCCGACGCCCGGGAGGGCATGGAAGCGAGCGCACCCATGACCAGCACACACACCGCTCACAGCATGAAACCAAAACAGAAAACAGAAATAACTAATCACAAAACATACAGTAATCATTTCCCCACCCCTGATTGGAGGACCTCAAACCATTATACTGTGCATGTGTGTATGTATTTATCCCAAAACTCAATCATTCCACCTTCAGACAGCCACAGATCAACCCATCTTTCCCAGTAAATCATCATTCTACTATTTCCTCTTGCAATTCTTCCTTGGTGTCTAAATAGGGACTTGAACCTCCCCATCTGCAACATTTCTGCTGAAATTGACCCAAAAACAAACATTGTACCCAAGAGCACATTGATATTTCCTATTCAGAGACTGTGGTCCTTCAAATCCCCCAACAATACAGTTTGCAGGTCCAACAGTGCCCTGATACTATGACATAATAACCATTCCTGGACCTGACTCCAAAAACCAGCCACTGATAGACAGTACCAAAAGAGATGCTCTATTGATTCTGTTCCTACGTGGCAAAGCCTGCACAGGGCTAACTGTTCAATGCCCCATACTGAGCATTCTTTTTGAAGCGAGAATTTTACATAGTAGCTTAAATTCAAAAGAACGGATTGATGAGTTTTGTATCTTAGTTCATAAACCCGATGCTGTGGTAACTTCAAAACTCTGTTCCCAAATATCTTGAATTTTGTGCAGCATAGTTGTCAACCCTCTTGACCGTAAGTGAAACTGATATATTTTACGATTTATATTGGTCATTTTAAGCCATATATCATTTTTAATTGGTGGCAGACAAACTAATTAATTCCTTTCTCTTTTAAGAAATTGCCTCTTCCATTTTTGTGGCAGTGCTGTGATGAGTTGGTTATAATTTTGTATTGAGCATACATCTCCATACACATTGATTAATTGCTTGAGTGACATAATTTTACATAAACATAATACTTACCTTCCTTATACATTCTCTTCAAGGTAATTGGTTTATCCTCTATCAGTACATTGGAGTTTAGCCATATTATTTGCTGTAATATATGTTCTGCCTCTTCTGGAGGATAAAATTGTAATTGAAACCATTTCTGTATGGCTTTGTTTAAAAAAGAGGATACTTTAACCAGGATTCCATTGTCAATCCACCGGAAATTGATTGTTTTAATCAGTTAAAACAGCAAAGAGTCACCTTTAAAACATCAGATGTACCTCTCTTAGTAGACTACTGGAAAAACTGGATATAGATACAGTTTCGGTATAATATAGGCTTTAAGAGAGAGGTTTAATGTCTTGATATTTAATAGTTTTAGCCCTCCAAATTCTTTATATAAATATACCCATTTAATTTTCTGGTTTGCCATTCCAAGTAAAATGAAATATTTTTTACTCACATGACTTGAAAAAAGATTATCCTGCAGTCGGTAGAGCCATGAACAGATATGTAAACTGCGATATCACTAGAGAATTAATCAGGGTAATTTTATCATCGATGGACAGGTGTCTCCCTTTCCATGCTTTAAAGATCCTTCTATCAAAATTGATTGCTGCAAGATCATTAAACTTTTCCAGGATACCATGCACATCAACTGCACCATCTGCTCAATAAATCGGGAGACCAAATAGCAATTTAAAGTTTGTGTCTTTTAGAAACCCAATCCATAATATAGGACAATTATCATAGTTGGGTTTTAATCCAGATAAACTGGATAAATTATCCAGGTCCTCAATGAGACCCTTCAGGATTAAAGATTGTGGACTCAAGAGAAAACTTGAATCATCAGCATACATTGATACCTTTGTTTCTAACCCATTAATTTCTAACCCCTTAATTTTATCATTGGATAGGATTTTTATAGATAATTCAATTGCCATAACAAACAAGTATGGTGATAGAGGGAAACCTTGTTTTACACCTCTAGACAATTCAGAATTCTCAGAGAAATAACCATTATTTATCATTTTACATACAGGAGGGTTATACATTACTTTTATCCATTTTATGAGAGATTCTTCAAAATTGAAATAATCCAGGCACTTATAAATAAATTCTAGCTGTACTTTGAAGATTATGCCTGGTTTCCCTGAATTCTCACAGTTTTCAATTATTTCCAAAAAATTGTCTAATGTTATCTCCAATATATCTTCCTTTTAAAAATCGTGTCTGATCGGGGAAGAATAATATCCGGTAAGACATTTTTAATTCTATGAGCAATACATTTTGCCAATATTTTTTAATCGCAACATTGAAGTGTGAGGGGCCTCCATTTTTTGGGATATTGGGTCTGTCAGGCTCCTGCATCAGTAAGAGATAAATCAGTGCCTCTTTTTGTGTGTCAGACAGTTTACCATATGATAAAGTATAGGAATATTTAAAACATGCTAGTAGTGTATCTTCAGTAATTCATAAAATGTTTGATATGCACAAAAGTATGTGGACACTCCTTCAAATGAGTGGATTCGGCTTTTCAGCCACACCCGTTGCTGACAGGTGTATAAAATCGAGCACACAGCCATGCAATCTCCATAGACAAACATTGGAACTAGAATTGCCTTACTGAAGAGCTCAGTGACTTTCAATGTGACACAGTTATAGGATGCCACCTTTCCCACAAGTCAGTTCGTCAAATTTCTGCCCTGCTAAAGCTGCCCCGGTCAACTGTAAGTGCTAATATTGTGAAGTGGAAACATCTAAGAGCAACAATGGCTCAGCCGCGAAGTGGTAGGCCACAAGCTAACAGAATGATACCGCCGAGTGCTGACATGCGTAGCACGTAAAAACCGTCTGTCCTCGTTTGTAACACTCACTACCGAGTTCCAAACTGCCTCTGGAAGCAACGTCAGCACAATAACTGTTCGTCGGGAGCATAAATGAAAGGGGTTTCCATGGCCGAGCAGCAACACACAAGCCTAAGATCACCAATGCGCAATGCCAAGCGTCAGCTAGAGTGGGGTAAAGCAAGCTGCTTTTGGACTCTGGAGCAGTGAGATGCCTCCAACTTTGTGGCAACAGTTTGGGGAAGTCCCTTTCCTGTTTCAGCATGACAATACCCCCGTGAACAAAGTGAGGTCCATACAGAAATGGTTTGTCAAGATTGGTGTGGAAGAATTTGAAAGGCCTACACAGAGCCCTGACCTCAACCCCATCGAACACCTTTGGGATGAATTGGAACGCCGACTGCGGGCCAGGCCTAATTGCCCAACGTCAGTGCTCGACCTCACTAATGCTCGTGGTTGAATGGAAACAAGTCCCCGCAGCACTGTTTTAACCCGTAGTATGTTTATTGTCATACATTTGCATTATTGTGAGTGTTTTCGCGCTTATTCACTTTTGCCATTGGCTGGAGGTTTTTTGACGCAGTTGCGTCTGTCTTTTGTGCTTCTGCGAAATAAAGTGCGCCTGATCACAACTCTCTGCTCTCCTGCACCTGACTTCTTACCAGTAGCGCACAACCATGACAGAATTCCACACCACCCATGGAATCAGCAGGAGCAGGTACCCCGGTCAGAGGAGTCGAGGAGCGCGTCCGAGAACACTCAGCAATGCTGCAACATCTCGGCGCCACGATGGATTGCGTTGTCCAGACCATGGACCGCTGGGAGAGACAGGGAGTCTCTCCAGCGCCTCGACCAGCACAACCGGGGTTACCTCTACCCGTCCCTCCTATATCTGGTCCCAGTGGGATGCGTCTCTCCCTTTCCAAGGAGTATGATGGGACGGCGGCAGGGTGCCAGGGGTTCCTGTTACAGCTGGACCTATACCTGGCCGCCGTTCACCCAGCTCCCTCGGGAAGAGAGAGGGTGTCCGCCCTTGTCTCGTACCTCTCGGGGAGAGCTCTGGAGTGGGCAAACACCGTGTGGGGAGAAGGAGATACGGCGTTGGACCACTGCCGCTTCCGGGCAGTCTTCGACCATCCGTCCGAGGGTAGAGCGGCGGGAGAACGGCTCTTCCACCTGAGACAGGGGACGAGGAGCGCCCAGGATTTCGCCCTGGAATTTCGGACCTTGCCCGCCGGAGCAGGATGGAACGACAGGGCCCTTATCGACCACTACAGATGCAGCCTGCGCGAGGACGTCCATCGGGAGTTGGCCTGCAGGGATGCCACCATCACCTTCGACCAACTGGTGGATCTGTCCATTCGGTTGGATAACCTGCAGACATCCAGAGAGGGCTCTGTCGTTTCCATCTTCCAGCACCACTGCTCCGGTGCCAATGGAGCTGGGAGGGGCTGCGCTTAGGGAGGCTGGAAGAGGGGCCTTCACATGCACCATCTGTGGCCGCAGAGGGCACACTGCCGGTCGGTGCCGGGTTGGTCCCTCTGGGAGTTGAGGCAGCAGACAGGGCTCTCTGGCGTCACCCCAGGTGAGTCTGCACCACTCTCATCCAGAGTCCTCTGTTGTCCACCTGTTTGTTCATGTTTGTTTTCCTGAGTTTTCCCCACATTCCCAGCATAAGGCGCTCGTCGATTCAGGTGCGGCTGGGAATTTTATCGACAGAGCGTTCACCCTGAGTTTAGGGATCCCCATTGTTCCTGTGGTTAGACCCTTCCCGGTACATGCTCTGGATAGTCGACCATTAGGGTCCGGGTTAATTAGTGAAGCCACCATCTCCCTGGTCATGGGGGGTCACGAGGAGAGAATCAGTCTCTTCTTCATTGACTCTCCTGCGTTTCCCGTGGTACTAGGCCTTCCCTGGTTAGCTCGTCATGACCCCACCATTTCATGGCAACAGAGGGCTCTCACGGGGTGGTCGCGAGAGTGCTCGGGGAGGTGTGTAGGGGTTTCCGTTGGTGCTACCACGGTGGAAAGTCCAGACCAGGTCTCCACCATGCGCATCCCCCCAGAATATGCCGATTTTGGCTCTCGCCTTCTCCAAAAAGAAGGCGACTCATTTACCACCCCATTGACGGGGGGATTGTGCGATAAATCTCCTGGTAGACGCTATACTTCCCAGGAGTCAAGTGTATCCCCTGTTGCTAGCGGAGACGGCGGCTATGGAGACATATGTCTCTGAATCCCTGCATCAGGGGTACATTCCGTCCTCCACTTCACCCGCCTCCTCGAGTTTCTTTTTCGTGAAGAAGAAGGAGGGAGGTCTGCGCCTGTGCAATGACTATCGAGGTCTAAATCAAATCACGGTGAGGTACAGTTACCTGCTACCTCTCATCGCCACGGTGATTGAGTCAATGCACGGGGCGCGCTTCTTCACTAAATTGGATCTCAGGAGGACTTACAACCTAGTGCGTATCATGGAGGGAGACGAGTGGAAGACGTCATTTAGAACCACCTCAGGGCATTATGAGTACCTCATCATGCCGTACGGGTTGATGAATGCTCCATCAGTCTTCCAATCCTTTGTAGACGAGATTTTCAGGGACCTGCACGGGCAGGGTGTAGTGGTGTATATCAATGACATTCTGATATACTCCGCTACACGCGCCGAGCATGTGTCCTTGGTGCGCAGGGTACTTGGACGACTGTTGGAGCATGACCTGTTCGTCAAGGCTGAGAAATGCCTGTTCTTTCAGCAGGCCGTCTCCTTCCTAGGGTATTGCATTTCCACATCAGGGGTGGAGATGGAGAATGCGCGTAATTTCAGCCGTGCGTAATTGGCCAACTCCCACCACGGTAAAGGAGGTGCAGCGGTTTTTAGGGTTTGCCAATTACTACCGGAGATTTATCCGGGGTTTTGGCCAGGTGGTTGCTCCCATTACCTCACTGCTGAAGGGGGGTCCTGTACGTTTGCAGTGGTCGGCTGAGGCAGACAGGGCTTTTGGGCACCTAAGGGCTCTGTTTACCTCGGCTCCCGTGCTGGCCCATCCGGATCCCTCTTTGGCGTTCATAGTGGAGGTGGATGCGTCCGAGGCTGGGATAGGAGCCGTGCTCTCTCAGTGCTCGGGTATGCCACCGAAGCTCCGCCCTTGTGCTTTCTTCTTTTTCTTCCGCTCAGTCCGGCGAAGCGGAACTATGATGTGGGGGACCGGGAATTGTTGGCTGTGGTTAAAGCTTTGAAGGCATGGAGACATTGGCTTGAGGGGGCTAAACACCCTTTCCTCATCTGGACTTACCACCGCAACCTGGAGTACATCCGGGCAGCGAGGAGACTGAATCCTCCTCAGGCAAGGTGGGCCATGTTTTTTACCCGTTTTGTGTTTACTCTGTCCTACAGACCAGGTTCCCGAAATGTTAAGGCAGACGCACTGTCCCGGCTGTATGACACAGAGGAGTGGCCCATGGATCAGACTCCCATACTCCCGGCCTCCTGCCTGGTAGCGCCGGTCGTGTGGGAGCTGGACGCGGACATTGAGCAGGCGTTACGTACAGAGCCCGCTCCCCTCCAGTGTCCCGTCGGCCATCTGTACGTTCCGTCTGCTGTACATGACCAGTTGATCTATTGGGCCCATACGTCACCCTCCTCTGGTCATCCGGGGATCGGCCGGACGGTGCGCTGTCTGAGTGGGAAGTACTGGTGGCCTACCTTGGCAAAGGACGTGAGGGTTTATGTTTCCTCCTGCTTGGTGTGCGCCCAGTGTAAGGCTCCTAGACACCTGCCTAGAGGTAAGCTACATCCCTTACCTGTTCCACAACGGCCTTGGTCACACCTGTCGGTGGATTTTCAGACCGATCTTTCTCCCTCACAGGGAAACACCACGATCCTGGTCGTTGTGGATCGTTTCTCTAAGTCCTGTCGTCTCCTCCCTCTGCCCGGTCTCCCTACGGCCCTACAGACTGCGGAGGCCTTGTTTACACACGTCTTCCGGCACTACGGGGTGCCTGAGGATATAGTGTCTGATCGAGGACCCCAGTTCACTTCGAGAGTCTGGAAGGCGTTCATGGAACGTCTGGGGGTCTCGATCAGCCTCACCTCAGGTTTTCACCCTGAGAGTAATGGTCAGGGGGAGAGAGTGAACCAGGATGTGGGCAGGTTTCTGCGGTCTTATTGTCAGGACCGGCCGGGGGAGTGGGCGGCGTTCGTGCCCTGGGTAGAGATGGCGCAGAACTCGCTCCGCCACTTATCCCCTAACCTCTCCCCCTTTCAGTG
Source organism: Salmo salar (assembly GCF_965601325.2). Taxonomy (NCBI): domain Eukaryota; kingdom Metazoa; phylum Chordata; class Actinopteri; order Salmoniformes; family Salmonidae; genus Salmo; species Salmo salar. Next base: position 90,978,546 of record NC_138300.1, on the reverse strand, counting down.
CTTATTGGGGTACCAGCCGGTTCTGGCGCCGTGGCATCAGAGTCAGACCGAGGCTCCTGCGGTGGACGACTGGTTCATCCACCGCATGGGAAGCCGCCCATGTTCACCTCCAGCAGGCCGCGCTGCTCCAAAAAAACAGTGCGGACCGTCACCGCAGTGAGGCCCCGGTGTTTGCACCGGGGCTCTCGACCCGAAACCTGCCCCCCCGCCTGCCCTGCCGGAAGCTGGGTCCGTGGTTTGTGGGGCCATTCAAAGTCCTGAGGAGAGAGAACGAGGCGTGTTACAGGTTACAGCTTCCCCCCGATTACCGCATTAACCCCTCGTTCCATGTGTCTCTCCTCAGGCCGGTGGTGGTTGGTCCGCTCCAGGAGTCTGAGGTGCGGGAGATTCCTCTGCCCCCTCTGGACATCGAGGGGGTCCTGGTGTACTCCGTCCGTTCCATCCTGGATTCGAGGCGTCGGGCGAGGGGCGTTCTGTACCTTGTGGAGTGGGAGGGGTACGGTCCGGAGGAGAGGTGCTTGGTTTCGGTGGCGGACGTGTTGGACCCTGAAATGCTGCGGGAGTTCCACCGTCTCCGGCCGGATCGCCCGGCGCCTCGCCCTCCAGGACGTCCCCGGGGCCGGTGTCGGCGCGCTGCTCAGGGAGGTACTGTCACGACTTCCGCCGAAGTCGGCTCCCCTCCTTGTTCGGGCGGCGTTCGGCGTTCGACGTCACTGGCCTTCTAGCCATCGCCGCTCCATTTTTCATTGTTCCACTTGTTTTGTCTTGTTCCCCGCACACCTGGTTTACATTCCCTAATCACACTGCATATATATATTCCTCTGTTCCCCCCCATGTCTTTGTGTGGAATTGTTTTGTTACGTGTTTAGTGTTACGTGCCAGACTGGTTTTTCCCCGTGTATCGTGTTTTGACCCGTAGTATGTTTATTGTCATACATTTGCATTATTGTGAGTGTTTTCGCGCTTATTCACTTTTGCCATTGGCTGGAGGTTTTTTGACGCAATTGCGTCTGTCTTTTGTGCTTCTGCCAAATACAGTGTGCCTGATCACAACTCTCTGCTCTCCTGCACCTGACTTCTTACCAGTAGCGCACAACCTTGACATCTTCAGAATGAAGCATTTCTCAATAGGGGCACATATTATTTCCAGCATGGGAGAGGTGTTCCTCTTACAAGTGCTGATCAAGACTTGTAACACACATGGCTTGGACAGCAGACAAACAAGGCCTGCTGTGTGAACATAAACTACTGGAAGAGTGATGGATGGTCAGTGTGTAAGACTATTGCTGTGTGATTCAGCTGAGGAGATTTCAAATCTACCCCATCATACACTCATCTCCATGGTCAAACTCGGGACACAGATGGTCAGACATATGTGTAATGGAGCATTGTCGCACAGATATTGAGGCACAATACAATATTGACAGAACTCAGATTCAATTCTGGTGCACTTCCGCGTGTGGTTACATGCACAGTACATTTCGTACAGTAGATGTAAATGTAAAGTCTCAAGTCTCCTCAAGTCTCTCTGGAGACTGGTCGACAGTCTGCCACACAGTCCCCTACCATCCACTACACTCCAGACTCCTTCTAAATGTATCATGCATCCATTAACGATGGGAGGGAAACAAAAGAGAGAAAGAAAAAAGGTAACAAGCATCTTTCCAGGGAAGGCCTAACGGGTTTGGAGCTCTGAAAAACAAGGCTAATTTAAAGGTTGTTTGAAGAGCGTCAGGCTGTGTTTACTCAGGAGGGGGGCTGTGAGTGAGTGCAGGGGGAGAGTCTGGGGTAGCTCGGCACTGAGGTGGCGTTCAGAATCTCTCCCCGGTGCTCTTCATCAATTTCCCCTGTCCGCCGAGAGTCTCTTCTAACCCACATGGCAGCCAATGGCAAAGGGAGTGCCATTACTCCATTATTGATACCACTGCATCACACGGCCCCCACTTTTCTCAACCAACACAGCAGAGAAGCCACAAAGGTCAGAGGACCATGGGCAGACATTTAGCCTCTCACTCACAGTCACAAAGTAGGTGACAAAACTCCCTCTGAGATCACTAGGACTGTTTATGGTTTCAATACATAGCAGGCCATATACGGTTCTGAGGGAAACTTCATGGCATGAATTTTTCTTCAACATTTTTTTACATAACTAATTATGGTTGAAAAAAGTAGTGTAAGTAGTTAACTCAAGGTCAAAATAACAGGAACTGTAAAAAGTACAGTTGCTTTTTGTTTCCAGTAACTTCATCAAAGTGCACTGATTGTTTATTGATGTACAAGAACACTTGTGAGTTTTCTCAAAAGAGCCTCTATCTAAGCACAGGGGAAAGTCTTATTTTCTTGGCAACAGTGCCTGTAGCCATGCAGCTTGTGAGACATCGGAGATCTAACATCTCTGATGCTGTTAAATAAACTGAGTAAGGAGAAAAACCCTATAAGCTGCAAAAAGCTGGAGGCAAAGAGTGTTAGTTTTCACCTGGATATCCATTTGCACAACTCTGGCTAAACAAATAGGTGAAATGTGGCCGCCTCATGGTGTGTTGACGCTGGACCTCTCAGTGGCATTAGCACAATAAACCATGAATTCCTGCTCCCTGAGTGAGCGAACTAGCATCTCTCACATTTTCCAGTGGTTAACACCAGGATGACAGAGGGCAGTGGTTTTAGCAGAGTAGGAGGGTGTTCCAGGGACACAGAGGGCTACTAGACCCCCTCTTTACCTGGAGCACTGCCCTCTGCTACACAGTTCAGGGGAAGCCTCACCAAGCAGACAAACTCCTGAGCACACTCCTGGAGCAGCCTGCTGTATGTTTACTAAACAGACTGTGTCTGAGCAAAGCTAAGCCTGGATACACTACATAGCCATCGCTCGCTGACAAACCTCTCCAATACATGTATCTCCCTGTCACAACGCTGCTAAAACTGCAATTACAAATGAATTTACACACTGTCAGCAAACAAAACATGGTTATTGGTTTACTGTGCCATTGTCTAAAACAAAAGGCAGACAATATCACCTCCAAAGCTTTCCAGAATCATAGATTTTGACACCAAATAGGAGTATGAGTGGAGGCTTTACCTCTGAAACAATGGGATATTTGTTCTCGGCATACGCCTACATTTAGGCCAAGGTTTGAGAGGATAAACAGCAGTCTAAGCCATTCTAAGACTTTCCATAGTATAGAACAATTCAAATGTGAATGTGAAGCTATTTTAAAACCCAAATGCAGGCATGGAATGAACTTCTGTTGGATGGAAACACAGCTTATCTTATCATAACTGTATCATGCTACTGCTATGGACAGTCTCGCTCCAATTCAAAGCTAGGGGCGCCTGGCTTAAGTGTTTGGCTTTGTTTCTTCTTCTTAACTGCTGCATTACTTGCACAAACGATTTGATTAAAGTACTGGGACACATTATTCACTCTGCGTGTGAAAAGCGGTCTTTATCTGAAGTGCAGCAGCTGTGAAGCTATTAGCATATGTGCTGTGAGTCAGAATAAGACACCTTTGTTGAAGTGTTAAACCACTTATGCAATTTTACAGCCAAGAATGTGCTCCAGATTTTTCCCAAAATTTGGTTTCAGTTCATTATAAATAATCATAAGATGGAGATAAATTCGGAGAAAGTTGGAAATCTTTCCTCCTCTCTGGCAGACAGCATTGTGTTGTTTAACTTCAACGTTGTTTTACCTCAAGGTTAGGAAAAGATGTGGCTCCTCGGATGAGTTTTTACCTGGTAGTGAACTGCATTTCAAAGCCTTGGCTATCCTAGAAAAATGACGGTACAGTATCATGTAACAGTACAAACACAGACTAAGCACTCAACACATACAACTTTAGATCATACTGTATGTTAACTGATATGTTAAACTATCCCTTTTTTTGGAAGGGTGTCTCTAATATTTACACAGTACTCCAAGTTCTGTATCATATTCAAAGAGCACATCTGAAGTTTGTGATTGGAAACACCTTAGAGAACGTAGGTTGAGCAATGCAGGGGATCATATGGCCGAGGGATGAATGTTTGTTGGTAAACTAAGAAAGGAAGTGGGGACATCTGTATGACTGAAAGTGAGGTGTTAGTTTGTGGCTCAGACAAATAACCATGACTTCCCTAGCAAACATGAGTATGATATCGAAAAGGCTTAGACAAATTCCTAAAATATGTCAATTAGTCCAATTGTAAGATATTTCTATCATGCTCCTTTCCAGTTGTTATGTTTTCACTCATAAACATAAGACCTGTGTATAAAAGGTTATGCTTGTAACAATTAAAAAAGAAAAAATGTACAACCTGAATACCATGCTGGATTCCTGAAACAATTAGAGATATCTGAGGGTAAATCAAAAACAAATCACTGTCCTTGATGAGATATAAATGGGTTCAAAGCTGTAAATGATGCATTGCAATTATATTCATTAGAAAATACAACTCTTGATGGTGTGTAAATAAGTTATTTTCATCTTCAACTCAATAAAGATAATGTTACTGTGAAACCTGTCTCCGTTACATGACTCAAATAAGGTCCTGTGGCTTGGCAGCTTGGTGTCTGTGTGGCAGAGAGCACAGTGCACCACACCAGGTGGGGGGTGGAAAGGTGGGTGCTGAGATGCAGACAGAGCGGTTTGTCAACATGAAAACAGCTCATGATCACAAACACAGAGGTGCTGCCTTGTACCTACAGTGCAGCCCAGGGGAAATCACCTGTAGTCCCTGTTCACCTCTCTATTTTTCACAGAGGTACAGCACAGGTTGGTCTATGACACTAATTATCTCTTATTGAGTCACTCATTTAGCTGTGTTTCCAAGAACTGAATGCTAAACTATAATCACACTGCCTAAAAATGCTACATAGTAAAAGACTGTCTGTCTGTGTGCTATTGCCTCCTTTAACCACATGCTAGGGGGGTTTGATTTAATTTGTAGCTGCGGGACATGCAAGTGATGTCAACAAGGTTGACATGAGCCCCTTGAACTGTGAACAGGATGGGGAGATTGTCATGACAATGTCTAAAGGTGAGGATTTAATTACAAGCAGAAAAAAACTAGGGAGGTTGGACAACTTTTCACATAAGCCTAATTGATCATTGACATACATGAAAATATAAAAGTTTTCAAATAATAATCAAACAGCAGCTCCCCTTTAGAATGCCCTTTGATGCCCAGGAAAGACCCAGAGAGGCCAGGTGTCACAGACAGTCCAGCATTTTCACACAAGACATTGTTACAAATATAGCCAGGAGCCCAAACTCACTGCAGACTCACTATAACAGCACTCACTGTGGAGGTTTCTTACATAAGCTAATAACAGTGGGATTTAAAGGTAAAGGGGAGAGATTGTTTGGCTGGGGGGAAGAAATTCAGAGCACACACAGATGTAGGAGAAGTCTGTGCCGTGGCTTAACTCCTCTGTCACTGGGTGCCTGCTGTGAAAACAACACCCCCCTTTTCTCCCTCTCTTGCTCCCCCTCGCTCTCTCCCCTGGACGCCAGCCTGACATACCAGACCTTGTTCGTTAGCGCATATTTTTATCCGCCGTTACTAAATTAGGAAGCCAGAGAGAGCAAACTGAGGGTGTCTGCCAAGGCAGAAGAAGAAGGGTCTGCTCAGGCCTGGGTTTGCTGAGGGCCCGTGCCAGCCCTGCCAGGTTCATTAAGAGCCACTTGGGTTTCAGAAATAGAAGCCCAACAGGGACCGAAGCCAAACAGGACCCAGGACAGCCCGGCCAAAAACTCACGGGACAAACAAACAAATAAACTGCTTTCTTATGCACTGCCAGAGTCAACCGGCAGCAGCCACCCTAAGGAGCTATTATAAGTTATCTTGGGCAGTTCTGCAAACAAGGTGAGCACTGCCGCAGGTTTAAAACTGGTGACAGCACACACACACTGCCAACCTGATAGAGAATAAATTAACCTACAAACTCTCTCTAGAGAACAATTTCTTAAAGCAGCCACAGAGACATCAATTCGTGTTAGTTTAGTATTTAAGACAGATGTTTAGATGGATATTTATAAAAAGTACATAACTGCTTGCTAGTTCAGCATGGTTTTAAGACAGGGATGTTTAGATAGATATTTATAAAGTACATTTACATTTTCTAATTTCTCATGCAGTTGGCATAATGTCTGCTCTTTAAGTGCTGATTAGGACATGGATAAAATGCCACCCTAGAGATCATAGTGTTGAAGCAGAATATCAATTGGGGGGTTCGCTGACCTATCTAACCTGCAGGACATTCTCAGATGGAACTTGATACAATTTACATTTGAGGGGCTTGTCCAGTACAGAGATTTCATGAACATCCAGACGTATTTGTGAAATCTGTCTTGTCTTCTTTAGTAACCTTTAATAATATTTTGAATAACTTCTAGAAATAAAAAGTATACTTATAGTATTGACCCAACCCCCAAGGTAAAATAAAAGTTTAAATCAATACCATATCAGTGTCTAAAGTCAGCATATTGCAGCAGCACAAATGTCTCCCTTCAAAATGTGTCAATGTATCACCAACACACACCATATTTAAGAAGGCCACAGAGCATGAAAGGGATGGATGTCTGGTACTTTACTGCCATCTATTGGATCATTAGAAAACTTTACTTCTCCAGCTGTGCAATACAGTCTATGGTCCAGCAGCCCCATCATCAGGGAAAGAATAAAGCAGGAAAGGGAAAGGGAAAGTCAGTTGTACAACTGAATGCATTCAACTGAAATGTGCCTGCCGCATTTAACCCAACCCCTCTGAATCAGAGAGGTGCGGGTGGCTGCCATAATCAACATCCACGTCTTCGGCTCCCGGGGAAAAGTGGGTTAACTGCCTAGGGGAAGAACGACAGATTACTGGCCCAACGCTCTAACCACTAGATTATAGCATGCTGCGTGTTTACATTATTACAGGCATGGCAATTGAGATCATGGTCACATCTGTCTACAGTTTAATCAACTCCAAATAAATGCAATAGATTGAGGCTGTTGTGACAGCATGCACTAAAACACATGTTATCGGAATGAAACTTTATAGCACTTATCTGAAGTGCACTTATCAGGAGTCACTTGTATTACAGAGTTTGAAATCCCAGCTATAGTTGTGTTAAATCTTAAGTAATAGGTCTACTCAAAATACTGATATTTTGGCACTATTTTGTGTGTATTATTATTTATTTTAATTGAACCTTTATTTAACTAGGCAAGTCAGTTAAGAACAAATTCTTATTTACAATGATGGCCTACACCGGCCAAATCCAGACGACGCTGGGCCAATTGTGCGCCGCCCTATGGGACTCCGAATCACAGCCGGTTGTGATACAGCCTGGATTATTCACTGCTAGTAAACCTAATAAAGTGAACACGTTATTTAATGCAGTCTAAGTATATTACCTTATTGACATCTTCAGCAAAAGAAGGGATTTGGCATAGCCCATTGAAAAGGGACAAATACACAGACCCAAAGACAGTAGGTAATGATGATGGATAGGGATTCCTCTAACTGGATTTCCACTTGGCTGGAGCAAGCTTTTATTAAATGTCTCCATTGGAAAATGATTACACAGTCCCATGTGGGACCGCACCAAGGTGGTCTGTATATCCTCACACTCCAGGACAGTTGACTATAAACCAATAAACCCATAAAGATCACCCATATTAGAAACTAATGGAGTAGTAATAGGAGCAATTTCCTCTTTCCCTAGTGCCCTTTAAAGATCCTCGCCAAAATAAGATATTTTATGAGCTGTTGAATCAAACAATAAGAAAGCATATTATTTATTGCTGCAATTATGACAATGTGCCTATTGTAAAGTCGGTCCTCAAGGAAACTAGAAATGCTACATTTTTCATGAAGGAGCTTTAGGAGGACAGGCTCATTGTAATGGCTGGAATAGAACGGAGTCAAACACGTTGTTTCCATGTGTTTGGAACCACTTCATTAATTCCATTCCAGCCATTACAATGAGCATTTCCTCTTATAGCTCCTCCCACCAGCTTGCACTGGATTTAACAATAAGTAGACAAAACCTATATAGCTGTATTACACCACCTTTTGTATCATGAGGTGAGGTCCTTAGAGCTAGCACCAAAAAGCACATGTTCTTGACATTAAGGATTGGAGCATGGGAATGATGCAACAACATAGCACATCAAACAGTCATATTTGTCTTCAGCTCCAGGTACTTCGTTTTTGCATTGCCTACTTACATTGGGTGTAACTTAAGCATTAAAGTGTGTTGCAGTAAGAGTGGTTTTGACAAACTGATGGCAATGTTTTCCATTCTGGAAATTTGTTTAGGATCACTCTTAGTCTGGAACCTCCCCCTCTTGGGATCTTTGAGACTAACAAGCTCCTCTACCAAGACAAGGTGGCAACACACAGAGAATATTTATTTATTTGTATTTGATTTGTCATTAAATGGAATGTGCCTGCCTCAGATTGCACTTTAAATCAAAGGTGGGGTCTTACTGCTCATTGGCTAACCAGCATTCATGTCTATACTTTGGCAGATTGTTTGGTTAACGCCATATCTTCAGAGTCCTGAGGCCTGAAACCCATACCATTAGTCTTTCTGAAACCCAATATTTAGTGATTGTTTGGGGTATTTTGTCCCTCTTTGTCAGACAATTGGCATAGGCTACAGGCCATATTTCACATTTGGTACATGGGCCACATATCACAATCGACACAGGGACACATTTCAGAATCGGCACACTGTCCACATTTGGAAGCTCCAACAAGCGGCAAAACAATAATACAAATGATTAGAAAATGCAATTTCCTTTGATTGCGTTCCTTCAGAATGTGTTTTTATATTTTAGTTTGAATTCTGAAAGTTCTGTGGCATTTCAGTTTAGAATGTTGAAGCCTGCATTCCACCATTGAAATCAATGGGGATACAACAACCTTCACAGTTTATTGTATGAATGGTAACAACACTTTAAATAGTACAGTACAGCACAAAAGTTTTAGGCAGGTGTGAAAAAATGCTATAAAGTAAGAATGATTTCAAAAATAGACATGTTAATAGATAATATTTATCAATTAACTAAATGCAAAGTGAGTGAACAGAAGAAAAATCGAAATCAAATCCATATTTGGTGTGACCACCCGTTGTCTTCAAAACAGCATAAATTCTTGTAGGTACACTTGCACAAAGTCAGGGATTTGGTAGACATATAGTCAGGTGTATAATTAAACAATTATACCAAACAGGTGCTAATGATCATCAATTCAATATGTAGGTTGAAACACAACCTACATATTGAAACACATTAACTGAAACAGCTGTACATCAACCACCCGAGCCACTGCCTGTTCACACCGCTATCATCCAGAAGGTGAGGTCAGTACAGGTGCATCAAAGCTGGGACCGAGAGACTAAAAAACAGCTTCTATCTCAAGGCCATCAGACTGTTAAACAGCCATCACTAACATTGAGTGGCTGCTGCCAACATACTGACTCAAATCTCTAGCCACTTTAATAATTAAAAATTGGATGTAATAAATGTATCACTAGCCACTTTATATAATGTTTACATCACCTACATTACTCATTTCATATGTATATACTGTACCATCTACTGCATCTTGCCTATGCCGTTCGGCCATCACTCATTCATAGATTTTTATGTATATATTCTTATTCATTCCTTACACTTGTGTGTATAAGGTAGTTGTTGTGAAATTGTTATGGTCGGAACTAGAAGCACAAGCATTTCGCTACACTAGCTTCCGTCCCTCTTCTCGGCCCTACCTGGGCTCGAACCAACGACTCTCTGCACACATCGACAACAGCCAACCTCGAAGCATCGTTACCCATCGCTCCAAGGTCTCAGAGCGAGTGACGTCACCGATTGAACCGCTATTACCTAGCTAGCCATTTCACATCGGTTACACTCGCATTAACATCTGTTAACCATGTGTACGTGACAAATACAATTTGATTTGATTTAGGAGTGGGAACAGTAAGTGTTTGTTGTCATTGAACTGAGAGACGACTGGCAAAGATTTGTATAACTAGACCAAGATAGCCCACAGCCTGCCGTTTCCAATGGGAACAAATTAGTCATAGTGGGCAGAGCCAAGCTCGAGCTAGCCCGTTCTAGCAAACGTCTGCATATTTCCGTTACGGAACGCCTACTTTGAAGTGCGCGTGTGCAATAGCGCAATTCCCTTTTGCACTCCTAAACAACGCGATTTTTTTTTACAACTTTGGCAAAGGTTCAAGTTTACGAAACGTAATCCACTCTGTTCATAACATATTCTAGTTTTGGGAACAGAAAACTATATTGAGATCAAATGCTTCATCGATGAGAAAATGTGCAGAATGTCGGCCAAAATACATCTCGTTCCAACTTCTCCCACTGGGCTACCAGTTTTTGGTTTTTGGTCTCATTGTTCTGTCTGTGCGACTAGTTTACATGCACATTTTTTTATTTTATAAATACTGCACCAAACATCTTAGCTCGATGTAAAATTGCACTACTCGGCAAAAACGTCAACATTGATGACATATTTCTTGATTTATCTTAGATGAATTCTGACTATTTTGACTAAGTGTTTCTGGCCATGTTGTTGCTAAGGTGTCTCAAGAGGGGAAAAGAACAGTAATTATTGCTTATTTTATCACATTTTTCAAGCGAAGGTCTTTGGTGTGTTTAAGAGTACAGGCGGTCCCTTCGCCTAGCTGAGTTATGCTAGGAGCAAACCGAACCTATGCTGACGCCTTTAGGCAAGGTTAGCAACCCTGTTCCTGGAAGGCCGTAAGCACTTCATCATTTTGATTTAACCGCCGGCACTCCGGGAACAGGGTACCCCTCCTGAGTCATCCAGTTACAGAACCCAGACAATCCGCACACGGGCCGAATAGCCACTATGCAAATTCCACACCCTCTTCTCATCAGGGAGCGGTTTCTGATGTTATAACACTGATGCTATGTCGGGACATAATGTTGTCTAGATGGAGTACAGCTCTATGCAGTTATCATGTTGGGGACAACAGTTGTTGACAACTGTAGCGTTTTATCTATCTTTTTTAACTAGGCAAGTCAGTGAAGAATAAATTCTTATTTACAATAACGCCCTACCTCGGCCAAACCCTCCCTTAACCCGGACGACGCAGGGGCAATTGTGCGCCGCCCTATGGTACTCCCGATCGGTTGTGATACAGTCGGGGATCGAATCAGGGTGTGTAGTGACGCCTTTAGCACTGAGTTTCAGTGCCTTAGACCGCTGCGTCACTCGAAAGCCCCAGTCCCGACAAACCATCACTATCACCACCGGTAACAAACTACACAAAATAAGGGTAGGCCAATCATTTAGTAAAAATGCCGCAATTGCCTAAAAAGCTAGCGTACAATAATCAACACGGCATGTTCCCCATCATTTATTTTCAGCTACATCCTGCCACCTTATCAGCTGTTGTCAGACATACCTGGGTCTGAGGAGTATGCCTTATATCACATATTCATATTTTTATTAATTCGAGCTAAAAACAAAGCCTGATTTGACATAAAACAATGTCTGCACAAATATTTACACGTGCATAAAGTTGGTCTGGTGCTGTATAACATTGTCGGTCACGTGACATTTTATCAGGAAGTTACATTTAGCGCTTTTGGATTTGTAAGTTTTATATTAGTGGATGCTTGATTGTATGAACACCCCGAGCGAACTGTTTGGGGTTGTACGATGAATACAACCAATAATATAAAAATAAAATGTCGCTCATTGATTTATGATGAACCTTTGCTGATTATGACTCATACTGCCGTATCCACGACAACGGATGTAAAAAAGAAACAAACATGGCATGAAATTATTCTGCAAAAGGTTTCTTTTTTTACATAAAACTGAACTCTAATTATCCAATGACAAACACACGCTCCAAACCAGGACTTGGATTAGTTGAAGGTGGAGAATCGTAAGTTATAAATTGTGCTTGTGCATGCATTGCTGTAAAACTGATGTTGGAAAAAAATATTTTCCTTTCGAAGAGATCAATTCTGCGCATTCGAGTCAATGTGAATTGTGCATGTCTATTATTAGAAAAATGCTGCTGATGATTATGTTACCCAGGCAGATCATTTGAAAGCACCTTTATCCTCATAGTGATAAAGGACTGGCAAGTGTCTCTCAGAGAGGAATGGATGACACGGGAGAGTCGATGATGATGACTCCTGAGGAAAAACTTACCCAGTATGATAGCAGGGCCAAAGCCTTTGCAGACACTCAACAGGTAGACCTATAGAGGTTTAAGTTGCTTTCCATTCTGACACCTGCATGCAATGGGGTGAGGTTGATATTACTATAACCAGAGATACCTGCAAAGTGTCTGAAGGTTGTCTTAACCTTCTGTAGATGTCATAGTCACCCTGTCATGTTCAGGAATTGTATCATTCTCTTATCAAAGGTATAATGCATGTACAGTACCACTCAGCATAAAGGCATTCTTCAGTACAGCATCTTGTTGGTCCTGTATGTCAACAATAATGAAATGTTTGTCTGGACAGTTTGATGCTTGTATCCAGGACCTTGTCCGCTGTGTGGCTCTTACAAGACTGGTGTATGGAGATGGGCAACTGAAACTAGCCCATGCCCATGTCAGACTGGCTAAAGCATACCTACAGTTTAAAGGTGAATTATGTTGTGATTAGCCTTTACAATGAGGTACCATTTATAAAGAGTTTATAACGGTTAATATTGTATATATTTATACCTTACCAAATCTTGGAATGACCCATGTGTTGTCCCTGATTCCCACAGGTTGGGCAGTGCAGGCCCAGGAGCACTCAGCCAGAGCCAGTGACCTGCTCCCCATCTGCACCCCCAACTCCACCAGCCGGGAGGACAGGGTCCACATTCTCAACTGTCTCCTCAACATATACCTAACACAGGGAGGCGCCACTCTGCTGCTGGCAAAATATCCTTTACCCACATTGTTTCTGTGATAAATCAAATTTCATTGGTGAATACAAGTGTAGACTTTACTATTAAATGACTACTTACGAGCCCATTCTCAACAATGCAGAGTTAAAAAGTATGACAAATATTTGCTAAATAAAAAAGGAAATAGTAACACAATAAAACACATTAAAATAACAATAACGAGGGTATATACAAGGAGTACCGGTACCGAATCAATGTGCAGGGGTACGAGATTGAGGTAATACAGTATGTACAGTTGAAGTCGGAAGTTTACATACACTTAGGTTGGAGTCATTAAAACTCGTTTTTCAACCACTCCACAAATGTCTTGTTAACAAACTATAGTTTTGGCAAGTCAGTTAGGACATCTACTTTGTGCATGACACAAGTCATTTTTCCAACGATTGTTTGCAGACAGATTATTTCACTTATAATTCACTGTGTCACAATTCCAGTGGGTCAGAAGTTTACATACACTAAGTTGACTGTGCCTTTAAACAGCTTGGAAATGTCCATAAAATGATGTAGAAGCTTTAGAAGCTTCTGATAGGCTAATTGACATAATTTGAGTCAATTGGAGGTGTACCTGTGGATGTATTTCAAGGGCTACCTTCCAACTCAGTGCTTCTTTGCTTGACCTCAATGGGAAAATCAAAAGAAATCAGCCAAGACCTCAGAAAAAAAATTGTAGACCTCCACATGTCTGGTTCATCCTTGGGAGCAATTTCCAAACGCCTGAAGGTACCACGTTCATCTGTACAAACAATAGAACGCAAGTATAAACACCATGGGACCTCGTAGCCATCATACCGCTCAGGAAGGAGACACGTTCTGTCTCCTAGAGATGAACCTACTTTGGTGCGAAAAGTGCAAATCAGTCCCAGGACAACAGCAAAGGACCTTGTTAAGATGCTGGAGGAAACAGGTACAGAAGTATCTATATCCACAGTGAAACGAGTCCTATATCGACAACCTGAAAGGCAGCTCAGCAAGGAAGATGCCACTGCTCCAAAACCACCATAAAAAAGCCAGACTATGGTTTGCAACTGTACATGGGGACAAAGATTGTACTTTTTGGAGAAATGTCCTCTGGTCTGATCAAACAGTTCTATTTTTGTTTCGCCATAATGGCCATCGTTATGTTTGAAGTAAAAAGGGGGAGGCTTGCAAGCCGAAGAACACCATCCCAACCGTGAAGCACGGGGGTGGCAGCATCATTACATTTACATTTACATTACATTTAAGTCATTTAGCAGATGACATAGCATCATGTTGTGGGGCTGCTTTGCTGCAGGAGGGACTGGTGCACTTCACAAAATAGATGGCATCATGAGGCAGGAAAATGATGTGGATATATTGAAGCAACATCTCAAGACATCAGTCAGGAAGTTAAAGCTTGTTTGCAAATGGGTCTTCCAAATGGACAGTCACCCCAAGCATACTTCCAAAGTTGTGGCAACAAAGTCAAGGTATTGGAGTGGCCATCACAAAGCCCTGACCTCAATCCTATAGAAAATGTGTGGGCAGAACTGAAAAAGCATGTGCGAGCAAGGAGGCCTAGAAACCTGTCTCAGTTATACCTGCTCTGTCAGAAGGAATGGGACAAAATTCACCCAACTTATTGTGGGAAGCTTGTGGAAGGCTACCCGAAATGTTTGACCCAAGTTGAACAATTTAAAGGCAATGCTACCAAATACTAATTGAGTGTATGTAAACTTCTGACCCACTGGGAATGTGATGAAAGAAATAAAAGCTGAAATAAATCATTCTCTCTACTATTATGCTGACATTTCACATTCTTAAAATAAAGTGGTGATCCTAACTGACCTAAGACAGGGAATTTTTACTAGGATTAAATGTCATAAATTGTGAAACTGAGTTTAAATGTATTTGGCTAAGGTGTATGTAAACTTGAGGGTAAAAGTGACCAGGCAATCAGGATATATAATAAACAGAGTAGCAGCAGCGTGTGTGTGTTTTGTGTATGAGTGTCGGTGTAGTGTGTGTGTGGGTAGAGCCAGTGCAAGAGAGTCAGTGCAGAAAAATAAAGATACAATAAAGGGGGTCAATGTAAATTGTCCGGGTCGACATTTGATTAACTGTTCAGCTATCTTATGGCTTGGGGGTAGAAGCTATTCAGAAGCCTTTTGGTCCCAGACTTGGCACACTGGTACTGCTTGCTGTGCGCTACCAGAGAGAGCAGCCTATGACTTGGGTGGCTGGAGTCTTTGACAATTTTTAGGACTTTCCAATGACACTGCCTAGTCCTGGATGGTAGGGAGTTCAGCCCCAATGATGTACTGGCCCATACGCACTACCCTCTGTTGTGTCTTGTGGTTGGATGCCGAGCAGTTGCCATACCAAGCTGTAATGCAGTCAGTCAAGATGTTCTCAAAGGTGCAGCTGTAGAACTTTTTGAGCATCTGTCAAATCTTTTCAGCCTACTGAGGGGAAGAGGTGTTGTCGTGCCCTCTTCACGACTGTGTTGGTGTGTTTGGACCATGATAAGTCTTTAGTGATGTGGACGCCAAAGAACTTGAAGCTCTCGATCCGCTCCACTACAGCCTTGTCGATGTGAATGGGGGCGTGTTTGGCCCTCCATTTCCAGTAGTCCACGAAGCTAATTTGTCTTGCCCACGTTGAGGAAGAGGTTGTTGTCCTGGCACCACACTGCCAGGTCTCTGACCTCCTCCCTGTAGGCTGTCTCATTGTTGTCAGTGATTAACTACTGTTGTGTCATCAGCAAAGTTAATGTTGGTGTTGGGAGTCGTACGCTGCCACGTAGTTGTAGTTGAACAGGGTGGACTGGAGGGGACTGAGGGGTCCCCATGTTGAGGCTCAGCGTGGCAGATGTGTTGTTGCCTACCCTTACCACCTGGAGACGGCCCGTCAGGAAGTCCAGGATCCAGTTGCAGAGGGAGGTGTTCAGTCCCAGGGTCCTTAGCGTAGTAATGAACTTGGAGGGCACTATGGTGTTGAACGCTGAGCTGTAGTCAATAAACAGCATTCTCACTTAGTTGTTCCTTTTGTCCAGGTGGGAAAGGGCAGTGGTGGCATGCGATAGAGATGGCGTCATCTGTGGATCTGTTGGGGCGGTATGCTAATTGAAGTGGGTCCAGAGTGTCTGTGATGATGGTGTTGATGTGAGCCATAACCAGCCTTTCAAAGCATTTCATGGCTACAGATGTGAGTGCTATGGGGCGGTAGTTATTTAGACAGGTTACCTTGGCTTTCTTGGGTGCGGGGTTTGGTGGTGTGGTTGAAACATGTAGGTATTACAGACTGGGTCAGGAACGGTTCAAAATTTAATTAAAGACACATGCCAGCTGGTCAGTTCATGCTCTGAGCACGCATCCTGGTAATCTGTCTGGATAAAGCTCAGGCTCAAGGAAATAGGCCTGAGCGTTAGGAGAATCATTAGGAGAATGATTAGATATTTGTAATGGAAGCCCCAAAAACATTAGGAGAATGATTGTCTAAATGTGAATTCAAACAACTGCATGGTTAAATGTCCATGGGTAAATGAATGTAGTACTGCTTTAATGTTGATTATGCAATACTCTTTAACCATCCCAACTCTCGAGGAAGCAGAGTCTAATCATCGAAAAGCAGAGAGGATTGTGGTAGAACTTCATCAGCTAGGAGGCATGAGCCAGGAGGAGAAAATGGAGACTGAGTTTGAGATATCCACGTCTCTGTCCAGGTATTATAGAGAGAACTAAACTGATCTGCAGAAATATTTCAAAAGTAACTTATTTGGAGAATTGTGTCTATCTGACCAATGTGGCCTTTACTACAACGTCCGCTGTGACAGCAGAGAGCACATTGATATTTACTGGATTCCTCTTTAGGTATCACACGCTATGCTACTCTATTTATTTCCACAGACTCCTCCTTCAGTATCATATTCAGGTTGAAGTCTGAATACCTTGGCACTTCTCAAACAAAAACAAGTTAATGTTCAAGTGAAGTGTCATTGTAGATTCAGATAAGACTGTTGTATCAAATATGCCTATATGTTCAGATGTCAACATACAGCCTGTTACCTTGAAGGCACAATAACAGCCTGTTATTAATACTGTTTATCTGAGTTTATCCACTGAGAAATACATTAGTTTTTGGCCACAAGATGGAGACAATGTCTAACAAGTCCACTGAGCAAATCCATCTATCGAGATACATTTTAATGGTTCATTTCACTCAAACAATGTGGTCTTTTCTGCTCTAGTTTAGACCAGTAGTGTCATGGAAAGTTTCTGAATTATCTTAACCTGGTCCTCACAGTAGAAGTGCCTAAAGTACCCTCAAAGTAGTTTTTCTTCTCCGGCGTAAACATCAAGCTGTTCTCTCAGGCCTGTTGTCAAGCCCATGGGGTGTGAGCATGCGCAGCTGCAGACCAGCTGTGACTGGGGTTATTGCACTTCCCACTCGTTCAGTGTCTGCTGGATCAGTGGAGCAGGGGTAGGAAGATAACACACCCCAGTCCTGCATTCATATTTCATGATTCCCTTCACTGCTCTGGCTGAAATAGCTAATCATTGTGTACTGAGGAGGCTTTTTGCACTAAACGGCATTGATCATTTTGTTCAGTTGTAGGGTAACACTGTTTTTGCTAAAGTATATTGATGCCTTCTCACCCTTCCACACTTAAGTTGTATTAACTTCACTGTTATGGATTTGTCAAAACATAATTTGAGTAATTCATGAATACACAATATTTGCTGTACAAGTCAATATTGATTACAAGACATGGCTGAGGCAAATGTGGTACCGATATACCCAGGTACTCAGTGTGGAATATTAGTAGCATTAGAGTTGTTTCAACTTGAAGGGAGCTGAGATAAAAAGTATTTGGGGGTGAGGTCATCCTTTTAAGTTTTTATGACTGACGGTTTGTTTTTACGCAATTTGTGAAATTAGAAAAATGTGCGGACGCTCGCTGGTGTGTAAGCTTGCTAAAGCTCTTTTGTTGGAGGATGACTGAACTTGGCTGGCTTCTGTAGCACCCTAGTCAACAGGACTGTAATGTTGTGTCCAGTGTGAATGTCCCCACAAAAGCCTGGAACAATAAAACAAGCTTTCACACAGTTTCAGGTCCAGTTGGAGATTTTCCATTTAACTCATTGTAGAGGTACAGTATATGCAAGGTGCCAGTGTGATGAGCACAATATGAAATACTGATCACAGTATTATAGTTTATTTTTGCCACCTGTACTTGTTGTTAAAAGGTTTTGAAAACAATCCTAATAAATGCAACAGTTGGACAATGAATGAAGATACTCATATAAATTAACATAAAGGGGTAGAACAGGGCTTCCACCACCAAAGACCTGCTCTGTCCACCCTACCTTCTCTGTTGACCCTACCTGCTCTGGTACCCTACCTGCTCTGTTCTACCCTACCTGCACTGTCCTACCCTACCTGCTCTGTCTACACTACCTGCTCTGTCTACCCTACCTGCTCTGTCTACCCTACCTGCTCTGTCTACCCTACCTGCTCTACCCTACCTGCTCTGTCTACCCTACCTGCACTGTCCTACCCTACCTGCTCTGTCTACCCTACCTGCTCTGTCTACCCTACCTGCTCTGTCTACCCTACCTGCACTGTCCTACCCTACCTGCTCTGTCTACCCTACCTGCTCTGTCTACCCTACCTGCTCTGTCTACCCTACCTGCTCTGTCTACCCTACCTGCTCTACCCTACCTGCTCTGTCTACCCTACCTGCACTGTCCTACCCTACCTGCTCTGTCTACCCTACCTGCTCTGTGTACCCTACCTGCTCTGTCCACCCTACCTGCTCTGTCTACCCTACCTGCTCTGTCTACCCAACCTTCTCTGTCTACCCTACCTGCTCTGTCCACCCTACCTGCTCTGTCTACCCAACATGCATTCTCCTGCACTGTCTAGACTGCCTCATTAATTACTGTTGTTGTCACGTTCTCTTACATAATTCAACAAGTGTGTCAATAGCAGGATACCCTCAGTTTAAAAATCAACACGTTTGGCTCTAGATTACACCTATCTAAACATACTTTACATTGTTTGTGAGATCAGACATCATATCACTTTAATCAGTGTTCATTTTCAAAAGTTGCTTTCCTATCCTACCTGCTCTGCTACCCTACCTTCTCTGTCTACCCTACCTTCTCTGTCTACACTACCTGCTCTGTCTACCCTACCTGCACCACCTACCCTACCTGCACCACCTACCCTACCTGCTCTGTTACCCTACCTGCTCTGTCTACCCTACCTGCACTGTCTACCCTACCTGCTCTGGTCACCCTACCTCCTCTGTCTACCCTACCTGCTCTGTCTACCCTACCTGCTCTGTCTACCCTACCTTCTCTGTCAACCCTACCTTCTCTGGGCACCCTACCTGCTCTGTCTACCCTACCTTCTCTGTCTACCCTACCTTCTCTGTCTACACTACCTGCTAGTCTACCCTACCTGCTCTGTCTACCCTACCTTCTCTGTCAACCCTACCTGCACTATCTACCCTACCTGCTCTGTCTACCCTACCTGCACTGTCTACCCTACCTGCTCTGGTCACCCTACCTCCTCTGTCTACCCTACCTGCTCTGTCTACCCTACCTTCTCTGTCTACCCTACCTTCTCTGTTCACCCTACCTGCTCTGTGCACCCTACCTGCACTGTCCTACCCTATCTGCTCCGTCTACCCTACCTGCACTATCTACCCTACCTGCTCTGTCTACACTACCTGCTCTGCCTACCCTACCTGCTCTGTCTACAGTACCTGCTCTGTTGACCCTACCTGCTCTGTTACACTACCTGCACTGTCCTACCCTATCTGCTCTGTCTACCCTATCTGCTCTGTGTACCCTACCTGCACTGTCCTACCCTACCTGCTCTGTGTACCCTACCTGCACTGTCTACACTACCTTCTCTGTCTACCCTACCTGCTCTGGCTACCCTACCTGCTCTGTCTACACTACCTGCTCTGCCTACCCTACCTGCTCTGTCTACACTACCTGCTCTGTCCACCCTACCTGCTCTGTTACACTACCTGCACTGGCCTACCCTATCTGCTCTGTCTACCCTATCTGCTCTGTGTACCCTACCTGCACTGTCCTACCCTACCTGCTCTGTCCACCCTACCTGCACTGTCTACACTACCTTCTCTGTTTACCCTACCTGCTCTGGCTACCCTACCTGCTCTGTCTACCCAACATGCATTCTCCTGCACTGTCTAGACTGCCTCATTAACTACTGTTGTTGTCACGTTCTCTTACATAATTCAACAAGTGTGTCAATAGCAGGATACCCTCAGATTAAAAATCAACACGTTTGGCTCTAGATTACACCTATCTAAACATACTTTACATTGTCTGTGAGATCAGACATCATATCACTTTAATCAGTGTTCATTTTCAAAAGTTGCTTTCGTATCAGCACATCTAATTTGTATTCAATTATAACTTTTTTAAATTCCACAAATTAACACCCATCAAGTGTCGACAGGGTGTGTTAAATCCCTGACGAAGCTAGCGTTCTAATAGATTCAATGGTAAAACAGGGTGTGTTAAATCCCTGACGAAGCTAGCGTTCTAATAGATTCAATGGTAAAACAGGGTGCGTTAAATCCCTGACGAAGCTAGCGTTCTAATAGATTCAACGGTACAACATGGTGTGTTAAATCCCTGACGAAGCTAGCGTTCTAATAGATTCAACGGTACAACATGGTGTGTTAAATCCCTGACGAAGCTAGCGTTCTTATAGATTCAATGGTAAGACAGGGTGCGTTAAATCCCTGACGAAGCTAGCGTTCTAATAGATTCAACGGTACAACATGGTGTGTTAAATCCCTGACGAAGCTAGCGTTCTTATAGATTCAATGGTAAAACAGGGTGTGTTAAATCCCTGACGAAGCTAGCGTTCTTATAGATTCAATGGTAAGACAGGGTGTGTTAAATCCCTGACGAAGCTAGCGTTCTAATAGATTCAACGGTACATCATGGTGTGTTAAATCCCTGACGAAGCTAGCGTTCTAATAGATTCAAGGGTAAGACAATGTACTGTATTCCACTGAGCCCATTTCAGCCATTACCAGGTTGTGTTTGACAGGTCATTACGAACATTTCCTTGGTCGTAACGTTAATGGGAAAAAACGTCTGGCACAAGCAGGAGTATGAAAGAGTCGCAGGAGTAAAATGAAAGCAATCAATCCAGCGATATTTAAGGGACAAGTAGATTTTACATAGATGGTTGAAAAAGACAGGTCCTCAGGTGGGCTTTGATGGGATAGGCTGTTGATATTAGAGGTTCTTGGTTGAGGCGGCTGTTATGGCTCTCATCCCCCACTGACTGTTGCATTTCTATGGCTACATGTCATGTTCTGGTCTCACATCTAGGTGTTGTAACAGTGGATTACCTGATGCTGCCTGAGGCACAGGAAAGGAAATGACAATGAACGATTGTGTTTTGTTCCAACAGGGCACCCACAGCCCAACAAAACACCACAGTTTAACAGCGCAGGCCTGCTGTATTCATTTTGCTGTATATTTCCACCTCCAATAGTTCCTTTCCTGGCTTTGTGAACACTGTATAATTTTCCCTGTATAAAGAGCAAACCTTCTAGGGCCCCTTCGTGCGTCAGTATTGGTCTGGTAAGCATTACTAAACAGAGGGCCGTGTGGGCTGCTTGGCAGTTCATAAGAAAATCAGTAATTACATTATTGCTCTGCTCTGTGGACAGTGAATTAGATGTCAGCTGCAGATGACATACTGCCTCCTGTGCCAGGAACAGGAAGCTTGGGAGGGTGGCATCAGCTGGTGAATGAGGGGATGCAGTGGCATTGTCCACAGGTCTGTCTATGTGGACAAGAAGGCAGTACCCTGGCCTGGGCAATGGGCACACAGAGCTTCTGCTAATGCAGCCAGCCGTCCCAGCTGCCGTTAAAGGCTGTGCTGTTCTCTGGAATTTCTGATGCCTGAGGGGGGAAGCCGTCCCATTCCCATGCAGGCCATCTCCCATCAAGGCTTGCTTTGATAATCAGGGATTGATGGGAAATCTCAGAGATATTAATTTAGTGCTACCCTCCACAACCAACATTTCACTGCACTAACTATACACACTGATGTTTTGATTTGTAGTCATTTATACTATACTAGTATTTATGGGATAAATAATAGAAAATGACTGTCAGCACAAATCACCTGCTTTACTGTGCAAGGACCATGTAGAGGGATTCATTAATGATGGGATGTTTTCCTGCCGCAGTAGTAGTCCTGTATCGTGGTATTGAAGTGAACAGTATTCCCTCTGAGGAAGGCCACCTACGAACAGCAGAGCTGAATTGAATTTAGACTCCATTAGTGTCTGAATCAAATCAAAGTTTATTTGTCACGTGCGCCAACATGCTTACTTACAGGGCCTAACCAACAGTGCAATTCTTAAGTAAAAAATAGGTATTAGGTATTAGAATCCTGTGGGGTGTTGAGGCTATTAGCAGGCTAGATGGATGGATGTCTGACTAGTGTCCTTGCTGAGGATGATGCAAGTCTCTGCTGTGCTGCAGCCCCCTGCTAGCATCCCATCACCCACCCCCCTATGTGGTGACTGAGGGTGTTAGACCACAGACTGAAGGCCTATTGTACAGAGATCCAGAGCTGGTGTTGTCCTCGGAGTGGCACATTATTAACTGCCTACGTGCTGCCTCATATCAACAGCAAATATACATGTTTTTACAACAGTGTCTTACAACAGGGGTGATTTGACCCTTTTAGTGCAGTTTTTGTTTTCATCTCATCAGATATCTGTTCACAGCCTATGTAAGGAACTGGCTGCATTCTTTACTGGTGCAGAGGATCTCCACTGTGTTGTGACTACCAGGACAAACCTAATTTAGACATCCTGGTGTGGAGCTCTTGTGTGGTTGCTCAGCGAGGTGCTGGACTTGTTAGGCAGTGTCAGTAAGTCTTTATTTATAATGTGGCTCTGAGAGCAACACACTCCTCAGTCTTCCCAGAGGAGAGACCATTAGAGACCATCTGAAAGGACACAGCCAGAGACGGAGTAAACAGTTCTTTGTGTAGGGATCTCCTATTATAGTCTGCACTCACTGCACCTGACATCAGAGGCAGCAGTCTGCTAGACCCAGCCAGGCCTAGTTCCACGTTCCTCCTCAGGCCCCACTCTTGGCACAGTTCAGACCAACACTCTGGGCCAAGATTTCAACACTGCAACATGCCTACAGAAAGAGCCCGACCACTAATGCTTTTCTTTACTCTCCCTCCCTCTTTCTCTCATTCTCTTTCTCTCTCTCTCTGCCCCATCCATCTCTCCTGCAGGGTGTACCAGCGGCAGGGCAGGTCAGAGGAGGCCCTGGCTCAGTGTGAGAGTAGTTTGCAGCTGCTGGAGGGCTGGGAAAGGCCAGGTCAGGCCTGCTCCGTCTATAAGGACATGGCTGCCATCGAACAGGCCCAGGGCCGCCTCGACAGAGCTTTAGAGCACCTCTCTAAGGTAAGGGACATATGAGACCTGAATACAGGGACAAAACAGCAACACACAACATGACTATATGAATAACTATATTAACATTACACACATGACTATATGAATAACTATATTAACATTACACACATGACTATATGAATAACTATATTAACATTACACACATGACTATATGAATAACTATATTAACATTACACACATGACTATATGAATAACTATATTAACATTACACACATGACTATATGAATAACTATATTAACATTACACACATGACTATATGAATAACTATATTAACATTACACACATGACTATATGAATAACTATATTAACATTACACACATGACTATATGACTGACTTAACATTACACACATACTGACTATATTACTCAGACTATATGACTGTCTTAAGATGAGCTGAGGGCTGTTAGAATGCCTCTGAGACCTGTTGTTTGGTAATGTTCTCCTCAGTCCTTAGTGTGATATGTGATCTGTCTTATTTCATGTGGGTTTCTGCTAGGCTCATGCCATAGCTCTGAGTCAGAGTCCTGGGGGTCTGGATGGGGCTCACATCGCTCACAGCCTGGCGTTGGCCTACTCTACTGTAGCAGAGCCCCACCACAGTGGTGAGTCTATTCATACAACACAGGACTGCTGCAGTGCACTATGGGGGAACTCTACTATATAGGGGATTGTTGTTGGGGACATGAATCCTTTTCTGTCTCTCTTATGTCAAGCCCTTTGAGTTCATACATTTGAAGGCAGGCTGATTATGGTTTTGTAGAAATAGCATGTTGTGTGAGTTCACCCCCATATCAATGTTCACCCCCATCTGAACTGTATGTATGGAACTTCACGGTATAGTTACATTATATGAACAACAATATATGAGCAACCACTACCAGGAATTATCAGCGGTGGAGGAATGGACAAACTAAGTAAAAAGCAATGCAGGCAGCACCAATAAGCAAACAAATAACTCCTGCATATCTTCCATCTGTGACTAGACTCAGCAGCACACTACTATGAGGAGAGTCTGAGTACATACAGGAGCTCCCTAGGCCCACAGGCTACTGTCACTCTCAACCTTCAGGATGACTACTGTCGCTTCCTCCTCCTCACTGGGCAGCAAGAGGTCAGTCCTGCATACACACATACTCACACACACTCCAATAGACCACCAACACCAGTGGTCTAATCACACTAACAGCATGTCTTCCAGGTGTTTACAGCATCACAGACATCTCTGTTCTTTTGCTCTGAGAGGTTTGACATTCTCAAGGGGACTTCCCTCTCTCAAATGGCATTGTGGGAATCCACCTTGCAGTCAGTCATGTCATGTTTACAAGGATAGTTTAATCTGCTACTAAGGATCAGGCTAGCTGAGGGTAACAGAGGGTGACAGGTGTTTTTGAGACAGGAGAGTCTGTGAAATGAATAGCCACCATAGTGAGCTTCAATTGCTTAAAGCTCCGTAAGACTGGCCATACGGAATCAGTAGAGTGGAAGACACAAATAAAATGCGCTAAGCAGTCACTAAGTAGTCATTAACCAATGTTGTTGTGTATGTACTATGTCAGAGGTGTGTAGAGATCCAGAGGGAGTCCCTGGCCTTGAAGAGAGAGACGTTCGGTGACCTGAGTCCTGAGGTAGCTGATACTCTGCAGCTGATTGGAGGAGTGCAGATGACCCAGGGCCAGGTGAAGCATGCCCATAGGACCATGAGCAAGGTAAACACTGGCATTATACCCACCATTCACTTTTGTTGCCCAATACTGATTTTAAAGGCCCAATGCAGTCAAAAACGTGATTTCCCTGTGTTTTGTATATTTTTCCACACCCTGAGGTTGGAATAATACGGTGACATTTAGAAAATTATGATAATGCTTTTTTAGTGTAAGAGTTGTTTGAAATTTCTGCCTGTTTTGGTGGGATGGAGTTTTGGCCTGCCTGGTGACATCACCAGGTGGTAAATTAGTTAATGGACCAATAAGAAAGAGAGTTCCAAACCTCTGCCAATAACAGCTAGTTTTCAGTTCTTCCCTCCCCACTCAGACCACTCCCAGACAGTCCTAGAACAATTCTTGCTTGAGAAATTGCTCTTTGTTAAGAAGCTTCTTTTTGACAATTTTTATTGAAAACAATAGTAAGGTACTTAATTGTTAAACAGAAATGATTTGATATTGAGATAAAAACGGCTGCATTGAACATTTTAAGGCAGTTTGAGGATCACTGGGCAATATTATGTTAAAACCAGTCGAATGATATGGCAAAATGTAGATTTCCACCCTAAGTAGACATACTCAAAAGTAATTATTTTTCATGAATTGGCCATAAACAATAACTAGTAATGCTGCAGGTAGCCTGGCGGTTAGGAGAGTTGGGCCAGTAACCGACAGGTATTCGGATCGAATCCCTGAGCTGACTAGGTAAAAATCTGTCGTTCTGCCCCTGAGCAAGGCAGTTAGCCCACTGTTCCCCGGGCGCCGACGACGTGGATGTCAATTAAGGCAGCCCCCCTCTCTGATTCAAAGGGGTTGGGTTAAATGCAGAAGAAACATTTCAGTTGAATGCATTCAGATGTACAACAAACGAGGTATCCCCCTTTCCTTTCTAGAAAGATCGGAACTCCCTTTTCTGGAGAAAAACTCATTGTTATGCATTGCTGAGGTGTACTCCCATTTTGAGGACACAATCTCAAGTACATAGTACACTATATATATATATATATATATATATATATATATATATATATATATATATACATTTTTTCCTATTATACAAGTGGGGCAATAGGGCTTGAAATGTCTGTAACAATAAAGTAACAATAAAATAACAATAAAATTAGAAACTACTTACTATAAGATTTCACCTTTCTTCTAACTGGAAAATAAACATGATCATATTTAGTGACAGTACAAATTTGGCACCATTTCATATAACTGACAACAGAGCATTTTCTGCCAAGCCTCCTCTGAGCGATGAAGAAACACCATTTCAGCCTCCTCTGAGCGATGAAGAAACACCATTTCAGCCTCCTCTGAGCGATGAAGAAACACAATTTCAGCCTCCTCTGAGCGATGAAGAAACACCATTCTAATTGCTGCAGACTCGTTACAACTTTAGCTTTGTACAAAGTGATTTCATGTGTCCAAGAGAAAGTGGTTGTTTCAATTCTATGAAATTATTTCATATTTTTTCACGTTGAGATCTCTAAATCCGACTGAGAATATCACAGCGAGATGAAACTACAACTGTTAGATTTGCTAGACTGTCCCCTTTATTATGCTGTCTCCCGGGCTGGGCTCCATCACTCAGACGGAGAGCAAATCAATTATTTGTCTGGATAAGCCAGAAAATGGCACTCCCTATGCAAATGTGGGGTGTGAAACCTGACACTTCATGTCAGCTCCACTGACAGAGTGGTAGGGGGGAGAGCAGGCAGATGAGGCTTAGTGGCACTATAAGGCCCGGGACCCTACGACATTCACAGAGAGCTTTGTACAACAAAATGTCAGTTGGAACCATTCCAGAACCTCTCAAAGTCCTCCATATAGGGGACTTAACATCTATTAGAAAAAGCACAGTTATATTTCATTATCATGTCTTCTCTATTACTGCTCAGTTGGATAAAACATGGCTTAATAACTAAAGGTAACTGCCAAAATACAGGAAACGCCAACATAAAGTGTCTTAATAGGACATTGGGTCACTACGAGCCAGAACAGCTTCAATGCGCCTTGTCATAGATTCTACAAGTGTCTGGAACTCTATTGGAGGGATGTGACCCTTCAACAAGAAATTCAATAATTTGGTGTTTTGTTGATGGTGATGAAAAACACTGTCTCAGGCAGCGCTCCAGAATCTCCCTTACAGTGAGGGAAAAAAGTATTTGATCCCATGCTGATTTTGTACATTTGCCCACTGACAAAGAAATGATCAGTCTATAATTTTAATGGTAGGTTTATTTGAACAGTGAGAGACAGAATAACAACAAAAAAATCCAGAAAAACGCATGTCAAAAATGTTATAAAATGATTTGCATTTTAATGATGGAAATAAGTATTTGACCCCTCTGCAAAACATGACTTAGTACTTGGTGGCAAAACCCTTGTTGGCAATCACAGAGGTCAGACGTTTCTTGTAGTTGGCCACCAGGTTTGCACACATCTCAGGAGGGATTTTGTCCCACTCCTATTTGCAGATCTTCTCCAAGTCATTAAGGTTTCGAGGCTGACGTTTGACAACTCGAACCTTCAGCTCCCTCCACAGATTTTCTATGGGATTAAGGTCTGGAGACTGGCTAGGCCACTCCAGGACCTTAATGTGCTTCTTCTTGAGCCACTCCTTTGTTGCCTTGGCCGTGTGTTTTGGGTCATTGTCATGCTGCAATACCCATCCACGACCCATTTTCAATGCCCTGGTTGAGGGAAGGAGGTTCTCTCCCAAGATTTGACGGTGCATGGCCCCTTCCATCATCCCTTTGATGCGGTGAAGTTGTCCTGTCCCCTTAGCAGAAAAACACCCCCAAAGCAGAATGTTTCCACCTCCATGTTTGACGGTGGGGATGGTGTTCTTGGGGTCATAGGCAGCATTCCTCCTCCTCCAAACACGGCGAGTTGAGTTGATGCCAAAGAGCTCCATTTTGGTCTCATCTGACCACAACACTTTCACCCAGTTGTCCTCTGAATCATTCAGATGTTCATTGGCAAACTTCAGACGGGTATGTATATGTACTTTCTTGAGCAGGGGGACCTTGCGGGCGCTGCAGGATTTCAGTCCTTCACGGCGTAGTGTGTTACCAATTGTTTTCTTGGTGACTATGGTCCCAGCTGCCTTGAGATCATTGACAAGATCCTCCTGTGTAGTTCTGGGCTGATTCCTCACCGTTCTCATGATCATTGCAACTCCACGAGGTGAGATCTTGCATGGAGCCCCAGGCCGAGGGAGATTGACAGTTCTTTTGTGTTTCTTCCATTTGTGAATAATCGCACCAACTGTTGTCACCTTCTCACCAAGCTGCTTGGCGATGGTCTTGTGGCCCATTCCAGCCTTGTGTAGGTCTACAATCTTGTCCCTGACATCCTTGGAGAGCTCTTTGGTCTTGGCCATGGTGGAGAGTTTGGAATCTGATTGATTGATTGCTTCTGTGAACAGGTGTCTTTTATACAGGTAACAAACTGAGATTAGGAGCACTCCCTTTAAGAGTGTGCTCCTAATCTCAGCTCGTTACATGTATAAAAGACATCTGGGAGCCAGAAATCTTTCTGATTGAGAGGGGGTCAAATACTTATTTCCCTCATTAAAATGCAAATTAATTTATAACATTTATGACATGCGTTTTTCTGGATTTTTTTGTTGTTATTCTGTCTCTCACTGTTCAAATAAACCTACCATTAAAATGATAGACTGATCATTTCTTTGTCAGTGGGCAAACGTACAAAATCAGCAGGGGATCAAATACTTTTTTCCCTCACTGTAAGTATTCAGTTGGGTTGAGATCTGGTGACTGAGATGGCCATGGCATACGGTTCACATCGTTTTCATGTTCATCAAACCATTCAGTGACCACTGGTGCCCTGTGAATGGGGGCATTGTCATCCTATATGGGCATAGCCATGGTAGTCAAAATAATGGGCAACTGGGCCTGCCCAGCATTTTTATACATGATCCTAAGCATGATGGGATGTGAATTGCTCAGGAACCACATCTGTGTGGAAGCACCTGTTTTCAAAATACTTTGTATCCCTCATTTACTCGAGTGTTTCCTTTATTTTGGCAGTTACCTGTATGTTTTAAGCGTAGGGAAATATGAGTATGTTGTGTTTACGTGGAGTTACTGTTCTCTCTCTCACCCACATACACTCAGGTACAGAGTATCGCCCTTTCTTATTGCCAAGTTATTTGAGAGGGCTCTGCTAAAGTCCAGTAGTCACAGGGCGTGGCAACCTAACATTAATACACCACAGAGAGTATGTTTATGAAGCTCCCTCATATATATATACACACAGAGAGAGAGTATGTTTATGAAGCTCCCTCATATATATATATATATATATATATATATATATATATATATATATATATATACTGCTCAAAAAAATAAAGGGAACACTAAAATAACACATCCTAGATCTGAATGAATGAAATAATCTTATTAAATACTTTTTTCTTTACATAGTTGAATGTGCTGACAACAAAATCACCCAAAAATAATCAATGGAAATCCAATTTATCAACCCATGGAGGTCTGGATTTGGAGTCACACTCAAAATTAAAGTGGAAAACCACACTACAGGCTGATCCAACTTTGATGCAATGTCCTTAAAACAAGTCAAAATGAGGCTCAGTAGTGTCTGTGGCCTCCACGTGTCTGTATGACCTCCCTACAATGCCTGGGCATGCTCCTGATGAGGTGGCGGATGGTCTCCTGAGGGATCTCCTCCCAGACCTGGACTAAAGCATCCGCCAACTCCTGGACAGTCTATGGTGCAACGTGGCGTTGGTGGATGGAGCGAGACATGATGTCCCAGATGTGCTCAATTGGATTCAGGTCTGGGGAACGGGCGGGCCAGTCCATAGCATCAATGCCTTCCTCTTGCAGGAACTGCTGACACACTCCAGCCACATGAGGTCTAGCATTGTCTTGCATTAGGAGGAACCCAGGGCCAACCGCACCAGCATATGGTCTCACAAGGGTTCTGAGGATCTCATCTCGGTACCTAATGGCAGTCAGGCTACCTCTGGCGAGCACATGGAGGGCTGTGCGGCACCCCAAAGAAATGCCACCCCACACCATGACTGACCCACCGCCAAACCGGTCATGCTGGAGGATGTTGCAGGCAGCAGAATGTTCTCCACGGCGTCTCCAGACTGTCATGTCTGTCACATGTGCTCAGTGTGAACCTGCTTTCATCTGTGAAGAGCACAGGGCGCCAGTGGCGAATTTGCCAATCTTGGTGTTCTCTGGCAAATGCCAAACGTCCTGCACGGTGTTGGGCTGTAAGCACAACCCCCACCTGTGGACGTCAGGCCCTCATACCACCCTCATGGAGTCTGTTTCTGACCGTTTGAGCAGACACATGCACATTTGTGGCCTGCTGGAGGTCATTATGCAGGGCTCTGGCAGTGCTCCTCCTGCTCCTCCTTGCACAAAGGCGGAGGTAGCGGTCCTGCTGCTGGGTTGTTGCCCTCCTACGGCCTCCTCCATGTCTCCTGATGTACTGGCCTGTCTCCTGGTAGCGCCTCCATGCTCTGGACACTACGCTGACAGACACAGCAAACCTTCTTGCCACAGCTCGCATTGATGTGCCATCCTGGATGAGCTGCACTACCTGAGCCACTTGTGTGGGTTGTAGACTCCGTCTCATGCTACCACTAGAGTGAAAGCACCGCCAGCATTCAAAAGTGACCAAAACATCAGCCAGGAAGCATAGGAACTGAGAAGTGGTCTGTGGTTACCACCTGCAGAACCACTCCTTTATTGGGGGTGTCTTGCTAATTGCCTATAATTTCCTCCTGTTGTCTATTCCATTTGCACAACAGCATGTGAAATTTATTGTCAATCAGTGTTGCTTCCTAAGTGGACAGTTTGATTTCACAGAAGTGTGATTGACTTGGAGTTACATTGTGTTGTTTAAGTGTTCCCTTTATTTTTTTGAGCAGTATATATATATACACACTCACACAGAGTCCCTGTCATTGTGAGAGCAGCTATTTCTGCCATGGTCTCTCAGGCTCAGTGCCTTGAGAATAACATGCTAATCTAGGCTCTGTGCAGTGTGCTCAGCCAGCCACTCTCTGGTGTAAAAGTCACACAGAATTAAATTGTGCTGCTTTCTCTTTTTGAACACAGCCAGATAGGTCTGGGGAGTGTGGACGGAGAGTGGAACTTTGCTCACCACTGTCAAATTAAAGGGGCCACAGACCCCAATTAGACTGTCAGACCATTATGTCCTTCTAAATAAAAAAATCCTGAATCTGTCCCTGTATACGGATGGAATTGAGACTTATATGATGACATTCACTCAGAAAACAGGTAACAAAAAGTTGCCTTACAAGTTCCTTGTCAACTCCACTGTGATTATGTGCCAATTATGTTTGATTTATAAAAGACACAGTTAATGCTTATAGCAAATACCTGTCATCAATAGCTATATACTAAGTATGACACACATATACATTGACACACTTTCTCCGTCCTTGCCTTCTGAGCTCGTTCTCTCCATCCCCAGAAACACACTAAAATAGCCCAGTTCAGGGGGATTTCAGAGTACTAGTAATAACAAGCCTGTAAGTTAAGGAGCCTTGTTGCTATGTTGCTTTGTTATTGTATCTAAGTGCAAAGTGGGTCCAAGTATCCCAGAGTGAATCAGAGCTCCCACACTCTGCTTTTTATCCGGACGAGATGGGTAACCTTTCTGAAGTACCGCTGACAGATAACGTGCAGTGTTATCATGTTCTTTCCCCCGTTATCATGACAACCGCTGCTCTCTGGAGCCATGATGTTAGATTTAGAAGTCTGGACAGAATCCAAGAGGATTTCTCAGAGAAAAAAATACATGAAACTTGACAGTGCGAGAGCTGCACTTATCCTAAACTTTTTCCTCTTTGGGGACTGTAAAGGAAGCCTGACTCTGACATGACCCTCAGAGTTTATGAAAGGGGAAAACAATGGCTCACACAAACATTTGTAGTTTTTCTCCATCTTCCTGTTGCAATAGAAGTCCTTCCATTACATAGTGCAGCAGGGAGAACTGACGAAAACATCCAAGGCCAGATGGCTATCTGCCAAAGTTTCCCGAGCCGTTTACTCTGCCGCTTCCATCACCAGGCAGGAAACATTGAGCACTCACTTTCCTTGGTTCCACAAAGTTCTGTTGACATCCTGTGATTTATGTTGATTGTGGAAATGTTTGATAATCTTTCTCATTGTTGTTATCAAACGCACGTGTGTGTGATAACAAGATTACTGTTTTCTATGGTTACAGTGCATTCAGCAAATCTGCTCTGACACAGATAAACAAAGTGGTCATTCCCCACTCATTTCCATTGATTAAAGAAAGTAATTCTTGATCATCACTGCTACTTGAGTTTACCTTTATAAACCTATTAAACCAGATCAGATGCCAGGTTTGTTATTGTTTGGTCCTAGAAATACCCTGAGATGTGCTGGTCAGTGTCTACTTCCTGGGGTGAGTCAGATAGACTGGTGTTATCTGAACCCTGGTTACTAGAGGGGTTATTTCTGGATGGGAAGAGCTCTCTACAGAATTGGACAGGAAGTATTTTGATACCCCTCAGCTGTCTAAATGTAGCTCTACCTTTTCATATTGTTTGTAGACAAAAACAATCCATCGGCCTCCCTACTTTTTTGTCATACGTTCACACAAAAGCACTGTATTCACTAAGTGCTTTGAACTTGAATTAACTTTAATCTCAGATTTTGTGCTAAATGATTCAGAAGTATGTCATATCCTTTCCTATTTAAAATCATATCTTACCCCACAGTGAACCTAGCCCATCGTTGTTTCTGTTTCAGTGTCTGGACATTCAAAGTGTCCTGTATGGCCCTCAGCATAAGAAGACAAGAGCCACGCAGAAGACAGTGGACATGCTTGCCCAGTAAGTCTGCAACCTCAGTAATGACCATCGATACCAACACATTATACATCCAATGCATTTATCAATAGGAACATTGTTGTGAGAGAAAGTAAAATAGTGACTTTAATGTGTTGGCAAAATGATGAAGGGCATTCCCTACAGTGTCTGCCCTGTTAAATGCATTAAACCCACATTGTCATTTACAGTAGTGTATGTTTTTCCAGGGCGCCTGAGGTTGCTGGGAGACAGAGGAGGGAGGGTAGCCTGAAAACAAGGCCTCCTTTCTGTGCAGTCCTACCTTCTTATAGCAAGGCAGGAGGAAACGCCAACATGTCAGACTCCTAACATGCCATCAGAGCTGAGCTGGATGAATGATCCTTGGCCCTCTAAGAAAATAAAGCCTCTCCCTTTGTCGCAAGGAGAAATTCTCTGAATTGGAAATGGACCAAGTAAGACCCCTGGCAATCCTTTCTGTTTTCATTGTGCATTCTCTGAGATATTAGTGTCTGGCTGTTGGCAGGACTACGCAGACAGAACTCCTCAGAATGAAGGTTCTACAGCTCAGAGAAGAGCTGCAGCGGAGGACTCTGTCCCTTCCTTGTCCCTCTGTGTATACAACAAAGACGATCAATGTTTATGTTGCGTTAATAAAGACTCAAACTCAGGAAACTCACTCAAGTAGTAATTTAATTGTTTTTGCAATATGAAGAGGTGTCCAAACAATGGTTGAAAACTCATTCTCACTAAATTCACCCATCTTTATTAAAAGAAGAATAAAGTAGGCTAATGCATGAAACACTTACTTTCAATATGTGAATAACACCAATGAATCATGAGGGTAGCAGATCCCTTTTTAAACATTCAAAATTGAGGCATAAAACGCTCTTTTGCACTGCAATGTGTACTGCACCAGTTTTGTGTTTAAACATGACACATTGGGTAGTTTGGAGATTTAATTTCACCTACAATGTTGCGTATCAAAAAGGACTGCCTTTTTGACAATGTTCTTAAACACAAAATGAACCTAAGTGTTTTGACCAAACGGAGTGTTTTATAAAAGTCTTTCACGCTATATTCACACACTAAAGAGATGTTTAAGGACTTGTACTGTGAAAGGCAAAACCTTTTTTCTAATGTATCTGGGCACTTAAGTACAACAACAAACCATTGTTTATAGCTAACCTCTTTCAACTCTAAAGTGCTCTACTTTAGGTAATTTGCATTCAGCTTTGTCACAATACAATTTGTAAAGCAATTATATTGTATTTCCACACTCTTTATGCTCTGTTATAACAAGACTGTGCCAAGTAAGCATAATGTGAAAGATCTGTGTTCGGTGTTTCTGCACTGTTGCATAGAAGAACTCTAAAGCAGCTTATTGAGGAAGAAGACCGGGGTTGTGGGGTGAAGCCATATTGGAGGTGCTTTAGTTTTTCCACACGCACGCAGACACACCACACACACACACACACAGGCAGTGCTACTAAGCTGGTGCGCTGGTCCTAAAATAGCCACGGTGGTACACACACTAACTCACCTCTGAGCCAAGGTGAATCCTGACACTGGTCACCAACACAAAAGGGCTCAAGCCCAGGCAATTCATATGTACTGTGGTTTACTGAAATGAGATATACAGGTGTCATCTCAGACACTAACCATCTGCTTATCTCCTCATTCTCTCTAGCTCTCTGTGTCTCTCCTCATTCCTCAAGTTCTTTCCACCTAGTTTAAAACCTCTGTCTGTCTTGCTACCACTGCCTCTACAAGCAGAGAAAAACACCTCTCTTTGGAATTCAAGATGGCCGGATTACTTCTCGCCGATCTAAAGCCATTTACAGATTAAAAGATCATGGTGAGGGAACCGGAAGGATAAACTATAAAATTATTTTGAGGGACAATTATTTGAAACGTATTAGTAATGTCAAACTTGCAAAGTGGTGATCAGAATCACTCGATAACACCCCATTTGATTTGACAAATTGCAGTTAAAAAATGTCTTTGTATTTCCAATTCAAATGATTCATAGAGGGTAGATTTCATTTGACAAGACATGATACACTTACTTTTATGCCCTATCATAAACACATTCCAATATATCCATCATAAGCACTGTAATGGAGGGTTCCACTTATTAACCACAGGAAGTCCCTCAGCAACAAACCACTAGCTTTAAATGTGGTTCCAAATAACATGGCATTACAGGAAACAATACGTGTACATTTTTTCTTCTAGCTACATACATGTTGAACCTGTTTTAAGACTGCAACCTTAACCATAACAATGAAGGATATACATGTATATTAGCATCATTCCATATTTGGTTAAAGTATCTCAGGCAAAAGAGAAGAGAGGCCTAAGCAGTGTAGTACAAGTTAGTACACAAATACATACACTCCCTACATATTTATTTGGACGGTGAAGCTTCATTTTTTTTATTTGGCTCTAAACTTCAGCATTTTGGATTTGAGATCAAATGTTTTATATGAGGCGACAGTAAAGAATGTCACCTTTTATTTGTGGGTATTTTCATAAATATTTCATAAATGAATGCACTTTATGTATCTAGTTCCCCCATTTGAAGGTGTGATAAGTATTTGGAAAATGTAATTAATAGTGTATTAAATTCAGGCAAGTTTAGTATTTGGTCCCATCAAGCTTATGACTACAAACTTGTTGAATGCATTTAGAAGTTTGTTTTGGTCGTATTTTGGATTATGTTGTGCCTAATCGTAATTATTGGTACATAATGTATTGAGTCATTTTGGAGCCACTTTTACGGTAAATAACAATGTAATGGATAATCATGAATGAATCTTGAATAATGATGAGTGAGAAAGTTACAGAGGCATAAACATCGTACCCCCCCCCCCCCCCCCAATAACCTCCCCTGTTATTGGTGAGAGGTTAGCATGTTTCACAATTCACGATTCATTCATGATTATCCAACATCCCGGTAGCATTCACATTCATGTAGAAGTGTTCAGAAACATATTGTATTCTTATTTACAATAAAAGTGAGAAAACATTATTTACCATCAATTTCTATTGGGCACAATATATAATCCGAAACAAACTGTAAATGCCTCCAATAAGTTTGTAGAGTCACAAGCTTGATGTAGTCATTGTGTTCTAGGAATATGGGACCAAATACTAAACATTTGACTACATTTAATACACTATAAGTGCATTTGTCCAAATACTTATGACACCTTAAAATGGGGGGACTAGATACATGAAGTGCATTCATTTCTAAATGGTAAAACAGATATGTCAAATCAAATGTTATTAGTCACATGCGCCGAATACAACAGGTGTAGACCTTCCAGTGAAACGCTTACTTAAAATGTATGAAAATACCCTCAATTAACGGTGATATTCTGTACTGTCGCCTCATATAATACATTTGATCTCAAATCCAAAATGCTTAATTAAATTAAATTAAAATTAATGTTTTAGCTTCACTGTATAAATAAATAGAGGAGTGTATCTTGCATGAAATTAATATAAAAAATGAACATATTAACATATGTTAACATATTTTCAAAGGGAAGTAGAGAGCCGTGTGAAAATGAGTAACCAATGCTATTTAACTTTTTGATATACAGGCAGTGGCTATCATTTGTATTCTTACCATGATTGTAGGCATAGCAATTTATGAATCACAACTAATGACGTCACCTTATAGTTCGTTGCAACTGATTGACTGGTGTGTGGCTTAATATGGGGAGTAATGTAATAAAATGATCTAATTTGAATCAGATCTCATCTTCATTAGATTCAAAATAGACTGTGGCAACTCTTTTCTCATGAGTGACCTTCAGTGGGGGATCCTGTCCTTGGCCTTTATTCACATCCATCTGGAAGGAAAAGGACTTCTCTGATGGCCCCAGCTTGATGTGCTTCTCAGTGACTTCAGTCGTGGACTCTCCTCCCTGTCCCTCATTGCTAGTCACCCAGCCCATCTTATTTGTGTCCAGGGTGTATCCTCCCTCTGCTCCAAGGCTGGAGTTGGAGGAGCGTAGAGCCGCCATGATCTGCTCCTCAGATACATCATCCCCCTGCTCCTCCAGCAGCCCAGAGTCCTCCAGCGTTGTTAGGCTCTTGAGCTCTGCCACGATAGTCGTGGTTCCGTTATCGGAGGACTGGTGTACTTTCTTGATGTCCACAGATATGTTCTGAGGACTATCACTGCCGCCTCTTGTGAAGAGCGCCAACTCTTCTTTCAGGCTCCCTGACACTGTTCCTTGGAGCTGCTCTAGGGCTCCCCTCAGCTGCTCTTTGGGGTCCAGAGTTTCCTCTCTCAGGTATCCAAGCATCGACTCCTGTACTGTGGGGGAGACATGGATGATCTCCTCTTCAATAATGCACTCAGGGAAACTCTCGCGCGGCAAGGAGTGGTCCCCCTTTATGTACAGGCTGTCTGATGCAGGTCTGCAACTAGCGCTTTCCTCAACAAACATTCTGTTCTTTGAGAGTCCCCCATCCTGGTAGTACCTTTCATCTGAAAGGTCGTCCACCACTCCGTAATGTCCATATGATGCAATACCACCACCCTCCTCAGGCTCTGACAGATTGGCATCAGGTGTAGAGACAAAATACTCTTGAGACTCTAGGTCGTGGCTGTAGTATGGAGATTCACTATCTCTGGAGTCTTCCTGGACCTTCACAGATCCACCATTCCTGCCATAGTTTTCATCTGTCATGGAGGTTTTCATTACTTCATCAACACTCTCATGGTATTTGGTGCCGTGGGGGTCATTCTCTAGTTCTTCAATCTGGAAGAACATAGAAGAGGGCTCGGAGAACTTGGGTGTGGACTTCTCCTCAAACTCATACTCCTCGTCACTGTAACCCTCCATTGGTTCCTCAATGATCTCCACATTGACAGTCTTGTTTTCCATGTCCTCTCCTCCATGCAGCCCAAGGCTGAGCAGATTCTGAATCATGTTTCCTGTTTCACTGCCCTTGATATCCTCCAGTGACACGTGTTTCACTCCCTTGCTGAGCAGTTCTTCCAGTGCAGAGTCCTCTGACATATCCAGCTCCTCCTGGACCTTGGACTCCAGGATAATTTGTGTCTTTGTTGACCCGTCCTCCTGCTCCGTTTTCTCCACATGGTAAGTGATTTTGGAGTCTGGAGATGAGCTGCAGACCATTCGATCAAAACCAGCAGGTTTCATGACCTTATCAATGAGTTCTTCCATAGACACAGAGTCTAGGACCATCTCATCACTTGTTGTGGTGCCTGCAACGCTGCCCTCTTTGGCATGCATCTTGACATTCTGAAGATGAAATACATCTCCTCTCACCTCTCTTTCAACTTGCCTCTCTGCTTTCTTTTTGCTGTCCTCCTCTGTGTTTCTGCTCAGACTCATCATTGGTGGTGACACTATTCTCACTGATTTGGTGTCAGCAGTGGGTGAGGCAATGGGACTGGACTTGTTTACTGTGCCTCGAGAATGGTCAAGAGAATCCTTAGCTGAGTGTTGTGACACCTCTTTGATTCTCACACTCCTCTCCTCCACAACTTTTTTCTGAGCATCTACATTCTTCTTGTCGGTACTCTGGGCCACAGGTTTAATAGTAGAAGATGAAGAGCTGGAGGATGCAGACTGGGATTTAGTGAACGAGACCATGTCCCTTCTGGCTGCAGGACTCTGATTCCTATT
This sequence comes from Salmo salar, assembly GCF_965601325.2. Lineage (NCBI taxonomy): Eukaryota > Metazoa > Chordata > Actinopteri > Salmoniformes > Salmonidae > Salmo > Salmo salar. Next base: position 90,939,884 of record NC_138300.1, on the reverse strand, counting down.
ATAGCTGCTGCCTGTGACTGAGATAGGTATGACCCTGGAAGGACTGGTGCGACCATACTGAGATGGAACAGGTGATCTTCTCAAGCTTGAGGTTGGTTCCATGTATTTCACATCCAGATGCTTCCTTACATCTTGTCTGGCTGAGGTGGAAACTCTTGGTTTGTAGTGTTGCGGAGGCCTCATCTTAATATCTGAGGTAGAGAGTTAAGGACCAAATTAATATTATTATAAATCCTTTACATAAATAAATTGGCAAATGTCTATCACAGAGTATACAAAACATTAACAACACCTGCTCTTTCCATGCTCTTATAATGATCAGGTGAATCCAGGTGAAATCTATGATCCCTTATTGATGTCACCTGTTAAATCCACTTCAATCAGTGTAGATGAAGGGGAAGAGACAGGTTAAAGAAGGATTTTTAAGCCTTGAAACAATTGAGACATGGATTGTGTATGTGTAACATTCAAAGGGTTAATGGGCGAAACAAAATATTTTAGTTCCCTTTGAATGGGGTATGGTAAGAACTGCAACGCTGCTGGGTTTTTCACACTCAACAGTTTCCTGTGTGTATCAAGAATGGTCCACCACCCAAAGGACATCCAGCCAACTTGGCACAACTGTGGGATGCATTGCAGTCAACATGGGCCAGCATCCCTGTGGAACGCTTTCGACACCTTGTAGAGGTCAGCAACGAGTGTGGCTGAAATAGCGGAATCCACTAAATTGAATGGATGTCCACATACTATTGTATATATAGTATATATACAGTACCAGTCAAAAGTTTGGACACAACAACTATTTCAAGGGTTTTCTTTATTTTTACTATTTTCTATATTGTAGAATAATAGTGAAGACATCAAAACTATGAAATAGCACATATGGAATCATGCAGTAACCAAAAAAGTGTTAAACAAATCAAAATATATTTTATATTTGAGATTCTTCAAAGTAGCCACCCTTTGCCTTAATGACAGCTTTGTAGAAGATAGTAGAAGATAGTAAAAATAAAGAAAAACCCTTGAGTAGGTGTGTCCAAACTTTTGACTGGTACTGTATGTACGTGTGTGTGTGTGTGTGTGTGTGTGTGTGTGTGTGTGTGTGTGTGTATATATATATATATATATATTATATATATATATATATATATATATATATATATACACACAGTGAGGGAAAAAAGTATTTGATCCTCTGATGATTTTGTACGTTTGCCCACTGACAAAGAAATGATCAGTCTATAATTTTAATGGTAGGTTTATTTGAACAGTGAGAGACAGAATAACAACTAAAATATCCAGTAAAACGCATGTCAAAAATGTTATAAATTGATTTGCATTTTAATGAGGGAAATAAGTATTTGACCCCCTCTCAATCAGAAAGATTTCTGGATCCCAGGTGTCTTTTATACAGGTAACGAGCTGAGATTAGGAGCACACTCTTAAAGGGAGTGCTTCTAATCTCAGTTTGTTACCTGTATAAAAGACACCTGTCCACATAAGCAATCAATCAATCAGATTCCAAACTCTCCACCATGGCCAAGACCAAAGAGCACTCCAAGCATGTCAGGGACAAGATTGTTGACCTACACAAGGCTGGAATGGGCTACAAGACCATCGTCAAGCAGCTTAGTGAGAAGGTGACAACAGTTGGTGCGATTATTCGCAAATGGAAGAAACACAAAAGAACTGTTAATCTCCCTCGGCCTGGGGCTCCATGCAAGATCTCACCTCATGGAGTTGCAATGATCATGAAAACGGTGAGGAATCAGCATTGAAAATGTGTCGTGGATGGGTATTCCAGCATGACAATGACCCAAAACACACGGCCAAGGCAACAAAGGAGTGGCTCAAGAAGAAGCACATTAAGGTCCTGGAGTGGCCTAGCCAGTCTCCAGACCTTAATCCCATAGAAAATCTGTGGAGGGAGCTGAAGGTTTGAGTTGCCAAACGTCAGCCTCGAAACCTTAAAGACTTGGAGAAGATCTGCAAAGAGGAGTGGGACAAAATCCCTACTGAGATGTGTGCAAACCTGGTGGCCAACTACAAGAAACGTCTGACCTCTGTGATTGCCAACAAGGGTTTTGCCACCAAGTACTAAGTCATGTTTTGCAGAGGGGTCAAATACTTATTTCCCTCATTAAAATGCAAATCATTTTATAACATTTTTGATATGCGTTTTTCTGGAATTTTTGTTGTTGTTATTCTGTCTCTCACTGTTCAAATAAACCTACCATTAAAATTATAGACTGATCATTTCTTTGTCAGTGGGCAAACGTACAAAATCAGCAGGGGATCAAATACTTTTTTCCCTCACTGTATATATATATATATATATATATATATATATATATATTGAACAAAAATATAAACGCAACATGCAATAATTTCACTGACTTTACTAAGTTATAGTTCACATAAGGAAATCAGTCAATTGAAATAAATAAATGAGGCCCTAATCTATGGATTTCACATGACTGGGCAGGGGCACAGCCATGGGTGGGCCTGGGAGGGCATAGGCCCACCAACAGTGTATTTGGAAAGTATTCAGACCCCTTGAATTCTTTACGTTACAGCCTTATTCTAAAATAGATGAAATTGTTTTTTCCCCCCCTCATCTATCTACACACAATACCCCATAATGACAAATCAAAAACAGGTTTTTAGAAAATGTAGCACATTTATAAAAAATAACAAACTGAAATATCACATTAACATCAGTATTCAGACCCTTTACTCATTACTTTGTTGAAGCACCTTTGGCAGCGATTACAGCCTTGAGTGTTCTTGGGTATGACGCTACAAGCTTGGCACACCTGTATTTGGGGAGATTTTCCCATTCTTCTCTGCAGATCCTCTCAAGCTCTGTCAGGTTGGATGGGGAGCGTAGCTATTTTGCACAGCTATTTTCAGGTCTCTCCAGAGATCGGGTCCAAGTCTGGGGCCTCATTTATAAAACAGACTTACGATCAATTTTGATCTTAAGTATGACTTACGCAGAAAACCATGTATAAGTAGTTATTTATAAAACCTTACTTTGACCTGGAAATGATCTTATCTCTAAGCAAAGTCTTGCCTTGACGTAAGTGATTTTCCAGCTAGTTATGTACGGCTATTATTTTTTCCCAGTTTAAGGTCAGACCATTTATTTTTCACATCAGCCACAGTTCTGTCTTGCTGCCCCACCTCGTTCACTGCAGCGGCGACACACTCCCAAGCTACCTGTTTGGTTTTGTTTGTCAACCCACTATGTCGTCCACCGAATAATACGTGTTGCCTGTCTTCAATCTCCTCTACCATCGCCGTGATCTCGTCTTCCAAAAAGTTTGCTTTTCTCTTTTGGTCCATGGCTATTCCTGACTAAACCCTAATTTGTGCTAGCATTCTATAAGGGGAAATTGCGGATTGTAAGGCATTTTCAGTCGATTTTAAGTTAATTTGAGATTCTAAGATCACAGGTACGTAAGTTACAAATGGGCTTAGAACCTGTGTAAGTAAGGTTTTTTATGCTCAGTATCTTTTATGAATCAAACGTAAGCACACCGTCGGAAATTATCTTATGACTAAGTTCAAGTATAAATCTAAGAACATTTTTATAAATGAGGCCCCTGGACTCTGGCTGGGCCACTCAAGGACATTCTCTCTGTACTTTGCTCTGTTCATCTTTCCCTCGATTCTGACTAGTCTCGCAGTCCCTGCCGCTGAAAAACATCCCCATAGCATGATGCTGCCACCACCATGCTTTTCTGTAGGGATTGTGCCAGGTTTCAGGTTTCCTCCAGACATGATGCTTGGCATTCAGGCCAAAAAAGTTCAATCTTGGTTTCATCAGACCAGAGAATGTTGTTTCTCATGGTCTGAGAGTCCTTTAGGTGTCTTTTGGCAAACTCCAAGCGGGCTGTCATGTGCGGAGTGGCTTCCGTCTGAAGTGCTGCAGAGATGGTTGTCCTTCTGGAAGGTTCTCCCATTTCCACAGAGGAACTCTGGAGCTCTGTCAGGGTGACCATCAGGCTCTTGGCCACCTCCCTGACCAAGGTCCTTCTCCCCCGATTGCTCAGTTTGGCTGTGCGGACTGCTCTAGGAAGAGTCTTGGTGGTTCCAAACTTCTTCCATTTAAGAATTATGGAGGCCACTGTGTTCTTGGGGACCTTCAATGCTGCAGAAATGTTTGGGTACCCTTCCCCAGATCTGTGCCTGGACACAATCCTGTCTTGGAGAACGAAGGACAATTCCTTCAACCTGGCTTTATTTTTGCGCGGACATGCACTGTCAACTGTGGGACCTTATATAGACAGGTGTGTGCCTTTCCAAATAATGTCCAATCAATTGAATTTACCACAGATGGACACCAATTAAGTTGTAGAAACATCTCAAGGATGATCAATGGAAACAGGATGCACCTGAGCTCAATATCGAGTCTCATATCAAAGGTTCTGAATATTTATGTAAATTACATATGTCTGTTTTTTATTTTTAATACATTTGCAAACATTTCTAAAAACCTATTTTCATTTTGTCATTATGGGGAAATGATGAGGAAAATTTTTTATTTAATCAATTTTAGAATAACGCTGTAACATAACAAAATGTAGAAAAGGTCAAGGGGTCTGAATACTTTCCAAATGCACTGTATATATAGTTAGTGTAATTGAGTTAAAAAATATATTGCTACCAATAGGATGTCACCTATTGAAACATTTGAAACATGTACATTTACTGTCAAATGTATAGTAACACAGATTTCACAGCCAAAAGCATGACTTATTTGAAAATAATGTACAATACCTAGGACTCTTTCTCTTGACTGCAGATGTTGCTGATGCTCTCCTTCAATAAGTGCCCTATAGAAAAACAAAAACAAAAGGGCATTAAAACCAAGGATAAATACATGGTAATGATATGATTGGATTTGCATTCTTAGAGCAATATTGCTTCTTCAAAATTAAGCACTGGTTTATTTTCATACAATTACATTACAATTACATTCACCTCACAGGAGAATGCTGATCATCCTGCCCTGCCATCTCAAACCTCAAATCAAACACAGAGGTAGGCTACCAGACGATGAACACAACCTATGGACCTGGCCATATTCAGAAAACAGCAGGTCAACAACAACACTTTACTACAACAGACCTAAAGACATTAACAACAAAGACACTGTACCAGTAACGTTGACCAGCTCACATACCTCGGCAAAGCATTGGCTCCACAAAACAAGTTTTGGAAAACAAAATCTACCATAGGATACTTTTCTGAAGCTATAACCCCTCTGAAAGTCCACGGTGTGCCTCACAAAAGGCTCATGTAAAAATAACAACTACAATGCACCACTGTCTACTCTCTACTATAGATCCTAATGTGTTAACCGGCACGTACACTAACATACATACCAGCTTTCCCACTACCTCTCCAAGGAAGACAAATATTGTAAACAAAGTGCAGATGTGTCACCCTAAGTAGGCCTACTACAAGAGAGCTCAATTCAGAGTCTCGGGAGACCAGGGAATTGTCTGTAAAAATAGCTTTGACATTACATTTACATTTACGTCATTTAGCAGACGCTCTTATCCAGAGCGACTTACCTTGACATAGGCCCCAGACCAGGGAATTGTCTGTAAAAATAGCCTTGACATAGGCCCCAGACTAGGGAATTGTCTGTAAAAATAGCCTTGACATAGGCCCCAGACCAGGGAATTGTCTGTAAAAATAGCCTTGACATAGGCCCCAGACCAGGGAATTGTCTGTAAAAATAGCCTTGACATAGGCCCCAGACCAGGGAATTGTCTGTAAAAAATAGCTTTGACATAGGCCCCAAACCAGGAAATTGTCTGTAAAAATAGCCTTGACATAGGCCCAAGACCAGGAAATTGTCTGTAAAAATAGCCTTGACATAGGCCCCAGACCAGGGAATTGTCTGTAAAAATAGCCTTGACATAGGCCCCAGACCAGGGAATTGTCTGTAAAAATAGCCTTGACATAGGCCCCAGACCAGGGAATTGTCTGTAAAAATAGCCTTGACATAGGCCCCAAACCATGAGAAATGAAAAGAGACTCCGAAACAGACCGAAAAGAGACCAGTGTTCGTATTACATTTCTGAAAGAACTCTGGACAATGGGTAAAAACAATATCATTAAATGTCATTGCTTTATATAAATAACCATGTGCATCGATCATAGTTATGCTGTGGGACTAAAGTAGTCTCTGTTATGATAATGTTGAAGTGTTCTTGAAGTGACCCATGGTGACCAATGGGAATTGTAGTGACACAGTAATAGTCTGGCATTGTCATATCAGGGCTCAACAGGTTGACATCTCACAAGTAATAACCGCTTTTTAACACTTTTTTTCTAACAGAGAAATGAAAAGCATACATTTCCTGTTCACCTAAAACCAAACTATGACAAATGAGCCAAAATATCCCTACAGATATCACAATGTGGATAATATCAGGAGTTAATATAAGTAAAGGCTGTGTGGAGGAATGCTAAGTGCTCCTGCCAAATGGGAGGGCAACAGAGCATTTGCTTTGCAGCTACAGTGAAGGGGGAAATCACTAAATACATTCCAAGACCAACAACACTGCAGCATTGAAGGATCTGTGTTGGGCCTAACATGACAGAACAAGCATCAACAGGCAAAACATTTGTATTATTATACATAAGGCTGCTTTGTAATTCCATGGTACTATTAAATTGCAATATTAAACATATTGTTTTTACACAAGCACTGTCATCTCACAGTTGATTAAAAAACATAATGTTGTATTCCTCAGAATCAGCATCTTCAGCCAGCTCCTCTGATTTCCAAAGATAGTAAAAATGAGCTCTCCATAGGTCCTAACCCATGAGGCAGAATAAATGTCACAGTAAATATTTAACCATGCTTGGATCACATGGGAAGTAAGGCTACTATGGGTTGCATAACAGTCATTTCTACTAAAAGTCTCCATAGTGGTCTCTATTGAACTCAGAAAGGCCTAACCAGAGCATAAGAAGACCTACCTGTAGTAAGCCACCTCCATGCCCAGATCCATCTTGACCTGCAGGAGTTCCTGGTGGTCTCTGACCTTTTCTGCCATGGTGTTGGCCAACATTTCCCGCTCCCTCTCCAATTCATCAATAATCACCTGCAAAGAGACAATGGAATAGAATTGTGAACCTGTACATTACCTACTATCCTGTTCTAACATACTTCTATGAGACTATAATTATAGGGACGGTCTACATTTATTTTGTTCATTGCAATATCAGGTATAGGGAATTCAGATAAGAGATGGTGCCCTGAGTATGAATATAAAGACATCTTTCAGGCCACAAATTACTGTCCAGATTTGTCCCTCTACAGTACCTATATGATCATGCATTGTACTACTTGTCAGTTTCAATAGTATTTGGTTCACCATCTGACCCTCCTTGTTTATCCCTAAGTAGGTAACCGATTCAATTGTATTGAGTGTGTAAGGGTGAACTTTAGCAGTGCTGTTTGTGTTGTGCACCTGTTTCAAGGTGTTGCAAAATAAATGTACACATTCATGTTATTCAATCATTGCACCCACACTGCTCACACGTGTCAACGAGCGTCTGCGTAGCCAGGTGCTAAAATAGAACTTGGTTCTATTTGTGATGCTTAACACGCTACAAGTCCTTCCTCTCCCATCTCCTCATTGGTTTTTAGGAGCATTTATCCACGTGGGTGATTGAAAGATGAACTGAGGTCCACACTCCAAGCCAGTTGGTGGTGGTAATGCACCTTAAAGTTGGTTGCCAACCGCCATATAAAGTCCCAAGAAGAAGAAGCCTGAAGGAGGAGAGATTACTAGAAACGAACTCGAACCTTTTATCTGTGGATTAATTGTTGGAGTAGAGGACCTTGTGCATTTCAGGTAAAATAACAACCCAATGTTTATATCCCAGGACAAATTAGCTAGCAACAGCAAGCTAGCTAGCTAAATTGCCATAAATGTTGGCTTTTCAACCTGTCCCCAAATGAATATAGTTGGTTCAGAGTTTGTTTTGATATTTCAATCTGCGTGTCCTGATCGCCTCTGGTGTGGCTGGACAAAATCAACATGTGTACGATGGTGCACGAGCGCGAGCGGTGTGGTCAGCATGTAAGCCTGTGTTAACCTCAAACCTTATTTTTGGCTTTTATCCCAAAACCCCATTCTTTTCCCATTCATTTCCCCCATATGAATGGCTGAATGAACCAGATGTAACTCATTTCTGTTTTTTAGGACTACAAGCTGGTGAGCTCTAGTTCACTGTTACCTCTCATTTAAAGGAGAAGGAGGATGGACTGGATGAATCATGGGTGATCCCTCTAACAGATCAGACGAATTAGTCAGCTCAACAACTGTCCCTTTAAGTCTAGTCGGACGCTCACTGTCCTAGAGTGTAATATGGCATCCCATTGGATGAGTGTCAGGGTCAATTTCCAATTAATTTCTTGGGATTGCAACATCATTTTTAACAATTAGTCATGACTTGAGAGTTTTACAACAATATCATGCATAACGTACCTTTAAATTCAATGCAGTCACTTGCAAATGTGCATGGGAGAAACATGATTGACCTGCTTGGTATAGCTCTATCATTAGTAGGCCACTAAGGATTAGTCTCTGCATCAGCTAATTGGTTTAAGTGGCTGATGCAATCCTTTTAGTCTGTCCTGAAACACTGCACAACACTGCACTGGTGCAGAATGCATTTTTCTCTGTGGTTATGAATGGAGTTTTGGGCAGTCCTTTTAATGGCATGGGCTATAAATCAAAGCTCCTGAAATGATTTTCTAGATTTATTTGCTTCAAAACCAGCGACTGTGTGTTGATATCATTTATAGAAGTGTGATCCCAGTGGATGGATGAAGGCAGTGGATGTGAAACAACAGAATGGCACTCCCCACTGTGGTCCAAACAGGCCTGTCATGGAACATGCACTGGATGATAGTTTATATGCAGTAGTTGTGCACATTTAGAATCACAAAGTAGTACCATGACCCTTCAAGTTGGACAGTGATACTTCTGAACCACAAGGAGGTGTGGCTCATGTATCAATTCCACAGCTCCTGCAGTAACCTTTGCCCCTCTTTTTAATTCCTGTGGGCCAATATGATTGGTGATTGAGGTGCACGAGTACCTGAGCAAGAGTGGCCTCTGCTGTTTCACAAAATTAATCAAGTATGCATATTTTGTGTAGTTTAACATAACTTTGAAAGCATACAGCATACTGTGAACATTATCAGTGAAGACATAGCTGATCAATTAGTTCAGTACATTTTCATTTAGATTTTTTTATTTAAATTTTGACATTACCAAACACTAATTTATATAAAGACCCATCTGTCATCCTAATAATTATGCACAATGATATAAAATATGATAATAAGCTATAAAAAACACATTGTGGATGTTGGGGTAACAATACTGCTCTTTCTCGTCAGATCGTGGGTGTGGCACCTAGAGGAGGAGGTGGTCAGCTCTCATGGAAAGGCTGCGCAATCTGTGCGCAGCGTCCATCACGTTGAAGAAATACATTTTATGATCCGTGAACAGATCCAAAAATAACACACGTATTGCATTTTTTTTAATCTCTTCTAAAAAAAACAGCATGAACCACAGAGAGTGATGTATAAAGTAACATGGGTTGCAAACCCAATTTTCTCACCTGATACTTGGTGATGTCCCCATGGAAGTTCTCCTGCATGTCTATGAGCTGTTCCTCCAGGTGTATTTGAATCTGACCGTGCGTGTCAGCCTCTTTGCGTAATTTGTCAAACTCTGCGGCATAATGTATCTTTTCCCTTTGGAGATCATGCAGCCTCATCTGGTCGGCTTTGATCGAGTCCTCCATTTCTTCGACCTTCCTTCGATACATTTCGAAGGTGTCCATCCATCCATCGGAGAGGCTGAGGGCGTACTGTTGCATATCTTCCATCGAGACTGCCGGAGGGCCATGATACATTTTGATAACATTAGGTCGTGAATGGACCTGGCTCTGGAGTTTGGTCATTTCTTGTCTGTGCGCATCTTCAATAAATCTGCACTCGTTCTCAAGCTGGAACAGACGTTCCTCAAGTGCCCCATTAGTCTGTTGAGCTTTTTGAAGCTGCTTTTCGCAACCTTTCACCTCTCCATCAATGTCTTTCCATACCACCTGCTCCTCACAACACATAGACTGTAACATCTGAAACTCTTGCCATAACTTCTCTCGTTCCATCTCGGCTCGGGACTTCTCGAAGGATAGTTGCCCCACCGTTCTCCTCAGGTCCCGCATTTCGGCCATACATTTGTTGTCCCATTCCACCGTCTTCTCTTGTCTTCTCTTGTTTATTTCAGTTATCAGGATTGCATTTTCATGCTCCAACTGCTTCGTTCTTGACAGGTACTGGCCCAGTCTGTTGTTGAGCTCCTGTAATTGATATTTTTCGGCATCAAAGCTCCTGAATTGTAACATTTTGTAATTTACAAATTGTACACCTTTGCTTCTTTATATTTCGATAAAGGGGAAATGTACTGGTCTTATTTGCAAGTGCGTCTGTGAGCAGAGCTGTGATGCAACTATGTGATGAGGGCTTGACTTGTCAAGTGCAGAAGGTGGGCGGGGGCTTAATTATATGTTCTAAAGTCCCGTTATCCTGGCAGATGTTAGTGGGTTAGAAATCTCCTTAGCTTTCACAATGGTGGGCTACAGCTCTCCCAAGTGGCGAGACATTGACAATGCAACGGGGCGCGGTTCCAGCATAGATAATAGCCTACATCACGCAAATAAATGTTTTTAATTAGGCTTTCAATAAACTATTATTGATTACTCTCTTTATAGACATACATGTAATCCATAGGTAGAGCTTCTAATTCCTGAATGTACAGAATGTGCGTGGGTAAAATGGATGGTATCAGTTGCGCAAAATGGACGAAGTCGCCTTAAACTAACACATTTCAAAGTGGTGATAAAGAACACCCCCAGAGTGTTGAGTCTCCAACACAGTGGCTGTTACGAATTCCGACTTAAATTAACACTTTATTAGAGCTGATGCTGTAACATTTTCTGTGTTAGGGAATAACGTATGTAGTGTTACAGTATTTGTTTAGGTGTTGTTTTAACACTGTAGAGTGTAAAGCCTTATTTACATATTTGCCAGGATGCCTTTCTAATGAACGTTAGAGCTGCCTACCCATGACTGTGTTTGTTAGTGACAGACACATTCATGTTTTATGAATTACATTTTCCGTCCTGTAGCCTTCACTAAGTGACTGCCTAAGTAAATGTGTTTGAATTAAAAATAAACCCTTCGTTATCATACATTATATAAGGCATTTAATTGTGGCCAAGTTTTCCCCCAACATTGTGGTATGAAAATTCTGCCTCATAGGCCATATCAGACCTGCAAGTCACAATATGCTGGATGTGAAGTAATTTGTCATTCCATTGGAATCCAGCCATATGGAGGATAGTCAACAATTTGAACTTTTCATCACCCATAATCTGCATTCAGAATGACTGCTATGATGAACAACTTGCCAAAAAAGACTACCTAAACCATTTAAACTGGAACAATCATCTCAGTAACATGTGCAATAAATCCAACCACTTACATATTGGATAAGTTTAGAAAAATGTACATTATTTCTCTTAGATCAATTAATCAATCAATGTGCATGCAGAACCATAGATATTAAAGCATTCTATCCTAAAAATCAACCTGCAACAAAGCATGCTGGGAAATATGATGAAGCCCCTCCCACATATAAATTAACTTAACATAGTCAAGTGACAACAACACCAAGCAATGTTGATTCCACTGTGATTCAAATAACACTTCATTTATTCACTGCAGGTAGCTTCAATTTCAATCCTATTGGTGTTAACCCCACTAGAATCAACACTCAGAAATAACACGCACAACACTTGTAACCTCAAAACCGAGATTTTAATACCCAAACCTGAACAGTCACATTTTTTTGTCTTGCTTCAAAGTTTGCCATACATCTTGGTATAGCCCTGGGTTCTAGGGGTATCTCTCTGGAGCAAGACAGGGGAGAACAATGGCTACAGAGATAGAGATGTGGGTGGCTTCTGTCCTGTCAACTATTGCTGCATTGAAGGAAGACGAGATAGACTGAACTCCATCATACACATGAAGTCTCTCTCCAAGGATGGGTCTGGATGTTGTCTACTCAGGGGATGCAGGGAGGTAGGGATCTATATATCTCAGATATATTGTACATTAATAGCAAAGACACATGATAACTGTCTTCAAGACTCCTGAAGGCCCAGTCAAGGTGAGCACAGGCTGGGAACTGTTTGCTTAGATGATGGCCCCCTTTTTGTTACTATTCATACTGTATAAGTATATAGCCTCACTTGTTATTTTACTGCTGCTATTTCATTTTTTGTTACTTTTATTTTTACTTAACACTTTTTTTTCTTAACTTCTTAAAGCATTGTTGGTTAAGGGCTTGTAAGTAAGCATTTCACTGTAACCTGTTGTATTTGGTGCATGTGACAAATACACTTTTATTTTATTTTTGATTTGATCAATTTTTGATTTGATCAACAGAAAGTAATTCTGCTAAATATACAATTATGGTATACAGTCAGGTATGTTGAGATTTATAATTCATAAGTAATAAGTCATCACAACAAGTCATCTTTCTCATTCACTTTTTTATTCAAAATTTAAGAAAAAAGAAAATACAAGAAATTCTCATAGATACACATTAAGAGAATGGCATGTCAAAAATACACCAGCTCACCTATACGCATGAAAAAAACAGGAGGCCTCAGATACAGAACTTGCAAGAAGACAGTCTAGCCAAGCTGTTTAACCAAATCTATTTGCCAATCATTGAAATGACACAGCGATTCAGATTTTGTGAAAGTAAAGAATATAAAAAACAAGTAAAATCTTCTCAGTAGATCAAGGCCCATTTTGAAGTTGTCAGAATGCCAAGCAGAACAACAGTGCCTGAAAAATTATACTGATAAACCTCAAGCTCATTATTGCGATTTGATTGCACTGATGCATCTCATATAAACCTGAAGTTTACATATAAAACATTCGGAAGAAAATACAATTAAATGAATATTAATGAGAATTGAAATGCAACCTTTTCAGTCAATTTGATCTCCATTTATCTCCATGCAAACTGGCAATGCAAAAAGCAACTATTTATCTACTGTAAACAACTCTTCTTAAAACTCTAGTCATGTTATTTACTCTCTGCCATGACTACCCGTAATCTACTGGACATGCCTGTACTATTTATGTCCATGTGTTTGGTTGAGTTATGGGTATAATAGGTCTGTAACCTTCTGGTAACTAAACAACTCTGGCAGCGTTCCATAAAAACAGATATTCACTTCACAACAGGACAACCCTTTAACCCATTTTGATAACTGAAAATAGGAAGAAATAAATGTCACAGACCTGTATCTTTTATCATTACAGACACCAACACTTGAAACACTAAATCTAATTGTGAAACACTCCCAGCCATTATACTGTACTCAACAACAGAAGCGCAAGGCTCTTGTTAAAGCTAGAATCATTAGTTGCTACATACATTTTTGGACTTATGAATTATTGATATATACCCATTGATTCTTGAAGAATATAACTTATAAATACCCCAGGTGCTTAATTCCACTGTCATACCCGATCAGAACCCCAAATATAAGCTTTTTTTGCTCCAATGTTTGTAAACAACATAAATGTAAACAAACACTGTATACTGTAGCCTCAAAATATGGTTAAAATGTACATGTTGATATCATGGATGGTCAGTCCTTGCATCCATAGCTCTGTCTATATATTTGAGAGTGGTAACATTTCTCCAGGCCCATCCCTCAGCTTTTTACCAAAAAAAGAGTCAGGTTGACTATTTTGTTTTTGTTTCAACTAAGGATTCTAGCATTAAAAAGGTGACCTAGATTCTTTCTTTAAAATCTGGTAGCATATATACAGTATAAAGCCATTTGTTTCTGGAAATGTGCCATTCATCCAACCAAGTCTTTTTTGCTACACTCATTTCCCCCCCAATGGATTTCTTCCTCAAAAATAATAACTTCAGAATATACTGTAGAACACTTTAGCCTTCTGGGCTATGTTGAACTGTGAACCAAAAACCTTTCTCCATCCCACTACCGAAAAAAATTAAATATTGTTCCGTATCTAGTATAAACTCTAATATGCCCTCAGCTCCACTTGTCTTTTGCTCTACAAAATTGGATTTTCCCCTTTCAATGACCCTTAATCTATTGAAAAATACATTTAATGACAATTTGAGGTCTAAATCCAACGCTGCCATCTCAACCACACTTCTATTGATATTGGCCCAGTCTTCGAGGATTTACACCCAGGGATTGAGACAGTCTTTACTGCAGTGTTATTATCAGCAGCAGTAGAATAGAGAAAGAGGGTGCAGTCTTATGAATAATCACAATGAGGATGATGATGAAGAAGATTACGATGAAGGGACAGTAGAAAAATCTGATAAATCTATTCGAAGCCAATTGGAATGGTTTTTAAAAATCTTAACACGATACAAAAAAAGATAACTGCATTATTTGAATGTGGGAGCTTTGTAGGTGTTATTTAGAAAAGTGAGTCATTAGGGGCAGGTGGATAGGATGGAGAGATTAGATGATGAAGGAGTACAGAGGAAACAACAGTGTCCTGTCTGACAGATGCATGAGGAGGTGGAGCAGCAGCAGATGGCTGGAGATGTTTTTTTATACAGTTAGTCTGCTTTGAGACATCCCTCCCAGGACAGAGTATGTGGTGTCCTAACCATTTGCCTTCATATAACACAATTACTCCATATTGACCTAGTATATCTCTAATGCTGGTGATTTCTACACTCAACTGCTCCCAGCAACATAAACGACAAAGCTCTGTTTTGTAGTTGTAGCACTAACTTTGAGAACTTGTGGGGCAGTTGAGTCTAGGAGTATATGAGTATGTTGTCTTCACTAAGAGGGTTTCAAAGAAATAAGTGCCGTCATTTGTACTTCAGGGGAAATCCTTACTTTACATCACCGTACATACGATATTATCAATTAACATTTTTACATGAAGAAGTGTTTAAGCTGAAACCAGAAGCCAGTGTTGGCAAACATTCTATAGGAGTTGTTTCAATGTCAGT
Organism: Salmo salar; assembly: GCF_965601325.2. Lineage (NCBI taxonomy): Eukaryota > Metazoa > Chordata > Actinopteri > Salmoniformes > Salmonidae > Salmo > Salmo salar. Next base: position 90,924,738 of record NC_138300.1, on the reverse strand, counting down.
AGTGCTTTAGATGTCCAGAATTCAGGCTAAAGCCAAACATCCTCTGATCTACCTGGTTTCCCAATATATATTACATTGCAAAATGTCTTAAACGATCAAAGATGATAAATGCAATGTTCCCATTTTTCTTTACCCACATGTTGCTTAACTGCAATGTATTGATTTGCTTTAAATGTACCTAAATACATGATACAATAGAAAACAAAAGAAGATACCATTCAGCTTCACCCTTCTTACCAGCTGTGTGATCAGAGGATTTCTAGTTGTGAAATCATTTGCAGAGGAGTGGAGATGGGATGTCTAAGGTGGCTGTGTCGTGCTCTCTACCAATACATAGTGTACTGTGACCTCATGTAGCCTACGACAAACGCTTCCCATCACAATAGTAATTTAATGTTGTTCTAAGTTAGCATTATTAGGTAACCCGGTTAGCATGTTAGTGCTCGAACCATGAGGGTGGGAATAGAGCCATTTCCTGTGCAATACAGTACATGCCAGTCAACCTCTTTTATTAAATCAAAGCCATAATATAACCTGTACCACATACATTATATTCCTCATACTTTCAGTTTAACTACAAACATACTTTGTTTTCCATTTAAAATCTTTGGACCAGCACAACATTTTAAGAGGGCACGACAACACCAGTTCCCCTCAGGAGACTGAAAAGATTTGGCATGAGCCCAGATCCTCAAAACGTTCTACAGCTGCACCATCGAGAGCATCCTGACTGGTTGCATCACCGCCTGGTATGGCAACTGCTCGGCATCTGACCATAATGCGCTACAGAGGGTAGTGCGTACGGCTCAGTACATCACCAGGGCCAAGCTTCCTGACATCCAGGACCTATATACTAGGCGGTGCCAGAGGAAGGCCCAAAAAATGGTCAAAGACTCCAGTAACCCAAGTCAGACTGTTCACCCAAGTCAGACACGGCAAGTGGTACCAGAGCATCAAGTCTAGGACCAAAAGGCTTCTACCCCCAAGCCATAAGACAGCTGAACAATTAATCAAATGGCCACCCGGACTATTTATATTGACTCCACCCCCTTCCCCGTTGGTTTTTACACTGCTGCTACTCGCTGTTTATTATCTATGCATAGTCACTTTACAAATTACCTCGACTAACCTGTACCCCGGCACATTGACTCGGTACCCCCTGTATATATCCTCGTTATTGTTATGTAATCTTTTTGTATTACTTTTTGATTCGATTTTTTTTTTACTTTAGTTTATTTAGCAAATATTTTCTTAGCTCTATTTCTTGAACTGCATTGTTGGTTAAGGGCTTGTAAGTAACATTTCACGGTAAGGTTGTATTCAGCACGTGACAAATCAAATTAGATTTGACATGTAGTTGATACAGAACTTTTTAAGCATGGCACCAGATATAATTAGAGCCACCCTAGAGCCATCCCATCTCCACACCAACCGGGTTTGTGTGTGGTGTGTTTTGTTATTAATAATGTTATAACCTTATACAGACTAATGAGAAAAGGTGAGACATACTTTTCTTTTCATACACACTTAAAAAGAGTGAGGTAGATATATACTTGAAGGGAAGAAAAAAAAGTCCCCCAGCCATGACACCAAAGAAAGTACATATCAAAAATCCAACTTTATAATGAATGAAGGGGCATTTATACAGTGATTTAAACTGATATCACAAAAGGAAAATAAAAAAATAAATAACAATCCTACAGAGAATAACTTCAAAGCTGGAAACTTTTTCAAAAGATGAGGAGAAATCCTTCAAAACACTTTTCATACTGACACCCCCAGTAAGACCTATTCAATTCATGACATTGAAATGTGACCACTTCCCTGGACTTTAACCCATCCTTATTTGGTTTACAGGTGCCATGTTTAAGGAGACAAACAATAGAAACTGTTTTCACTTTGATCATAAGAGAATGAGTATGACAACACAAATGAAATGAATGATAAAGGAGAATAAAGCAGTAATGCTGCACGTGAAATCTAAGACACAAAAAGACAACTTTGATTATGGATGAGCTTTCTTTGAGAGGATGGCGAGTGGTTGGGATCATTAAGGCAAACGAGACAACCCAATTAGCCCTATCAGTTGAGAGGCAGGAAAATGGATGGGTTAAAACACCAGATCCAGTAGAAAAAAGAAGATCCTGTGTAACTGATCCTGACTTCAAAAGGAGGCACTGGGGGAGGCAGGTGTACTGCACATTTCAGTGTGGGGCTGGAGGGGAGGGGAGAGGGCACTATTGGACTCAACAGAGAGGTGAAACAAGCAGAGGACAGTAATGAGAATATATGGAGAAAGCAAAACATGTACTTCGACCTGAGATTAAGTTGCACCTAGGGGGCAATAACTAGGTACTAGACAACTGGTACAAAAAGGGTGCCAAACGTACACACTCGCACACGGAGCTACGGTGTCCATTCGAACTATTAATAATAATAATAATAATAATGATAATTATATAGAAATCTACAAAAAAGAATGCAAAGAAAAACATGTTCATAAAAAATAAAAGGCAATGGACAATATGTTGTGATACAGACAACCTGTTCTGGGGTAAAGAAGAGAGAAAGGTCATTTTTTTAAATAATTTTTTTGCTAGAAGTATGAAGCATAAGAAATGGACTGTAGTGGAGATCATAAAATAGTCAACCTGAAGGATTTCTTAATATATATAACATCCAAAAAAGAAAAAGAAAAAAATAGCAGCTTTATTCTGTACAGACATAGAAGAGAACATCTGAACCGTATAAAAGTTATAAAAGTGACAAACCAATGATGTGTGTGTGAAAATGATCCTAAGGTCTAACATACAACTGTAAGACCTTTATATAAATGTTTGAATTGTACAGAGAGACTAATGACTAGTCTAAAAAATACCTGCTGTGTACAATGCCTTTAGCAGACTTATGTATGCTCACAACGTGGAGTTCTGTTAAGTCCTTTAGTTCTCCTTGTATCAGAACTGATCCAATACCTTCCACTTCAGGTTTGTCTCTGTATGTGTTGTATTTTTGGCGCCAAGTCCTTTTTGTTCAACGTCTCTGTTGGTGATGTTGGTGTTTTCATCTCTCAGATGACACATACAATAAAATAGGACTCCAAATAAGGGCTCTGATGTGAACCCGAAAAACCCCAGAAAAGAAAACAGGCAAATTCCTTTTACAATTTGATTGTAATTGTGAAGTAGAAAAAGAAAAAAAACAGCAATGTGGGAGTTTTAGGATGCTTGATTGTGTTTCTCTCCATGTCCAATCAAAGAGAGAAATTAAGAGCAAGAGGGAGAAAATTGCTAACTTTGATTTGGCAAAACATATGGCAGATTTACAATAGCCCCTCCTCTATCCTATCTACCCACTCCTGAAAACATTCCCTCCTACCCCGGAATATTGACAGGAAAACCAATGAGCCTAGTCCAGAACACATCAATGTCTGAAATATGGGAGAAGTATATTGATGGAAAGAAGTATGGAAGAGGAGCTATATCTTACTGTCAAGAGAATCATGTGTTTGTATAGAAATACACAATCAGATATATACAACCTTCTCTCTGAAATCATCAAAAAGTGCTCTTCTGTCGGATCTGCTGGCAGATATGCTTAAAATAAGTTATTGTCTCTCACTTACAATACCTGTCAGTCAGGGAATATTAATAAGTCTGTATTTTTGTCTTTCTTTAAGGATTAAAAAAAGTAACAAATACTCTACAAGAAGGAAACACCAGAGCTCCCCAGTGTTGTAGTTCGGTTTGAGCCACCATGCTCCAAATGCTTTAACAGGTTTCTCTACTGTTTCTCAGTCTTGGTATTCAATCATAAATCTTGTTAATATTTTTTTTTTTAAGAAAAGACTCCTACTGCAGTAGAGTAGTATAATGTCTGTCAGTTATTCACTCATCCATCCCCCCATTAGAACTAAAGCGGAGGAGAAGTTTATGTTACCCTGTCTGAGAAGAGGAGGTGGAGAGGGGTGATCTGGCTGAGGGGGGCTAGGGATCAGCAGGCTGAAGACTGGGGCAGTGGCAGCGCCCGCTCGTTCTTGCGCCCCCCGTTCATGTGAGCGTAGTTCTGCGTGTCCTCAAAGTTCGGCCGTAGCACCACCACTGGCCCGTTGGCCGATACCTGTGCTGAATGCTTGTCCAAAGCCAGGCTTGGGGAGGCCGAGGCAGAGGCAGCAGGGGCTGAGGTGGAGGGGGAACCAGGTCCCATCAGGGTACTAGAAGGGCCTTGTATTGGAGATAACTGCTGGGGAGGAGGGGGCGCTGAGCCCCGTGTGGCCCCCATAGGTCCCTGGGAGGGCTGAGGGACGGCAGTGGGGGGTCTGCTGGGTGCAGGGTCCAGTGGCACATTCTCCATGTTCTCCACCTCCATGTCCAGCTCCTCAGTGTCTGGGGGCTTGTTCTCCTTGCTGAAGAAGAAGCTCATCTCACTGAACGGAGGCTCCAGCTCCTCCTTGAGGCTGTTGATGATCTCCAGGAAGGATGGACGCATCTTGGGGTTGTACTGCCAGCACATCCGCATCAGTTCAAACCTAAGGGCAACACACAGACAATCTCAATTATACATATATCATTACATCTTCTCACCAGAAGGTGGCAGAGTACACCAATATTATAGAGCCCATGAAAATGTTTCTGATACTCACTGAACCAAAGAACTTCCAGAACTTTCTATACAAACAACCACTGCAAACTATACATAGTATCTCAGTTTGAATGTACCATCATAATATACTGTAGAATGTGTACAACTACACTACATGTCCAAAAGTATGTGGACACCTACATCCCAACGGTGTTCGATGGAGTTGAGGTCAGGGCTCTGTGCATGACAGTCAAGTTCTTCCACACCGATCTCAACAAACCATTTCGGTATGGACCTCGCTTTGTGCATGGGGGCATTGTCATGCTAAAACAGGAAAGGGACTTCCCCAAACTGTGGCCACACAGTTGGAAGCACAAAATTGTCTAGAATGTCATTGTATACAGTAGCATTAAGATTTCCCTTCACTGGAACTAAGGGGCCTAGCCCGAACCATGAAAAACAGCCCCACACCATTATTCCTCCTCCACCAAACTTTACTGTTGGCACTATGCATTCGGGCAGGTAACATTCTCCTGGCATCCGCCAAACAAAGATTTGTCCGTCGGACTGCCAGATGGTGAAGAGTAATTCATCACTGCAGAGAAGGCATTTCCACTGCTTCAGAGACAAATGGCGGCAAACTTTACACCACTCCAGCAGACGCTTGGCATTGCAAATTATGATCTTAGGCTTGTGTGCGGCTGCTCAGCCATGTTAACCCATTTCATGAAGCTCCCGACGAACAGTTATTGTGCTGACGTTGCTTCCAGAGGCAGTTTGGAACTTGGTAGTGAGTGTTGCAACTGAGGACAGACGATTGTTATGCTCTATGTACTTCAGGACTCTGCGGTACCGTTCTGTGAGCTTGTTGCCGACTATTTCGCAGCTGAGCCATTGATGCTCCTAGATGCTTCCACTTCACAATAACAGCACTTACAGTTGACCGGGGCAGCTCTAGCAGGGCAGAAATTTGATGAACTGACTTGTTGGAAAGGTGGCATCCTATGACGATGCCACGATAAAAGTCACTGAGCTCTTCAGTAACACCATTCTACTGCCAATGTTTGTCGATGGAGATTGCATGGCTGTGTGCTCGATTTTATACACCTGTCAGCAATGGGTTTGACTGAAATAGCCGAATCCACTAATTTGAAGGCGTGTCCACATACTTTTGTATATATAGTGTAGACAGTAAATCATAAATGAACATACTGTGGAAGGCCAGCGACAGAACACAGAAAACGTCAAAACAACATAATAAAAGGAGAATCATTACAGTTGGGTGCGGTGCTCCCCCACACACCACATCTTAAATTATACACAAACAAGCTAAGAATACCTTCTAAAGCCTCAGAATACCTTCATAAACACCTCAGTCATCTCTGTCTATCTCCCAGCAGCCGCCTCTCTCTGTCTGATCTCACAACAGCCTGTACAGCTGGGTATTCTAGCCTCTCTGCACTAAAGCATTCTGGGTAGTTAAGCAGACACTTAATTTCAAACTACGTTTTAACCAGCCATGGGTTGTTTTTCACCCTCTCAGTTAGTCTCTTAAAGTTGTCTTTCAGATGGCTAAACTAAACCCCGGCTCCAAGACCTCCCATGAAAATGGCTGTAATGCTTGGAGCTGAGCCCACGCTCCAGAGTAACCTGTCTGCTTGGCGTTGGCCTGCTGCAAATTCTTCCTGAGCCATCTGTCGCTGTGTGTAACACTCGTTGATGTGAATACGCTGCAGTATATCCTCTCTGCTTGTCAGCACTCAGCTCCTCATCACACACAAACACATTCCAGGACCTTTTAGCAGATTTCACTCACATCATGATATGTAAACGTTGCATCGTTCACGACATTAAAAATAACCAAACCAAAGCTAGCCAGAGTAGAGCTAGAGAGAGCAACCTATGCTATGCCAGACCATTAACGTAAACAGGAATCTTCAGCTGTAGGCCATTAACATGTTCCCCAATATCACCACTCAGAATACCATATATTTTCATGCAGCTCCCTAACATTGGACCAAATGTGTAGTCATCCTTTACCATAGAACAGTAGTTCAGATATTGAAAAAATGTCTATCTGGTATAAATATTTCATTCTTCACTCATGCCCATAAAAATTCAGCTTTGAGGGAATGTAACCCTTTGAAAATCAGAATTTCCTAACTAATTAAGGATATGATACACGTGGTAAAACCTTTCAAATATGACTCATCCCTTTCTCGATTATGTTCTCCTTGTCTTCTCTGTCATTGATGTTGCCAATCATTTTTTTGATTACTTTATTGGCAAAGTGGGCAAACTTAGGCAGGAAATGCCAACAACGAAAAGTGAGCCATCATATTCATGCATGAAAAAAAAAATAATCATTAAAGAAAAGCATTGCAACTTTGAATTTTGTAAATAGTCTGGGTGAGGTGGGAAAATTATTGTTATCGATCAATGATGACAAACCTCCTGGAAGCGACAACTTAGATAGAAAGCTACTGAGGATGGTAGCTGACTCTATAGCCACTCCTATCTGTCATATCTTTAATCTGAGCCTAGAGGAAAGTCTTTGTCCTCAGGCCTGGAGGGAAGCCAAAGTAAATCCCCTACCCAATAGTGGTAAAGCGGCCTTCACTGGTTCTAACAGCAGACCTATAAGCTTGCTGCCAGCTCTTAGCAAACTGTTGGAATTTTTTGTTGTTGACCAAATTCAATGCTCTGTAAACAAATTAACAACAGACTTTCAACATGTAGAGAAGGGCACTCAACATGTACAGCACTGACACAAATGACTGATTAGTTGAAATAAATTGATAATAAGAAGATTGTGGGAGCTGTACTGTTAGATTTCAGTGCAGCCTTTGATATGATGGACCATAACCTGTTGTTGAAAAAACGTATGAGTTATGGCTTTTCAACCTCTGCCATATCGTGGATTCAGAGCTATCTATCAAATAGAACTCAAAGGGTGTTCTTTAATGGAAGCTTCTCTAATATCAAACATGTAAAGTGTGTTGTACCGCAGGGCAGCTCTCTAGGCCCTCTACTCTTTCCTATTTTTACCAATGACCTGCCACTGGCATTAAACAAAGCATGTGTGTCCATGTATGCTGATGATTTCAACTATATACGCATCAGCAACCACAGCTAATGAAGTCACTGAAACCCTTAAAGAAGGTTTTGGAATAGGTGGCCAGTAATAAATCTCTAAAACTAAGAGCATTGTATTTGGTACAAATCATTCCCTAAGTTCTAGACCTCAGCTGAATCTGGTAATGAATACTGTGGCTGTTGAACAAGTTGAGGAGACTAAATTACTTGGCGTTAACTTGCATTGTAAACTGTCATGGTCAAAACATATAGATTCAATGGTTGTTAAGATGGGGAGGTCTGTCCGTAATAAATAGATGCTCTGCTTTTTTGACACCACACTCCAAAAAGCAAGTCCTGCAGGCTCTAGTTTTGTCTTATCTTGATTATTGTCCATTCATTTGGTTGAGTGCTGCAAGGAAAGATCTATTTAAGCTGCACCTGGCCCAGAACAGAGCAGCACGTCTTGCTCTTCATGGTAATCAGAGGGCCGATATAAATACTATGCATGCCAGTCTCTCTTGGTAAAGAGTTGAGGATAGACTGACTGCATCACTTATTTTTGTAAGAAACAATGTGTTGAAACTCCACAATTGTTTGCATAGTCAACTTACACACAGCTCCGACACACACACACACTTACCCCACCAGACATGCCACCAGGGGTCTTTTCACAGTCCCCAAATCCAGAACAAATTCATGAAAGCGTACAGTATTATATAGAGCCATTACTGCATGGAACTTCATTCCATCTCATGGAAGTGAACAGCAAATCTGGTTTAAAAAAACAGATAAAGCAACACCTCACGGCACAGCGCCTCTCCCCTATTTGACCTAGATAGTTTGTGTGTGTGTATTGATATGTAGGCTACGTGTGCCTTTTCTATTTATTTTTTTTTAAATGTATTGATGTAGTTCTGTCCTTGAGCTGTTCTTGTCTATTAATGTTCTGTATTATGTCATGTTTCATGTTTTGTGTGAACCTAAGGAAGAGTAACTGCTGCTTTTGCAACAGCTAATGGGGATCCTAATAAAATACCAAATACCCCTCTCTCCCCAGACTCTGATTACAGCAGTGTTCACCTCTGCAACCCTGCTGGATCTACAGGCCTCTATAATGTAACTCTTCACTAACTCACTACAGTAGAAGTGACCAGCAGCTTTTCCCATATAAACCATCCCCCTAACCCTCACCCTCCCTCCCCTGCGTAACACAACCCACATGCTCCTGCAATCAGGACACCACTGCGAGGCTGCCATAGAAACCTGAGGTTTGTGTCTGCATAACACTCGCCCCTCTCTCACCTCTCTGTAAGGTGAGGTCAGCCATGGAGAGTGGAGGAAAAAAGGGAATGCCTTCACATTGAGATCAGAGGCAGAGAGGAGAAATGCATGTACACAGAAGAGCCACCTGACAGCTAAGGAGGCTGTTCTCTCCCACTTTCCAGACAGATATTTCTTAATGAGACTAGAAATTCAGGCTCTGTCTGTATGTCTCTCTCGCTCTCTCGCTCTCTCTATTACAGGATAGGGCTGATGAGCAGACACTGATCCGTTGCCTCGTACCCTCACTAATGGGGAATGAGGGAAATATTTCACACACGGGCCGTGGCATCCCTTCTATGGGCCTCGGCTTACTGCTGAGGCGGGAGCTCCTGTCCCGCCAGCTGAGCATGGGGGCCATGATGTCACTGAGCTCCATTTAAACCGTGACGTAAATGTCACCAGTCAGGCATTTGCTTAGCTCCCCACTGGCATACAGATCTCATGATATAGTATGCACATTTGGCCCCTCAATTCTAAATAGAAGCAGCAGAGGCAATATTCGCAAGAGGTAAATCTTTAGATTTAGCTAGGAAACAATGACAGTGAGCTGGTACTAAAGGACAATAATATCTGAAAATGCACCTAAAGAATAAGCATAACAGTGGAACAGGAAATAGGAAAAACATAGCATCTTGAAGGAGTGGCTAATAGTGTCATTGAGAAATGATCCTACCCCTGACCCAGCCCAAGAGCGACATTGACATTGAGAGAAAGAGCAGGGGACTCACAGCATGTCAGGACAGTTGTCAGGCTTGTCCAGGAGTCCTCCCTCCATGACGAAACGCAGCACCTGCTCGTTGGACATGCCCTGGTACGGCTGCTCAGACAAGGTGGCAATCTCCCACAACACCACCCCAAACGACCTGCAGGGGACGACCGAGAGGATACAGGCCTATTAGACAACACATGAGCTGCTGCATAACTGTGGTAGAACCATGCAGGGTAATACAGTCTAAAACATCCATACACTGCAGGGCATGTAACTAGTCTCTGGAAGCTCTTTACAATGATGGCGCTGCATAGTACAAGGTTGAGTAAGAATGCTCCCTCACAGTATAAAGCAGATGGTGCAAAGAACAGAAGAAAAGTTTATTCATAAATTCATGTTCCATATATTAATCAAAAAAGGACATAGACTGCATTATGTCTGCCATATGTAAATGCTTGTGTCATCTTGCCTTATCCATGTGTTGTTCATTAATATCATGAGACTGTATACTACCCAGAGACCACTAAGGAACTGCAACAGAAAACCAAAACCTAAGCTTGACACAAGAAAACAAAGAGTGCATCGTTGCCAATTATTATTTGTTAGCTCTCCAAGGCCACTGGCTAGGGATCTAAGACGGCTCTCAACACTCTTTAAAAAAGCCTATTACAACACTGACTTGTATCTAATTGGCTGAAACAGGAGAGTGTTGAAAGACAAAGCCACATTAAGAGACTTTTTTAGATAAAGACACCTACTGGTAAATCTCATAAGAGCCCAGAATGGGTTCCCACAATGCTCCTTTTCATCTGCCTGACTTCAAAGAGGAAGATAGGGAGTGGGATGTGGAGGTGGGTTTCTGTTGGCACTCTAACCCATAATTTGAAAACATCTGGAGGAGTTTAAGTGTGCTTGTAGGGACAGACCCGTGGGACACTTTCGATTGGGAAACAAAAACTAAGGAGCTAGTAAACAGCTATATTTCTCTAATGCAGCCCATTCCAGAGACAGAAATGGGTGGAGCCTTGATCTGCTTTTCTAAACTCACTCCATGGTACTGAGAGCACAAAGGTACATGACTAAACAAGAACTATTTTTCACTGCCAAGACTTACTGTATCTACTAACTATAATGGCATCCAGATAACCTCCAAACTTCCTTCCCACTGGGCAGACCCTGGTTGAATCAATGTTATTTCCACGTCGTTTCAATGGAATTACGTTGAACCAACACAGAATAGACGTTGAATTGACGTCTGTTCCCAGTGGGTTAGGACATGGGCTGTGTGTGTGTGAAGTGATCTGCCGTTTTTTCCCAAGCTAGGGCATGCAATGTTCTAGAACACATACAGGCCTCCTAACTCGGTGTGTGTATGAGTCAGGGAGGACAGCGGGGAGCTCGTACCAGACATCAGAATTTGTGGTAAACACGCCATCTTTCAGCGACTCTGGGGACATCCAGCGGACCGGCAGAAGGCCCTTTCCTCCTTTCCGATAGTAATCCGTCTCGTAGATGTCTCGCGTCATGCCAAAGTCTGAGAAGAAGAGGAGAAGAGAGGTTTAAATGGCCACTAAATATCCCACTAATGTGAGAAGAGGAGGCACATGAGGCCTTATCCATCACCTCACCTCTCCGTCTGTCCATTTAGATTTACGAGCTATTCCTCCCACTCAAGCACTCAGTGATCTCTAAATACTTACTTTGGAATACAGCAGAGGGAGTTTAGCATTAAACTTACAGCGGGGATTATGAGTACTACTGTATTTTGAGGCACTCACCTCCGATCTTGACTGTGAAGTCCTCCGCCACCATGCAGTTCCTGGCAGCCAGGTCTCTGTGGACAAACTTGTTGGCGTTGAGGTATGCCATGCCGTCCGCAATCTCTCCTGCCATCTGGATCATCTTCTTCAGCGGGGGCAGAACCTGGCTGGACGTGTTCTGTGGCAGAGAGGCAGAGACCTGAGCACAAGCAGGCCATTCAGTCTCTCCCTCCAACCTCCCTCTCCCTGTCTGCAGCACTGAACCATGGCCTGGCCTGAAGTCCAGGGCACACCACACAATGGGAGAGACCAACTGTGGATATATCTCCCCCTCCATGTCTTTCCTGTGTGTGTGTGTGTGTGTGTGTGTGTGTGTGTGTGTGTGTGTGTGTGTGTGTGGTGTGTGTGTGTGTGTGTGTGTGTGTGTGTGTGTGTGTGTGTGTGTGTGTGTGTGTGTGTGTGTGGACCAGAAGTCCCCGCAACAATAGTAAACAAACAAAAATTTGACCAACTGGGGACATTTTGTTAGTCCCCACAAGGTCAAATGGTATTTCTAGGGGGTTTAGGGTTAAGGTTAGAGTTAGAGTTAGAATTACGTCAAGGGTTAGGGTTAGGAGCGAGGGTTGGTTTTAGGGTTAGGGTTATGAGCTAGGGTTATGTTTAGGGTTAAAGTTAGGTTTTTGGGTTAAGGTTAGGGTTAAGGTTAGCGTAAGAGTACAGGCTAGGGTTGGGGTTAGGGAAAATAAGATTTTGAATTGAACTGAATTGTGTGTCCCCACAAGATTAGATATACAAGACTGTGTGTGCGTGAGTGCGTGTGTCATATTAATGCACTGACACAATGGCCGTGTCCAAAATAAATTGTAGGCATTTTGGGAATTCGAAAATATGTTTTATAGTATGTGAAATTTTGATAAATAAGTATCCTTTAAATGCCAGGATGTCAAACTCATTTGGGCTTTTCATTTAGTATAATTCGCTGCACATTATACAGGTGGAGAGTCGTATTTTCAAATCCACAAGTGTTTGACAGCAGCTGATAATCTGCTAATAGTGACATAAGGAGAGACGCTCTACCAAAATGGACGAATAGCGGGAAACAACGCAATTGCGCATTAGATAACGCATTCTCAGTATGAGTGAGTCTATTATGCTGATATTTGTTGCTTAAATTTTTACACAACAGTATGTTCTAAATAGAATGTAGTATGATTAGTACACACAGTATGCAGTTTTGGTAAGTAGTAGGCAAGACAGATTCAGGACAAGGCCATAGACTTGAGTTCTGTGAGAGACTATGAGAGAAAGAGCAGGAGGGGGTAATGTACGTACCTCTTTCCGGAGTGATCGCAGGTGGCTCTTCAGGTCTCCACGGGTCATCAGCTCCATTATCACCAAGGTGGGCTGGCCCTGAGAGACCACGCCCAGCAGACGCACCTACAACAATTAGAACACAGAACAGATATGGCATCAGAGGAAATGAGTACAAACAATTCTCATTGATGTAGTATTTCTTATGAAGCTTTTGGGCAATAAACATTATCTCTGTGCTATTATTGGGCAAAAAACATTATTTCTAAGTGTTATTAATCGAACTGACTGAAGTGATGTGGAATGTTCTTGCTTTTGAAACTACTCTGGCTCCTCTTAAACTAAAGCTACTGAGGAACTTTGAAGAAAGCAAGAAAAAAAAACTCCTCTTTGCCTCTAAATTATTCAAATTGAGCTTAATAATTAAATGTTTGACTTTTAAACATCCAGACATGCTAAAAGATTGTAACATAGTCTTTCCAAGGGGGAAATCCTTAACACTTCCGTTTAGCTGAATTAATGAGGATTTGGCTGTGATAGAGCTTAGAGGTCTCAGATCACACAGTTACAGCTGGCCTCAGGTTATACTGGAATTAAACTGCATCTCCTTGGGTAGTGTACCCTGGCTTTGACCTCTGACCTCAACAGCCAGCTCGGTGTCTCTGACCCTATGCATCAGGAGGGGTGACTTATAACTCCCAAGCTGATGGATCTCTTTCCTTTGTTTCTAACTTTTAACCTTTGAAATTGAGGCAATACCTTATAATTTAAAAGCGAATGTTTCTGAGCCAATATCCCTGATGTTAACTGGTGTTTTGGACTCTCTCACCACATGGTGACAGTTGAACTCCTTCATGACAGAGGCCTCGTTGAGGAACTCAATCCTCTCCCTCATGCTGGCTGACTCGTTGACTGTCTTGATGGCCACGCGGGTCTCAGGCTCGTCCTTAACCACGCCCTTAGCCAGGCCCTCATACACCATGCCGAAGGAACCCTGGCCCAACTCCTTGTGCATAGTGATCTTCTCCCTGGCCACCTCCCACTCGTCTGGAACATACACTGAACACAAGAGGAGAGGACAGTCAGAGACAGCCATCATCTAAGGAGACATTGACACAATCTCATCATTAAAATGACAGTAGGTCTTTAGAGGGTTCTTACTCTCGGCAGCACTGAAGTACTCAGGGTTGACAGAAGCATAGAGGACACCATTCCCCAGCCTGTCACTGTTCCTGTGGACACAAACACATCTGTGTGAGCCAGGGGAGGCAGATTTGGCAACAGATAAATGGGATTGTTCATTCAGCAGAAAAGCCTACGATCTTATGAACTGACTATGGCAGGAAAATGATCACAATAGCACTATTATATCATTAAACTGATTAATACTGCATTAGTCAAATGTTTTGTTATTTGTTCTAGTGACCACTCAGCTTCTCTTACCTCTTTTTGTTGATAAAGAAGAGTACAGTGATGAGGCTGGCGATGAGAATTATCACGATGATGGGGATGATGATGACCAGATAGAATGCGTTGTCATAGTCCCCTGCAACCAGATGAAAACAGAACAACTATTCAAATCTGACCAGTGAGAAAAGGAAGATGTTCAAATCGAAATAATTTCTGGGCATGAAAATCATCTATATAAAAAGTCATTTGAAGAGGGTAATTTATGTGGAAATGCATGTGTTCTCCATACGTTTGGGTGGGGGCACGTAGAAGGACACTGGCTCAGTCCAGGACCCGTTTCCTGCCAGGGAGGTGGCACGCACACGGGCAGAGTAGTTCCCATAGCCCAGGTTGGTCAGACGAGTTCCTTTGTGAACACGGTAGTGCTGGCGTGACACACACTCGTGTTTCTCAGGCTGGAAGAAAACACACACACAGACAGTGTCAACCTGAGGTTTGAGGCCCTGCAGAGCTCCCATAGGCCTCAGGCGTCCTGGTCCATGCAGACTCACCTCAGTGCCCTGGCGGAACTTGATCTCATACATCAGGATGAGGCCATTGGGGTTGACAGGCTCCGGCCACCTCAGCAGCACCGAGCCCTCCACCTTCTCATCCCGCTCCTGGATCACGCTGCCTGGCATGTCATCCGCTTTGTCTGATGGACAGAGACAGACACTGGATATCAGATGGCTTCCTACTCATTAGCCATGTCCAAAAAGGCATAGTGAGTCTAGAACAATAATCTATGCAGATGGCTGCTGTTGTTGAAGCCTTTTTCTAGCGACTGTGTGTAACTGCCTCACCTGCAGGTTTCGTCCTGGAGAAGACGAAGGCTCCAGCGCTGCAGCGACGGACCTCCTGGTTGCATGCATGGATGTCGATGCGGTACACAGTGAAGGGCTGCAGGTTGGGGATCTCGATAAACTCTGTCTTGCTCCGGTCCTCCATGAAGGGGAACTCCCTCTCAGGGGGCTCTCCTTCTGTCCTATTACCCTCCAGGCCTGTGGTGTTGCCACCCCGTGCCAGGGTGCTGTTAGCCACCCCAAATAGATCCCTCCGTCGCCGGTCTGGGGGTCTGAGGGACAAAGGGGGTCCAAAGAAATGTGAGAGAGACCCACTGACTGACTGCAGCACAAAAGGCACAAACGTGGCAAAGAAAGACAAAGGATAAAAGACAGAGGTTGAGGAGGAGGAGGAGGAGGAGAGCAGATGTGTGGGCTTTCAGCTTCTCTGGAAGGGAGCAGAGGCACAGTTAAAGAGGAGAAAGGGGAATACGAAGTCAGCCAGCCATACAGTAATATACTCTGGAACACCGGTTACAGACAGCACACTAGGACTGGGAATTGCCAGGGACCTCACGATATGATATTATCACGATACTTAGGTTCCGATACGATTGTATTGCAATTCTCACAATTCCCAGGATTCTATATGTATTGTGATTCGATACTGTGATTATATTGCGGTTCGATGTTCCAAACATATTGCTCACCATGTCTGTTGCAGAGGGACCAGAAAGAGCCATGAGCAAACACGTGTTTATCAGTCATGGAAATAAAAGTGCTGTAAACACATTGGCTCACCATTTATATACTGAACAAAAATATAAATGCAACATGTAAAGTGTTGCATTTATAAAAGGGTCCCATGTCCCATAAAGGGTCCCATGTTTCATGAGCTGAAATAAAAGATCCCAGACATTTTCCATACACACAAAAAGCTTATTTATCTCAAATTTTGGGCAGAATTCTTTGTATATCCCTGTTAGTGATCATTTACCCTTTGCCAAGATAATCTATCCAGCTGGCAGGTGTGGCATATCAAGAAGCTGATTAAACAGCATGATCATTACACAGGTGCACCTTGTGCTGGGGACAATAAAAGGCCACTCTAAAATGTACAGTTTTTTCACACAACACAAGGCCACAGTTGTCTCAAGTTTTGAGGGAGCATGCAATTGGCATGCTGACTGCAGGAATGTCCACCAGAGCTGTTGCCAGATAATTTAATGTTAATTTCTCTACCATAAGCCGCCTCCAATGCCACCTTAGAGAACTTGACAGTACGTCCAAGCTGCCTCACAACCGCAGACCACGTGTAACCACGGCAGCCCAGGACCTCCACATCTGACTTCTTCACCTGCGAGATCGTCTGAGACCAGCCACCTGGACGGCTGATGTAATTCTGTCTGTAATAAAGCCCTTTTGTGGGGAAAAATGTATTCTGATTGGCTGGGCCTGGCTCCCCAGTAGGTGGGCCTGGCTCCCAAGTGGGTGGGCCTATGGCCTCCAAGGTCCACCCATGGCTGTGCCCCTGCGCAGTTGTGAAATCCATAGATTAGGGCCTAATTTATTTATTTCAATTGACTGATTTCCTTATATGAACTGTAACTCAGTAAATTGTTGTTTAAATTGTTGCATGTTGCATTTATATTTTTGTTCAGTATAAAAAGAAAATGGGAAAAAAAGCTAGAGAAGGAGAAATACCTGAGTTTTGGCGCAAGTACAGACAATATTTTTTGAGAATCAATACAATAGTCACAGAATCTATATAATATCATCAAAAACAATAGTGCGATACTCTACTGTATCTAATTCTTCCCCCATCACTACATCACACAATATTGTACATACAGTATACTGTAGCCTACATACACCGCCCACATGACGTCATCGACACCGAGTCACACTGAGCAAAAACATCCCCTTCAACCTCACTGGACAGGGTGGGGTACTCTACAAGAATCCAGAATGGGAATAAGAAGTAGTCATAAGTACATATCATGTAGTAAAATGACAGTTTCCAGTGGGATACAACACAACTGAGAGTAGAGTACAGTATGTTGAAGTGGCCTGGTGTTATTTGTTGTTGCAGTGTGTCTGTCCAGCTGCAGTGGTCTGCTCCCTGCGGAGCTGTGTGGTGTGATGAGGTCAGAGGGATGGGAGAGAGGTGCAGAGAGAGCACACATCCACACACTGTCAGCTGCCTGCCTGTCCATACAGACCCCTACTGACTGTGTTATCCTACATGTCCTCATCCACAGGACAAATTCACTGCTCAGGGAAAAGTCATGGGAGAATAATAACCACCTGTTTGATGCATAGTGGTAGTTTTCATATGATAAAGAATGGGTAAATAAAGCAATAAACACAAAATCAAAATGGTAAATTTCACCCAAAAGAGCAAACAGGAGAGCCTGCAACAGGACTGCAGCCCTCTTTCATGGAGCGATGGAGATGGATGTAAACACAATCATGAGGATGATGAGGAGGATGATGGTGTGATGATGGAGAGCCGGCCGGCTGCAGGTGGACCCTGGCTGGAGCCACTGACAACATGTAGGCAGCGGCAGCAGCAGCTCACCAGATGCTACGAGGCGAGGCCACTGGGACTCCTCAACACACGGGGGACGCTGTGCCGGTACCGAGAGGAGCAGACCTTACCTAGAGTCACATTTTAGGAGACGCGGAATGACTGGCTCTCTCTGAGTCTCTGAAAGAATTCAACAGTCAGCCCACAGTGCAGTTAAATGGGCTAAGGAGAATACAGGACTGTCTGACAGTAGTGGGATGTGCTGTATATGTTGAACCAAATGACAGTGAATCCAGAATATATTTAGATTCATGCGGTATTTGCAGTACACTTGGAAAAGATAAAGTCAATATGTAATGTTGGTTAATCTTTACTTAGCTGAGTCTTTAAGGAGAGGTAAATTAGTGAATGACTGATGAGTTTATCTGAAATGACTGACCTCCTAAGAATTCCTTTCTAACTTCACCTAACAGTACCGGCCAGCAGGGTTTACACAAGAATCCAAGAGAATGTTGTTTCTGCTTTATTTTACATTCCAGCATCTAGACCTTTAGAAACTGTAGAAAGCCCATGCCAATGTCCTCTCAGAACTATTCCTTGCGAGTATGACAATATTATGAGCGGGTGACAAAAGACCTTGAGACTGACCGGGCACCCACGGGAAAATAGTATTTACTGTGAGTGGAAAAACACAGCTGACAGACAAATCTGTGGGAAGAAAACAGTAGCCATCGCACACCACTGTCAACATTCCATTCTGACCCTTTTAACTGCTCCAGCAAAGTCCACGGTCCAGCTCTCTCCAAAAGTATTAGTTACTATTAACAATACACACAACAGCACTAAGGACTGGCATAGCTTTAATGGACATCTTGTATAAAAGACAAGTGCTTGGAAGACAGCACAAGACGCCTGCCATTGAAGACTGGGTCACCCCCGAGATGAATGAGAGGGGTGATGGGTAGACCCCCCCGTGTGCCAGTGTGCCCAGGAGAGGGGACAGACAGCAGGAATGCCAGAGAGCTGCCAGGGCCAGGCAGAGCAGAGCAAGGGCAGACCTGTCCTCAGATGAACTCCAGACAGAGGACTGAAGCTGAAGCGTGACCATCTAACCAGGTGCTGACTACAGCTGGTGTCCTCCCTCCCCAGCTCCACTCCTACTTTCTCACCTTTTCTGCTGTGCGAGGGATCCTGAGTGGGACATGACTGCACACTCTGTCTGGAGCCAGAACAGCGTGATTTAACGCTACTCTTTTACCACAGCAGCTGAACACAGCAGTCTCTCATGTCAGTGAAAAGTGAGGTCAGAGAAAGGGGACCCGAGACTTTTTTACTTCATGCTCATATACAGTATCAAAGCTAGTGGTGTCTGAAGGATACACAGAGAGATAACCAGAGGCTAAGGGCAGTGCCAACAACAGGACAAAACACACAGAAACCTTTACTGTACTTCCTTCTACATGAGGTCATGTTTGCAACAGCCCAATCAGCTGATGTCCAGTCAGTGAATCTAATCGGTCATCACCCATCCCTGTCCCCTGACTATTCTCCTCTACTACTCGAGCCAGTCAGTCTATCCCACTGAATGGTGTTCACTGGTCTGGCCAGCTCTAAGGGGATCTTCCCTTCCCTTCTCTCCTCTCATTTATTTGAATTCCAGATGGCTTCGCTGTACATTTCCTGGCAGCCGGTCACTCCGAACTGCGCCGCGGACAAAGAGAGCGTGTGAGTGGAGGAGGAGGGAGAGCAGCGAGGAGGGCGACAGAATGGAAAACATTTCCTCTTCCCTCTGTTTCTGTTTCCCCCTCCCTTCGCTCCCTCGCCCCTTCTCTGTAAATCTTGAACTTTTCAAAAAACTCACACTAATTCAGAGGCACTTCCCTCGAGTGTTTTGAGATAATGCTGTGTCTGTTGTGGTGGAGGGCCTGTGCATACACAATAATAGCCTTTAGCGGGAGGCAGGCAGGCAGGCCAGAGACCTGGTACTCCTCGGTTTCCTAGACAGCTATACTATAACAAATCAACACAGTCAAATGCAGGGAAGAGAGAGAATGAAAACAATTAGTAACAATAGTGGTCTTGTTTTATTGTTTATTTTCTGAGTTGGACATATTGTTTTAATACTGTGAAAGATCGCATCACAGAGAAGGAAAGGGCATCATAACACTACATGAATGCATGAGCTTGGCCCAGCAGGTGATTAAGGGCAATCTGTACCAAGCAGGCTGGAGTCAGGACTAGGTCTGTGGCGGTCACGAAATTTCATCAGCCGATGATTCTCAAGCAAATAACTGTCGGTCTCACTGTAATTGACCGTTAATGAACATAAACACGTTTAGCATCTCCTGGCTTCCACACACAGCCTACAGCCACTGATGCAGACCTTTGGAACATCTACATTTTAAAAAGTCCAATAAATCCATGTAATATAGCCTACACCTTAACAATAAATCCATGTAATATAGCCTAGACCTTAACAATAAATCCATGTAATATAGCCTACACCTTAACAATAAATCCATGTAATATAGCCTAGACCTTAACAATAAATCCATGTAATATAGCCTAGACCTTAACAATAAATCCATGTAATATAGCCTAGACCTTAACAATAAATCCATGTAATATAGCCTAGACCTTAACAATAAATCCATTTATCATTTTAGACAGGTCTAAAGAAACATTATATGAATAAAATGTAGTCTATTTCAGAAGAACAGAATAGTTGTCCTTCTGTTAAGTCCTGATGTGACTATGCCATATGGCTGTGGGTGTCACGTCCTGGCCAGCAGATGGAGCTGGTGTAGTAGTTTGGGGGTCAGGACGTGGCAGTCTGGTGTGTGTCTTGTGACTCCTGATCAGGAACAGCTGGGAATCGTTGTTCCTGATTGGGAGTCACATATGTAGGAGTTGTTTGTCACTGGGGTTTATGGGTAATTATTTCTTGTTTAGTGTGTTTGCGCCTGACAGGACTGTTGGCTGTCAGTTTCCTTGTTTTGTTTGTTATAGTGTTCTTTCTAATTAAATTGAAAGATGAATACTAACTCCGCTGCATTTTGGTCCATTCCTGAAGACAGCCGTTACAGTGGGCTACACTAGTTCATTTAGCAGACAAGATTTGCTTAGAATTCCATGGCATTATTTTATATTATTTTATAGTATGAAGAATACAATTGAACAAAGCTGAATAAAATAGAAAGGATATTTTCTCCAAATGATTTGAGGGAGTGCGCACACGCGACTATTCTGTGTTGAGCTGTTAACATAGAAATAGGTACTCCTATATGCTTCATTTATTAATGTAACTTTAGTTGTTCTACAAACGTTGTGCTATATGTTCTGATTTTTAATACATTCTAAGGCTGCATGATGAGACTCTAATGATGATTTGAAAAAAGTCGCTTGAAAGGTATGAGCTCTGCTTAGTTTTTTGCGCAGGCTGTACACACTTCGTCAGTCTCTCATTCACAATTTGAGAAGCACTCGATAATGCCTCGAATTTCCAGGCGGAATCACCCTTGTGTGGCCATAATGCACCCTAAAAAAAAATCCATGACTTTTGCAGCCCTTCTCCCTAAATGCTGCCTGCTCCAAAACACCTCTCATCTCACTCACATGGTTCTCCATCACGTGATCAGGTCTTTCTCACAGGCTACAAGTGAAGACCGACACATCGGGGACGCAACTGCGCATATCCTTATCCAATTCCGAGGTGCATATTAAAGATATTGGAAGAACTGTCCACATTTACTTTTCGTCAGCCAACATGAGTAGGCCTAACGAAGAGCAAAAGCACTAGCCTACAGTATGTCAATCTACTAACCCCATAGTACAAAAGTCGACCTATTCTATTCTGTGCGAGAAATAAATATTCCAAACATAGTCTGGGACACGTGTGGGATGCAATGGATCCTTAAAATGTTGATAAATTATTAGGCCATTTCGTCACATTATGCACAGCTGTCACGTCCTGACCAGCAGATGGAGCTGTTGTTGTAGTTTTGGGGTCAGGACGTGGCAGTCTTGTGTGTGTGATTGTTCTGTGTTGGTCTTGTGACTCCTGATCAGGAACAGCTGGGGATCGTTGTTCCTGATTGGGAGTCATATATGTAGGAGTATGTTTGTCACTTGGTTTTGTGGGTAGTTGTTTTTGCACTGCGTGTTGTGTGCCTGCAAAACTGTTCCTGTCTTAGATATTGTTTGAATTTGTTAAGTGGATGCTCTACTCCTTTATTTTAATTAAAGATGAGTATTCACATACCTGCTGCGCCTTGGTCCATTTTTACAGAAGACAGCCGTTACAGAACTACCCACCACCAAAGGACCAAGCAGCGGAGAAGAGGACAGAGGCAAGTGAGGGAGGAATGTTGGAGGCAGCCCCAAGAATTTTTTAGGGGGGGGCACAAGGGCTATTTGGCGGGGCGAGATTACAGCCCCAGGCCAGCTCCCCGTACCCTTGTAGGGCAGACTGGACAGGTCCCGTGCTTTGGGGTTGGGGCTGTGGTGAGGCCTGGGATTTTCAGGCCGGTAGGCAAGGTACCAGCGCCCCGCATGTGCCAGGGCGAAGTAAGCATCGAGCCGGAAGGGGTGATGCCAACCCTGCGCTCAAGACCGCCAGTGCGCCCTTTCGGTCCGGTGTTTCCCGCCAGACGCACTAGCATGGAGGTGCGTGTCTCCGGGCTGGCACGTCCTATACCAGCCCCACGCATCAGGAGTCTAGTGTGTCAACCCAGCCTCGCCAGTCAACAGTCACCAGAGCTGCCCGCCAGTCAACAGTCGTCAGAGCTGCCCGCCAGTCAACAGTCGTCAGAGCTGCCCGCCAGTCAACAGTCGTCAGAGCTGCCCGCCAGTCAACAGTCGTCAGAGCTGCCCGCCAGTCAACAGTCGTCAGAGCTGCCCGCCAGTCAACAGTCGTCAGAGCTGCCCGCCAGTCAACAGTCGCCAGAGAGGTCAGACTGCCCTGAACTGCCGGAGTGGCCGGACTGCCCTGAACTGCCGGAGTGGCCGGACTGCCCTGAACTGCCGGAGTGGCCGGACTGCCCTGAACTGCCGGAGTGGCCGGACTGCCCTGAACTGCCGGAGTGGCCGGACTGCCCTGAACTGCCGGAGTGGCCGGACTGCCCTGTTCTGCCGGAGTGGCCGGACTGCCCTGTTCTGCCTGAGTGGCCGGACTGCCCTGTTCTGCCAGAGTGGCCGGACTGCCCTGTTCTGCCAGAGTGGCCGGACTGCCCTGTTCTGCCAGAGTGGCCGGACTGCCCTGTTCTGCCAGAGTGGCCGGACTGCCCTGTTCTGCCAGAGTGGCCGGACTGCCCTGTTCTGCCAGAGTGGCCGGACTGCCCTGTTCTGCCAGAGTGGCCGGACTGCCCTGTTCTGCCAGAGTGGCCGGACTGCCCTGTTCTGCCAGAGTGGCCGGACTGCCCTGTTCTGCCAGAGTGGCCGGACTGCCCTGTTCTGCCAGAGTGGCCGGACTGCCCTGTTCTGCCAGAGTGGCCGGACTGCCCTGTTCTGCCAGAGTGGCCGGACTGCCCTGTTCTGCCAGAGTGGCCGGACTGCCCGGTTCTGCCCAGCCCGAGTGGCCCGCATGCCTTCCGGCCCAGCCCGAGTGGCCCGCATGCCTTCCGGCCCGGCCCGAGGGGCCCTCCTGCTCTCCGGCCCGGCCCGAGGGGCCCTCCTGTCCTCCGGCCCGGCTCGAGGGGTCCGTCTGCCTGGCGCAGCTATCGGCTCCACCGAAGTGGGCGACGCCGAGGGTGGAGCAGGGTCCACGTCCTGCACCGGAGCCACCTCCAGGATAGGTGGGTTGGGGAGGGAGGGTGTAGCACAGTGCCGTCGTTGACGGCAGCCACCCTCCCTTCCCTCCCTTATTGTTTAGGGGTTATTGTTTATGGGTTTTGTTGGGGATTTTGTTTGTTGGTGTTTTTTCGTTGTTAGGTGCATTCCGGGGTCTGCACCTTGAGGGGGGGGTACTGTCACGTCCTGACCAGCAGATGGAGCTGTTGTTGTAGTTTTGGGGTCAGGACGTGGCAGTCTTGTGTGTGTGATTGTTCTGTGTTGGTCTTGTGACTCCTGATCAGGAACAGCTGGGGATCGTTGTTCCTGATTGGGAGTCATGTATGTTTGTCACTTGGTTTTGTGGGTAGTTGTTTTTGCACTGCGTGTTGTGTGCCTGCAAAACTGTTCCTGTCTTAGATATTGTTTGAATTTGTTAAGTGGATGCTCTACTCCTTTATTTTAATTAAAGATGAGTATTCACATACCTGCTGCGCCTTGGTCCATTTTTACAGAAGACAGCCGTTACAACAGCAATGCGCACATGGTAGTAGGCTATAAGCTCGAATGTTCCATTAGCAGAAAACATCATTATCAAAAGTGCATGCATGTAATGCTTTTATTATAAAGGTGCATTTTTATGGTGAAAATTAGCTTCCCCAAACTTGAAACTCAGGCGCTGCTTATATATGCCAGTCAGGCTCTAGACCCCTTGTAAAGCAGATTAATGTGCTACATATTAAGAAGTTATTTGGCCACTTTAGTTGTGATGCAAACCTTATCAAAACATATTGGCCTATGGGCTAGGCTACATAAGATGTATAACTATGATTAGAAAAATTCACAAAAAAAGGCATTGTTTCTTGCCTTAAGCTGGGCATCATTCACAAGTATTAATATATAATTCACAAGTGATAGGCTAATATTGTCACCCATCAGACTATTCTTGTTTTAATCTTGTCTTTACATATACTAAATAATATATGTGAAATATGTTTTGATTTAGAATTGACCATTATCATGCACCTGTCTCAAAACGGGGGCAGGGTGAAAAATGCATGCAATCTCTGCACTTAAATAACAAATGGAGGACACTTTTCCTGTGGTTTATTTTCATGCCAGCCAGGTAGGCTATACTCCTGTTGTAAAGATAAGCAATGTGTTTAACATTTTCTTAATATTAGGAAGGTTGAGAAATAAATATAGTAGGTCTAGCCCAGGGCTGCCCAACACTCTTCCTGAAGATCTACCGCCCTGTGGGTTTTCAGTTCAACCCTAATTTAACACACCTGATTCTACTAATTAGCTGCTCAACAAGACCTTAACTAGCTGAATCAGATACGCTAAATTAGGTTTGGACTGAAAACCTACAGGACAGTAGATCTCCAGGAAGAGGGTTGGGCAGCCCTGGACTAGCCTATAGAAAGCTGATGGGATCCTCCTCTTTTTAATAGAGGCCACCATCTCTCACGCAATTACATAACCTATAGACATGTTGCGCAAAATGAGCTCATGAGCTCTTATGAAGTGTTTTATTAGATTTTCGATTACATTTGCATTGATGTCAGAGTGACTAGAGGGACAATAGAGTGTTTTTTAATGGCGCTGAAGAGGATAACTCCTGCCTGTTATATCCTGTCCGGGGGTATCATTGGATGGGGCCACAGTGTCTTCTGATCCCTCCTGTCTCAGCCTCCAGTATTTATGCTGCAGTAGTTTATGTGTCGGGGGGCTAGGGTCAGTCTGTTACATCTGGAGTATTTCTCTTGTCTTATCCGGTGTCCTGTGTGAATTTAAATATGCTCTCTCTAATTCTCTCTTTCTGTCTTTCTCTCGGAGGACCTGAGCCCTAGGACCATGCCTCAGGACTACCTGGTATGATGACTCCTTGCTGTCCCCAGTCCACCTGGCCGTGCTGCTGCTCCAGTTTCAACTGTTCTGCCTGCGGCTATGGAACCCTGACCTGTTCACCGGACGTGCTTGTTGCACCCTCGACATCTACTATGATTATTATTATTTGACCATGCTGGTCATTTATGAACATTTTAACATTTTAACATCTTGACCATGTTCTGTTATAATATCCACCCTGCACAGCCAGAAGAGGACTGGCCACCCCTCATAGCCTGGTTCCTCTCTAGGTTTCTTCCTAGGTTTTTGGCCTTTCTAGGGAGTTTTTCCTAGGGAGTTTTTCCTAGCCACCGTGCTTCTTTCACATGCTTTGCTTGCTGTTTGGGGTTTTAGGCTGGGTTTCTGTACAGCACTTTGAGATATCAGCTGATGTACGAAGGGCTATATAAAAATAAATTTGATTTGATTTTGATTTGATAACGGACATCTTACATGCTCCTAACCAATTGTGCTATTTTATTTATTTTTTGCTTTGTTTGTAACTTATTTTTTTTACTTATTTTGTACATAATGTTGCTGCTATCGTCTCTTATGACCGAAAATAACTTCTGGACATCAGAACAGCGATTACTCACCACGAACTGGAAGAAGCTTTTCCTTTAACGAGTCCGACGAGAATGATATACTGCTCTCCCGGGAACAGGCCCAAATCCCCATCATTTGCGTGAAGAAAAGACGGAGGAAAAGAGGACGCAGACTGGGCTGCCTTCTGAGAATTCGTAGGCGAGCAAGCGAGTAAACTCCCACTGCAATCCATTCTACTTGCTAACATGCAATCATTGGAAAATAAAATGTATGACCTACGATTACAATTATCCTACCAATGGGACATTAAGAACTGTAATATCTTATGTTTCACAGAGTCGTGGCTGAACGACGACATGGATAATATAGAGCTGGTGGGATTTTCCATGCATCGGCAGGACAGAGAAACTACGTCTGGTAAGACGAGGGGTGGGGGTGGGTGTCTTTGTCAATAACAGCTCGTGCGTGATGTCTAATATTAAAGAAGTCTCATGGTATTGCTTGCCTGAGGTAGAGTACCTTATGATAAGCTGTAGACCACATTATCTACCAAGAGAGCTCTATATTATTCATAGCCATCTATTTACCACCACAAACCGATGCTGGCACTAAGACCGCACTCAACCAACTCTATAAGGCCATAAGCAAACAAGAAAATGCTAACCCAGAAGCGGCGCTCCTAGTGGCCGGGGACTTTAATGCAGGGAAACTTCAATCAGTTTCACCAAATTTTTACCAGCATGTCACATGTGCAACCAGAGGGAAAAAAAACTCTAGACCACCTTTACTCCACACACAGCGATGCATACAAAGCTCTCCCCCGCCCTCCATTTGGCAAATCTCACCATAATTCTATCCTCCTGATTGCTGCTTACAAGCAAAAACTAAAGCAGGAAGTACCAGTGACTCGCTCAATATGGAAGTGGTCAGATGACGTGGATGCTACACTACAGGACTGTTTTTCTAGCACAGACTGGAATATGTTCCGGGATTCATCCAATAGCATTGAGGAGTATACCACCTCAGTCAGTTATCGGCTTCATCAATAAGTGCATCGATGATGTCGTCCCCACAGTGACCGTACGTACAAATTCCAACCAGAAGCCATGGATTACAGGCAACATCCGCATCGAGCTAAAGGCTAGAGCTGCCGCTTTCAAGGAGCGGGACACTAATCCAGACGCTTATAAGAAATCCCGCTATGCCCTCAGACGAACTATCAAACAAGCAAAGCGTCAATACAGGATTACAATTAAATCCTACTACACCGGCTCTGACGCTCGCGGATGTGGCAGGGCTTGAAAACTATTATGGACTACAAAGGGAAAGCAATTCGCAAGCTGCCCAGTGACACGAGCCTACCAGATGAGCTAAATGCCTTTTATGTTCGCTTCGAGACAAGCAACACTGAAGCATGCACGAGAGCACCAGCTGTTCTGGATGACTGTGTGATAATGCTCTCAGTAGCCGATGTGAACAAGACCTTTAAACAGGTCAACATTCACAAAGCCGCGGGGCCAAATGGATTACCAGGACATCTACTCAAAGCATGCGCGGACCAACCCGG
Source organism: Salmo salar (assembly GCF_965601325.2). Taxonomy (NCBI): domain Eukaryota; kingdom Metazoa; phylum Chordata; class Actinopteri; order Salmoniformes; family Salmonidae; genus Salmo; species Salmo salar. The sequence continues at coordinate 90,897,446 of NC_138300.1, read as the reverse complement.
CAAGTGTCTTCACTAACATTTTCAACCCCTCCCTGACTGATCTGTAATACCTACATATTTCAAGCAGACCACCATAGTCCCTGTGCCCAAGGAAGTGAAGGTAACCTGCCTAAATGATTACCGCCCCATAGCACTCACGTCGGTAGCCATGAAGTGCTTTGAAAGGCTGGTCATGGCTTATATCAACAGCATCCTCCCGGATACCCTAGACCCACTCCAATTCGTATACCGCCCCAACAGATCCACAGATGATGCAATCTCAATCACACTCCACACTGCCCTTGCCCACCTGGACAAAAGGAACACCTATATGGCAATGCTGTTCATTGACTACAAATCAGCGTTCAAGACCATAGTGCCCACGAAGCTCATCACTAAGCTAAGGACCCTGGGACTAAACACCACCCTCTGCAACTGGATCCTGGACTTGATGACGGGCCGCCCCCAGGTGGTAAGAGTAGGCAACAAAGCATCTGCCTCGCTGATCCTCAACACTCAGGCCCCTCAGGGGTGTGTACTTAGTCCCCTCCTGTACTCCCTGTTCACCCACGACTGCGTGACCAAACACAACTCCAACACCATCATTAAGTTTGCTGATGACACAACAGTGGTAGGCCTGATCACTGACAACGATGAGACAGCCTATAGGGAGGAGGTCAGAGAACTGGCAGTGTGGTGCCAGGGCAACAACTTCTCCCTTAATGTGAGCAAGACAAAGGAGCTGATCGTGGACTACAGGAAAAGGTGGGTCGAACAGGCCCCCATTAACATCAACGGGGCTGTAGTGGAGCGGGTCGCAAGTTTCAAGTTCCTTGGTGTCAACATCACCAATGAACTATCATGGTCCAAACACACCAAGACAGTTGTGAAGAGGAGACTGAAAAGATTTGGCATGGGTCCCCAGATCCTCAAAAAGTTCTACAGCTGCACCATCGAGAGCATCCTGATGAGTTGCATTACCGCCTGGTATGGCAACTGCTCGGAATCTGACCGTAAGGTGCTACAGAGAGTAGTGCGTACGGCCCAGTACATCACTGGGGTCAAGCTTCCTGCAATCCAAAACCTATACAATAGGCGGTGTCAGAGGTAAACCCATAAAATTTTCAGAGACTCCAGTCACCCAAGTAATAGACTGTTTGCTCTGCTACCGCACGGCAAGCGGTACCAGAGCCCCAAAACTAGGACCAAAAGGCTCATCAACAGCTTCAATCCCCAAGCCATAAGACTGCTGAACAATTAATCAAATGGCCACCGGACTATTACATTGACCCCCCCCCCCCCCCCCCCCCATTTGTTTTGTACACTGCTGCTACTCGCTGTCTATTATCTATGCATAGTCACTTCACCCCTACCTTCATGTACAAATGACCTCAACCAACCTGTACCCCCGCACACTGACTCGGTACCGGTACCCCCTGTATATAGACTCGTTATTGTTATGCTATTGTGTTACTTTTTATTATTTTGTATTTTTTACTTTAGTTTATTTGGTAAATATTTTCTTAACTCTTCTTTAACTGCACTGTTGGTTAAGGGCTTGTAGGTAAGCATTTCATGGTAAGGTCTATACTTGTTGTATTCGGCACGTGTGACAAATAAAGTTCGATTTGATTTGAGTACCAGGCAGTTGATAAGTTTGGTAGGCTACTAATGACCATCAGCAGCATCAGAGCTTGGAGAAGCCTAATTACTGTGACTAAACGGTCACATGCCTTCATGACTCGTGACCTCCGGTGTGGCGGTAATACGGTCACCGCAACAGCCCTAGTCAGGACAAAGTATAAGCACTGGGATTTATCAAGCACCAGAGGCTTCACTCTGGGAGTTAACTAGGGGACTACAATTTGTTTTCCATTCCATTTGTTTTGAGATGAACTGGTACTAATTCAGTGAATACTCAAAACTGTACCCTGAATACACAAACACAGTACTGCTCATGCACTCATTTACCTCAGACACACACAGTCTGATCTGCCATCTGGTATGGGGAAACAAGTGGCCTGAGTTTACCCTGAAAAAGGCTCAATTTCAAAACGCAATCAGTCTCTCAGTGTGAGTGAGTACATCTGTGTGTCTGTGTGTGTATGACAAAGAGTGAGTGTGTGTGTGGGAATGGGTTGGAGTCTTTAAACTGTAAAGCATCCGTAGCCACGAGCAAGGTAAAATGATAACACAACACAGATGTCAGTCCCCATTCTGGCAAACAAAAGGCTAACGGGCTTATAGTGTGCAGCCAGCCCAGCGAGCAGAGCGCAGGCCCTTCAGACTCATTAATCAGATCCCTCTCCCCGGGTTTGTTTGTGCTGCCTAAATTACAGCCTGCTAGGCCTTAATATCCTGCCGCCGCTGTCGTCATGGTGATGGAATCCACAAGTGCCGTAAGCAGGCCTTTGATCCCTGCACCCGTGTCTCTCTCTCTCTCTGTCAGGGTCCTCTGACACAGTTCCAGCCCTACTCCCTCCCTACTACTCCCCTCTGCTCCCCTCCCTCCCTCCCTCCCTCCCTCCCTCCCTCCCTCCCTCCCTCCCTCCCTCCCTCCCTCCCTCCCTCCCTCTAAACCCTGATGATGTTTAGATCCTGTCAGTCCCAGTCCCAGGGCTGGGTAATTACAACACCACTGTGTCCTGACCCTGGATCTCTCTCTGGGCTATTAAAGAAAACAGGACCCAGATTGTGAGCTCAGCTCTTTGATAATCATCTACAAAGCCTCAGAAGGGTTTGGTCCAAAAGCTGTTAACAATGGGGAAGTTTTTAGGTAGAGTTTTACTATCTTACTGTTGTGTGATCTCTCTCCATAGAGGGAGGCTGCCTGCTGTCTGGCACCTACCTGGGGGTGAAGATGGAGTTGTGCAGGAAGTTCTCAAAGACTTTGCGGTAGGAGGCGTCGTCTATCTCTGCCTTCAGGTCCTCCTTGGTCTTGGGGCAGGGGCAGCAAGGGCCCTTATCCCCCCCAGAAAGGTCAGACTTGGTGGGCTTGGTGTCCTCCTCCATGTCTGCCAACCCCGTGGCTGATATCCTGATGGGGATCTTCAGCTCTGTTGTACAGTGGGAGGGGAACGGGACCCGTTAGTGAATTACATTCCCCAAAGAAAGCACAAACAGAAGGGGAATAAGGTACACCACCTTATTCCCCTTCTGTTTGTGCTTTCTTTGTACAGGGGATCTGAATACAAGGTTAGAACAGATACAGTACTTGTATTGGAGAATCAGTGCAAAAATCTATTCTATCGATTCCATAATGTACACAGATAAAAATACGGGTTGGTTAAGAAGAGGGGTTGGAATGCTGACCTTTGGAGCAGTAGTTGTGTTGGTACAGCTCCCTGTCTTCAGCTTGCTGCTGCCAGCGGACCAGGTAAAAAGTGAGATTGCCGTTAGGGTTGAGGGGAGGGGACCATTTCACCACCAGCTTTGAGGACGAGTTGGCATACGCACGGGCATCCATTGGCATAGACGGCTCTGTGACAAAAACACACAAATGTTGAAATGTTGTGATGGTGTTTACTATACAGTTTAAAATGTGTCGTTTTCATGAAGTGTTAAATAAGGGGGATACATTTGATGAAGTTCTGATAAGAAGTCTTTCAGTTTATCTTAGTTGGGTGAAAACTTATCCATGGCTGAGGTGACCTGCTGCTGTTTACAGAAGCTGTACTGTAGCCTAGTACTGTCTTACCTGAGGGTCTGGTACGTATGTAGACCACATCACTCTTGGCTCCCGGGATGTGTTTGTCCTCCACGACAAGGGTGATGGCCTTGACAAAGATGGCGTACTGGGTCCAGGGCTTCAGTGGGGACAGCAGCACACCAGGGTCTATCTCTTTGTCCTGAGGCAGGTCCACGTCAACCATGTTCCAACTGTTGGAGCCACACCCATCCTGGCCATCAAACTCTGTGATGTTCTGGTGCGGTCTGGAATGCATGAAAAACACCACCTTCGGTAAATGTGAAGTATAAAGGCTATATAGTAAAATAGTGTAATATCTGTGTGTGCTATATGCGAGCACTCACGCCTCCTTGTAGTAGACAATGAAGCTGATGAGGTCTCTGTAGTCTGGTGGTCTGTAGCGCTCCCAGGTCAGCTTGATCCGGTTACTCACCGTGCTGTTGGACTTGAACTTCAGGATGTGGCTCTCACCTATAAACACAAACCACATCTTAGATATCCCCCTTACAGGAAACTCAATAGTGATATGATAAAATACTACATTGTATTAATTCAAGTACTGAATGAGCATAGAAAGTTAAAGTTATCCCACTCCATATGTCCAGTGGTGTACTCACAGCTGGCTCTGTCCCCATTGTTGCGGAAATCGTCCTCCTCAAACTTCTCAGTGATGTCCGTCTTCTCCCACATCTTGTGTATCTCAGACATGCAGAGTTTGGGGTTGAAGCGGAAGGACAACCTCCCAGCCCTGATGGTCAGGTTGTGTTGGGTCCAGTCCCACAGGTACTGCAGGCGCTGGTTGTCGATGGCAGAGAAAGCATACATCCTGATAAGGAGACAACAGACAGGTGTTAACTTCCTCATACACCTAGTAGCTGTGCTGTGGGCATAAATAGGGCCAAACCACTTTTCAATCCATTGATTTACTTTAAACACACAATAGAGCACTGAGGATAAAGTTGTCAAAATGTTGTGGAGTGGTAGGCTTAGTTTTCCATCTGGTGGATGTGTAAAGGGAAGTAGATCGGGTGTCATTGTGTGGTTGTGTCTGTCTAACACTGAGCCGTACAGACAGAGAGGGCCAGAGATGAAACAGAGCGACTCAGAGCCTCTCAGCTCCATGGAACACCTCGGAAACACTCCTCCTGCTGTAACTCTAGCCTGGGAGGGATGACAACAAGAGGCCTGAGAGGCTTTCCCACCACCCTCCTGGTCATCTCCAGAAACACACTCCCTATCTCTATCTCACCAGCCCTCTGACAAGGGCTGGTGATGTCATGCTACAGCCAGAATAGGCTGGGAGACCTGAGAGTTTCTGTTCAGATAGATAGCTCATCTACCTTCTCATTACATCACAAGGAGAGGTGCCATGTTGTCTTATGGTGGTTTTGTGTGAATTCCTCACTGAAAATGTTATGGCTGGAACCTTACTTACCCTAGCCACATATAAAAATCATTCACAAGGCTTTCAAAACCGTGTGGGATACATCTAACATGAGATAAAGGCTGACACTTCCCCTAGTCCCCAGACACGGCTCGGACTCAGACAGTGGCCTGCCGTACCCTTCCATGAGCTCCTCCCCGTTAATGTAGCGCAGGCTCTTGAGGAAGGAGAGCGAGCCTAGCGTGTGGGAGTGGCGGATCCTCACATAGCCTGTCACTGTCTGGATCAGCCCCATGAAGCTCTCCAGCTCTGAGGCGATGTTATCTGGAGAGAGGAGAAGGGAAAGTTAGCAAACACATACTCAGACACAACAGTCAGCATGTGAGAACCCCAGTTCTGAACACATCAAATCCCACAGGCAACTGTACTGAACACATCAAATCCCACAGGAAACTGTACTGAACACATCAAATCCCACAGGGAACTGTACTGAACACATCAAATCCCACAGGAAACTGTACTGAACACATCAAATCCCACAGGAAACTGTACTGAACACATCAAATCCCACAGGAAACTGTACTGAACACATCAAATCCCACAGGCAACTGTACTGTCTAAAGATAAGCTGTAAGTCACCTTGTAAACTGAGCAAATACATAGCATAATAGCAAAATGTGATAATTGGTTTGGGGCACAGTGCAGGCAGCTGATGTAATGTTGACTCTGAGGCCCACACTAGCTCTCCCAGCGCCCCCCGTGCTCCCTTCCCGGTCTCTGGGGAGAGACAGACTGAGTGGTCCTGGTTACTGGTACTGGTACTGGTACTCACTGCCACGGCGGATGTTGATGTGCAGGTTGCCTTTGATGACTGTGCAGCCCATTAGAGACTGAGCAGCATCCACCGAGTCGATGGTCTTGGAGTCACAGATCTTATCACACAGGCCATCACAGGCACTGCAGAACATACTGTGATTGAGGAAGAGAGAGAAGAGGGAAAACAGTCAAGGAATGTCCTTAACCAAATAAATCTACAAAATTACAATTTCCAAGAAACCAGATTAAGATGCCTCACCCTAACTCAACCAAAATTTCAAAAAATGTGTCTAATGTTTGCTATGAAATAGAAGGTCACTTTCTTTATGAACTGTGTAATCTTTTATGGGTGCTTAATTGAACCCTTGGTTTTGTGAGAGTGACTCACTAAATGGCCCTAAAGACAAAGACTGATATGTCCACAAATATATGGCAACAACGACTCAACATGGAATGTTTGGAGAATGAAAATCTAAATATGGAGACAAGTTACCCTGAGTCACAAACAAAGACATTCTCTTATTCAAACAGGGGAAATGTCAAATGGGGTAAATGTCCCGAGTTGCAGTGCTGCTGTGAGGAATCCCTCCTGAATGCCTTCAAGCAACATTCATAAAGTATTTTTTGTATCTTAATGCACCAATGGATGAGTCTTGTATACCGGGCACTGAGGTCAGCATCTTTCTCTGATTCTGAATTACATGGAATGTCCACAAGCTTCAATCATTCATGACCTAACATGACTTTCTGCCTGAAGCATATTTAGCTCTGAAGCTTCTCTTTAAGAATGGAATCTCTGAGAGGACCAGGTGTGGAAGGGTTTCACATACAGTCTCTGAGAGGCCCAGGTGGGGAAGGGTTTCACATATAATCTCTGAGAGGACCAGGTGGGGAAGAGTTTCACATAGAATCTCTGAGAGGACCAGGTGTGGAAGAGTTTCACATAGAATCTCTGAGAGGCCCGGAGTGGAAGGGTTTCACATAGAATCTCTGAGATGACCAGGTGTGGAAAGGTTTCACATAGAATCTCTGAGAGAACAAGGTGTGGAAGGGTTTCACATATAATCTCTGAGAGGACCAGGTGTGGAAGGGTTTCACATAGAATCTCTGAGAGAACCAGGTGTGGAAGGGTTTCACATAGAATCTCTGAGAGGACCAGGTGTGGAAGGGTTTCACATAGAATCTCTGAGAGGACCAGGTGTGGAAGGGTTTCACATAGAATCTCTGAGAGGACCAGGTGGGGAAGGGTTTCACATAGAATCTCTGAGAGGACCAGGTGTGGAAGGGTTTCACATAGAATCTCTGAGAGGACCAGGTGTGGAAGGGTTTCACATAGAATCTCTGAGAGGACCAGGTGTGGAAGGGTTTCACATAGAATCTCTGAGAGGACCAGGTGTGGAAGGGTTTCACATAGAATCTCTGAGAGGACCAGGTGTGGAAGGGTTTCACATAGAATCTCTGAGAGGACCAGGTGTGGAAGGGTTTCACATAGAATCTCTGAGAGGACCAGGTGGGGAAGGGTTTCACAGAGGTGAATTATTCAGAAGACCTCTGCATGCAAATTCATAAAGCAAAAAAACAAACACAGGGCCAGAGACACCCCACAACCAATATGTCAGAGGACTGTATACAGTAACAATAGTGCTGTATATAATAGTATAGATTACCCATAACAGGACCATGATTGATCCTGGAGAGCCCTTTAGAGCCTATGAGGTGAAGTGTGCTCTCTGCTCTTTTACCTATTGCTCTCATTGCGTGTAAAGCCTGATGGACACTCAGGCATGCACTCTCCTTCGTGAATGACAAAGTCAAAGTCGCTGGGCAGGTGCACGCGGGCACACAGGTCCATGGTGATGCAGCGCCAGCCCTCGAACTTGTAAGTGTCTGGGGGGCAGTCCTGCACACAGCGGCCCTCGTGGTAGTAGTGCAGGCAGGCTGCGCAGGCCATGTCGTCGTCCGGCTCCGTACAGCTTCCCAGGCACTGGGCATGGCAACATTCACCACTGTCCGTACATGCCCTCCGCTCACACTTCTTCTCTGGGCACACTGGGCGAAACACAGAGAGAAACAGGTTAGTGAGATGACATGACAGGGTCAGAGTAAACAGTCACCATATTACAATAGGTCTTGATAACAGGGTTCGAGTAAACAGTCACCATATTACAATAGGTCTGGATGACAGGGTCAGAGTAAACAGTCACCATATTACAATAGGTCTGGATGACAAGGTCAGAGTAAACAGTCACCATTTTACTATATGTCTGGATGACAAGGTCAGAGAGAAAACACACTAATGCAGCTAACAGATAAAGCACAGCTCACTGTTTAAGCTCATATACAGTCTCGAAATACAATAAATTAAAAGGCTTTTAGACTGGAATACATTTATGAGCTTCTTCCCCTGGAGAGGAAAAACGGTTAAATGGGTTAACTATTATTAGACCTATATCAAGTGTTCTGAGGACAGGAGTGAGGATAGGTGACATGACGAGACTCAGATTAAGCTGGACGGTGTGTGTGTGTGTGTGTGTGTGTGTGTGTGCGTGTGTGTGTGTGCGTGCGTTTACGCACTATGTGTGCGTTCCTAGCCTGTTCTGTGCTCGTTGGAGGTCGAGGAGAGGCAAGCTTTAGGATTAGTGGGCTGTAAAATGGTAATCGCTGAGCAGAGCTGGGGAGCTGTAGAGCCCTGTCAGAGAGGAAGTGGTGTGCCGTCAGGGCGTCGAATGTTTGCGCAGGGCCCCACGCTGCTCTATGCCAGCCTTGTTAGTAAACTGCAGAGCTGGACCCACTACAGATACATATTATTGCTGTTTGGGACTATTAAGGGAATTTGAGGGAGGGGAAAGAGAGAGTGGAGAGAAATAGAGGTTGTCTCGCCAGTAGTTGGAGCTCCATTGACTCCAGGAGCAGTGGAGAGCTCCAGGACGAGGTCCCGCTGAGAAGAACCTACGGACGTACAGTACAGTGCACCCCCACCAGATTACAGTGCATCCCTTTATTCAAGTATGTTCTTTATTAAGGGACTTGCCACCCAAGTCAAGAGAAAAAGACTCCAAAGAAAACCCTCATCTTATGCATCATAGGCTATACAATCCCAGACAGCTAGACAGAGACAGAGCTGTCTGATTTTCAGTCAATTGCTTGAGAAACAACATTGATGTATTTCATTGGTTTACCAATATTGTGCCTTAACTAGGGACAAAAATGACACCACTTACAGAGCTCAGAACTCCTATCCAAACTACCAGAGCAGCTTCCAAGACAGATGAACTTCCTTCAAGACCGTGAGAAAATCAACAGTAAAATTATTATGTGGAGAACACTGGCATGTTTCAAATTAAGCTTTTAGCGACATGAATAACAGAATAGTCAGTGTTTACTGAGGATAGCAAAAGGACTGAACCGCACAACAATGTGGTATGAATAACAAAGCATTCTCTCTGGTTGAGACAGACACTGACTTTGGTTACAATAGTAGGAAAGACAGGCTCCAAACAGTCCATTGGATTTGCTGCCCTATCAACTCTACAACTACAAGACTTTAAATCCGCCTGTAATCAGCTCTGAATATCCGCCCAGGTATTAGGCCTGTGCTGTAAGATGTTTAGACCTAAGTGGTATTAACCCATAGTTAGTACTGCTTATTATAATCCTTATGTGCTATTTGCTGATGTCTCCGGCAAGAGAAGAGGAGGAGAGAAGACTCACTAGTTCCAATGTGTTAAAGGTCATCTGAGTTTGGTCAGAAAAGGGAAAATGACTTTTTCAGGGGCCCAAGGGATGCATGAGGGAAAGTGAGGCAGCATATCCCCATGGTAACTCATGCACAATGATAGGAGCTCTAATCTGGAGGCCAAGGGAAGTCTACTACACAGAGGCAAGTATGGGTGTGGGCCAAAGTGAATTGACGTGCAGGAGCCCTTGGTGACCCAGTGCTTTTTGCAAAGGATTGTCCCCTGTGTGAAGAGGATCTAGCTAGTAAAATACCAACTCCAACTGAGAAGGCCAACGGCGAGCAACACGACGACACTCCTGGTTCCTTAGCAACGGCCTCCTGGGGCCAAGCGCTGCAGGATGGACGGGCACAGCCAAACACACATACACGTCTCCATCATTCTGTCTGTTCAGGCCTATACATGCCACAGCACTAATGAGGAAAACCACCCATTGTGTGTTAATTGGGGTAATTAATCTGCATAATCTGCATTAGGTGTATACTGGGTGTGATGCAGAGCGAGAAAGAATATGAGAAAAATAAAGAGAGAGAGAGTGTATAGTAGGGGTGTTTTTTTCGAGAGACAAGTTTGTTTGCTTGTATAAGATGTGTCTGGTGTCAGAAGATCAGCGGTGCTTGTGAATCAGGGGAGAGAAGGAGTGGGGCTAAACTAATCTCAACATGAATATTTCATGCTGTTTTACCAAACATCTGTGTAAGTTAAGGAGAACGTGACAATGCACTACAGCAATTCTGCAGTGCAAACACATCATACTCCCACAGAAGAAACTAGCCTAGCACTTATCTTCCTAACAAGGGAGTACACTCTTTCATCATTCCCACTCTTAACCATTTCTCAAATAGTTGAGATTCTTTCTCACATTGGTCAAATCACAAGCTGAACATATAAGAGGTTACTCAAACATTCCATCAGAGTTTGGTAATCAACAGAAAAACTGAAAAAATGTAATGAACAAAAAATGCTAACATTTTCAGCTATTTCGTTAAAACAACACAGGCATGATCCTTTTTAATTCTTCTGATACCTTTAGCCAACACTTCGGCTAATCACTCCATTTATTACCATCCAGAATGTGATCATTTGTTTATTACTGATCAGCTCCTCACCTTTAGCACACAGGAGTGAATGAGGGAAAACCTTTTCTAAACCCTATCACAGGATAGACACAGTGGAATGAGTATGGGTGGCAAATGAGAACTACACTTCCTTAAATAGCCAAATGGTCCTTTTATGAGCTATATATAGATACACCATTCCTCGTTCCAATTCCAACTCTCTAACCAGGCTCTGGCTCAATGCTCCATAAATACCCAGCCATTCTGGACCTACTCCATGAAGAGAAATGCTTTTCCTTTAACTAGCCTATCCAATGCCAACACATATTAGTCATTGATCTCGGAGTTGATTCCCATATTTTCATGATGGAGGTGAACAGAGAGAGAAAGAAAAGCAGAGAGGAGGAAAAAAACAGGAAGCCATTCATTTCTTGGAACTCTGCCAAAAGGGGGCAGCCCAGGCAAACTCAAAGGGGCCTCGCTGGGAGAGGTTCCGCATCATTTAAACAGATTCCTCAATGAAGAGAAATTCCAAACATGCATACCTTCCGCTGGAAGGAAGAGGGGGGAGCTGCTGCCTAACAATCCATATAAGTCAAGCCCATTTCCCTGTGTGACCAAACAACCCGTGGTATCAAGGATACAATCCTGTATTTATAGATGCTCCAAGTGCAGCCAGCCTATTTCCACGCTGCTCGCTCTACACACAGCTATGCATGGCATTGTGGGTTTCCACTGCTTCAGAGGAAAGGGAAGAGACCACCAGACTACCTAACAAGGAAGGGGCTCCACGCAGGACTGGTCAGAGAGTATGTCTCATCAATTTAGGAGTTAGTTAGGCCCAATAGTGCTTATCAGGAAGGAGTGCTCTATATTGCACAATATTGGATCTATAGGAGATGAATCACAATTTACATGTATATCACTGAATTGAGGCTAAAATGTAAATAGATACAGTATAAAAAGTGCACTTTCAGTTATCCTTCATTAATAATTAAAGAGTTCATTACGATACTGGAACACTGGGCTTAGATAATATTAGCTGTAAATTGTTGTTGTGCCCAGTCATGTGTGACCGTCAGTAGAGAGAGCTGACAACACACTCCTGCTGCAGTGAACCAGAGGGTTGGGGAGTGGGTGTAGGGGTTTTGTACCATACTCTTATCCCTGCACAATCTCTCCCTCCCCTCTCCCAGTGAAAACTGTCAGGTCAGACGCCATAGACACTGCAGCTGCCCAGCCTGCCCCCGCTGCATGCTGCAAAATCACTGCAACGTGAGGAGCAGCACGGTCCATCTCCTCTGTAGTAAACAACACAATGAACACAGAGAGAGAGACAGAGAGTGGGCTCACCGCAGAGACATCCACACATTCCTGTACCCTCCAAGTAATAAAAGGAGAATGAACGAAGAGCTACAGTAAAATCAGTGCAATAACACACTGGAAAACCTAGATGCTGTATAAAAGCCCATTGACCCACTTGGATGTTTTTCCTGTCATATGTTGCTGCCTGTGGTCTGAAGTCACTGGAGGAGCCTATGTAAAGTATCCCCAGAGTGTTCTGGGCAGCTCAGTAATCAAGGAGCAGAATGTTAACCCCTTTATCCTCTGAACCAGCACAATAACAAACTTCAAGAGACTAGACTCAAATACAGGCTATAATAAACCCTGGATATCCTCTAGTTCTGTAGTAGAGGGATGAGAATGCTCATCTTGCTGCAGGAATGCGACTGCAGGGCCGGGATGCAGATAAGTGGTCTGAGAGGTTTGGCTGACAAGCAGCATCTGCATCAGAGAGAGAGAGTCAGATCCATGCATCGAGAGGGCTCGCTGGCGGGGGACATGTAATCATGGGGAGCTGTTGCGATCTTGGGTTTAGTAGCCTATGGGAACTTGATGTGACCCACCATCTGGCCGACGGCTCCCTCCCCCCTCTCCAGGGTTGGGGAGTAATGGACATGTAAGGGATTACAAAAAATGGTAACTGTAATCCGTTGTTACCAGCAAAAAATATTGTAATCAGATTACTGATACTTCTGAAAAACTAGACGCTTACTTAGAGGATTACATTTAACTTCAGAAAGGACATTTGCGGGAAAAAAATGATTGACACTTCTCTGTATTCTCAATGACATTCAAATCAGCATTGAAAAAAGGCACAAGTTTAAGTTTGTTCCACCTGAGCGAGTCTGACCAGAGACCACTATTCCACCTGAGCTAGTCTGACCAGAGACCACTATGATGACACACAAAATGTGTTTGATGGATCGCGGGAAAAGAGCAGGAATAGGCTTTTGTAGTCTACAGTCCAAGCTATGTCTTCCAATGGTGCGACTGCTGTCGGCATCCAAAGATTATCCAAATTGAATAAACGCTTGGAGGTAAAGATGACAGCAGTGGTGTAGTCTACGGTGATACGGATATCACTTATTATTGATATCTACAGTACCAGTCAAAAGTTTGGACACACCTACTCATTCCAGGGATTTTCTTTATTTTTACTATTTTCTACATTGTAGAATAATAGTGAAGACATTAAAACTATGAAATAACACATATGGAATCATGTACTAACCAAAAATGTGTTAAACATATATATTTAATATTTTTGATTCTTCAAAGTAGTCACCCTATGCCTTGATGACAGCTTTGCACACTCTTGGCATTCTCTCAACCAGCTTCATGAGGTAGTCTCCTGGAATGCATTTCAATTAACAGGTGTGCCTTGTAAAAAGTTAATTTGTGGAATTTCTTTCCTTCTTAACCTGTTAGGGCTAGGGGGCAGTATTGACACGGCCGGATAAAAAACGTACCCGATTTAATCTAGTTACTACTCCTGCCCAGTAACTAGAATATGCATATAATTATTGGCTTTGGATAGAAAACACCCTAAAGTTTCTAAAACTGTCTGAATGGTGTCTGTGAGTATAACAGAACTCATATGGCAGGCCAAAACCTGAGAAGATTCCATGGAGGAAGTGGCCTGTCTGACAAGTTGTTGTTCATCTTGGCTTTTTTTATTGAAGACTGAGGATCTTTGCTATAATGTGACACTTCCTACGGCTCCCATAGGCTCTCAGAGCCCGGGAAAAAGCAGAATGATATCGAGGCAGCCTCTGGCTGAAACACATTTTCGCGTTTGGCAAGTGGCCGATCAGAGTACTATGGGCTTAGGCGCGTGCCCGAGTCAACCCCATGCTTTATTTTCTTTCGTCTGTTTACCTAAACGCAGATTCCCGGTCGGAATATTATCGCTTTTTTACGAGAAAAATGGCATAAAAATTGATTTTAAACAGCGGTTGACATGCTTCGAAGTACGGTAATGGAATATTTAGAATTTTTTTGTCACGAAATGCGCCATGCTCGTCACCCTTATTTACCCTTTCGGATAGTGTCTTGAACGCACGAACAAAACGCCGCTATTTGGATATAACAATGGATTATTTGAGACCAAACCAAAATTTGTTATTGAAGTAGAAGTCCTGGGAGTGCATTCTGACGAAGAACAGCAAAGGTAATAACATTTTTTGTATAGTAAATCTGACTTTGGTGAGTGCTAAACTTGCTGGGTGTCTAAATAGCTAGCCCTGTGATGCCGGGCTATCTACTGAGAATATTGCAAAATGTGCTTTCACCGAAAAGCTATTTTAAAATCGGACATATCGAGTGCATAGAGGAGTTCTGTATCTATAATTCTTAAAATAATTGTTATGTTTTTTGTGAACGTTTATCGTGAGTAATTTAGTAAATTCCCCGGCAGTGTTCGGTGGGAATGCTAGTCACATGCTAGTCACATGCTAATGTAAAAAGCTGATTTTTGATATAAATATGAACTTGATTGAACTAAACATGCATGTATTGTATAACATAATGTCCTAGGGTTGTCATCTGATGAAGATCATCAAAGGTTAGTGCTGCATTTAGCTGTGGTTTGGGTTTATGTGACATTATATGCTAGCTTGAAAAATGGGTGTCTGATTATTTCTGGCTGGGTACTCTGCTGACATAATCTAATGTTTTGCTTTCGTTGTAAAGCCTTTTTGAAATCGGACAGTGTGGTTAGATTAACGAGAGTCTTGTCTTTAAAATGATGTAAAATAGTCATATGTTTGAAAAATTGAAGTAATAGGATTTTTAAGGTATTTGAATAACGCGCCACGGGATTACACTGGCTGTTGAGTAGGTGGGACGCTTGCCCATAGAGGTTAATGAGTTTGAGCCAAACAGTTGTGTTGTGCCAAGGTAGGGGTGGTATACAGAAGATAACCCTATTTAGTAAAAGACCAAGTCCATATTATGGCAAGAATAAGAAAAGAGAAACGACAGTCCATTATTACTTTAAGACATGAATGTCAGTCAATCCGGAAAATTTCAAGAACTTTGAAAGTTTCTTCAAGTGCAGTCGCAAAAACCATCAAGCTCTGTCACGTTTTCCCCCGCTCCCCCTCAAATGGTGCTCGACGTCGCCAGTTGTCTTATTATTACGCACACCTGCCACAATCGTTAAGCTCACCTGCACCTCATGACACTCACCTGGACTCCATCACCTTCCTGATTACCTCCCCTATATCTGTCACTATCCTTGGTTCTTTCCTCGGGTGTTACTGTTTGTGTTCCTGTTTTCATGTCTGTACGCTACCCGTGTTTCTTGTTTTGTTCCATGTTTGTTTGTTTATTAAATTCACTCCCTGTATCTGCTTTCCTGATTATTTGTGTACACGTTACAGAATAACGCCTCACCAAAGGGAAGCAACAGGAATGTTTTTTTTTTTTCTGGTCACGTTGGGTCCAAGTGCGGCTGCTGAAGCAACCAGGGATGCCTCAGCTGGCTCGTCAGGCTTCCATGCCTCAGCTGTCTCGACAGGTTCTCAAGTTTCAGCTGAGCTGTAGAGCCAGGTTCTCAAGCCTCAGTTTGCTCGACAGGCTCCTGCGCCTCAGCCGGCTCGTAAGGCTCCCACGCCTCAGCCGGCTCGTCTGGCTCCCGCGCATTAGCCGGCTTGTCAGAAGGCTCGTCAAGGTCCCGCGCCTTAGCCGGCTTGTCAGAGTCCCGTGCCTCAGCCGGCTGTACAGGTTTCCGTGCCTCAGCAGAAGCCACCGGCCCACTCGTGGTCCTCGGGACTGTCCCTCTGGTCGGCATCATCCAGCGGCTGGAGCCGCGCGTCAGTGGGGTACTGTCACGTTTACTCCCGCTCCCCCTCTCTAGCGCTTGACGTCGCCAGTTGTCTTATTATTACGCACACCTGCCAGCCACAATCGTTAAGCGCACCTGCGCCACATGACACTCACCTGGACTCCATCACCTTCCTGATTACCTCCCCTATATCTGTCACTCCCCTTGGTGCTTTCCTCAAGCATCATTGTTTCTGTTCCTGTGTTTCATGTCTGAACGGTACCCCTGTTTCTTGTTTTGTTCCATGTGAGTTTATTTATTAACCTCTACAGGATCGGTGTTGAGCTAACGTAGGCTAATGTGATTAGCATGAGGTTGTAAGAAACCAAAATAAATCCCGGGACATAGACATATCTGATATGAGCAGAAAGCTTACATTTTTGTTAATCTAACTGCACTGTCCAATTTACAGTAGCTATTACAATGAACGAATACCATGCTATTGTTTGAGTAGAGTTCACAATTCACAATGAACTTGAAAATGTATGAATAAACCAATTAGGCACATTTGGGCATACAACATTTTGAATAGATATGCAATAGTTCATTGGATCAGTCTAAAATATTGCACATACACTCCTGCCATCTAGTGGCCAAAGTCTAAATTGTGCCTGGGCTAGAATAATTAATTAAGGCCTTTGAAAGATGATGGTACAAAAGACAGTATTATCTTTCACCAGATCTAATGTGTTATATTCTCCTACATTAATTTCACATTTACACAAACTTCAAAGTTTCCATTCAAATGGTATCAAGAATATGCATATCCTTGCTTCAGGTCCTGAGCAACAGGCTGTTAGATTTGGGTATGTCATTTTGGGCGAAAATTGAAAAAAAGGGCGGATCCTTTTAAATTCACTCCCTGTACCTGCTTCCTGATTATTAGCATACACATTACAAGCGCTATGATGAAACTGCCACTCATGAAGACCTCCACAGGAAAGGACGACCCAGAGTTACCTCTGCTGCAGAGGAAAAGATCATTAGAGTTACCAAGCCTCAGATTGCAGCCCAAATAAATGCTTCACAGAGTTCAAGTAACAGACACATCTCACATCTGAACATTAACTGTTCAGAGGAAAATCAGGCCTTCATTGTCAAATTGCTGCAAAGAAACCACTACTAAAGGACACCAACAAGAAGAAGAGACTTGCTTGGGCAAGAAACACAAGCAATGGACATTAGACTGGTTGAAATCTGTCCTTTGGTCTGATGAGTCCAAATTTGAGATTTTTGGTTCCAACCGCCGTGTCTTTGTGAGACACAGAGCAGGTGAACGGATGATCTCTGCATGTGTGGTTCTCACCGTGACGCATGGAGGAGGAGGTGTGATGGTGCTTTGCTGGTGACACTGTCAGTGATTTATTTAAAATTCAAGGCACACTTAACCAGCATGGCCACCACAGCATTCTGCAGCGATACGCCATCCCATCTGGTTTGCACTTAATGGGACTATCATTTGTTTTCAACAGGGAAATGACCCAAAACACACCTCCAGGGTGTGTAAGCGATATTTGACCAATAAGGAGCAGGATGGAGTTCTGCATCAGATGACCTGGCGTCCACAATCACCCGACCTCAACCTAATTGAGATGGCTTGGGATGAGTTGGACAGCAGAGTGAAGGAAAAGTCCCAGAACAACAGCAAAGGACCTTGTGAAGATGCTGGAGGAAACAAGTACAAAAGTATCTATATTCACAGTAAAACAAGTCTTATATCGACATAACCTGAAAGGCCGCTCAGCAAGGAAGAAGCCACTGCTCCAAAACAGCCATAAAAAAGCCAGACTAAGGTTTGCAACTGCAAATGGCGACAAAGATCGTACTTTTTGGAGAAATGTCCTCTGGTCTGATGAAACAAAAATAGAACTGTTTGGCCATAATGACCATCGTTATGTTTGGAGGAAAAAGGGGGACGCTTGTAAGCCGAAGAACACCCTCCCAATCGTGAAGCACGGGGGTTGCAGCATCATGTTGTGCTTTGCTGCTAGAGGGACAAGCGCACTTCACAAAATAGATGGCATCATGAGGAGGGGAAATTATGTGGATATATTGAAGCAACATCTCAAGACATCAGTCAGGAAGTTAAAGCTTGGTCGCAAATGGGTCTTCCAAATGGACAATGACCTCAAGCATACTTCCAAAGTTGTGGCAAAAAAGCTTAAGGACAACAAAGTCAAGGTATTGGAGTGGCCATCACAAAGCCCTGACCTCAATCCTATACAAAATTTGTGGGCAGAACTGAAAAAATGTGTGCGATCAAGGAGGCCTGACTCAGTTACACCAGCTCTGTCAGGAGGAATGAGCCAAAATTCACCCAATTTATTGTGGGAAGCTTGTGGAAGGCTACCCGAAACGTTTGACCCAAATTAAACAATTTAAAGGCAATGCTACCAAATAGTAATTGAGTGCATGTAAACTTCTGACCCACTGGGAATGTGATGAAAGAAATAAAAGCTGAAATAAATAATTCTCTCTACTATTATTCTGACATTTCACATTCTTAAAATAAAGTGGTGATCCTAACTGACGTAAAACAGGGAATTTTTACTAGGATTAAATGTCAGGAATTGTGAAAAACTGAGTTTAAATGTATTTGGCTAAGGTGTATGTAAACTTCTGACTTCAACTGTGTGTGTATATATATATCATTCCGGACTCTGACATTGCTCAGATATTTAGAAATGTTTTATTTCCATTTTTTGGATTATGTATGTATTGCTAGGTATTACTGCACTGTTGGAGCTAGAAACATAAGCATTTTACTGAACCTGTTGGAGCTAGAAACACAAGCATTTTACTGAACCTGCGGTAACATCTGCAAATCTGTGTACACGACCAATACACTTTGATTTGATTTTCACTTTTGTAATATCTATGCTTTTCAAGGCCAGAAATAAAAACAATAAATATAATCCTATAGTAATAACAAAAATAGCAGTTATTAAATAAAAATAACACCTAATATTATACACATTGGATTATTATTATTAAACGCATTCTTATAATCCTAGATATCCAATTTGCCAGTGTTATGCGACGTGTGCAACAGAGTTGGGAAATGATTCATGATTTACTGGGGAGGAGTTTGAGGGGGTGTAACTGGGAGAGATTTCTTGTGGACTAATAACAGACGTGCAGGGGCGGCTCTGGATGATTGGCATGTTATTGAGTCTGGAGTAGAGACGGTAAACAATTCTTCTCTGGTGAGGGGAGTGGGAAGGGGAGCTGTAACCATGGTGATTAAACATGCCCTTTTCAGCATACAGTGACTATACCTTCAGGAAAAACATGAAAAGATGTTGTTTGATAAGATACAATACAATTTCACTCTCAAAACTCAAAAGTCCCCTTTGTTGTAGAAGATGTTATTTTGCCTTCGCTGGAACAAAACCTGCATGTTTTAGGGGCCAAAAACGTTGAGAAAAGAGTATCAAAGGAGTATGCTCATTATCTTATCACAACCATGATCTTTGAACGGTAGTTAAATGTCATCTTGTATGTCATCTGACCTGGAAACAAGCCTACATCTGTGGCAAATCAATGTACCATATGTTCGATTAGATTGTTATCTCCTTCCTTGCTCTATTAACATGAACCCATTAACAGTTCAAGTAATCTGCATGTATCCATTTATTGCAATTTCCAGCCTATACACCAAGACCATCTATGAAGATTGAAACTAGTGAGCTCAATGCTGACCCCAGCAGTCAGGTAAAGTAGCCACTCATTTTGTAAACAGTGTCAAAGCTCTCCATCTCAAGATTACCAGCAGAGCCAAGAGCAGTAGCAGCAGTCTGCAGCCGTCTGGACCAACCGCCTCCACAGGCCTGTGTAGCTCCTGCAGCCTGAGTCCTCCCCCACCCCCAGCTCCCTGGCCTCCATCAGGCCACATCCTCATCCAGCAACCCGATCCTCCCCTGGAGCCCCCAGCGGATCACTCTAGACACTTGTTTAAAGCACATCAGCACAGCGAGCCAGATCGAGAGAGGATGCTTCCTTCCTACACTCAGCCTAGAACAGCCAAAGGCAAACAGCACCAACAAATCCAAAACTACTGTTGCTGTTACAGCGAAGCGTTTCAAGGACTAGCTCAAATGGGCCGATTTAATCAGATGTTTTGCACATTTACAGACACAACATCCGCTTGTTTGTTCATGGAGTTACTGTAGGCCTACATGTTTTGCTTTAAACTGTATTTTTATGGTCAAACTCTGTAGTGTCTACAATCATACCAGATCTAGTTTTCTCATGCAGACAGCTGGCTCAGGAAAGCTTGAAAAATGTCTCTTCAGTGTTTTGCAGGTGTACGTGAACTCATTCCTCTCAGCCCAGCGTTTTAAGAGTCTCTTCCACTCCCATGCCCACTAAAGACCAGCACTGTGTTTTTCACTAAGGTATGTGCTGGTCTGTGTGTTCAGGCATGCATGGCATTTCACATCAGCCATGTTCAGTCACAACAACACACACCCCTTCCTTCCACCCTCAGGCCTCAGCCCACTGGAGCTGCTGCCTGCTAATGTTGTCTTACACATATGCAATACATTATTATATAGAAATGTGTTTTCCTATCGTAGATGCATGAGAGACCATTTAGTGGAGAGCATTTTGAGTATAGGCTTACTCTTAAGCAACTATAGTGCCACATACGATGTCTTCTGTCAAACACCTGTAAATATTGTTGTTATACTTTTTTTTCAAAATGGCTGAAATATCAAACATACTTTTAGGACTCAGGGAGTGGAAACATATTTAACCTTTATTAGCTATCAGCAGTGAGTCTTACACAATTATATACAGGAAGGGATTCTGGTCATAGAGAGATAGGAAATGTTTCGAGCCTCATATTTGATGGGGACCCTTCCTGGATCCTAAATGTGTTGTCTAAATATGGTGGTTGTGTGAGGTCCTGGGCTTCAGAGATGAGGCAGCCCAGTCTCTCATCCCAGTCTCCCAGGCCAATCTCTCAGCTCATGCCCAGACAGACACAGATAGACAGAGGATGCCTCTAGATCTTATTTTCTGTCCAAACAGTGCCCTCAGCATTCTCCCTTATTAATTCAGGAAAGTCTCCAAGTTCATCTGAGGACTCTTCACGGCGGCTGAGTTCAAGCTGTCATGAATGAAAAACAGGTTGGAACAGAACTCTCTCTCTCCTCTCACTCTTGTTTTCTCGTCTTGTCATCTCCCGGTGTGACTAACCTGCCTACTAAGACATTGCTCAAATTAACGACAGCGTGTCATTTGATCTCCACTCTCCTCCAATGTGGAGCGCTTTCAAATCAAGGAGTTATTGAGATGCCTGTTTTGTGACAGCCAACAAAATGTATCATGAAATAAACAGTGGCAATATAGTGCATACTGCATTTTTCTGGCAAACCCATTCACATAAGAATGTATAGCCATGTTAAAGACTGTCAGCAAGAGCAAATCAAATTACTGTCAGTTTTGTTCTGGTCAGGCATGATGATGATGACATTCATGGTAGAACACAAACATGGAAAGCATTCCGGCACACAAGGTTCTATTTGGCAGGGCCAAAGCAGCCATGTCTTCTCACTGGCTTAAACACACATTAGTATGGGAAAAGGCAAACTCGGTGAGAAACCAGGCTAGGATTTTTTTTCACCGATTCGGAGGTGTTTCCTCTGAGTGTAAGTGGCTTCTAAAAATACCTGAGTTACCAGATCTGCTTCATTAAATGCACTGTGTTTCCTGGCAGCCCTGAGCTGGCTGGCTGGCTAGTTGGCTGGCTGGCTGTTTGGCTGGCTGCCTAGTTGGCTGGCTGGCTGTCTGGCTGACTGACTGGCTGGCTGGCTAGTTGGCTTGCTGGCTAGTCTGTCCCTCACACCCCCACCCAACACATGACCATATAGTCCCTCCTCCCAGCACTACAGACACATACACCAGTACTATTTCCCTATATCCAAAGGAACAAAAACAACAGCACATGATTTCTTGCCACGTGTTTGCATGTTCACCTAAATTATGCCCCATACTCCCACTTAGCACATTCCATAGCATATACCATATTTTATTAAGTTGTGCTAGACTCCAATCACAACAATATAAATACACATGACTCCAATCACAACAATATAACTACACATGGCCTTTGTCCCCTTCTCCATGACTTGTTTTGACTGAAGGAGGCGTGAGTGACGCACTTCAGTGTGGCTATGCACCTCCCTGTCCCCAGACTGCAGGAGTCAGAGACTAGGAGCATTATAGGGGAGCATTACATCACATCACAACACAAGCTAATACTAAAACTGGCCAACACCTTGGCTGCAAACCGGTCCTTTTTCATGAACTGGATTATTACTCTGCCTGTAAGTATGCTGTCTGCACAGAACAGAGACTGAGAGTCCACAAGCACAGAGCCAATCAGAGCCTCTGGATTGTGGCGGTTCTGATGCTGCCAAGCCCTATTTTTGTGGATAGCCATCTGCAGCTTTGCGGCAGGCTTCAGTACGATTGGCACACAGCACACACACTTCATCCTGGCACTGCGGCTTGCACACACTGCTGGCACAACATCTGGATTTAAAATGACATCTGTATTTTACATTTACTTCAAGGAAGCCCTAATCCTGATTAAGCAGACAAACATTTACTCTCACTTAAAAAGCGGATGAAGCTGTATTCATATTCACTCTAGGCCTCCTCATTTGGATAAATTGGGAGTGCTTTACCAAAACAGATAATGTCATTAATGAATTGCTAATCTGACAGCTGGTGGATAGAAAATCCTCAAATTATACTTAAATGTGTAGTTGCAGTGTGTGTGTGTCTGTGTGCGCGCGCGTTCTAACCCAGACGACGGTTCTGTTGTCTTGAGCCACTCTTTAACAGAGGTTGTCAGGGGCGATACGTCTGACTCTGCAGTCTCTTCTCTTATCTTTCCTCTCTCGATCTCTCTTCTCTCCCTCCTATTTCTCTCCCTCTCTCTCTCTCTCTCTCTCTCTCTTGTACGACCGTGGCTAGGCAGCTGGCACACCCAGACCAGCCTTTGGCGAGAGACATTTTGTTTTGCTGCCTATTTCACTGGCTTTCTCTGTCTTGTTTTGTTATGGGGATGCCAGCAAGTGTCTTCCACTTCTCCGGCTGGCATTCCGATCTTCAAGAAAACGTTGGTGGCCACTTAAGATTTGACATCTGGCAGGGAGCCCCGTTTCCCAGTGTCATTTCATTTTCATATTGTGTTTCTCAAGGATTCACATGGTTGGTGTGCGGATGGTTTTCTACTTTAAAAAGGACCAGCCAAGGGTTCAACAAGTTGTGCCTGGTCTTGACATCTGTTGAAATAGGGCAGAAAGATAGTCTGCCCAACATCGCTAAGGGCTTTGTTTTGATTTAGGATTTTAGGCCTTTCAAGTGTAATGGTCTGATAACGCGCTCTTCAGCCTGACTGTATCAATAGGTAGGCCATGATAACATGATGACCAAGTACCCAACACAAAGTACCATAAGCTTCATTTCACATGAAAGAGACGTAGCCTAGGATCTTTCACATCACATGGATATCAAGGGTTCAATGCTTGTTTTGCAAATTTCCTACCTGCCTATCTATTGTAAAGCCCAGGGCTCTCTGGCCGTTCATGGACACTTGAACAAAAATACAGAGGAGAAAAAGAGGCCACTCATACTGAATTACTGCCATGTTTACACACTGATAAGATTATAGAGGTGTAGTCATATTAGAGGATACACTCCTTTTGTATAATTGACACAATAAATATTTAAGAGTGTTACACCCTCCCTTGTTTACAATTTCATCCTGTTTTATCAAAAGGCCAATTCAGAACACAAATAGTAGAGACAAGATATTAGCAATCTTCTTTATGCTCATCTGTTAGAGAGGACAATAAAAACTGCCGGTATGTGTTATGGTGAGGATTAGACGGCTTTGATTACACTAAGACGCTATTATATTGCCGTAAACAATGAACTCAGAATAGCTTGTCCTCATTAAGCATTGGGTAACAACAGCACCAAATAAGGCTCTGCAGTTACACATGCAGTGGTATAAAAAACGTCACTGTTTACAGTCTTTGAACAAATTAGGGGTTACGTCACCTAAGTTTCTCCCTCAGACCGCGCAAACACAGTTCGAGCTTTGCAGGACAAGTGAAGTTAATCTGGGGTATTGTACCACACCTTTTACACTACTGACTTCAGATATGACGTTTGACAGAACAATATTAAGATCTTCGAAGTAAAAAGGGACAGAGGCTGCACACAGCCTTGCTCTGGTACACAACAACAAGTAGTTCATGGAGAGGGTTGCTTGGAAATCCCCAAGTGTTGTTGTTGGTTAGGGAGAGGGGCAAACTGTGAGGTCGCCTGGCTGGCACGCGCAGAGTCAGACGCAGGGATCACGGGATTGAGGATAGGGGCCAGAGGCCAGGGGCCAGAGCTCAGAGCAAGCCTGGCCTGGTTAGCCCTGGTCAGCGCTCCAACAGTACACACTTCCTATTGGCTGCCGGTGACATCATCATTTTCTTCCCCCTTTTCACCTCCTCTTTTCAGTGAGAGGAGAGTTCTGCCCTTCCTCTCTCTCTCTCTCTCTCTCCCCACCACTATTTTTTGTCTCTCTTCCCCCTTTTAGGGACTCCGTGCAGCTCATATGGCCACCCTAGTACGAGAGGAGAAGAAACAGAGGGAAAGAATGAGAGAGAGAGACAGAAGTTTTAGTCACTGGTACAGTCATTATGAGCATCAGAACTATATAAGCCCATAATGCAGATAGGCTTAACTAAGCAGTTCTCTCTCCGTGCTTCCCCTCGTTTTGATAGTGTATCTCTTGTTGGAGCTGGCTGGCGGTTGGGCTGCGTGAGGCTAGTGTTCGTGTGCTGGTGTGGAAAGTGCACGCTGTGTCTGTGACATTCACAGGACGTGGCATGTGCGCAGGGCTGCAGAGCCCACCCCCAGTGATCCCCCTCTGACACATCACACTCAGTTACCATTAATGTCCACCGTCAGTGTGGGCTCCCATGGGCCAGTGTGAGGTCCGCTGAGACAGGGCAGGAACACACACACACACACACAAACACAAACACAGCTGCACACAAGCGCTCCTCAATCTAACAACCGACCAGTACTCCCTGGCTAAAACCATGTGTTATGGTGTGTTATTGTGAATAGAGCTTAAGTTGTACTGTTTCAAAACTTCCTTCATCACCAGCTGAACTTCACAAACATATTGGAAACTCAAGAATGAGGGAGACAGAGAAAAGGAGATACAGAGACAGGGACAGGCAGAGACAGGGACAGACAGGGACAGATAAAGTCAGGGACAGAAACAGACAGAGACAGGTACAAACAGAGACAGGGACAGATAGAGACCCAGACAGGGACAGACAGAGACAGACAGGGACGGACAAAGACCCGGACAGGGACAGACAGGGACAGACAGAGACAGGGAAAGACAGAGACAGGGAAAGACAGAGACAGAGAGAGACAGACAGGGAGAGACAAGGACAGACAGAGACCCAGACAAGGACAGACAGAGACCCAGACAGGGACAGGGACAGACAGGGACAGACAGGGAAAAATAGATACAGAGACAGACAGAGAAATAGATTGATCTCTGTACCAGACAGGTGTCACTTATCTGGCGGGGCAGGGAGGGAGAGACTGAGAGATGGAGGGGGGAAGGGGAAGAGTGAGTCAGCCAGTCTGCCTAGCAGCTCTGCTCTGATCTGAGACCTGGCCCAACAACCCACATCCCCCCGGTAACAGATTAGCCCTTAGTCGGATTAAGGAGGAGTCAGCGCAAGCTGCACGTAGGAGAGGTGAAATGTCGTCAGAGCACTGCAGGAGGAATCAAGGGGGCTGTGCTGCAGTGGAGAGCGCAACACAAGACAGCGGGGGTCCAGGGAGCAGAACGCTGGGCCAGGGGCAGATGGCCAAGGCTCTGCTCCACTCCACAGGCACGCCACGCCACGGCACGACACAGGCAACAGTCAGTTAGTCAGTCAGTCCCTAAAAACCTCCACACAGCCCCCCCCCCCCTCCCCACAGCCCCCCGCTGCTCTAAGCATAATCGAACATTCTGCAGTACATTTAAGGCACAAATCACAACAGAGCCATGGGTGAAATGGTGCCTGTGCATGTTTGTGAGAGTGTGCATGTGAATTGAGAGACCTCACTTGAACGGCAGTGGGCAGGACTGCTGAGAAGGACAATTAAATACAGAAACAGAAATCTAATTTGCATAAGTATTCACACCCCTGAGTCAATACATGTTAGAATCACCTTTGGCGGCGATTACAGATGTGAGTATTTCTGGGTTAGTCTCTAAGAGCTTTGCACACCTGGATTGTACAATATTTGCACATTATTCTTTGTAAAATTCTTCACGCTCTCTCAAATTGGTTGTAGATCATTGCTAGACAGCCATTTTCAAGTCTTGCCATAGATTTTCAATACGATTTAAGTCAAAACTGTAACTAGGCCACTCAGAAACATTCAATGTCATTTTGGTAAGCAACTCCAATGTATATTTGGCCTTGTGTTCTAGGTTATTGTCCTGCTGAAAGAAGCAGGGAGCAAGAACATGAGTCCGAGCCACAGGAAGTGCTAAACACCCACCACGTCAAACATAAGACTTCCAGAAATGATTGAAAAGGAATACCCTAGTTCTCTCCCCCAAACAAACAATGAATCCCATTGTAGAATGTTGTGGCACTCACAGCCAGGGGAGACATAAAGACACAGTTTGAAAAAGCCTCTCCCCTCTCCAAACCCCCTCCCTCTCAGATAGGACATTGACGAGGCCAGGCCAGGCAATGCCACAGCCCACTTCGCAGCCCCTGTTCTGAAAAATATGCCCTTTGTCTTCTTGTCGCCAGAGACCTCACAGAGCTAAACAGCCATGCAGACCCAGAATCAGAAGCACTACCGCTGCGAGCCAGCAGGGGGCTAGACTACACCAGGCTAGATTAGAGGAGAAAAACAGGCTGCTGCTGCCACTTTGTACTGTTTTAAGACTGGGGATTGAGGTACAGAGTAATGTTACCCACATAATTACACAGAGAACAACCAAAACAAAAATGTAGGAAGCAACTTTCCTAATCATGGGAAACATTACCAATACCAGACCCATGTTCCACCCCTAACACTATTTGTCCTCACTATAATAAAGATTTATGATGTTTTTAGTTACAGCATATTTGTATATGGTCCCTAGAGTATTTAATCTTAATATGTTGACAAAAACAAAATATGTTTTTCAGACATGATCCCAAAGTAAAAAATACTAAGTTCTCCAGTCACACTCAAGCACATAGTGGGTAACTACCAGCCAATCACATTACATGATCAGACACAATAACAAACAAACGATTCCTCATTGAGTCTACTCAATGGGCTTGTATGAAACTGAACAATTGTTAGCCACTTCAGGCATGCGAGCAATACAGTCCATGGCTTAGCTCATTCTGCCTGGGGGCTTTCCCCTAACAAACTACTATAATTCTATTTTCCCTTCATTCAAAAATAGGATATTTTGTTCCACTCACATGCCAGTGTAAACCTGAGCGGGCTCCTGCACCTGACCTTCCCATTTAACACAGCTAACCTGCCCATTCAGCAAAACTCCCAAACCATATCCTACTACAACCAACCAACAGACCAGACCAACAACCTCCAACACACCAACAAACCATCCTGTCCGGGTAGGAGGAAGAGAGATAGTAAAAGTTTCAGTTTAGTTTAATGTAGAACATATGTGCATTAAATTAACCAGATGGAATGGAATGTTCTCCACTACGTGCCTGTATCACCCAAAGTGTAGTATGTCTCCTGATTTGACATATACTTTTTTTACATTGTGCATTATCTCTGATGTTTGATGTAATCATTTGTTGAAGGTTCTTCATGAATGTTTAGTTAACTGTCACTGGTACGGAAGATGCCAAATTACACAGTCCTAGGGAAATATTGACTGTTACATGGTGGTGAAGTACCGCTCTGGAATCGGTTCAAAAACATGACTACGCCTGAAGATAACAAGAAAATAAGGAGTTTATCTAGCGCCTAAGGGAACTAAAAGTAAGGGCATGTTGATTAATCAAAAGTCATTTTCTCCCAAATGAATGTCCGTTGAGTCAGATTTCTCTCCAAAATGATATTTCCTCAAGGTGTTAAACCTTGACCTGGTTTTGCATTGCTGCTAGTCACATATCATCAAGCTATTACTGTGTAACAATGGTATCACAGTGTAGAGGCAGGGTGCGACAAGGAATCCCACTTGCTAGAGCAATGAGTTAGTTCCTCTAACTAACATGTCTCCTCCTAACCTGTGTGTGTTGTTGCCTGACCGGGCCGCAGACAGGGAGCAGATAGCTGCCTCGCTCAGCAAGGAAGCGGGAGCACGCTGCTCAATCAGTGACCCATCAATCACACTGAGAGAGAGGGAGAGGAGAGAGGGAGCAAAAACAGGAAACTGGAGACCATATCCTTTAACTAGCACTCAAAAGAAATGAATCAAGGAGCTGGCTAGGACTTTCCAAGCATTGGTTTCACTTGTGATGATTTGATTAGATCCACTGGTGCTGTGACCGTCTGAGAGTTCCCTATGTTCCGTCCTGCAGCCTGATGTGGTACCTGCTACTAGGCTATATCCAGATACTGCCAAGCCCACCACTGCAAGGCCTTAGGCCTCACAACACTGTACTGGGCTTTCAGACAAGTAGGGGTTTAAAGCACTTTGTTTTTAGGAAAGTATAGGTTTTGGGGAAAGGTTGGTAAGGGGAGGGGTGGGATTGGGATTGATTGTCTGTGTATTTTCCACAGTGTGGGAGAGAGAGAAGGAACAGGAACACAACCCAGCTGGAGGTTAGGTTAGCACCAGACAGCCTGCAGATCAAAGGCACATTCCAACCCTCCTCCCCAGTCCCAGCCTGGCCCTATTCTGCCTGCAGGAGGACATTCTTACTAACTACATGCAACACAAGGCACACCTGAAGCATTTTATTACCCGCCCGCCTGCCTGCCTTCTCTGGAGGGAACATAGACAGGCCAAATAAAACCTTACAACCTGTGAGCTCACACAGCTCAGTTGTTGGTGTTTTGATCAACGTGGCCTTAACTTTGAATGAGAAAATCTCTAGAACAGTGAACAGAGTGCAGTAACAGCGCCAGAGACGTTTGTTTGTCTCCATGGCCTCAGAGTAAGGTCAGACAAGAGAAGGGAAGGGCAGCCTCAGTTAAGTAAGTGCAGACGGTGAGTGGAAAACAACACTGGGGCCATCCTCCTAATGGCGGGGGGGGGGGGATCACCACAACAACACATAGGCCCTGGAAAACCACAAACTCTGAGTTACCAGCTTTCTTGGAAATCTGGCCAATTGTCAGGTATATATAATGAGGAGAATGAAGAGCCTCTGCTGAGGCTCTCATACTGTATATCCTCCAGTTAATCCACAGTGTCTCAAGCATTAGGCTACCTTTCGATGTTTACACAATGCCTTCTCATTTCTCAACGAGCCAGCTAGTTGCCTTTTTATGGGCTGCCATTTAATAAAATAAGAAAAAAACGAAATGCTAAAAAGTTCAGAGGTGGAACAAAGGGGAGATAAATCTACATTTGCGTCAGGAGGGGACAGGCTAAATGAAAAAGTCTCCCCCATGCCCAGTAGTTGTATCTTTGCCTAAACAAAATGGCCTTCTGCCTCCATAAAAGCCCCTGTATGCTTATTCAACAGCAGGCCTGAGTTATCTGGGCTCTTTCAAAGAGCTTTGGAAAATAAAAATGGAGGGAGGGCTGGTGGGGGTGGCGAACGTTTGACCCATTTCCCCTGACATGGGCCCCTGGTCCCATCATGCATCAAATAGAGTTCAGGGATGGAGGGGCAGCAATGCCAGCATTGTTGGCGGTTTAAGGATGGATTCAAGCAATGAGAGCATGGATCAATAAGTCTTGGCGGTCTGAACACCACGTCAGGGACATCCATGTAATATACTGCATCTACAAAGAACAGAAGTTTCAACTCACTGTGACCTCGCACTGACCATGTATAAGAAAAATGTGACAAACAATGTTCCCTCGGGACAAAGAGAGCATTTCCAGTGTTCCCAGTTCCATTGCTCCCTCTACGCCTTCGGGAGACACACTAATATTGATGTGTTTCATTCTACTGAGAAGAAGCAGACACCAATGAATTGTAATAATACATGCCGATTTTGACTCTACCGGTGGGAGAACTGAAGATACTGAAGATGCATATGCGAAAAGAGAAATATATCTTTAGATGCGGGTGTATGGGGGACATGATACGAAACAGTCAACACCTCACACACAAACATGTACAAACAGATACATAAAACCATTCCTGCAAGTCATTGAGGTGTTCACAATGTGAATTAGAGAATGGAAAACAGAAAGCGCTAGAGTGGGGCATTCTTCCTTCAACACCCCAGACAGAGGCTGATCTAGTCAGGCTGCAGAGTGAGCAGTTTGGGGCGGAAAGGAAGCTCAGCCCAAACTAGGTCTTTCTTTCCACACTGCTCTTTGCTTCGGAGAAGGCAGGAACAAAACACTAACACACAAAGCCTGCGGAAAGGAGAGGAGAGGCAGTGTGTGGGCCCACCCCAAGCTCCTCCTTATCCAGCGAACACATACACACACACACACTCCGCCACGATCGCCTCGCTGAGCTGCGTCACGCACACACCACCTGACCAACTCCCCCTCCCGCTCCCTCTCTCTCTCCCTCCCTCCTTCCCACCCTCATTCATAAAATGGCCGCTTCACAACTCCAGCTGCTGGCATGGGATTTATAGATGAAGAGTCACAGCCAGTGGCGGGATGAGAGGGAGGAGGGGGTGTTTGTGTTTTTCCATTTTTCTTCGCTCTGTCTCTCTATCTGTCTGTGTATCTGATTCCACACCCGCTTTTTTCATTACGCACGATGTAAGAATTCTCCCTCCGTTTGTCCTCACTGCGTATGCCAGCCTTAGCCCCTTTCCCTTGCCCTCCAGGGTTGTGCTCAGTTCAGAATTTAAATGCGAATGCCTCAAATTCCAATTCAATTCTTGACAAGATACAGAATTGCATTGAATTCAGCTAAATTAAATTCAAATACCTTCTTTTCTATATTAGGTGTAGTCTATACAAATATACTGTACATCTTGTACATAAAACATACATGCATATAAAATATTGATGGAACAATTGATTTTCAGGACAAACTTAAAATGAATGATCAAGGAAAATAATGAATCACTTACATTTTGTTCAATATGGGGAAAATATTACATTTCCCAGAATGCATTACTTTAACCCTGAAGTTGACCCTAAAGCCTTCAAAAAGTAGCCAAACAAATGAATTAGTTGGCGGAAATATAATTGGCTATTCTAAGTACTAACGTTAAACGAGTATATGAACATTGTTTTCAAAGAAAAGTGATATATTCTTTGGTATCTGGAAGTGTGACCTGTCAGAGTAAATGAAACTCTCATGTTCTATGACTGAGTGGAATTTCTTTGAATTGTACTGAATAAAATGTTACTTCCTGTCACTTCAAATTCTACATCACGTGAGGTGTGGCCAATTCATTCGAATTGCAACTCTTGAGTTGAATGGGAGTCAATTCCAAAATTCTGAATTGAACACAACCCTTCTGCCCCCCAAAACAAACTTGATACCCCCATGGCCTGGGAGGGAAACCGAAGCTCTGTCTCCAGCAGGGAGAGAGCGGGCAAGAGTGGGAGTGGGTGAATCCTCCTCAGAGGCCAGCGAGAGGGAGCAGGGACATTCTCACGTTCCAGTCCAGGAACACAACTTCCATGTGTCTGCTATTTTACCACATCACACGCTGAGCCTTGAGGCAAGGCAACATAGAACCTACTGTTACTGTATGATGCCCTGCTGTTTCTCTTTACAGAAACACTTTGTTTTTGTCTTTTTCTTTTATAGGATGCTGTAAAATGATCTAGATCCAGTGAGAGATTGTGTCTAAAAAGAGCAAACAGACAAGGGAAGGAGTACCAATGGACTGTATTCCTGAGCAGCTCATTCCAGACTGCCACAGCCTTATAAAATTATCAATCAGAGGGAGAGGGAAGGCACCAGGGTTGAGTTCCTGGAGAAACGACTGAGACAACAGCGTCAAAACCGTTCAGACAAAGCCACAGGGAGCAGGCAGGCATCCTGCATCAGCCAGTGTGTATGTGTATGCGCGTGCCTGCCTGCGTGCACGTGGATCTGAGGTGAATGAGTGCATGAGCGGTACTGCGTCTGATCCTCCTTTCCGCCACACTGCAGCGTCTTCTGCTGTGAGCAGACAAATTAAAACTCACTCAAGCAAAAGGCTTGGCTATACCCCTCTTCCTCTCCACCACCACCCTACTCCCTCTCTGCTATCCCCTCCCACTCCTCTCCTCCCTCCTGCTGCTGCAGCCCCTAGCCAGACAGGGGCACCGGGGAGCAGGGAGGATGGGGGGGGGTCACAGCCAAGCCAAGCGGACACACCTCTTGCCTGAGTGCATTTTAATTTGGGAGGGGTGGGGCTGGGCCTCTGTGGCAGGACAGGACACGCACGTGTGCCACACAAAGGGGCATGTGTTTATAGAACATGAGGGGACACACACAGAGTGACTGACAGGGGCCAGTCTGAGGACATAAACAACCCCTGCTGCCGCCTGCTGTCACCCCTCATATCATCACTACTCTCTAATGAACCAACATGGATACCAACCCCTGTATGACCCATTTTTTCACAATGAAATTCTGAGTCTCCTTTCGAACAGAATAAATATATGCATCTACAAAAAATGTAGTTGTGCACATACCTACTGTACTGTGCTACACTGTACACGTTATAAAGTCATTATTTTTAGTTTTTGAGTTGTTGAGCTATAACCAGGACATTACATTTCCCTTCCTCAGCCCACTACCCACGCAGGCTACCACCCACGCACCCACTACCCACGCAGGCTACCTCCAGCCCACCCACCCACCCACCGCCTGCCTGTCTCTCAGCCCTGGCCCAGTTCCACTCAAACTTTCCACAGATGGGCACGGGCTCTGTGGCGGTCGGTGTGTTTAGCATGCAGCCTGCGTCAACCACACCACAGCCTGGGGACCAGAGGCTGCCACCACAGGGGCGGAGCCAAGGGACAACAGCCTGACGGGGGCAGAGCTAAGGCATCGGCATGGCGACGTCACTCACCATATCTGAGGGGCCGACACGGGAGAAAGGCCGGTCTAACACACGGACCCTGCTGCATAGTGTGGTTTATGCAGCCAGGCTATTTATATGTGTCCCTCCTTCAGAGGAGGAAGCTGGACCTATTGAATCCAGATGTGAGAGGACAGAGAGACGGCACAAGACAGAACCAGAGCCTGAAGAGACAGGGCCAGAGTGGCAGCCTACTGTGTCTGAACAGAGAACACTGTCACACAAACACAGGTAGGATATGATAGGCCTCTGATTAATGTCACTCAACATGGGTTCACCAGGAGGAGATGGTCATTACATCCATACTCTATATTGGACAAATACAGATGAAAACAAAGTTACACGCGTATACATTCCTGTAACGCTTCAGACATGTAGAGACAACAAGAGACTGGACAGTACTGTGAGATGTGCAGGGCGGGACAGTGAAAATACCAACAGCCCATGCATATTTGTACCAAAACAAATCACACATTGTCAGTCACACACACACACACACACACACACACACACACACACACACACACACACACACACACACACACACACACACACACACACACACACACACACACACACACACACACACACACAAAGAGAGAAGCGCAGTGAATATAGGTCACCTAAAAGGGCCATGGTGAATCCATTTCCGGATCTTTCCATGTACTTTAATATTTAATCGGCCCTGGTCAAGCTGCATTGTTGATTTTATGAAATAGTCAGGATAAAGTAAGTGCTATTCTGAAGAGCCTATATCCTATAGTTTAGCCCAGCGCAGCTCTCCCCGCCCATGTAGGTCCATAGCACTTGAATGACAATGAGGGCTTGTGGGACAGGGCTAAATGTGTTGTGACCCCTGATGATGAATTGCCAGAGGCCAGCCTTACTGTGGGCCTGGAGCCCATTGATCTGCTGCAGACCCAATGACACATCATCAATCCCTAGTCAACAGCTCACAGGGGGGTTGTAGGGGCCACAAAGGCCAGGAGGTCTTCACTCTGACCCTCACTCCTCCTGCAGTGGTCTATGATAAGAGAGGAACCGTACTAGAGTCTCTCTCTCTCTCTCTCTCTCTCTCTCTCTCTCTCTCTCTCTCTCGACCTCCACAGTCATAGACTTACAGGACAAGTGATGTCCAGTCAAGAGAGCGGATTTCAGACCGTAGACAATGGAGAATCTGGTCAACCACTAATCCAGTCACCTCTGGCTCTATAATCATAGTACAGTATTCACATGTATTTTCAGATGTGGATGGATAAGTATTCAGTATAAGTATACTCAGATCAGTATTCTCTGAAATAATATACTGAACTTTTGATCCAGTATTGCATCTGATTTGCACCAGCCTGCATTGTGAAAGCAGACACACACGCACACACAAACATGTGTGGTTGTGGGACATCAGTTAGTATGAGGTCTGAACAGGAGCCATTGTGGACTGAGATCCCAGCCACACTGCAGCCTACTCTCTCCTCTAATATACCCAGAGATGAACAACGACGTCAGCCCGCAAGCAGCCTGCATGACGTCAACAGATATGTGCTTTGACCAGAAGCCTGAACTGTCTGGACGTCATGTTGAAATTGTGGCCCACCATAACAGAGCGTGAGATCAGCTTTGAACAGAGGAGCACAATAAAACAGCAGTATTTCAGTGCAAGCATCACTGTCAGTGCAATGGTACAATTATCTGTCTGCTCTCCTCTCCAATAACGCTGAGGTATTCCTGGTGCCCACAACACGTCCAGTGTTCATAGAAACACTCACGTCTTGTTGACCTGTGGGGGCTAACTTATATTTACAGAGAAGTGATAGGGATGGCAGAGTGTATATTAATAAAACACATTTTAACCAGGGGGAGATTTCAGGTCTCTCCAAATGAGTCAGCATTTCTCTATAAATCATGTCTTCCTTATTAACACAGTAGCCATGTGCTCTAGCTCTGTCCAGTGATGGGTAACACAGAATGACAGTGTTGATATTGTATTCCGTTACCTAATAAATGACATCATGTTGCTGGTCAACTAACTGAGTTGTGTAGATATGACTGGGTGAAAGGAACCAATGGGAGTAGCTCTGGGTTCGGTGAAGAGGGTTATAAAAAAAGAGCACATACATAAACCTCGGAGTGCATTCCATGCCTTCCTCTGCAGCCTCCATGTGCTGCACTCTGAGGCTCCTCCCCCAGGGCCACCCGGGCACGAGGCGGGAGCAGGATCTGACATTCCACAGGGCTACGTGTGACGCCACACAATAGCTTAGGCACAGGGGCAGGAGGCCTACCCTGCCAGTCCCAACACAACCAATCACATAAGGATGCATGGCCTCAATACAACAACTTTCTAACCAAGCACATCATGTCACATATTACTAGAACGTTTTAATTTACATATTTCCCCCCATTTTTTCCCCAATTGGTAGTTACAGTCTTGTCCCATCGCTGCAACTCCCCTACAGACTAAGGAGAGGCAAAGGTCGAGAGCCACGTGTTCTCTGAAACATGACCCTGTCAAGCCGCACTGCTTCTTGACACACCGCTCGCTTAACCCGGAAGCCAGCCACGCCAATGTGTCAGAGGTAAGTAACTACATCCAGCTGATGACCAAAGTCAGCTTGAAGGTGCCTGGCCCGCCACAAGGAGCCATTAGAGGGCGATGGGACAAGGAAATCCCGGCCGGCCATAACCCTCCTCTAACCCGGACAACATTGGGCCAATTGTGCGCCGCCTCATGGGTCTCCCAGTCACAGCCGGCTGTGACACAGTCTGGGATCGAACCCGGGTCTGTAGTAACGCCTCAAGCCTTAGACCGCTGCGCCACTCGGGAGGCCCGTAATACTTTATTTTTTTGATTTGTGATATCTGTTATGTTCCTGTGCTGGTCAGCTGGTGAGGCTACTGCACATATGGTCAAGGTTACAGACCTCCCCTCCCATCATCCAGACCACGTTACCATCAAAACACGGTCGCAGCGTTTGAACCGAGTCCAGTGACCAATGGGGACCGGAGGAGGGATAATGGGCTTAAGTGAGTGTCCAGACTACCCACTGCTCTCCTAAGCCTGTTTGACCAGCTGTCTGTCTGTCTAAAGACGGCTAGAGAGTGCCTCACTCACTCACTAACTTAAGGGAGTGCTCTGAGAGGCTAAACACACTCCTGCGTAGCGGCCTACCCTCCCATCTGTTCCACCAACCGCCAGCCTCTCCTCCAACACAACAAAAGGCAATATTGACTGGATGCAGAA
The DNA here is from genome assembly GCF_965601325.2 of Salmo salar. Taxonomy (NCBI): domain Eukaryota; kingdom Metazoa; phylum Chordata; class Actinopteri; order Salmoniformes; family Salmonidae; genus Salmo; species Salmo salar. The sequence continues at coordinate 90,861,183 of NC_138300.1, read as the reverse complement.
AACAACAAGGGGCGAATCCAAAAAGGAAAAGCTAAAACTTTGAACTCCCTCAAAAACGTCCAAAAAACATAATACAAAACAAAAAAAGTAATCCTCAGTAATTTAAATTCACTCAGAGCCCTACACAGATCCGGGGAACTGAGAGGACAGAACTGCTCCAGTCAGTATTCCGTGCAGCCCCTCGCCTGTGACATCCTTCAATCCCAAGAAGCGTTTAGCTGCAGATATTATGATATCAATCTTTCTAGAATTCTTATCCAGTCCGGCACTGCAGTCTATCACCATAGCAATAAATGCCAAAAAGTCCACAGCATTAGACTGCGGTGCCTCCACCATAGTGACCGTCTCACTCCCACTGTCTTTCACTCTTTTTCGCTGCCTCGGCATAAGAGCAGTGGTATAAAGTACTTAAAAGTAAAAATACTTTAAAGTACTACTTAAGTAATTTTGGGGGTATTTGTACTTTACTTGACTATTTATATTTTTGACTACTTTTACTTTTACTTCACTACATTCCTAAAGAAAATAATGTTATTTTTACTCCATATATTTTCCATGGCACCCAGAAGTACTCGTTGCATTTTGAATGCTTAGCAGGACATGAAAAGGGTCCAATTCACACAATTATCAAGAGAACATCCCTGGTCACCCCAACCGCCTCTGCTCTGGCAAGAAAATGGCACCATCTGGTTTGCTTAATATAAGGAATTTTTTATGATTTGTACTTTTACGTTTACCTTTGATACTTAAGTATATTTTAGCAATTACATGTACTTTTGATACTTAAGTATATTTAAAACCAAAAACTTTTAGACTTTTACTCAAGTAGTATTTTATTGGGTGACTTTCACTTTTACTTACGTTATTTTCTATTAAGTATTCTTTACTTTTACTCAAGTATGACAATTGGCTAATTTTCCCAGCACGGCATAAGAGACACGCAGCTGTTAGGCTGGCGATCTCTGCCTCCTTCACCCTAAGAGGGCACTCAGGGGACTCATGTGCATGTTCTCCACCACAATTCCAACATTCATTGTCTTCTTCTATCTTAGCAAAATGATCACTCATATCCAGTTTCCTACAAACACATGACACATGTCCAAGCGCTTTGCAGTTTGTACATTGCAATACCCTGGGAACAAATGCTCTCACAAGATAATTCACATAACCCATTTTTGTGTATAGGGAGAGACCCCTCTTTAAAAAAGAGTAGCACTGACACACTTCTCTTTTCTTCCATTGACCATAAGAGACAACCGAGGAACACCAACTGCTCCAGGAGTTTTCCTCTTCATAATCAACTTCCCCAGAGACCCCAAAAATCACTCTTGGTGCCCTGCTCTGAAAATTTAAGCAAGTCAACTCTTTCGCCTTCAATCTGGTGAGGCCCAACGTGCGCAAATTCAAATTCGCTTCCACCCTGTTCCTCGCCACCATCTTCTTCTCCTTCGTTGGGGTTTTAAACCAATGTACATACCAATATGAGGTGCATTACCGCCACCTACCGGGCTGGAGTGTGATGGACACTATGGAGGTGTTCTAGATTCTACACTCTAGTCTACATGAATGGAGGAGAGACATTATTGCTGAGTGAATTAGTTTGTTCTGGACGGGTTTTGAGTAAATTGGGGAGGGTAAAGCTTATTCCCAGAGATGTGATCGTTCTTCTGAGCGTTTGCCTTTGATGTTCATAGGTTTGACAGTGAAGGAGGATGTGATCTTTAGTTTCTGCCACTGGACAGTTGGGATATGAACCTGTGTTAGCCGCCAACTTTATCCCCCACATCCCCCTATGGAGGGTGGGCGTGGAGCAGAGGGTGAGTGACGGAGACATCCAAGTAACCATCCCCACAGCACATAGAAGGTGGCACCGCCCACCACACGTATCATTTGTTGAGGCAGTGTTGCCAATTTAGGGCCTTTGTCGCTATATTTAGGGAGTTCAGACTCCAACATGGAATCCAAGATGGTGTAGCAGTCAGACGTCTTTGTCTTGTCGTGTCCCTTGTATATATCTTTTTACATATTTTTCTTCGCATATCTTATAAAAATTATTTCCTAAACCTCAACTTCTAAATACTCTCCTGCAACCCGCCTCACCCAATGTGGCGTGGATCTGTTTTTATTTCTAAAGTATTTCTATTTACTTTGGATCTGGAATCCCTCAACTGAAGCTAGCCAGCTAACTACCTACCAGCTATCAGTCAGCAAACCACTGCTAGCGGTCATCAGCTAACCTTTAGCTCGGAAAGCTCTCCCCAGTTTGTACAACGTGACTCAAACCAGAGCATAACGGACCTATTATTATTTTTTATATTTTTTTCCCCACATCCCCGGATTCCTACTGCAAACTCTGAACATTTTCATCTGGATATTCGCAACTAGCTAACCGCAATCCAGGGTGACTACTCCTGGCTAGCGTTTACATCCCGGAGCAAGCACCAATTAGCCTGAAGCTAGCCCGGCCAGGGCTCCTGTGCTACCACCGAAGCCCACTCCTGGGCTACAATATCCGGACCCCTTCTACTGCCGGTACGGGGCACGGAACCCCGCCGATCCTCTACGACTGGAATACCGACATAATCTGCCCGAGGATTTCAACAGGCCCCTCAGGCGCGATGTCCGCTGAAGGCTCATTCTGCTAACCGCGGCCTACTAGCTACCTAGAGCTACTTGGAACCCTACTAATTCCACGACTGGTCTATCGACGTCACCGCACGAAGAGGCAAAAACAGACTTACCCCCACGGCGACGTCCAACAAAGGCTAACTTGCTAGCCCCGGTCGGTTAACTGCTAGCTTGCTTGCCCCGGTCTGCAAACTGCTAGCTTGCCTGCCCCGGTCTGCTAACTGCTAGCCCTGGTCTGCCAACTGCTTGCTTGCTAACCCGGTCTGCTAACTGCTAGCTTGTTTAGCCCCGGCCTACTAACTGTTAGCTTGTTAGCATCGGCCTGCTAACTATCTGAATCGCCGTGTCCCCAGTCAGCCCAACCACTCACTGGACCCATATGTTCACTTGGCTACGCATGCCTCTCTCTAATATCAATATGCCTCGTCCATTACTGTCCTGGTTAGTGATTACTGTCTTATTTCACTGTAGAGCCTCTAGCCCTGCTCAATATGCCTTAACCAACCATGTTGTTCCACCTCCTACATATGCGATGACATCACCTGGTTTAAACGTCTCTAGAGACTATATCGCTCTCATCATTACTCAATGCCTAGGTTTACCTCCAATGTACTCTCATCCTACCTTACCTTTGTCTGTACACTATGCCTTGAATCTATGCTATCGTGCCCAGAAACCTGCTCCTTTTACTCTCTGTTCCAAACGTGCTAGACGGCCAGTTCGTATAGCCTTTAGCCATACCCTTATCCTACTTCTCCTCTGTTCCTCTGGTGATGTGGAGGTTAATCCAGGTCCTACAGTGCCTAGCTCCACTCCCACTCCCCAGGTGCTCTCATTTGTTGACTTCTGTAACCGTAAAAGCCTTGGTTTCATGCATGTTAACATTAGAAGCCTACTCCCTAAGTTTGTTTTACTCCCTGTTTTAGCACACTCTGCCAACCCGGATGTCTTAGCCGTGTCTGAATCCTGGCTTAGGAAAACCACCAAAAACCCTGAAATCTCCATCGCTAACTATAACATTTTCCGCCAAGATAGAACTGCCAAAGGGGGCGGTGTTGCAATCTACTGTAAAGATAGCCTGCAGAGTTCTGTATTACTATCCAAGTCTGTACCCAAATAATTCGAGCTTCTACTTCTAAAAATTCACCTTTCCAGAAACAAGTCTCTCACTGTTGCCGCTTGCTATAGACCTCCCTCTGCCCCCAGCTGTGCCATCGATACCATATGTGAATTGATTACCCCCCCATCTATCTTCTGAGCTTGTGCTACTAGGTGACATAAACAGGGACATGCTTAACACCCCGGCTATCCTACAATCTAAGCTTGATGCCCTCAATCTCACACAAATTATCAATGAACCTACCAGGTACAACCCCAAATCCGTAAACATGGCCACCCTCATAGATGTCATCTTAACTAACTCGCCCTCCAAATACACCTCTGCTGTTTTCAATCAAGATCTCAGCGTTCACTGCTTCATTGCCTGCATCCGTAATGGGTCTGCGACCAAATGACCACCCCTCATCAATGTCAAACGCTCCCTAAAACACTTCTGCGAGCAGGCCTTTCTAATCGGCCTGGCCGGGGAATCCTGGAATGACATTGACCTCATCCCGTCAGTAGATGATGCCTGGCTATTCTTTAAAAGTGCCTTCCTCACCATCTTAAATAAGCATGCCCCACTCAAAAAATGTTGAACTAGGAATAGATATAGTCCTTGGTTCACTCCAGGACCTGTCTGCCCTTGACCAGCACAAAAACATCCTGTGACATTCTGCATTAGCATCGAATAGCCCCCGTGATATGCAACTTTTCAGGGAAGTTAGGAACAAATATACACAGGCAGTTAGAAAAGCTAAGGCTAGCTTTTTCAAACAGAAATTTGCATCCTGTAGTACTAACTCAAAAAAGTTCTGGGACATTGTAAAGTCCATGAAGAATAAGAGCACCTCCTCCCAGCTGCCCACTGCTCTGAGGCTAGGAAACACTGTTACCACCGATAAATCCACTAGAATTGAGAATTTCAATAAGCATTTCTCTACGACTGGCCATGCTTTCCACCTGGCTAACCCTACCCCGGTCAACTGCCCGGCACCCTCCACAGCAACCCGCCAAAGCCCCCACCATTTCTCCTTCACCCAAATCCAGATAGCTGATGTTCTGAAAGAGCTGCAAAATCTGGACCCATACAAATCAGCCGGACTAGACAATCTGGACACTCTCTTTCTAAAATTATCTGCCGAAATTGTTGCAACCCCTATTACTAGCCTATTCAACCTCTCTTTCGTATCGTCTGAGATTCCCAAAGATTGGAAAGCTGCCGCGGTCATCCCCCTCTTCAAAGGGGGTGACACTCTAGACCCAAACTGCTACAGACCTAAATCTATCCTACTTTCTAAGGTCTTCGAAAGCCAAGTTAACAAACAGATTACCAACCATTTCGAATCCCACCGTACCTTCTCCGCTATGCAATCTGGTTTCAGAGCTGGTCATGGGTGCACCTCAGCCACGCTCAAGGTCCTAAATGACATCATAACCGCCATCAATAAGAGACATTACTGTGCAGCCGTATTCATCGACCTGGCCAAGGCTTTCCACTCTGTCAATCTCCACATTCTTATTGGCAGACTCGACAGCCTTGGTTTCTCAAATGATTGCCTCGCCTGGTTTAACTACTTTAACTACTTTAACTACCAACTACTTCTCTGATAGAGTTCAGTGTGTCAAATCGGGGGGCCTGTTGTCCGGACCTCTGGCAGTCTCTATAGGTGTGCCACAGGGTTCAATTCTCGGGCCGACTCACTTCTCTGTATACATCAATGATGTTGCTCTTGCTGTTGGTGATTCTCTGATCCACCTCTGCGCAGACGACACCATTCTGTATACTTCTGGCCCCTCCTTGGACACTGTGTTAACTAACATCCAGACGAGCTTCAATGCCATACAACTCTCCTTCCCTTGGCCTCCAACTGCTCTTAAACGCAAGTAAACTAAATGCATGCTATTCAATCGATCACTGCCCGCACCTGCTCGCCCATCCAGCATCACTACTCTGGACGGCTCTGACTTAGAATACGTGGACAACTACAAATACCTGGGTGTCTGGTTAGACTGTAAACTCTCCTTCAAGACTCATTAAGCATCTCCAAACCAAAATTAAATCTAGAATCGGCTTCCTATATCGCAACAAAGCATCCTTCACTCATGCTGCCAAACATACCCTCGTAAAACTGACCATCCTACCGATCCTCGACTTCGGTGATGTCATCTATAAAATAGCCTCCAACACTCTACTCAACAAACTGGATGCAGTCTATCACAGTGCCATACGTTTTGTCACCAAAGCTCCATACACTACCCACCATTGCGACCTGTACACTCTCGTTGGTTGGCCCTCGCTTCATACTCGTCGCCAAACCCACCGGCTACAGGTTATGTACAAGTCTCTGCTAGGTAAAGCCCTGACTTATCTCAGCTCACTGGTCACCATAGCAGCACCCACTCGTAGCACGCGCTCCAGCAGGTATATCTCACTGGTCACCCCAAAGCCAATTCCTCCTTTGGTCGTCTTTCCTTCCAGTTCTCTGCTGCCAATGACTGGAACGAACTGCAAAAATCTCTGAAGCTGGAGACTCATATCTCCCTTACTAGCTTTAAGCACCAGCTGTCAGAGAAGCTCACAGATCACTGCTCCTGTACATAGCCCATCTGTAAACAGCCCATCTATCTACCTACCTCATCCCCATACTGTATTTATTTATTTATCTTGCTCCTTTGCACCCCAGTATCTCTACTTGCATATTCATCTTCTGCACAGCTACCATTCAAGTGTTTAATTGCTATATTGTAATTACTTCGCCACCATGACCTATTTATTGCCTTAACTTACCTCATTTGCACTCACTGTATATATACTTTTTGTTTTCTTTTGTTCTACTGTATTATTGACTGTATGTTTTGTTTATTCCATGTGTAACTCTGTGTTGTTGTATGTGTCGAATTGCTATGCTTTATCTTGGCCAAGTCACAGTTGCAAATGAGAACTTGTTCTCAACTAGCCTACCTGGTTAAATAAAGGTGAAATAAATAAAGACTCCTCCAGCGACTTTTATTAGTAAAAGAGGCTAGCGACAAATTCAGCTACTTTTCAGGCTGCCTTTGGGGAGTTTTGCCAATGAGAGTTTCTATGGTTTTGATAGAGAGTTTCTATGGTTTTGATAGCATTAACCGAGATTTCCCACTCAATTCTGCCGCAAACGAGATTGGGAGAAGCTGACTGTGCAACAGAAGTTATAGCAACGGTGCACACACAGGCAGAGTAGCACAAGATAAGGGTGCGTGCGGCAGGAGAGGGGGTAAAAACAAAACGCTACTTTGGGGACCGAAGCTGTGGTACAGCAAGCAAATTAGTGCTGTGACATCGTCGTGGCAACATCAAAACGTAATCTTGCGACTTCTAGTGACAAATCAAGGAGCCAGTAGCAGTTCTCACTGAAAAATTGTTGGCACCACTGGGTTGAGGAGCATTCACATTATACTATGCTCGACACAACGTAGCATGCATGGTGATACGTCAGCAGTCAGCACATACATGTACAGTTGAAGTCGGAAGTTTACATACAACTTAGCCAAATACATTTAAACTTAGCCAAATACATTTAAACTCCGTTTTTCACAATTCCTGACATTTAATGCTAGTACAAATTCACTGTCTTAGGTCAGTTAGGATTACCATATTATTTTAAGAATGTGAAATGTCAGAATAATAGTAGAGAGAATGATTCATTTCAGCTTTTATTTCTTTCATCACCTTCCTAGTGGGTCAGAAGTTTACATACACTCAATTACTATTTGGTAGAATTGCCTTTAAATTGTTTAACTTGGGTAAAACGTTTTAGGTAGCCTTCCACAAGCTTCCCACAATAAGTTGGGTGAATTTTGGCCCATTCCTCCTGACAAAGCTGGTGTAATTGAGTCAGGTTTGTAGGCCTCCTTGATCGCACACGCTTTTTCAGTTCTGCACACACATTTTCTATAGGATTGAGGTCTGGGCTTTGTGATGGCAACTCCAATACCTTGACTTTGTTGTCTTTAAGCCATTTTGCCACAACTTTGGAAGAATGCTTGAGGTCATTGTCCATTTGGAAGACCCATTTGCGACCAATCTTTAACTTCCTGACTGATGTCTTGAGATGTTGCTTCAATATATCCACATAATGTTTCTTCCTCATGATGCCATTTATTTTGTGAAGTGCACCAGTCCCTCCAGCAGCAAAGCACCCAAACAACATGATGATGCCACCCGCGAGCTTCATGGTTGGGATGGTGTTCTTCGGCTTGCAAGCATCCCCCTTTTTCCTCCAAACATAACGATGGTCATTTTGGCCAAACAGTTCTATTTTTGTTTCATCAGACCAGAGGACATTTCTCCAAAAAGTACGATCTTTGTCCCCATGTGCAGTTGCAAACCGTAGTCTGGCCTTTTTATGGCTGTTTTGGAGCAGTGGCTTCTTCCTTGCTGAGCGGCCTTTCTGGTTATGTTGATATAGGACTCGTTTTACTGTGGATATAGATGCTTTTGTACTTGTTTCTTCCAGCATCTTCACAAGGTCCTTTGCTGTTGTTCTGGGATTGATTTGCACTTTTCTCACCAAAGTATGTTCATCTCTAGGAGACAGAACCTGTCTCCTTCCTGAACGGTATGACGTCTGCGTGGTCCCATGGTGTTTATACTTGCGTACTATTGTTTGTACAGATGAACGTGGTACCTTCAGGTGTTTGGAAATTGCTCCCAATGACGAACCAGACTTGTGGAGGTCTACAATTCTTTTTCTGAGGTCTTGGCTGATTTCTTTTGATTTTCCCATGATGTCAAGCAAAGAGGCACTGAGTTTGAAGGTAGGCCTTGAAATACATCCACAGGTACACCTCCAATTTACTCAAAGATGTCAATTAGCCTATCAGAAGCTTCTCAAGTCATGACATAATTTTCTGGAATTGTCCAAGCTGTTTGAAGGCACAGTCAATTTAGTGTATGTAAACTTCTGACCCACTGGAATTGTGATACAGTGAATTATAAGTGAAATAATCTGTCTGTAAACAATTGTTGGAAAAATTACTTGTGTCATGCACAAAGTAGATGTCCTAACCGACTTGCCAAAACTATAGTTTGTTAACAAGAAATTTGTGGTGGTTGAAAAACGAGTTTTAATGACTCCAACCAAGTGTATTTAAACTTTTGACTTCAACTGTAGCTTTACAGAGTCACATCTAACAATACAAATCTTTGTTTTCTAATCTATTTTTTGGTTAGCTAATAATTTCTGTTGACTGTAAATACTTGTTATGCATGCTTATGGTGTTATAACAATTCACTTTTCACACGTTGAACATTTTTTACTCTGTTGCTATGGTCACCGGTGGCTGCCTTCCTCTGCGTGTGTGTGTGTGTGATAAAGGACATCATGCTGCTTGCTTAACGAGTGCCACTTCCTCCCAATTCTGCCCATACCTGGCGCGAACTCAGGACCTCTCACAAACAAACGTCCTCCTCAAGCATCTTAGCCGATCATGCCACCTCAATAGCTAGCTAATGAGGCAAAGCAAGCAGGACACTTAAGGCTGAGGAGTATGTTTCACAGATCCCCATGTGCTACAGTATGTCTGTGTGTGTGTGTGTGTGTGTGTGTGTACGTGTGCGTGCGTGTGTGCGTGCGTGTGTGCGCAATTTATGGTTCACTTTCAAAACTAAAGTTCCTCATTAAAAGTGATGCAAAGGGATAGCGGAACAATGCCATATTTGGACTAGATAATGCTAAACAAGGTTGGAATGTTGTTACATAATAAAATATGTATACAATAATTCATTAATTTGACAATAAAAATAACTGCTGATCGATTAGACTGCATAATTGCATTGGGGCATACTTATATGCACTGTACAATAGAGCTAAGACACTAATATTTGTGTAAACTCTAAATAGTTCTACGGGTGTCACTGAGTAGGCTGATGCCCCATTTCATGAGTGCACAATCCATTGGTAATGCTGTACATGGCAATATGAATGCCCAATACATACAATAGACTGACTAGAAAGGTGATTTCCTACAGTCAAAGTCCTACAATAAGAGCGAAGACGCTAATATTTGTGGAAACTCTTCAAAATAGTTTTTTGTGGGTGTCACTGAGTAGGCTGATATCCCGTTTCATGGGTGCACAATCCATAGGTTAGGCTCTACAGTGTATATACTGTAAGTATGCCTCCAATGCAATTATGCAGTCTAATACATCAACAGTGGAATTTCCCCACCAACAAAATCCAGTTTATTGTCAGAATAATTAATTATTGTATTTAATTTTTAAATGATGTAACAACATTCTAACCTTGTTTAGCATTATCTAGTCCACATATGGCATATCCACTATTTGTATCCATTTGCATCACTTTCAATGAGGGACTTGTATTTTGAAAGTGAACCGCAAATTCCACTATTGTTCAGCAGGAGGACAAACACAACGTTGACCAACGTTCAGATAGAAATGTATTATGTAGAACAAACATGCCTCTCTGATTATAAGGAATCATGTCAGTTCTATTCACGGCCTTTCTATCTGCAACGTTCCAAGACGATTTTGTACTGAACCTACTGAGCTACAGGATACGAGCTCCGCTCAGCCTGTCGCTTGTCTGTCTGGAAAGCCTCCGCAAATGAAAATGTGTGGTGGGCAGGGTTGACCCCCGCCGTTCCGTGTGCCGTGGCGAGGGGCTTCTCTACAGATAAGGCTGCAGCTACACACACACACACACACATCTCTCTCTCTCTCTCTCTCTCTCTCTCTCTCTCTCTCTCTCTCTCTCTCTCTCAGTGTATTACACAAACATGTACTCTGCTGCTCCGCAGTAGCCGTGTCTCTAGTCTGCTGCTGTTCAAATGGCCATTCATGGCAGTGCTGTGGTGTAAGAAAGAATCCATCAGAGGAAAGTGAGTGTGTCCCCCCAGTGTGTGCCTCAGCAGCCATTTCCCTCCACACTCATCTCATTACAGCTACAGAAGTGGAGGAGAAGAGGAAAACAACCACCACAGTTCAGTGTGATGGAGTCTGCCTGTCAGCTCGCTGTCATCCCTGTGCAGTACAGTACTCTCTCTCTCTCTCTCTCTCTCTCTCTCTGCCTTCCCTGTCTTACATTCCCTCTGCTGTTAACCAGGTATTAGCCTGAGATGAATCACTACATTAATTGCTTGGGATAGCTAGGGGATCTCTGTGTGTGTGTGTGTGTGTGTGTGTGTGTGTGTGTGTGTGTGTGTGTGTGTGTGTGGTGTGTGTGTGTGTGTGTGTGTGTGTGTGTGTGTGTGTGTGTGTGTGTGTGTATGTGTGTGTGTGTGTCAAACCGTTCACTTACAACCAGTCCTGATGGGTAAATGTCCCTGTGCTCCCTCTGTCTCCTCCTTAAAATGCAACTCATAAGAGGAACAGCGGGGCACTTAACACCACTTTGTTAGAGGGACACATGGCACTCTCTCTTTCTCCGTCTCATTCTCTGTTCCTCCTCAACTCAGAGCTGTTCCCGTAAGGTGTGTCCCCACACCCCTACACCCCCTCCAAGTCGGTCGACTGACTACTGGTGTTCTCAGATTGCTGCAGCTGTCAGGGAGGCCCAGCGGAGTGAGTGTCTTGTTTACCTAACTCACTGAGGTGGCAGAGCAGAGGGCTACCCTCATCTGCCAGCCTGCCTGCCAGGCCGCCTCCACAGCAAGCAGGTTAAGGAATGGCTATGAGAAGAACTGAACTGGTGTTGTTACAACAAACCTGTTTGCTTGGCTGGCCCTCTAGACAGGTGCCCAGTACTACATGGCCTCAAACCCATACATCTGCCAACAGGCAGGTGTCATATTCTCTAACATGTGATTAATAGTCATGTGAGAACTGAGACTGGGGCGGTTGAGGGAATACCTCTGTGTTCTGTTGTACTGTATCATCATGGCACCTTTCTCCAGAGGGTACCTCTAATCCATTTAGTGAATTAAACAAAGGTATTGGTTCCAATCACATGGATAACAGAAAAAAGGGTACTGTTGACCCCACAGGGACTTCAAAAGGTTCCACCTGAGCCAATGGGAGAGTGAGGAGTAGTAGGCCATCCAGCTCTTCTTTCTCCAGGGTTAGAACAGCACACAGGTGAGCAAGCTAAGAGTAAGAGCAGGACATTTCCATGTAAAAGGACCCATGAGCACCAACACGTGAAGTTCATAGGAGCATGTCAAATGAAAGCTAAGTCTATATAACAGCACAGTACAGTATAGTACAACACAGTAGAGTACACTACAGAGTAGAGCACACTAGAGTTGAGTACACTATAATGTACTGTATTGTACTGTACTGAACTCTACTTTATTGTACTGAACTATACTCTACTGTACTGAACTCTACTGTACTTTACTTTACTGAACTATACTCTACTGTACTGAACTCTACTGTACTTTACTTTACTGTACTGAACTCTACTCTACTACACTGTTCTGTGCTATACTGTTCTTTAATGTGCTGTGCTATACTGTTCTCTACTGAGCTCTACTGTGCTGTACTTTGATGTCCAAACTTGTGAACCATAGACGTCTATGATTGGTTCAGATTTGATCTGGTCCGGACCATCCAAATTCGGTCTTGTTTTGGGCAGAGCTCATTAAAATAATATCAAGTGAGAAGAATAATACCCAAATATGCCAAGGAGGATATTGTATATTTATACCTTTGTGTACTTATTTAGGATACATCCCCATGAAGAAAATGACAATCATTGTGTCATGGCATAGCTGACACCCCATTATTTTCTGTGTAAATTGTTCAAAGTAGTCCTTGTGCATAGAGTTGTATGGTTTGTTAAACTTTGAAATCAATGGTTTTTGTTTGGCATACAGTTTAAGTGGAAAATCAGCGCAATTCCGTTACCGTGGAATTGACCAGCACCAACACATCAATGACACCTCCACATCAGACCAGTTACCTCAAAACAGCATAAACTTGCCAACTCATGGCACCACCTGCATGACAGCCTAACATTGCCCTTAAAGGGCAACTCCAAACAGTGCATTTCTACGTTTTATAGAAAAAATATAAAGTTAAAGCGTTTTACTGAATGACAACATCATAAATTAAAACATTTTAAAAACACTTATTTCCAAACACTATGAGATTTGAGGTAACTTGGGGAGTAAGAAAATACCCTCCCTCTGACTAGAAAAGATCATCAAGGACATCAACCACCCGAGCCACTGCCTGTTCACACCGCTACCATCCAGAAGGCGAGGTCAGTACAGGTGCATCAAAGCTGGGACCGAGAGGCTGAAAAACAGCTTCTATCTCAAGGCCATCAGACTGTTAAACAGCAATCACTAACTCAGAGAGGCTGCTGCCTACATTGAGACCCAATCACTGGACACTTTAATAAATGGATCACTAGTCACTTTAAACAATGTCACTCTAAATAATGCCACTTTAATAATGTCTACATATCTTACATTACTCATATCACATGTATATATTGTATTTTATACCATCTAGTGCACCTTGGCTATGCCGCTCGGCCATCGCTCATCCATATACTTACATGTACATATTCTCATTCACCCCTTTTAGATTTGTGTGTATTAGGTAGTTGTTGGGGAATTGTTAGTTTACTTGTTAGATATTACTGCACTGTCGGAACTAGAAGCACAAGCATTTCTCTACACTCGCATTAACATCTGCTAACCATGTGTATGTGACCAATAAAATGTGATTTGAACTGAGCTTTTTTAGGACCTTTCTTATCTTTTTAATCATAGAAACGTGCTGTTTTCACATATATAGACACTGGTATGTTGCTGAAGATAGTGTATATGAGATTGAAAAGTGGCGGAATTGCCCTTTAACTCTTTGCCCTGATTCCCCATTCCCTCAATGCATGGAGAGAAACAATGGAAATCCCAAATACCATTCGGCATCCGCTAATCTTGATTAACAGTTTTAAAAAGAATAAGAAGGGCGGAATTTGCTATAAATACCCTGATTTGTTGGGGTCTAAGAGGCTAAATGCGGCATGCTGGAGTAGCTGTGCTCTGATGCACTGGGGTGGGCTGAATAGGAAGAGATGTTTTGGGAGACTAATTTCCCGTCATACATTCTTTATTTGAGCCGTGTTCCTGTGACTGTTTAAACTCCTCTAATGCCCGTGATGCTACGGAGCACAAAGGGTTATTATACATAGAGCAGGCATCGTCATGGTGACAGGACAGAACTAGAACTAGGCCCTCTGGTTCTTCAACAACACACTGCTAGCCAATGAGGAACTCCAGATCCCCAATGCGCTCTTTAATTTAGCGACAATTTAAGATGATACCCTCTCAGAACTCCTACATATTTTCCACTTGCTTGCTCTGGACCAAATGACACAGGGAAAAACAATGAGTCATCGGTTAAATGTGCCGGCTTACATTGTTTAATTGTACTGATCCACTGAAAGGAGGGTAGGAAACGATGAGCACAGAAGTGCCAGCTGTGACAGAACTGTCTGTCTGGACTGAGGGGGAATTGAGGAACGGGGTCTTGGGAGGACAGAGGTTGTGTCCTATTTTTGCCTTTGTAATCACTGTAGCTCCCTCCAGTAACCACGAGCACAACCGTTCCTTGATTTTAACTGGCGGCTTTATTCTGTAGTTTTAGTCAGAATTATCACCTTCCGTGAGAACTATAAAGTAAATGAAAATACAGTTAAGCACACTCTTACAACTTTCTTGTCTTACGAGTGACTTATTAGCTTGGTATAACTCTGAAGTGCTTACATACATAAACAGTTTAGCTGGAGCTATAACAGTATCAGATTAAACACATTAATTAAGGAAAAATACCTCATTGGCTGCTAATTACAGAAGGGAGGAAATCAAAACTTCACACTTAACATTCCTGGCATGAATTCACGCTTCATCCTTAATTATTACAACGTTACCATCCTAACATACACACTTCAACCTTTACGAACTACACCCGAAGACATGAAAACTTAGCTAACACAGCGCGGGACTGCCTTCACTCCAAAGGTGTGTTGCTACGATAATGATCCCCGTTACAACAGTTATTAGCCACATAGTTCCACTTGTCTTATCATTTCCCCCGCATAGCGAACACGTAAACAATTCAAACAAAAAACAACAACATAGACTTATAGGTTAATTGTCAGTTACACTCCCACCAATCACCGGTGATTTCTGTGAAAGAGGTCTGCAGGTTTCTTGATCGGCTTCCAGGAGGGTGACTGTCTTATGGATGGGCCTCTCCAGATAGGTGGTTTTGGTGATGCGGTTACCTCTCTCATCCAGGGTTGAGTCGCTGATCAGTAACTTGAATCTTCTCACCCGGCCATCCTGTCCCGGGTACACTTCTGTAACCTTTGCCAATTTCCACTGGTTGCGTGGTGGAGTATCATCTTGCAAGATGACAATGTCATTAATCCTTGTGTTTCTTCTGTCTTTATTTCATTTCAGTCTGTGTTGGAGGTTTAGGAGGTACTCTTTCTTCCACCTTGTCTAGAATTCATTGGCTAAGAATTGTACTCTGCGCCATCTCTTGCGGAGATAAAGATCTTCCTTGATGAACTGTCCAGGTGGTGGTAAGATAATTGTGGACTTCATTGTCAAGATCTGTGCTTTGCTTAATGCGTTGAATACGGTTAGCTACAAAGATGTGGAATCTTCTGGCTTCATTGTTGATGTAGCCAAGAACTACCTTCGAGTCTGTCCAGAAGAATTCCTGTAGAACCTTGTATCTCTAGCTCCTTTTTGAGCATGTCACTTGTTCGAACAGTTACCACCGCTGCTGAAAGTTCCAGTCGTGGTATGGTCGTAACCTTAGAAGGGGCGACTCTCGACTTCCCATAACTAGGGAGCAATGAACTTCTCCTGCTATGCTGATTGTTCTGAGGTATGAGCACTCTCCATAACCTGAGGTACTAGCGTCGGAGAAGTGATGGAGCTCATAACTCTGCATTTCCTTGAAACTTGATGGCAAGTAGCCTCATTGGATCCCTTATTTCAGAAAGGTTTTGTAGACCTTGGAGCCAGAATTCCCACTGGGAACGTAGGTCATCTGGAAGGGGGTCATCCCAGTCGATCTTGTCACGACACATCTGCTTCCCTGCCAGGACAAAGGGTGCCACAAACCCAAGCGGATCATATACAGAGGCTACTGTAGACAACACTCCTCTTCTTGTGAGTGGGCGCTCCTTGACAACTACTCTAAACTGGAACTCGTCTGATGCGACACACCACAGTACACCAAGTGCCCTCTCCATGTGTGGTTCACCCAGAGCCATATCCAGGTCTTTGGCACCCTCAGCACGTTCTTCCTTGGGAATTGTGGCTATAACTTCCTTGCTGTTAGAGATAAACTTGTGCAACCGAAGTTTGCCAACCCAACATCAACATAAAAGTTCCTTTCTATGAACTGGATAGACTCCTCACTGAAGCTTCCTCGTCCTTCGGCAGCAAGATGGTTGAGGCCATAGTTGGCACACCCAGGAGATGAAGCTGCGCCGAACAAGTGGACCTTCATACGATACATTGAGGGTTGAGACTCTAGATCTCTGTTCTCCCACCAAAGGAACCGCAGATAATCTTGGTCTTCTGCTTTCACATGAAACTGGTGGAACTTGCGCTCTACGTCACACATGACTGTGACTGGACCCTTAAGAAAATGGCAAAGGACACCCAGCAACGTGTTTGTCAACTCTGGACCGGTAAGGAGATGGTCATTTAAGGACGTCTCTCGAAACTTCACTGAGCAGTCAAAGACGACTCGTATCTTCCCAGGCTTTTGTGGGTGATAAACCCCATGGTGCAGGATGTACCATGCTGGATGCTTGTTAATTTCCTCCTCGGAGACCTTCTCAGCATCTCCACAAGCTATGGTCTCTTCCATGAATGCTGTGTAGTCCTTATAGTACTGCTTGTCTCTCCTTAGCCTCCTTTCCAGGCACTTGAGATGGTGAACTGCACATGTCTTATTGTTCGGCAGGTTGGGTCTTTCTTCCTTAAATGGCAGCGGCATCTCGTAATGTCCACTGTCCTTGTGTCTGATGCCCGCTTTCATTTTTGTCAGGAACCGGATATCCTCTTGAGATATGAGGTCCTCTTCTGCAGCTCTCTCGTTGAAGTCGGATTCAAGCGTCTTGATAATGTCCAGTGCTGTGATTACCTCTCTTACGTGTGTTCTACAAACATAGTGTACTTGATTTGTGAGGTTGGAAGAACATTGAAGACTTGGCATCACCTGTCTAACGATAACCCGATGACTCATTCCAATAGCATCGCCATAGTCGATACATGGGTTTCCATAGCCAACTATGCTCCAGCCAAGGTCTGTTCTCTGAGCAAAAGGCTGATTTCCCTTACCAGACAAAAATTTTATTGGAAGGAGAGCCTGGGAGCAGTTGTAGCCAATTAAGAGACCGACATCCCAGCTCTGTTGAGGATCAATCTCCTCTGCAATGTGTTCAAGAGGAGACCATGCTCTTGCAGTCTCTGGAGTAGGAATATCATTACTGTTTGCCGGAATAAAGTCTCTTGAGTAGGTCGTTGGCAGAGGGATTTTCTTCTCCAAGTAAAACCCTCTAACCTGCAAACCAGACAGCTTCTGGCAGAGCACGATGGTATTCCTTGAAGCCATTGTAGAGAGTTTCAGTTGTACTAGCTCCTTCTTCGTATTGAGAGCTTTTGTTGTCTCTTCAAGGATAAAAGTGGTGTCGCTCTGGGTGTCAAGAACTGCATACACGAGAACTTCACGATTTGGCTCGCTTGTAGTTGACACCCATACTGGAAAGATTGTGGAGGTGTGAGTGTTGTTAATGTCCCTTACGACTCTGTAAGATATGGCCTCACTTGACGCTCTAGTCCCCTTATCTTGTGGGGGCTCTGTCTTCCTATCCCTTGACCTTTCTTTAGTACGATCTTCATGCACGCAGGATGGATGCCTCCTCTGACATGTGTCACAGGTGTTCCTGTTATCACAATCTTTCGAATGATGCCCAGGCCTTAAACAGCCAAAGCACAATTTATTCTCTTGAACAAACTTCTGTCGCTCTGCGGTGGGCTTATCCAAGAACTTCCAACATTTATGGAGACTGTGACCTGACTTCTCACAGAAGACACAACTAGTAACAGTATCTTTCTCATCAGAGTTAGTTGCTAATACCCTTGCTCCGGGGCTTTGAATCCTTGGCGTCTTAGGTTTTCCATTTTCGCTTGGTTTCAAAGCATGAAGGGATGTTACAGGATTGCAAGCGATCTTGGCTTCTCTCGTGAGAAACTTCACAAACTGACTGAAGCTAGGAAAGATTTCAGTTTCTTCTAAGATGTCTGTGACCTTTCTATTCCATCTTGAAGTTAGCCAATCTGGAAGTTTAGGGAGGATCTTTTTGTTTTCATTACAGTCATTAAGCACCTCCAGGCCCTTATTCTGAGACATAGCAGCCTCACAGCTGCGAAAAAAGTCTACAAGGTCTCTAAGTTCAAGACTGTCCTTGGATCCTATCTTAGGCCATGCATTAAGCTTATCTCTGAAGGACTTGGCAATGAGGAATTTGCTTCCGTACCTTTCTTCAAGAATGGTCCACGCAGCATGGTAGGCTGACTCTGTTCCTAACATAAAGTAACTTTCGATGGCTTTCTTGGCAGGCCCACCGACATATTTTCTTAAGTAATATATCTTCTCAGTTGCTGGTATGTTCTTCCTCTCTATCAGAGTCTGAAAAGAGACCTTCCAGTCAGTGAACGAGAGTGGTTCTCCATTGAATGTTACTGGTTCTGGTATGGGGAGGCGGCTTTCACTGATTGATTCCGCTAGTAACCTGAACATGGTCTTGGTGCCATCTTCTTGTTGTGTGCTTGTCACAACAGGTTGTGGTGAGAGACTGTGAAATGAGCCACTTCTGTGCATGACTTCTTTCACAGATTTGCAGTTAGAGAGTAGTTGCTCTTCTCGTCCTCTGAGTTTTCATCTTGCTCATACACTTGCATCCGTGCCTTGGCAGCATTTAGTTTCTTGAGCACTTGTAGGTGCTCTAACTCTCTATGCTTGTCTTCTAGCGTCCTTCGTCTGGCAGCATTTTCTACCTCTAACTTGACTCGCAGCGTAGCTTCTTCTAAGCTGCGTTTCACAGCCTCAGCTTCTTGCTCCATTGTCCTCTTCTTATCTTCATCTTCGAGTCTCTGAAACTCTTCTAGTTGGCAATCTTGCGTAACCATTACTTCTAAAGCTGCTTGGTTGGCAGCAACTTCTGCCGCAGCCTCTTGTCTCTTGACAGATGACACGCTTGAGCGTCTGGAGTTGACCTTTGAGCTGATTTGAGACTGGGAGGAAGCACTTGAGGGCTGATAGTTGAGACTTGACTTATGTGAGAGTTCGGACATGCACAAGGAATTGCTGTCCTTCCAGTGCAGCTCTATCTGGTTACTTTGACCTTCTTCTCTGCCTTTTAAATGACACCTTACAGTCTTGATAATAGACATTGTAACTGCTTCACAAGTATCAACTCTGCGGCGTATATCGTTGTTGGGAATGTCGATTTGACGCAAATTTACATAGACAAGGTTTAGCTCTGTAGAGGTATGGCTAATCTTGTTTAAGAGGTCTTCTAGTAGGTCTTCAGAGCAACAGCCTGTCAGTGACAGTTTTGCTTCCTTTTCCAGAGCCTTCCACTTCTCATAGCTGACCCTGAAATGATGTTCGAGCTGTCTCCACATTTCGTCGCGCAGTTCTCTGCCCTTTTCAGTTAACCTGTGGACCCTCTCACCTTTTCGTGGCTCTTGTTGTGATGTCTCATTAGCAGCCACTGTATCATCATTTGCTGGCAGCCATGACTCCACACCAGTCTGGGTCTCTTCCTGCTGCTCTGTTTGTTCTGATGAAGGCTTGAAGTTTGCGAGGTGTTGCTGCAGCTGCTCAACTTGACCCACCCCATCTCTATCACCTTTAGTGAAACTACCTCTTTCTGACATTCTAAATCAAATCAAATCAATTCTAGGTAAGGTTTGGATAAGTGAGTAGGTAATTTATACTCCAATTCACTGTAATTTAAACCTTAGTACATGGTATAAACATGTTTAATGCTTGTAAAAAAGGCTTGAACAAACACCTTACCAAACAATTACACTATTAACTTACAGGTGAAAATAGAATTAATAGGTGTACGCTGACCCTTAATGTTTTGTAACTATATATATATTTAGTAAGTATCAAATAATATTTTCCAGTAATACACATACCAGCGATACATTAAGATAGAAAGACCAAATGCATAATACCAGCATCTTGATGAAATACACAACTATCTCCAGTCCTTACGAATTGTAATCTTAAAGTCTCTTATTAGCTGTTCACAAGGCTAGGACCACCTTCAAACACCTTGACTTGTACTTGCGTGTCTGACTTTCCTGTTAGCCTTGACCTTATGTTGCCTCATGACGCTTCCTTATGTGGAGATTTTCTTCTTAGGTTGCAGGTAGGTGCAAAACTCTTATCTGGCAGATGACAGGGCCTACCAGGATTTGGGAATCTTGTAGATGTTTTACAGCTGGATGAGATTCTTCTTTGTCTCTTGCTCGTGAAGAGCATTGAGTTCTCACTGTAGCTCCCTCCAGTAACCACGAGCACAACCGTTCCTTGATTTTAACTGGCGGCTTTATTCTGTAGTTTTAGTCAGAATTATCACCTTCCGTGAGAACTATAAAGTAAATGAAAGTACAGTTAAGCACACTCTTACAACTTTCTTGTCTTATGAGAGACTTATTAGCTTGGTATAACTCTGAAGTGCTTACATACATAAACAGTTTAGCTGGAGCTATAACAGTATCAGATTAAACACATTAATTAAGGAAAAATACCTCATTGGCTGCTAATTACAGAAGGGAGGAAATCAAAACTTCACACTTAACATTCCTGGCATGAATTCACGCTTCATCCTTAATTATTACAACGTTACCATCCTAACATACACACTTCAACCTTTACGAACTACACCCGAAGACATGAAAACTTAGCTAACACAGCGCGGGATTGCCTTCACTCCAAAGGTGTGTTGCTACGATAATGATCCCCGTTACAACAGTTATTAGCCACGTAGTTCCGCTTGTCTTATCATTTCCCCCACATAGCGAACACGTAAACAATTCAAACAAAAAACAACGACATAGACTTACAGGTCAATTGTCAGTTACAATTACATAAAGCGCCACACACACACTGTGCCCTCTGTAACAATAGAAAAAACTTCTTAGGGATTGCCCCCTTTTTTTCAATTTTCGCCTACATGACATACCCAAATCTAACTGCCTGTAGCTCAGGCCCTGAAGCAAGGATATGCATATTCTTGGTACCATTTGAAAGGAAACACTTTGAAGTTTGTGGAAATGTGAATTGAATGTAGGAGAATATAACACAATAGATCTGGTAGAAGAAAATACAAAGAAAAAACCAACTGGTCTTTTTCTACTACCATCTTTGAAATGAAAGAGAAAGGTCTCAGTTGTAGCCATCACTCTGGTTGTAATTCCGATACTGTCCACAAGATGGCAGCAGTGGATGTGCAAGGTTTTGGATGGATAACTTGAAAAATTAGTGGACAACACGACTTATAGTGTGAAGTCCCCAGGTACATTTGGGAAAATTGTGAAGCAGACATTCACATTTAAATTCAATTTTTCTGCAAGAATATCGTCAAACCTGTATACTTGGACTTTGATTTAGCTTTCCAAGTATTAGTAGCCATATAAGTTCAACATTTGCAAAACAACCAGTTTTCATAACTTTATAATTCTGAATATCCTTATAATTTTTGTCCAAAATGAAAAGGTATGCTGTCGTACAAGGTTAGAAGCTACATTTTACGACATATATATGGTTTCCGGATACTCACGTAAAGCCCAGCTCATTGGCTATCTAGCTAGCTTTGTTTGACCCTGATTGGTGCTTATTTGACAAAGATAGTCGTTCAAGAGATGGCCGCCTGCGTCATCGGCGTGCCATGAAGGCGTCGCTCTCTGACCAAATATGGTGTCCTATAGGATATACTACACCCCTAGTGAAATAGTGAAGTCTTGTTACCTTCTAGGATCTCTGAGGAATAGATATGAATGTGATTTGACTCGTTCAAACAACGTTTAAGGTGAGATTTTCACAGATTCCTTTGTTTGCAAATTGAATGAGTGGAAATACAAAATCAATCGTGCATGCTATATGGACCTTTTTAGGATACGAAAAAGGATTTTATCTAACAAAACGACACTTCATGTTATCTCTGGGACCCTTTGGATGATAAATCAGAGCAAGATTTCAGAATGTAAGTACACATTTCACCTTCAGAGGTGAATTTATCAAACCTATCTGTTACGCTCGTTGTTTGAATGAGACCAAGGTGCAGCGTGGTAAGCGTACATCTTTCTTTTATTTGATGAACAATTGACAAAACAAAGAAAATACAAAACGAACGTAAAGTTCTACAGGCTTCACAGCAGCTATACAAAAACAAGATCCCCCAATCTCAGGTGGGAAAAAGGGCTGCCTAAGTATGATCCCCAATCAGAGACAACAATAAACAGCTGCCTCTGATTGGGAACCATACTAGGCCAACAAAGAAATATAAACATAGATTTGCCCCCCCATGTCACACCCTGACCTAACAAAATAGAGAATAAAAAAGGCTCTCTAAGGTCAGGGCGTGACACTATCGCGTTGAAAAAAGTGTTTTGTTGTTAGGAGCTCTCCTCAAACAATAGCTACTGTAAATTGGACAGTGCAGTTATATTAACAAGAATTTAAGCTTTCGGCCGATATAAGACACTTCTATGTACCGACATTTGTTGTTACTCTAAAATCTGCAATCTTGATATAATGCACTGCATGACTTACAACTGTCCCGTTGGCGGAACGCCGATCCTTAAGAAGTTTTGTACTGGCTTACATTGTTTAATTGTACTGATCCACTGAAAGGAAGGTAGGAAATGATGAGCACAGAAGTGCCAGCTGTGACAGAACTGTCTGTCTGGACTGAGGGGGAATTGAGGAACGGGGTCTTGGGAGGACAGAGGTTGTGTCCTATTTTTGCCTTGGTAATTACATAAAGCGCCACACACACACTGTGTCCTCTGTAACAATAGAAAAGTAATAACAACTGCATCAGCCATGACATGAGAGACAAAAAGTAGCCTTTACATAATCCTGTCCAGATCAGGACTTTTTATCCTGGGTAAGCAGGCCAGCAGTGCCCACAGGGTGAGGAGAGGTCTCCCAGCTCTGCCCTGCTCAGCAGCTGTTATACTAAAGATGAGCAGGCCAGGGAGAGCAGGAGGAAGAGGAGGAGGATGAGGTGGATGGGAAGAGTAGATAAAGAATAAATAGAGGACAAAGAGGAGATGAAGAGGAGGAGAGATGGACTAGGTGAAGAGAGAGGCTAACAGCTTTTGGCCCAGATAGAGCAGACCCAGAGGTGTTCAGACAAGACAAGTAATGAGAAAACAATAAACATTCTGTGAATTCTTCTCTCTGCGAGGGCAAGATGAAATGAGCACCCATAGCAGTGGCCTACAAAAGCAATAACAGTGAGGAGCTAGCGGTCTCTGTCCTCCTATTGTGCTGTTATGTAAAGCTGCAACTTAAAATAACAAGAGAGACAAACTCTCATAAGCTAGACATGACATCACCCGGCGATGAATAATAACAAAGCCATGCCAATCAAGTAGGGGCACTCTGAGAGCCCGAGTCCATACCAGCCAACACCACACACTTATCTTAATCAAGAATCTGACTGTTGCTTGACTTTGGTTTGAAGTGCCTCATCTCTCATTGCTGTCTCTCTCTGGCCCAGAGGCCACTGTCTGTCTCCTCTCTTTATCTACAGCCCAGCACGAGGAATCCCTAAAATGCAGCAGGAATGCCCACCAGGGAGGCCAGCCATGGGTCAACTGACTCCTGATGTGAGTCTCTCTGAGGGGATCAAGGCTCCACCAACAGAGCGCTGGGTTAGGTAAGAATGCCCCACCGTGGCTCATATCACATTCTCCATGCCAGTATTCGTTCCAAGAAACATAGACCGTTTGGTTTCACAGTAACCTTTATGAGTAGCTGTTTGATTTTCAGTCACCATACAGTGCCTTCGGAAAGTATTCAGACCCCTTGACTTTTTCCAAATTGTGTTATGTTACAGCCTTATTCTACAATGTATTACATTGTTTTCCCCCTCATCATCTACACACAATACCCCATAAGCAAAAACAGGTTAAGAAATAATTGCAAATGTATTAAAAATAAAAATCTGAAATATCACATTTACATAAGTATTCAGACCCTTTACTCAGTACTTTGTTGAAACACCTTTGGCAGCGATTACAGCCTCGAGTCTTCTTGGGTATGACACTACAAGCTTCGCACACATGTATTTGCGGAGTTTCTCCCATTCTTCTCTGCAGATCCTCTCAAGCTCTGTCAGGTTGGATAGGGAGTGTCGCTGCATAGCTATTTTCAGGTCTCTCCAGAGATGTTCGATCAGGTGCAAGTGCAGGCTCTGGCTGGGCCACTCAAAGAGATTCAGAGACTTGTCCCGAAGCCACTCCTGCGTTGTCTTGGCTCTGGACTTAGGGTTGTTGTCCTTTTGGAAGGTGAACCTTCGCCCTAAGCTGCCACCACCATGCTTCACCATAGGGATGTTGCCAGGTTTCCTCCAGATGTGATGCTTGACATTCAAACCAAAGAGTTACATTTTGGTTTCATCAGACCAGAAAATCTTGTTTCTCATAGTCTGAGAGTCCTTTAGGTGCTTTTTGGCAAACTCCAAGCGGACTGTCATGTCCTTTTACTGAGGAGTGGCTTCCGTCTGGCCACTCTACCATAAATGCCTGATTAGTGGAGTGCTGCAGAGATGGCTGTCCTTCTGGAAAGTTCTCCCATCTCCACAGAGGAACTCTGGAGCTCTGTCAGAGTAACCATTGGGTTCTTGGTCACCTCCTTGACAAAGGCCCTTCTCCCCCGATTGCTCAGTTTGACCAGGCGGTCAGCTCTAGGAAGAGTCTTGGTGGTTCCAAACTTCTTCCATTTAATAATGATGGAGGTCACTGTGTTCTTGGGGACCTTATATGCTGCAGATCTGTGCCTCGACACAATCCTGTCTCGAAGATCTGCGGACAATTCTTTCAACCTCATGGCTTGGTTTTTGCTCGGACATGCACTGTCAACCGTGGGACCTTTATATAGACAGGTGTGAGCCTTTCGAAATCATGTCCAATCAATTGAATTTACCACAGGTGGACTCCAATCAAGTTGTAGAAACACCTCAAAGATGATCAATGGAAACAGGATGCACCTGAGCTCAATTTCGAGTCTCATAACAAATGTAAATAAGGTACTTCTGTTTTCTAAAAATCGGTTTTGGCTTTGTCATTATGGGGTGTGTAGATTGATGAGGAAAATGTTTTATTTAATCCATTATAGAATAAAGCTGTAATGTAACAAAATGTGGAAAAAGTGAAGGGGTCTGAATACTTTCTGAATGCACTGTACATGTCATACCAGCACCTCACGGTGTAGTTGACAGGGCGTTATTACCCAGTGTCCATACAAGGCACTGTGTACTTCCCTCCCCATGGACAAAATGCCAGGAGAGCCAGGGCAAAATGAAATCCTGGAGAGGATTTTCTTTTCAATAATGTCTGTGTGCTCGCTTGTTTATTCCTGGTTGAGACATTTGCTTCCATGGGTTTAACAGAGCGGCACACTCTCGAAAACTCAATTAACAGATTTATAGCCCTTCAGCCTCAAGTCACACACTGGCTGGGAGAGAAAGAGGAGAGGGAGAGCAAAGAGCAACCGGGCTGCCCAGATGAACACGGACTAGCCTTGGATTACACAACAATAGGCTAATTTACATCTTGGAACCAATTCAATAATGATAGAAGCAGTGAAATGCAATATTCAGATCAAATAAAAAGGCCATGGTGCTACTTTGCCAAATGCCAACCAACGTAACAACAAGACTACAATAGAATGACTTCTCTATTCCATTGTCCATTTTAAGAAGCCAATGTGAGGTCATCTGGCGCCTTGTGTCTCTTCTCCTCCAATGGGAGAGCCAAGTGTAAAACTGCGTGGAGCAGAATAAGTCCAGAATAAGTGCATTCTCTCAGTGTTGATGATTCTTAGACAGACTCCAAACTAAGCAAACAGCCCATTAATCCCCAGTTGTAAGAGGCCATTAGCAAAAAGAGGGGCTTCAGTCTGCTGAGTAACATAGCCTAGTTTTAGCTTACAACACTCAAAGTTAGGCTGAGGCCTTTGATGACTCATGAAGACTGATGCCAAACTGGACAAATGGCAAACGAAAGAAAGGCTCATGCAGACGGGATTGAAGTGAGGATTTGTCTTCCTTCTGATGGGGTAGTCCAGTTATCCATCTCTCCTTCCTCCTGCTCATAGCAGTGAGGTGACACCACCATTCTCAGGAACTTAATCCGAATGAGAATGCCTTTGCTCTCAAAGGATGCCCGCAGCCCAAGAGGGAGATGGATGCCAAACAATTAAATGGAAACTCACTGGTTCAACAGTCACGGTCTGGAACCGTTTTAATAAGCTGGAAACTATTTCCAAAATGGTTGACGGTTCTGATGGCGACCAGAGACAAAGGGCCTCATTGTAAAGGGAGAGCGTGTATTTTTCTTCACTGATCAAGTTCACTGCCAAGAGGCAAGGAACAAGCGACAGACCCAAGAGCTGTCATCTGTTGTTTTTTCATACCCCCTGCCCCCACCACCACAAAAGGAGACAGACGAGACCTCCTCCATTGAGTGCTGCTAGAGAATGCCACACTATAACCATCCCCACCGTGGCCTATTGCCAATATCTGAATCAATCTATGATAACCCTAATCTTCCCCCAGTCAAAGGGGATGTAATTACTTGGAGAAGTTAAACTCAGTAAAACCACAAAACATTTCTGGAATGGGTGTGTCAGTTCACACACAAAAAAAATGCTAAGAGAGAAAATGTCACAGACAGATGCACTTCTTCTCAGCACAATGCCATCGTTACAATTACAGACAGCAAACAGTGAGGAGACAGAGCTGCTTTTCTATTACACTTCTCTCCCACAGTTTCTAAGCTATGGCTCACAACTGTAATCCACAAAAAAAGCCAATGCTTTAAGTCTTTAAAGAAATTATGAAAGAGATTGGTGTGTTTTGTTACTATCTAATCATGGCATGGCGTTGTTTAATGACAGTCATTTATTTGTTTAAAATTTACACTACCGTTCAAAAGTTTGAGGTCACTTATAAATGTCCTTGTTTTTGAAAGAAAAGCACATTTTTCTGTACATTAAAATAACATCAAATTGATCAGAAATACAGTGTAGACATTGTTAATATTGTAAATGATTATTGTAACTGGAAACAGCAGATTTTTTATGGAATATCTACATAGGCGTTCAGAGGCCCATTATCAGCAATCATCACTTCTGTGTTCCAATGGCATGTTGTGTTAGCTAATCTAAGTTTATCATTTTAAAAGGTTAATTGATCATTAGAAAACCCCTTTGCAATTATGTTAGCACAGCTGAAAACTGTTGTTCTAATTAAAGAAGCAATAAAACTGTCCTTCTTTAGACTACTTGAGTATCTGGAGCATCAGCATTTGTGGGTTCAATTACAGGCTCAAAATGGCCAGAAACAAAGAACTTTCAGCTGAAACTTGTCAGTCTATTATTTTTCAGAGAAATTAAGGCTATTACATGTGAGAAATTGCCAAGAAACTGAAGATCTTGTACAACGCTGTGTACTACTCCCTTCACAGAACAGCGCAAACTGGCTCTAACCAGAATAGAAAGAGAAGTGGGAGGCCCCAGTGCACAACTGAGCAAGAAGACAAGCACATTAGAGTGTCTAGTTTGAGAAACAGACGCCTCACAAGTCCTCAACTGACAGCTTCATTAAATAGTACCCGCAAAACACCAGTCAACAGTGAAGAAGCGACTCCGGGATGCTGGCCTTCTAGGCAGAGTTCCTCTGTCCAGTGTCTGTGTTCTTTTTCCCCATCTTAATCTTTTCTTTTTATTGGCCAGTCTGAGATATGAATTTTTCTTTGCAACTCTGCCTAGAAGGCCAGCATCCCGGAGTCACCTCTTCACTGTTGACGTTGAGACGGGTGTTTTGCAGGTCTAAAATCTAAGAATAAAAAATCTGAGAACAGTAATACTTCACACACACATGAAGGTGTGCCATCATTTCTGATGAAAAAAAAAACTAAATAAAAAAACTTGGTGGATATAGCATTTTGGAAATAAACTCTTGATGTACTTTTAAAGAAAGTTATTTTATCAATCAGAAAAGTGTTTTGTTCTTTCTGATGTTCATTTCTTCTCCTGTGAGTTTCTCAGCAACCTTAGTTGGTGATTAGTAAGAGGAAAGCTTACTTTGCCATTTCAGCTGCCCATATATCAACCCTGAGAATCAGCAGTGGGTCCAGGGGGTGACAGGCTTGTTTGATCTAGACCTCGCGTTACAGAGATGTCAGTGTTGTGTGTGATCCAGCCCACAGACCTATGAGTGCAGTGGGGAGATGGACTTCCTCCTTCTCTCTCTCTCTCCTCTCTATCCCCCCTCTCCCTCTTTCTCTCCCATCCTCCTTCCCTCCCTCCATTCAGAGTTTTTCCCGTCTGTCCACCTCCCCAGTAGCCAAGCTCTCCGGCAGGACGTGACCCGCCCAGCTCACGCTCACTCCATAAATCACAGGCCGCGTCTCCGCCGTCCACTTGAAAAGAGGCCGCTGCGCTGCCTTTCTTTGGTGTGCTCCAAGAGGCCGCTTCCTCCCACTGCGCTAGCCTGTTTTGAGCCAAGAGTTTAAACATATGCTTGTGTGCAGCACTTTCTAACACCCGCAGGCACAAAGTGACGCGCAGTGCACGGAGGTGTCTGTCTCCATGGCAGCATGGAGAGTGCGTTCTCCAGAGCACGTACTTACACGCTAAGAAATGGCAACCCCCTTCGATATTTACATACACTTCAATGCAAAATCACAATGGACTAGTGTGCTGTTGCGCAGCTTGAAGAGAAACAAGGAAGCGGAGATCACTTAAAATACTTTTAATGTATCAAGCTTGGTAAAGAGCGGAGACAGAGAGAGGCTGTGCTCCCCCACAGTATTGGATTCAGAGCAGTTCACTCACTCTGTATGGAGCATGACTCTTTACACTATCAATAAAAATCTACTCCAAAACAAAGAAAAGATCCTAATACAAATCTTAAAACTACCACACATTTAAGGGGAGAACATTAAATGACAATTGCCTAGCTTGAAGTAAAACCAACTAGGAAATACTGAATTCTAAGAGAGCTCAAAATCAAGTCTTGTACTCCTTTCACAAAGGATTCTTGGTATGTTGCCTATAAAAACAATTGGGCAATGTTTATATGATCCCCTTTCAAACAGCACAATTTTGACCTATTTATTACCGGCATTCACCTTTTATATAGCCATTGCTTTGTCTGTCAAGGAGCAAGAGACATTAAACTTTGACCCTGTTGTTGTGACCGTTGACATGGTAACCTGATGTGACAGCAACTTGTTCTATATTCCTCTGTTTAAATTCAGACTTTCCACTAGGGGTGAACAACTCCAGGATTTTGGGAGTCGACACCCACTCCTGTAGTTGGAGTCGAAGGAGTTGACTATTGCTCGACTCCTAAAACAAGCTGAAACACCACCTCATTATTACAGTCCTACTAGGAGGGGATTGGCATGAGCATGCTGCTGCCCATTTGCTTATCAGATTATAAAAGGCCTATTTTGTTTGAATATAGAAAATGATGTGTAGGAAGTAGATTATTTCAGTGATAATTCTGCTGTGTGCAGCCTTGACAGATTCCCATGGGATGATATGGCGCACTCTCAGTCTCTACGCTGATAAGCCTATTCTTTGCCGTGTTATATACCCCTATTCGGACGGGACAAGTATTGATAGAGACGCTGGTCATGTAATTATTATCCAAGAATATGCGTTATTCCAGAGGACAATTCACACAGGATTCGTTTTTCCAAACTGCCCCTGTAATTCTTAATATTTTTTCATTCAATTGATTCTTGTGATTGAAGCCTGGAGTGGAGGTTTGTATTCTAGCAGTGAAGAAATGTCAACGTCATGTCTAGACGATAACAGGCTACACTGATAACTCGTGCTTGCTTGGCTGCGAAATCTATAGGTGTCCTCATAATATTTAAATTGAGGAAGTGTGATCATAATCATTACTTTAGCGATCCATGGTAGACTTCCCTCCTAATAAAAAAGCCCTTCATCCTGCTGATTTGAGCTGCTGAACAGTATTTGCACTTGAGATGTGTTTAACGGTTTATGGATGAGAAAGTGAACTTGCCATTTCCAAAAAGTTTAGACCAGTGGGGAATTGGGAATGCCATGCTTTGTGATCTATTGCCTAGGACATCAACAGCCAGTGCTTCATTAAATAAGCTATAGGCAATATATACAAGACATAGCCTATGCGTACAGTTCTGACTGTCTATCTGTCTGCCTGCCCCTTCTCTCTACCTTGCTGGCTCACCTGCTCTTTCACTTTGCTATGAAAGATTAAGTGAGAGTGTGTTCAGTCTTCGGTCTGTTGCGTGTAGAATAGTTTACGTTAGCCTACTCATTGATAGCCTCTACTTTAGTGAACTTTTGAGACATTGCAAGCCCAGAAATTGTGAGATATATACAGCATTGCAAGATGCTGTGCCCATCCCCTCTCTTTCCCTCGCTAGCTCGCTCTTTCTTTGGTGTGAAAGATGTGAGAAAGTGTTTTCTTGGATGTAGCTTACAGCAACTACTCAGTCTCCTCTGTTGCAAAAATACTGAATCTTAGGAGTCAAATCGAAGATTGACAGCCAGAAAGGCGACATCATGAGTCGACAGGCAAGGAGTTGAGGAATCTATTATTTTGGAGTCGACTCTCCACCACTACTTTCTAATGCTTTTTTCAGTCACAATAGTAAGTTAGCAGCTTTCCATACTTGTAAAGCATTTGTAAATGAATAACCTTGTAATGTGTTAATTTTCCTGTTACGGTGAATAAAAAGTTTGCTACAGTTAAATACAAAACGTTGTGGTAATTCTGGTAATATATGAGCTGGATAGCAAGCTAGATAGCTAACTAAAAAGCTAGCAACTAATTAAAACATTGTCTAGAAAGTCCCTTTTAGTTGCCTGGCTTGTTAAATTGACATATCCCCGCAAAAATAATTTAACGAATGGGTTTTGTGTATATTTTTTTGTTGTTGCATGTAACGTTGCTATTTGGAACAGGCTGCTGCGGTGTCATGCCATTTACAGTACCAGTCAAAAGTTTGGACACCTACTCATTCAAGGGTTTTTCTTTATTTTTTACTATTTTCTGCATTGTACAATAATAGTGAAGACATCAAAACTATGAAATAACACATATGGAATCATGTAGTAACCAAAAAAGTGTTAAACAAATCAAAATATATTTTGGATTTTAGATTCTTCAAAGTAGCCACCCTTTGTCTTGATGACACCTTTGCACTCTCTTGACATTCTCTCAACCAGCTTCACCTGGAATGCTTTTCCAAAAGTCTTGAAAGAGTTCCCACATATGCTGAGCACTTGTTGGCTGCTTTTCCTTCACTCTGCGGTCCAACTCAACCCAAACCATCTCAATTGGGTTGAAGTCAGGTGATTGTGGTGGCCAGGTCATCTGATGCAGCATTCCATCACTCTCCTTCTTTGTCAAATAGTCCTTACACAGCCTGCAGGTGCGTTGGGTCATTGTCCTGTTGAAAAACAAATGATAGTCCCACTAAGCACTAACCAGATGGGATGGCGTATCGCTGCAGAACGCTGTGGCAGCCATGCTGGTTAAGTGTGCCTTGAATTCTAAATAAATCACAGACAGTGCCACCAGCAAATCACCATCACACCTCCTCCTCCATGATTCACAGTGGGAACCACACATGCGGAAATCATCCATTCACCTACTCTGCATCTCACCCACCGGTCTAATGTCCATTGCTCGTGTTTTTTGGCCCAAGCAAGTCTCTTCTTCTTATTGGTGTCCTTTAGTAGTGGTTTCTTTGCAGCAATTTGACCATGAAGGCCTGATTCACGCAGTCTCCACTGAACAGCTGATGTTGAGATGTGTCTGTTACTTGAAACATTTATTTGTGAAGCAAAAAGGCCAACATCCGGGAGGCCAGCATCCTGGAGTCGCCTCTTCACTGTTGACGTTGAGACTGGTGTTTTGCGGGTACTTCTTAATGAAGCTGCCAGTTGAGGACTTGTGAGGCGCCTGTTTCTCAAACTCGACACTCTAATGTACTTGTCCTCTTGCTCAGTTGTGCACCGGGGCCTCCCACTCCTCTTTCTATTCTGGTTAGAGCCAGTTTGCGCTGTTCTGTGAAGGGAGTAGTACACAGCGTTGTACCAGATCTTCAGTTTCTTGGCAATTTCTTGCATGGAATAGCCTTAATTTCTCTGAAAAATAATAGACTGATGAGTTTCAAAAGAAAGTTATTTGTTTCTGGCCATTTTGAGCCTGTAATCGAACCCACAAATGCTGATGCTCCAGAAACTCAACTAGTCTAAAGAAGGCCAGTTTTATTGCTTCTTTAATCAGAACAACAGTTTTCAGCTGTGCTAACATCATTGCAAAAGGGCTTTCTAATGATCAATTAGCCTTTTAAAATGATAAACTTGGATTAGCTAACACAACGTGCCATTGGAAAACAGGAGTGATGGTTGCTGATAATGTGCCTCTGTAGGCCTATGTAGATATTCCATAAAGAATCTGCCGTTTCCAGCTAAAATAGTCATTTACAACATTAACCATGTCTACACTGTATTTCTGATCAATTTGATGTTATTTTAATGTACAGAAAAATGTGCTTCTCTTTCAAAAACAAGGACATTTCTAACTGACCCCAAACTTTTGAACGGTAGTGTATTATATAGTAAGAATTCATATCTTGGAATAACAGAATATAAAACTGTTTTACTATAGAAACATTAGAATCTGCTCTTTCCGATCATGTAAGGAAATTAAAAAAACTGACCTGGATGAACATCTCAAGGATGATTTCAAAAAGTAGTTTTTTCATCCATGTTGGATGTGATCACACCGCGTGCTTTCTCTCCTTTCAAACTCCCCACCAGTTATTTTGGCTGAAGACAGGTAGCCTCCTAGCAATTTGTAGTTTAAGTTACAAACTTAAGCATATTAACCCATCATTTATTTGCTAAATATAAAGTTAAGAAAAAAAAGTTGAAATGGCAGTGTGCGTTCCCCCAGGCTAAATGCCAAAGCATTTCTGTGACATTAGACAAGAACTACTCAAGGACAGAACTACATACATTTCAATGGAGAGAATAAATGCATTAAAAGCATTTCTGTGATGCTTTGTGATTGACAAGGACAGGTTTGATGTCGGACAACAATATAATGTTCCTGATTTAATGCGTGCCAAAGACCGGTAAGATGAAAAGCGGGTCGCCAACCCCTCAGTAAATTACCGCAGTCACGAATAGGTTGGTTGGCGGAAATAAAAGCACAGGCTTTGTTACCGGCAATACTTTTCAGATATAAAGAAAAGGCAGCAAAAAGTTGGTGGCAAAAGCATCCTTGGTGGTCTGAAATACTTCCTTTACTTAGCCCTGCATACTTACACAATTACACCAACACTTAATGCTTTCAGTTAATTAAAACATGGCCAGTGTATCCAACAGTGTAAAAAGTTCAAAAGCATTCCATGTCACTCCGATAGCATAACCACTCAGTTAGGCAAGGGGGCGGCTCAGTCTTTTTATGATCATGAGGTCTCCTGAGGGATAGCAGCCTAAAATAATACCAATGGCAACACTGACTAACTAAGGGAGCGGGACAGAGTCCAGCATGTCTGACTATGTACCAGACAGTCATGCCAACATAATGCCTCACCATCTGACTCATCCTGGCTGACTGAACCTTCTCCTTCCTACATTAGACTACCTCACATCTGACACACTAGGAATCCAACGTGGATTACAATGTTTCTACAATCCAAGATAGTCCAAGAAAAGGATTAAAAAATGCAGGGGGGGAAATCGATGTCTTAGTGCAGTATTTTTCCATCTTAGCTGTGCTCTCTAGAGTGTAGATTGAACTCTCACACACAGACAAAGACACTCAGACACTCAGACACTCACACATCACTGCTTGGGTTCAGGCCTGAACTCTCCATGCTACTCTGTACTGAGGATAACCAACACCAACTAAGCCATCTGAGCACAACGTCAAAAACACACAGAAAAATCCCTCCAGACTCATTCCTAGCTTCTCTGTTGGTCAGAGGAGTGGGAGGAGAGAGACAGGAAATGAGATTCAGCAAGCATTACATCAGCAGCTATAGGGCCACAGTCCTCAGCCCAGGCTGGGAAACATGTGAACCTTAGCACCTGTTACACCTGCATCTCCTCCACCCGCTCAGCCAGTGCTGTGCTGAGGAACCCTGTGACACTGTGCTAAGGTCACCACTGTCTCCCACTGTGACAGCAAAGTGGAGGGAAAATGTCAGGCAGGGAGACGTGGTCTCTCCTCTGTTAAGCCCCTAGAGAGGCTCCAGCCAGCCCCTGTCTGCCTGGCTGTCACAAGACCACGTTACATCAACATTCCCTGTGCTGCACACCAGATGAAGTCAAGGACCACCAGGATCTACAGCACACAATGCTATACAAGGTCAGCAATACAGACACTACTGATGGCTGAAAAAAATCAATACAGTTACATATCGCAATATCATAATATCGATACTTTGACTCCAAGTATCAATAAAATATGTGTGTTTTTGTCAGGTAGCGTCAGCTAGCACTAGTCGTGAGAATTGTGAGAATCGCAATTCATATCGTACAGGCACCTAAGTATAGTGAGGATATCGTATCGTGAGGTCCTTGGCAATTCCCAGCCCTAGAAGATACGTCATATAATCCTCTCACTGCCAGCCAATAAAACACACTGTCCTCTCATATCAGTCTTATTTGATCAAGCGTCTTGTCAGCCAGTGGTTAGCAAACAAAAGCAAGTAGACTGACAGACAGCCTGGTTTCTGGTTAACTTCAGATCAACCTGAGTGTGTGTGGCCCATCTATACTGCATGGTCTCTTTATTTCACACAGCCCAGTGATGTTCACAGTCCCTGCGGGACAGACCACAGTTAAGCACATATTGGATTAAATGTTCTGCCCATGTATTAGACTGAGCAGAGCAATGGCGGCACATAGTGAATGAATCCGCAGTGAAGGAGAACAGATGACAGCACATGGGAGAGGGGGGTCAACTAAGTGCTTCATCTAATACAATCAACATCTAATACAATCATCCACTGCAATTGGCCATTTGTGTGGCACAACGCAGAAGCTCTTCGGTGCTGGGGGCACTAATCACGTTCCCTTGATGACTCTGATGTAAACAAAATTAGCCAGTCGTTTGAAAAATGCCATGGAGGGAAAGAGAGAAAAAAACTCCACACGTATAAATATGACCCAAAGGAAACGGCATTCCACAGTGCAGATGAATGACTGACTTGCGTACGCTGAGTGAGAAACATCAGAGACACAATGTTGCAATCCCCTTGAACAAATGCCACTTTGTGTTGCACACACACACACAACACACACACACACACACACACAACCCACACACTTCCTATCACACCACGCCTCCCAACCTCAACTAGCTCTATGTCTAGAGGACACACATCTGGAGTTGGGCTTTCACATTTAATGGCATTTGTCTAAACACACGCATCTAGCATGTAGGACTAAAGTTAATCACAGACAGCCACTCTCAAGCTGGTAACAGACAAACTTTCTGTGAGCTCTGAACTGCACCAGGCAAGAGAGAACACAATGTTGTTCAAGACAAAAAAATTGTATAAAGCGACCTTACGTAACACATCTTTTCCCCATTTTTGGAAATTCTTCAGAAACATTTTAACTACCCTCAGTGCCAGTATCAACAGCAGATACATGGACAGATAGAGCAGTAGTTTGGGTGGCAGGTAGCCTAGCGTTTAAGAGCGTTGAGCAAGTAACTGAAAGGTTGCTGGTTCGAATCCCCGAGCAGACTATGTGAAAATCACTCTGGATAAGAGTGTCTGCTAAATTACCAAAATGTAGTTTGGTTGGGTAGACAGATAGAGCAGTAGTTTGGCTTGGAAGACAGACAGGTCAGTTAGACAACTGTACCAGCTAAAACTACCAGCCTGTGATTCCAGGGGCTTTCCTCCACAGGAACATCAGTATCATTACCACACACAGGTGGACGGCAAGATAAACCATATATTACCCAGTTAAGGGGGTGGAATGTAAAAAAAACAAGGTCTTTAACAAGTTAGTACATGCCTGGCCAAGGAACAGTGCATACTGCAGTACATGACAACAACTCCTGACTGCAGTGAAGAGGTGGGAGATGGACCACACAGCACAGATCTGATGCCTCATATCATGACAGAAAATACCATTGTACAGATGTAGGATCTTCATTTGATCACTCTTTTGTTGCTGAGAATTTACATAAATTCACTGAAAACCCACACTAACACACAGTTATATTAACAGTATTACACTTTTCATGTCGCATAATATTGGCCAGCTAATAGCCTTGCCACTGATCAAGCAACATTATGGAATAAACGTTCAGATCCTGTTGCTGCAGGATTATTTTGCTGTGACAATACAGGTAAAATTAAGATCCTACATCTGTAACTCATGTATCAACAATAACTTATATGTTTGTCCACTCAATGTTACAATTATATCCAAAGGACCCAGGCAAGTGTAACAAAATAAATCCTAAAAATAATAATAATTAAAAAGAAATTGTTTAGCAACAAGGGGCAGCTTTGAGTAAATGAGTGTAAGTAATGTGGACTAATAAAACAAAAATGAGAATCGGAGGTGTTTACATGAACGCTGTGGACTGTCATGTTTATCAGAAGACCAGAGAGAGGTGGACCTTAAAGCGCACTCAAGTGCAAACAAGCCTGGCTCGGCTGGTCATGTCTCAGTAATTGATGTACTAATGGGAGAGGGTGGGGGGGTTGGGGAGAGAGTAAAGGAGGCTGGGACATCAAAGACTTGCTAGACGCTTATCAACAAACGTGCTCTCATCAGACACAAGAGGACGGGCAGATGAAAGGTAGACTAATGCACCTCACCCCACCGCTCCACTCTACTCTGCTCTATCAGCACTGGGCCTGGTTATGGGAGCCAGACGACCACACCAGAGGAGAGGACCGGGGGAAAGGGGGAGGACGGAGGAGTGGGACATGGAATCAGCCAGAACCCAAACATATGAGATAGGGAGTCAAGCCAGACAGTGTTTGGGCGGTTCAGTAAGACATCTGCACAGATACCCAATAAGCAACTTCCTCTAGGATTGGGGAAAAGATGGCCACACGTGGCATGAACAGTGTCTGTCTCCATAATGGCGCAGCGGTCTAAGGCACTGCATCTCAGTGCAAGAGACGTCACTACAGTCCCTGGTTCGAATCCAGGCTGCATCACATCCGGCCGTGAATGGGAGTCCCATAGGGTGGTGCACAATTAGCCCAGCGTCGTCCGGGTTTGGCAGGGGTAGGCCGTCATTGTAAATAAGAATTTGTTCTTAACTGACTTGCCTAGTGAAATAAAGGTACAAAAATATATATAATAATGTAACTTAAGGGCTGTTTTCCCACAATATACTTGTAATGATGCCAGGGGTTACCTTGGGAGAATTTTTGGAGGATATAGAAAATGTAACATGAAAAAGAGACAATAGTCTGCCGTCACCCTATATTAACCCATGGCCAGTCTTTAACCCTAATCTCCAACTGTAAAATTACAGTAAGGAAGACTAAATGAGTGTCCTGTGGGTCCTGAGCCAGATTAGCCGGCTGGATGAATGAGGATAGTGAGGTCTCCCAGGTGACGTGGCCTTTCCCTCCCCTCCTAACAGACTGAGATAGAGCTGCTGTTGGTGCTGCTCTGGAGACAGTCTATATTTAACACAGTAGCGGCCCGCTGTCCGCTGATGAAACAAGAGAGCAGCTGTGCTGAACCTCCTCAGCTCCCAGACCTTACTATAGTACTGCAGACAGGGATAAGGACAGGACAGGGATTAGGACAGGACAGGGATTAGGACAGGGCAGGGATGAGGTCAGGACAGGGATGAGGACAGGGATGAGGGCATGGCACCTAAATCCACCACTGATATGAAGACATATCAAATAACATAAGATCCTCCAAGAGTGAAGAGCATTTCTCACACAAGATCAGACTGAAACGATATTGAAACAGGCTGCAGCATTGTCTAACTCCTCTTTAGTCAATGTGAGGACTTCGACACCTCCATAGTTCTCTGAACAGGAGCAACTTAGACTTACCCCCACACCAGTGTTTTGTGTTAATGTTAGCTCTGGTGTTATTATGTTACCACAGGAGAGTGACACGAAAGACTTGTTGCGAGCAGAATCAACAAGCTTTGTATCATTCAAGACTGTTGCTTTGTGAGATGGTTTTAAAGTTCACAGTTAGCCATTGTTATGTTAATGCCAGCTGAAAAGTACCCAGGGCCTTGCCTTGGCTCCAAGTTGGAACAGGTCCGCCGGAGCCATGGCCCAGTGAGACACGGGTGCTGGCCCGCATAGCAGCAAAGAGAAAAGTCTGAGCCTTTTGGGTAAAACACTGGGGTAAATCCTCAGTGGAAATGCGCCATAAGACCCCATATTTCATCCTTGGCCACCCTGATGCTAACAGAGAGCCAACTGGTGAAAGGCCAGTTGGTGTGGCCAAGGAGCAGCAGTCCTGCCAGGAGCAGGAGAGATGGACAGGCTGAGAGGAGAGGAGAAGGCCAGCAGCAACAGCAGACCAGAGGAGCCCCATACACCTGTTCACATTACCCAGGGTCCTGACAACTGCTCTAGGGCTTGGGTATTAAACCCAAACAGACCGGGGGACAGAGGAAGGGGAAGCATCCTCCTTGTCCTCCCAGATGAGGTCAAGGTCATTCTTCATTCACAGACAAATGCAGACATGACTTACAATGCTAGGATAGACAGCAGCTAGACCTCACAGGTCTATATCAACAAGGCACTCTGTTCTCTGTTCACATTGACTGAAGAAGCTCAGTAAAGGGTTAAAGGGGAAGTGTGGTTGTCAGAGGCATTTCAATTAGCTGAGTAAGTCCATAAGATTTCCTTTGTAATTTTATGACACCCTTTTATCTCCTCAGTGCATATGAACAGACTGGCATGTTGCAGCCTGTTCACACACGCACACACACACACACACACACTCATACACACACTCCTACATGTGGCTTTTCTTTAGCTCTTAAGAAGTAACACAAAGCGCGTTGTTATGCTAACCTCTGTTATTTCAAAGAAGTTCCTACCCACTTCATTCCAAAAGAGAACAGTCATAAAAGTAAGTATTTTTTTCTCTAGACAAAGACCAGCTAAAGCTATAAAGAGCATTAGCCTTGACATCTGATTTCCATTGTTCCACACTCCTAACATGTACATCATGTTTACACTGCTTAGCAAATTCCCTTTACCATATTTCCTCATGATAGGAACTCATGGTGACATTGGCCACACTTTGTTATCAGCAGCAGTGATTTGAATTAACCTTCCATATCACATATCAGCTGTAAAGAGTAACAAAAACACGAGCTAAAATAATACGTGAAATTAGAAAAGACATTAGAAAGGACAGACAGTGATCAAACAATGTTCTGGAACTGAGACATCTCTGGGGTCACCCTTCTTCTACCGGCCAGCTGGTCTCTCCTCACTACCCAAAGGGACTTGGGTAGCTCAACTGAGCATCTCCGCGTAGCTCCACTGAGCATCTCAAGACCCACCCTCCTCATCTCAGTCATCACACGTGCCACATCCACACACTTTCCCCTCAGTGTGTATGTCATAAGCTTCTGCCTTCAGCCGTACACATTTATTCAATGTGAGAGGGCATCACACATGAACAGAAAATATACAAATAAACACACACACTATACAGGGAGAAGGAGAAGACGCCAGCAGAGAAGCGGATCTGATCTCGTTGCCCCTGAAACTAGTTGTTCACCCATGGCAGAACAATATTCTTCCTCTGTGGTGTGTCAAATATATCCACCAATACCGCACACACCCTCACTTCTGCAGGAGAGATTTGTCGGCAGGAGATTTTTTTTCCCCCGTTGTGGAATTAACTTGTGCTCTGAGAGCTTACTTGCGGGCATGGCGCATTATCCCCCCTGGCAATGCCAAGCCTGCCCAGTAGTGAGCAGTGGCTGCAGCGGGCACAGAGCTCAGGCAGGCAGCCCAAGCAGTGTGGAGCAGAGCAGAGCAGAGTGGAGCGGCTGCTCCTCTCACCTCAGTGGGGAGCAGCTAGCGAGTAGCAGTGCTAACAGGCGGAGAGGAGATAGGCCTCGTCCTTCCTGCCATTACACTGGGACTGAGCGGAATCTATCACAGAGCGGGGGCCCCACGGCGCTGAGAGAGGAAGTTATAGTATTCACACAGATTTATGAATGAGTGTTAAGAGTGCCGGATGAGTCACAGCTTCCGCACAGAGCGGCCAGAAGGCAGCAAGCAGCCCATCAGCACAGGCAATGAGTGGCTCGCACACACCGGCACCAGTCACTACGTGCATGCAGACGCACACACACACACACACACACACACACACACACACACACACACACACACACACACTCTCACACACACACACACACACACACACACACACACACACACACACACACAC
Source organism: Salmo salar (assembly GCF_965601325.2). Classification (NCBI taxonomy): domain Eukaryota; kingdom Metazoa; phylum Chordata; class Actinopteri; order Salmoniformes; family Salmonidae; genus Salmo; species Salmo salar. The sequence goes on along the minus strand of NC_138300.1, from coordinate 90,820,697 downwards.
ACACACACACACACACACACACACACACACACACACACACACACAAACACACAAACACACGCACAAACACATGCACACACACGCACACACACAATAGGCACACTGGGCGCGGACAAAGGCAAATGTGAGGGCATGGAATGCCTATGTGTGTGTGTGTGTGTGTGTGTGTGTGTGTGTGTGTGTGTGTGTGTTTTGTGTGTGTGCGAGCGCTCACGTTTGCGTGTGTCTCTATCCGTCTCTGTGGAGTGGCAGCATTGCTACACAGTCCAGCCTTTTAAATCATTGTAGAAGTGTCTGTGGTAGCAGCATTGCTACACAGTCCAGCCTTTTAAATCATTGTAGAAGTGTCTGTGGTAGCAGCATTGCTACACAGTCCAGCCTTTTAAATCATTGTAGAAGTGTCTGTGGTAGCAGCATTGCTACACAGTCCAGCCTTTTAAATCATTGTAGAAGTGTCTGTGGTAGCAGCATTGCTACACAGTCCAGCCTTTTAAATCATTGTAGAAGTCTCTGGGGTGGCAGCATTGCTACACAGTCCAGCCTTTTAAATCATTATAGAGAGGAATTGATGACAGTATTTTCATAACGGGTATTAAAATTGTACAAATACACCTCAGATAACCAAAACAAATGTACTATTTGAAGGACATTATTGTTAAAAATGCTTTGCATAGTAGTATATGTGTTGTTGACACAAGCCAGCATGTAAGTGGCTTGCCAAGCATTGCACTACAAACTAGCAATCCACTGAAGCAGATAATATATAAAACATTTGCTTTAGGGTAAAACTAAAAACAAACTGTCTGACCAATCATACTGTCCAAAGGAAACCTATAAAACCAATTGAACAGAAAAACTATTTGCAACCAAACCGTTTTATCCCCTTGCTTCGCGAGGGCTCTAGTTATTGGGGCCGACTGAAGAGCGTCTCTATAACAGGCAAACATATCAAGATCTCCTGCTCACATTTCTCAAGAATGACATTTATGAATGTCACCTAATGGGAGAAAATGTGTCAGAGGCCAGGAGAGGGGAGAATAACTGCATGGAATGTACTCACATACACACACAGACACACAAAAAACTATAGGACAACAATTATTTGTTCTTGTACCTGCACAGGTATTAAAGCTTATTAAGCACTATACAAAATGTCTGTTCATAGAAGGCCTCTGTCCACCGACCACTCTTTAAAATACATCACAGTCTGAGAACACAAAGATAGGGATGGGGTTGCACACAGGCCTGCCATGAAAGGGCTTGGCAACGTTCTCTAATGTCGTTTTATTCAATGGCACCATAGAGTAGCAACACAAGGAATCAATATTCCCTAGTCCTCTGAGGAAATAATTTTAAAAAAAGAAATAATAAATAAACACTGTGGTTATGCTAGCTAGCTAGCGTGTTGTGCAAGTCCAGTTTCCCATGGCTATTTCCCTCTTTCAAGAGGAGTTGTAGTGACCCATTGAGAGCGCTGCAGTGCTGAGGAGAGTGGAGGAGAAGATGAGGGATCTGATTATGCCGTCTTTACTGTGGGGGAGGAGGGAGTAGCGAAAGGGAGGGAGGGCACGATATGTGAGGCTGATAAACAGAGTTGTATGGCTCTGTCTTCACAGTGGAACACTGCCTGGGCAGAGCTGGGCAGGCATGCTTGGCACAGGGAGATGTATCCAGGAAGTGAGTCACCAGCAGCACTACCATACCCCCCAGGAAAGCACCGGGCTCTTGGAGAAAAGGCCAGACTGCTGGAACTGGAGCCTTTCCTGCTTTCTGTCCCTCACCACGGCCCTTTGATAAGCCTCAGAGAAGCCTTTCAAAATGTAAAGCCTTTCCTGCATGTCGAGGCAAGTGTCTGGGATTACGATGGTTAAACAAAAACAAGACAACCGATCGTATGACATAGCCCACCTAACGCCTCACGCACGCACACACACACACACACACACACACACACACACACACACACACACACACACACACACACACACACACACACACACACACACACACACACACACACACACACACACACACACACACACACACACACACACACACACACACATTCCCAGTGCCTGTCTCTACCACCCACATCATCATCTTCCATTCAGTGATCTCTTGGTTTTTCACAAACATTCTTTCTCCACCATACCACATGGCCTCTGTACATACAGGGTGTTCTGTGTGTTTCCCCTCTTTATCCTCTCAAAGCTGCAATGACTAAGCCAGCAGGAATTTCTACCTTATATACTCCCTTAAAGAGACAGTCACCAGCCCCTTTTCCCATTCCTGTCCAGTACACACTCTAGCTCTGCTGTAGATTTAATGTATCGAATCTCACAAACTAAACATTTAATTTAAAAGCTTTCATCACAATGACTTCCTCTAAAACGGCTCCCCCTGCTCTAAACCATGAACATAGTTCAGGGCAGAGCCCTCGGAGCAGTGTGATATCAAGTTGTACACTTGAAGCAAAGTAAAAGATACAAGCCAACAGGGTGTTATCAGGGGAATGTAAGTAAAGGGCAGTGTGGTTAAGAAACCAGACTCCAGAGTGTCATTCAAGCTGAGCGTATTGTAAGTAAATATTTAAACACATTAATGGGAAATGTTAGCTATATGAGGTCAGACGAATTGTGTGGTGGTGTGATCTGCACTAACAGAACAAGGTTGGTCGGGACAGCCTGGGTGCTGCTTATCAACCAGCCTCTCTCTCTCTCTCCCGTTGGCTGGCTTTGCTCACTTCTCCTCTGGGGGAGGAAGACATACCCGTCTAGAACAGAGTGACCAGAGGGCCACATTCGAAGCAGGCCAGAGAGCAGGTCACAAGACCCAAAAACACACACCAACAACACGCAATGTCACAGGGGCCACGGCCAGCCAAACAACTCAACTGGCGGCTGGAGTGTTGAGAGAATGAGCACAGTGTGTAAACAGTCAGGAGATATCTCACAGCTAAAGCTGTTAACAGTCTCTGATAAAGCTGGCAGAAGAGAGAGGGGGAAATACTAGTCAAACTATGAAGAAGGGCAATAAAAAAAGACCAAACTTGAGGGAGGGAAGGAAAGCGGGAAAGGGGTAACAGATGAGGAGGAGGGAGCTGGGCTGTGTTATGCCTCCTCCGGGGTGTTAGTGAGAGCCTGCCGTTATGCTTGTACACTTGACATTTCTGTGACATTTTCCCCTCAGCCCCCCTTCTCACATAAGCCATCCGTTAGCGCCTCTCCACATGCCATGGCCCGCTACTAAAGAGAACCCACTCCCCCCTTAAATCTCCATGGCCCAGGTCTGCCTCTTTCCAGACAAAGAGCCTAATACCAGCCAGGTAACACTATCCTACTCTACCCACGCCCAGCCAGACAGGAATATAGAGCCAGGAATTAACCTCGAAAGTCATGTGTTGCTATTTTCATGCCCATTTCTGAGGCAATCTGTTCCTTTCTAATTAAACATTTAGTAGATTGGTGTTGCTTAAAACTGTACACAGCGAGTTCATACAAGCAGGCAAGGCAAGTATAGAGTAATGCCTGTTTGACCTAACAAACAATAGCGCTCCAAAAAAACTTCCCCAGAGGCTAAAGTAGTCCTACTAGCAAACAGCATCTCCTAGTCATGTACTGTAATTAAAGAGATGCGTTCAGAGTAGAGGATTGGTCCGGATTGACTAGGAAACCGCTGCACAGCATGCCCTTGAAGAAACATCTGTACTGGAGAAAAACAAGGCAATTATGCAGAGGGGTGGAGACAAGTGGAGTATCTGCCCTTCAGTGAGAGCCAGAGAAAGTCTCATCTCTGCTAGACTCAGAGCCTTGAACATTGTATGGGTGAGAATTGAGCCTACAAATCTAGCTGTACTACCACTAAGCCACAATCACACACCCTCTAAATGAGCCATTCTATCCTGATATCACAATCTCTGTTAGTCTTTATTTGCAGAGTTGAGACCTCAAGTCTCAGAGTATTTACCCTGACATCTGCTAGGCTTTAAGGTGGGAGAACGGATCTGCGGGAGCAAATCAAAAAAGCCCTCTGTCTCCTTACCATAACAAATCTTAGGAAAAACAAAAATGTTGACCCTTAACATCAGATAAATGACAAGCAAATCTTTGTACATCAATGAAGTTAATTCCACACAGGTCACTTAAGCCAGTCCAGACTGTCTATACTGCAACATACAGTTAGATACACCAGAGACCATTACAACAAATACTATAAACATCCTCATTCATTTAATACTGCACCCAAAGAACAAATATCACAACAATAAAGTCCATTCCTTGAAACATAAATGGTCACTAATGAAGTCACTATTTAGAGGTTGATTTCCTCTATTTGTTTTCTGGGTCTGAAGGGAAGATGTTTAGAACTACCAGTTATCCATGGGAGCTGTAAACAGGTCTTCAAAAGGCCATGGCTGGGAGGACATTTTCCCATTATTATTTCATGTTGAGAGGAAAGGGGAGCAGACAGGCAAGTAGGAGGCTAGGAGAAGTGTTTTCCCCCAAAGCTCCTTGAAGTCAAGGTCGACCTACAGTAATCTCCTTCACAGGGTAAATATGCATCTGAATACCTTTGATTTGGACCAGTGAAAAACTGTCCACACAGTGAGACACTTGAGGTTTTAAACAGGCGCCCATTCCAACTCAAGCTCTGCAGTGTGTAATCGTCTAGACAAAACAAACAAATACACTACGGTGGGAGCCTGGTTGGCCAATACCGTGGCACTGATGTCACCCTCTCAGCCACACATCCACAACAACAACGCCAACCACAATGCCTAAGGAAGACAACAAAACAACAAGACCAAAACAACTTTTCCCACTATCCCTTGCCCTTAACTTCCAGTCCCAAATAAGTCAATTGTTGACTGTTAAAGTCTTACAATCAGATTTATTAACTTAAAATGGCAATCTGAGGTTGCTTCATCCATTTTTTGACTTTTTAATTAATTAAATGTACCATATAACTTAGAAATGCTCATGAGCTTAGTTCATCTGTCGTACCCCATCAGAACCCGAAATATAAGCTTGTTTCATTCCAATGTTTGTAAACAAAGTAAATGTAAACAAACACTATATAGCCTCAAAACATGGTTTAAACTATCATTTTTATATTAGCTCTGTCTATGAATTTCAGAGGGGTTACATTTCTCCAGCCCTATCCCTCAGCTTTTTACAGAAACAGGAGTGGGGAGAATGCTTTGTTATTGTTTCAACTGCTGATTGACAGTTTAATTCTCATTCTATATCTGTGAGTAATTGACATGTATACATTTAAAGTCCCAGTGTAGACAAAAACATGACTTCTTGTTTTTTTATATTTCTCTCCACACTATGAGGTTGGAATAATACTGTGAAACTTGGAAAATGATGATAATGCCCATTATAGAGCTGTATAAAAATACCTTTGAATTTTCAGCCAGGTTTGGTGGGATGGAGTATGTCATCGGGTATTAGTTAATAGACCAATAAGAAAGAGAGTTCCAAACCTCTCTGCCAATAACAGCTAGTTCTCCGTTTTTCCCTCCCCACTCAGACCACTACCAGACAGTCCCAGCAAAATTATTGCTTGAGAAATTGCTCTTGCAATTGAAAACAATCACAGTATGGTACTTCATTGTTACCCAGAAATGACTTGATATTGAGGTAAAAATGGCTGCATTGGACCTTTAAAAAAATAACTATAAAGAGGCTACAAGAAAACCATATCCTTCCTTTTTCATAGACTTTAAATACTTATGCTGTAGTGTAGTGTGTCATAACTCATTAATCACACCAGATAAGATTTAGTAAATGTTGACCTGATATGGTCCAGACATGAAGACTCACTGCCTCGCTTTTTGGCAGAGCAACAGTAACCTCAACTGAGAATGTATTTAATACCAGAAACTGTATTATGCACACATCCTTAGTTCTGTCAGCAAATAGGTTGATCTAAAGAAAAAACCTCCACAACAAACAGAGAGGAAATGTTTTTACTGGACGGGGGACAATCCTGCTCCCTGACAAATACAAAAGAAAACCAACATTGATTCATGCAGCGTAGCCTAGTGGTTAGAGCATTGGACTAGTAACCGAAAGGTTGCAAGATCAAATCCCTGAGCTGACAAGGTACAAATCTGTCGTTCTGCCCCTGAACAAAGCAGTTAACCCACAGTTCCTAGGCTGTCATTGAAAATAAGAATTTGTTCTTAACTGACTTGCCTAGTTAAATAAAGCTTTAAAAAAATAAAATGTTATTTGTTCACTGGGGAATTCCCAATTTGAGAATGTTTGCGAGACTGGAACCCACCTAACTACCTAGATCAAAGACACCTCTGCAAATAGTTGCATCACAAGTCGGATAGACAAACACTGCCAAATACCCCAGTTATTTGAGAAATAATCTACCTTAAAACCAGAGGTGGGGACTCGAGTCACATGACAGGTTTTGTAACTTTGTGGCACAGAGTTTCTGTGGATTACTCTCCATGCAGCCAGAGACAGTAGCCGCAGCATCGCACTTGTAAAAGAAACGTGCAACAGAATGGCTAGTGAAAAGCACACTCGGCCCTCTGATTGGACCAGAAAACTGTCAATCTAAACAGGTCAGGTGCTAGCGAAAAGATATTTGATTTTCGATCGGCTGCAGCGCAAAACTCAAATTGTAGGAAAAAGGATTGCCATAAATAAATATGCAGGTCCAAAAAATGGTTGTTAATAACTGTTTACTTTGCAAGCTCACCAGCAATGGGGCATCATGCAACAATGACTAGCATAGGCCTACTGGTCTTTTGGTACGGCAAAATCGCTTGAAATGTCAAATTTACTTGCATTTGGAATTTTTGTTAAAATGAATTATTACATAATCAAAATGTGTTGTAGACAAAATAATGAAAATGCGTGTCTGGTAGCCTCAATAAATAGACAAAGATTTGTCATTGCATGTATAGATGTAATTTTTATTGACTTTGTTGACTGTTTTCCTTGGGACTCGACTTGATACTCAGACCTTGCGAATTGAGACTTGCTTGTGACTTGAATAATAGTGACTTGGTCCCACCTCTGCTTAAAACCTTAAAAAACCAACACAAACAAATACAAAATTCTGCAGGAGTAAACAAAAAAAAAAGTAAACGGGAGCTCTGTGGACAGGCCGTCCTCTGTGCTGATGTAACTGGGTCTCTGCTGCCCAGACTGTGAAGAGAAAAGTTCAGAGCTCCTTACCTTTCTGGCAGTGGTTGGATGTCCAGCAGCGAGAGTTAAAGTTGCCGTTAAAGCTGGTCTTGATGCACTGAGCGTTGTCCTCCATGATGCCTGGACACACGTCACCACACTCCTTGGACTGCTTGTTCCCCGCGATGAAGTTGTTGAACTCTGCGTCCATGATGAGAGACCAGTCCACAGAGTCCAGGTAGCAGAGCTCCGGGTTCTTCTCGATCCGGATGGCCCCTCGTGTGATGTTCCTCAGGTTGTACAGACCAATGTCCTTCAGACTGGTCATCTCGAAGATCACCAGGGCGTAGTTGTAGAAGAGGTTGCGTCCGCGGATGACGTTGAGGTTGGGGAAGAGCGTGCTGAGGCTGTCCAGGCCGGACACGCGGAACAGGAGCAGGTAGTCGGTGATGACGGTCAGCTTGGGGAAGCTGAGGGAGCGGAAGAGCTCCTGGTTGAGGTTGTTGGTCTTTTCTCCGATGAGGAGGATCTGCAGGTAGCCCTCCACCACCGTGCAGTTCTCCAGACTCTTGAACTCACTGATGTCATTACGGATGTCGATACTTAGACCACAGACTGGAGGAGAGAGAAAGGGAAAGAAAAATCACACATTATTACACATCATAGTTGATCATTTTAAAACACAGTATTTGTGTCCCTTATTCAATGTACCTAAATAAAATGTAACCTTTAATTATATTATATATTAATTTACTTGTCTGCATACCTATTCATTGTATTCATCTGTTTACTATGTCTACCATGTAAATCTAATTTCAAGTCAATGTTTCTTTTCAGGGGGTGACCTGGCTTAAATGCGTACTGTCAGCCAGTTGTAAAATTGTAAGAAACAAATGAGAGCACCAAAATAACAAGCACAACACCCATTAAAAGGGCTGAATCTAATCTTCTTGAGATCATTTCTGAAAATATATGGACTTGATAGTAGCTTACAGCAGGACTTCTTGTGTTATGTTATACTATTTAGGCCATGCTTTGTTCTCTTGATGTACAAAAGCTTTTGTTTCATGATTGTAACTATTGGTCTGTAATGATGGTCCAACGTGACAACAAGGTCTGGGGCAGAGGCATTCTTTTTGAGACAAATGAGAGACAAACAGACAGGGTCATCTGAGGTGAGTGTGCTCTTCATACTGAGCAGACTTAGGAAGTTGTCTCTCAAAGACAAAGGTCAATATTTTGAGACACTCTCTTGACATGTATCTTATTAAGCTCTGGGATCCTAGGTTCCTCTCTTTTACCGAGATAACACCTCAGTTTAAAAACATCCCATCCCTCTCAGCTCAACACACAGAAAACAACACACAAAGCCACAGTCCCTGAAGCCTCTTCTGTCTCTCTCTCTCTGTTACACACACACACACACACACACACACACACACACACACACACACACACGCACGCACGCACGCACGCACGCACGCACGCACGCACGCACGCACGCACGCACGCACACACACACACACACACACCATCTATTATCAATCATCTCTGCTTTCAATTGTGTCTGTCAATTACACCAAGCAGGAATGGATACAAGTATAGCTAATGGGATGTCATCACTGAAAGAGAGATATGATAGCAGACCATATAAAAACCCAGCCGTTGTTTATATAAGTGCTTCATGTAGGACACTGAATATACTGCCCGAATGTAAACAAAACATCACACCTGCAATGCCTGTCGCCTGTCACCCTATAAATCAAAGACAATCCTTTCATTGTAACACTTGGAGTAAACAATCTCCTCTGGGTCTATTGATAAATAATGATGACAATAATGATTCTAACAGTCCATTTACACCAGGGGAGCAGAACTACAATTGTAGCCATGACAAAACATTGAATGTGTTGAGATTCTCAGGACTGTAGTTCAAAGACAAACCCAAACAAACAGTATCAACATACACAATCTCACAGTGGGAAGGAGACCTGTTACGCTCCTTACCAACTCCCTGTCCCTGTCTATATGTCAAGGCAGGTACTGGTCAAGACAGTACAGTGTCATATAGACGTAACAAACATAGAGAAAACACCACACCAAAAAAACATAGAAAACCCGACAGGTAGCCAAGAGGTTTTAAATGCTACTTGGAAGGTGAAACGATCCGTTGAAGAAATGTCTTGTCATATGAGCTCCTTTGGCTGAACCTGTTCTGTTCTTCCAGAGGCTTAGGACACCCTCTCAGTGAGCGTCACAGGGCCTGTGCAGCGAGACAAACAGTCGTGCTTCAAATCGCCCGGCCCTGATCCATGTCAACACACCATTTACCTGATACTATGATTTCTAGAGGTCGCCCGATTATGATTTTTCAACGCCGATACCGATACCGATTATTGGAAGACCAAAAAGACCGATACCGATTAATTCGGCCAATTTTTATATATATATTTGTAGTAATGACAATTACAACAATACTGAATGAACAATGAACACTTTTATTTTAACTTAATATAATACATCAATAAAATCAGTTTAGTCTCAAATAAATAATGAAACATGTTCAATTTGGTATAAATAATGCAAAAACAAAGTGTTGGAGAAGAAAGTAAAAGTGCAATATGTGCCATGTAAAAAAGCTAGCGTTTAAGTTCCTTGCTCAGAACATGAGAACATATGAAAGCTGGTGGTTCCTTTTAACATGAGTCTTCAATATTCCCGGGTAAGAAGTTTTAGGTTGTTTATTATAGGATTATTTCTCTCTATGCCCTTTGTATTTCATATACCATTTGACTATTGGATGTACTAATAGGTACTTTAGTATTGCCAGCCTAATCTCAGGAGTTGATAGGCTTGAAGTCATAAACAGAGCAATGCTTGAAGCACAGCGAAGAGCTGCTGGCAAACGCAGTAAAGTGCTGTTTGAATGAATGCTTATGAGCCTGCTGCTGCCTGCCACCGCTCAGTCAGACTGCTCTATCAAATCATAGACTTAATTATAATATAATAACACACAGAAATACGAGCCGTAGGTCATTAATATGGTCAAATTCGGAAACTATCATTTCGAAAACAAAATGTTTATTCTTTCAGTGAAATACGGAACCGTTCCGTATTTTATCTAACGGGTGGCATCCATAAGTCTAAATATTGCTGTTACATTGCACAACCTTCAATGTTATGGCAGAATTACGTAAAATTCTGGCAAATTAGTTCGCAACGAGCCAGGCGACCCAAACTGTTGCATATACCCTGACTCTGCGTGCAATGAACGCAAGAGAAGTGACACAATTTCCCTAGTTTAATATTGCCTGCTAACATGAATTTCTTTTAAGTAAATATGCAGGCTTAAAAAAATATACTTCTGTGTACTGATTTTAAGAAAGGCATTGATGTTTATGGTTAGGTACATTGGTGCAACGATTGTGCTTTTTTCGCAAATGAGCTTTTGTTAAATCATCCCCCGTTTGGCGAAGTTGGCTGTCTTTGTTAGGAAGAAATAGTCTTCACACAGTTCGCAACGAGCCAGGCGGCCCAAACTGCTGCATATACCCTGACTCTGTTGTACAGAACGCAAGAGAAGTGACACAATTTCCCTAGTTAAAAGAAATTCATGTTAGCAGGCAATATTAACTAAATATGCAGGTTTAAAAATATATACTTGTGTATTGTTTTTAAGAAAGTCGTGGATGTTTATGGTTAGGTACACACTGGTGCAACACAGTGCTTTTTTTGTGAATGCGCTTGTTAAATCACCCGTTTGGTGAAGTAGGCTGTGATTCAATGATAAATTAACAGGCACCACATCGATTATATGCAATGCAGGACAAGCTAGATAAACTAGTAATATCATCAACCATGTGTAGTTAACTAGTGATTATGTTAAGATTGATTGTTTTTTCTAAGATACGTTTAATTCTAGCTAGCACCTTACCTTGGCTCCTTGCTGCACTCGCATAACAGGTAGTCAGCCTGCCACGCAGTCTCCTCGTGGAGTGCAATGTAATCGGCCATGATCGGTGTCCAAAAATGGCGATTACCGATTGTTATGAAAACTTGAAATCGGCCCTAATTAATCGGCCATTCCGATTAATCGGTCGACCTCTAATGATTTCTGCTAATTTCCACAAAGCTGTATCTAACCTCACAACAATGACCATAACAAAAGCTCCCAGTTATCATTTTTATCTACTGATACTTAGATTTGAATTGAATGGAAGACAAAATATAGCATCTATACATTCATATGAATGACATCCATAGAACCCATACTGCACCATAGGCCAAACATTTACTCGAAAAAAAATCTAGAAGTATCCTAAATGAGATTCCACTTCAGTAATAAAAATAATCTTCAATCTATTCTGCCAAAAATAGTGAGCACATTGTTTATCAGGATGAATTTGCTCCTTTATTTGCTCCTGTCAGTGTGATGCACTTTTCCAAATTTAGAATGCAAATGATTACTTGGGTAGAAAATAGCATTTGCTTTCTCCTATCGACACGAATGCCCTGGGGCTCCACTTGTGAGCCATCGAGCTGCATGTCCTCTTTGTTTCATTGAGAATTTTTCCTCTGCTCCTTGAACAGCCAGAGGGAGGGGGAGGGGTAGAGCAACTCAAACACAAAGACTAATTTGTTTGTTAGTAAAGAGAAACTCTAGGCCTCACTTCCTGTTGGAGGCATTAATACAATCACTGGGAGTCTGGTGGGGAAGAGACAGGAGGAGGGGCAGTGGGGGATATTGTGGCAACGGAGGAGATAGGGATTCTGCCAGACAAGTCTATCTGAGGCCTTACTATCGGTGTAAACCCGTCAGCAATAAAAGGAGAAGGTGAAATGAATTACAAGTATTTTGGGAAGCTATAGTGGCAATTACCTAAGAGACCACGCTTCCTGAAATTATGAACAGATTGTCTAATACTATAACTAAACCTGTGACACTCCTACACCTGAACATGTCACGACATCTCTGTTCTGAAACCAACATAGAGGGAGAGAGAAAAGATGGAAATTAAGAAGGTAAGAAAGAAATAACGAATCCCACCTCACTGCTTTCTCACTACCTTGTTAAAGGCGTCAGCATGCTTCCGTTCGGCTGGCGCCTAGCCGAACTCGGCTAGGTGAACCGAATGAGTGTGCTTGCATACTCCCTTAAAAGACCTTCAATTGAAAAACAAGAGAAAAGCAGCAATAGTACTGTTTGTCCATTTTGAGACGCCATAGCCAGTATACACTTCCTCAAAAAAGTCAGAATCTAAGATAACTCTGTCATTAATATAGACGTTTTTGCTGAGGACATCTTAGTCACGCAATTTTACAGTATTTCTCATTTAAAAAATGTGCATGAAAATGAGCTGAATGACAACAAAGACTTCACTGAATAATCCCTACTGTTGACCAATCACCAACGAAGGGGCGTAGACTTTCAGATCTGTGCATCCTGACAAGCCTGGTCCATTTGCACAAAATATGATTTGTCTTCATACTTGCATAAGAATTCATTTAAACAGACAGTATGGGGAAATTAATACAATGCCTGCCCTGACAGCAGTCATTTCCTATTGTTGTGTAACGGCTGTATCTAGCAGTAACCACTGTCCTCACAATGGGATAAGCGCACATAGAATAAAGTGCTTCTCCCTGTCCCTGTTCACACTGCTGAGTAAACACACATATCTCCAGCGCGTAATGGGATCCAGCGGCTCATGTTCATGATTGATAACCTTGCCCTGACCTTCCACAGAAATGTTATCCCACACACACGCACAAGCATGCCCACACACACAAACGCACAAACACGTGACTCTGTAAAAGAGCCAGTGCATTTTTAGTCTGTAAAAATCCAAGGGTAGTAAACAACTTGACTATTACAATATATCAGCCGTGATCTTTTAACAGACTAAAAATGCAAATTTTGCTTTAACTGAACTTTGACTGACAGGTTAAGCTGTGCCGCATAACAGGAGAGGAAGTCAGTCCCTACGGGAAAGATCAGTATGTTGAGTTCTTTATCAAAGGTTACTGAAACCATTTAACAGTCTTGTATGAGACCATTCTCGGAAAGTAAACAACTGTATATTTTTCAGGTCTTCCCACTGTAAACCCCAGCAAGGTTGTTATGGGGAGTAAGTCCTTTAATCTGATGGAGACAAGCACTGGGGCTGGACTTTATTGAATTTAATCACCCACAAATTCATGTCCATCAGCACACATGATACTTTCCCCCAAAAATGTGCTCAGATATGCAGACAAATGTGAGCATCTGATGGGCAGTGCAAAGGCAGTGGACCTGGTCCCTCCCTCCATCCCAGTACCTCACACCTGCCACCTCAACTTCACTTAATCCCCCACATGCTGGAAGTCATCTGACCAGTGGTCTGGTGGGTCTTCACTTCAAAAGGCTCAGACATCAGACCCAAACTGGTAACACAACACTGTCACCCCCTACACGCGCACTCCAACCCCCCTCCTCGGCTCCATCGCAGCATGGCAGAGAATGGGTAAACACACACATACCTGCAGTCTTTTAAATGTAGTTTAGAGTGACATTTAATAGGTTTGCACAATCAGTTCCAATACCACGTATAGTTTACATTAACAGTTGAGCTATTGCGGTACAGCTAAAACATTAGCTCCCCACCCCTATTCCAGCATCTACAGCTTATTTATATGGTTTCATCATATCAAGTGTTACAAATCAAAGAGCTGCATATTACCAAAGAGAGGAGGTTCCCCCCCAGAACAATAATGCAAGTGATGAAAGTCCCCATTTCAATATGCATCTGCCCACAGTCTCTTGATCTGCAGCCTGTCACTGATATAGTCTGTGCAATCTATTAGAAGAGATCATATTTGCAATCATCTTGCAAATTGTACAGTACTCCACGGGCTATTAAAGCCACGGGTCACAGCACATGATGTTGTATGCGGCTGGCCAGAGATTGCATATATGCGCAAATACTCTGACAGCCCATTTTAAATAAGTGTTTAATTAAGCATTGTAAACCTCAGCTTGCGGCCTGGAGAAGCCGTAGGACAGCATTTGACTGCACTCTCACAAACTAGCACAGTGACACACTTTCCTATCCCTGCCTGCACAGGGGCATGCCAGTGAGACAGGCTGCCTGCCACGCTGCGCTGTACTGCAGTGCGAGAGCAGAACAGCGCACAAGGCACACACACACAGGCATGCCCACTGCACTGACTCCCTCATGGGGGTGAGGAACAATATGCCGGCATCACTGCCCCCTTAGCGGATCCAGGGCTAGGGGGTGGGCAGAGGCACAGAGCGAGAGACCGAGGAGTCTTACTGTCTCACCCATGAGAGAGAGGGTGCATTTCATTTTTTATTTAACCTTTATTTTGACCAGGAGTCATGCTGAGACCAGTCTTTTTTTTTTTTTTTTTTTACAGATGAGCCCTGTATACACATCAATACACATCAATATACACATAAAACTAATTCATGTCTGAGTCACTAGTCCCTGGCACGAAGGCCGCAGCACTGCAGTCCTCTGTACCCCTCAACCAAAGGCAGAGAGGGAACTTGGATGTTAAATGCAGAGGAACATCTACCCATCCCCCCCTTTCCATGTAACCTTGGTGACAGCTACTGCCATTCTGCTTTCCAGGAAGAATGGATCCAGTCGTAACTATGCATTAGCAATGCCAGGGAGTCTGCGTTAAACAAGGGGCAGGAGTCACAGGACATGAACAAACAGTGGATGCTAAGTCTAACAATACACACACAGTGAGATCTGTCTTCATTTAAGTCCAATAGTCCCTAACCAATAGTCCCTACCCAATAGTCCCTACAGGTGAGAATAGCATCATTATTCTGAATTGTAATTTTAGCCCTGAATCCCACACAAACCTTTACTTGAGCTCCAACAAGCGGTTAGTGGAGTAAAGTTATGAGTCATGCTAGCCAAAAGGAGTACCTCAAATAGTGTGTGTCAAAGTGTGGCTGGGGCTGGGGTTCGATAGGAGCATGTGTCTGCTGCCAGGCCAGGCTGTCCAGAGACCGCCCGTGTGAACAGCGAAGACCAATAAAACAGTTCACAAACTCTCCACTCTTCCAATCAACAAAACCATGTCTGTTTCCCTAGCGGGTGTATTTTTGCACATTCTATTTCCAAACACCAACTTTCTCCTCTCTCTCTCTCTCTCTCTCTGCCTCTCTCTCTCTCTCACCCTTTCTCTCTCTCTCCCTCTCTCTCGATGTATCATTGAGCCTTGTTTGCTGTATACTTGGAAGCAATGGCATGGAAAGTTTACTGTGGTGGGAGTTAAAAGGGCGCTTAATTACATTTTATTAGCAGGGACAGATTATTAAAATGCACAAGGTAAAAAGTATACAAGCCCTAATGGAGCATGACCATTCATTTGCTATGCCCAAAATAATTGTAAATTCTATACATAAAATATAGTCCCTGATTAAATTTAGCAGATTTTTTTTTACTTTTGAGCAATATCATTCTCATGTACACTACATGACCAAAAGTATGTGAACACTTGCTCATCGAACATCTCATTCCAAATTCATGGGCATTAATAAAGAGTTGGTTCCCCCTTTGCTGCTATAACAGCCTCCACTCTTCTGGAAACGCTTTCCATTAGATGAACATTTCTACGGGGACTTGCTTCCATTCAGCCACAAGAGCATTAGTGAAGTTGGGCACTGATGTGTGGCGATTAGGCCTGGCTCGCAGTTAGCTTTCCTACTCATCTCAAAGGTGTTCGATGGGGTTGAGGTCAGGGCTCTGTGCAGGCCAGTCAAGTTCTTCCACACCAAACTTGACAATCCATTTCTGTATGAACCTCGCTTTGTGTAAGAGGGAATTGTTATGCTGAAACAGGAAAGGGCCTTCCCCAAACTGTTGCCACAAAGTTGGAAGCACAGAATCATCTAGAGTGTCGTTGTATGCTGTAGTGTTAAGATTTTCCTTCACTGGAACTAAGGGGCCTAGCCAGAACCATGAAAAACAACCCCAGACCATTATTCCTCCTCCACCAAACTTTACAGTTAGCACTATGCATTGGGGCAGGTAGCGCTCCTTGCATACACCAAACCCAGATTCGTCCGTTGGACTGCCAGCTGGAGAAGCGTGATTCTTCACTCCAGACAATGCGTTTCCATTGCTCTAGAGTCCAATGGTGGCGAGCTTTACACCCCTCCAGCCGACCCTCGGCATTGCACATGGTGATCTTAGGCTTGTGTGCGGCTGCTTGGCCATGGAAAGCCATTTCATGAATCTCCCTGATGAACAGTTCTTGTGCTGAAGTTGCTTCCAGAGGCAGTTTGGAACTCGGTGGTGAGTGTTGCAACCGAGGACAGTTTATTTTTATCCGCTATGCACTTCAGCACTCTGCGGTCCTGTCTTTGAGCTTGTGTTTGCTACCACTTCGCGGCTGAGCCGTTGTTGCTCCTATACGTTTCACTTCACGGGCAGCTCTAGCAGAGCAGAAATTTGACGAACTGACTTGTTGGAAAGGTGGCATCCTATGACGGTGCCACGTTAAAAGTCACTGAGCTCTTCAGTAACACCATTCTACTGCCAATGTTTGTCTATGGTAATTGCATAGCTGTGTGCTCGATTTTATACACCTGTCAGCAACGGGTGTGTCTGAAATAGCTGAATCCACTCATTTGAAGTGGTGTCCACATACTTTTGTATATATAGTGTATATTCTGTACACTGTTTATTGTAAAAACAGATGGGCTGGCATCAACACTAATTTAGAGTACAAAAAATCGTTTAACCATTAAATTAATGTAAACAAGATTTGTTGCTGAAGTGAAATGGTAAACAAACATGTTTATTATCACTTGTTTACTGTTGTCTAGGCTGTATTGGTCTGACAGAAAGTTCTGAGCTTGTTTCCAGTCCCTACACATGATAGTGAGTTATATGTTGAGAAACTCACCACATGGCTTAGAGGTCAGTGTTAATGGACTGAGAGGTGTCATTAGCATGCTGTGTGTCAAGACACAGTTCAAGAATAAAATATTTTCATGGGCTTCCCTACAGAGGCGGTGGGACCTTGCCGGGCTCAGCAGGGTGCTGAGAAATGCCCCACTCTGTGATTCACAGTGGTGAGGACGCTGGCCTGATGACACTGGTCAATAGCTCTCAATTGAGTCCTCCTCCTTTTTTCATGCTAATTGAGGTCGTTCCCTGTCTTCTTTCCATGTGAAAATCATCTCCATTATTCCACATCCCCTTCCCTTCCTCTCCTCAGTCCTTGCACAGCACACAGTCATTCTTATCAATGACATCCACAGGGCTACACAAACACACTAGCTAGTAAGTATACGAAATCAACCAGAAATCAATCACATAGATAAAAACCCTTCATAAAGTATCCAAGTGCAAATGTAATTTCTGATGGATACCCATAACCATTTATAATGTAAATGCAACCACCAAAGTACTATAGATATAGGCCTCTATCAAAAATAAACAGCACCTGACAAACAAATAAATAACACCTGGCTGACAGTAGCTTGTAATAAAGACTGTGTCTAAGTACAATCTGTGTCTAAGTAATTGTCTCACCAATAAACAAATTGTCATGCCCTGACCATAGAGAGCCCTTGGTTCTCTATGGTGTAGTAGGTCAGGGTGTGACTAGGGGGTGATCTAGTATGTTTATTTCTATGTTGGTGCTAATACGGTTCCCAATTAGAGGCAGCTGTTTATCGTTGCCTCTGATTGGGGGTCATATTTAGGTAGTTATTTCCCCACCTGTGTTTTGTGGGATATTGATTGATTGTTAGTGTGTTTGGGCACTACATCCTCACGGTCTTTCTAAGTTTTGTTATTTTGTTTTGTTAGTTTCACTTTAATAAATATGTGGAACTATACTCACGCTGCACCTTGGTCCGCTCATTTCCAAGAACGTGACACAAATGACACCCCCTTATTGAGCAATTCAGAAAGTTAGTTTGTGTAGGGTCTTACTAATCTATCGATTTTGCAGGAGACATGATTCCGTCAGTGTTGGGTCCCTTTTCTCCAGCACACGGTGTTTAGCCTTAGAGATTCCACTAAGCAGCTTAACAGCAAATTTAAACAACATCAAAGTCAGACGTTACAGTAAATATTCCTAATATATTTATTCCTCAAGTTATTATCTTTCTATTATTTTTCTATTATTCTCTCTGCATTGCTGGGAAGGGCCAGTAAGTAAGTGTTTCACTGTTAGTCTACACCTGTTGTTTATGAAGAAAGTGCCAAATAAAATTGTATTTAATGGTAACAATCTGGCCATACTCTATTCAGAGGGGACAAAGTCTTCCTAAACTCACTGAGGCTCATTCAAGTTTTCCCATTCAGATAATACATGACTGGATAAAACATTTTTGTTCTATTTAGGTCATATACCTTCAACTGTCTTTACAGGTGTACATGAATAAGACTGGAG
The DNA here is from genome assembly GCF_965601325.2 of Salmo salar. Classification (NCBI taxonomy): domain Eukaryota; kingdom Metazoa; phylum Chordata; class Actinopteri; order Salmoniformes; family Salmonidae; genus Salmo; species Salmo salar. The sequence continues at coordinate 90,802,113 of NC_138300.1, read as the reverse complement.
AATTGTATACTATGCAAACCTTAACATAGGTCCAACTTTAAGAGAAATATTGACAAAGGAGCTTGCTTCCAAACGTCAAGACCACTTTATTCACTCTTCAAAAAGACCTGTCCCTTCTTGTCCTGCCACAGTTGTCTTCTCCACCAACTCACAAGCCATTGCCTCTTCATAGAGACTACTCAAAACATGATGAAGCACACCATTTACATCAATCAGCACAATTAGGAGATTCTATGACAGGTTATAGGAACTATTGTGAGAGAGAATTGCAAGATGGATGGGGAATGTAGTTCAACAGTCCTCAAAGCAGAGGATGACCAAAACATTGGGAGATCTGAGCTCACGTCCAATGCATTGTTTTATGTAATGGAATATAACCTATTTCTTTACACGCTGCGCAATCCTTCAAAGTCATTGTGCTGCACTTGTGGGAACTACTTACATGTTATTTAAAGTGAATTGTTCATTTCTTTAACATAGAACTTGCATGTGGATGAGAAGTATTGTAAATAGAGAGAGGACTGAAAAGTAGCTCCGTTGTAAATGTGATTTTCCTGAACAGGTCATCTGCATTTCGTGTGTATTCCACCAATTGCTTGCTTACTCATGGCATAAACAATTGTTTAGCCTACGCGGGAATCCAACGACCTTGTCCCTGTTTCTGAATATCACACCACTTTCAAGAGGTCGCACAGACCTGTGGTAAAGAGATTGAGGCCTGTATCTTTATTTGAATACATAGAAGTGGGTAAGAGACTCAACTTTACCATTTTATATTTTAAACTAATTCTGGTGAAATAGCCTACTACTAGGTTTCCTCCAGAATGTGCAACGTGACACCAAGTCCTATATACTATTATAATACAATAATAACAATCGTTTTCTGTATTTGTTGTCAGTACATCAAAGGCCAAAAGCGAAGATTAGGCCTATATATGACAGTATTTTCCTCTAGGCTACTATGCTTGTGGATGTGCATGCGCAGCATGAAATTGGTTCGACTCGAAACCGTGCTTTGCCACCACCACTACGAATGCAAAATGGCCACATGGTTGAAGTAGTAACCTTCATCAATATATTCATCCTCGTTCGTTTGCGGAAAAGCATAATTGTAAAGACTCATTGTTACGGGTGTAATTCACTCATAGCCTAAGATTTATCCAACATGAAAAACATAATTTGTTTGTAAGCTACTGTGGAAATCTAACAATTCCAATGACTAATGTGATATGTTTACATTATGCAATGTACCATATGTTCAGCAATTTTCAATAGCTAAGATTTGTTTTAATCATACATTTGCTTTGGCTATTTACGCCAAATGTGCTTAATCTCTGAACTCATATGAGCCTGGCTATGAAGCCTACAATAACATGTAGCATGTAGGCCTATGTATCTCTTTAGTGTCATGTAGCCCATATGATATGGACCAAAAATGATAGCCCACTGATACTGTAGTCAGACCAACAATACAGCTGTAACTAAGTAACGTTAATAATAACAGATCAAATAGCTACAATCTCAAACGATAAACATTGTAACAGCAGATGTCATTGGCGGCTAAATGTTGAAGCATTGTAACGGCTCGCATGAACGAGGATAAAACCAAAGAAACACGCCAACGAATAGCTACAGTATTATTTTGATTAGGACATCACAATGACACTTACTTTTTCCATTTGCGGACAACAGGCAGATAGCGGAGACAGACAGCATCAGACCCCAAAACAAGGTCGAATTATTCCTCTCTGTCCCAGATCTCATTCCTGATCAATTATTAACCTCACTAAAAAGCAAATAACTTAATTCCAAAAAAGTGGAAAAGGGAGATGATGCCACCAAGATCACAAAAAGTAAAATACACTGTTTGACAGGTCGATTCAAATTCGTGTTTAGAGGATAGGCTACTCTTGTTCCAAGTCTCACGGTTTTGTGTATACGGGTATTATAAAAAATATATATATATAAGATGAAATAAATTAAAACAATTCGTTATTCTTGCCGAAGACAGAATGATTCAAGGGTGGCTGGCAAAACAGACATCCGTGCCACTGATTTTACTCGACATATGACAGTAATCCGCATCCTCAGTCTCCATCTCTTGAAACATCAGTAATGGTGTGCACGAGCTTTTATGACTGGCAATCGAACGAGATTCACTTGTAGACCAAAGAGTCTTCCGATCTTCTATCGTTAATTTCCGTCTGAGTGATGGGCATTAACAATAGAGTCTAGGGTGGAGGCTGAGATGGGAAATGAATGAAAACGTAACTCTGCTCAATAAACCCTCTCAACAAGACGCAATCCAAAATATCCGCCAGAACATAAATGGTTTCACCAATCGCACCCCCTTTTTCTCCCCCCTCCGCTTTCTGTCTTCAAGGTTAACGCAGTCAGTCGGCTCCTTTTTAGCTGAAAAAAATAGTTATGCCACGCGAGAGTAGACTATCGGGCTTCGGTTGGAGTGGAGTATGGTATACTTGCACCAAACTCAAGCTTCCGTTATGTCCTGTGAGCCGTATATGGTTGATGATGTGTATTTTTTCGTTTTATCGTACAGCTCCAGTAAGCAGCTATCCTATCACTTGCCCTCGTTCTCGGTCTAGTCCGTAGAATCACTGCTGTAAACAAGAGTCAGGTCCGCTCACATAGAAACACAGCGCTAAGCATAAGGCAAGTCATGGAGAAAAGCTGGAATGGAGTAGGCCTAGCCTCTGACATGGATAAGCAATGTTTAGATCTCTTTCCACTTAATTCATTCAAAAGTATGCAGTCCTGCAAAAAAAAATGTACAAATGACGCAAAGGTTTCCAGTAGATTTGTACACTGTTATTTATAGCACCCTTTATATAGGCTACAGTTAATAGCCTACATCTGTAATAAACAGTAACACATTGGTTGCATGTGTTTATATAGGCATATGACCAGACTACACTATTATTCATTATTAGACTACTTTTGTTATTACCAGTGCAGTCATGGGCAAGTGCCAAAAGTGCCACTGTTTATTACATTTATAAACTATCTAAACTAATAATTAAGAGTTTATAATCTACGTGTAAACCATTTCTAACCATAGCCAACCTTAATGTAAAGTAATGTAAATTAAGCTATTTGGTCTGATTAGTGGAAGCAAATGAAAAAGAAAAAGGCATTATTCTGCACATAGGTTTATCTATATATTCCATATATTATTTTGTGTAGTAGTAAGAAGTGCAATATCTAGAAGGAAATATCGTTTATTTGTTGTTTCCTGGGAATAGAATATTATATCAGTAGCCTAAACGTCATATGAAATCTAGAAACGTTAGAATCCAGCCCCTCTTGACGTTTGGCTGTATCAAAACAGGCCAGCCTAATCCCTCTTTCCGGGATAAACATTTAGCAAGCACAAAATATTTTTGTTGTTGTTTCACAATCACAGTGCAACATTGTATTTTCTGATGCATTGTGCTTTCTTAGAATGCAAAACAATTTATTATATTAGATTAGGCCTACTGGTATAGATTTACACAGAGAATATAAATAGCCTAGCGCCCTAGCCTATATATTAGTATAGTTCCGCAGTGCCTGTTTGATTGAATTCTGTCGGAATATTTTGATTGTAGGCTAAATGGATGGGAACGTCTTTTTCAAATGGTTTATCTCAAACAATACCCAGTTCCGATGTTTTATGTGCACATAGGCTACTTTGCCTGTGACACACGATTTCCCAAAGCAAATAGTAAAATCCGCCACAGATTTTTATTGAAATGCACGGATTGGACTCAATATTAGCCTTCATTCATCCGTAGCCTGTCTCTGGCTTGTTTTGCATAGATTGCGCACAATGGGCGGGCCTCAAATAATCAAAGTTAAATCTGCAACAGTACAATTCTGAATTGAATACATTGAATTGTGATGAAATAATAAAACTGGTCACCAATTCTTGTTTGACATTTTTGGTGTTAACTTATATATACATCATCCCATGACATGATTTTTGTTTCACAAAGTTTATTTTGTTTGGATTTGTTTCTTAACATTTTGTTACTTACAAATTATTTGTAAAAAAAAATCCATAGCATATTTGTTCAACCATGATAAAATAAATTATGTGGAGAATTATGTTCCATATTTTGTAACTTACAAATGTTTGTAAGTATAGCCAAAATCAATTTCATGTTGCCAAAATTAAGAATCAATTATTGATACTTAGTGTAATTTGTGTAAATAGTTGTGACTGCTTTAGATTTCAGTCAGTGAAGAATAGCTCGACTATTACAATTTATACTGTAGGAGTGTTGAGCTCAACAAGACAATTCTGTTTACACTGCCCTGCTCGGAGTGGGCAACTGTCGAGCGAGTCTTGTGCGAGACCTCCGGAGGTAGCGCTAGAGACGTGATAATTTCGCAAGTTTAGACAACACTATTTATTGTCTCTCGAGAATCGATATCTCTCGAGAACCTCTCGAAAATGTCCCTTTGCTGTCGTCAATGTCAAAACAGTCTAAGTTTGAAATTGTTAAAACTGAGAGAAGTAGGTAGGCCTATTTATGTTAATCTTACAGTTATGTGAAAAACAAAACAAACTTCTGACAAAATAATCAAAATCTACAGAAGATGGCATCATGGCTTGTTTGCCTCTTTTACAGCATCGTATGTGAAACATGGCATAGGAATGCCAAAAACGGTTTGATGTGTAGCCTACTCATTTTTTCTTTAATAAAGGAATTGTTATGAGAAAGTGTGTCTGTCATAATAACTTTGACTGACAGTGTGCATTTTATTTATGTTTACCTCAATTTCAAACTCATATTTTATAAACAACTAGACCTAAGCAGTGGCATCATGCACCAACTATTTTTTAGGGGGCACTGATGATCACTGTGTTTATATTTAAATGGATAGAATTAATGATGCCTCTAAACCTAAGGGAGAAAAATAAGACAAGAAACGAGATAGAGAATAAAATACATTTTTACTTGCACTCCTGAACCCCTATACTGATTTTGCTATCAACTATTGCTCATATAAACATTTGCAAACCGTTCCTTTCAATATTGTTTTGCCATCTGTCCAGACCTCGTCTATACAACGCTATCAAGAACATATACAAGCACAATTTTGTAACTGGCGCCCTCTGTTGCTACAAAGATAGTATTGATGCATCATTGAGCATTGGACAATGCACCTTTAAACAAGGGCATGAAACTCTTGAGTGTGTTGCTCTGTCAAAGCTTCTTCAGAGTGTGCTTTGTCTGACACCCTGTTGTATTGCAAGTCTTACTGCAAGCCAATAGACCAAATGGTCAGTCATTCACAAGTGTAGGCTTGTTCTTTTAATCCTAACTGGTACCTGGGAAAACGTGCATGGAAGCTTTGCAGTGTGGCCCTATCACTTGATTTAGAGAAGGCAGCAATAATATTCTCAAATCAGGTAGAAATTAATCCAAGGTCATTAATTAAAGGTCAAATGGAATAGTTCTTGTTGTAATGGCTGCCAACAAAAATACTTTATCTGCAGCATGTTTGATGGTCAGCAGAACCATTCTCTCAGAAAATAAAACTGTCTCAAAGAGATAAATCCTTTCACTGATTTAAATAAATATTACAAAAAAACAAGCAGAGGATTTCTGGCCACCCAGACTGCAGATATGTTGAGTCATCCTTGCATAATTGCACACTGTACTACCAACACAATGTCCCTGGTCTCCAGTGAATGGCCTGCCTGTCCACTTGCATTTGTTAAATCATCATAAACAATTACTCATAAAGAGTGGCGGCAGGGCCCACCTACCTTGATCGCCACTCGTTTGCTTTCATTCTGCCCTAGCACTCAAGTGGAAATAAGTGTGTTTACCACCAGAGGGTCACACATGCTAATGAGTAGCTGTTTGTTCTTCACAGCACTCACGCAGGAGAAAATGAATTTTAGAAAGTGATTATTGTGTGGGAGACAAAAAGTGATATTCCTAAAATCATAATGTATTTGTGATGCTTAAACACTATGCCTAACTATGTACATTTAGAAGTATAGGTGCATATTTCAAGTCATTTATTGAATATAATGTTTAACAAACTTCATCAAGGGTAAATGTTTACAGAATTGGAATAACCTGAACAACACAACAGAGGCAGACTTCCCTCACAGGGATGCGGAGATGGTCATTTGCAATATGATATTCTAATCCTGTTGACATATGTCTGAGTTATATATTGGATTTGTAACATAGACAATTGTGTGTGTGTGTGCGTGTGCGTGTGCGTGCGCGTGCGTGTGCGTGTGTGTGTGTGTGTGTGTGTGTGTGTGTGTGTATGTGTGTGTGTGCGTGCGTGTGTATGTGTGTCACAGGGAAAGCAAAGACTAGGTATAGGTTATGTCTCTGCCACCCTCCAGTATAATAGCTCTGCTGCCAAAACACCTTCATTGAGTCCACGATAATGAGAAACCCATAGCAGTGGAAAAACAGATTTACTCACTAGACTGCGGCTTTTCCCTGCAAGTGGAATTCCAGAAATGTATTCTATTTCTCTGTGGGAAGCTTGCGGTTTTGTGTAATGGTGAAAGAGACATGGATAGAATAAAGAAAAGGACAGACATGACTGGTGAACCAGACATGACTTAAATTCCATTCTGTGTCATGGGACCACAGGCAAAGGCATGGGAAAAGAATACCTTATCATAACACTTACTGAAGAAATGGCCATCAAAGACACAATTTACATGTAGGCATTGTTTTTAGAAATGGACTGAACTATTCAAACTTATAACCAACCTTTAGCCAAGATATGACATGCAAAAACACATAAAGAGAATGCAAAAGTACATTCAACTCTGGTGGTGATATTTACAATCTGGCACAGTTCCAATGGCTTCAAAATGGGGACCAAAACCTGACTACAATCAAATGTACACATGAAATGCCAGTGGGACACATTTGACCTATCAATGAGGATGTTTGGCTGGCCTGTTGTAGTGCTGCTTGTTCCTTATGGTGTTTAAGACCTGGGGGGTCTGAGGCCTTTTTAAACACTGCAAAAAATAATGAACAATGGCTCTTTATAAAATAGGACACCCAGCACAGGACGTGTCCCCATCAATTATGGTGACAAGACCGCACAGCAAGAGCATTAAAGCTACAGTGACCTTCATTGCAGTCTCCTCACAGTTTGATGATGAGCTGCATAATGTGCCCTTATGATTTGTGACTTTAGAGATCAGTTGGGTTGGTTTGGAGTTGCCCATTCCTCAATATACCACTGTGTCTGATTTGTGCTTAGGAACTAGTGCCAGGTATATTGCCACAAGACTGTAAGCCCCCTGAGATAAAGCCTCAAATTAGCTTCAGGTCTCAGACAAGGTTAGTGCATGGTTCACTAAACCACCTCCACTACACTTATGGTGATGCTCTTAAGACCTGGTTGTAACATCTATTCAAAGTCATGGGTTCTAAATCAAATCAAATTTTATTGGTCACATACACATATTTAGCAGATGTTATTGCGGGTGTAGCGAAATGCTTGTATGCCCATTTAAGGGAAACAGTCAGAGGCAGATATAAAAAACAAGGCTATTGAAGGATAAAGGTTTGCTGGTTTTAAACAGGTTAGAGTACAACTCATCAACACAGATAGCTTCTTAGATCTTTCGCTTACACTGAATAGAACTGACACTCCTCAGTTCAGTGCATTCACAGGACAATAATTGTTAATGAGCAAGTTACACAATATTGACTGACCAAAAACAGTGACAAATAAAACTACAGCATGAAAGAAAGAGAAAACAGTTAGGCACTGCATTAAAACAAACCGTTAATATTTCAGAAATTGAAATACAGTGCATTCGGAAAGTATTCAGACCCTTATGACTTTTTCCACATTTTGTTACGTTACAGCCCATTTCTACAATTGATTAAATCGTTTTTTCCCCTCATCAATCCACACACCCCATAATGACAAAGCAAAAACAGGTTTTTAGAAATGTTTGTAAATGTATATACTTTTTTAACGGAAATATATAATTTACATAAGTATTCAGATCCTTTACTCAGTACTTTGTTGAAGCACCTTTGGCAGCGATTACATCCTCAAGTCTTCTTGGGTATGACGCTTCAAGCTTAGCACACCTGTATTTGGAGAGTTTCTTCCATTCTTCTCTGCAGATCCTGTCAAGCTCTGTCAGGTTGGATGGGGAGCGTTGCTGCACAGCTATTTTCAGGTTTCTCCAGAGATGTTCGATCGAGTTCAAGTCTGGGCTCTTGCTGGGCCACTCAAGGACATTCAGAGACTTGTCCCAAAGCCACTCCTGCGTTGTCTTGGCTGTGTGCTTAGGGTGGAAAAAGTGAGGTGATCTGAATACTTTCTGAATGCACTGTATGTATGCACTACCGGTCAAAAGTTTTAGAACACCTACTCATTCAAGAGTTTTTCTTTATTTTACTATTTTCTACATTGTAGAATAATAGTGAAGACATCAACACTTTCAAATAACACATATAGAATTATGTCTAGTAACCAAAAATATATTTCATATTTGAGGTTCTTCAAATAGCAATCCTTTGCCTTGATGACAGCTTTGCACACTCTTGGCATTCTCTCAACCAGCTTCACCTGGAATGCTTTTCCAACAGTCTTGAAGGAGTTCCCACATATGCTGAGCACTTGTTGGCTGCTTTTCCTTCACTCTGCAGTCCAACCCATCCCAAACCATCTCAATTAGGTTGAGGTCGGGGGATTGTGGAGGCCAGGTCATCTGATGCAGCACTCCATCACTCTCCTTATTGGTCAAATAGCCCTTACACAGCCTGGAGGTGTGTTTGGTCATTGTCCTGTTGAAAAACAAATTATAGTCCCACTAAGCACAAACCAGATGGGATGGCGTATCACTGCAGAACTGATATGGTAGCATGGGTTAAGTGTGCCTTGAATTCTAAATAAATCACAGACAGTGTCACCAGAAAAGCAACCCCACACCACAACACCTCCTCCATGCGTTATGGTGGGAAATACACATGGGGAGATCATCCGTTCACCCACACCGCGTTTCACAAAGACCATGAATGCCATGAAGGCCTCATTCACAGTCTCCTCTGAACAGTTGATGTTGAGATGTGTCTGTTACTTGAACTATGTGAAGAATTTATTTGGGCTGCAATTTCTGAGGCTGGTAACTCTAATGAACTTATCCTCTGCAGCATAGGTCATTCTGGATCTTCCATTCCTGTGGTGGTCATCATAGCGCTTGAGGGTTTTTGCGACTGCACTTGAAAAAAACTTTCAAAGGTCTTGAAAGTTTCCGTATTGACTGACCTTTGCTTATTTGAGCTGTTCTTGCCATAATATGGACTTGGTCTTTTACCAAATAGAGCTATCTTCTGTATCCTCCCCTACCTTGTCACAACACAACTGCTTGGCTGAAATGCATTAAGAAGGAAATCAATTCCACAAATTAACTTTTAAGGAGGCACACCTGTTAATTGAAATGCATTCCAGGTGACTACCTCATGAAGCTGGTTGAGAGAATGCCAAGAGTGTGCAAAGCTGTCATGAAGGCAAAGGGTGGCTATTTGAAGAATCTCAAATATAAAATATATATTGATTTGATTAACACTTTTTTGGTTACTACATGATTCCATATGTGCTATTTCATAGTTGTGATGTCTTCACTATTATTGTACAATGTAGAAAATAGTAAAAATAAAGAAAAACCCTTGTATGAGTAGGAGTTCTAAAACTTTTGACCGGTACTGTACAGTTGAAGTCGGAAGTTTACATACACCTTAGCCAAATATATTTCAACTAAGTTTTTCACAATTCCTGACATTTAATCCTAGTAAAAATTCCCTGTCTTAGGTCAGTTAGGATCACCACTTTATTGCACTGAATGTGACATGTCAGAATAATAGTAGAGAAAATGAGTTATTTCAGGTTTTATTTCTTTCATCACATTCCCAGTGGGTCAGAAGTGTACATACACTCAATTAGTATTTGGTAGCATTGTCTTTAAATTGTTGAACTTGGGTCAAACGTTTCGGGTAGCCTTCCACAAGCTTTCCACAATAAGTTGGAGGAATTTTGTCTCTTTCCTTCTGACAGAGCAGGTGTAACTGAGTCAGGTTTCTAGGCCTCCTTGCTCGCATACACTTTTTCAGTTCTGCCCACAAATTTTCTATAGGATTGAGGTCAGGGCTTTGTGATGGCCAATCCAATACATTGACTTTGTTGTCCTTAAGCCATTTTGCCACAACTTTGGAAGTATGCTTGGGGTCATTGTCCATTTGGAAGACCCATTTGCGACCAAGCTTTAACTTCCTGACTGATGTCTTGAGATGTTGGTTCAATATATCCACATAATTTCCCCTCTTCATGATGCCATCTATTTTGTGAAGTGCACTAGTCCCTCCTGCAGCAAAGCACACCCACAACATGATGCTGCCACCCCTGTGCTTCACGGTTGGGATGGTGTTCTTCGGCTTGCAAGCATCCCCCTTTTTCCTCCAAACATAACAATGGTCATTATGGCGAAACAGTTCTATTTTTGTTTCATCAGACCAGAGGACATTTCTCCAAAAAGTACGATCTTTGTTCCCATGTGCAGTGGCAAACCGTAGTCTGGCTTTTTTATGGCGGTTTTTGAGCAGTGGCTTCTTCCTTGCTGAGCGGCCTTTCAGGTTATGTCGATATCGGACTCGTTTTACACTGGATATAGATACTTTTTTTACCTGTTTCCTCCAGCATCTTCACAAGGTCCTTTGCTGTTGTTCTGGGATTGATTTACACTTTTCGCACCAAAGTATGTTCATCTCTAGGAGACAGAACGCATCTCCTTCCTGAGCGGTATGATGGCTGCGTGGTCCCATGGTGTTTATACTTGCGTACTACTGTTTGTACAGATGAACGTGGTACCTTCAGGCATTTGGAAATTGCTCCCTAGGATGAACCAGACTTGTGGAGGTCTACAATTTTTTTCTGAGGTCTTGGCTGATTTCTTTTGATTTTCCTATGATGTCAAGTATAGAGGCACAGAGTTTGAAGGTAGGCCTTGAAATACATCCACAGGTGCACCTCCAATTGACTCAAATGATGTCAATTAGCCTATCTGAAGCTTCAAAAGCCATGACATAATTTTCTGGAGTTTTCCAAGCTGTTTAAAGGGACAGTCAACTTTGTGTATGTACATTTCTGACCGACTGGAATTCAACACTGGAATTCAACTGCAAATAAGGTATTTGTTTTTTATTTTTAATACATTTGCAAAAAGAAATCTAAAAACCTGTTTTTGCTTTGTCATTTTGGGCTAATGTGTGTAGATTGGTGAGGAAAAAAAGTTATTTAATCAATTTTAGAATAAGACAGTAACGTAACAAAATTTTGAAAAGGTCAAGGGGGTTTGAATACTTTCCGAATGCACTGTACATACTGTAACGGAAACACAATCACCTCAATGGAGTACGGTTCAATACTGATTGGACCCCCAATAACATCTATCCAAAGACAGAATAAAATGCAAAAAAAAATATCACTGCAGTGCAGTAGCGGAACTTTCAACTAAAAATAAATAGTCTGTCAAATTTTTATAAACAAACACTGATAATCAAAGTAAACACATAGCTTAAACTGGGGCACAAACTAACACTTTAAAAAAAGTTTTTTATCTTATTTAGTCTAACACTGTTTGTTGTAGATATTTAAAAATGTGATACAAACAACTTTTAATAGTAGTACTATTCAAACTATTTGACTGAAACTGGAAAGTGTTTTTAACTGGAAAGTGTTTTAACATGCTCAAAATCAAACTCTCTGACAGTTTGAACATCTTGAAGAAAAATGTGGCCTTAATTGGCCAAGTGTACTCTTGAATCTCAACCAGGCACAGCCACTCCACTCTAGGTTTTCCCCTAGGGCCTAGGCTTCTGCCTTTCTGGGCAGTTTTTCCTAGCCATTATGCTTTGCTTTCTCTTGTGAGGTTTAAACCAGGTATCTGTGTAAACACTTTTCTATTTTTTAACCTTTATTTAACTAGGCAAGTCAGTTAAGAACAAATTATTATTTACAATGACGGCCAAGAAACAGTGGGTTAACTGCCTTGTTTGGAACGACAGATTTTGACCTTGTCAGCTCAGGGATTTGATCTAGCAACCTTTCCGTTACTGGCCAAACGCCTTAACCACTAGGCTAGCTGCTGCCCCACTTATTGACAACTCCTGATGTAAAAAGGGCTTTATACATAACATATGATTAATTGAGAGGTGTGTACAGTGGTGTGATTGCCACCACCTCATACAGGTCAAGAAACTTTTTTAAAATTTAAATTCCATTGGTCCACCACACCACTCCCCTGTGGTGTGGTGCTACATAATGTTGACTTTACTCAGGGGTTTAGTCCAACCCAAGGTCATGCTTCTATTCTACCAGCCTGGTTTGTGAAATTGTCAGTTACTTTGAAAATACTGTCCAGACATCATAAATATGATGCGTGTGAACAAACAATCATGGGATAACCAAATAAAATGATCTCAGACCCATCCTATGTACTCCACCCAAAGTTTGAACATCTCTCCTTAGGCAGATGAAACCGTTTCTCATTGTAAGCTGAACAGATAGCACTCCTTAATCCTTTTAATACTCCTAAACAGAAGTATGTGGGGGTAGACCATATGCAATGTGATATGGACATATTCAGTATGTACACATATACTACCGTTCAAAAGTTTGGGGTCACTTAGAAATGTCTTTGTTTTTGAAAGAAAATCAAATTTTTGGTCCATTAAAATAACATTAAATTGATCAGAAATACAGTTTAGACGTTGTTAATGTTGTAGTCTAAAGAATGCCAGTTTTATTGCTTCTTTAATTAGAACAACAGTTTTCAGCTGTGCTAACATCATTGCAAAAGGGCTTTCCAATGATCAATTAGCCTTTTAAAATTATAAACTTGGATTAGCTAACACAACGTGCCATTGGAACACAGGAGTGATGGTTGCTGATAATGGGCCTCTGTACACCTATGTAGATATTCCATTAATAATCAGCCGTTTACAGCTACAGTAGTCATTTACAACATTAACAATGTCTACACTGTATTTCTGATCAATTTGATGTTATTCAATGGACCAAAAAATGCTTTTCTTTCAAAAACAAGGATATTTCTAAGTGACCCCAAACTTTTGAACAGTAGTGTATATTTATTATATAAATCATGATTTGGTGAGCTATATGTTAAGGACATATCAGGTTCAAAGCGTCACTACTCACATTCGGAGACTTTTTTTAGATTGTCCCTTTGAAATAAACGTAATATCGCCTATTCAGTTAAGCTAAACAATCCTGAACCACAGATTTTACATGGAGTACAAGTAATGATAGAGGAAGTCAAAATCACATCAATGTTTAGCCTGGTCTGATGGTGTGGTCATGTGTCATCCAGGTTTTATTCACTATTCTTTATCATTCTAAACTTTGGTGAAAGGTGAAGTGGAACAATGATCAAAACACAATTTGCCTTTAGGGTTTGAATATCACCTATATGTGACATCTTCCTCTAAATCCTCACCATGTTCTCCTCTACGGAGTCCTTTAATATATAAACTTAATGACGACAATGTCCCTCTTCTGGACGAAGTGGTTACTGCAGTCGTGTGTGTGTGTGTGTGTGTGTGTGTGTGTGTGTGTGTGTGTGTGTGTGTGTGTGTGTGTGTGTGTGTGTGTGTGTGTGTGTGTGTGTGTGTGTGTGTGTGTGTGAGACAGAGAGAAGCGAAGAAAAGAGAGAGAGAAAAAGATGAGAGATGTCCATTTACAATATTTGAAATGTGTTTTATGTGTATGTTACCTGAGTGGGACGTCCAATTAAGGGAGAAAGTGTGTGAACTGAGACACCCCCAGACTTGATGGTGCCATCCTCATGGCATCCCATGTAGCTCAGTTGGTAGAGTGTTGTGCTTGTAACAAGGATTGTGGGTTTAATTCCAACGGGGGACCAGCAGAAAAATGTATGCACTCACTACTGTAAGTCGCTCTGGATAATTGTGTCTGCTAAATCACTTACATTTAAAATAAGCAGGCTAGACATGAGTCAACATTGAACTGAACCAAATTAGCAACAATTGTCTTTCTAAACACACAGTCGCTGCTTAACAATAATCCCCCACCCCCTTGCTGGAAATCATAGCTAATGTTCATATTTTATTATATGATGTGGTGCGATGAATGTTGGTATGCGCTTTCTAACTCTATGCTGTACAGCATTCAATCTCCTTGACTCCATGTGTGCCCACACACACACGCATAGTCTCTTGGTTTTGTAGCTAGAAGGCTTGCAGAAGGGGCAGTGATATATAAAAAACAAAAATATAAACACAACATGTAAAGTGTTTGGTCCCTTGTTTCATGAGCTGAAACAAAAGATAAAAGCTGAAGAATATACACACATCCAGGTACTTTCCGCAGATCCTGGAGTTGTTGGCAAACTCATGGAAAACAGAAAGGAAAACGCTGCACACTGCTGCTCATGCTCCCAGGTGATTTTATTTATAACAACGTTTCGACCATTATATGCCTGATGAAGACCTAAGAGTCAAAACGTTGTTATAAATAAAATCACCTGGGAGCATGAGCAGCAGTGTGCAGCGTTTTCCTTTCTGTGTTTGCTGAAATAAAAGATCCCAGAAATGTTCCATATACACAAAAAGCTTCTCTTAAACAGCTTGATCTTTACACAGGTCTACTTTGTGCTGAGGAGTATTTCTGTCTGTAATTAAGCCCTTTTGTTTGTCAGGAAAAACTCTAATGAATTTATTTCAATTGACTGATTTCCATATATGAACTGTAACTCAGTAAAGTCTTTGAAATTGTTGCATGTCGCCTTTATATTTTTGTTCAGTATAACTTGCACTTCATGCACATGACTAATTCCATACAGCCATCAGCGTCTTTTCTCACAGTGGTATTAAAGATTTTTAGAACTAACCCAAGATAGACCACAGCCTGTCGTTTCCAATGGGAGCAAATGAATCCTAGTGGGCAGAACAAGCATGGAGGTGGGCAGAGCCAAGCACGAGCTAGTGAGAGCCTATTGGCGTGTTGTAGCATGTATTTATTTTTATTTATTTATTTATTTCACCTTTATTTAACCAGGTAAGCTAGTTGAGAACAAGTTCTCATTTACAACTGTGACCTGGCCAAGATAAAGCAAAGCAGTGCAACACAAACAACAACACAAAGTTACACATGGAATAAAGAAGCATACAGTTAATAACACAATATAAAATAAGGGGCTTTGGTAACAAAACGGATGGCACTGTGATAGACTGCATCCAATTTGCTGAGTAGAGTATTGGAAGCTATTTTGTAGATGACATCGCCGAAGTCGAGGATCGGTAGGATAGTCAGTTTTACTAGGGTACGTTTGGCGGCGTGAGTGAAGGAGGCTTTGTTGCGAAATAGAAAGCCGATTCTAGATTTGATTTTGGATTGGAGATGTTTAATATGAGTCTGGAAGGAGAGTTTACAGTCTAGACAGACACCTAGGTATTTGTAGTTGTCCACATATTCTAGGTCAGAACCGTTCAGGGTAGTGATGCTAGGCGGGCAGTGAACGGTTGAAAAGCATGCATTTGGTTTTACTAGCATTTAAGAGCAGTTGGAGGCCACGGAAGGCATTGAAGCTTGTTTGGAGATTAGTTAACACAGTGTCCAAATAAGGGCCAGATGTATACAGAATAGTGTCGTCTGCGTAGAGATGGATCAGGGAATCACCCGCAGCAAGAGCGACATCATTGATATATACAGAGAAAAGAGTCGGCCCGAGGATTGAACCCTGTGGTACCCCCATAGAGACTGCCAGAGGTCCGGACAACAGGCCCTCCGATTTGACACACTGAACTCTGTCTGCGATGTAGTTGGTGAACCAGGCAAGGCAGTCATTTGAGAAACCAACGCTAGTCTGCCGATAAGAATACGGTGATTGACAGAGTCGAAAGCCTTGGCCAGGTCGATGAAGACGGCTGCACAGTACTGTCTTTTATCGATGGCGGTTATGATATCGTTTAGTACCTTGAGTGTGGCTGAGGTGCACCCGTGACCAGCTCGGAAACCGGATTGTACAGCGGAGAAGGTGTGGTGGGATTCGAAATGGTCAGTGATCTGTTTATTAACTTGGCTTTCGAAGACTTTAGCGAGGCAGGGTAGGATGGATATAGGTCTATAACAGTTTGGATCTAGAGTGTCACCCCCTTTGAAGAGGGGGATGACCACGGCAGCTTTCCAATCTTTAGGGCTCTCGGACGATACGAAAGAGAGGTTGAACAGACTGGTAATAGGGGTTGCAACAATGGCAGCGAATAGTTTTAGAAAGAGAGGGTCCAGATTGTCTAGCCCAGATGATTTGTACGGGTCCAGGTTTTGCAGCTCTTTCAAAACATCTGCTATCTGGATTTGGGTGAAGGAGAAGCTGGGGAGGCTTGGGCAAGTAGCTGCGGGGCAAGTAGCTGCTTGGGAAAGTAGCTGCGGGGCAAGTAGCTGCTTGGGCAAGTAGCCCCTCCTCTCCCCTGTAACTACTCCCCAGGTCGTTGCTGTAAATGAGAATGTGTTCTCAGTCAATTTACCTGGTAAAATAAGGGTAAAATTTAAACAAATTTAAAATGACTTGTTTTCTCAATTATTTTAATCGTCTCCGCATAGGAGATTCGATAGACCGCTCTAACTGTTGGCACCTCAATCACCTTCACCCTTACAGGGCACTCCATGAACTCGGGATCATGATCCCCACCACAATTGCAACACCTTCGTCCTTCTACACACCATTCTTCAGCATAATCTGTCCTTCTGCACACACTTGAAACAACGCCAAATCCTTTACAATTCTTCACTCTGGGTGAATGAAAAAAAAAGAAAGAAAGTATGTCGGTCCTGTTATTTTTTTATAAAGAGCAACTACCTACTCATGTGAAGCTTGGTTATGTAAGATAGGCTACGTTGTAAGAGCTTTTGTCCCCAACCACTGCAGTGTTCAGACGCTGGGCACCAACCAAACCAGGAATTCTCTTCAGGTATTCAACTTGAACAAATGTTGTCACCCCTGAGATGACTCCTTTGACGGGTGCTCTACCCCGAAGTTCAAAACACAAAACTTTTGTTGTCTGGATTATTTTGAGGCCCACTGCAATCTTCCTCTGTTCTTCAGAAATGCAATTACAGTTTTTGCCGATTGCTTACACACTGAAAGTGAATGCTTAAACAAAAGCATCATGTCGTAAACAAAGGCACCACAAGTACAAATGCATTTTCTGCTTTGCACTTTGTTTGCAATTCTGCACACACTAGCAAAACACTACACACTGTTTCTTACATTAGACACTTTGTTCAAGAATGAAATCTCTTGCAATCATTGAGAAAACACTTCTATTGAAAATGCAAAACATTCCTGAAATTGGCAACACCCACACACACATGAAAACACTTATACAGTAATTGAACACCAATTAGTCTGAGCCTTAGCACTACAAATAGACCTCAGGTACACTCACCTCTTTTGTGAGAACTTTGCAAACAAGGAGGCAGTGAGAGCGAGAGGAAGAGGTAGAGGAAGATGAAGATGAAGAGGGAGAGGAGTAGGACCAGGACAAGAACAAAGAAGGGGACCAAGCAATAGACGGAGACATATTTCTGATGACATTAGGGCCACTTTGGTGGACCATGTCATAAATCATGGCCTGACGATGAGGGAGGCTGAGAGTCCAGCCCAACCTGAGTCGCTACACGGTAGCATCCATAATACACAACATTTAGACTGGAAAACAGTTATTTCTTCAACTTTCTACACTAGACTGTACCTATGTAATTGTTGCATATCATTCTGCATCACAGTACAATACAATGTAGTCCTACAATATTTAGGTCTATGCTCCTCAGTGAACAAAAAAATAGGTATAGTGCTATGAAGTACATGTAATACAGTTTTGATGTTACTGTGTACAGTATGACAGTACAGTTTGTAAAAAAGAACCTAACCAATGACATCATATTCTTGCATTTTCTACAGAACTGCCAGACGACCTCCTGAGGGTGGAAGGAAACGTCTGTTCACCCATGAACAGGAACTGGCCGTTGTCAATCTAGTGTTGGCGAACAACACCATCCGCCTACATCAACTACCAGAGAAAATGATCGCAGATCACACAACATTCCATAATATCAACCATGTCAGTAGGTCGACACTCTGCCGCATCTTGCGTCAACACCAATTTATGATGAAACAGCTGTACAGGGTTCCATTTGAGAGGAACAGCGTTAGAGTCAAAGACCCTCACTATGACTATGTGCAAGTAAGTGTCATTGTACTATACTGTAATACAGTAATGGCAGTAGATTGTGTCCTATTGGCACTGCATAGATACATTCAGACAAAGCAGTATGTGACCTAGGCAGTGGGGGAGGGGGATATGGGCAGGGGGGGTGTTGTCTGTGGGGGCACCTGCCTTGCCTGTAGTTTTGACTGAATGTGCCTGACCCAACCCAACCCAACCCACCCCCTACCCCCATCCTTGTATGAAAATGTAAACATTGTAGTCCTGTGTTTTGAGTTACACCATGTTCACTGTACAGTGTATGCATTTTCTGTTACAGAGAGTCCTGGACTTTGATGCAGCTGCACAGCCTCATGAGTTTATTTCATTGAAGCTGGATTCAATCTAGCTAAAACCAGGCGTCGGGGCCGAAACGTTATAGAACAAAAAGCCGTTACGAATGTCCCTGGGCAGCGCGGGCGAAATATCCCCTTGTGTGCCGCCATTAGTCCGCAAGGAGTTCTCCATCACCATGCCACCATAGGTCCCTACAATACTGCACACATAATCATATTTCTGGATACACTACATAATGCAGCTGTACAGGACGGACCAGAGCAGCCCAGGTTTGTTGTCATCTGGGATAATGTTAGTTTCCACAGGGCTGCTCTGGTCAGGGACTGGTTCACCAACCACAATAACTTCACAGTTGTATACTTGCCCCCATACTCCCCATTTCTCAATCCGATTGAGGAATTATTTTCGGCTTGGCGTTGGAAAGTGTATGACCGCCAACCACATGCTCGCCTGCCTCTTCTGCAAGCAATGGAAGAGGCATGCGGAGACATTGAGGTGGGGTCAGTCCAGGGTTGGATATGGCACACGAGGCAATATTTTCCCTGTTACCTAGCCAGGGGTGACATTGCTTGTGATGTGGATGAAGTGATGTGGTCAGACCCTAACAGAAGGAGGGATCCATAAACCATCTACCCCATGCCTTACAATCCCTTACAATACCATTTTTTGTTTACCATTGCACTGTAATTTTACTGTAATTTATTTTGTTTCCATGAGTTTACAGTAACATATTGTATTGATTACTGTACTGCAATTCTACTTTTCTTTGTGTTTATTTGTTGTCGTAAAAACCTGCAATGGCAAAAACATAAGCTGTCTACATTTTTTTCTGAAGCCTTTCTATTTTGTGTTCATTGAAATGTGAGTAGATGTATTGCACTGGAACAATCTTTCACAGAAGCCTGTATGAGAAAATTAAAAAGGTATACAAAGTACTAAAGACAGCAGTGTTTTGTATAAAGTACATCAGTGTGTTGCTGCTTTGAAAGAGTAATTCAAATGGTGCATGTGTGTATCATTTTGTGTAAAAAATGCCATTTTGAAAAAGGATTGTTAGGTTTTGACTGCAGATTTTCATTTTGACATAGAAGTGAGATGTTTATCTCCAAGTTTTGACACAATGAGCCAAAATCCGCAACAAGTATGTAAGCAATCGCAAAAAACTGTAATCAAATAAGACCACTCCTGGTCACTCTGTGACAGACTCCTGGTCACTCTGCGCAATACTTCACAATTTTCAACACCTCAAACGGATCTCCCACATATGCATCCTTACTCAACAAACGCATCCCAACAAGAAGTGATTCATTATCATTCATAAACGTATCCTCCACTCCAATTTTAGACAATTTCCTTTTTGTTCCAGTTTTCGATACTACTGTTGTCCATTCAGGACATTCGTCTTCACCAACTCTGTTCAACGTGATGCTTGATTCGAACTCAGCATCCACTTCCGCCATCTTCTCCCCTCCTTCCGGCTTGCCAATTGGAATTGCTCTTGATCCTCCCATTTCTTAAACCCATTGCTCTCCAACCCCACACTTCTCTCACACTTCTCTCAAGTCACTCCAGCAATGCAGCTACCTATGACTCGCTTGAAGTGCCTCTAAAAAAACAATGTTTTGATGTAAGTTTTCCCTGTCGCCACAAGGTGGTAGTGTTGCATAACATTCGTCGTCGTCCAGTTGACAGAATTTTTCAAGATGGAATCCAGTCGGACCTCGCAAACACAAAAGACAGGTAAAAGAGAGTAACGGAAGCCCATTATGTGACACAAATGGCTAGAATGTTCAGTAGACGATTTATTTTTCCTTTTTTTTATACTCTTAAGATGTTGCTGACAGTCAAACACGTTACACAGTCGTATTCCAAGCGTCTTGTAAAGTTCAGAGTTCATTTGCGAGCAGTCATAGACGCTAGACAATGTTTCAAGTTACGTTTAGACCTTGCTAGAATTAAAGTCAACACGGAGAAAAGATCACATGCGGAGTTTAATGTTATGTTTTACTTTTGCCCAAGGGGAAATCAAGGAAATATATCCCATTGACCTCCCAGATCTAGATTACAGGGCACTGAGTTCAACCTCTGAAAACATATTGACCTCCCTGGCGTCAAACACCTATGAAGGGGAGCATTGGTTTATACCCTCAAATGGCTCAAAGGTATGTTTTTTTAATGATGAGTTTCTGGTTACACTCACTCCAAATAAAACATCATGCTTCTGTAGGCTACAGATGAGCATCTCCCACCTTAAAAAAAAAGATTACAGTCAGAGTGCAGTATAACTGCAGTACACTGGAAATACTGCATCCAAAATAACAGTGGACTGCAGTTTTAAAACTGCAATCTTTTTTTGTAAGGGTCTTACAAAAACATACAATGTTGGTGACAGATCTATCACCTGCCAAATTGAACCCCTTCATCAGGTGGAGGTGACACATGATAACGTGGGCAGACTCCAGCTGTTCGGTGATGATGATCCACCTTGCACTCTGCTGACTCTGCACATGCCTGCAGATGGAACTCAAGGTTGATTCCCTACAGAGAAAGGTTGCCTTTCAGATCCGCTGTGTTTGGTTGATGTTATATAGGCTACAGTATAATGTTACATAGAATGTTATGTTTTCACAGTGGTGGCCCTGAACCTGCATGGAAAGTGGTGGTCTTTAAATGATGTTTTGAAGACATCCATCAAATCCAGATCTGGTCTTGTGATGGTACGTTCTTTACATTTGCACTTGTGTCCTCCATGGTAAGAGAGTAAAGGGCATCCCTCTAAATGTAAGCCTATACCATGACTTCCCATTACCTTCATTTTGAGATGGAGTAGGCACACATAAATGAAATATGCACTAAATTAAATGTTTTTACATGGTTATTACATCTAAAGGGTGTATTATTACATGTAATAACATGCAAAGACCCCTCCATACCTTTTGATATAATTTGATTTAAATACTAGTCCCACAAATACATCCAATTAGGTTTTAAACCAGTGAATGTGGCTTTTGTCAATGTATTTAGGATAAGGCTTAGATGTGTAGGTAATTCACAGGTGCAGTCTGTTATGGAGAGAGTGATACTTTTCCTGCTTAGTCAAATCATTTCTGGAGTTTTGGAGAAGCCTTCAGGGGAAGAGATGTACTTCTCACCTCACCCAATGAGGGAATTTGGCAAAATTCTATGGCATAATGGAGAGGCAGTTGGATTCTACACCATTAAAAAGAAAGGTAAGGCATTGTGTTAGTTTCTCATTTTCTGCCAGTTGACAAAAATATTGTCTTACAAAAAGATTCTCATCTGCACTCAATTTATATTTAGAACAGGGAGGGTTGCTAGGTCAACACTGTGCATTGCAACAAAATAGTAAGGCTGCACAGGCAGAAAATCAACCCTCCAAAATATAAAAAAATGCATGCTCTCGGTTTACACAATAGGCTCTGTATTTGTATGTGTACATGTTGAATTTGGGTGAGTCAGAATTAAAGGAAAGTGTCACATTCAATCAACCCATTCCTGTTTTCAAGTCAATCATTTATAAAAGCTAAACAGTGCAGGGAGGAATTTATTTTCTTTTGGGGGTTGCATATGTTTTTGATCATTTGGTCAAAGCAACATAATGTATAATTGGCTCTTTCAGGAAGTCTGTGTGATGGATTCACTCATCGAAGCTATCAGCTTTCTGTCCTTGACACTGTGTTTGTGAGGACTCAGTGGAGGAGGAGTGGTCTGGCACTGCAGATCCTGGCAGACTTCTGTAAATCCCTCCCCAACGAGGAAGTGATAGGAATCAGCTGTCCCATATCCCCAAGCATGATTAAAGGTGGGTCAGTCAGTATTAGAAATTCAAAGGTTAATTACGTCAATGCTGGTTGTACCTGTTGTAGTCATCCATGTAAAGATTGCTGAATTTATATAAGGACAAAGTCAGATAATATGAGGTGCTTCCAGTCAATTTGGAGATGGCACACGCTATCACTTGGTTGGACGCACAACAATTTATGGTGTGTTATGAAGGACTGTTTACCTAGTCAGAGATCTATGAGCCAGGAGAGGGTGGGGTGGGGTAGGGTAGGGTTTCACACTAGCTGTACTTTATCTTCCAGGATATGATTTACTGAGTCATAATGTATGTAGCCTAATCTTTAGACAGATCCACACTTTTAGATGACACTACATTTTAAATAATGCTAGCCACCTTGTCCTCTTAAAAAATAATTGGGCAACACTTTCAGATAAAATGTAACCGCGATACCCATACTATACTGTATGTCTGGACTCCAAAACATTAATAAGGTAATGAGGTTTTTAAAATGAGAAATTTGCTGCAGGAATTGTCAAGAAATGTACCTTTTAAACATTATAATGTCATGTTTATGAGCACAATTTACAACGAAACAAAGGAATGTTACTAAAGTAATGATGTCTTATGGGCAATTCAGGACAACGTCAAAGTTGCCCCATTTAACCCACAGTGATACTGTATTCTAAGTCAAATCTCAATTCCAGTGAACTGTCCATTGTAGATCTCCAACTTCCCCTCCAGTCATTTACTGAAATGTACATGGTATGTCTCCAACTCCCTCTCCAGTGTGCAGCAAGTATCTGCTGATGCACCAGGACCAAAGGGACCGGCTCTATGAGGTGGAAGCTCCTGGAGGCTGGGGCCAGAGACGGAACATATGGCTCAACATACAGCTCAACCGAAGCACAAACAGTGAGGCCCTCCCTAGGTTTGGATCAGGGTGTACCAATGCAAAGGTTGTGTGATAATGAGAGACAGACATATCACTGTAAACATCATAACATGGTCTGTGAATTGTAAGACAAGAAAGCACATTTTGAAAGCCTTTCACTTGTAAATAGGGTTCATGTTTGATTATATGATGTCAGGATTTTAGAGCTACTTTATTTGAATGCTATTTTCATACATTTTAAATGTGAAGTACATCTTTGTAAAGTGGGATTGTCTTTGTAGGCTCAAGTGAGGAGCAATGTCCAACAACATTGAACAAGGAGAAACTATAAATAATCATATCATCAGGTGAGGTCATTTTATTTTCTATTTCATTATGGTTACGGAGTAGTAGTTAGGAGGGACTGTTTATGACCTTGTTTTAGCTTTGGTCTCAACCTCAAGTGACTTTTAGAGTCCATCACAACAAATTTAGTAACCACTGGATATTGTAACTAAGACAATTTATAATATGTAGGAGTAAAATAAGCGAACGTATCCATGGGTTAGGGAAATCAATGTGTAATCAAATATATTAAATCTGATTTAGCCTACTCACATTGTCTGAGGAATGTGTATTTATAACTGTACTATCTGCCTCTTGCCTAACCCTTCCCTCAAGATGTCTCTTGATTATTGGTTTTCTGATGGTTTGTCTGCCGCCAGTGACGCAGCATCTTGTGATCACCACAGAAGTAAAAGAGAGAAGCTACCAGCAGATGAGGCTGAAGGGAGGGCTAATTCCAAACAGGCTGGGACATGATATTAAACCTCAGACCACAGATGGATCATGGTCCTCAGAAGACTTCAAGTCATGTTTTTTTATGTCATTTGTAGCAGGACGTAGAAGGGCATTTGTGTCAGCTGTTAATTTGAGCAACTATAAGGTGCTGACTAAGGCTAGAAATAGTGGATGTTCAAATCGTTTAAAATTTTGGAACCTGAACTGCAAATAATACATATCAGTTTCATATTCTGCTTAATAAAGTGATAACATCATCACTGTGGTTACATGGGTGTCTGTTGCAATGTGTTTACTGCTTTGTAATCATTCTCTCCTTCCATTGGATGTTAAAGTAACTGCCCAGTGAAAATCTCACTTGTAAAAGTTCATATTCTGTTAACTACTATCCAAAATAATGTTGTTGACTCGTCCTATACTCGTATTGGTGGCCAAAGCATAAATTGGAGAAAAAACACTTTAAAACCCCCACCTCAAACTTGGATCTCAAACAGACCATTTAAAAAATGCTTTCCATTTCCTCATAGAAAATTATGTCATCTCCTTGAGGAGGGAGGATGAGCTGGCAAATCAGCGGCCTAGAGGAGAATGAGCTAGCCAATCAGCGGACTACTTGCGTTCATATTTTTAATGACTGGTATACGCCCCCACCCCATTCTGTTGTTGGGGTACACCCACCCCATTCTGTTGTTGGGGTACACCCACGCCATTCTGTTGTTGGGGTACACCCACACCATTCTGTTGTTGGGGTACACCCACCCCATTCTGTTGTTGGGGTACACCCACACCATTCTGTTGTTGGGGTACACCCACACCATTCTGTTGTTGGGGTACACCCACACCATTCTGTTGTTGGGGTACACCCACACCATTCTGTTGTTGGGGTACACCCACACCATTCCAACTCAGAAAATCTGTTTTTTAACATACTGTAATGACCTGACTAGATCATAAAAGAACAATTGTCCAGACAGAGGATTGAGTTTACGAATTGACGGTTTATTAACCCATCTTTACACAGGCTACTGTTTGGCCGTAGCCCACGCCAAATAAATGAAAGATACCCCACAAACCAACTGTGACCTTCTCTTGTGAAGGCCAGACGTAAGAGATAGAACAATGGCTAAACCTGGTCTTAACTTCCAATGCTCCATCCCCCCCCCCCCCCCCCCCCGCCACTCCGCTAACCACCAGGATGCCCGGCATCAGAACGTTCCAGGCATTGGCAGATTGGCAGATAGCAGGTTGATTGGCATGTCGGACCCCGTGAACACTGGTAAGTACAACACAACCCACTAATAGCCTAACACATAACACACAGCTGTCTGTGCGGGTCGCTACAATACTTAATAACTATGTTTTTGGAAGGAAAACTATTTCACTCATATTGTATTTATAAGTCATATTTCTTAGAAATCTGTAAACACTGGGCAGTTACTTTAAACGTATGTGGTTTGGCAGGGCAACATGAATACACACACAGGTACACATTTTCAAAAATAGGATACATGAGAAATAAAGAAAAATACACAGGGGGCACATGCAGAATGCTTAGCAGAACTCCAGGCCTACTGCGTAAGAAAACATTAGTGGTGGAGAGTCCTGGACCTAGGAGAGGTAGTAGGCTGCTGCCCATCAGAGGAGGCTGGTGGGAGGAGCTATGGGAGGATGGATTCATTGTGATGGCTGGAATGGAATAAATGGAATGGTATCAAACACATGATACATATGGAAACCACATGTTTGACTCCATTCCATTAATTCCAATCCAGCCATTACAATAAGCCCTTCCTCCTATAGCTCCTCCCACCAGCCTCCTCTCCTGCCCATTCACATCATCATAGACCGTTATGGGTCAGCCTATTGGAATCAGAGCCAATGGTCCAATACCAAACAGTATAATTTAATTTCACTATCAAACATTTATACTCCTGTTTTTTCTGATCTGATTGATGATTTACTCACCTGTTTTACTCAGTGCTGTTGGCCGTCAATTCCAGTGCTATGCCGTTTACATAATTTCGGGACACACCGACTTTCAAAACGAGCACAACAAAACTTTTCCCCCATTTGACGTAGAATCAGGAAGTCACGGGATAGTTTTGCTTCGGGTTTTCGAGTATCAAAACAGTGTGATTGTTGCTTTCTCTAGAGTAAAAAATGAGCCGAATTTATAACAATACGTCCTTGCAGAATAAACCTGTTCATAATGAAAAGATTGAGCACGCGTGGGCACCCTCCTCATATCAGAGGTATGATGCCGTGATGCAGACTAAAGCTATTACGCTGCCTGCGGAGAATGTGTGTAATTCTGCATAAAGATAAACTATAAT
This sequence comes from Salmo salar, assembly GCF_965601325.2. Taxonomy (NCBI): domain Eukaryota; kingdom Metazoa; phylum Chordata; class Actinopteri; order Salmoniformes; family Salmonidae; genus Salmo; species Salmo salar. The sequence goes on along the minus strand of NC_138300.1, from coordinate 90,775,683 downwards.
ACTGCATAGAGATACAATATAATACTTAAATATGCCTAATGTTCTATTAAATGCAGTAGATGGCTCTCTGTGTGTGTGTGTGTGTGTGTGTGTGAGAGAGAGAGAGAGAGAGCGAGAGAGAGAGAGAGAGAAAGAAGAACTCGTGCATATAGGCTAAACTACAGTCCTGAAAAATGGTTTACTGGAGCCTACAATCCTTTTCTCCCACAGTGGTCTAGGTGTCATATTAGAGGGAAAGTTGGTTGATGTCTCACGCCATGTTATCACTGACGTCAACAATCAGAAGGTAAACTGACATCATGGAATAACCTCTTCAATCAAAAATGATTAGGCTATTTGATTGTTATTAGGCTATTTTATTTATATTTTATTTATATTATATCATTGTTCTTCTCTGCCTAAAGTTGTTCAACTGCTGGCTAATTGTACTAAAATGAAAGTGATGACCACATGAGGAACTAGCCCTACTTGGTTTTCTAGGACTCCTAATTTAAACAATCTAGATTACCACATGTTGTGCTGTATTGGCAGGACCGTTTCTATGTCCTATACAGATTACCACATGTTGTGCTGTATTGGCAGGACCGTTTCTATGTCCTATACAGATTACCACATGTTGTGCTGTATTGGCAGGACCGTTTCTATGTCCTATACAGATTACCACATGTTGTGCTGTATTGGCAGGACCGTTTCTATGTCCTATACAGATTACCACATGTTGTGCTGTATTGGCAGGACCGTTTCTATGTCCTATACAGATTGCCACATGTTGTGCTGTATTGGCAGGACCGTTTCTATGTCCTATACAGATTGCCACATGTTGTGCTGTATTGGCAGGACCGTTTCTATGTCCTATACATCAAACCTAGTCGAATCCACCGAAGGAAATTTGATGCTAAAGGAATGGAAATTGAACCAAACTTCAGTGATACCAAAAAGGTCAACACAGGTTATCTCATGTCATCATTCAGTGAGTATTGTTATCCACTTCTTCCATATTGTGAATAGGCCTACAGTCTGTCAGATGATTCACAGATGATTTAGTTAGAAGATACCTTATTGGTAACACCTTACATTTACTCATCAATGCTTGTTCAAGGACTCTCAAAATGATGTAAAAACTTTAATTTACCACCGTACTATATTCTTTGTAAAAACAACTCTAGTGGTGCTATCTGAACTGGTGTGTTTGTTTGTTTCTACCATGCAGAGGTGGAGGCTAAAGGAGAGACTGATTGCCTCACTGAGGTCCAGCTGGAAAACCTAGTGACCAAGGAGGATCTGGTGAAAGTGACAGGGAAACACTGTCTAAGTGGGACCTATGCTTTCTGGTACCCAGAGGGAGAGATGAGCAAGACTGAACTAGAAACAGGCCAGGACATTCGACTGAAAACCAAAGGCGATGGCCCATTTATCTGTAAGTTTGATGTTCAGCAATCCCTTGAAAATTAGCCTAAACCGAAGTTCCACTCCCAGTTTGATTGTTGCTCTAGACAGGATCAGCATTATGTACTTAGTTTTGGTCTGCTCTTTCAGTTTCCTTGGCCAAAGTCGATGGAGGCACAGTGACCAAATGCAATTTTGCCGGAGACAAAGAAGCAGGAGCATCTTGGACAGACAAAATAATGTCCAATAAATCCGATGCCAGCAGTGCAACGAAGTCTGAAGGCCATGGGGAGGGAGCAGATGAGGAGGAATGGGTAAGAGGAGTGGGAGATTCCTGAGGCATGATTTTCTTCCCCTTGCTAGTTTTTTAAGAACTTGTAGAAAATGATCTACATACATTATAGCATTTTCTCTGTACTGTATATTTTTTATGACACCCCATTTCAATTTTGAAACCCCTATCACTGTGTTTCTATTTTAGGATGATTGAGGAGATGAATGGAATTGCACAGTAAAACCTCCTTATTACTGTGTTGGTTTGTACGCCACGGTTCCACCCTCCAACAATGCTTGTGCCGCATATGCACACAAAAGAGGAAGAGGGTTGTTTCATTTTTTATTCAGCACTCCTTTTGTAATATAGAGTTCTCTACAAGAAATTGACAAATCTGGCTATTGCAGTGTATCTTCGGTATAGGGGTGTACATGTATTGCTTTGAACCTGTCTTTGGTAAACGTCATAAATGCTTTACTTCTCTACTATCTCTCTATTGAAAATGTATCCTTGTTTGTAGGAGGGTACAAATGATATGTACTGCACATATTAACCTTGTAATAAAACAAATGGCAATTTATCTGATGGGGTTGTTCTAATGATGTGTGTCATCCAAAATGTAAACAATCAATTGGGTAAGAGTGGTCATGCAAGGGCAGAGTTATAACTTTTACTAGTAGAGTAGCCATTGTCTGCTAATCAGAATATCAGTGTGTGCAAATGTATGAAGTTGCCAAATAGATGTAGGCTACAGTAGGTGATTTTAAATCATGCATTCTCCCCCAAAAAATTGAAACTGTTTGGGTTGCCAACATGAATGAATACATTACTTGTGTACATGTAACAAATAAACTAAATGTCTCTCAGTTTTTCTGAGTCCTTTACTAACAAATAATACACTTAGAAACAATTATGTATATATTTATTGTTGAATATTCCTCACGCCTCCTGACATGATAGCCCAAACATTTACATTGATTTAAAAAAAAAAAGGAAAATTACAAAAAAGGAAAATGGCAAGATGCAATACTCTGGTACATAATACTTTTACAAATACATAAAGACATATTATTGCTATAGTTGCGTGTTGTTTGATAGTCTTAACAGAATAATTGTAGTTATCAATGAACCTGAGAAAGTACTTTCTTTGGATTTGACTTTGTCAGTGTAAACAATATTGGCAAGTCTCAAATATAAATGGTGGATTTGTTACTTGTTGAAATAAAACAGAATTTCCCGTTGAATTAAAAGTGACGTAATTCCTTTCAAACATTGAAATATACATATTTATTTTAGAATAATATTGCATGTTGATTATATGGAACCTGTTTTCGCATGTAATTAGAATGAAATAAAATCTGTTTTTCATCCCATCAGCTCAGTTCAGCTGCTCTCACTTGATTCTTTTCTAAACCACTCCAGAACAGTCTGCTTGTTTTCCTTCACCCATTTAATGTTGGCCTGGGTTCTCTCAATGGCTTGCTCTAGGGCCCTGCTCGCAGAACCCAATTCCTCTTCATTATAGTTGCTCTGGAACTGCCTCAGCTGCACAATAACAATCAGGAAAAAGTTAGAATTAGGGCGGAAACCAGTAATTAGTGCTATGACTCAAAATTCAAATCCCACCAGTTGAACCTAGTCTCTCATCCCCAGACATTACAACTTAATCACTACATTCTATTTAGTCATTGAGGCAGAGGAGAGGTTTGTGACTCAGATATTGTTTTAGGCCTGCCTGTTACCAATAGGGAGAAGCTCACCTCTTGGAGCTCAAAGTCCGTGGAAAATCTCTGCGTCACTCCCTCAATCAGGCGGCCAAATGACATGATCCCTCCTCCGTACCTGAGGAAGAGGGCAGAGGTGAGATGAGCATGTTTGCTCAGCAAGCAGTTTGATAGAAGCCAATTTAGATGACTCCCTGGCAACTCCAAACAAATGGAAGATAAATTAGAGCAGAGGTGATTTCCTCTGATTGCCCAAGGAGATCTTAGTACCAGACATGGTTGATCGGTGTACGCCTTCCTTATTGGTATATTGCTTGAGGTTTATTTAGGTGATTTTTATGAGACACCATAAAAAAAACATAAGCTAGTAGATCATGAGTCCACTTTTTCAGTTGGAAAGGAACTTGGTTCTCTGGCTTGTTTGTCGTAACATTAACCCTATGTACAGTACTTAACAACAGAAACAAACATACTCCAAGCTGATGTATTTCCAGTTGGCGCGTACAAAATTCCAGGCTATTGCTTGCCCTGCCACATTCCTGGCTATGTAGTTGATGGTAGAAACGGCATCCATTTTTCTTATCAAGTCAGGGTTCAAAGTGTACTCAAGGTATCTGCAAGATAAGAAGGAAATGTCTGTTAAATGGTTGCACAGTAACTAAAGTTAATGTCCCAGAAGAGGGTGGTACAGAGGGAAACAATCTAACCTGTTCAGGAGCCAGATCTTCCTGGTGCATGAGAGGGCAAATCTTAATTTGTCTTTCTCCGATGCTGTGGTGGCATTCTGGAACATGCCCCAAGCGAATTCCCATTCCTTCTCTCCCCCAGCAGCTATAGCTTGGCAGTAGATGGTGGCCTTCAGGTTGGGTTGTATGCTGTGACAGAGGGGATAATCATAGAGAAACAGTATCTGTTCATTAAAGTTAAAAGGATCAATACACTCAATATTTCAAAAATAGCATATAACATTCTGGTATTATGTTATTGAATCAATATCATGCATATTACAGGTTATAAATGTGTTATGTTTGATGAATGATATGACTACCCCATTCAACTGTGGAATACAGTGCTAAGTGCATCTGGCTATGTTGGTTTGATGAAACTCAATTCCTTACGGATTGCTAGTTTTGTTTGTCATCCAGTTGTCAAATAGCTTTTTTGTCATTTTTTGGCAGTCTTCAATGTCATTGCTGCATGCGACTGAGATGGCATTAATCTGGTTGTACCTGGGAACAAATAAGATCATACTTACAGAGAGGAAATGTTCATGGGAATGCAATATCAGATGATTATGGGAGAAGAAAAAATCTCACTGTTCAGAATGATCCTCGGGGACTGTAGTGACATTTTCAAAATGTTGATATAGGCCACCAACTTGCTTTCGCATGTATGCCTGGGAAAAGCATGGGAAAAATACTATTACACTCTTATTTGTCACTCAACTGTGTAGTAATACAGTTTCCTATGATAACAGGGTGCTTTAATGTACAGTATCTGTATTTGAGTACTGACCTGCATTGGGCCATAGACCTCGGAGCGATCAAACATGAGAATGAAATAGTCCAGGTTTCTCAGGGCTGATTCCCATGGTATGTACTCTGTGTCATTCCGGAGGTACTTGGTAGTCCTCAGAGCCAGTGTCACATTAATATGTTTGGCCCTAGATAAACATTTAATACATCATATACAGTTGAAGTCGGAAGATTACATACACTTAGGTTGGAGTCATTAAAACTCGTTTTTCAACCACTCCACAAATTTCTTGTTAACAAACTATAGTTTTGGCAAGTCGGTTAGGACATCTACTTTGTGCATGACGCAAGTAATTTTTCAACAATTGTTTACAGACAGATTATTTCACTTATAATTCACTGTATCACAATTCCAGTGGGTCAGAAGTTTACATACACTAAATTGACTGCGCATTTAAACAGCTTGGAAATTCCAGAAAATGATGTCATGGCTTTAGAAGCTTCTGACAGGCTAATTGACATCATTTGAGTCAATTGGAGGTGTACCTGTGGATGTATTTCAAGGCCTACCTTCAAACTCAGTGCCTCTTTGCGTGACATTATGGGGAAATCAAAAGAACTCAGCCCAAAAAATTGTAGACCTCCACAAGTCTGGTTCATCCTTGGGAGCAATTTCCAAACGCCTGAAGGTACCACGTTCATCTGTACAAAAAAATTGTACGCAAGTATAAACACCATGGGACCACGCAGCCGTCATACCGCTCAGGAAGGAGACGCATTCTGTCTCCTAGAGATGAACGTACTTTGGTGCGAAAAGTGCAAATCAATCCCAGAACAGCAAAGGACCTTGTGAAGATGTTGGAGGAAACAGGTACAAACGTATCTATATCCACAGTAAAACTAGTCCTATATCGACATAACCTGAAAGGCCGCTCAGCAAGGAAGAAGCCACTGCTCAAAAACCGCCATAAAAAAGCCAGACTACGGTTTGCAACTGCACATGAGGACAAAGATCGTACTTTTTGGAGACATGTCCTCTGGTCTGATGAAACAAAAGTACAACTGTTTGGCCATAATGACCATCATTATGTTTGGAGGAAAGAGGGGGAGGCTTGCAAGCCGAAGAACACCATCCCAACCGTGAATCACAGGGGTGGCAGCATCATGTTGTGGGGGTGCTTTGCTGCAGGAAGGACTGGTGCACTTCACAAAATAGATGGCATCATGAGGGAGGAAAATTATGTGGATATATTGTAGCAACATCTCAAGACATCAGTCAGGAAGTTAAGCTTGGTTGCAAATGGGTCTTCCAAATGGACAATGACCCCAAGCATACTTCCAAAGTTGTGGCAAAAGGGCTTAAGGACAACAAAGTCAAGGTATTGGAGTGGCCATCACAAAGCCCTGACCTCAATCCCATAGAAAATGTGTGGGCAGAACTGAAAAAGTGTGTGCGAGCAAGGAGGCCTACAAACCTGACTCAGTTACACCAGCTCTGTCAGGAGGAATGGGCCAAAATTCACCCAACTTATTGTGGAAAGCTTGTGGACGGCTACCCGAAACGTTTGACCCAAGTTAAACAATTTAAAGGCAATGCTACCAAATACTAATTGAGTGCATGTAAACTTCTGACCCACTGGGAATGTGATGAAAGAAATAAAAGCTGAAATAAATCATTCTCTCTACTATTATTCTGACACTTCACATTCTTAAAATAAAGTGGTGATCCTAACTGACCTAAGACAGGGAATTTTTACTAGGATTAAATGTCAGGAATTGTGAAAAACTGAGTTTAAATGTATTTGGCAAAGGTGTATGTAAACTTCTGACTTCAACTGTAAGAAGACCTTAGCAGTCCAAAGAGGATATTAATTGCATCATGAAAGCATGATTTCCATAAGATTTCAAACCAGGAAAATGCAATCCCTGTAATGTGTAAGACATGTGTACCAGGAAAACCATGAATTTATCAGTCTTAGATGAGACTACCTTGCCAGGTTGAACGCATCATCAATAAGCTGTCCCCGGTTGATGAGTGGAATTTCCTGTGAATAAATCAAATGAATTCTAATTATTAAAGCAAACTACACAAGGGAGCTAGCATATTATCTTATTTGACTTATTAAGGGTCATGCTCCATGGTCTGTGACAAGGGGTTTCAAATAGCTGATGCATGCCAGGTGTCCGGCATTCTTCAATGTACTCACAAGAATGTACTTACAAAACCTTGTCCAGAACATTCTCTCCAAATATTTCTTACCATAACAAAATATCACCTAGTCTCCTTAGAAAATGCTACATTGTTTATTCTGTCAAGGACAGTTCATGATTGTACACAAGTGCAGCCTTCTAAGCACCTGCAATAATGTGCTGTTTTGTGTCTGACTAGGACTGTATGAACAATACTGTTCCACACAAATGAGGAAGACTTACATGAATATTCGTTTCCAGCTGAGAGAGCAGTCTATCCCAATTTGCTGGATCGTAGTTGACTCTGAAATATCCCATACAGTTTATGTTGGCAAGCACCCACTTGCCATCTTCAGACTTGAACGCTGACTTCCGCTCTGTTGAGCAAATACAGAACATGAAAGTAACATTTTGCCTCAATTAGGTTTTTATTGACAGAACTACTGACTAGCACCATTTAATTAGTTGGGTTTGCTGTTATCATACAGTATACAGCAGTGTTGTGCTCGAGGCCACCTAAAGGGAGACCAATTCAAGACCGAGACGAGGGGGTCGAGAACGAGTCAAGACCAAGGCGAGGGGGTCGAGAACGAATCAAGACCAAGGCGAGGGGGTCGAGAACGAGTCAAGACCAAGGCGAGGGGGCCGAGACCGAATCAAGACCAAGGCGAGGGGGTCGAGAACGAGTCAAGACCAAGGCGAGGGGGCCGAGACCGAATCAAGACCAAGGCGAGGGGGTCGAGAACGAGTCAAGACCAAGGCGAGGGGGCCGAGACCGAATCAAGACCAAGGCGAGGGGGCCAAGACTGAGTCAAGAACGAGGCGAGGGGGCTGAGACCAAGTTAAGACTGAGACCAAATCAATGCGAGTCCAATTTAAGGACATGATTGTAATTGTTTCAAATCACCTCCATAATAAGAGTCAGAATTCCTAGTATTTCAGTGTTCATATTTCAGAAGAACATATGGATTTTTTTGACATTCAGAATGGTGAAAAAATGCAAGCAGATGGAAAATAGAGAGCCACTCTACAAACAATCACTAACCCAAACGGGTCTCTAAATAATAGATAAAAATACTAAATATGTAACAACTTCCTCGTTCTACCCTTACCAGTGGCGACCTGTCAATCAGCCCCACATTTTTAGCACAAAAAAATCTATCTATATATAAAATCTATATATTTTTTGAGGGGGTTAACCTGTTTTGCGTGTTATTTTGGAATTAATTTGTGTCACATATCAGTTTGCAAACAATGTTAGCCAGCAGAAAATACGGAGCATTGCGCTGTGATTGGCTCAGTGTTCTGTCACTCATTGGAACAATACGTCACTGCCAAGTCTAAGGGTATAGCTAGAAAATCCAAGTCCCTTGGGTGCTGCCATAGAGTTACATTAAAAGTGCCCATCCAAGATGGCTCAAGATCATCGGACACAGATAAAAGGATGTCAAATCACATTATGTCTACAATAGCTTTGATTGGACTGATCATGTCAAAATCATACTTTCAAAACCTTAGCTAGCAGTCATCATCATGAATCAAGTTGACAATCTACTGGCAAATCCTTTCAATCGTTGTCATATGCAGATAAATAATGAAGAGAAATTATAGTTAAAACGTATCGGTGCTCATCAGCCATTGCACATAAACATTACACAACAAGTTGGAAATCGCAAATTCAACAGTGAGTGGTTTGGAAGGAATCAGTGACAGTAGCTGTGTGGTCCCAAATCTGGGTCTCTTTTCCAAGTTTGAAATTATAAATATTCAACATTGGCCATGCTGTCAATGAAGCATGATTTGTGCCACGCTCAAAACAACTGTTAACTCGGAACTGTGAAAACTTGACTTCAGTGTGTTCAAGACAACTGGGAATTCAGGAATAAACGAGCTCCGACTGGGAAAATACATTTTGAACAGTCATCCAACTCGGAATTGTAAATCTGGCCTCTTTCTAGAGCTACGACCTGAAGATCAATGACGTCATCATGATTTGACCTTGTTTTTTTTCAGAGTTCCTAGTTGTTTTGAAAGCACCATAAATCTAGATAATGCCAGACTTTGATGACAAAATTTGCCCATGAAGGACTGCCACGCCACCTTCCTGTTCAAGTGAGCATAGCACAACAAGGTGAGTCCAAAAATGTATTGTATGCTGCTGCATAAATTCTGTAATATGCCAGGGAGATATGTATACTGTAACTAACAAAGTAATACTAAGTGTATGCTGTGAAGTAAGATGTTAGTAGCCCATGTGCCTCACCCTAATAATTTGGTCTATTTACCCCTCTTAATTTCACCTACTGTTCTGACTTGGTGGTGCACATGTAGTCTATAACCTGTTTTAGAGAAATGCAATCATCAAATATTGTAAGAGCTTTCATTGTCTGCTTATATGCCCCCTTTATTTATCCAACGGTTCTGACTTGGTGTACAGGGAGAACACTGTAAGAACGGCTCATGTTCTGAATTCTGTCTCTGTACATTTCAAAAGTGCTAAACAAATAGTTATATTAACTACATCAGTCCTAGCTCGCTCATTAATGTCTTAATCTAAAATATGGATTGCCCTCTTATCTGATTCTCATCCCCTTGCGCCATAGTTTGTACCGCTCAATTGTCATTAAAAACCACATTTGTTTAAGCAAGTCAGCCATATCAGCCATGTTTTTTTAAAGGCAGTAAATGAGGCTGAATGAACTGTTTCGCTGCCAGACAAGGCTCTGCTGATAGCCAGGTGTAGCAGTGGTAAGATGTTGGGACTGCTGTTGGGACAGCTTTATGTAGGCCCTAACAGTTTGTGGGCACCGTTTGTCACCGTTATAGTGCAATTAATGTATTGTTTAGTGTTGTGGCTTTTCTGGCATACATCCCACTTAATTTTTTTTTGGACCCACCAAGATGTACAGTCGTGGCCAAAAGTTTTGAGAATGACAAATATACATTTTCACAAAGTCTGCTGCCTCAGTTTGTATGATGGCAATTTGCATATACTCCAGAATGTTATGAAGAGTGATCAGATGAATTGCAATTAATTGCAAAGTCCCTCTTTGCCATGCAAATGAACTGAATCCCCCAAAAACATTGTCACTGCATTTCAGCTGTGCCACAAAAGTACCAGCTGACATCATGTCAGTGATTCTGTCGTTAACACAGGTGTGAGTGTTGACGAGGACAAGGCTGGAGATAACTCTGTCATGCTGATTGGGTTCGAATAACAGACTGGAAGCTTCAAAAGGAGGGTGGTGCTTGGAATCATTGTTCTTCCTCTGTCAACCATGGTTACCTGCAAGGAAACACATGCCATCATCATTGCTTTGCACAAAAAGGGCTTCACAGGCAAGGATATTGCTGCCAGTACAATTGCACCTAAATCAACCATTTATCGGATCATCAACAACTTCACGGAGAGCGGTTCAATTGTTGTGAAGAAGGCTTCAGGGCGCCCAAGAAAGTCCAGCAAGCGCCAGGACCGTCTCCTAAAGTTGATTCAGCTGCAGGATCGGGGCACCACCAGTACAGAGCTTGTTCAGGAATGGCAGCGGGCAGGTGTGAGTGCATCTGCACGTACAGTGAGACGAAGACTTTTGGAGGTTGGCCTGGTGTCAAGAAGGGCAGCAAAGAAGCCACTTCTCTCCAGGAAAAACATCAGGGACAGACTGATATTCTGCAAAAGGTACAGGGATTGGACTGCTGAGGACTGGGGTAAAGTCATTTTCTCTGATGAATCCCCTTTCCGATTGTTTGGGGCATCCGGAAAAAAGCTTGTCCAGAGAAGACAAGGTGAGCGCGACCATTAGTCCTGTGTCATACCAACAGTAAAGCATCCTGAGAACATTCATGTGTGGGGTTGCTTCTCAGCCAAGGGAGTGGGCTCACTCACAATTTTGCCTAAGAACACAGCCATGAATAAAGAATGGTACCAACACATCCTCCGAGAGCAACTTCTCCCAACCATCCAGGAACAGTTTGGTAACGAACAATGCCTTTTCCAGCATGATGAAGCACCTTGCCATAAGGCAAAAGTGATAACTAAGTGGCTCGGAGAACAAAACATTGATATTTTGGGTCCATGGCCAGGAAACTCCCCAGACCTTAATCCCATTGAGAACTTGTGGTCAATCCTGAAGAGGCGGGTGGACAAACAAAAACCCACAAATTGTGACAAACTCCAAGCATTGATTATGCAAGAATGGGCTGCCATCAGTCAGGATGTTGCCCAGAATTTAATTGACAGCATGCCAGGGCGGATTGAAGAGGTCTTGAAAAAGAAGGGTCAACACTGCAAGTATTGACTCTTTGCATCAACTTCATGTAATTGTCCATAAAAGCCACTGACACTTATGAAATCCTTGTAATCATACTTCAGTATTCCATAGTAACATCTGACAAAAATATCTAAAGACACTGAATCAGCATACTTTGTGAAAATTAATATTTGTGTCATTCTCAAAACTTTTGGCCATGACTGTACATGCTAAAATCGCTACTGGCCCTTACTAATAGTTATCCCATACTTCCCTACTAGCTGCGCAGGTGACTTTTATTGTAATGAATGTTGTCCTGGAGGCAGAGCTAAGCGATTTCCACTAGATTGGCCAGTGGCAAAGTAAAAATTGTCTTTATATACAAAAACTTCATGAAAACAAACATTTGATTTTTGGTCTTTATTTAAGATCAGTGTTAGGCATAATGTTATAAGCGTGGTTAGGTTTCAAATCAGATTGTATGACTGTGCCAGCTATTGACTACCCTGCAGAGCTTCCTCCAGTACATGAGTCATCCCAACAAATGCCAACCTGCATTAGCGGAGCAAAGAAATTCGGTCCGTGCTATAACAGAATCCTTGGGATGTTCCACCCCCCATGTTCCATTAGGCGACAAGATATTAATGTATCATGAAAGGAGTGTGGATATTTGACCTGTGGAAGCGTTTTAATCCGTTGACTGAATGGGAGCTGAAAATTATGCGTTTTCTACTCTGCTGGTCTCGGGAAGAAATAACGAGTCCTCACGGTTCGAGACCGAGTCAAGACAAGACCGAGACACTCAATATGTGGTCTCGAGACCGGACTCGAGACCCACAAGACTGGTATACAGAAGGATATTTGCCATGTTCAGTCTATCTATATTAATGGAGAATTACTGTACATAACATAGCTCATCCGATCAGATCTCTCAATTACCCTGGGGAAAAGGTTATTCATTAGGTGATACTAAGAAATACATATACATAAACAATTGTACATAAGTTACGTAAGTTAATTCAATGTAATATTGCTTACCTTTAGGAACAGCCAGTACTTGTGTATCTAGTGCTGTGGGAGCTAAACCTTCCTTCATCACTTTGATTGGGACATGCCATGTAAAACTAATGAAAGAGATAAATTCATCAAAATCAATGGCATACTATTATGACCTACAGCCATTGATATTTACATATGCGAATAAAAAGCTTCAATGTAGGCCTAATTCATTACTATGTCATCCAATTTAAAGGATAATAATATAGTAACGTCTTATTTGAAATATACATGAGAACAGCATCATAATATTGTCATAAACATGTCATAACTGAATGTTAAGGCAGTGTCATTTTGCATGTATTAGAAATAGTTATGACAGGTGTTTGGACATATGTTGAATTTTTTGTTACAATTTAAGCTACAATTTTTCAAGTTACGCAACATAAACTGGGGGGCTATATAAGCATTTAATTCTACATGGAGGAGATGATTGTTGGTTCAGGAAACCTCTTCCATTTGTTTTCTCTCTCTGTGGTGTTTCTTGGCCTTACTTGTAGTCAGATGGTTGAATTAGGAGGAAATGTTCTTGAGAAACGTCCCCAGTGGTGGTGTTGATGGTGATGACTGGGTAGCCCATTTGCATTGTCCAAGTTTCCATGACTTCAGCAACTTTAATGTGGCCGCTGTCGTTGTCCACCGCCTAGAAAGTTATTGTCATTAGCATTTTAGACCACGTATTCATACCGCTAAAGCATTCTATACTTTTTTACGTGCTTGAAAGCACAGCAATTCATATATGAGTTTTGTGTTAATAGGCCTAGTAAAACTACTGTATCATCTTTTACCTCTTGTAAACATTCCCACAGGTCCTTGTGTACAGCATTACTATACTGGAAAGCCTGAAGGTATTTCTGAAACAATTTGAAACAATATTATTTACACACACTCTTAAGAATTGGATACAAACATGTAATTGATTATTGATCCACAAAAGGTTCCCATTAGTTTTGATACATCCATATGGAAAATTGCAAAAAAACAAATATACTAAAAAGATGTTCCACACACTGACAATAAGTCATTCTACACCTTTAATGGACAGAGACATATTTTGACTTACTTTCAGACCATCCATAAACACCTTATCCTTCAGATAATCTGAAAGCATTCTCAGCACAGCTGCCCCCTGAAGATTGGAAAGATATGTTGCTATTCATAGAGTACATGAACTCCTTGCATCACTATATAAAACATTACTGTACAATGTTAAACAAAACATTTTTGATATCGTCTCTCTTCCCCCATTGGGCTCGGTCGCATCCAGACCTTGCTGTAGGTGATGGAATCAAAAAGCTCAGTGATGTCACTAGGAGTTTGAACATCGTCCTCATTAGAGCTTAGAGGATGGGATGAGGCCAACGAATCCACTTGAAATGCAGTCTGGATGTCATTTAGAACAAACAGATCTTTCTGAAAAAACAAAACATTTGAAACCTCTTCAGAGTGTGACCACAATTTCCAATCTTATGCAATAGATGCAGAACAAATACACTGAGAATGGGAAGTCAAATTATTAAATGTTGATGGGGACATACTATGTTCCATTTTGGCTCAATGTGATCCACTCCCATATAGGATATATATGTTGCAAATCCCTCATTCAGCCACAGGTCATTCCACCATTTCATTGTCACCAGGTTTCCAAACCACTGAAAAAAATTATATAAGTGGTGTTACAGTAAATGCCACTACATTACAAGATCATGTTTTAATGAATTGTAGTTAACTTTACATTATACATCTTTTACTACATTTTGACATACAGTAATTACGAGTTTTCATACCTGATGGGCAAGCTCATGTGCAATAACTGTGGCAATCCACTCTTTGTTTGATGTGGAAGACACCCCTTCCTCATATAGCAGAGCTGTCTCACGATATGTTATCAAGCCCCAATTCTCCATGGCACCTGCACTGAAGTCTGGTAGAGCAATCTGATCTAAAGTAGATATGAAAGAGGTTATTTTATATTGCATTAGTTGTACATAACCGTATGCTGTTTGAATACATTTCAGCTGATGATTTCATTGAATTTCACAACATTATCAGTGTTCTTCTTACAATGTTTTAGACAGGTAATTTATGGAGTAAAGAATTAAATTGTTTAGATGGATTTTATCAAAATGAATCGTTGAATAGTGATGATATACCCAGGCTTATTTTAGATTGTTATGGTGCAATAGTGCACATACCTAGCTTGCTCAAAGGATAAATCATGCCAAATACTTCTTTACTCTCATAGAACGCCAGTATATTTCCAGTGATATCGGCAGCATATTTTGCATGTCCAGCTTTTATGGCCTCCGGTCGAGCATATGTCTTTAACAAACCAAACAGAGAATAAAAAAGTGAGTTTTAGTATCATATCAATATGATTTGGTGAGTAAACACATCTCTACCATGAAAGTCAGCAGTGTAGTCTAAACTGAATACATATAAATAGCATGGTGGTTTGCTTGAAATGTAGCTGGAATTGACATTCATTTTTAATTTACTACAGTATCAACTTTCTTTGACATGGCCATTGAAATACAAACCTTTTCACATGGTCCTTGTTATACCTATGTTACAAAATACAAGTCATTTTGTTTATATCATATAATACACTATTACAGCTATGATTCAACAACTATACATACCTTAATGTCAACTCTTTCATGTGTAGAAACTATGGAATCAAAATCAGACACTGTGAAAGCTAAGAGGTATGTTGACATTTTCTTAGTCGTTTGAAAGCGAGTGACTTCCCAGGTCTCTCCATCGATATCCTCAAGGGTTGTACCTAAAAGTAATAAACAAATACTTATTGTTTACTTTGAAAGTAAGAAAGAAAATAGCTTTGTTTTGACACAATCTACAGCAAATAGTCTACTCAATGTAAGCAAAAAGAATAGGAACAGTATATGCATGCATTAGCCTCATAATTAGTGAATTAATAGCTACAGTAGGTGACACATTTTCATGGGAATATCAATCAGTATTCTAAAACGCGCATTTTCCCACCAGTGGTGTTTCCACCAAATGGACTTGTTGAGGATAAAATGGACTCAGTGATGACATAGCAGACACAAACTGTACTTTTCCGCTTTCGTTTTCATGTGCCGAATAAAAATCTAAAGTCCAGTGTGTCTCCAACGCATTTTAAAAAGTCTAACGATAGCGTTATTTATGTCACAAAAACTGTTGTGTTAAATAGCAAATGTGCCTACTCTGGAACGTGCACTCTAGCCAATAGCTCGCAGATACAGCGGGTAGGCTGGGCGGGTAGGCTAGTCTACATGATGAGATTATTATGGATAAGAGCAAAACTGTTTTATTTGTCAAACGGCAGTCGATCAATATGTCACCAGAATTAGAAAGGAGCATCAATATCACTGTGCACATTCACCACCCTGTGAAGTTCATAAGTTATTTCATCTGTAGCGTAATAAACTGTGGAGTCGTAGTGGGAGGACCACACCAGGTATCATCGCGTGACTCCCAAGTTTACTTCGATATGATGGTTATTATATCAACATTTGCGTATAATAGCTTTCCACCACTATTTCTCGCATAATACATTTTAACGAAACAAAAAGATCCCATCTTGTCTAACGTATTTAGTTTTGTCAGCATTTGTAAAGTATACAGAAAAATGTGCTGTTTCCATCAGGCCTGTCGTGGATTTTCTATCTGATAAGTACTTTACCCGCATAAAAAGGTTGGATGGAAACCTTGTTATAGTTTACAAAGTCATGCATATAAAATGATGAATTTATTAAGAAGTCATAAGTGTATGTCTATATTGTTGAATATACAGTATAGCCTACATACGGTATGAATGTAAGACAACGTTTGGCCTTTTATGACAATAGAATGAAATGTGCTTCTCACCTGTGACTTTCCCATTTGCTAGTGCGTGCGTGCTTAACCTATGGATGATAGTGACTTTAAATTCAGCCTTCATGGCTGGCTCATCGAAACAAGGAAATACTTTCCTGGCATCTGTTGGCTGCATTTGGCTAGTAGCAATGAATCTGTGTGGAAAGTATATGTTGAAAAACAGGATAAATATTACAATTAAACAACAGCAATACAATACAGAAAATAGTTGCTTGTTATTTCATTTTGATTCGATTAGCTTTTCAGTTTTTAAAGTACCCAAGCATCCAATGTCTACAGTATAAACTGTGATGGACATTTATTGTGATAAAGTAGTGTAATTGTAAAGCCAATGAGGAAGTAACAATTTGTGTCAAATGACTGTCCTGATCTATTCAAGGAATGAGAAGCAAAGCTGTTGCTGAAGTGAACAGAGGAAAAATGTGCAACATTCTCTCAGGGGGTCTTTTTACAATAAACACTTTTAAGTGGAGCATATACTGTAAATACGAGCCAGGACTAACAACTGCTGGGTGATTTGATATGTCAAGAAATAAGGAAACATATTCCCATTTCTAGGGACATGTATTTCCCTAGAAAACATGACACCTTGACACACAATATATGATCGTTACCATGCTGTAAATCAGTGACCTGCTAGTTTACAGACCACTGAGCTTGAACAGAGAGCAGACAACGTTTCTCATGATTTTTATTCTATTGTACTCTCATGTTCCCCTAAAAAACATGATTTGCTTGCAGCTGGAGCTCCTAATTCTTATAAAGAGACAAAATGGTTTCATCAGAGGACATGGGAAAACCCATACCTGTACATGTATCCACTGAAGAGGCCACTTGGGGCTCTTTTTTAAGAAATTGGAATTCCATCTGCAAGCAAATCATGTTTTTTAGAGAAACGAGAGTACAATAAAATACAAATCATGAGAAACTTTGTGTCCACACTGTTCAAGCACTGTGATCTGTAAACTAGCAGGTCACTGATTTACAGTATGGTAACGATCACATATTCATGTGTGTCAAGGTGTAATGACCAAGTGGTTTCAGAACCATTAATACATTGAGGAAGCACTGCATATTAAAAGAGTAAGCTACTACTGCCTTACCTAACCCGTCAGGACTTAAGAGACAGAAACAGAGTAATCTTTCATACTATAGACTCCTAGATGTAACCATAGAACAGCCTTCGCCAAGAGGTCTGGATCTAATGACACAGTAGGTCAAAAGGTCTGGACATTTTACAGGTTCAGGAGTTAAGTGTGCTTCTCTTATAATCAGAGTCGCTGGACAACTATTACCTGTAAATTGCCTATGCCTTTATCATACTGAAAGCTCTATCCAACCAGAGCACTGTTTAGGGTGGTGGTTGGCGATCAATCCAGTTATGTAATGCAGTAGATGTAAACATATATTATCAGATTTGTACAAGTCTTACCTTTCGTCAAGATCGAGAGTTGTTTCATTCCCTAACCCCCTGTAAATGGGTTTTCATATGAGTCAAATCTAGCATTCTTTTCATATTTGTTTGACAACAAATAATTGATATTTTTCATTTTTCAGCAGTTATCAAAGAAACACTTACGTTTTAGTGTCATCCTTTGTGCGTGGTTCTTTTTTGTATGAACTCATGTAAAAACCAGCCAGATCATTAAGGAGCTCTCCCTCAAATGCAGTAAACAGACTGTAGTTCCCATCTTCCTCTAAAACTCCTTCCAGTCGAATCTCTAAGAAGTTGCTTTCATTATTATACAGTATGGTGTTCTTAACGTTGATGGTCCTTTTATTGTCAAGATCTTTCACTGTTACATCAGTCACATTCTGTTTACTGTGAAGGAAGATAGCTTTGGTTTTCTCCACACATCTAAAATACACAGTGGAGTTTCCAGTGAAGATGAGAGATTGGTTGGTAGCGTTGGGTATAACGGTGTAGAGGTGAGGCTGTAGGACGATGTCATAGCTCTCTGGAATCAGGTTTCCAGGGAGTCTCAGGTTGGGTGGTGGTCCAGTTGGATACAGAATAGTGGCATTAGGTGTTGGTGGTGGTGTGGGATTTATCTTGATTCTTTCGGTCTCATACACAATCATCATTGTAATTATTCCTCCAATAGATGAGACGGTCATTACCACTGTGGCTATGGCCAGAACCTTTGAGATATACACTCCTATGGCCATGTCCAGTCCTTCTGGGAGAGCCTCCCGCCTCCTGTTGTGTTGGTAAAGCTTGAAACTCAGAACTGAACTTGAAACAGAACTGAGCTGCTTTTAATTGGCTCTGTCTCCCTCTGACCTCCCATAAACATGCACACGGCTATGGGCATGTGCTAACCACTTATTGCTCATAGATTAAGCATTAACTTGCCATTGCGAGCAAAGAGTAAAACTGAAGGAGGTCGATGTTCATTTAAATGAAATCAGTCAGATTGTTCTCCCACACATCTGGCATTGGTTATCCTCTCATACCACCAATCCTGGGTTAGGTGAACCTCAAAAAAGGGACCGCTTTGTCTCCCAACCATCCCAACCATCTCAATAAGTGCTGGGTACAAAAAGTGATACTTTATAACGCGTAAGCTCCTCTCAAAAGAAAAAATGGCATTTAAGAGCAAGAAAAAAAGCATGTTGGCCCTCTGGTGTCTATGTTGATCCTCACGGTTCTAAGTAATGATAGAACCAGCTGTGTGGGACAGCAGCAAGAGCTGCAGCCCTCTAAGTCCTGAAGAGTTCCCTACCAGTCTTCCAAACAACGTCAGAGTGTTCTGGTGGGTCTGTCCCACCAGCACTGGATTACTACGTATTCAGGGAAAATTAGGAGCATGTGTTTGCGCGAGGAGGGTGAGTTATGGGGGAAGGGATTTTAGCATATTATTATTTGGAATACACCCCCCCCACCACCACACATTCTTTACCTCATGAGAAAAAAAATGGAAGAAAACAAAACATTCTGGGAAATTGGGTCTGTGACAAATATAATTACACTGTAGGAAATCTATCTGCGTGGTAAACCAAGATTCTACAAAAATAGATGCATAGGCCTACTGTATATACAGTTTATAGATTGAAGTACCTGTAGATGCTTTTATGATAGCAAATCAAAGAAAGCTTGTAAACCCTCAGACTATTTTGAATATTATTGATATAAACTACTTTGTTTGTATCAATACTTGAGATTGTTTTCCTCCTTTCCCTGACCAAATAAATCCAAGCATGACAATACCTTGCCAGACATTATGGTATGTGTTTACAATGGTTTCCAGTAGTAATTCATGTTTGTATCTAGTCATGGTAGAAAGTTTAATGTGCTTGATTCAGAGAAACAACTTCCTGCTTTTTTTTTTACCAGTTCCTGATCATTGCATAGAATAAAACAAAGAACGTGAAAAGGTTCCCAAGTTTACCATTAATATATTCTTTGCATTCTGCATTTTAAAAGTTAAAATACTGTATTTGGACACCCCCTTATTCAGTGTTGTCTTACTGTGAACAAGGTGTCTTATGTTAAGCTGTGAGAAACATTGCCATTAGGCATTTTATTTCCCGTGACAGGAAAGGCTCACTTTCAACTAACCAACCCTACATTAGTTAATGGTCCTCCTTTAAGTAAAATATCCCTAGGCACATATGCAATCACACATACGGTAAATGATATTCCCTCCACCCCCTTAAATTACAAACAATAGAGCAGAAAACACTGTACATGGGTCCTTTAATGGATCCATATTCTAAAATCACAGCAAAGGAGTTTTATATCAACAAAACAATGGTAAAAAGGAAATGTCAGCATACAATTCAGTGACTTGTTGGAACGTCATTAGCCCTCAGTAAATAGGCTTAACAACATTTCTGGTTACAACCTGATTAACGAGAGCACAGGCATTACTCATTTGCCCTAGATTATGTTTTACAAGTGCAGTTGGAAATACAGGCAAATTGCACCTTTTAAGATAAATCTTTAGGGTTAAATGAAAACATTACGGATAAGGTCGTCTCATGGTTAAGGGAGGCACTGCAGCATCACTAATTCCATTCTTGAAATAATTCATATTTGTATTTACTGTACTCTGCACGTTACCTAAAAAAATATATACTTGACAACATACACCGAGTATACAAAACATTAAGGACACCTGTTCCTTCCTTGACATAGAATCAGCAGGTGAATCCAGGTGAAAGCTATGATCCCTTATTGAGGTCACTTGTTAAATAAGGATCAAAAATGAAATGCACCATAATTTGGTGCAATGGAATGGTGAGGGAATGAGCTATAATGTTCCAGCTAACATTGGATTGGAGCCTGAGCATTTCGTTTACCAGAGCCAACTGTCCAGGTGTTGGAGGCAATAGCAGGACTGCTGGAGGATAGATGACAGTTCTCTGGAACTCTGCCCTCTCCAATCAGGAAGCAGTCGCTCATTGTTGAGGGCCTGTAGCTTGGTGGTCCCCTCTCTTAGGACCTGGTACAGACAGGGCCACCTGCTCTGTATCCTAAGCCTGGTTTGACGGTCTAAAGTAATGCCACGGGCAATCTTTTTGGCCCTTAGCTCCCGTAATGCTGGCAGATTAAGACGGGAGAAGACTAGACCATGACTAGGTGATACATCCAGGAACTCTAGAGACATGGACTCCAGCATGTAAGATATGCCAAGGTTTCTAAACGGCAAAAATATATGCAATGTCAGGGACTTAAGGTTGGGCAGTGACTTGGTCAGGATCTGCAAAGTGCTTGGGCTCATCCCTTTGAAGACCCAAAAGTACTTGAGTTCAAGGACACGGAGGTGCTGGAACTGAGTGAGGAGTGACACTGCTGTCTCAAACCAGTCAAAGTGCAGGCACATCTAGGTGATCTGAGGGCAACTGTGGGACAGTTTGTCCAGTAGTACCTGAAAGTTAGTGAACTGGTCCATCTTGATCTTGGTAATGTTGTGGTGGGAAATGGAGCCAACCCGCAGGTCCAATGGCTCCAGTAGTGCGAATGTCTAGTTCAATTCCAGTTGGCTGAGATCCCTGCTGTGGACATTTTATAGAAGGTCAGAGAGAAGCTCCCACCACTTGTTGCACTGGTCCCCCAGGTCAAAGCTGGCTTTTAGGGTGAGCAGGCTTGCACCATGGGATATGAGGTGGTGGGTGTAGTGGTGAACCCATGCCTTCCAAAGCTCAAACTCTCTGTTGGACACCAGCAGTCCTACCTGTCCAATGTTGAGCACTCCATGGCGAGAAAAGTCTGCCACTCTCCAAAGCTTCTCTGATCGCACAAGGCAACTCCAACTGAAGCATACAAGCGCAGAATTGGACTTGTCAACCTCAGGAAGGAAAGCACACAGAGCTGGCATTCCACTGGCAGAAGATTGAAAGGGAAGAAGTCGTCCCCTGCTTTGGCCATTCTTCTTCTACTGACAGGGACAAGCTTCTTCCTTGGGGACATGGTGTTCACTGGTGAAGGTCAAAATCTCCAC
This sequence comes from Salmo salar, assembly GCF_965601325.2. Lineage (NCBI taxonomy): Eukaryota > Metazoa > Chordata > Actinopteri > Salmoniformes > Salmonidae > Salmo > Salmo salar. Next base: position 90,753,999 of record NC_138300.1, on the reverse strand, counting down.
AAGTCTGATATAGCTAGCTATGCAATAAATATTCTGGTCCGGTTCTTCTCAGAGCTGAGAAAGAGAATCAAATGTTTGTCAGCAATCATCTATAGTATACTAACTATTGTAACTATAACATTAGTCTTAACTTAACAATTCAAATAAAATGTTATTTGCCACATCCACATGGTTAGCTGATGTTAATGCAAGTGTAATGAAATGCTTGTGCTTCTAGTTCCGACAGTGCAGTAATATCTAACAAGTAATCTAACAATTCCCCAACAACTACCTAATACACACAAATCTAAAAGAGGTGAATGAGAATATGTACATGTAAGTATATTGAAGAGTGATGGCCGAACGGCATAGGCAAGGTGCAATAGATGGCATAAAATAACAGTATATACATGTGATATGAGTAATGTAAGATATGTAGACATTATTAAAGAGGCATTATTTAGAGTGGCATTGTTTAAAGTGTCCAGTGATCCATTTATTAAAGTGTCCAGTGATTGGGTCTCAATGTAGGCAGCAGCCTCTCTGACATAGTGATTGCTGTTTAGCAGTTTGATGGCCTTGAGATAGAAGCTGTTTTTCAGTCTCTCGGTCCCAGCTTTGATGCACCTGTACTGACCTCGCCTTCTGGATGGTAGCGGTGTGAACAGGCAGTGGCTCGGGTGGATGATGTCCTTGATGATCTGTAGAAGTGTCCGGTTACTGGGTTCATAGGTTCTATGTGTTCATGGAATAAAAGTCATATTCCTGCGTTTGCGAAATAGTACATCCTAGCTAACCGGCAGCACGAGAGCTTGTATAAAAGTAGTAAGTTCGCTAGATAGCTTGAGAAAAACACCAACGTAAATGCCTGAGCTTGTCATCGATGTGGAAACGAAAGAATGGAACAAATACGTTTTTACCTGCTCGAAATCTAACGTTATATAGCTAGCTAACAACTGGTGTGTTGTATTGAACCGCTTGTTAGCTAGCGTTATTTAATCATGTAACTTAGCTAGCTAGCTTGAAATTGTATGCAAAAAGAGACTTAGCTAGCTATAATGCTAACGTTAAAGAGCAACCTTGGTAGTTTGTCTTGGTAGCTAGTTAATTATATTACATAGGCTGCCGATATCAAATGTGTAATTATAAGACCAATTGGATACCAGCTAAGTCAAACACAGTAGTTAACTAGATACAGTAGCTAGCTGTTTGAAAACTGTGAATGAGTTGGGTCAGGGCTAAAAGGGATACCAATTTTGTAAAAGTTACGTCATAGTCCCGTTCACTACAACGAGAATGCGTCTTACACAGCGTCGAGTTCTACCGCAGACTGGACTTGATTTCCATTAGCACTTGCTGGCTAGCTGAACCACTGGGGAAAAGCTAGCTACAATTCGGCAATAAATACCATTCTACAGAGCATTACATGATGTAAATACAAACATGAATTTCGCTATCAGCTAGTAATGTTGCCCTCGTAGAACTTAAGAGGACAACTGCTAGAGATCCGTGTATGGAGGTTCTGAGTAGTGCTGTTTTTCTGTTTTACTTGACAATTAATTATTGCACCCACGTGCTCTACGAGTTATTTATTTTCATACTAACTGGCCACCAGACTACAGAAACTATAGCAATGGAACTGAAGTAATGGAATAGCAATAAGTATAATGTTAGCAATGTGAATATATATTTTTTATTTAATTAGGCAAGTCAGTTAAGAACAAATAATTATTTACAATGATTGGCCTAGCAGGGAAGAGTAGGTTAACTGCATTATAGCGGAACAACAGATTTTTACCTTGTCAGCTCAGGGATTCAATCCAGCAACCTTTTGGTTACTCGCCCAACGCTCTAACCACTAGGCTACCTGCTTCCACGAGATAGGAAAAAAAACGTACAAAGTCATTGGCTGCTTAATTTCATTTTTATTTTTCCCCTTTAAAAACAACAAATAACTGGAAGTCTTTAAAAGAGTGGAACCCTCACTCTCCTAATATAAAGTCGTACCCTATCCACCCCTATTCTCTTCCTTTTTTCTCTCCCCTCCCCTCTTTTGACTCACCACTCCTCTCCCCTAAATGTTCTCGCCTTTCTCTTCTGAAAAGTAAAAAATGTGTGTGAGGATGGATATGTTAGAACTACCCCCTATGCACTTATGGAGATTTTTTGATAGGTGTAAGTATTATGATAATGGTTGATGAAATCAAAGTTTATTTGTCACGTGCGCTGAATACAACAGGTGTAGACCTTACAGTGAAATGCTTACTTACAGGCTCTAACCAATAGTGCGAAAAAAAGGTATGTGTGTGTAGGTGATACAACCCTAACCCTTGTTTGATTGGTTAGAGTGTAGTCCTAGACGTGTTTTATCTGCTGTATTTAGAGTGGTGTTTTGTATGTATGTTTGGATGTGTTATGTATATTTAGATGTGTGTGTGTGTTAACTCCCACTGAAGTTCATTTTTTATATATTATCCTTACCTTGTTCTCAGCCTCTTGGTTTTGTGCTTTTCTTCTCGGCCTCCTGTTCTGAGACAAACCATAATACAAATACAATATAATTTTGAGTTTTCTTTGTCAAAGGCCATATTGTAGAATGGAAATGTTAAATGTACCGTAGATAATCATAGAAAACAATCTTTATTTTGATAGTATTCTGGAATAATCTCATTGTCTAGAGTATGGGCTGGTTTCCCAGACTCAGATTACACCTAGTCCTGGACAAAAAAGCATGCTCAATATAAATTCAATATAAAATAGTTTGTGCCCAGGACTGGGTTTAAAAAAGGAGAGGACAGAAGAGGAGAGGAAGAGGGTAAGATGGAATACTCAGTATTTAGCTTAGGTACAAGCATGCTAGGGAGTGTGGGGAGGGGCTATGGGTAGGCATGCCCAGGGTTCTCAGCCAGTCCCGGTAGGCTTGGGCCAGACACTTTCGGGAGTTATTAGATGTAGAAAAGGACAAAAGGAGGGGGTTTGTGGGAGCATGCTTAGGTACATCAGATAAAGACAGTACAGTACACCAGATGAGACAAGCTGACCATGGCCCCTAGGCAAATAAAAACTGAGTGCAACAAGCCAGGGACTCAGCCCATGTAATAGAGTCAGTGGTATGGAATCCCAGTTGAGAGTGAGGAGTCAATCAAGCAGACAGCAAGGATGGTTCATCAGTCCAGTACCTTCGGACCTGATGCCTCTCTGTTTGGTTCTCAGCATTAATGAATTAGGGAACTAGCGTCCTGTCCAGGGGGTATAGGCTACTTGTACCTCAAGCTGCCTTATGTGACAGAAACAGAAAATAGGCTTCTGCCCATATGGGTCGTTCATGCTCAGACAAGGATTATTTGACCAAGGCTTAGCTACAAGTTACTTACTTTAACTTACAAGACTGAAACCAAGTATGATTCTCTCAACATAAAAGAGGCGCTCTGTAGCCATCTGTTTTCTTAGATATTGGGGGAACAAGGAGTCATGCATCTTCTGTTTTCCCTTTCTAACACATACCCTTCTCAACCGACATCCCCTCCTCCCAATATCAGTCAATCATAATCACCTTTATTGTGCATCTTTATAAACATTAGCCAATTTCCCATTTCTGCTTCCCTCTTCTTATCACGCGCATGTTTATCCTCGCCCTGGTGTCAGGCGTAGGTTCTCCTCCCGACCACTAGGAAGGGGGTTCCGTCATAGAGAACATATTTTAGTTCCTAATGCAACTTTTTTCATGATGCGAGATCTGAGAAGTTAAACAAATGACACAAGTTAGAATGGCAGTTCATCTCTATAGTTAGTTTGATGGATAATCTAACATCAATTAACGTTAATAAACACACACGTCTCTCTACTTACAGCGAACTAGCTTTCTAACTAACGTTACTAGTCAACGGAGTTTGCTAGCTTGCTATCTAGTTTACTAACGACCTAGATTCATATCACTCCTTGATTAAATTCGAACTCACCCTTCTGTGCAGACAGTTTATCATTTTTGTTTACAACAAATGTGGTCCTTGTCTCCTGTCTATAATGGTTCAGACTGTCTTCTAAATCTTGTAGACAAGTGAAATACTATACCTGATGCAACTCGATTGGCACAAACGGAACTGTGACGTCACTTTTATAAAATCGTATCCATTCTAGCAGTGACCGGTGACGTGGTGTTATTGTTGACAACGTCATCAAATCGCGCGCCAAGGTTCTCTCAAATGTTCATGTGTTTCAAGTTTGAGTAAGCAGTGCGCAGGCTACTTCAATTTATAAAGCGTCGGCTACTGTGGTGTTTATTTTATTTTTTACAATTTAGTTAGGTAATACAACAGTTATTAAACTTCATGCACTCATGGATTAATCTCAGAAACTGTCGTAACATCAAACAAAGCCAATTGTATGTCCAGACATCTTTATTCCCATCTTCCCCTGACCGCCATCTTGAAATGTAAATGTTTGTTTCCTCTGATTGACGTTTAAACTAAAGGTAGCAATTTATATTTGTTCAGATCTCGTCGTGCAGGATGGATCACATAGTAGTACAAACGCAAGAATAACAAAGTGAGTATTTTGGACAGTGTGTCTCATCAGCGACACTTTTTTTTACGGAGATTTCATGGCCTTTGTTTTGGTGGAATAACGTTAGCTAGCTAGCTGTGGCATTGTTCGTTATGTCTTGGCCCAAGCTTTAGCATTCGTTAGCTTTCATTTATATATCTAACGTTAGCTAAGTGGGAAGCACATATTTTCAAAAGCAGAGTAAGTACTAATAACTGCATGTAGCCAGCATGAAGCCCCAGCTAACTTCGTAACTAGAACGCGCATAGCTTCTGCATCAGTCCCGAGGCATGTGGTGTTAGCATGCTAACGTTAGCCTAGATTTTTATTTCGAGTGGGATCTTGCATTAGCTAGTTGAGTTGATTGTTGTGCCACGTTACACTGGCTAAGACGACCCTATGTGTGTAGGTGTAAAGTTGCCTGTCGAGAAAGACGAAATTAATAAATAGACCAGATGAAATACTATGCTATGAAAACTCATGAAAGTTGACATGCAACCACAAGGTGTCAGCCTTTGATAAACCATTAGCTACCATCTGTTCAGGATCTTTGTTAGGCCCCACTTTCTGCTTAGTTGATGCGCTTGCAGTTTCTCCTTCAGGAGTAACTATCGATAACTCAAGGGGCTTACAGTTAAGCATTTCACTGTACTGTTTACAGCTGCTGTATCCTGCGTATGTGACAATAAAATGTGAAACTTGTCTTAGGTTCTCAACTGATGGTATGGAGCAGGGGTTCCCATACGTTTTCACTCAGGCCTCCCTTCCTGAATTGGGGAACATCCCGCACCCCCCTTGTGCGCACCACGTCTATTTCTATGGGCATAAACACTGTTCATGACTGATTGTTCACACCCCTCTTGTTGGCGGAGGGCAAATGTTGCAGGTTTAAAGCTTATTCCCTGCAATTCTACACATGTTGTCATGTAGTGCAGGTAATTGTTTTTGCAGTCTTAAAGCACATTTTCTTTCTCCATGTATAATGTGTATTTATGAGATATTTGAGTGACTCCAACATTACAAAAAAATATATGGGCTAAAAACCTAGCTAAAAATCGTTAGTTGGCTAGTTAATCAGGACATTTCTGACAAGGTATAACTAGTTCTCTAAGGTATGCAATGACTGACATGACGAGGAAAATTACACCTTGTACATTCTACTATTACAACTATCAACTGTCAACTGTTGTTTAGGTCCAGAATGCATAGTGCTCAATCCCTGTCAGTATCAAGATAAGATTCAACCACCCTGGCCTCCTAACCTCCCCTCATCCTCACTGCAGATCTTCAAGCACAGACTAGGGTAAATGCTGCTGGATCTGGCGTAATGAGGTAGATGGGGGAATCCAAGAACATGGTGTTGAATGGCAGGCGGCATTGCAGCAGATTCTCCAGTGATCGATCCATAACCTCGGCCAGGTCCCTGCGACAGAGCAAGGGCTCCTTAAGAAGTAGGAGATGTAGTCAACGTAAGTGCTGTTCTCTGGCAATGCTCACCACAAAATGACAGAACCATAAATGACCCCCTTCAGCTTCATTAAGAAATTACACTGCACTATTGGCAGATTTTTTTTATTGTACATTTTTTTGGGGGGGCTCAATCATTTATTTTTCAAATATTTCACCTCAGGTGTCATCAGTTCTACCCTTGAGGCAGAGAGACGTCATACCCCGTCGTCGGGTATGACTCCAAAGGAACTCTGTGAGAATGATGACTTGACTACAAGCCTTATTCTAGACCCCTACCTTGGCTTCCAGACCCATAAGATGAATAGCAGGTTTGTCTCTTTCTGGCTCACAATTGTCCACATTTGTCATAATAGCTTGTGCATAAGTCAGCAGCCAAAGTTTCACAACATCTGGGGAGGCGGTTTACTCGTATGCCTCAGACGAACTTGCCTATCACGATAGGTTATGACTCGATGCACCAGCTGCATAACATTTGTATTGAGAATGGTTTGGAAAGTGGTTAAAAATTGACTGATGGTGTGCTTAGGTTTCGACCCATCAAGGACCGACAAGGACATTTGAAGGAGGTGCTAGAGTGCTTTAAAAAACATGACAACCTCGAGAAGGCCTTCCATGCCTTGACTGCTGGGGACTGGTCAAGACCCCACTTTCACCACAAGACGAAGGCTCAGGGCAAACTCTTCAAAGAGCATGTAAGTTATCTAGAAATATCCGTTGTTGAGCAAAAAGCATGAACCATCAAAACAAAAATATGTGAAAACTATTATTTTGTGTGTGTTTTGGCAGGTTTTTGTTTACCTACGAATGTTTGCAACTAACAGTGGGTTTGAAATACTTCCCTGCAATCGTTATTCCTCTGAGCAGAATGGAGCCAAAATTGTAGCAACAAAAGAGTGGTAAGGATCTGAATTAAATTGTAGTAGGATACATTTTGTTTAAAGAAAATGTTGCACTGAGTATATAGTCATTTTACAATCTCAAAAATCCCTCATTCATATTTTCCCAAGGAAAACCAATGATAAGATGGAATACCTGGTGGGCTGCATTGCTGAGCTATCACAGCATGAGGAAAGCATTTTACTGCGACATGGTGAAAATGACTTCAGTGTGATGTACTCCACCCGCAAGAACTGTGCTCAACTGTGGCTGGGACCTGCAGCCTTCATCAACCATGGTATACATCCCCATGCACTTGACAATAACTATCTGCCTCATTCAACCCACTTATGATAGAATTCAAATACCTATATTAAGAGATTAAACATATCTGTTTGTTTTCCAGATTGCAGGCCAAATTGCAAGGCAAGTAATACCAATGCCTGAAAATCAAAAGTATTGTGTAAAATGAAGTGAATTGTACAAATGGCTAACAAATGTTTATGTATGTGTTATTACAGTTTGTTTCCACTGGGCGAGATACAGCATGTGTCAAGGTTCTGAGGGATATTGAACCTGGGGAAGAGATCTCCTGTTACTATGGAGATGGCTTCTTTGGGGAAAATAATGAACTCTGTGAATGTTACACCTGTGAAAGGTATCATTTATTGATTTAATATCAAACTTGTAGTTACTTTATATGTATAATAATGAGTCCTACTTTGGCTAGGATTTTGCTATTTCACATCTTCTGGTCCCTTCAGACGCAGTGCTGGTGCTTTCAAACCAAAGACCGGGCAGTCTACGGCCACTCCTATTATCAACAGCATGTATGGCCTGAGAGAGACAGACAAACGGCTCCATCGACTTAAGAAATTAGAAGACAGCAAATGCTCTGACAGTCAGTTGGACGGCTCTAATATGGATCCAGATTCTCAGGAAAATCGTGACACACATTCATGTAAGTGCACCTTTGAGGTTGAGCAGGGATTGACGTTAAGGTTTGCCATATTGCCTAGGCTAGGGCGAGTAAACTGAACGCACGTTGAGCCTGCTCTGTGGTTGCCCCATTGAGCAGGTGATTTCAACAATAAAACTGAAAACAACCAAAATGCAAAGAATTTCAGTGGCCTTAAACTGAGCTTTTTAGTTTCTGCTACATAATAATATTCTAATACATTGCAATTTTGCAATGATTGTCATTAGGTTTAGTAATGTTTGTCCAAATTTCTGATGACTGTTCTGCTGTTATTTCTTATTTTTCCGGTCCACATCTTAGCAGTAGGGTGGACAGCCTGCTCCAGTGTGACAAGGCTCAGTGACGCACAAGCCCTAAGCAGGCAAACTCTGTCCAAAATGCCTATGCCTACCTCATCATTCAATCAAAGACACTCAAAGAACTCCAACGTGCCAGAGAGACTAAACTCAAAGTCCGTAAAGCCTTTGCACAAGCTAGGAAGAAGGTGTCAGGTAACTGCTCACAGGTTCCCCATTGAGATGGAAGCTATGGGTTTGTGCCTTAAGGACCCCACAGAATTAGTCAGTAACAGGGTCTCACGAAAGAGTGCGATGGATAAGCAAGGACCCATGCAAGTGGTGGGAACAAGGGGTTGTCTTGTGCACTACACTGTGAAGGAACACAATCAGAACTCAATGAAAGATGGTAGTAGGTGCCCAGATGGTTTAGCTTGCACTCACAGAACTCGCAGTTCAACCAGAGCATCAGTTGGCACCCAGGGGTCTGACAACATTAAACTTGAACCAAACTGCGGTGTGGTTAGAAAGACCAAGCCTACAGACCTCGGAGAGTATGTCACAGATGGTCACTGGATAATCAGCCCAAGCCTGGATATCAAGTGTCCAAGTGAGACCTGTCCCAGACAGAGGCAAATGATAAATCAGGAGGAGCAGCACTCTTTCAGACCAGCATCCCTTCTCCAGGAGGGGGTTCCAGGCCTGCACCATGCAGCTCGTACCCCAGACATAGCTGAATGCAGGAAAGAGTTGCAATGCCTGCCTGATGGTCGTGAGTACTACAACAATCTGTCTAAGGGAGACAAGCTTCTCCACCTTGGCAAGGGGAAGAAGAAACAGCAGATTACGCGCTATGATTCCCAGCTGATCCTAGCCAACAACAGCTCAGGCATTCCCAAGTTAACCCTGCGGAGACGAAGGGACAGCGGCAGCAGTAGGATTGAGCCTGGTGAGTCTGACCCTGTCAAGTCCTCCAGCTCCACAAAGACCAGCATGAAATTTGGGAAGAACCATCACCATGCAAAGACCAAGAGGAGCTCTTATGCAGCCAGATGGAGTAATGGGACTTTCAGTCCTGCTCACCACATCCGCTCCTCCAAACATGGCCTCAGTCCTGTGGAACACATCCGCTCCTCCAAACATGGCTTCAGTCCTGTGGAACACATCCGCTCCTCCAAACATGGCATCAGTCCTGTGGAACACATCCGCTCCTCCAAACATGGCCTCAGTCCTATGGAACACATCCGCTCCTCCAAACATGGCCTCAGTCCTGTGGAACACATCCACTCCTCCAAACATGGCCTCAGTCCTGTGGAACACATCCGCTCCTCCAAACATGGCCTCAGTCCTGTGGAACACATCCACTCCTCCAAACATGGCCTCAGTCCTGTGGAACACATCCACTCCTCCAAACATGGCCTCAGTCCTGTGGAACACATCCACTCCTCCAAACATGGCCTCAGTCCTGTGGAACACATCCACTCCTCCAAACATGGCCTCAGTCCTGTGGAACACATCCACTCCTCCAAACATGGCTTCAGTCCTGTGGAACACATCCACTCCTCCAAACTGAAGATTCAGCTGCAGCATGAGTGGGACAGCAGGAGGCTCAGCCAGTATCGCCATGGTAGTGGGCCCTTCACAGGTATAGTAGAGAGGGAGGCAGGGGAGGTCTTTGGGCCCACAGTAGCAACATTTGGAATGCATGATGACACAGAGGAAGACTCGTCCTCTTCAGAAGAAGAGGATGAAGATTTATCTGACCATGAAGAGTTTGACGATGATTTTATTCCACTTCCACCAACAAAACGCCTCCGGCTCATTGTTGGTAAAGACTCTATAGATATTGATATCGCATCAAGGAGACGTGAAAATCAGTCACGAACAGTCAATGCATGAGCTCTATGAGTCTTTTTTTAAGTCAATAAAAGTAAAATCACATGCTGTTGTAAAATGTTAACTATTTTTGTACATGGTGGAACTTGGTTCGTTATTCATATTGTAGAATGTGTACATTTTACATGGCATACAATGTGTTGGCAATTATTTTTATATCTTCAGCTTTATTTTGTACAATTGTTAATTATATTTAAAGCATTTTTTAGTTTGTGTTGGTAAACATGCTAAATGTCGCAAGAATGGAACCTTTTAGGAACACACTGCAAACAAAATGTTCTTTGTCAACATGGCAGTGTATACATGCATATAAAATAATATGTATTTTATATATTGTTTTGAGAGCTTTTAAAAGGAACAGAATTCTTGTTTCTTGCTGGAGGTATGTGAAAATGTTTGACTTCCAGTGATTCCTGGGAGCTGGTCTCTGATGTTTTAGTCCCGTTGTAATCACTCATTCCTTAATCAAAATGTGTTGGTGCTTGCATAATGATTCTCTTGTTAACTTTTTAGTTTGTGCAGATGTGGTTATTTTGGATGTTATTTTATTTTTTGATCACATTTTTATTTTTCTATTCATTTCACTTAAGTCACTCAATTCTCCAACTGTGTAATTTCTCAGTATTTATTTCGCAATCACAAATTCAGAACTTACTTGGTCTGGCTTAGGTGGTGTAGATATTCAAACACTTTTCTTACTTTGCTATTTTGTTCACCATTTGATCATCAGTTCACCTGAATTACTTTGTCTGCTGTGTCTGAATTGTGAATGGTGTGGTGCATGTCTCAACTTTTTAAATTGCTCTTTATATACAGGACCAGTCAAAAGTTTGGACGCACCTACTCATTCCAGGGTTTTTCTTTATTTTCTTTATTTTATTTTTAGCGGCCCAAATAAATGCTTCACAGCGTTCAAGTAACAGACACATCTCAACATCCAACAGTTCAGAGGAGACTGCATGAATAAGGCTTTCATGGTCAAGTTGCTGCAAAGAAACCATTACTAAAGGACACCAATAAAAAGAAGAGACTTGCTTGGACCAAGAAACACGAGCAATGGACATTAGACCGGTGGAAATCTGCCCTTTGGTCTGATGTGTCCAAATTTGAGATTTTAATTCCCACCGCCGTGTCTTTGTGAGACGCAGAGTATGTGACGGGACGATCTCTGCATGTGTGGTTCCCACCGTGAAGCATGGAGGAGGAGGTGTGATGGCGTGGGGGTTCTTTGCTGGTGACACTGTCAGTGATTTATTTAGAATTCAAGGCACACTTAATCAGCATGGCTACCACAGCATTCTGCAGCGATCCGCCATCCCATCTGGTTTGCGCTTAGTGGTACTATAATTTGATTTTCAACAGGACAATGACCCAACACACCTCCAGGCTGTGCCAGCATATGTGAGAACTCCTTCAAGACTTTTGGAAAAACATTCCAGGTGAAGCTGGTTGATGGAATGTCAGGCATGTGTAAAGCTGTCATCAAGGCAAAGGGTGGCTACTTTGTAGAATCTGAAATATATTTTGAATTAACACTTTGTTGTAACTACATAGTTCCATGTGTGTTATTTCCTAGTTTTGATGTCTTCACTATTATTCTACAATGTAGAAAATAGTTCAAATAAAGAAAAACCCTTGAATGAGTAGGTGTATCCAAACCTTTGACTGGTACTGTATATTTTTTATACTAGGTTGATTTAAAGTCTGTTGTACAACTTTGGACCTGTCACTAGTACTGTGTGCTGTCATATGTAGGCTACTGTCTGTAGTCTTGATTAAGCTACCTTTTTTGAGTTGCTTGTATAATGTTGAGAATTACAGCTGAATTTGATAAAACATGGCTGTGTTTTCTATAACTTTGTTTTTCTTAACATTCATCTACTTTGGAAAAGAAAAACAATAGTTAACTTGTGCTTATTTCTGGTGAATGTTTTTATTTTACAGTTTGAGTACTCAATTTAAAGTTTTCTTCCAAATGTAATGTCTTCGTGACCTGATGCACTTCGCTGCTCTTTAAGAGAGACGTGGTCAAATCCATGAACTTTCTGGAACTTTAGTTTTCATTCTTAATTGCTGCCCTCACATAGATCATGTGAATTCCCTGAATTGTAGGATATGTTTTATTTATTTAACCAGGTAAGACCCACTGAGGTTAAAAACCTATTTTGTGAGGATGACCTGGCAAGGCAAAACAGATATGGCTGCCCTACATTCTTTGTAAACTGTAGGGGGTGTCTTGATATAGTATGTAGTATTTTTTTGGGAGACGTTGATACTTGAGAATGGGTAATGGGACAAATAGCATTTGAACTCCTTGGGTACACAGACTCGACCTCAGCTTTTGCCATATTAATTGATCCTTTTGTGCACACAGATCAACACAAACATTACATAGTCAAAACATTTGTTGGAAATGCATTGTGAAAATATGAAATTCCCAGAAGTCTCCCGTTGATGTGTAAACTGTTTTATGGAACGTCTTGTTGAATTAGATCTTGAATAACAAAAGCATAATTCATAGCATGGCATAAAGTCAGTTGTCTGCCCACCACTCTGGCAAACAGAGAATAATTGTTTTTCACGGATAAAAGCAATAGCAAGAGGACAATGGTTTGCTATCTATCATGTGTGAAATAACTACAAGGAGGCTTTCATTATGCATGGGACATGGTGCTGGGTTGGCTTTGTTTGCTCGTGAAAGGACGTGCCCGTGCCAACCAATGAGGGGAGAGAATGAGTGCGGTAGTATGACGTGTAGATGCAAATCCCCTCGATTTCAGCCTATTGCCTGACTCAGCCAGTGTGTGTCTTCAGTCTTCATTCCTTGCCACGGAACGGACCTGTTTATTCTGCTGTCTGAACAAAACGGACGCGTGTTATTGTTTTGCTGGGGATTAAAGAAACATTGCTTGAAATCAAATCGTATATTTTTCTTCCTCAACGCAAGACTGCTTAATTATAAATTTACTTTAAAAAAAAATAATATTCATAACTGTACGCTATTTAGTATTCATTTGAAGACAAAATGAAGACAAAATTTATCAACGGGGTGTCATCCTCCCCTTCTATGGCCTTGGGTTTGTTGGTCACTGAAAACGCACTTGAGGTCCAGCCAGACACTGAGGATGAATGCAAGGAAATCATCCGGCCGGATGAGCCCGACCAGGACACGAAACGCAAGGCGTATTTATGGTGCAAAGATTTTCTCCACGGTGCGTGGAAAACGGTGACAGAAGAGGATTTTCAAATCAGCATAATAAGGTAGATATGTTCTTTGAGGACATCCACCATTATTTATCACAATTTATTTGTCATATAGCCTACTACCCAGATAAACAGTTGCTGCGTTTGCAACTGCATATAGGCCACATTTTCTCGCCCTATAATTTAAATGAATGGTCATGATGGTGCCAGTGGCATTATGGGGTTAATAAACAGAGAATTTGATACTGGGTTACACCTAATGTTATTTAAAATTACAATGGTAGCTTTGCCTTACATGGGATTGTATTGTGTGTGTTTGTTTTTAAAGCATTACTTCTTATTTATGGGCTTTCTACCTTAGAATAAAACCGTAATTTAGGCCGCCACATCCATTGGTCTAATGTGTACACGCTGGAGACAGTGAAATGTGACGCTTTTATGAGCTTCATTTGTTTTTTTTTGTGACGTTGTGACAGGGGTGGCCTCAGCAACAAACTCTTCCTCTGCGCCTTACCCGACATCCAAACCAGTGTTGGTGATGAACCTCGCAACGTCCTCTTGCGTCTGTATGGAGCTATTCTACAGGTGTGTATGACAACAGACAATGCAATGTTGAGTGAATCAGTCCCATCTTACCTTTTTTCTCTTCAGTTTAATTGAAAACGTCCAGGTTCTGAATCTGAAAATGTAATCAATGTTCTTTAGGCTAAATACGTAGCCTACTGAAAGGTCCACTCTTGGACCCTTGAAAGTACAATTTGATTTACTCAGATTTTCTGGTCATGCTTTAGAATATAATAGAATGTGATAATATAAAAGTTTAGGAAAAGACATAGCTTACATGTATTCCCTGGGAGGTTCTGAACAGGCTGAAGGGGTCTTTGCTTTGCTGCTGGAATTTGGGGTTGGACAGAAGAGAAAGGAGATATATCTTCTTCCTCAAACATCTTTGAAATGCCCTTTGTGGCAAATACCCACCTGATGGCATGGTCTAGGGTGGCTCAAGCTGTGTGTGTGTGTGTGTGTGTGTGTGTGTGTGTGTGTGTGTGTGTGTGTGTGTGTGTGTGTGTGTGTGTGTGTGTGGTGCGTGTGTTTCTGTTGTTGTGGTGTGATGTACCACCATGGCTGTACATGCGTATGTTTTTTGCCGTAGGCCTTCCAAAAGGAGCGTGCCTTGAGCACACTTGTTTCCAGGTGATTCCACCATACCATACACGGTACAGTATGCGATCCCTGAAGTCTCAGTATTGTCCTCAACAAAGTTCACCCACATTGTTATGGAAGTCAGCTTGTGAATTGATGCACTTGTGAAGATATGGGGGGAATGTATTTTTTGACCTCTCCTATCATTTTATTTTCATATTGGAAATAAGTTGTCAAATACTATAGATGTTACAAAGGAGAGAACTCCAGTTGAAAATCAATAAATTAATTGGAGCAGCAATTAAAATGTGAGGTGTTGCGCTGTAATGATAACAGCTAGTGATGTATTTTGGTTTATTGTGTGCATCATGAGCTACAGCCAAAGGACACAGGATGATATCATTCCTGATGATGTGTCAGTAGGTCCAACCTACATTACTCATAGGTCACATGATGGTAGGCTAGTTAGGGCAACCCCAAGTTAACCTCCTGACTAAAATTAGATGACCAGATAATCCAGGTCAAGATTCAGTCAAGCTGACAAAGAACTGGATGTTCCTGTAGTTGGGGATGGGGATGACAAAAGCAACTGCTCTGTTCTAAAACAGTTCAGTGATAAATTATTGAAGTAACACTATGAAATAGAAAATAAAAAGAGACAGGCCACATTTCTAGTAAGAAGTAATACACCATTTGGAACTGGAGGACCCATTAATTAACCATTTACAATAAACCAGGAGATGTAAAGCACCCACGACTATTGTAAGAATCGAATAGAATGGAATATTAATATCTATTCATTATAGACTCAAGTAGTTTCTGAGTTTTTTTAATTGATAATACATGTGGTAAAGAGATCAATTGAACTTGACCAAAACAAGGAAAATGCCATGGAAACGCATGGGGGAAAGATCCCCGAATCTCCTCATTGCCCCCCAGCAAAATTAGCCTACATTTAGGCTATTGTTTATATGTCTATTTCACACTATGTTGAATAGTATAATGCTTGTATAGATGTCAACCCCAATACATGTTAATGTCAACTTCATTACAGTTAAAAATGACTGACTACCACCACCGAATTATGTATGCTAGCTATGCTACCAGTTTATACGAAAGGGAGTTAGCATTTAGCAGTTATTTCTTCTAAACCTGTAAAGAGAACACTTCTAAATGTTATGCAGTGAAACCAGACAAATATATCCAAATCGGACTTTAGTTACCACATTGTGGGCCTGTTAGAATACATGAAACATGATGGATTTGACGAATATCCACTTTGTTAGATCAGATTTGTTGAACGTGCGCCAATCCGGCGTATGAGTGGTTACCTGGTTACATGCACACAATAATGTGATTATTGTGGATAGTCAGATTAATATCATAGTTCGATTAAACCGTTTACATGCTTTGCAAGAAGAACGATTTCCCTAATAATCCTGTTTACATGGACACATCTGAAATTAGGCTACCTGGTGGCACTCTGATAAATGCAGAACATTGGCAATCAAAATAAACCTTCTTCCACATCGACAAGGTTATTTTTGGGAAGAATATTTGATTCTGAGTTTGGACATGTAAAGTTTATATGTGAAAACGATTTCTAAGACGCACGCATACCTTCAGTCGCGCTATAGAGGGAGGCTCGCTAAGCTGGTGCTAGCACATGCACAGATAAAATACACTGCTGTATTATCAAATATCTAATTTAGTTAATAACTCAGAAATTCGTTGAGTAACTGAGTTTCCTCAGAGGAAAAAATATTAAAAGTGCTAGTTCATAGATAGGACAACAATGTCAATACCAGCATTTTATGCCAAAGCATACAGTCAGTGCCAGCTGCCTTGATCAGGAGATAATATATGCCTTTCAGAGATAGTGAGAGTTTGTTTCTGTTTCTACAACTTTACTTTCTCAACAAGAAGGTTGTTAAAGGCACTGAGAGTTTTCCTATTGCCTTTTTGGCCGTCAGACTTGGGGACTATACTGTACTCTGTCATTGTCTCTTTGTGAGAATGCTATGTAGCATGATGTGTCTTTTGAGAAAATACATGTACTCATGGTTAGTTTCTTGCTTTTTCTTTCATTGATAGATGTCCTGTAATAAGGGGGAGCCCAGACAGTCAAACAAAGAAAATCTCTTTCAAGTAAGTAACTAATGGCAAAGGTGATTCACCCAGACTATTAGTTAGATTTGCTATCTGATTGTGAAAATGACCCCACAGCATGTGTCATTGTTCTAGCCTCGAAACTATGTTTTTGTATACATTTTCTGGAGTCTGTGATCAAATTAGTCTGTATAGTTTAGCATCAAAGGTTTTAGTAATTGCCAATGGACTTAGTTATCACTTAGAAAAATGTCAATCCCAGACCTTTCTCCCAACTGGATGGTGTAAAATGGTGTAAAAAATAGCACTGTTGAGTCATCTCTTTGGATTGAGGTGACCTCTGTTAGTCAGTTGATGATAAGGGTAAACATTAATATTCATGATGTTATGGCGTAAATCTGCAATTACTATCTTTTGCATGAGAGTCACATAGAGTTTGATCCCATAGAGGCTAATCCTAGCTTGGCTAGCCAGTCTGTCCCCTCGTAAACCTCACTGCTCCTTAGCCTTCATTTGCATGTTTATGGCCTTTTCCCTATATTGTCTTGAAACAAGTTCAAATTGACAACAAGATTGCCCATTAGGTTTTCAAAATACAGTTTGAGACCAACGTGGCATACTTCACTATAGACTCTCACCTTTATATGATGACTAATTCCAGTAATAGTGAACACACCACTCATAACCAATGTTCCCTCAACATTTTCTCAGCACTGAGCAAATTTGAGATCTGCTGAGCGCAAATTTGAACGTTGTGAAAATTCTGTGCAACTTCCAGTGCGCGTTTACTGTGAACACTGAGGCTGTACCCACTTTAAGTTACAGTTTTAACAGTGGCCAAGCAGGCTACTGTGGCTATTTGATCATAATGTAGGCCTAAACCGTTATTACAGAGAATCAGACAAATCATGCGACCCTCTGCCTATTGGCTACTTAGCTTATTCAAGCCTGTGTTAACATACAACACTGCCCCTTTAAGACAAAAAAAAACTCTTTAACTGACTTGCTTTTCAAAGATGGCTAGAAATGTAGCAATCACTCCCCTATTGCTGACTACAAATGATCTATAACTGGACTAATAACTCACTAACTACCAAAGGATATTAACAAAATGTGCACAAGTGGCTACATGCACCTCTCTCTTTAATCTCAAAACAAGCGTCTCTACTCAGGACCACTCATGCTGTAAACAGTCCAGTTCAAAGTAAATGTCATAAGACCATTTATGGCACTGGTCTATTTGCATATAGGCCTACTGCAGCTCTGATTGGTTATGCCGCACCGGTCTGTGTAGATAGTATGGGTAGTAATGAATTCTACTCCGATGCGTTCTACCTACAACAAAATCTCTTGTATAGTTAGTTTTGCATACTAAGTCTTGCATAGTTCGTCTCGTTTCGGTATGTTACATTGAAAGTGGCGAATATTGCGTTGATTTGATCACAATTTCCACAGTAAAGGGAAACGTTGATAGTGTTAACTAACAGGGAAAACTCTAGAAAGTTGAGTGAGGTTCAATCTTGTGCTTCTCTAGGTGGTCTGATATTTATTCTGCTTGCGCACAGTAATGAGGGAACATTGCTCATAACTGGAGCTTCAACTGGAAAATCCCCACAGCTGCTGTGCCATGGTCATGTGACCGTAGCCATGGTACACAGGGGGTAGAGGGAGGGGAAGTGGTATTCAGGGGATGGTACTGTGACATTGAACCTACTGTTAATGTGTTTTTAGCAGAACTTTCAAATTAGCATTGAAACTATTCATGCTTCATTTATATTACAGAAGGTGAGAGCATTGTGAAACTAAGGAGTTCATTCACACATTTGTCAACAATGATTTTTTAAGGTGGTGGAGTATGATTAATCTTATTTTCAGTCAATGGAGGTACTCATTACCCATGGCCATGGGTACTACTGATTGAGTTCATTATTGCTATCTGTCTTGTTATCCGAATGCACAGATATCCAGGTCTACAGGGAAACAAATCTAAGGCTAGACAAGTGACATGATTTTCCAAATACATTGTTTTGTCAACATTATGAAACATGGACCTCAGTAGTGTTTTTGAGGAAGTGTGATTTCCTTCCATTTCTCAGGATAGTAGTGCTAACATTAGGACAGGCCACAGTGGACTATGGGATCCTGCTGAAAGGGACACTTCAATGTTTCCCTTCCTGTTTCACAGAATAAATGTAATCAAGTTTTTAAATTTACAAATCATATATTGGGTTGCAACAAAGGAAGTGATAGCTATTCAAAACATTTCTTTTTCTTTTTTTCAACAATGAGGAAGGTTGGCGGAATGGAATGTTGAACAATTCCACAACAATGTCAACAGACCAGTAGATAGCATTGCTGATTATTCACCTGAAAAGTAGGCTACTTAGCCAGTTTAATTTGTCAAGCCTTGACCAGCAACCTGTTAGGGATGTAGGTCATAGAAATAGGTCAAAGAAAGTTAAATAAAAGTCATTGGGAAACTGAGGCTGGCTGCTGACCCACTTTTAGAGGGACTTTCTGGACATAGAAATGCACTGAACACATAGATGGCATACAGGCTGCAAGGCCACGGTGTGTGTCAGGATGATCATGATGATCAGGATGATCATGGTAACAGAGATAATACGTTGAGCAGATTTGCATTTGGCATCCATCAGCACTACAGAGCCCATCTGTAAATGTGTCAATGTCTATGAATACTTCGCAGAGTTTGGCTTAGTTTTTTGGCGTAGTTTTTTTTTTAGGTCTGCCAAACCAAGGGTCATTATGGTTTCATATATGTATATTGTCTATGGTTGATGGATCTCACCCCTTTTAAGGCAAGACATCCACACAGTGGATATACTGTACCTAAAGATGATCACAACATCTCTCTTGACTAGAGGGAAAGCTATCTTAGATGAGGACTATAGAATATCCCCATGCTGTCACTGATTATTGACTAATAATGTTTTTCCAAAGTCTATAGTCATATGAGGTCAGTCCACAGTGCATACAACAGGTCATAAGCAATGCACTACTATAATCTGTTTTCCTCCTATCTGGTTTCCGAAAGGAAGCGCCAAGCCACTTTGAAGTGCACCACTTAGCACATTCCTTGGCCAACTGTCAGAGTCCACAGGTCACTGCCAGCTCATAGCAGGTTACACTAGACCTAGATAAGGGCACCATTTGGATTGCACCCAGTGCTATGGGTTATGATTTGAGTTACTACTATACAGTGTAACATTGGAAATAGTTTTTATTGGCAATAGTTTTTAATGTACTTTCATTAATAACTACACAGAAACAAGGACCCTGTATTTCTAAGTGTTAACATAGATTTATTTGTAAGTTAACATTATTTTTTGTGGGCCTATCTTTTGAATGCTAGCTATATCAGAGCTCTGGCCTCAGATAATTGCTCCTGCCACCATTTTTGCTCCCCAGTAGAAAAGCCCAGGTGTCTTCTTCGGTTAAGCAGCCACAATTACTGATTGATGCTATTGGCAGGCTCTGCCTCTCTCAATACAATTGGCCCCTTGTTTAATCATTCTCATCATGTGGAACGCAACACAATTCTCCCGTGTCTGGTCCAAATCTGCTTATAAACCTACCACCGGGACGGACAAAAATATTCACTGACAGAGTTGGGAATGTAATTTCTTTAATTGAGGTAGCCATTTTACAGTTAACATGCCTCAAAGATCTGGATCTGAATCTGGATCTGTGTATAGTTGATTTATCAATTGTGAATGCTAGATCCCTGGAAAAAATACTCCCATCTCTTCCAGACAGCCGTAAGGTCATGTGCTCATCATCAGCTTCCTCTGTCTAAGCTGTTCCTAATTTAATGTTATGGAATTGAATGAGTTTCTGTCCTACACCTGATGGTGGTAGGTGGTAGGTGTGGACAGTTCCAGCTAACAATGGACCACAGTTTGGCTGCAGTCATCCAGCTCATCCTATTAATTGTCATCACGTCCGGTTGCCATGAAAACATTAACCAATGACTAAGTCATTTTACCTCATCATTTCTAAGGACGGGGTTGATTGTGCAAGGCAGTGACTGACAGTCACAAGGTTTAATAGGAGAAGTCAACAACCACAACTTTCTCTCATTCACCTATCTGCTTGTGTGCATGCTAATTCATGTTCTCTGTGTATGCAGGGTGCTGAGGCCATGGTGCTGGAGAGTGTGATGTTTGCCATTCTGGCTGAGCGGGAGCTTGGGCCCAAACTCTTTGGCATCTTCCCTCAGGGCAGACTGGAGCAGTTTGTCCCTGTAAGTTACTCTGTTGAGTGATAATCATTGATAGGGGGGGAAAAAATTATTAATGACTATGTGATTGCATGCTTGCTTGTGTGCATGCGTGCATATAGGTGTCTGGATCTGTGCATGTGTCTGTGTGTGTTTTGTTCAATAATGTGTGTTTAATTGATATAACAGGGAATACATGAACCATGCTAAATGTATTCCCTACTTAAAGTGGCAAAAATAGCTTGAAGTTATGTAATTTAACACTTTGTGCTAGCGAGAGTATTCTTGGTCAATTTAATACACGCCCACGTTGCCCAGGCATTCTCCCATAGCGAGAGTTCTCTTACTAAATTCAACCCATGCCTAGGCTAGACAGTTAGAATTTAAATCGGTACAGCCCATCAGAATAGTCATGTTCTATCTGAATCACGAGTTTTGCTTGTATGATGTACAGGTAACTGCCAAAATAAAATAAACACTAACACATGCGCGCACACACACACACACACACACACACACACACACACACACACACACACACACACACACACACCACACACACACACACACACACACACACACACACACACACACACACTGTAAATCCCCTATGCTCCTTTGAGAGTCACTGAGATTTCTTCTTCTAGCCATGGTAGTGAAAATAATGGGCAACTGGGCATTTTTATACATGACCCTAAGCATGATGGGATGTTAATTGTTTAATTAACTCAGTGACCACACCTGTGTAGAAGCACCTGCTTTCAATATACTTTGTATCCCTCATTTACTCAAGTGGGTAACGATTTACTTTGACTATCCATAACACGTTTATTACATATCTATAGGCATTTCATGAACGTGTTATAACAGGTCCCAACCCCATTATTAAAGGTTAGTTAAATAAATCCATAGCATATCTATAGCTCAGGCATGTCATGCTATGCAGGAGCTCATATTTAGGTATCTTAATAGATAGTGTCATCATTATCACTGTTCTCAACAGTGTTAGTGAATAACAGTGTTAGTGAATATGCCAAAAGGCCAAGCCACGTTTAGAAAATTAGGCTAATATACAGTACTAGTCAAAGGTTTGTTACACACCTACGCATTCCAGGGTTTTTATTTATTTTGACTATTTTCTACAGTGTAGAATAATAGTGAAGACATCAAAACTATGAAATAACACATATGGAATCATGTAGTTACCAAAAAAGTGTTAAACAAATCAAAATTGTAAAAAATCAAGACCTTTGAAAGTTTCTTCGAGTGCAGTCACAAAAACCATCAAGGACTATGATGAAACTGCCTCTCATGAGGACCGCCACAGGAAAGGAAGACCCAGAGTTATCTCTGCTGCGGAGGGTAAGTTCATTAGCGTTACCAGCCTCAGAAATTTCGGCCCAAATAAATGCTTCACAGAGTTCAAGTAACAGACACATCTCAACATCAACCTTCATTGTCAAATTGCTGCAAAGAAACCACTACTAAAGGACACCAATAAGAAGAAGAGACTTGCTTGGGCCAATAAACACAAGCAATGGACATTAGACGGGTGGATATCTGTCCCTTGGTCTGATGAATCCAAATATTAGATTTTTGTTTCCAACCGCTGTGTCTTTGTGAGACACGGAGTATGTGAACGGATGATCTCCGCATGTGTGGTTCCCACCGTGAAGCATGGAGGAAGAGGTGTGGGGGTGCTTTGCTGGTGACACTGTCTGTGATTTATTTAGAATTCAAGGCACACTTTACCAGCATGACTACCACCATATTCTGTAGCCATACGCTTAGTGGGACTATAATTTGTTTTTCAACTGGACAATGACCCAACACACCTCCAGGCTGTGTAAGGGCTATTTGACCAAGGACAGTGATGGAGTGCTGCATCAGATGACCTGGCCTCCACAATCCCCCGACCTCAACCCAATTGAGATGGTTTGGGATGAGTTGGACCGCAGAGTGAAGGAAAGCAGCCAACAAGTGCTCAGTATACGTGGGAACTCCTTCAAGACTCTTGGAAAAGCATTCCAGTTGAAGCTGGTTGAGATAATGCCAAGAGTGTGCAAAGCTGTCATCAAGGCAAAAGTTGCCTACTTTGAAGAAGTTTTGATTTGTTTACCACTTTTTTGGTTACTACATGATTCCATCTGTGTTATTTCATAGTGTTCATGTCTTCACTATTATTCTACAACTTAGAAAATAGTAAAAATAAAGAAAAACCCTTGAATGAGTGGGTGTTCTAAAACTTTTGACTGGTAATGTATAGCATGTGACTTACCTTCTTCTCCTTCCTCTTCTTCTTCTTCTCCTCACTGAGGTCAATGGTGCATGAAGATCCCCACAGGGTTAATGAAATGGCCTGTATATTATGAATCATTTTTGAGAATAGCAGTAAAAATGAAACATTTTAGTTATTCACTAGTACTCAGACCAAGAATCCACAGAGGTCAAGCGAGTGGCCTTTAAACATCTTCCTCTTTGATAAGATCTTAACTGTCAGGTTGACAGTGAGCCAATTAGAGGGCCTTAGGGCAATGGAACTGGTTATGCCCTCCATTCTTTTGACAACACTGTCAGCAGTCAATTGGTAATGGTGTTTCTGCTTATTGTTGCAAATAAAGCTGTCAGCGTGAGGGGAATGAAGACAACCTGTATTCAGCTAAGACTTGTAGACCTTACTTCCTTGACCTCTTTGTGTTAATAGAGTCGCAAACTGGACACGGGTGAGCTGAGCATGCCTAGCATATCTGCTGAAATAGCTGAGAAGATGGCCAAGTTCCATGGTATGAGGATGCCTTTCAACAAGGAGCCCAAATGGCTGTTTGGAACTATTGACAAGTGAGTTGGTATCTTATTAGAAACTGTAAACCCTCTTTGCCTAATTTGACCTCACTGAACGCTCCAAACAAACATTAGCTGTCACACATATCTCCTCTTACAAAATGGTTAGCTAGTTTGCTTTTGTTGGTCGATTTTCATGTCACCTGGTTTGAGGATAACAGAGAGCCAAATTATGTTTTCCTATGGCATTTGTAAAGTAAAACTACACATCAATAACAGTCTTGGTCAAAACATTTTGCCCCCTCTTTGATGTGTTTTATGAATGTCTTCTTTGCTTACACTTAAAACAGGGCATTTATGTTGTTAAAGAGTTTCGCTTATCAGAGTGACCTGCTTCGTGGTCTGAGGATAGTTTCAGGTAAATCACAGGGGAAAAGTTGCTTGTCAGCAAAATAATGTGTGATTTGTACGAGTGCTGTGTAAACAAGAAATGCATCGCTGTGATAAAATAGTGATCTGTCTTATCTAGAAACTCTACAACGGCTTGTATCCCAGTGTTCCCATACATACAGTACCCTGACTGTCCTGTTGTTTTCCCCCATCCACAGGTACCTGAACCAGGTGATGAGACTCACCTTCACCAGGGAGTCCCACATGCTCAAGTTTGCCCGTCTGATGAGCTGTAACCTGCCCCAGGAGATGGAGAATCTCAAGTAAGGCCCACATCACATCCACCCTGGTCCCTGCATTACGTACACAACAGTATTTAGACTAAGCACACATGAACGGACATGATTACATGTATATGCAGTAATTCAGTTATGTAATAGTCATATGGTGTTTTCCACTAAATTGGTGTGGAATCCAGTCAACAACAATAAACCAATAATCATATTAAAATATGGTTGAAATATGTTCTGGCATTTTGCATCCTGTTTTTGGGGGTAAACAGTGATTTAGTGGACTTAAATCTCCTGCTTTTTACCTGCTTAAATATGGCTTGTTTGTCTCTGTAGGTCTTTGCTGGACTCCACTCATTCCCCTGTGGTTTTCTGCCACAATGACTGTCAAGAAGGTAAGGGGTCTGAAGGATTCTGCACGCTTCGGTTTGTCTGGCACCTTGCCGAACTCCGCTAGGCGAACCGAACGAGTGTGCTTGCATACTCCCTTAAAAGACCGTCGCTTGAAAAACAAGGAAAAAGCAACAAAAGTACTGTTTGTCCATATTGAGACTGTGTAGCCAGTATACACTTCCTGAAAATAGTCAGAATGAATCTAAGATAACTCAAGAAATCTGTCATAAATTTGTACATTTTTGCAGAGGAGATCTTAGTCGCAAAATTTTACATCTAAATAAGATGTTTGGTGAAGTATTTCTCAGGTGAAAAAATTTGCATGAAAACAAGTTGTCTATCGTTGAATGGCAACAAACACCTCATTGAAGAATCCCTACTCTTGACCAATGACTGACGAAGGGGTGTAGATTTCCGGCTTGCCTTTAGAAAAAGTGTAGTGTGCACAAACAGCCTAAAAAAACCTGGCCAAAGACCAAAACCAACAAAAATGTCACAAGATGTTGTCATAATATATGCACTAATTGTTCTGATCTGTTTCGGATGGGGGGGTGTGTACACTGGCATAGCACACACCCCCCCGGGGCCAACCCTATGACAGGAATTAGCTTTAAAGCTGCTGAATTTTCTCTCAGCCTCATGGCAAAATGTGTAGAATAACATGACTTTAGCTATAAAACTGCACATTTTTCTCTATGCCCCATAGAGGGTTAGGGTGGGGGTTTGCCCTTGGTCGAACCTTACGGGGACCCCGCAAAACTGCTCGGACACTGTTAGGCATAGTATTGCAGTTTGTATAAAGCTAGTGAAGAAAATCTTTGAAATCCCTTGCTAATGTGTTGTACTGTGTGTATGTGTGTGTGGTGTAATAATTATTTGCTCATCCTTTAGGAAATATCCTTCTCCTCAGTTGTTGTGAAGGTACTGACAGACAGAAGCTCATGCTGATTGACTTTGAATACAGCAGCTACAACTACAGGTGTGTTCATGCTCAGGGCGCTAGTCAGTGTAAACTGTAATCATCCCCTTTACAACCAATTCAAACACTTTGGTCACAAATTGTAGTGAATGTACAACATTCTGGGTGTCTAAGAGCCAGTAAACATTGACCACACTGTACGATGTGGGAGGGCTGTGTCTATCCAAGGTGACACTGTCTCGGCAGACGGTAAATCATACCCCCCATGGCCGGTCCATTGTCACATTCTGAGCCAGACAACCTGTTCAATCTAATCATCCAGCTAGCTTTATGAACAGAATCTAACAGTGGAATCCCAAAGCTCCCCTGACTGTTCTCCAACCATATTCCTTCACATTCATAATTCACAGTTTCTGCCTCATGAAATATTCATAGGAACTCTATTGTAATGTCTGCTGCAACACAGCTATTGATGGAAGGAATTTACCCTTGTAATTTGTATTTGTCATGTTTTTAAATGTAAGACAAGAATGTAGCCACACATATTTCAGATAGATTCATTTAAAATCTATAATGTTTCGGCAGCAAGCTGTCTTCATCTGGGTTTCTGAGTTTTATTTCAGAATCAAACATCTTACTGAATGTTTTCCTGTACCACTTAGCCTTATTTGTAAAACATGGAATTCTTGAGTGCCCTATTTCTCATGAAGGACCTTCACTGTTATTGGCCTTGGCTCAGAGCCAAGTTAGTTCCGTCAAAACAGCCTACACTCTGTCCTGACCCTCAGGCTCCCTCAGTCATTGTACGTCACCACATGTGCTCGTCACTCTCAAGACGGATCAGGTTTCACTGGATTCTCCTCTCGTTCTCCAAGCTCTGATAGTATGGTGGGTAGAACAGGGCATCATTAGGAAGCTGAGTGTTCATACCATGGACTTCTGTACACAATGAGAACAGTCCAAGGAGCCCCATGTCAAACTCATATTTTGTTTGTTTTCCCACTGTTTTCTTCCCAGTTGGTTTCCTTAGCAGCTGGTGTGGCTCGCTTGAAAAGGTTTGAACTGTACAGGTTTTCAGCACTGGCCCATAATGCCGCAGCCAGGGGTAGAGAAATGTTGGAAAAGAGTTTAGCCTCCAAGTTGTTCCTTTTGTCTGGTTTCCACAGTAGCAGCTGTGGTTCCCTTCACAAAGAGCTACCCATTTGTGTTCCCTTTGTGAGAAATCATCTTATATTTCTCTTCCTTTGCTATGGTAACGGTTTACTGCAGCCCTAGTTGTCATTTGGGCATACAAGGAAAAGAGCCCAAACCATCATAATCCTCAATCCATGTGGCAATGCAATGTACATTGCAAGAATGTTCAGTTCTGCAACATTGAAAATAAGCTTATCAAATATCAGGTGTAACTGACAGGACTTCTGACCTGGCAAATGTGATATCATTGTTCATGTTTTTTCTCTCCATATTTTGTGTTTTCAGGGGATTTGACATAGGAAACCACTTCTGTGAATGGATGTATGACTATACAAATGACAAGTTCCCATTTTTCCATGTCAACTCAAATAATTATCCCACTAAAGCCCAACAGGTGAGTAAGGATGCCAGTATGATGACTTTCTGTCCTCTGAATCTGAATGAGTGGCTCTCTAGGCAAAAGACAGTCAATAACATTGTGATGTTCTTCTTTTCAGCTACATTTCATTGGAAGCTACCTGTCAGAGACTGAGCAGGGATTTGAGAATCTGAGCGCTGAAGACCAGATGAAACTCAAAGAAGAGCTGTTTGTGGAAGCTAACAGGTGAGCACCAAGTTGAAGTGGCCAAGGCTTTTCGCTGGAATGTGAATGAGGGGTGAAATTGACTATGAGTCATCATGACACATGAGGACAAGTTGACTTTTTTTTACAACTCTGAGGACACCTGTGGTTTAGTACTTAGGATGTGCCTCCTGTTGAGAGAGCAGCAGTAAATCATAATAATAATGAACCCCTCAGACTGGGCCTCTTAGTTACTGTAAAATTCTCCCTGGGAAATAAAACTGCAATCAGTCCAGTACTGATGAAATAACATATTTCCATGTGGCCGTCGCTGTGGACCAAAGGTTTTCTCAGTTCACCCAGATGTATGTTTAATGGACCATACTGCCATTGTGCTCGTCCACGGTTTTATTGAAACATTTGTCTGTTGGTAATTACACAGGTTTGCTCTGGCTTCGCACTTCTTCTGGGGTCTGTGGTCGATGATCCAGGCGAGAATCTCCACCATTGAGTTTGGGTACATGGTGAGTGTCCATTATCTGGTTGCCATGCCTTTGTTTTACACATTTATATGTGTTACATAAACAACACAGCCATTCTCCCTCAAACAAAATAAATGAGAAGTGCATGTTGCATAAGACAGGAAATGGAAGCATACAATTTATACCCAGACAATCAGAAAGCAAGCAATGCAGGTGTTCCTTGCTATGTTTGGTCTCACAGACTACTCTGAACTATACACAAATATTTTCCATGGTCAACCTGATAAAGATTATCTCTGTTATATTTCCTTTCTTTGCTGAAATATATATAACTGACACACATACTGTGCGAGGCGGATTTTCATTTTGATTCCTTTTCTCTCTCTCTCTCTCTCTAGCCATTGTCTGAAATCCATTCTGTGCAAATGTTCCAATATTTTTCTTTCCTTTGTCTGTCCACAGGAGTATGCCATGGCCAGGTTTGATGCATACTTTGAGCAGAAGCGGAGCTTGGGGGTCTAAGCGAGGGACCACATACTGTAACAAAGAAGTGGAGGATGAATGGATTAACAGAGCTTAATTGAAAATAATGCAGACAGGCAATCAGGGTGTAGGGCCATGCTTTAATGGGGAACCTGTGCTTTGGGAATTAAACGCTCGCTACAGTTGGTATCGCATGGACCAAAGTGAAACCATGAATATCTGGTTTGGTGTTGAATTATGCCCCATGCATTGCTGCTCAGTGTTTGCACAATACTGCACTCCTAATATTACACACGCTCACAGGGTCAAGATTGTTCTTGGCCTGTCTTTTCTTCAAAGAACATCAGGAAGATTAAGACAGGGATGAAAATCTTCATTCTGAATGGAGGTGTATGTTACATCTCCAGGAAGTCCATTCCTGTTTGGAAATGTTCTGGCGTAGCTAAAAAGAACAGAAGTCTCAATGAGCCTTAAAAATCCATGCTTATTGAAAACCCAGTAATCTCTTATCTGTGACCCAACGGCAATAGTACTGTGACATAAGAGCAAGGTTCAAAACATACGCCAAATAACTAAACTCTCAGTTTCAATTGATTATGTTAGTTTTTTTGCATCCATGCTATACAAGTCAGTTTTCCTTCATTCTTTATCAACAAAAATTCCTCTAAGATGACTTGCATATGGAAATATCTGGAGCCACCAATTAGATGGGTGCATCTCTGGCCAACAGCATTCCCCACCTGCAGGACTGTAAATATAATCTGATAAATGTGACCTGAAACACAGTATACTCTTCGAAAAAAGGGTTCTTCAAATGGTTCTTCTATGCGGACAGCCGAAAAACCCTTTAAGGTTCTAGATAGCACCTTTTGTTCTAAGAGTGTAGTAATGGTAACCTCACAACCCTACTCTGTACTTACCAGTTCTGGGGATTGTGTAGAGTAAGAGTATCAGCTCTGAAAAGGTCATTGAAATGGTATTGGTATTCAAACAGATATATTAATAATGAAAATGCAGGTGCTTCTACACCTGCATTTCAGGCTGGGTTTCTGTACAGCACTTTGTGACATCAGCTGATGTAAGAAGGGCTATATAAATACATTTGATTGATTAATTGAATATATCACAGATAGTACATTGGATAAGTAAGGAAATGGCAAACAGGAAAGCTCTCAGCTTTAACTCAAACAGACAAACTATAGAGATGTCCTATTCAGCTGGAGTAAACAGTTGCAGATGAAGTTGTGAGAAGAACTGTAAATAAGTTGTTAAAAAATCCTCATGTAGAGGTTTTTAATGTGTATAATGATATATTTAGAATGTGTTTGGGGACTGGAAATATTTACTTTACTTCTTTCTTTTTTTTGTGAAAAATTCATAACCAAACTGTGATAATTAGTGCTGTTTTAATATGAATTTCTATTCTGTATTTCATCATTCTATTTGTTTTATGTAAACATGTTTATTTAATCTGGTTAATATAATATTGAAACAAATATGAGCCTTCACTTTGAAATTACATTGTTGCGTAGTCTACAATGTCAGTGGCACTTCCATCTCATTCACCAGACACTTTTTCCCAATGCTCATACGCTATTAGCCTGGGAGCGAGATTAGTGGCACTTTCCTGACCAGTTGCATTTTTAAGGATAACGTTTTAAATGTTTTCCTTAAATGGAATATGTATTTTTCTTAATAAGAAAGTTGTCTCTTTCCTTGTTGAAACACGTCTCACTCCTGTTTTCTCAACACCTGCTACATCTATTGTGTGATCAACTACATTCCATTTTCAGGTATATGTTGTGTATATTTGTATATACATTACACCTCTCTTTCATGCTATATTATTAGTTTGAGACAATAAAATAAGAATTGATCCACTGTCACATACAGTTTTCTGAGTATATCCTTGGTGTATTTCATGTCTTGCCATTCAATACAGAGATCAAATAAAATGTAATTGATTATCAAAACATGAGGGAAGAAGGAAGTTCTCTACATTACACTGAATATTGTTGATTATGTATATTGTAATCTTATGGATAATTGAACTGAATGTCCAATTTGTATATGCTGTGAAAGGATCCCAACTACTCTATTTTGTGAGTGCAAACATTTAGCCTTGCTTACCTATAAAGATAGCTATGCAGATATACACTAAAAGAATAAAATATGTACCGTATAAATTCTTCCCTTGCAAATAGCAAGGGTAAAGTAATTTGAAAATGTACCACTATGGCAAGTTCATTATATACATTTACTGTACCTTCTACTGCTTTGCACAAGTACTACAATAAAGGTAAAGAAATAAAACGTGTATTCTTGCAAATCCGTCTGTATAACTGAGGGGAAAATATGATTAACTGTGACATTGTACCGTAGATTTGTGCCAATCACATTGTTTAATCTCTTTCAAAAAAGACAAAGAAGGAGAGATGACATAATAAGAAATACTGTAGTTCCTATCATAACTGTTGTTATGCGTTGTGTGTGGCTAGCACCATCATAGTCAATTACTGGACCTGATGTATGTTAATAAGTAGACAAAGTGCTGGATCAATGATAAGTGTATGAACAATTAGAGTTCACTTGGATGACTGGATAAGATTACTCAGAATGGGCTGACAGTCACATGCTATGTCATTCCTCTAAACCTTGCCTTCCTTTCACAAAGCAGTTGTACATTCACTTCCAATGACACATCTTTCATCTTGTTGCTTTCACCAGTTTATGGCATATGCCACGTTATCCTCGACGATTATGTAACTACTGTGTTTTTTTTGTGGTCCTGTCACCATCTCCTCTCCCCTTCTTTGTTTTTTTGCACATTGATCTCTCTGATGTGACAAATGGGGTTAAAAGTATTATATTCTCCAGGACACAGAGGTTTGACTATTCTAATGACACTGATAAAGACCTTGATCTACGTTCAACCAGTTCAAACTAACGCTACAAAGGAAACATCTCACAGAGCTGCCAGAATATCGGTGGGAGAATGGCTCTAATCTACAGCTGGGAGCAGAATAAAAAAACATTTGCTCCAGGTGGTCCTTGTTGTTTTAAAATACAACTCCTGCCTGTTGACCTTAGCTAACATGCCAGCACCACATCTGATCTGGCCTTGTCTTTTCTTGTTGACCCCATCATGGTGTGACTACTGGCCACATGCAGGGTTGAGCACAGAATCACATTCCTCAGCTAAAAACATGTTTGTGTTATCATTTAAATGGGTGTAGTTTCACGATAGACACAAGGTCTCTAGAAACTTCGAAGAACGGCAGAGCCTAAACAGATGAAGATTCATACTCCTGCCCTGTGGAATTGCAGTGTATCTATGAATACATTTTTACGCCAATCTATATTTCATCATGTTTATCTGATGTACTTTACAGAGTATGTTACCGATGAGTTTCTTTGTGTTACATCTGGTGCTCTTCAAATGCCTTTTTCTCTGTCTTTTCTGCCAGGCTAATTGGACATGTATCTCTGGCCAATTGGAAGTCCTTCTATACAGTTGGAGGGATGTCTGAAGGGCAAGTGCTGTGCTGCAGTAGCAGAAAATATTAATCAGGGAGAATGGAAGGCACAGAAGTGAGCCAGAGACCTGTCCTTGACAAAGACAGATTTTATTGTGGTGGAGATGGGTCTTTGGCTCGTCTCTAACTCTGCCTCAAAGATGGTAATGTGTGGGATTTGGAAAGTGTTCAACAGGGAGGATAAATAAGAGAGAAGACAGAACAACGCAGTGAGAAAAAGGGACTGATGTATGATGTGTGATGTGTAGCCCTCAGAATAACCTGAGGTCTGTCTGCCAGGGGCTTCCTGATGGACCGCCCCTAGGTGTTGAGGGTAGGCAACAACACATCCGCCACGCTGACCCTCTACACACAGCTGCACCATTGAGAGCATCTTGACTGGCTGCGTCACCGCTTGGTATGGCAACTGCTTGGCATCCGACCATAAGGCGCTACAGAGGGTAGTGAATACTGCCCAGTACAATGGGGCCAAGCTCCCTGCCATCCAGGACCTCTATACCAAATGGTATCAGAGAAAGTCCCCCCAAAAATGATGCTGTTCTGCTCTTGAGCAAGGCAGTTAACTCCCAACAACAACTGCTCCCCAGGTGCTGATGACATGGATGCAACTCTCTGAGTCAGAGTGATTGGGTTAAATGCAGAAGACAGGTTTTGGTTGAATTAGTTTGAGCAATTGTATAGGTACCTCCCTTTGCATGCACACACATGCATGCTGACACCACATATGCTACTGTCTATTATCTATCCTGTTGCCTAGTCACTTTACTCGTACCTATATGTACTGTACATAGCTACCTCATACCCCTGCACATCAACTCTGTACTGGTACTGCCTGTAAATAGCCATGTTATCTTTTACTGATTATTTTCATTAGTTATTCACTGTGTATTTATTCATTGTGTCACTATTTCTATTTATTTTTTATTTGTTGATCTTCTCTTTAACTCTGAATTGCTGAAAATAACCTGTAAGTAAGAATTTCAAATGTAGTTCCATCTGTTGTCTACAAAGCATGTGACAAATACCATTTGATTTGATTAGGGCTTGGTAGAGTCTAGAAGTTTCTCCTTTCTGCCAGGGAGAACCTCTCCCCAAGGGAGAATGTGGGAGAAGCAGAATGGAATGAGTCCATTCTTCAGCGGGGAGGGCTGACAGGCAGAAGGCCACAACACCAACTTCCCACAACTCCAATAATGCCACACTAAAAGTAGATATTTGAGTATATTTTTGTTGTCTCTCAACGTAGTAACGCTCATACCCCACCTCTGTTGAGTCTTATGTTTGTTATTTTATCTTTAATTGAAACGTTGTCCCAAAACTAAGAATGGATGATACTACATGGTAAATTCAAACAGTTTAACTCTAAAACTCAGGAAAAAATGTAGTTCCACCCAGCCTTTTTCTGTGTATCCCTGATGTAACTCAACAACAAGGCCCCTCAGAGGGCGGATATAAGAGCCAATTGACATACAGTAAGAACATGCACTGTCTGTACTGTCTGTATATCAAGTGTAAACCATATGGAATTTACATGCTTCTCTCAGACATATGGTTGGCTGCATGTTATGAAATCATCAGTGGTGCCTGACAGATATCCTCAAGAGTCCTGTAAATCCGGAGTCCTGTAAAGTCCTGTATATATTCTGCTGTAGCTTGCAGTAGCTCAGAAATAACACTCTGCATTGTTTTTGTTTCCAACCACGAGACTCCACACTCACGTTTCAAAGCCAAGCTTTAAAATACACATATACCATCTCTGACTATTAGGCTGTGCACTGGAGGAAAAATACATTCTTCAACTTTAAATTACATCCCGTCATGACATTTATTTATAATTGTTTTTTTGTTATTCTACACTGACCAAAAATATAAATGCAACATGCAACAATTTCCAAGATTTTACTGAGTTACAGATCATATAAGGAAATCAGTCAATTGAAATACATTCATTAGGCCTTAATCTATGGATTTCACGTGACTGGGAATACAGCTATGCAAAAAACGAAGATAGGGGCATTTACCAGAAAACCAGTCAGTATCTGGTGACCACCATTTGCCTCGTGCAGAACCATTTGCCTCTCCGTTGCATAAAGTTGATCAGGCTGTTGATTGTGGCCTGTGGAATGTTGTTCCACTCTTCTTCAATGGCTATGCGAAGTTGCTGGATATTGTTGGTAACAGGAAAACGTTGTCGTACACGTCGACCCAGAGCATCCCAAACATTCCCAATGGGTGACATGTCTGGTGAGTAGGCAGACAAGCTTCCAGAATTTGTGTACAGATCCTTGTGACATGGAGCAGTGCATTATCATGCTTAAACACGAGATGATGGCGGCTGATGAATGGCATGACAATCGGCCTCAGGATCTCGTCACAGTATCTGTGCCTTCAAATTGCCATCGATAAAATGCAATTGTGTTTGTTGTCCGTAGCTTATGCTTGCGCATACCATAACCCCATCGCCACCATGGGGCACTCTGTTGACAACGTAGACATTAGCAAACCGCTCACCCACACAACGCCATACATGTTTACTGCCATCTGCCCAGTACAGTTGAAACCGGGATTCATCCGTGAAGAGCACACTTCCCCAGCGTGCCAGTGGCCATCGAAGGTGAGCATTTGCCCACTGAAGTCGATTACGACGCTGAACTGCAGTCAGGTCAAGACCCTGGTGAGGATGACGAGCACGCAGATGAGCTTCCCTGAGACGGTTTCTGACAGTTTGTGCAGAAATTCTTCGGTTGTGCAAACCCACAGCTTAATCATGAAAATGGCCCCGGAGGGATGGCTGCCGTTTTACAGGCTCCTAACCAATTGTGCTATTCAGTGTGTTTTTTCGAGTTGTTTGTGACTTTTGTTATTACATAATGTTTCTGCCACCGCCTCTGATGACCGAAAATAGCTTCTGGACATCAGAACAGTGCTTACTCAACTCAGACTGGACAAAGATTGTTCTTTAATGAATCGAAGGCGAAAGATTTACATCTCCTCCCAGACCAGGCACAAATCCCCGTCATTCGCATGAAGAGGAGACGCAGATACAGGGGCCAAAAATCTGTATGCTTGGTGAGAATTCGTTGGGGAGTGGATAATTCGCCTTAACAAACCATCCTTCCTATTTGCGAACGTGCAAAAACTGGAGAATAAACTGGATGAGATCCGTTCAAGAATATCCTACCAATGGGAAATTAAAAACTGTAAAATTGTATGCTTCACCGAGTCGTGGCTAAATGAAGACATGGATAATATACAGTTGGCTCGGTATTCCGTGCATCGGCAAGACAGAACAGCAACCTCCGGTAAGATGATGGGTGGTGGTCTGTGTCTATTTGTCAACAACAGCTGTAATATTAAGGAAGTCTCTAGGTTTTGCTCACCTGAGGTATAGTACCTCATGATAAGCTGTAGACCACGCTATTTACCATGAGAGTTTTTAGCTATAATTTTCAGAGCTGTTTATTTACCACCACAAACCGATGCAGGTACGAAGACCACACTCAATGAGGCCATAAGCAAACAAGGGAATGATCACCCAGAAGCGGCATTCTGTAAGCGGTGCGTAACTGGCTGCAGGGAAGTCAGGCGCAGGAGAGCAGAAATGTGTAACAGCCGGAGCACTTTAATGATGCAAAAAACAAACGGCACCCAGAACAGCAAAATATGGGTTGAAATAACCCGTGGCAAACCAGTCTAAATTGCACAAAACACTTACAACAAACAATTCCACACACAGACATGGGGGAACAGAGGGTTATATACACGTCAAGTAATGAGGGAATGTAAACCAGGTGTGCGGGAAAACAAGACAAAACAAATGGAAAATGAAAGGTGGATCGGCGATGGCTAGAAGACCGGTGACGTCGACCGCCGAACGCCACCTGAACAAGGAGAGGAACCGACTTCGGCTGAAGTCGTGACACGTTCCTAGTGGCAGGGGACTTTAATGCAGGAAAACTTAAGTCTGTTTTACCTCATTTCAACCAGCATGTCACATGTGCAACCAGAGAAAAAAAAACTCTAGACCGCCTTTACACCACACACAGAGATGCGTGGAAAGCTCGCCCTCAATTTGGCAAATCTGACCATAATGCTATCCTCCTGATTCCTGTTTACAAGCAAAAACTCAAGCAGGAAGTACCAGTGGCTCAATACAGAAGTGGTTAGATTACACGTATGCTAAGCTACAGGACTGTTTTGCTAGCACAGACTGGAATACATTCCGAGATTCATCCGATGGCATTGAGGTGTATACCACATCAGTCACCGGCTTCATCACATCAATATGTGCATTGACCACGTCCCCACAGTGACCGTACTTACATATCCCAACTAGAAGCCATGGATTACAGGCAACATCCGCACTGAGCTAAAGGCTAGAGCTGTTGCATTCAAGGAGTGGGACACTAATCCGGACGCTTATAAGAAATCCCGCTCTGCCCTTCGATGAACCATCAAACAGGCAATGAATGCGTCAACACAGGACTAAGACTAAATCCTACTGCACCAGATCTAACGCTCGTCGGATGTGGCAGGGCTTGCAAACTATTATGGATTACAAAGGGGAACCCAGCCGCGAGCTGCCCAGTGACGTGAGCCTACAAGATGAGATAAATGCCTTCAATGCTCGCTTTGAGGCAAGCAACACTGAACCATGCATGAGAGCACCAGCTGTTCCGAACAATGGTGTGATCACTCTCTCCGCAGCCGATGTGAGTAAGACCATTTAAAAAGGTCATTCACAAGGCAGCAGTGCCAGAGAGATTACCAGGATGCGTTTTCAGAGCATGTGCTGACCAACTGGCAAGAGTCTGACATTTTCAACCTCTTCCTGACCGAGTCTGTAATACCTACATGTCCCTGTGCCCAAAAACCGCAAGATAAACTGCCTAAATGATTACCGCCCCGTAGCACTCATGTCTGTAGCCATGAAGTGCTTTGAAAGGCTGGTCATGGCTCGCATCAACACCATCATCGCAGAAACCCTACAATTTGCATACCACTCCAACAGATCCACAGATGATGCAATCTCTATTGCACTCCACACTGCCCTTTCCTACCTGGACAAAACACCTACGCGAGAATGCTGTTCTTTGACTACAGCTCAGCGTTCAACACCATAGTGCCCTCAAAGCTCATCACTAAGCTAAGGACCCTGGGACTAAACACCTCCCTCTGCAACTGGATCCGACACTTCCTGATGGGCTGTCCCCAAGTCGTAAATGTAGCCAACAACACATCTGCCACACCGATTCTCAATACGAGGGCCTTTCAGGGGTGCAAGCTTTGTACCGCTGTACTCCCTGTTCACCCACATCTGCGTGTCCACGCACAACTCCAACACCGTCATTAAGTTTGCAGATGACATGACGGTGATAGGCCTGATCACCAATAACGAAGAGACAGCCTATAGGGAGGATGTCAGAGACCTGGCAGTGTGGTGCTAGGACAACTTCTGCCTCAACGTGACAAATGAGACAAATGAGCTGATCATGTACTACTGGAAAAGGAGGGCTAAGCACACCCCCATTCACACCGACAGGGCTGTAGTGGAGTGGGTCAAGAGATTGAAGTTCCTTGGTGTCCACATCACCAACAAACTATCATGGTCCAAACATACCAAGACAGTCATGAAGAGGGCACGACAATGCCTTTCGGAGACTGAAAAGATTTGACATGGGTCCTCAGATCCTCAAAAAGTTCTACAACTGCGCTATCGAGAGTATCCTATCCTGACTGGTTGCCATCACGTCTTGGTATGGCAACTGCTCGGCATCCGACCGCAAGCTGCTACAGAGCCCAGCTGTACGGTCCAGTACATCACTGGGGCTGAGCTTCCTGCCATTCTGGACCTCTATACCAGGCGGAGTCAGAGGAAGGCCCAAAAAAACGTCAAAGACTCCTGCCACCCAAGTCATAGACTGTTCTCTTTGCTACCGCACAACAAGTGGTACCGGAGCGCCAAGTCTAGTTCCAAAAGGCTTCTTAACATACCCCCAAGCCATAAGACTGCTGAACATTAATCAAATGTTATATTTGGATAGACCCCCTATTTTACGCTGCTGCTATTCACTGTTTATTATCTATGCATAGTCACTTTACCCCAGCCTACACGTACATATTACCTCAATTACCTCAACTAACCTTTACCCCGCACATTGACTCAGTACCTGTACCCCCTGTAT
The DNA here is from genome assembly GCF_965601325.2 of Salmo salar. Classification (NCBI taxonomy): domain Eukaryota; kingdom Metazoa; phylum Chordata; class Actinopteri; order Salmoniformes; family Salmonidae; genus Salmo; species Salmo salar. Next base: position 90,716,071 of record NC_138300.1, on the reverse strand, counting down.
ATAGCCTCGTTATTGTTATTTTTTACGGTAAGCTCTACACCTGTTGTATTTGGCACATGTTACAAATAACATTTGATTTGATTTGATCAACTGTCTGGGTGACTGGTCTCAGATGATCCCGCAGGTGAAGAAGCTGGATGTTGAGGTCTTAGGCTGGTGTGGTTACACGTCATCTGCGGTTGTGAGGCCGGTTGGAGGTACTGTCAAATTTGGTTGGACATAGTGCCAAATACTCTAAAACGACATTGGAGGAAGCTTATGGTAGAGAAATTAGCATTAAATTATCTGGCAACATCTCTGGTGGACATTCCTGCAGTCATCATGCCAAATGCGTGCTCCCTCAAAACTTGAGACATCTGTGGCATTGTGTTGTGTGACAACACTGCACATTATAGAGTGGCCTTTTATTGTCCCCAGTACAAGGTGTGTAACAGTACAACATGTGTAATGATCATGCTGTTTAATCAGCTTCCTGAGATGCCACACCTGTCAGGTAAATGGATTATCTTGGCAAAGGAGAAACGCTCACTAACAGGGATGTGAACAAATTTGTGCAGCAAATTTAAGATAAATAAGCGCCTATGGAAAATGTAGGGTGATTTTTCTTTTCAGCTCATGAATTATGGGACCAACAAGCGTTTATATTTTTTTCAGTGCTATTTTCTTGGTTATGATGGAGTTGTCTCGCTATAGCGGGGGGGGCCACATTTTCTGAGCAAAATAAATAAATAATTGTCACGTCCTGACCAGTATAGGGGTTATTTGTTTTTGTAGTTTGGTCAGGACATGGCAGGGGGTGTTTGATTTATGTGGTTCAGGTTGTGTTTTGTGTATGTGTTTATATAGAGGGGTATTTGATTTATTAGTCCGGGGTTTGTTAGTTATTGTTCTCTGTTAGTATAGTTCTATGTTCTATCTAGTTTTTTGTATTTCTATGTTTAGTTAATTGGGGTTGGACCTTCAATTGGAGGCAGCTGGTTATTGTTGCCTCTGATTGAGGGTCCTATAATTAAGAGTTTGTTTTCATGGGTTTTTGTGGGAGATTGTGCTTGTTTAGCTGTGTGCCTGACAAGATGGTCCAGTTTGTTTGTGGTTTGTATACGTTTATTGTGGTTTCCTTCTTCACCAAATAAAAAGAAGATGAGTATATATATTTTTCCGCTGCGTCTTGGCCTCTACCCTACGACAACCGTGACAGAATCTCCCACCAACCACGGACCAAGCAGCGGAGAAGGGAGCAGCAACAGTGCCCAGTAGAATCATGGACATGGGAGGAAATTCTGGATGGGGCTGGACCTTGGCACCAGGCTGGGGAATATCGTCGCCCACCGGAGGAGATAGAGGCAGCCAAGGCGGAGCGGCGCTGGTATGAAGCCTTGTACGCGCCGAAGGGGAAGCACGAGAGGCACCCCAAATATATTTTTTTGGGGGGGCACACAGGTAGTTTGGCGAGGCCAGGATTGAGCCGCAAGCCAACTCCACGTGCTTATTATGGGAAGCAACTGGAGTGGAGAGCGCCGGAGTATGCGGAAGTGCACACAATCTCGCCCGTGCGCACGCACAGTCCGGTGCGAGCGATCCCAGCCCCTCGCAAGTGCCGTGCTAGAGTAGGCATCCAGCCTGGAAGGAGGATGCCTGTACAGCGCATCTGGCCACCAGTGCGCCTCCTAGGCCCAGGCTACCCTACGCCTGCTCTACGCACGGCAACCATCAGGCCTCTGCACAGCCCAGTTCGCCCTGTACCAGCAGTCCGCTTGTGCAGGGCTGCTATTTCCCTCCAGCCAGGATGGGTTGTGCAAGAGGTGCGCTCCAGACGTCCAGTACTTACCCATGGCCCGGTATATCCAGTTCCTGCTTCTCGTGCTGACCCTGAGGTGTGTAGTCTGGCGTCTCCTAAACCAGCACCAGGCTTCCAGTGCGTCAGCCCAGTCCAACTTGTCCTGTTCCTGCTCCCCGCACTAGCCCTGAGGTGCGTGTCCCCAGTCTGGTACCTCCACTACCAGCCCCACGCATTAGGCTTCCAGAGTGTCCGGCAACAGTACCTCGTCCAGAGTGTCCGGCAACAGTACCTCGTCCAGAGTGTCCGGCAACAGTACCTCGTCCAGAGTGTCCGGCAACAGTACCTCGTCCAGAGTGTCCGGCAACAGTACCTCGTCCAGAGTGTCCGGCACCGAGTGAGACGCCCTACAGTCCAGAGCTCCCAGAGCACAGTCCAGGGTTCTCAGTGACTGGCCTCTGGCAAAGGTATGCAGTGGGGGTGGTTTGGTCAGGTAGGGGATTAAGGCCTGAGCCTAAGCCACCTCCACTGTAGGAGGTTTGGGGGGGGGGGGGTGTAGCACAGGAGCCGTCGGTGACGGCAGCCACCCTCCCTTTAGTTTTGGGATTTTTGTTTTGTTTTGGGGGTTATTTTTGGTTATTTGTGTGGCGCATCCGGGGTCTGCACCTCCTGACCAGTATAGGGGTTATTTGTTATTGTAGTTTGGTCAGGATGTGGTTCAGGGTGTGTTTTGTGTATGTGTTTATATAGAGGGGTATTTGATTTATTAGTCCGGGGCTTGTTAGTCATTGTTCTGTTAGTCATTGTTCTGTTAGTCATTGTTCTGTTAGTCATTGTTCTGTTAGTCATTGTTCTGTTAGTATAGTTATATCTAGTTTTTTGTATTTCTATGTTTAGTTAATTGGGGTTGGACCTTCAATTGGAGGCAGCTGGTTATTGTTGCCTCTGAGGGTCCTATAATTAGGAGTTTGTTTTTGTGGGAGATTGTGCTTGTTTAGCTGTGTGCCTGACAAGACTGTCCAGTTCGTTTGTGTTTTGTATACGTTTATTGTGTTTTCCTTCTTCACCAAATAAAAAGATGAGTATATATTTTCCCGCTGCGTCTTGGTCTCTACCCTACGACAACCGTGACAATAATTTGTATTTTTAGTGGATGTAAACAAATTTGTTCACAGAATTTGAGAGAAATATGTTTTTTGTGTGTATGGAACATTGCTGGGATATTTTATTTCAGCTCATGAAACATGAGAGTTTATATTTGTGTTCAGTATAAAGAAAAAATACATTTCTATTGAACATGATAGAGGAGGCCACAGGTGAAGCGAAGTCCTCAACTGTATTTAGTGTTGGCGATCCAACGAGGAAAGGGCTTAACAGCGGTGACTAAATGTTTACTTCTAATTTCACGCGGAGCAATAAACAAAATGGCAGAGCAGCTGATGACAATGACGTAACATAATTATGTTTACTATTTTGAGACAGATATTCTGTATCGCTGCAGTCTGAATCAATCAACATTATGAGAGTAACTTTTCATTATTCCTAGGGAAGGGAACGATGAAATGTAGAGCTGCAGGTCCACTTAAAACCTATTTGATTTAAAGTCCCCTATGGTTCTGGTAACAGTTCCGACCGATCTGTGGACACCGTTGATTGAAATGGCTTGCATAGAGCAGTAGCCCTTATTCTAATGGACACAGGAGTGTCTCTACTGACTGAATGAAGCAGGACGTGAAGTCTGACACCACTGGAAGATGGGATGAATAAGGCATATGTTTGGAATCCGCAGTAGGAGAGTGGTTTTGTTGGTGAAGCACTTTCAGAGATTGATTTATAGCTAGTAGGCTAATCTAAAAATAATTTATAGATTTAAAGCAAATAACACTTTCTGTTTGTCATAGACAAATGAGTTCAGGAAGCTAAGCTAGAGCTCTGTGAGATGGGGGAGACGTTTGATCAAGAGAGACCTTTAGAAAATATGCACATTTTCTCTAACACTAAATATTCAAATGTGTTCTACAGTTATAAGGAAGGTGAAATCTTATAGTTGTATTAATTGATTTAGAAAAAATGTCATTTCAAGCCTTATTCATATAGTTTTGTTGAATAGGAAATACATCATATAATCAAATTGTATTTGTCACATGTGCTGAATACAACAGGTGTAGACCTTACCGTGAAATGCTTACTTACAAGCCTCTAACCAACAATGCAGTTCAAGAAATAGAGTTAAGAAAATATTTACTAAACAAACTAAAGTAAAAAATTAAAAAGTAACACACTAAAATAACAATACAGAGGCTATGTACAGGGGGTACCAGTACCGAGTCAATGTGCGGGGGTACAGTTTAGTCGAGGTAATTTGTACATGTAGGTAGGGGTAAAGTGACTATGCATAATAAACAGCGAGTGTAAAATTAAAGGGGGGGATGTCGAGCAGTTGCCATACCAGGCAGTGATACAACCAGTTAGGATGCTCTCGATGGTGCCACTGTAGAACTTTTTGAGGATCTGGGGACCCATGCCAAATCTTTTCAGTCTCCTGAGGGGGAGAAGGTGTTGTGCCCTCTCCACGACTGTCTTGGTATGTTTGAACCATGATCGTTTGTAGATGATGTGGACACCAAGGAACTTGAAACTCTCGACCCGCTCCACTACAGCCCCGTCAATGTGAATGGGGGCATGTTCGGCCTTCCTTTTCATATTTTCCTCATATTTGTGCTGTGTAGTTGAGCTTGTCCTCAAAGGTGCCTAAACCTCAGCAATTTATAAAAATAATTGTAACCTTTCTTGGAGTATGCAGCATTACTAGTTATTGTTTATGTCCGTCTCATGATAAATAATTACTTTGGGGGATTACGTGGATTACACTTACAATTACATTTAGTTACATTTAAGAAGTTTTAAAAAGCATTATGGCTGTGTGCATATTGTGCATTCCACTGTGCAAAACCCTTAGTAGAATAGACAGAATCCTCCCGCTGCGGCAGGTCACTGACCTGCATAACCCCTGAGAGCTGTACTTCATTAGGAGTGTGGACACTGGACAGTAATTGCCTGTAGACTGCAGCCCCTCTAAAGGCATGGCTGTAAGTCCCTTCCATCTCAAGGTCTCTAAGTTTATTTTCTCAAGCCTCTGCTTGTTCACATTAGGAGGTAGTAGGCAGGGGGGTGGCAGCTAGCAAGAGCTAACAGCACATTGGCCTGGAAAAGGGGTGGGCACCGCCTGTGAATGGCCTTGAGAGGGTGAGATGCAAGTTGACCACTAATCTCACATCAACAGCTCACAGTGTTGGGAGAGGTTTTGTAGTTTCATTTTGTGATTGGGAAAGCACATGTTTTGGGGTTGCGGTCTGAACTCAGACAACTCTTCTGTTTTTGCATTTTTCAAACACCTGAGAATTTTGCATTTTTCTAACACGTGAAACACGCCTATATTTTCTGCATAGTTTATCTTAGCTAAGATAGTTAGACAAGCTACTCTAACTTGATTGATAGCTTGAAATAGCTTGGTAGTTAGTTATGAGGTTGGGAGATAGGTTCCCAATCTAGCTGGATATCTAAAGCCAACTTCATCAAATTGTTAGGTGGCTAGTATTACAGAGAAACAAAACAGTTTTGTTTTATTTATTCATCAAGAAGGCATCAATAGGTTACATAGCTTGATCAAATAATTTACAAAGATACTTCCTGCCCATCACTGGCAGCTAAAATCAAATCAAACGCTGTGTGTGTCACTCTACTCTCTCTCCACTGGGCACACTGGGTGAATCAACGTTGTTTCAACGTGAATTGATGTCTATGCCCAGTGAGTCTCCCCTCCACTGACGATACTGCATGCACTATCTAGCATCCTGCCTAGGCATCTTTTTGCTTGGAAGGAACCACTTGGAAGGAACCACTTACCAGGGAGAATGGGGGGTATTCTTTGCCTGGTCCAGTCAGTGTGTTCCCTCCACAAAATACAGCTGACAGATCTTTTTATAAATAATTATGATAAAATGTGGGCTTGAAATTTAGTTTAGAAATTAATTTAACATCTTAAAAAAACAAGATGCCCCCTATGGGCATGACGCCACTGTCTGCACCAATTTTCTAGAAGAAATTGAAGTACCTTGAAAGTGCCTAAACTGCTCGTGGGAGTCCGACTTCAGAGCCGAGATTGTATAAATATGTGAATGTTTTTACTCAACCTCTTTGCCCATAGATTTCGTCAAGAAATGAACTACTGAGTATAAGTAGCCTCTAGTGTTCCTAAAAGGGTGGGTGCAGCGCAACGTTAAATACTTAGCCTACTGGTAATACTTCTATTATTCACAGGTGATCAGGCACTGCTCATATCAGGTGAGCAGCTGGAATGTATTATTTATCCACACAATTTCAATATAGTAGTCTATATTTCATAGATAGGTGATATCAGTTGTGAGAAATAGCTTGAAAAACGAAATGTCAGTGTAAATCCCTTGTAATGCTGGTCCTCCACACATTTCCAATATGCTGTGCATCACAAGAACATAGTCAAAGTAGGTGGACTGGCAGCTGATCAGATTAACAGCTGATGCCACTTTGCTATTGGCTGACGAATTGATCGCATCATCAAACTCCAGTGTTCATCCTCTGAGCTCTTTCCCTTTCCAAAGGTGACCTGGCCAAACAGGCGTTTGGATGACTTCTTGGCTGCAGGGATCTCGTACACAGAGACCACAATGCAGCACTCCCTGATCTGTGGGTCTGGCAGCGTGAACATCATGACTTCGTTGAAGACGGTCACTTTCCACCAGGTCTTAACAGTGGACTTCTGGTGCCGTAGCTTGAACTGGTTGCAGAGGACACTGATCTTGGCATACAGTGCTGTGAACAGAGTCAACAGAACCTTTATCTACAATGCAACAGTATGCAACTTCAGCTCAATAATGAGTTTATCACACAAGAAAAGTGGCATTTACCCTGATTTTCTTTACTTGGCTGAGGTGGTGCCCTGATTTTCAGCAGACCAACCTCTAGCCTCTGGAGGGTGGGGAGGTACTTCATAAAGAGAAGCACCTCTCCAACCAGGTCCTGGAAATTAAAATAATGTATTACTGAAGTCAAGACAGTACACAGACAGGCTGGATATAATTTTTTACACATAGATCCAGATAGTGTATCACCCACCTTCTGTGGTGCCTGTAGGTCCTTGAGGACTTCAAGAGGGTATGAGATTTCCATATCGCACAGATGAACTCTGACCTCTCCCAGGATCCTATGCCTGGAGAATTTATCAAAGTCTTTAACCTGCGGAAAAGAGGAAAATATGTTGTAATCTGATCTAATTAGCTTGTCAATGTAATTCAAATAATTCTCTCAGTTATGTACCTCAAACCTGATGGTGATGTGAGGGACATCATCCTCCTCCAGAGAGCAGGAGAACTGGTCCCCAAACGTTGGGCTGCTGCTGTCCTTCACCAAATGGGACTGCCACTCATGGAGCACACACTGCAGTGAAGGAGAGGACTGCTCCTCCTTCTCCTTCTCCTGCCCGGCCCATAGCAGCCGGACCCTCACAAAGGGGTCCACACTGCGGCTGAAGTCCCTCACCGGCAGACCCCAGGCTTCCAGAAGGGTGACCACCAGCCTGGACTGCAGCTGGTCATAGTAGAGGGAGAAGCGCAGGGAGCCCTGCACCATCACTTCTTCCTGCTGGTCCTCCAGGCTGGGCAACTCCACATGGCTGCCCATGGACAGGCAATTGCTCAACCTCCGTGCCTCTTCATGGAGCTTCTCCACCTGGGGAACAGATATGGTCCTACTATCTGTTTCAGTGTGTTTAAGAGTGAGTTTTTGAAATGTAAATGCACTGCATTCATTTGTTGTTGTAGACTGTAGGGTTATTTCACAAAAATGCTACAGTCCCAAGCTAATTCACATGACTAACCCTAGTTTGTGAACTCTATCTCTCACTGTATATTACAATGTGTGAAAACTGACTATGGTAGGCAACACTGAGAGAAAACTCTCTAAACCACAGCTCACTGAAATATGCCCTCTGTTTGATTTACATGCATCCAAGAACAACATGGGTGGAAAGATACACACAGATATTAGTAGAAGCTTGTTTCTCAATGTGTCAGTGATAGCAATGTAGACAAATGAAATGGGAGAGCGTTCCTTGTGAGTAAGGAAAGGAATGAATGGTTACAAGTAATAGAGAGCTCTTACCTTAAAATTAGGCCTCTGGGTTTCTGTGTGGAAGACTCCAGACTTTGCTGGCTTGCCATCAGATGAAAGTAACTCATCAACTGCAGTGAATAGAATTATAGCAGCATGAGCCAAAGTCTTATCCCAAAAATGTAGGAGTTTGCTATACAGAATGTTTAGTACTTGAATTATTACTCAATCTAATTCTACTGTATATTGGTGTTTGACCTATATGGTTTGACCAAAAGCCAACTGATAACTTAGATTAGTTTTAGTTAACTTACGAGGTTTCCTTGGAGCATATGAGCGGTATCGGTATAATTGCCACACCAGAATGCTCAGAGCAATCAGGAAGAGGGTTGCAGAGATTCCCAGGATACAGTACTTGACCTCTTCAGTGAAGGGCATATGTAGGTCCCCAATGGACAGGTCCATGGTGGCAAGGAGTTTTTCTGTCTGTAATAAAGCCCTTTTGTCGGGAAAAACTATTTCTGATTGGCTGGGCCAGGTTGCCAAGTGGGTGGGTCCATGGCTGCACTCCTGCCCAATTATGAGAACGCCATAGATTAGGGCCTAATGAATGCATTTCAATTCACTGATTTATATGAACTGTAACCCAGTAAAATCTTTGAAATTGCTGCATGTTGTATTTATATTTTTATTCAGTTTAAATTAGAGAAGTAAACTAAAGATATATTTCAAAGCAAGTGGCTCCCCAATAGCATGTTATTACACATTATTTACAAGTGTAAATACGAAGTCACCAATATCCTTAATCCTTATTCACTGTATTCTGTCCATTCTTTACAATTGCTTGATAGAAATACAGTGACACACTCTGGCAAACATAATCTGAGAGATGTACAATTATAAAAGACTAAACAGAATGTGATATTTGTGAAATAAGAATGAATACCTTATGACACAGCCTGTCTGTCCCTCTCTTCTATTCACTGTCATCTGTGTGTTTACATTACCATACATTCGTTCTCTGGCGGACTGACTCACTGATCATTACAGCACCTGACTATCCACCACATGGTTAAACAGGTCTGATCAGTTTCTAATGATGGTCCAAGACTGGCTTGTCTTATTCACTTCCTCCAAAAGCAGCCTTGACATTTGAAGCTATTCCTCTCTGGCTCATTGTTCCACCAGCACGATTTGCAAAGCAACAGCTAGGTGAGGTTTATCACATGTAGTACCCAAATAGCCAACAGATGAATAAGATAGTATGCACATAAAACAGGGTTGAATTGTTTCTGCAGTCACCTAGTAGTGTTTTGATGTTTAAGTGATCATATATAATTGACTTCTGAATTGAAAATGTCTTAATAGTGTTTGTTTTGTGCAGAGACATGCAGCTCTCTGAGATAACTAGAGCAAAGAAAAAGCATTCCTAACATTTGGAAGAGAAGGTTTTTAAAATATACACCCACTTCCTTGTTCCTCATTTCTCAACACTTTTGTGCACAACTTTTATTTCAGCTACCATCAGACAAACTCCTACTATGCGTAATAGGGGAAATAACAGAGGATAAATGTTATTTTCCAGGATACTGCATGTTACTATATTTTCTAAAGACACAAATAAATTCTCTTCGTTACTATTGCTAACACCAAAAGTTTCATTGGAAAAGAGAGCAGTAACATTCATTATCCTTTCAGACTTAACAGTGGGATATTTCTTCATAATAACTTAAGGAAGTGCCAGAACACTCACTGCTCGGAAATTAAACAATATCATTTAATATCCTCTTAGAGGTTTACAAAGATGTCTGGGAAGATACTTATCCTAAGCTGAAAGAACAACTTCCTTCAATGACAAACAAAAGACTGTCCACTATTTGCTTCCTTGCCACTTCAACCTGTTGCACATAGGCCTACTGAACAATTAACTTGCCTCGTTTTAATAACATAGGCTAGGCATACAGTGTCAGTGTTACAGCGAATAAAACTTAATGTCATATAGAACATTACATGATGCATTTTTTCATGCATAACTGCTATCTAGGTAGTACATTGAACTTTGCATAGTCAAAGCATAAACATATGCAAACCAACAACTTATAAAATCATCCATGGTGATATTCCAATCACCAGGGTAGTGGCTCCCCGGTGTAGTGTAGAAATGACCCATGATCCTTTTCAGTCAATCCACCAATTACTGACAACACAGAAGATATGCTCTCCTCTGGACTCAAAGGTGCCTGGAGGCAAAGGGGAAATTATAAAGATTATTCATTATCAATGTTTCCCTAAAAAAACAACTATTTATTCTCATGGGGCTATTACTAAAATAAACGAGTATGGATGTAGGGACAGATATTGTGATGCAGTGTGCATTATGTTCTCTCTGCTGAGAAGAGAATAGAGGCTTACCTCTGGTCCGCCCATGTCAGTGCGTACCCAGCCAGGATGGAGGCCCATGCACAGGATGCCATCAGCCTCCAGATCCACTGCCATGCATCGGGTCACCATGTTCAGAGCACTCTGTCAATACACAATAACTTGTTGTCAGAGCCATGTCACTTACCTTAGTCTGTCTTATATCTGCTTGACACCTGTCCACATTTATCAGGTTGTCAAATGACCAATGAATACCTTGGATGTTCTGTAAGGATACCACTTGAAGTTCTTGGCCCGGTCACCCCAGTTGAGCTCGACTGACCCTAACAAGGAAGTCATGTTGATGACCGCAGCTCTATGGATGCCCATCCCCGTGCCTTTGGCAGCTGCCCTCTTCAGCAGGGGTAGGAGAGCCTGGCAGAGATACAGAATGTGAGAACATTTCTATTTCTCTCATGCAGGTGGACTATCATGCATTTTTGTTTATGCAAAGATAAAAATTAACAAATGAAACCTTAGTGATCATAAGGGGGGCCACAGAGTTGGTGTGGAAGTTCTCCAACATCTTCTCAGCCGTGACTGTCTCAAAATTGGCGACAACATTGATTCCAGCATTGTTGATTAGACAATTGAGGCCCAGCTCCTGAACAAGCAGGTCAACGTCTTGTGCAGCTTTCTCTATGCTCTCCTGACTGACAACATCTGGAGAGGAGGCAAAGTCAGTAAGAAAACAATATGATTTTTTATATAGCATTATATCATGCATACAAAAGTTATTGATTTAATTATTCTTACCAAGTGTTATTATATGGATGTTTGGATGTCTTTCAGCTAGTTTCTGCAGTTCCTGCAAAACACAGAGGATTATTTCACACAACTACATTGCACATGACAGGTGTGCAGATCGGCATTCACCAGTGACATAGACTAGACATAAAATAGTAAATCTGGGACACTGAAATTAGTATGATATGTTACGTTTGGTTTGGTTACATAAGACAGATCGTTACTTAAGGAAAAAACACAGAAGGGTGGATGGGTAGGTGTATAAGATTGTCTAACAACCCAAAGTTTGCTTGTTCGAATCTCATCACGGACCACTTTTGCTACTTTGCAACTACTTAGCATGTTAGCTAACCATTCCCTTAGCCATAACCCTTTAACCTTACTTAGTATGTTAGCTAACCCTTCCCTAACCTTAACCCTTTAACCTTAACCCTAGCTAGGTGGCTAACGTTGGCTAGGCTGGAGGTTAGGGGTTAAGGTTATGGTTAGGAGTTAAGTTAAAGGGTTAGGGGAAGGGTTAGCTAACATGCTAAGTAGGTCCAAAGTAGATCAAAAGTAGTAAGTAGTTGCTGCTTAGCTAAAATGCAAAAGTAGTCCGTGATAAGATTCGAACACGCAACCTTTGGGTTGCAAGATGTTCGCATTACTTTAAGCCTAACCATAACCCCTTACCCCTAGCCTAGCTAATGTTAGCCACAACAAATTGGAATTTGGAACATATCGTACGTTTGGCAAATTTGTAACATATTGTACGAATACAAATTGGGCTGTTTGAGAATGTATGAGCAAATGTTAGCCTACATCAACATGTAAAAAAATATTGAGAATATGCAAATGGCCTATATGACAGTCCTTACATGACATGACATACCCTCGTAAAACTGACCATCCTACCGATCCTCGACCACTCTACTCAACGAATTGGATGCAGTCTATCACAGTGCCATCCGTTTTGTCACCAAAGCCCCATATACTACCCACCACTGCGACCTGTATGCTCTCGTTGGCTGGCCCTGCTTCATACTCGTCGCCAAACCCACTGGCTCCAGGTCATCTACAAGTCTCTGCTAGGTAAAGCCCCACCTTATCTCAGCTCACTGGTCACCATAGCAGCACCCACCCGTAGCACCTGCCCCAGCAGGTATATCTCACTGGTCACCCCCAAAGCCAATTCTTCCTTTGGCCGCCTCTCCTTCCAGTTCTTTGCTGCCAATGACTGGAAGAAACTGCAAAAATCACTGAAGCTGGAGACTCTTACCTCCCTCACTAGCTTTAAGCACCAGCTCACAGATCACTGCACATAGCTCATCTGTAAATAGCCCATTCAATCTACCTCATCCCCATACAGTATTTATTTATTTATCTTGCTCCTTTGCACCCCCGTATCTCTACTTGCACATTCATCTTCTGCACATCCTACCATTCCAGTGTTTAATTTCTATATTGTAATTACTTCGCCACCATGGCCTATTTATTGTCTTACCTCTCTCATCCTACCTCATTTGCACATGCTGTATATAGATTTTTCTATTGTATTATTGATTATATGTTTGTTTATTCCATGTGTAATTCTGTGTTGTTGTATGTGTCGAACTGCTTTGCTTTATTCTTGGCCAGGTCGCAGTTGCAAATTAGAACTTGTTCTCAACTAGTCTACCTGGTTAAATAAAGGTGAAATAAATAAATAGATAAACATCCACCAACCCCAATAAAGAATACTGTAATGAAACAGGCAGGGAGCAGGTCTCGAACCCTCAATCTTCTAGCTCCGAAGTCCATCGCGCTATCGACTGTGCCGCAAAAGCACGCTCGTGCAGCAAAGTCGATTTCCGTGCTTATCGACCCAGGGTCGTTACACTACTCCCTCCTTTCAAAGAGCGCGTCCTCACGCTAGCTTGCGACTCTACGTCTTACAGGAACTCGCTCACCAGCCAAGCACAGGCACTGTCGTGGATGCAAGGTCCGATCACTTCTGACACCAATGTAATGAAACAGCAAAGTCGATTTCCGCGCTTATAAACCCAGGGTCGTTACAATACTGTAGCCTAGGATACGCTCAAAACACAGCACAAGACGTATAACATTTTCGCATGTGTTTATTTACCTGGGCCCCGCTCGGGTTTCTGGCCGTGGCAATAATAATCTTATCCGGATCAGAGCTCCCTGCCACCAGACTTTCCACTACTCGCAGACCGAGGCCTCGGCTGGCTCCTGTCACCATTACCGTTCGGCAATTTTTAAAAGCGCTACTCATGGTTATTATGAGAAATTTGGATTGGTTGTGGGCTATTTCTTCGTATCTAATGTAGTGAGTAATCATACCATGACTTACTGAAGTGGCTTAGCCTAGTCACATGATTTAAAGGCCCAGTGCAGTCATAAACGTAATTTCCTGTGTTTTATATATTTCCACACTGAGGTTGGACTAAAACTGTGAAATTGTCAAAATTATGATAATGTACTTTTAGTGTAAGAGCTGTTTGAAAAGACCTGAAATTTCAGTCTGTTTTGGTGGGATGGAGTTTCGCCCTGCCTGGTGACATCAAATTAGTTAAAAGACCAATAAGAAAGAGAGTTCCAAACCTCTGTGCCAATAACAGATAGCTTCCAGTTTTCCCCTCCCCACTCAGACCACTCCTAGACAGTCCTAACACAATTCTTGCTTGAGAAATTGCTATTTGCTAAGAAGCTGTTTTTGTTTATTTTGACTACTTTATTTGAAAACATCACAGTTAGGTGCTTTGTTTCATTTGTTAAGCAGAAAGGATTTGATATTGAAATAAAAACGGCTGCATTGGACCTTTAATGGAAAGTGCTTTTAGCTGCCTCTGTGCCTCTCTGTCTTGCAATGAATACATTTTAGGCCTATTATAGCACATTAGGAAAATAAATGTAACGTGTGTAATCATTTAGTAAAAAAATATTACTAGGCCTATAAAGCTATTAAATTAAATTAGGGTAGCCTACAATTAGTAGGGTAGGCCTAATATATACAGTACAAGTCAAAAATTTGGACACACCTACTCATTCCAGGGTTTTTCTTTATTTTTACTATTTTGTACATTGTAGAATAATGGTGAAGACATCAAACTATAAAATAACATCAGTCCAACTACCAACATGACATTAAAAACTGTAATATCTTATGCTTCACGGAGTCGTGGCTGAACGACGACATTATTTGTAAGTCGCTCTGGATAAGAGCGTCTGCTAAATGACTAAAATGTAAAAAAAAAATGTAAATGTATTATCAACATACAGCTGGCCATGCTTCTACACCTGCATTGCTTGCTGTTTGGGGTTTTAGGCTGGGTTTCTGTACAGCACTTTGTGACATCAGCTGATGTAAGAAGGGCTTATAAATACATTTGATTGATTTACGCTGTATCGGTAGGATATAACAGCGGCGTCTGGTAAGACAAGGGGTGGCGGCCTATGCATATATGTAAACAACAGCTGGTACACAATATCTAAGGAAATCTCAAAGTTTTGCTAGCCTGAGGAAGAGTATCTCATGATAAGCTGTAGACCACACTATCTACCTAGCGAGTTTTCATCTGTATTTTTCGTAGCTGTCTACATACCACCACAAACCGATGCGAGCACTAAGACCACACTCAATGAGATGTATTCCGCCATAAGCAAACAGGAAACCACTCATCCAGACGCGGCACTCCTAGTGGCCGGGGACTTTAATGCAGGGAAACTTAAATCTGTTTTACCAAATTTCTATCAGCATGTTAAATGTGCAACCAGAGGGGAAAAAACTCTAGACCACCTTTACTCCACATACAGAGATGGTACAAAGCTCTCCCTCGCCCTCCATTTGGCAAATCTGACCAAAATTCTATCCTCCTGATTCTTGCTTACAAGCAAATATGAAAGCAGGAAGCACCAGTGACTTGGTCAATAAAAAAGTGGTCTAATGCAGCAGATGCTAAGCTACAGGAATTTTTTGCTAGCACAGACTGGAATATGTTCGTGGATTCTTCCTATGGCATTGAGGAGTACACCACATCAGTCATTGGCTTCATCAATAAGTGCATCGATGACGTTGTCCCCACAGTGACTGTACGTACATACCCCAACCAGAAGCCATGGATTACAGGCAACATCCCCACTGAGCTAAAGGCTAGAGCTGCCACTTTCAAGGAGCGGGACTCTAACCCGGAAGTTTATAAGAAATCACGCTATGACCTCCGAATAACCATCAAACAGGCAAAGTGTCAATACAGGACTAAGATCGAATCGTCCTACACCGTCTCCGACGCCCATCGGATGTAGCAGGGCTTGCAAACCATTACAGACTACAAATGAAAGCACAGCCAAGAGCTGCCCAGTGACACGAGCCTACCAGGCAAGCTAAACTACTTCAATGCTCGCTTCGAGGCAAATAACACTGAAACATGCATGAGAGCACCAGCTGTTCTGGATGACTGTGTGATCACACTCTCTGCAGCTGATGTGAGTAAGACCTTTAAACAGGTCAACATTCACAAGGCCGCAGGGCCAGACGGATTACCAGGACGTGTACTGCGAGCATGCGCTGACCAACTGGCAAGTGTCTTCACTGACATTTTCAACCTCTTCCTGTCCGAATCTGTAATACCAACATGTTTTAAGTAGACCACCATAGTCCCTGTGCCCAAGAACACTAAGGTAACCTGCCTAAATAACTACCGACCCGACCCGTCTGTCACCATGAAGTGCTTTGAAAGGCTGGTCATGGCTAACATCAACACCATTATCCCAGAAACCTTAGACCCACCTAATTTGCATACCGCCCCAACAGATCCACAGATGATGCAATCTCTGTTGCACGACACACTGCCCTTGCCCACCTGGGCACAAGGAACACCTATGTGAGAATGCTATTCATTGACTACAGCTCAGCGTTCAACACCATAGTGCCCTCAAAGCTCATCAATAAGCTAAGGATCCTGGGACGAAACACCTCCCTCTGCAACTGGATCCTGGACTTCCTGACGGGCCGCCGCCAGCTGATAAGGGTAGGTAACAACACATCCACCACGCTGATCCCCAACAGAGGGGCCCCTCAGGGGTGCGTGCTCAGTCCCCTCCTGTACTCCCTGTTCACGTATGACTGCACGGCCAGGCACCACTCCAACAACATCATTACATTTGCCGATGACACAATAGTGGTAGGCCTGATCACCGACAACAACGAGACAGTCTATAGGGAGGAGGTCAGAGACCTGGCCGTGTGGTGCCAGGACAACAACCTCTCTCCCAACGTGATCAAGACAAAGGAGATGATTGTGGACTACAGGAAAAGGAGGACCGAGAACGCCCCCATTCTCATTGACAGGGCTGTAGTGGAGCAGGTTGAGGACTTCAATTTCCTTGGTGTCCACATCACCAACAAACTAACATGGTCCAAGCACACCAAGACAGTCATGAAGAGGGCATGACAAAACCTATTCCCCCTCAGGAGACTGAAAATATTTGACATGGGTCCTCAGATCCTCAAAAGGTTCTACAGTTGCGCCACCGAGAGCATCCTGACTGATTGCATCACTGCCTGGTATGGCAACTGCTCAGCCTCTGACCGCAAGTCACTACAGAGGGTAGTGCGTATGGCCCAGTACATCACTGGGGCCAAGCTTTCTGCCATCCAGGACCTCTATACCAGGCAGTGTCAGAGGAAGGCCCTAAAAATTGTCCAGCCACCCTAGTCATAGACTGTTCTCTCTGCTACCACACGGCAAGCGGTACCGGAGTGCCAAGTCTAGGTCCAAGAGGCTTCTAAACAGCTTCTAACCACAAGCCATAAGACTCCTGAACATCTTATCAAATGGCTACTCAGACTATTTGCATGCCCCCCTTTTACGCCGCTGCTACTCTCTGTTATTATCTATTCATAGTCACTTTAATAACTCTACCTACATGTACATATTACCTTAACTAACCGGTGCCCCCGCACATTAACTCTGTACCGGTACCCCCTGTATATAGTCTCGGTATTCTTATTTTACTGCTGCTCTTTAACTACTTGTTACTTTTATTTCTTATTCTTATTCGTATTTTTTAACTGCATTGTTGGTTAGGGGCTTGTAAGTAAGCATTTCACTGTAAGGTCTACACCTGTTGCATTCGGCACATGTGACTAATATAATTGAATTTGATTTGAAATTGGTTTCTAGAGCTCCGAGACCGCTACTATCTCCAAGCAATAAGACTGCTGAGTAGCTAATCATTGGCTGCCCACCTACAAACTATCTACACTGAGTCTATGCACACTCACACACATTCACCACTTACTCTGCTGCTACTATTTATTATTTGTATTTATTCTTCTGCCCAGTCACTTTTACACTGCCTACAAGTACATATTTACCTCAACTACCACTATATCCCTGCACATTGATATGGTACTGGTACTGACCTTGTACATAGTGTATATTCTTGTGTTTTATTTCTCGTGTGTTTAAAAAAAATCGGACCTAGTATTGATGCCGTGTTTTTTTAATTAAAGGTCCTATTCTGGATGTTTTATTTACTAAATTTGATATTGAACACTGCATCGTCGAGGAAGAGTTTGTATGTCAACATTTTTGTTGTACTATTATTTTTTTTAATTAACTCTGCACCTCTTCAACTATTGACTTTTTCACAGCTGCTACCAGTTTAGCGCCAAAACATTTACAACAGACATGATATAGCTAGTAAAATAAATACAAGTGTGTAAAAAATATAAGGGTTATGTCATGCTGAAACCCTTTATAGCTTTGTCAATTCTATTTTTTATTTTAAAATCATCTTATTTAATGATTTGATCTATTTTTATATGTAATAGGGCCACACCGTAGACTTAGATAGACATCGCATCATTGTGTCTGTCCCATTATGGCATCTGCGCAGCACTGAAGATATGTATAACTAACCCAAGATTGTTCATCTGTGTCGTTTACACTGGGAGCAAATTAAGAATATTCGGCAGAACCAGCAAGGAGGTGGGCAAAGCCAAGCACAAGCTAGTGAGATCCTATTGGCGCGTTGTAGCAAGTATTTGCATATTTCCGTTATGAAATGCCTCCTCTGTTCTCCTCCTCAATTTTACCTTGCACCCCTAAACAGCAAAAATGGAGAAAACGTAAATGGATGCTTCAGCTTTGTAGCCCCTGTGACTTGTCTGTGTTTCCCCTTCTGTCGCCATTGAGCCCTCCATTTTTAAGTAGTACATTTTCTTCTTCTACTACTTCTGAGTTGGCAAACAAACTGAAAGGGTGCACACTGCCATCTAGTGTGTTGTTTGAACAGGTATAAAGCAAAGTTTGCCGGTTTACTGCCACCTGCAGTCATAGAATGTTTCCTCATGAGTATAATTCATTTGCTGATCTGTATGGAATTATGTGAGCCTTCCTTAACGCATAGGAAGTCCCACCCAGTTTACTACTTCAAAATGGTTAAAGTCGTCAATGGTGCTGCCCATTATAAAATAAGCTTTTGGGCACTAGAGTTCTCTATCTCTATGGGCCACAGTGGGCCAGAGATAATTACAGACATGTGATAATCTGAACTATCCAAAAAGGCCACTAGAGCTTGTGATAAATTTCATAAAATTCTGGTAGTTTACTAGTAAACTTTGAAAGTTACCAGTAAAATACCCTCCCTTTGCAACCCTACTCAAGGTATTTCTACCTAACGTTTACAGTGTTCTGCAAGCACTGAAGAGGAGTGTCCATATCTCGGTAAATTCTAGGCCTTTCTTGAATTAAAACAATTTTTGCACTTTATCCTTTCCCCGCTGCCTTACCGATCTTTTTACTAATACACAGTTGACATTTTTAATGCTTGAGTAATTGCTCAAAATTAAGAAACTGACATTTACAAACTGTGCAACCATCTTTATTTTAGTGACAATAACACTGGTCAGACATAAATAATGAAATGAAGCTGACTCAAATCTGAGAAACTCAGAAGATTACAGTACACAAATCATGATCAGATTATTTCAGAGAATTGAGTACCATTCAAAAGAACATCAGATTAATTTGAATAGTGACATTGAAAGAGATGACCGTTCCACTAGTTAAAAATCTGTGTCTAATAAGAACAAGCAGATGCCTCCACCAAAAGAAAGGAGTTCCCACTCCTGGGACCACATGGGGCCAGAGATCTGCAACGTCAACAGAGCAGGTAACTGAAAGGGTAAAACTTCTGACATGCTTTAGAATGTTTGGGGCCCTGCAGTCCATAATCTACAAGGTGGAACCCACCAGTAATCTTTCACACCACAAAGTAAAAACCCTAAGATAGTGGTTGGCTTGAGGGCAAGTCTGTGTTAGAGGTTGGCTGGACTCTGCTTTCCATGGCCCATCAGAAATGTACACCACTCAAAGTCAGAGGGCAATCTTAAGGTGCAATACATTTGACTTTCAATGAAGGTGAAGCACATGAGGGGGCATGTGTACAAGGCAATGTGCAAGCAGCAAAACTCACATCATGCTCCTGAAATTGAGTCAAAACAGTATACTGTGTACAGCCCATAGATAAACATAGTTCTATTAAATTATATGGTACAGCATTAGTGTGAGATGTGGCAGTTGATTGGTAGATGGTGGTCATCCGTTACAATAAATTACAACAGCAGAATTGTATCCTTAGCACACATTGTGGCCAGTTGATAATCACAATCGTTGACTCCATGCAGCCCATATCATCCCTCATAAGACAAGTGCCATAACTCCACCAGAATTACCTAGGCAGGGTTCCACTGACAAAGTTTTTCAGCACCTGATATCTTTTTGAAAGATACTTTAAGTTAATCATTAATAATTCAGAGACGCATATTTCAATACAATTACCTGAAATAATTGTCTTAATCCTTATTACTTTGGTGTTTCATGTAACAACCAACAGTTGAGCACAGTTCTTTTGGAGACAGGGTGTGTTCAAACTAAGTGAGAGGACTTGCTGCAATATAGACACGATTCTAAACTTGTGCTTTCATTGGGAAGTGTGATCTATAAGATATTTTGATGTCTGAGGGGGGATCAAAAAGATTCAAGAGTTCCTTGATTTCTTTCCCCAGGGAACCCACAATTTTTCCAGGGGACTCACAATTAAAAGCCTAGTTAGATGGTCCAACATACAATATCTAGACAATGACAACAGAAAATGACAACAGAAATAACCCTATGGTATCTTCTTACTTTTGAGTCTTTCCCTAAAGGAAAGCTGAGGAGAGAGTTGATTTTCATAAGGGCGTATTTTTCTTATCTGACTCTACCGCCCCTCGCTGTCCTCTGATGGTGACTACGGTGTGTGACTCCTGGTCGACCACCTCACTTGGTCACTGCATGGATACCTTGTGCAAGGTAACCCACGTTGCCAGAGGTGACACCAGCCATGGAGATACGCCCATCCTTTGTCATGTAGACGGAGAACTCCTTCGTAAGGCGCTCCACCTGCACAAGTTGAAATACAGTTATACTCATGACTCATCTGATACTTATAGTATAGTCAATGTTTCATTTGATGATTCCTTTACAAGTAGGTGACCCGATGGAAATCACATACTATAGTATAAGACCGTGTAGAGACAGTTACTCTACCTGTTCAGGCTTCAGCCCTGTAAAGCAGAACATGCCAATCTGGTCGATGACGTGCTTCCAGTTCCGAGTGGAGCCCTCCTTCTTCAGGTTGGCCACCAACAGCTCCCTCATTGTGATGATGCGGTTGGCCATACCATGCACCTCCCCAAGCCTAGAGAGAGAACAGTCATGACTCAACTGGGCCCATATTTATTGCTGTGAGACAATTGAAGTATGACACTGTGGATGACTGTTACTCACCACTCTTTGTACAGGTCTGGTGTATTGAGGATGGTGGCAGCAATGCGTGCCCCATTCATGGGAGGGTTGGAGTAGATGGGCCGAATGAGGATCTTCAGCTGGGACTCCACACGCTTGGCCTCCTCAGCATCCTTACACACAACAGTGAAGCCCCCAACACGCTCACCTGAGGACATAACACACCACCACACAAGGTATGTTGCTTAGCTTAAATAAACACAAAATAATTGGGTCCCCCCCCCAACATTATACTCAAACATGACCAGTGTGATTATCATTACTCACCATAGAGACCCATGTTCTTAGCAAAAGACTGAGAAAGCACAATGTTGTGACCTTGCTCAATGAAATAACGCACAGCCCAGGCATCACGGTCAATATCACCACTGGCAAAGCCCTGGTAGGCCATGTCAAAGAACACCAGGAGGTTTCTTTTCTGGAATAAAGAAAATGATAATAGAACTTGTTATATATTTATTTTGGCCTGGTTGCCAGATTGAATGAGGTGTCAGAGGGCTACCGAGAACTTTATATTCAGCTGTGTTAACCTTCACTACGTCAGCAATCTCCTTCCACTGCTCTGGCCGAGGGTCCACTCCTGTGGGGTTGTGGGCACAGGCATGAAGCATTATGACACTCTTCTCAGGGATTTTCTGAATAAGAGGAAACAATAACAATTTTTAAAAATCTATAATACATAGACATACAATTATCTATCAGTTTAATGTACTTTCTGTACACATTGGCAGGGGGAGATTAGGCTTCTGTGCCATGTCTTACAGAGATGTCATTCAGGGCTCCCTGGAAGTCAAAGCCACAGGTCTTTGGGTCATAGTAGGTGTATGCCTTCAGTTGCATCCCAGCGTCTCTGAAGATGGGTGTATGGTTCCCCCAGGAGGGTTTGGGCAGGTACACGTCCCTGGCTTCTGTATGGAAACGGGACTGAGAGACGGTGGCGGAACGAAGAAAGTGGGGAAAAGAGACGTTCATTAATAAGCCTGTGTAGATGCAAAGTTTGCTGTTTGTGCCGTCATTCTGTTACCACAAACCATCATTCTGTTACCAAACGTAGCATCTACAATGTTCTTCAAGTAAATGTGTTTGTATAATTTTCTGTGGAAATTGTTAAAAGTATTCCTTGTGCATAAAGTTGTCTGGTTTGTTTAACTTTACAATCATTGGTTTTTGTTTAACATACATTTTAAAAAGTGTAAAATCCGAGTCTCAGCATCACTCTGTTACCATGGAACTACCCATATGTAAAAAGGCAAAAGGATCAGGGCTCTTACCAGGAAGTTGGCTCCGATTCTCAAAGACCCAGTTCCAGAAATAGTTTGGACAGTGATGCTCTGTGAACAGGGAATAAACAACAAACTGTAAAAAGAAGTCTTCTAAATCTGTGCTGTGGAATCAGGATGTCTGAGGTTCCAGGAAAGACTTACCTTGCCACTCTTGATAACCTCATTGTCGGCTCCCAAAGCCAGCTTGGCGCATGCCTTGGTAAAGTCCCCCAGACCGCCAATAGCCAGGTATTCTTTGTCCAGCTTCTTTGCAGCAATCTGAGCTTCAGCCTAAGTATACACAGGGTCAAAGTCAAGCCAAGCCAAGGTTTTTAGTTAAGTCTGTTCTCAGTGTCAAGGTGATTATAGACAGCTAGGCTGATGTCTGTTTAACTTATAGTCTCTTGTGAAAGTTGGGAGTTTCTCATGTTATGATAGATATGATGAGATCCGTTATCATAAACATTAAGCAGTGATTGAACACACCTTGCGAACACAGCTGAGGACATATGGCTTGCCCTGGTCATCACGGTATGCTCCTACACCCAGGTTAATCTTCTTGGGGTTGGTGTCCCGCTTGTAGGCCTCCGACACCCCCAGGATGGGGTCAGGGGGACCCATCTGCACCTCAGACCACCATGAGCTGAAACAGTCAGGGAGGGAGATTGAGACATCCAGTAGAAGATAGAGACAGAGACAGTATATCACAGACAGTAAATCACAGACTTGCATCAACTCGATTTACACCCAATTAAGTTGTCTGATACCTTTGCACTAAGGAGGATTCAATCCAAATTAGGTGGTGGTAATCCCCTAATAATCTCAATTTGATTAGGCTGAAGTCTGCTTTGACACAGGAATACTCATACTGGATAGTCTGTGTGGCAGCATCAACAACCAACCACTAATGTTGCAAGGATGACATTCAGTAATCCTGCAATATTTCTGCCCATAGGCCTACAACATTTATTGCGTCAATTAAACTTAATTTCATGGGCCTAGCTAGCTATCTTTTAGTGGGCAGCCAGTCACCAGCAGTGCAGTAATGAAACATGCTTGACCAGTCACGTGGAGGGTGAACATCACTAGCTATGATGGCCAGCCAACTAGTTTCTAGCGTTTTGTGACCTTAGCACAGTCATATAAATCTTTGCGTGTAGCAAGCTAACAAGGCTGTTTCAACTCCTCCAAGTTCTTGCTCTTTTGCCAACTCTACTATAATCATAAGAAAGAATATGAAGTATTGACACTTCATGTATGTATTCCGCTCTCTCCACTGGCTTCCAGTTGAAGCTCGCATCCGCTACAAGACCATGGTGATTGCCTACGGAGCTGTGAAGGGAACGGCACCTCCATACCTTCAGGCTCTGATCAGGCCCTACACCCAAACAAGGGCACTGCGTTCATCCACCTCTGGCCTGCTGGCCCCCCTACCTCTGAGGAAGCACAGTTCCCGCTCAGCCCAGTCAAAACTGTTCGCTGCTCTGGCACCCCAATGGTGGAACAAGCTCCCTCACGACGCCAGGACAGCGGAGTCAATCACCACCTTCCGGAGACACCTGAAACCCCACCTCTTCAAGGAATACCTGGGATAGGATAAAGTAATCCTTCTAACCCCCCCCCCCCCCCCCCCCTTAAAATATTTAGATGCACTATTGTAAAGTGGTTGTTCCACTGGATATCATAAGGTGAATGCACCATTTTGTAAGTCGCTCTGGATAAGAGCGTCTGCTAAATGACTTAAATGTAATGTAAATGTATGGCTATCAGCTAACCACTTAACGTTACCTGCTAAAACACATCACTGGATCCTAGTTACCTTGACAACGTTACCTTTAAATTTATCCAGTCACTGGACAACCTTGGTTTGTTGTGAGGTTGCAAATAGCCAACCAGCCTCACAAGGCATAATGAAATCCGCTATAACATTGGCAAGGTAGATGATAACTACATGGACATGGCTGTGAAAACTAGCTAGCTAGCTAACATGCTAGCTGTTCGTATGTCTTGAGTTGGCCAGCTACAGTAGCCTGCTCCCTTTGAGGGGAAAGTCAAAGGGTCGTCTACTAGCTAGCTAGAACTAGTATGCTTGCTAGCTCTGCACTAGTTGTCTATCTATTGTTGTCAGCCTAGCTGGCCGGCTGACTAGTCAATAAAACAACAATAAAGCAGTAACGTTACTCTAAGAGCAGATTATTTACCTGGCACGAATGGAGAAGACACCCAATGGAGGGTGAACCCCGACGGTAGAAATGATCTTGCTAGATTTCAACAGGGCCATTGCTGATACTCGAGACGACACGCACGGAAAGCTGTCTCCTGAGTTCTACCACACTGGACTAGCTAGTTGAAGTAGCTGTCAAAACCAGCACACCCCCACATGCTCGGCAGCGCAGACTGGTCTCATAGACTAGACGTAATATAGTAAACGTAAATCCGGGAAATTCAAATTAGTCTGATGTATGTTTGTATGTTACGTTTGGTATGGTTAAATAATACAGTCCAGGATTCAATTTAACCTTTTTATGTGAGTAAAGTACTTGTCGGATAAAACATGTATTGACAGGCCTGATGGAAATAGAACATCTTCGGTAAACTGTGGACAAAACAAAATACTCTACATAATGTGGGATCTTTTTGTGTCTGTAAAATTAATTATGCGAGAAATGTTGGTGGAAACATTTTATGCACAAATATTTATATAATAACCATCATATCAAAGTAAACTTGGAGTCATGTGATGACATGTTGTGTGGTCCTCCGACTACAACTCATCTGGAAAGCATGCATTATGCCATGTTCAAAACAACTGAGAACTGTGAACCTGGAACTGGAAAATCTCTGACTTCCAACTTCAGCGCATTCAAAACAACTGGGAACTCGACAAAAAAAGAACTTTGACAGGTAAATTTGTTTTGAAAGGTCATCCAACTCGGAACTCCATGGCGGGATCTCATGCCTCTTTCTAGAGCTCCGGCTTTCTGACGTGAAGATTACTGAGTTAGTTCATGATTCAAACAAAAAATGTTCAGAGTTTCCAGTTGTTGAAAGCACCATTAGGCTACAGATGAAATAAAATATGATGAACTTCACAGGTGGTGAAAGTGCAAGGTGATGAGCTTGATGCTCCTTTACAATAAATATTGAGGGTCTTATTCTGGTGGCATGATAGTCGATGCTTGGGTGCTTTTTGAAAAATACAAATAATCTAGCTCTTTTGTCCATAATAATCTCATCATGTAGGCTATATGTGTGCTCTAGCCAACAACATGCAGATAGTGCTGTTGGCTAGAGCACTCATGCCAAAACCAGAGTGGGCACACATGCTATATAATGTTTTTTTTTACATGAGAAAACCATCAGTTGAAAATGCGATGGAAACTCATTTAACTTGTGTTTTTTATTTGGTACATGGGAATTTAATGAGTCAATTTGATGGAAACACATCTCTGGTGGGGAAATGTTTTTATGCAGATTTTAGAATATTTGCATGAATATCTGTCACCAATTGGATGGAAACCTAGGTATAGAAGGTTACTGAAGGCAAAAACAAAAATAAGGTGGCTGGTCGGGCTGGATAGGTGTGCGTATAATGTGAATGTCTATCAGTCCAAATATTTAATGTTGGAATCTTATCACAGACAACTTTAGCTACTTTGCAACTTCTTAGCATGTTAGCTAACCCTTCCCCTAACCCAAACCTTAAGCCTTTAACTAACTCCTAACCTTAACCCTAACCTTAACACCTAACCCTTAGTGCTAGCTAGCATTAGTGTTAGCCACCTAACCACTTAGCTAACGTTAGCCACAACAATTTGGAATTTGTAACATATCATACGTTTTGTACATTCCTAACATAGTGTACTTTTAGCAAATTCATAACATATTGTATGAATTGCAGTTCGTAACATATAACTCCGTTCATCCACCTCTGGCCTGCTCGCCTCCCTACCTCTGAGGAAGCACAGTTCCCGCTCAGCCCAGTCAAAACTGTTCGCTGCTCTGGCACCCCAATGGTGGAACAAGCTCCCTCACGACGCCAGGACAGCGGAGTCAATCACCACCTTCCGGAGACACCTGAAACCCCACCTCTTCAAGGAATACCTGGGATAGGATAAAGTAATCCTTCTAACCCCCCCCCTTAAAAGATTTAGATGCACTATTGTAAAGTGGTTGTTCCACTGGATATTATAAGGTGAATGCACCAATTTGTAAGTCGCTCTGGATAAGAGCGTCTGCTAAATGACTAAAATGTAAATGTAAAATATAATACAAAATGGATGATGGACATCAACAAATTCATACATAACATATGAAATGTTAATGTCATACTAAATTAAGTGTCTAGGATTTACAGGCAGAATAATACAAAATGCTCTGAGACCATGGATGATGCACAAACACAAACATAATTTCAGCTGAATGCATGCAGTTGTACAACTGGCTAGGTATCCCCTTTCCCTTCCCTTCCCTTCCCTTCCCTAAAGGAGTGTCACAGATTTACGTACAGAATAATACGAAATGCTGAGACCACGTTGCAGAAGCAGTCTGAGTGCACTGCAGGTTTGGGAGTAGCATGTAATATACAGTATTGGCCACTTGGAGGCAAAACAACATCATTGTACTTTATCAAAAACAAGGTCTATGCAGAAGATTTCACAGTCAAATATATATATTTTTTATGCTATTGTATTTATTATTTATCAGCCCACCCAGTGTAATTACTTTAAATGTTGACATCTTAAATAAGTTGATAATCATCTCTTTATTTTCATTAAATTTCACGTTCAAAGATTGAGTAGGCTATACAGAGCACAGCCCCGCTGGAAATCAAGCACAGCCTTACCTGGAATGCTTTATTTGTTGGATGCATTCACTAAAAGTGTTACCATTGAAAATAAGTTTTCTACCAATGCATGGAAATTATTACTGTATCTTACCATGTCTGGTATTTGCACAGTGTCTTTTAGTGCTTTCTCACCCCATTTTACAAAAAATAAATCCTTATGTTCAAGAATATTAGATGCAATATTAGTGCATAGTTTATAACTATAAAATAGTTGTGTGTGAATGCAAAGATTCCCTCAATTAATGGAAGAGATTTACATTTTAGTCATTTAGCAGACACTCTTATCCAGAGCGACTTACAGTAGTGAGTGCATACATTTCATGCATTCTTTTTTTTGTACTGGCCCCCCGTGGGAATCAAACCCACAACCCTGGCGTTGCACACACCATGCTGGCGTTGCAAACATCATGCTCTACCAACTGAGCCACAGGGAAGCCAGAGATTTTTTGGAGGACTTTTTTTATGCCTGAGTGATGACATTGCAGATTCAATTTGCATGCAGGAAGGCATGCAAATTGCAGGCAGGAGGTGCATTCTGCTGTGTATACCAAACGTGATGTGTGAGTTAAGGTTGGTGTAGCAAGAGTGATTGTACCTCTTACTCTGAGAAGCCTTGCCCTTTCGTCTCCCATCTGTAATTCTATCTCACCATCACTCTCACAAATTCCTCTCATGTCTTCTCTCTTCTTAGTCTGCTTCTCCTCACTGATTCAAACAGCAAGTCTGTTGTAAAGGCTTGTAGGTTCCCTAGGACATGGAAGCCATTTTAATTTTGTCATCTATGATCTGTGTGGAAAATTAAATGGATCTTAGTAGGAATAGCCATGGAAAAGCCCTGATACCACAATGAATGTGTAAACATAATCTATGTTGAGAGAATATACTGAATGTGTTGACAGTGGTAGGCTATTCCTTTGATATAATTGGATTTCCTTATTGCCTTTGTTGGGCACCATTATTATTTGGGATATTGTATCTTAACACACAAGCAGTTACATATATAGGATCTTAATTTGAACTATATTGTCACAGCAAAATAATCCTGCAGCAACAGGATTTGAACGTTTAAACTAGGGATATTCCACTCTATTCTAAGAGGTCCGGAGCCTGCTGGTTTTCTGTTCGACCTGATAATTAATTGGACCCACCTGGTGTCCCAGGTTTAAATCAGTCCCAGGTTTGAGTTTGAGGGGTTTAAACCATATTATTTCTTGATCGGTAGTTAGGATATTAGCTGGCCAAAAGTAGGCTACATCAAAAGTGCAATACTGTTAATATAACAGTGTGCTAATGTGGGTTTTCAGTGAATTTATGTAAATCATGCAGCTCATCTGCATTTTCTGCGCTGCAGGAAAATTCTCAGAAACGAAAGAGTTACCAAATTAACATCCTACATTTGCATGTGTTGGGATGGCCTAAGTCTTCCCCACATATTGCATGACATTGCATTATGGGTATGTGGGAGCATAGTCCCTTAGGACAAAGACTGGGTTTGCCTATGTGCAGTCATCAAAGTTGCAGTGGGATGCTTAGAAATGCCTCTGTTATGTACTGATGGCATGTTGGCAGTGTAAAAATAAAACGATTGACTTAATTTACAGTTTGTTAGTTCTCCTGTGTCGGTTCAGTGATTAAATGGGCCAGGCCTCAATCTTTTCTCAATATGGTTTTGTTTTAATTGGGCATTGCCTGCGTCTGTCTACCAGCTTGCCTCTTCCCTCTACATCTGTAAATATTTCATTATTTTAAACCATCATGAAATGTACCAATTGAAACTTGTTTGTATTTCTCATAGGGAGGGCCATCTACAGTGATGTGCAGAGAGAGATTATTATCTACTGTATTGTACAGTGAAAAGCTCATTTGTAAACAAGCTCAGTATTTATGTCTTAGTCACCAGTGTGTATTGGTGTTTGTGTGTGTGGTGCTCAGTGGATGTACTGTAGGGAATTTAGGCAGGGACATCCATTCAATCACTATTTCATTCTTAATAACTATATTTAAAGAGTTCATTAATAAAACACCAGGGTCCATTTCATAAAGTATACTGTATGCATACATCATGAGTCTCTCTTGTTCTCCCCGGCATGTGTCTGACATCTAGTCATCATATCAGTTATTATTTAAGATCAGGATGGTGAATGCAGATTCAATGAAGCTAAAACATGTCTATTTGAATCTTAATGATATTTTAACATAATAGCATACAATAATATTGTATCATCATTTATTACTTTTGGTCACTCTTTTCATTGACATCCCTACATGTGAAAACTATACAAAGATCAACCTGGTCATCATGAATTTGGAATACCTTTTTGCAAAGGGGACCTTGATGGGAGGTGCACATGCAGATAGTAAATTGAGGTAGCACTCTGACTAAATATAGACTAATATGGTTAGGGAGTGAGGAATTTGTATCACACACGTTTCTCTATTTGCAACAAGTCTTTGTTAATATGCATCTTATAGAAATTACTACAACATAACACAAATGCTCATCTCTGTGCATTGCACATTGGATGAAAAAGCCAATCTTTTCTTGCAAAACCTATCTTTCAATTAAACATTGAAATAGTAATGATTCATTGATAGGTATTTCTACAAGCTTGGATGTGCGAGAGGGAAGTTTGACTGCTGAATTATTGAGCTCGTTTTAAAAGAATCTGCACACAATTAGAGGGGATTTTACTGGAAATATGTCCTACTTCAGAAATACCCATACAGGGAATTTAGGACTTGATGGAGGTATTCTCTTATAATGACAAAAATGTTTGAGTGTTTCTGTGTGTGGTCGCAGTACCGTTCACTGTTATCTGGTTTGACAGTAGGGCTCTCCTTATTTTCTACCCACTCTCCACCCACTTCATCTTCATAAATACTAATTGATACTAACATAAAACAGAGGTCATCTCAAAGTGTTTTTCCAAGACACTTTTTTCAAAGCAGCGTGTCAATATTCAATTGAATGGATTATAAATTCTAAGCACAAGGAGGGATAGCGAGCGAGGTGAACACAATGTGAAAGTCAAAATGAGAAAATCTTAATCGTAAGATATCTTTAATTAATGCTTTCGATAATATCCTCATTATAACAGTATCAGCCAGAAAACCCAACATCAAAAATCTAAATGTAACAGGATAATAATTTAACGATGAAACACCAGATCAAACAGAGAAAAAAGAGAGGAGAAAAGTCAAACCAAGCATTCAGAATAAATAATCGTATTATATTCATTTTCATTCCTCTCCTGTTCACATTGCAATCATAATTATCAGAAGTACCTTTATTATCTTTATTCATTTTGTTAAATGTAGAATTTGAGGGGCAACGTAAGAGCTGGGTCAGTCTGCAGGGACGAGTGGGGACAGGGGTCATGAGGGAGAGCTGGTTTGTGCTTCTCAGTTGCACATTCATTCAAAACTCATGAAGGGAGTGACCGGCACATGCACCAGGTTACAGTCGTCAAGCAGCTGGAGGTGGGTGTGATCTGGGGATGGGCAGATAGGGTCATGAAGGTCAAAAAACAGACAGCGATGGTTGTCAGGGTTCACAGCATGGGCTCCCTGCAGAGCACAATCTCCAGCTCGGAGCGGTACAACTTCCCCCCGTCCGACAGGGCCATGATGCTCTTCTTGTAGTCAATCAGGTTTTTGGTGTCCACCTCCTGAGAGAAGATTAGAGAAGACAAGACACCATTAACTATACAGGTGCTTCTGTAATGACACATTATAATGATAAATTCAGCGTTATGTGGGAATGAGAGCTAAGCTTCAAACCTTCCATATTATCTCACCTTTTTGTTCTTTTCATAGAGGTCACGCAACAGAGCATCGAGCTCCTGCTCATCAATGTAGCCGTTTCCATCCTGGAAGAAAGAGCGGTAAAATGTATCATATACCTGCATTAGAAATGTTTTCAATTCCATACTTTCAATGGAAGCTTAAAAAAGTACATTTCACTTATGAATAAAACATATGTACTGTATATGGCTGCTTTAGAGCAAAAGCTTTAAATGTATAAGGAGACATTGTAGAGGGGAAGGGCCATGGTACTGAAGTTACAGTGGTGGGGTGTTTCTTTGAGAAGGCAGGGAAACAGACTGTCTTGGTTGCGTGCTGTCAAACATTTTGTATTTTTCAAAGCTATGCACATTTTAATTTTGGCACTGTGAGCAATGTTAGTGTTCAGTTGACCTGCTCTTTCCATTATTTTTACCCATAATTCCATAGCAGTGACAGCAGCTGCCAGTGATTCAGCTGCAGGGTGGAGGTTGAAACAAACGCTGAAATAATTATGCACGTAAATGTTAGCATTTGACACACATCATGTGTACATGGACTGCGTTTCATTTATAATTGAGCGTCTGCCCCAGTCCTCTCAGCAAGCATCTAGTCCAGACATAGGCACGCAAAAAGCCCTCTGCTCTGCTGAAGCATTTCAATTTTACTCTCCATCATCACTTTCATTTCAGTCCACATTCCAAAACTTTCAGCATATTTTTTCAACTTAAGTCACAGGCTCTATCCTGTCACTCAGAGAGTCTGTGAGCTATTGGAGCCCTGCTAATAGTTGTCTTGTGGATTGTTAGTACGCTATTGTGAAACTGTTGTACATGTAACCCTCAATAGAGAATAATGCATGCTCTTTTTGGAAAATGGAGCAACATACTTTAATTCAATAGAGAATAATGTATATGTAATGAAATATGTATCACAATACTGACATGTATGTAGCCTACAAAGCAATGACGACAGGAAATTAGCTGAAATACAGTGCTGGTTTTGAATTTGGCCAATCAAATAGTCCATACATCACAATCAATTCTAGGCGTATCAACAACACGCAAGTGATACGAGTTAGCGTTTTACTTGTTTGAAGTCAGCTCCCTATCCACTACATGCCAAGCCAGATGTAATGCTATTATCCTAAGACATTACTACATTCCACAACAGCAGTTTGATCCTGAAATCTGGCATCACCTGTCCACAAATGATGGAATACATGTTCAACCAACACTCAAACAAGAACAGCAGATGTACCAATCAAGCTTATTTACCTACCCGGATGAGCGGAAAGACCACTGCTTTGCAGAGAGTGAAATCAGTCATAACAACAACTCAGAGTCATCCACCAAACCTGATTGAAAGTTAAATACTGTACCTACAGCCAGTGGAGACCCACATTTTTAGCCTTTTTTGTTTTCTTGAGTAAGGCAGCTCCAAAATGCAGATGTTTCAGCCTAGCTCAGTGCTTTCTGTGGTAGTGGAGCGGGCCAGCAGAAAAAAGGAGTATTTGCGCCGTGATTGGCTCAGTATTCTGTCACTCATGGGGACATTGCGCAATTGCCTAGCTTCAGTCCTTTAGTAAGGGTAGACATCCAAAATGTCAGCCCTTTGGGTCCTACCATAGAGTTCTATTACAAGTGACCTCAAGGCTCAAGGTCATTGGCCACAGAACTTATGTCAAATCACATTATATGTACAGTAGCTTTGATTGGATTGATCATGTCAACATCATACTTTCACAATCTTAGCTAGCAGTCATCATTGTGAATCAAGTCTACTGGCAAATCCTTTTTAATCCTTGTCATATGAAGAGAAATAATGCAGAGGAAATATAGATAAATCGTATTGGTGCTCATCGGCCATTGGACATAAACATTACACAACAAGTTGGAAATCAACAATGAGTTGTTTGGAAGGTATCGGTGACAGTGGCTAACCGCAAGCATTGCAACTGGGAAGTCAGACTGGGAAAATACGTTTTGAATGGTCATCCAACTTGGAATTGTAAATCTTTTTCTTTGATGACAAAATTTGTCAACGAAGGACCGCCGCACACAACAAGATGAGTCCAAAAAATGTCTTACATGCTGCTGCATAAATGATGTAATATGCCAGGGAGATATGCAGCCATATCAGCAATGTTTTTTTAAAAAGGCAGTAAACGAGGCTGAATGAACTGTTTTGCTGCCAGACAAGATTCTGCTGATAGCCAGGTGTAGCGGTGGTAAGGATTCACTCCATGGTGCTGGAAAGAAAGCTCTGCTGTTGGGACAGCTCTATGTAGGCTCTAAACATTTGTGGGCACCGCTTGTCACCGTTATAGTGCAATTCATGTATTGCTTAGTGTTGTGTTGTGTAGTGGCATTGCTGGCATGCATCTGCAAATATTTGGGGGGGGGGGAGTTTGCCCCACCAAGATTTAAATGCTAAAACCGCCACTGCCTACAGTATATAGCAAACTGTATCCTTTTACAATATCCAATCACATATCTAAATGTACCTTGTCGTAGAATGCAAAGATAGCATTGAACTGCTCAGAGGTCAGTTTGATACCCTGTAAAACACATTTTGAAATAAAAACATATTATAACAGAGCAGCATGATGTTACTGAATTAGATTGTGCAAAATTAATGATTGTGTTCTGAAATATCAAATTATCAAATTGCTGGTATTTTTTCAGCCAAAATTACTGTGGAAAAGGGATTTGTTTGAAGGAACTATCAGTTCCTCTTGCACACTCCTCACCTGGAACTTCAGTAAGAAATTTTCCTTAACTGGGAGAAGCCTTAAAAGAGAAGAACAGAGAATAATTTCCATGAAACACTTGTTAGGAGTATCGGATGCTGAAGGCACACATGAAATAGAAACATTTCTTCTCAGTTGCTGACAGTCACCTCGCCATTTCTGACAGGCCCAGCTTCCCATCTCCGTTTAGATCAAACATCTTGAGCTACAGAGAGAGAGAGCGAGAGAGAGAGAGAGAGAGAGAAAGACAGGGAGGGAGGGAGAGATAGAGACATTAAAGCAAGGGGCCCTTCACCAGTTGTGATAACAACATGTATTATTTTTTTTAGAATGCTACTCTGTTGTCAATCCGTTGTACATAGAAGTTGCTACTCAACACTAAGACTAAACAATACAGATTGGTTTTCTCCCAAGAGTAATTCAGGTCAAGCTTTAGGCCTTGAGGTTCAAACAGATGCTTGAACATCTGCTGTTGGAACACACAACCCGTAGGACATTGTGAGTCCCACTCCCAACCACATGGCAGCCACCAGCATGATGGGACAAGGGATACATAGCTCCCTTGTTCACATATAAAGTATATTATACAATACCTACAGACAATGACTACAGATGTAGGATTTTCATTTGATCACTCTTTTGTTGCTGACAATTTTCCTGCACCGCAGGAAATGCAGATGAGAATCGTGATTTACATAAAGTCACTGAAAACCTGCACTAACACATGGATATATTAACAGTTTTCCACTTTTCATTTGGCCTCATTTTGACCAGCTAATATCCTAACCACCGATCAAGCAACATTATGGACTAAATGTTCAAATCCTGTAACTGCAGGAAGGCCAGCATCCCGGAGTCGCCTCTTCACTGTTGACATTGAGACTGGTGTTTTGCGGGTACTATTTATTGAAGCTGCCAGTTGAGGACTAGTGAGCCATCTGTTTCTCAAACTAGACACTCTAATGTACTTGTCCTCTTGCTCAGTTGTGCACCGGGGCCTTCCACTCCTCTTTCTATTCTGGTTAGAGCCAGTTTGCTCTGTTCTGTGAAGGGAATAGTACACAGTGTTGTACAAGCTCTTTAGTTTCTTGGCAATTTCTCATATGGAATAGCCTTCATTTCTCAGAACAAGAATAGACTGATGAGTTTCAGAAGAAAGTTCTTTGTTCTGGCCATTTTGAGCCTGTAATCGAGCCCACAAATGCTGATGCTCCAGATACTCAACTAGTCTAAAAAGGCCAGTTTTATTGCTTCTTTAACCAGAACAATAGTTTTCAGCTGTGCTAACATAATTGCAAAAAGGGTTTTCTAATGATCAATTAGCCTTTTAAAATGATAAACATGGATTAGCTAACACAACGTGCCATTGGAACACAGGAGTGATGGTTGCTGATAATGGGCCTCTGAACGCCTATGTAGATATTCCATAAAAAATCTGCCGTTTCCAGCTACAATAGTCATTTACAACATTAACAACGTCTACACTGTATTTCTGATCAATTTGATGTTATTTAATGGACAATTATTATTTTTTTCTTTCAAAAACAAGGACATTTCTAAGTGACCCCCAAACTTTTGAACGGTAGTGTACATGCGAGGATGTGGTCCATGTGGATCAATATACTCTAAAAGGCCAGCCACAGAAGTGTAGTTATTCCCCTCACAGTTTTGACTTTCACCTTGTGATTCTATATTAGTTATATTAAATCGTTTTTCAACATACTTTGGTGCAGGATGTGTTGGTGTTGGTTATTTCTCAGATAAGTCTGTGAGGAAGGTCGATGGAGGTAGATGGGGGTGGAGGTTCAGGGACTGGGGAGATGCAGATCATTTTTTGCCCAGGCTGAAGAAGTCTAAATCGGTCTGCTAATACAGGACTAGTAATGGCCCAGTGCACTACTTTTGTGAAAGAAAATGGAACTACATTTATTTGACTGTTTACCAGCATTTGTAACTTGAGTCTGATAATTATCTGTACAAAACAGGTAATCTGATAATACTTGTGAAATATAAAAATACTTGCTTGATATGTTTTCCAGTTTCTTGAAATACTTTGCTAATGCAACTTATTTCTGTGTGAAAACTGAAATGGTGTTTTCATTCCTTTTCAGTGAGTGAGGAATAGAACCCACAACTGCAGCATTGCAAGCGCCATGCCCTGCTAACTGAGCCACATCATCACAACCCACTTGATGTCTCAATGTACTCAATTCCTGTATTGTGGATTGTTTTTCTTCAGTCTTTTGGTACAAACCTAGATGACCAGCCTATGTACAATACAGTAATGTACATTTACATTAAGTGGTTTGTAAGGATGGTAAATTAATATTGCACAAAAAGTGGTTGTTTTCCATGTTATTTCATCAAGAAAAATATTTAATTTGATGTGAATGTTGTGTATCTTTGCCCATAACTTTGTACCTTTTGATGTAAATGTTTGAGGACAGGGTTTTATTATTTCTAGATTCCATTAGAATGATGATCACAGAGAAAGGGACAGGTCAACAACTCTTACAATTCCAACTATTGAATCCTGTAAGATACTGTTCTTAATTATACAACTACCTTTTTTTGCCAAAGCAGAGATGCTGAAAATGTTTTGTGCCTGTGCTACAGCCATCAATTAATATATATACTTTTACATTTTTATTGTATTTCCTTTTTTCAGATTTTTCAGGGTGTGCAGCAACCCTTCTTCCCGCGTCTATGGATGAAGGGTTTGGGAACGATACAGGAAGTGATTCATTTAGACTGAAAAGACTCACTATTGTCTGTGTGTACTCGTGAAGCTTCTGGTCATCGTAGTGTCTGTTGGCTTTCTTCAGCAGGTCTGAGAGGAATCCCTGTGGAGTTGAGAAAGGTGAGTAAACTATAATCCCCTAATAGGTCAACGAAATCCTATAATCTTAGAGAGTCTGGCTCGTCTATACTTTAGCGCTGAGGCCCCAGTTATTGGTTTTTGTCAGTCATATAAGTATTGGCTTACGCAGAGTTGCAAGTGTCACATATATTCTCACATCCTTCATTGACAGAAAGGACCATTCTATCTATCACTACCAGCCTGTGTTACAGTAAAACCTGCAGTTCCCTGCAGATAAGACAGCAGAAAACGCTTTAGAAATTAACCAGTGTCAGACAACCGCATAAAGGATGGTATTACAAGTCAGGATTTGTATAGTGTCCTTGTCTGACAGCCGTTGAGACGAGAGAAATTTGCATCGTCCCCATTTGCCTCACTGTATCAACACAACAACTATACCGGCAAGTTTTTGGGTGTTGGCTTCTAAACCTTCATTTACATTGTAAAGTATAATAATGCATCTCCTTGCCATCTTATATTGAATGACAAGAAGAGTTAGGAGACATTGGTTGGAGCTCTAGCATAGTTTGTACAAAATACATACTGTAAACATGTCTTACATTGATGGTTAACAAGTGAGGAACCATACCTTCAGTTCATTAGCTTCAATGTACCCACTGCGATCTGTATCGTATCGTCGCCAAGCCTATATATGCAAACACAACATCACACACATTAGAAATTAAAAAATAGACATACAGCCAATCACTTGCTCCCACAGTAGTACCAATCACTTTATAAATGAGCCATCTCATTCCTCCACTCACACTCAAACACCCCCATATCCAATGTCCTTTAACACCAAAGCAATCAAACTGGATTATATTAATGGGATTGCATGTGACATTCATGAATTACTCTCTGGAGGGACAGAGATCACTTTCAAAAGGAGAGGAAGAGCACAAAAAAATCATATCCAATTTATGTGGCTGGTAATTGTTAGTTTTTTCTTCCTGTAATCACACTAGGGTTTTCATTATACTTTCCAGATTTCTAAATCCTATCTCCCACACATTGTGAGAGGGGAAGGAGAGAGAAATGCATTTTAATTAATGTTTTAATCTAGCAGCTGTCCCTGTTTCCAGAAAGGGCTCTTATCAAAGATAGATGCCCTCCCTCTCCAGGTCTGTTGAGAATTACAGCCGCACATCTATAATATATGATTCTGAAAATAGAAGTTTGTACTTCCTCATTCAATCCCTTTAAAAGTCTTCGCTACCACACCGGGTGATTAAAAAGCCTCATTTTCTCTTTCTCATGTAATTCTTCCTGCTCTTGACATAATAGGAGTGTAGTGGGTGACTGGATGGTCCCTCCTGGTATCACTGATAATCAAACTCTCTCCATTTACACTGTATGAGAACTAATCTGACAGAGCTGTCAAGTGTCTCTGAAATGTAATCTCCTTTACCAGTGATTGATTGTGGCTTTTCTCTTGGCAGAGGACACATACATGACAGAGAAAAATAACCTGTGAGTAGAATACATTTTGTTCAGAGACTTTTCTCTCAAATGATGTATTACTTGCAGTGCAATTCCCTAATATGATTTGGGTATGATTTGGGATAGGCAATGATTCCAAAATGTGGATTGTTGTGTGTTTTAATTGCTTTGTCTAATTGTTTTTTTTAATTCTACCTTATTACAGTATCTCTGTATTTCCAATCCCACCAACACACATTATAAACAGCCTGTACGAGTCTTCACATTCTTACTCAAACCAAATTAATACTCAAACCATCTATTTTCACCACTTACCGCCATGAACTCAGAACTGGATCCAACAAACTCTCTGAAGCAAAGCAGGAAGTTCTCCTCCGTGGGCAAAATCTGAGCCAGCTGGAGAAGTATAGAGATAAATGAATTAGGGGGAAAAAAAGATAACCTGTGTTTGATTGTGTGAAAAATACTGTTTAATAATAGAATCTTCTCTTCGATGAAGATTACTCGAATGAAGCATAGATCATCGAGTCAATCAACAGTTTCAGAACACATCTACTATAATAGTGTCTGATTATTTCTGCATTGATATGCAAACTGTCTGAGATCATTGGTAATAATTCTCACTAGCATAATCAAATCCTCATTGATCTGAAAATGAAGAAATGTCAACTCACCTCTGACATCTCAATTCTCCCATCTGCGTTCTTGTCAAACTTCTGCATAAACTCCTTCATCTTCTCTCTGAAAGTGGAGTTTGATGGGTCCTGTAACACATGCACAAATACACGCAAATATATGTTTGTCATGACACAAACATCAGTAAAGATCTGTTGTTATTTTGTTATGCAAACCGTCCTCTTGTGTTATAGGACTGTGGTCACACACATTGTTGTGACAGAGATAGTTTTAGATGTTAGTGGTTGCTACACTGGGCAGACAGAGAGATTGTTTCTCTAAAACAGACAAGCGTCTTCTCCCCAGCTAAAGGGCTCATCATCTTCTAGTCACAGACTTTATGCAGCTACAGGGAGATTATATGTAACATGATTACTGATGCTCTCTGATTCCTGTGTTCTACACACACAAGATGTGGTGACACAAAGATTATTGCACCGACTCCTCCCAAGAAAGAGGATATCTTCCATCTGTGGGAGAACTCTCTGGAGAAATGTGTTGTTCTGATGTTGCTTAAATAATTAATTAGCTCCTGATTGGACAAATCAGTGGCATTTTAATTACTGCCAGTCCTAGACAGACTGGACAGCTTAGAGACATGAGTTCATATCTATAGGGCTTGTTCCGGAACTCAATGAACCACCTACCAGAATAGGCCACAACCTTGATTAGTGAGAAGATGCCAACATATGTCTGTTGGATTAAAGAACAAACAAAATACTACCTTTACTATTGTCAGTGAAATTTGGAAAGTTGGTGGTAGAATTACTTTGTACCTTTGTACCTTAAAGGAAACTCATGTTACACCAATTACTATGTCCAATATGTGTTTGCATGAGGTTGTACTCCTTTGGTTTCACCTAATAAAACCCAAAACATATTTACTGTTGTATTTAATGATCAGAGCCATGACACTTTCATTGAAAGTGGTCAGTCAATCCAGCATTACAGTATATCTGCTGTAGCATACATTATTATACCCAAATGGAAATAATGTTACAAAATGGTATTGGATTCAGTACTGTGAAAAATTCCACAAAGACCCATCAGAGACAGAATAGGTCTGCGACGTACACGTAATGTATGTGGGCAGTAGTTATGTAAACATAGATATTGTATAAACATTGCTATGACATGTTTGATTGAATTGAGCCCTTAGTCAAGGCCCAGGGATCATTCCCTTACCACTCCGGCCCCTCTCCGTGCAATCTCCAACTCCCTGAAGAAGTTCTCCAGTTCCTTGCCCTCAATGTAGCCATTGCCTGCAGCAGAGGAAACAGAGATTTGACAAATCAGCCCAAGACTATCTATCATACAGGCAGTGACTGTGAAGCATCAAAGATCCCCATGTAATGCATAGAAGTACCACTGTGAATGTGTGACTCTTGAGAAGTGAGATTGTACAAATTTGACAGCAAATTAGGCCAATGCTTCCCTGTTTTACAGTAATACTCCAGAACTAAGTTTGTCTGGCTTGCTTGCTGGCTGATTGGATGGCTGGCTCAATGACTGACATAATAACTAACTAATTTGTTGTCCAGATGGTTAGCATGCTGCGAGGCTGGCTCTGGCTGACGTGATTTGTGAGATAGCTTGCACTCAAACGTTGGAACCTGCTTAATTAAATCCCTTGAAGGGGTCTCCCAGTCTTGAAATGCACTGCTACTCTCTCTTTCTCTCTCTCTCCCTCTAATTGAGGCCTCCAAGGCCTTTTAAGTCCAGTTATTTAAAAAGACAATGGGGAAATTTCTGCCTGGCATGACAGTGTAAGAAATCGATGCAGGAATCCCAACTTCAAATAAATGTGCCTAGTTGCACCCTTGCCAGGATTATTTGGACGTCTATAAATAATGGTGAAGGAAACGCTAGAGCTTTAATCTTAATGTTGCTAAATCGAGGGAGACTAGTGAGATGATTATTATGGTAACTTTTGACAAATACCAACAAGCCTTTCCATCAGCTTCACGATTGAAACGTCTTTCAGTTGCCTATGTATTCATTTGCCTGTGGATCCTAGTGACATTTGCACGGACCTGAGTACCGGAAGTCTCTGGGGAAGCACTCAGTTTGATATTTACCAGACGAACAAGTACATATCATTATGAGCAAAGCACATTTGCGTTTGATTACACAGAAAACATAACTTGCTCTATATAGAGCGGATGTAATTCTAGCAAAATCATCATGATGCAATTTTATTTTATTATCTTTTATTTTATTGACATATAGGTTTGTATAATAGCTTTACATATGATTTAGTTTATCATTACATGTTAGTATGACCAATATGATCCAGTGGTTTTATATGCTCGTTGTCTATGAACTTTGTATGAACTTTGTATACGTGTTAATAAATCCAAAACAAGCTGGAGGTGTGCATGTATACTGCAGAGTATGCTGTGTATGATGATATGACATATACACTAGCCCACAGTAGCCTATGTACTGGAGTCTCCAATTCTTTTTCAATTATCTACTCATTTACTTTTTTTTTCTATTTCATTGGAGAATTGCAAATAACAAATGAATCCTGCTTGTTATCGAAACACTTGTGGCAATAGAATGTGGCCTACTGTGTTAGTTTATGTCCCATTTGCGGTCAAAGACAATAGCCATCTCCAACATTATCTGATATAAGCTACCTATTTATTATTAAATGTAAAGGTATCCCTCAGAAGGCGACAACTTAAGAGTAGCATACTGTCAGCATACTGTCATGCAATCAGAATGCATTATGTGACTTGTTTTAGGCACATTTGACCTCTATGGCTTATCATCTCAATATGATCTTGAGTTAGCCTATACCATCAGCCATTTTGAGTTAGCCTATACCATCAGCCATTTTGAGTCGTTTTTGACACATAATTATATTCTAGGCTGATGTGAATAACAAATCCTGATAAACATTGGCAATCATTATGGTGTTATTTATCTCATACCCCCAAAAATGTATGAACTGTTAAAACAAATACCAGCTGATTGATAACCTATTCCCCACAAGACAGGGAAAAGGTACAATACTAGAAAACATTATCAAGGGACAACAACATGATCATGCCAAGTCTTTCAATGCATTATAACTGCCTCATAAGTTATGCATTACTGAAATGTCAATATCAGACAGACATTAGTCAGCTATCTCTCTGTGTGTTCTCTATAGCAAAATGTTCATCAACATCGTTAATTCGTCTAATCATTTCAGCACCATGGTCAGCGGCAAAATTGGTAGGTCAATCCCATGATCTGATGCTCTGGCCTAGCCTATTTGCACAAGAGCAGCAATTCACTGTGAACCATGTTCACATCCCTATGTCATGTTGTCTTTGCAGAAAATGCTTAATCCATAGAGACAGCGCAGTATAGGCCCTATTGGGTGGACCAACAGCACCAATCTCTGTTTGTGCTCAGAGAACTAAACACCCAGAGGGAACTAGTACTGTAATCCGAGAGACTCCTCGCGCCTAGAGTATTATCATTCCGCTTCAACAAATGGCCGGGACGGAATGTGCAGTAACACTATCAATAGGGGAAACCAATTATGCCTAGAGGATGCCCAAGGACAATGCGCGTGGAGGGGCGTGGGCTCGTTCGCTCGAATTGAGCCGAGAACTCGTCATTTTATAGCATGTAATAGGCTACTGAAAGTAGATAGTTGTCTGTCTCCTCTGAGTTGGGGTTTCATCTGTATAGTGAATTACATTCATATAATACTGGAATTCGATTGACAAACTCCCTCCTTACATTTTAGACGCACTTTTTAAAGCAGGATTCCAACCATCAGTTATGATGCCTATGGAAACTCTTGAGTCTGTCCTGACATCATCCAGATGTGTTTATTTTGTTTAATCGTACTTTATAAAACAATACAGTGGAATAATATTATTACAATATTTAAGTATTCAGTCAAGTTAGTGAAGCCTCATTTTTTGATAGGCCTATACAAAAATGACACTTATTGTGTGGTAAGGCTACATATACGTTTTCTATGGAAGACCACACCGCCATCCCTCCTTTAGCTCACCGTGCACTGAGGTAT
Organism: Salmo salar; assembly: GCF_965601325.2. Lineage (NCBI taxonomy): Eukaryota > Metazoa > Chordata > Actinopteri > Salmoniformes > Salmonidae > Salmo > Salmo salar. The sequence goes on along the minus strand of NC_138300.1, from coordinate 90,673,486 downwards.
AACCTAGACTTCTGATGCCTTTTGATCGATAGACTAATCTACGTTGTAATACTGATGTATTATTAGTATCTGAATGGGTTCTTCTAGTAACTGAATAAAAGTCATGCATCCATTCAACCAACCTTTTTAAATCAAATATTAAATGGATCAATTAATACACAGGTAGTCTATTCGAACCTTTCTAAAGATACAATATTTAGTGCCCACAATTAATTACATTTTAAAAATGTATTTTTTATCATTAGATCGAACAGAAACCTCAACAGTAACACCAGGAGTTATCCAGCTGCTTTTCTAACTGCCAAGAAAGTAAATGCACTAGAATACTTATCCAGCATTTTTTGTCAAACACTTTTTGTCTTGTCCAATCAAAATTCTAAGCATCCAGCAGTTTATAGCCCACGCTTTTTCCATCATGACCAAAAGTGAATTTCAGTTATGATATACACTTTTTAGACAAAGCTATCGCAATATTCAAGCGGCATCTTTGAAAAAAAAAAACGAAAAGTATTGAAGGTACGCCTATGATATGTTTAACTTGTAAACTAAAATCTGTGATAGAGTATACGTAACCTAGTCTATTCGACATGTTAGCTTACATTTGTGTCTGCATTTGAAACAATGACTCGTTCAAAAAAGTGCTGCGTAAAATTCAAGGTAACATTTTGGATAACTTTGTGCTCCGATACTAACCGTCCGTATCGAAATGGTTCCAGATGTCGATGAACTGGGTGGCGCTCAATTCCGCCAGATGAAGGTGAGGAGGCTGCTGTGGTTTGTTTGCCATGTTCTCAACGACTTTTCCTCTTGTGCGCTAGAATATCCCCTGCGAAGTTTTTATCTGTAGGACCACAATCCACACTGTAACCCCCCTGCGTGTTGCCAGAGCTTTTAAACCAAAGCAGAGACTGCAGTTCCCATGTAGCCACGCAGGTGGCGCAGTGACACCAAGTTCAACGCCCTCACACCTCCATTCGTCTGCGTTCGCCTTCTGATGCGAGGAATCGCGCAAGGCACAGGGACTCACTGTTCCATGCGGAGAGGGACGTTCAATAGTCGGAATGCATCCAAAGAACTTCAATGGACTGAACCGTCTGTTGCTGTTCAGGCTTGAGCTTTGCCATCAAGAACCAGATTTCTAGACTATGTGGCTTGAATTATGTAAATCACAATGAGATGCGCAGGAATTGTCTAGCTCCATGAGCAAAAAACTGCCGGTGTCATTTCCTTCCTTTATTTTCACTGTCAATTTGCATTCATGGAGAAGATGGGGATGGATTGGCATTGGATAGAGTGTTAATCCTTACTGTGTTTAAGTGTGTTCAATGGACTACATGGACACCTCTTAAATGTGTTTACAATCACAGTAAGAGACACTGGTCTCCAAGGAACTTCCCAAAGGCTTGGGTTAATTATCCTTTGGCGTTCATGCATTGAGACTAGCTCAGTAAGGAGAACAAGAGCCCAGGGAGGAGTCGTGCCTGTGCCCTGGGACTGAGGAAGCACAGCAGTAATTACTGTAGTCCTGCTGCTGCACAGCCACTGCACTGCATGGAGCTGCTGCATGCACAACTCACTCAGCTTTAATTAATGCCAATTACTCGGGCTTCAGTGAAATGATTCAACCAACGCCAGATTCATTAGAAATCCACACTCTAATCACATTTTATACAGCCCTAGAGGAATCTGTGATTAGGCTGCATTCTTTGAGGACCAGAACATCCAACCAACATTACAATTATGAAAAGGAATTTACCATGCAACTTATAACATACACTACATGACCAAAAGTATGTGGACACCTGGTCGTCAAACATCTCATTCCAAAATGATGGGCATTAATATGGAGTTGGCCCCATCTTTGCTGCTATAACAGCCTCCACTCTTCTGGGAAGGCTTTCCATTAGATGTTGGAACATTGCTGCAGGGACTTGCTTCCATTCAGCCACAAGAGCATTAGTGAGGTTGGGCACTGAAGTTGGACAATTAGGCTTGGCTCGCAGTTGACTTTCCAATTCATTCCAAAGGTGTTAGATGGGGTTGAGGTTAGGGCTCTGTGCAGGCCAGTCAAGTTTTTCCGCACCGATCTCAACAAACCATTTCTGTATGGAGCTCGCATTGTGCACGGGGGCATTGTCATGCTGAAACAGGAAAGGGCCTTCCCCAAAATGTTGCCACAAAGTTGGAAGCACAGAATCATCCAGAATGTCGCTGTATGCTGTAGCGTTAAGATTTCCCTTCACTGGAACTAAGAGGCCTAGTCCGAACAAAGAAAAACAGCCCCACACCATTATTCCTTCTCCACTAAACTTTACAGTTGGCACTATGCATTGGGGCAGGTACTGTAGCGGTCTCCTGGCATCCGCCAACTCACATTTATCCGTCGGGCTGCCAGATGGTAAAGCGTGATTCATCACTCCAGAGACCGTGTTTCCACTGCTCCAGAATCCAACAGCGGCGAACTTTACACCATTCCAGCCGACGCTTGGCATTGCGCATGGTGATCTCAGGCTTTTGTGCGGCTGCTCGACCATGGAAACCCATTTCATGAAGCTCCCGATTAACAATTTGTGTGCTGACGTTGATCCAGAGGCAGTTTGGAACTCGGTAGTTAGTATTGCAAACGAGGACAGAGGATTTTTATGCACTATGTGCTTCAACACTCGGCGGTCACATTCTGTGAACTTGAGTGGCCTACCACTTCACGGCTGAGCCGTTGTTGCTCCTAGACGTTTCCACTTCACAATAACAGCACTTACAGTTGACGGGGGAAGCTCTGACGAACTGACTCGTTAAAAAGGGGGCATCCTATGATGGTGCCATGTTGAAAGTCACTGAGCTCTTCAGTAAGGCCATTCTATTGCCAGTGTTTGTCTATGGAGATTGCATGGCTGTGTGCTCGATTTTACACACTTGTCAGCAACGGGTGTGGCTGAAACTCATTTGAAGGGGTGTCCACATACTTTTGTACATATAATGTACTTGTTTTGTTTGGACATGTCAAGGGTAATGATATTCCTGGTTTAGCGTTTCTCTATTGGTTTATACAATCTTAGTCATGCTCAACTCTCCTTGGACATTCAGATGGAGTTTCAATGGTGAATAATGTAACAATGATGAATGCCTTATCTGTAGGAAGCTCAGAAATTAGGGCACACCACCTCAATATAATCCTCTGGCTAGAACTGAAAATTGTAAATTTGCTCAGTTATTGAGGAAATATGTCTTGTAAATCATTGTATCCACGACCTGGCAGTGTCACACTTCCCCTTGTCTCCTCATGACATGCTGCAGGTTGGGACGACACTGGCTCTGAGACTGGCTCTGTGTTCTGACACTGACCAGTGCAACAGACATATTTTGGATGTCATAAAGTGCTCAATAACTTATACAACTTTTTTATGGAAAGTCAGCTAACATAATCTGAAATTAGCGGTCAGCTAATATGATCTGCAACAGACAGTCAGTCAATAAAATCTTAACAGTTGTCACCTGAATCTTGGCACAGTTCCATCCTCCTTCATATCCAATGCTGACAGGGCGGTTTGGGAACATTGAAAGCCTTTATTCAGCAGAGATGTCTCAGTCTATTTCCACCGCAGGTCTTTTGACCATGCAATCAATAGTCTCACTTCACATTTATTGGCAAGACAGGGACAGATAACTCCCATCTCAGAATGCTGATCTGTCATCATGCAGAGTAGGAATAAAGCATTGACCTTAAAACAATAGCAAAGGCTTTCTAGTCCTTCATCCCCTCCCTTTTTTCAGTTATCACTCTTGCTTTGTCTATTCAAGGAAGGTGGTCGTTTGTCCCCTTCATGAATATAGATTGATTGATGTACAAACAGGGAATAGCAATTGTTAATATAAATATTAAAACCATCTCTGACTCATAATGTTGTATTCAGTTGTGGGTTTCCCACCTCCACTGCTCATGTATTCATTTTCATTCTTCCTTCCGGCTCTACTAGTTTATGATTTTAATGAACAAATAAAGATAAACTTAAGCAAACTTTTAAAAGAGTGTGTGTTGTTCAACTGTGCACTGTTGTGTGCTGGTGGGAATCTCCCAAACTGCTTTCGGAAATGAATACTTTTAAATCCCTCTTTTATTATGGCACTCTCTCTTTACAGGCTTTCCCCCTCTGGTAGCTTAGAAGATTTGAGCCAAGTGAGTGGGGAAATAAAAAAAAAGCTCTCCATCAACAGTGGGATTGCACTGCACTGATTACACCAAAATGAAAAAGATAAAAAGAACAGGATGGAGGAGGGGAATGCGTGAGTAGTGTGTTGTTAACAGATATCTGGGTAGAAGACAGGGAGAGCGTGCCGCTTGATCGAAAAATGAATATCGTTTTTTTCTTCTTCTGTGTGTTTATGTAGAGTAGAAAAACCACACTCCAAACTAGTATCACATTCGTCAATCATTACCTCGATTTCTTGTGAGTGATTTACAAGTTTAGTGGCTCATATGGGTTTAGTCTTAACTGAAATCAGTCATCCACATAGAGACCTTGGAAAGCAGAGTGCCCCTGAAACAGGAAATATGGGGCCTGTGAGAACATTAACGCAAAGTGACATTAATTCGTAGTGAGCTAAAATGGAATTGGGATCTCTAGGATGATTTAGCAGTTGGTGTTTGAGCGATAGAGGGGACAAGCTGCAAAAAGGGAAGGAAAATGAGCCTGGAAAGGAGAAAGAGGGAAAAGACAGGAGGAAACACAAAAACAATCTCTGACATCATACCCAAGATGGAAGAAAGTGTACAATGCATGATTACCACAAGTTATCTAGCTAACTCACTGAGATATCATGACATCGTGCAATGAACTATGAGATTGCCTCAATATGCAGACCTCACTGCACACACAGCTTTGCATTATTTACACGTCTGCAAGTGGCTAACTGCAATACTGTGATGTACAGGTGTTGGATCTTAATTTGATCACCCCGTTGCAGGATGACTTTAACATTTGTACTGTATCTGAGGTTTAAAAAGGCTTCTGAAGTTTGTAATTTCCACTTTGAAATTTCAGACTTGATTTTCCTTTTAAGAAAAAATGTATCAACCCTTACAAAAATGTAGATCAATTATAATGCACATAATAATTCACATTCCTTGCTACTGCAGGATTATTTTCCTGCCGTAGCAAACTGGCTCAAATTAAGATCCTACATCTGTACGCACAATGGCTAATAGCAATGCCAGGGTTGTCTTCACGTTCCCTTCAGAACACTGTTATTACACAGCACTGTTTCAGACAACAGTGTTTTTTAAGCTGACCTTTGCGTGGTGATCAAATAGATTTGACCCATCTGGATCATAGGAATTCAGTAACGCTTATGTTGCCCCCATTTCAGGCAAGATGAAGATCATGTATTCCTTGATATGTCAATTAAATTTATCTTGGAGCATGTAGAGACATATAACTACTTTGTAGAGTGACACCAATTTCATGATGAGAAAACAAAAAAGTAGTCACTCAAAACATGCATCACACACACTACACGCATGCACGCACGCACGCACGCATACACGCACGCACGCACACGTTATTTTATTCAGTGTAGCACTGTTGTAATGAATACTCAGGAAGAAAACGGTGTAGATTCACACGCAGAACGCGACAGGTGTTTATTTCGCAGAAGGCAGGAATCGTGGTCACAGGCAGGCAATGGTCATACACAGGTAGGCAAACAGACAGGTGAATCAAAACTAGGACTGAAGGCTTTAACTGGTTCTCACAAACGAGCTAGGAAAAGGCTTAGTAGAGTCAAAACGAACAATACCTCACAAAGGCACAAACAGAATGAACTGAACTAAATAAGGAGCTGATGAGACCAGGTGAGTAACTAACACAGGTGAAATCAATGAACAAAAATGAAAGACAGGGCTACGTTCAAGAACACAAAGAAACAGGGCTACGTTCAAGAACACAAAGAAACAGAACACAAGGTTGACTAAGAAAATAAATACAGAACCTTACAACTGTAATGCCCTCATGAATGTATCTTGGAGTGACTATTATCTTGTCTGTTAATAGAGAGTAACGGGGGCCCTAGCCTGTCCTCCCTCCCTACTGCTTATGCAGCTTACACAGGGCATTCGCTGATTCATTCATTTTCCAGCACTGATTACAAGGGTGGTTGCAGTCTGCAGATACTGCTGGTGATGCTAAGAGACAAAGGGAGAGCATCGTGTCATCAACTCCTGAATTATTTACTGATCCACATGACATTAGTAGATGGTATTTGAAACATTGATGAACATTAAGTTCATCATGATGGGTAACTCAATATCATATTTGATCAAGCATGAGAGTATAACAACGTGTACTCTCGTGTAGTAACTGACAACATGCATCAGTAGAGTCTTCAATTGTCATGTCACTATTTTTTTCTCGCTCACTCAGGACAACACACTGTGTTTGACCTGAGCCATTTATAGACTGTGCATTTGACCATTCTACATTATGCACAACAATGAGCGGTTATTATCGAGATTGCTACAGGGATGGGGTGAGCCAACAGTGTACTATGTGTGACACATAATATTGTTCTTAAACCATTTGAGAAAGGTGTTTTTTTCTGCACTGTCATTGTCTTCATTTTGTTGCATATTTGCAGTGGTACAGTATGCCATAGATGGAGAAATATCTCCAAAGGTGTTTCTATTTCTGGTGGCAGTCTGCGAGGCTCACCGTGTTAATATTTCATCTCAGCTCCACTTCTTCAGTGTGTTGGCAGAACTGTTGAATTATGTAGTGCATAGGGGATGGGAAAGTTCCTTTTCATTCATCACATTTTACAGCATATGTGTTTAGTTGTTGATGTGTTCATGTTTTGTGTTTAGGCATACAGTACTGTGACACAGGTCTCTCTAAATACTGATTGGGAGGGACAGTTGAGATGGAGAGTGGAAGCGTATCCCCCTTCTATTTTTCTCTCATTTCAAAAGATTCCTCCTTTTATTAATCAACATCATTGATGACAATCAATTTCTTGCCTTTTTCAAACAAAGCATAAAATTCCTTACTTCTCTAGGAAGCACCTTAAAGATGGAATCCTCACTACGGGAAACAGTGCCTTGTCCGCCCCACGGCTGTTGTTATTGTTTTTGTTTTGTTGACTCAGCATAGCTGGGGAGCGTTGTGCATCCTGGTAAAAAAATATTGCAGTACATATGCTGCTGTTCTATTGCACGCGCAATGATGGCAGAGGGACATCATTTGTTGTTGATTGTAGTAACTTATTTTTTGTGGTGAACGGACGTGGCCGACTTGGCCGTTGAAAAGACAGGACTCTGTTCTCTTCCCATATTGCTGGAGAGTCAATATGAATATAAACGATAGGAAATAAACCATTCCCTTCAAAGGACTTTCCCTACCTGTAATCTCACACGGACATTGCTCCTGCACAAACACACACTCATAGTACACAACTTAAAAGTGTAATTTGTTGGTTTTATTTGAGTTATTATGCCTTTGTTTTTAGGACTGAAATTACAGTAAAGAAGTTAATCTCCTACATACAGTGCATTACTACTCCTCAACTGTGACAAACATCTGAAGTCAACAGGATCCTTTATATGACTACGGAAATAAGTGGGCCAAAAGCATTAAGTGTAAAAAACATTAACATGGCTCTAGACTGACCAGTTGAATCCAAGTGAAAGCTATGAGCCCTTATTGATGTCACTTGTTAAATCCACTTCAATCAGTGTAGATGAAGGGGAGGATGAAATAAGTATTTTTAAGCCTTGAGTTAATTGAGACATGGATTGTGTATGTGTGCCATTCAGAGGGTGAATGGGCAAAACAAAAGATTTAAGTGCCTTTGAACAGGGTATGGTAGTAGGTGCCAGGCACATTAGTTTGTGTCAAGCACTGCAACGCTGCTGGGTTTTAAACACACACAACAGTTTCCCGTGTGTATCAAGAATGGTCCACCACCCAATGGACATCCAGCCAAGATGACACAACTGTGGGAAGCATTGGAGTCAGCATGGGCTGTTCTGAGAGCAAAATGGGGTGCAACTCAATATTAGGAAGGCGTTCGTAATGTTTTTCACACTCAGTGGCTTTTAAAAATGTTATACTTTTTATTCTTTTAACCATAACTTATAACCATGACTAGGTATGGTGATCTCTCCATCAAGGAGATGTCTCCAATGAAAATACTTAACTCAGATTAAAATGGTGGAATTATAGGTCCACCAATGAATATATACATTGTTATTTTTTACTAATGAGTAACACAACACAATGATTGTTGGTCCACGTGACATACAGGCCATTGATTGGTCTTTCAGTGCTTGATCCCTTAATCACAATGATTATGAGAATAATTTGTGCCTAAAATGATTTGTGCCTAAAATGTCCATTTACAGTACAGTATTACAGTACATAGTGCAATACATTCATGTATATGTTATTGTCTGGGCACGTTTCTTTCATGAAGGCAAATATGACATTTCTATGCAACAGTTGATGGTTTAGATATATTATGCTACTAAATATCTTATAGTTTGTTCAGTGTGATCATTGATGCACTGTTTATGCATTTTCAAGTTTTTTGGAAGTAAGAGGAATATACACTGCTCAAAAAAATAAAGGGAACACTAAAATAACACATCCTAGATCTGAATGAATGAAATAATCTTATTCAATACTTTTTTGTTTACATAGTTGAATGTGCTGACACAAAAATAATCAATGGAAATCCAATTTATCAACCCATGGAGGTCTGAATTTGGAGTCACACTCAAAATTAAAGTGGAAAACCACACTACAGGCTGATCCAACTTTGATGTAATGTCCTTAAAACAAGTCAAAATGAGGCTCAGTAGTGTGTGTGGCCTCCATGTGCCTGTATGACCTCCCTACAACGCCTGGGCATGCTCCTGATGAGGTGGCGGATGGTCTCCTGAGGGATCTCCTCCCAGACCTGGACTAAAGCATCCGCCAACTACTGGACAGTCTGTGGTGCAACGTTGCGTTGGTGGATGGAGCGAGACATGATGTCCCAGATGTGCTCAATTGGATTCAGGTCTGGGGAACGGGCGGGCCAGTCCATAGCATCAATGCCTTCCTCTTGCAGGAACTGCTGACACACTCCAGCCACATGAGGTCTAGCATTGTCTTGCATTAGGAGGAACCCAGGGCCAACCGCACCAGCATATGGTCTCACAAGGGGTCTGAGGATCTCATCTCGGTACCTAATGGCAGTCAGGCTACCTCTGGCGAGCACATGGAGGGCTGTGCGGCCCCCCAAAGAAATGTCACCCCACACCATGACTGACCCACCGCCAAACCGGTCATGCTGGAGGATGTTGCAGGCAGCAGAACGTTCTCCACGGTGTCTCCAGACTCTGTCACGTCTGTCACATGTGCTCAGTGTGAACCTGCTTTCATCTGTGAAGAGCACAGGGCGCCAGTGGCGAATTTGCCAATCTTGGTGTTCTCTGGCAAATGCCAAACGTCCTGCACGGTGTTGGGCTGTAAGCACAACCACCACCTGTGGACGTCGGGCCCTCATACCACCCTCATGGAGTCTGTTTCTGACCGTTTGAGCAGACACATGCACATTTGTGGCCTGCTGGAGGTCATTTTGCAGGGCTCTGGCAGTGCTCCTCCTGCTCCTCCTTGCACAAAGGCAGAGGTAGCGGTCCTGCTGCTGGGTTGTTGCCCTCCTACGGCCTCCTCCACGTCTCCTGATGTACTGGCCTGTCTCCTGGTAGCGCCTCCATGCTCTGGACACTACGCTGACAGACACAGCAAACCTTCTTGCCACAGCTCGCATTGATGTGCCATCCTGGATGAGCTGCACTACCTGAGCCCCTTGTGTGGGTTGTAGACTCCGTCTCATGCTACCACTAGAGTGAAAGCACCGCCAGCATTCAAAAGTGACCAAAACATCAGCCAGGAAGCATAGGAACTGAGAAGTGGTCTGTGGTTACCACCTGCAGAACCACTCCTTTATTGGGGGTGTCTTGCTAATTGCCTATAATTTCCACCTGTTGTCTATTCCATTTGCACTACAGCATGTGAAATGTATTGCCAATCAGTGTTGCTTCCTAAGTGGACAGTTTGATTTCACAGAAGTGTGATTGACTTGGAGTTACATTGTGTTGTTTAAGTGTTCCCTTTATTTTTTTGAGCAGTATATTATTCTCATGTCTGTACCATCTCCTATCTCTTTATAATTAAGTTAACTGGTCATTACATTACTTTTATTGGCATAAGGACAACCTCTTTTCGAAGACGTGAGTTTGGTTAGTATCTCTCTTCGCAGTTATTCAGTCTAAAGATGAATACTGCACATGATTATACGATGAGGACAAATCACAGCCTATAAGGTGTCAAATCATGCTGAGGTAGCAATACTAGAATTAGCCTCTGTGCTGAGTAATGCGAACAAATAATAAAATGCTATGCTAGCTAGCTTGCAATCAAATAACGTACAGTTGAAGTCGGAAGTTTATATACACCTTAGCCAAATACATTGAAACTCAGTTTTTCACCATTTCTGACATTTAATCCTAGTAAGAATTCCCTGTTTTAGGTCAGTTAGGATCACCACTTTATTTTAAGAATGTGAAATGTCAGAATAATAATAGAGAGAATGATTTATTTCAGCTTTTATTTCTTTCATCACATTCCCAGTGGGTCAGAAGTTTACATACACTTAATTAGTATTTGGTAGCTGTCACGTCCTGGCCAGTATAAGGGTTAATTGTTATTGTAGTTTGGTCAGGACGTGGCAGAGGGTATTTGTTTTATGTGGTTCGGGGTGGTGTGTTTGTTGAAGGGCGTTTGATTTATTATTTCCGGGTTTTGGTTTATGTTCTATGTTTAGGTATTTCTATGTTTAGTCGAGTGATTGTATTTCTATGTTAGGTTAATGGGGGGGTTGGGACTCTCAATTGGAGGCAGGTGCTTCCTCGTTGCCTCTGATTGAGAGTCCTATATATGGGTAATTGTTTGGTGTAGGTTTTGTGGGAGATTGTTCTGTGTTTAGCCGTGTGCCTTGCCAGACTGTTATTTTGTCGTAGTGTTTCAGTGTACGTGTTTGTTGTTTTCAGTTTTCCTTCTTTATTTAATAAAGAGGATGAGTACACTTATTTCTGCTGCATTTTGGTCCTCCTTTCCCAACGATAACCGTGACAGAATCTCCCACCACAAATGGACCAAGCAGCAGAGTAAGGAGCAAGGGGATTTCGAGATGGACTGGTGGAAGAAATGGACCTGGGAGGAAGTTCTGGACGGGGCTGGACCTTGGCACCAGGCTGGGGAATACCGTCGCCCACGGGAGGAAATCGAGGCAGCCAAGGCGGAGAGGCGGAGGTACGAGGCCTTGTACGCGCCGATAAAGCACGAGAGGCACCCCCAATAAACATTTTTTTGGGGGCACATGGGTAGTTTGGCTAGACCAAGGAAGAGCCAGAAGCCAGCTACCCATGATTATATGGAGGAGCGTATGGAGTGGAGGGCGCCGTGTTTCGCGGAAGAGCGCACAATCTCGCCCATACGCACGCACAGTCCGGTGCGAGTTATTCCAGCCCCTCGCAGGTGCCGTGCTAGAGTGGGCATCCAGCCTGGTAGGAGGATGCCTGCGCAGTGCATCTGGTCGCCGGTACGCCTCCTAGGACCAGGCTACCCAACTCCCGCTCTACGCACGGCAACCATCAGGCCCCTGCACAGCCCAGTCCGCCCTGTACGAGCACCCCGCTCGTACAGGGCTACTAGTTCCATCCAGCCAGGACGGGTTGTGCAGGAGGTAAGATCAAGACCGCCTGTGCGTTTCCATAGCCCGGTGTTTCCAGTTCCTGTCTCTCGTGCAGACCCGGAAGTGCGTCAGCCCAGTCCGACTCGTCCTGTTCCCGCTCCCCGCACTAGCCTGGAGGTGCGCGTTCCCAGGCTGATAACCCCAGTACCAGCACCACGCACCAGGCTTTCAGTGCGTCAGCTCAGTCAGGAGTCGCCAGAGCTGCCCGTCAGTCAGGAGTCGCCAGAGCTGCCCGTCAGTCAGGAGTCGCCAGAGCTGCCCGTCAGTCAGGAGTCACCAGAGCTGCCCGTCAGTCAGGAGTCGCCAGAGCTGCCCGTCAGTCAGGAGTCGCCAGAGCTGCCCGTCAGTCAGGAGTCGCCAGAGCTGCCCGTCAGTCAGGAGTCGCCAGAGCTGCCCGTCAGTCAGGAGTCGCCAGAGCTGCCCGTCAGTCAGGAGTCGCCAGAGCTGCCCATCAGTCAGGAGTCGCCAGAGCTGCCCGTCTGCCCTGAGATGCCAGAGCGGCCCGTCTGCCCGGAGATGCCAGAGCGGCCCGACTGCCCGGAGATGCCAGAGCGGCCCGACTGCCCGGAGATGCCAGAGCGGCCCGACTGCCCGGAGATGCCAGAGCGGCCCGACTGCCCGGAGATGCCAGAGCGGCCCATCGGCCAGGATCAGCCAGAGCGGCCCATCGGCCAGGATCAGCCAGAGCGGCCCATCGGCCAGGATCAGCCAGAGCGGCCCATCTGCCCAGAGTCTGCCGATGACCCAAAACCAAGGGAGTTTAGCAGCAACCCTGAACTGAGTAAGCCTGACAATTTAAAAGGAATTTTGATTAACTGTATAATTGATGAGTCTGCATACAGGGTGGAGAGGAGGAGGTCTGCCCATGATCCGGAGCAGGGGGAGTCTGCCTACGGTGCGAGGCTGATCGGGTCGGTCGGCACTCTGGAGGACAATAGGCCGGAGCCTGAACCACCACCTGCATAGGTGGGTTGGGGAGGGGGGGTGTAGCACAAGTGCCGTCAGTGACGGCAGCCACCCTCCCTTCCCTCCCTTTAGTTTAGGGGGATTTTTTGTTGTTGTTTGGGGTTTTCGTTATTCTTGAGGTGCTTCCGGGGTTAGCACCTTTAGGGGGGGGGGGGGGGGTACTGTCACGTCCTGGCCAGTATAAGGGTTAATTGTTATTGTAGTTTGGTCAGGACGTGGCAGAGGGTATTTGTTTTATGTGGTTCGGGGTGGTGTGTTTGTTGAAGGGCGTTTGATTTATTATTTCCGGGTTTTGGTTTATGTTCTATGTTTAGGTATTTCTATGTTTAGTCGAGTGAGTGTATTTCTATGTTAGGTTAATGGGGGGGTTGGGACTCTCAATTGGAGGCAGGTGCTTCCTCGTTGCCTCTGATTGAGAGTCCTATATATGGGTAATTGTTTGGTGTAGGTTTTGTGGGAGATTGTTCTGTGTTTAGCCGTGTGCCTTGCCAGACTGTTATTTTGTCGTAGTGTTTCAGTGTACGTGTTTGTTGTTTTCAGTTTTCCTTCTTTATTTAATAAAGAGGATGAGTACACTTATTTCTGCTGCATTTTGGTCCTCCTTTCCCAACGACAACCGTGACAGTAGCATTGCCTTTAAATTGTTTAACTTGGGGCAAACATTTCGGGTAGCCTTCCACAAGCTTCCCACAATAAGTTGGGTGAATTTTGGCCCATTCCTCCTGACAGAGCAGGCTTGTAGGCCTCCTTGCTCGCACACACTTTTTCAGATCTGTCCACAAATTTTCTATGGGGTTGAGGTCAGGGCTTTGTGATGGCCACTCCAATACCTTGACTTGGTTGTCCTTAAGCCATTTTGCCACAACTTTGGAAGTATATTTGGGGTCATTGTCCATTAGAAGACCCATTTGTGACCAAGCTTTAACCTGTTGGGGTTAGGGGGCAGTATTTGCACGGCCGGATAAAAAACGGACCCAATTTAATCTGGTTACTACTCCTGCCCAGTAACTAGAATATGCATATAATTGTTTGATTTGGATAGAAAACACTCTAAAGTTTCTAAAACTGTTTGAATGGTGTCTGTGAGTATAACAGAACTCATATGGGAGGCAAAAAACTGAGAAGATTCCTTACAGGAAGTGGCCTGTCTGACAATTTCTTGGGCTTCTTGACTCTCTTTATTGAAAACTGAGGATCTTTGCTGTAACGTGACACTTCCTACGGCTCCCATAGGCTCTCAGAACCCGGGAAAAAGCTGAATGATGTCTTTGCAGCCCCTGGCTGAAAAACATTAGCGCCTTTGGTAAGTGGTCTATCAGAGGACAATGAGACTGAGGCGCGTGCACGAGGCGACCCCATGTTTTTATTTTCTCTGTCTTTGAACTAAAACAACGACTCCCGGTCGGAATATTATCGCTTTTTTACGAGAAAAATTGCATAAAAATTGATTTTAAACAGCGGTTGACATGCTTCGAAGTACGGTAATGGAATATTTATAATTTTTTGTCACGAAACGCGTCGGGCGCGTCACCCTTATTTACCCTTCGGATAGTGTCTTGAACGCACGAACAAAACAGAGGATATTTGAACATAACTATGGATTATTTTGAACCAAACCAACATTTGTTATTGAAGTAGAAGTCCTGGGAGTGCATTCTGACAAAGAACAGCAAAGGTAATACAAATTTTCTTATAGTAAATCTGACTTTGGTGAGGGCTAAACTTGGTGGGTGTCTAAATAGCTAGCCCGTGATGGCTGGGCTATCTACTCAGAATATTGCAAAATGTGCTTTCACCGAAAAGCTATTTTAAAATCGGACATAGCAATTGCATAAAGGAGTTCTGTATCTATAATTCTTAAAATAATTGTTATGTTTTTTGTGAACGTTTATCGTGAGTAATTTAGTAAATTCACCGGAAGTTTGCAGTGGGTATGCTAGTTCTGAACGTCACATGCTAATGTAAAAAGCTGGTTTTTGATATAAATATGAACTTGATTGAACAAAACATGCATGTATTGTATAACATAATGTCATAGGATTGTCATCTGATGAAGATCATCAAAGGTTAGTGCTGCATTTAGCTGTGGTTTGGGTTTATGTGACATTATATGCTAGCTTGAAAAATGGGTGTCTGATTATTTCTGGCTGGGTACTCTGCTGACATAATCTAATGTTTTGCTTTCGTTGTAAAGCCTTTTTGAAATCGGACAGTGTGGTTAGATTAACGAGAGTCTTGTCTTTAAAATGGTGTAAAATAGTCATATTTTTTGAAAAATTGAAGTTATAGCATTTCTAAGGTATTTGAATAACGAGCCACGGGATTCCACTGGCTGTTGAGTAGGTGGGACGATTTCGTCCCACCTAGCCCAGAGAGGATAACTTCCTGACTGATGTCTTATGTTGCTTCAATATATCCACATAATTGTCCTGCCTCATGATGCCATCTATTTTGTGAAGTGCACCAGTTCCTCCTGCAGCAAAGCACCAATACAACATGATGCTGCCACCCCCGTGCTTCATGGTTGGGGATATTCGGCTTGCAAGCCTCCCCCTTTTTCCTCCAAACATAACGATGGTCAATATGGCCAAACAGTTCTATTTTTGTTTCATCAGACCAGAGGACATTTCTCCAAAAAGTACGATCTTTGTCCCCATGTGCAGTTGCAAACTGTAGTCTAGCTTTTTTATGGCAGTTGGAGCAGTGGCTTCTTCCTTGCTGAGGGCCATTCAGGTTATGTCGATATAGGACTCGTTTTACTGTGGATATAGATACTTTTGTACCTGTTTCCTCCAGCATCTTCACAAGGTCCTTTGCTGTTGTCCTGGGATTGATTTGCACCTTTCGCACAAAAGTACGTTCATCTCTAGAAGACAGAACGCGTCTCCTTCCTGAGCGGTATGACGGCTGCGTGGTCCCATGGTGTTTATACTTGCGTACTATTGTTTGTACAGATGAACGTGGTACCTTCAGGCATTTGGAAATTGCTCCCAAGGATGAACCAGACTTGTTGAGGTCTACAATTCTTTTTCTGAGGTCTTGGCTGATTTCTTTTGATTTTCCCATGATGTCAAGCAAAGAGGCACTGAGTTTGAAGGTAGGCCTTGAAATACATCCACAGGTACACCTCCAATTTACTCAAATGATGTCAACTATCAGAAGCTTTTAAGGCCATTGCATCATTTTCAGGATTTTTCCAAGCTGTTTAAAGGCACAGTCAACTTAGTGTATGTAAACTTCTGACCCACTGGAATTGTGATACAGTGAATTATAAGTGAAATAATCTGTCTGTAAACAATTGTTGGAAAAATTACTTGTGTCATGCACAGAGTAGATGTCCTAACCAACTTGCCAAAACTATAGTTTGTTAACAAGAAATGTGTGGAGTGGTTGAAAAACAAGTTTTAATGACTCCAACCTAAGTGTATGTAAACTTCCGACTTCAACTGTATATCATATCATTGCAATGATCCCTCTGTATTTCATGCTAGCTATTGACATTTCTCTAGTCTGGAATATATTCATCTGTACTTCCTATATAACATCCCCTTATAGTAACTATGTTCCTGGGCTGATTACACAGACAGACTGGGGCTGATCTACATCTTAGCTAGCAGGTTACTGATCAGCCTGTGTAGGTCCTGAGTACGCATGTGTGTGGTCTCCAGTACCTCATCATGGTTGGCCTTCTCCAGGCTATTGTAGTCTGTGACCACCTTGTTGGTGATGAGAGACAGGCCAAAGACACGGAGACCACAGTGACGGGCCACCACCACCTCAGGGACTGTACTCATACCTACAGAGCACAGAGAGGGTGAGAGAAGACAAGCATTGAGTTTGGTCATTTTCAACCTGACACTCGTACATTTTCTGTAGAAGAAATGGACATGGCTATTGAGAGACTTGAAGGCCATGGTAAAAACCCAATGACCCATACTTACCCACAGCATCTGCGCCTAGTTTCTGGAGAGCTCTGCACTCTGCGATGGTCTCAAAGGTGGGACCTGCCAGCATGCAGTACACACCTTGCTGGATGAAGGAGGAACAGCCCTGCTCCTCAGCAGTCTCTTTGGCCAGACTAGAAAGGTCTTTGTCATAGGCGTCCGACATGCAGGGAAAACGGACTCCAAACCTGAAACGATACATAAAGTCCTGTGTCATATCAGAGGCTCTCCATGTCAGGTAAAGGACAAAGTACAATCCAAGGACTCCACAAGGGTAAGACCCATGCCCTTTACTGTAATAAAATGCCAGTAATCAGGCTCCATATATGGGAAAATGTGGGAGGAGACCTCTGGGGAGCCTTTTCCACAGCAGAAAGAGAAGCCCATCCTCTTCAGACAGAGGGAGCATGCAACGGAACCCTTCCAAAGATCAAAAGACTGCTATTCTAACCTTTCATCGTTGTGACCACACAGTGGGTTCTGGCCTGCATAGCCAGGCATGTTGATGTGATCCTTGATCAGCATGATGTCACCCACTTTAAAGTTGGGGTTCAGCCCCCCAACAGCATTGGTAATGATCAAGGTCTCCACCCCCAGCAGGAAGAACACTCGGCCCGGGTACGTCACCTGGAGAGAAAGAGGAACTAGAGATAAGGTATCACTCAGTGCTGACATTTTTCAACAGAAAAACTGCACTGTTGTCATTATTACTAGGTGACTAGACTATAATCATTATAGAGGGTGGAATAATTTTAACAAAATAAAGTCAAATTAAACATTTATGGTCTTAAAAACCTCTTGAAGATCGGACCCTTTCTTTCAATTTTCACCTAAAATGACATACCCAAATCTAACTGCCTGTAGCTCAGGACCAAATGCAAGGATATGCATATTCTTGATACCATTTTAAAGGAAACACTTTGATGTTTGTGGAAATGTGAAATTAATGTAATTGAACATAACACATTAGATCTGGTAAAAGATGTGGCCTTTCTCTTGAAATGCAAGAGAAAGGCCACAATGTATTATTGCAGTTTAGGTGCAATTAGATTCTGGCCACTAGATGGCAGCAGTGTAAAGTTTTAGACTGATCCAATGAACCATTGTATTTCTGTTAAAAATTTTGTTTCATGACTGCCCAAATGTGCCTACTTGGTTTATTAATAACTTTTCATGCTCAGAATTGTGCACTCCCCTCAAACAATAGCATGGTGTTCTTTCACTGTAATAGCTACTGTTTGAGGACAATACAGTGCCACCGACACGGCCCGCTACCAAAACCTGTGGGCTCTCCTTCACCGCAGCCAACGTGAGTAAAACATTTAAACTTGTTAACCCTCGCAAGGCTGCCGGCCCAGACGGCATCCCTAGCCGCGTCCTCAGAGCATGTGTAGACCAGCTGGCTGGTGTGTTTACGGACATATTCAATCAATCCCTATCCCAGTCTGCTGTTCCCACATGCTTCAAGAGGGCCACCATTGTTCCTGTTCCCAAGAAAGATAAGGTAACTGAGCTAAACGACTATCGCCCCGTAGCACTCACTTCCGTCATCATGAAGTGCTCTGAGAGACTAGTCAACAAGACGGCCTACAGGGAGGAGGTGAGGGCCCTCGCAGTGTGGTGTCAGGAAAATAACCTCACACTGAACGTCAACAAAACAAAGGAGATGATCGTGGACTTCAGGAAACAGCAGAGGGAGCACCCCCCTATCCACATCGACGGGACAGTAGTGGAGAAGATGGAAAGTTTTAAGTTCCTTAGCGTACACATCACGGACAAACTGAAATGGTCCACCCACACAGACAGTGTGGTGAAGAAGGCGCAACAGCGCCTCTTCAACCTCAGGAGGCTGAAGAAATTTGGATTGTCACGCAAAACCCTGACAAACTTTTACAGATGCACAATCGAGAGCATCCTGTCGGGCTGTATCACCACCTGGTACGGCAACTGCTCCGCCCACAACCAAAGGCTCTCCAGAAGGTAGTGAGGTCTGCACAACGCATCACCGGGGGCAAACTACCTGCCCTCCAGGACACCTACACCACCCGATGTCACAGGAAGGCCAAAAAGATCATCAAGGACAACAACCACCCGAGCCACTGCCTGTTCACCCCGTTAACATCCAGAAGGCGAGGTCAGTACAGGTGCATCAAAGCTGGGACCGAGAGACTGAAAAACAGCTTCTATCTCAAGGCCATCAGACTGTTAAACAGCCATCACTGACATTGAGTGGCTGCTGCCAACATACTGACTCAAATCTCTAGCCACTTAGTAAATAAAACATGGATGTAATAAATGTATCACTAGTCACTTTAAACAATACCACTTTATATAATGTTTACATACCCTACATTACTCATCTCATATGTATATACCCTACTCTATAGCATCTACTGCATCTTGCCTATACCGTTCGGCCATCGCTCATCCATATATTTATATGTACATATTCTTATTCATTCCTTTACACTTGTGTGTATAATCATCCCCAGCTTACAATTGGCTCATTCATCCCCCTCCTCTCCCCTGTAACTATTCCCCAGGTCGTTGCTGTAAATGACAATGTGTTCTCAGTCAACTTACCTGGTAAAATAACGGTAAAATAAATAAATAAATAAATAAGGTAGTTGTTGTGAAATTGTTAGATCACTTGTTAGATATTACCGCATGGTCGGAACTAGAAGCGCAAGCATTTCGCTACACTTGCATTAACATCTGCTAACCATGTGTATGTGACCAATACAATTTGATTTGATTTGTAAATTGGACAGTGCAGTTAGATTATTGGACAGTGCAGTTAGATTAACAAGAATTTAAGCTTTCTGCCAATATCAGATATGTCTACGTCCTGGGAAATGTTCTTGTTACTTACAACCTCATGCTAATGGCATTAGCCTACGTTAGCTCAACTGTCCCGTGGACGGGACAAAGATCCTGAAGAAGTTTTAATGTCCTAGTCTTAGGTCTCTCTTTATGTAGTGTTGTGTTGTCTCTCTTGTTGTCTTAGGTCTCTCTTTATGTAGTGTTGTGTTGTCTCTCTTGTTGTCTTAGGTCTCTCTTTATGTTGTGTTGTCTCTCTTGTTGTCTTAGGTCTCTCTTTATGTAGTGTTGTGTTGTCTCTCTTGTTGTCTTAGGTCTCTCTTTATGTAGTGTTGTGTTGTCTCTCTTGTTGTCTTAGGTCTCTCTTTATGTTGTGTTGTGTTGTCTCTCTTGTTGTCTTAGGTCTCTCTTTATGTTGTGTTGTCTCTCTTGTTGTCTTAGGTCTCTCTTTATGTTGTGTTGTCTCTCTTGTTGTCTTAGGTCTCTCTTTATGTTGTGTTGTGTTGTCTCTCTTGTTGTCTTAAGTCTCTCTTTATGTAGTGTTGTGTTGTCTCTCTTGTTGTCTTAAGTCTCTCTTTATGTTGTGTTGTGTTGTCTCTCTTGTTGTCTTAGGTCTCTCTTTATGTTGTGTTGTCTCTCTTGTTGTCTTAGGTCTCTCTTTATGTTGTGTTGTCTCTCTTGTTGTCTTAGGTCTCTCTTTATGTAGTGTTGTGTTGTCTCTCTTGTTGTCTTAGGTCTCTCTTTATGTTGTGTTGTCTCTCTTGTTGTCTTAAGTCTCTCTTTATGTAGTGTTGTGTTGTCTCTCTTGTCGTGATGTGTGTTTTGTCCTATATTTTAATTAAAATTATTTTTATTTTTAATCCCAGCCCCCATCCCTGCAGGAGGCCTTTTGCCTTTTGGTAGGCCGTCATTGTAAATAAGAATTTGTTCTCAACTGACTTGCCTAGTTAAATAAAGGTTCAATAGAAAATAGATAAAAAAATGCTTATAGTAGGTCAGGGTGCAGACAGATTGTGTTTTAAGAGGGTCCCAAGATTTAGACGTGAAAATTCAACTAACACTGTCAAAGGTTAACCCAAGTTGACTGCTATACTACTTTCATAGAGGTCAAAAGCTAACTGAAGACACTAACTGTGTTATTCTAACATAACGGGACTTCTTCATAAAAGTGCAAACTGCTGAAAT
This sequence comes from Salmo salar, assembly GCF_965601325.2. NCBI lineage: Eukaryota > Metazoa > Chordata > Actinopteri > Salmoniformes > Salmonidae > Salmo > Salmo salar. Next base: position 90,652,781 of record NC_138300.1, on the reverse strand, counting down.
ATCATTGAGGACCTCACTACTCATTTGAAAGAATATAGTAGCTGTATTTAAAAAAAAATATCATCCCATAAGGTGTCAAGTTTATCATGGGATATACAAGCATTCCAATACACTTTTTCATTAAATATTAATCCAATGTAATGAGGATATGGCTCTGGTGGGTGGAAAGAGTGGACTCACCGTGGCAATGTCATAGCCCTCGTTGAAGTGGCCCTGCATACAGACACACTGCTTCCCCTGCAGCTCCCCAAATACCAGCTGACTGACATGTCCTTGTACAGCAGTGGTGCAACAAGAAAGACAGGAGGAGGATTTTAATAGAATTGCCGAATGTAAATATTTCAGTCAGGTCCCAAGGACAGGAAGCAGCAGCCACCATCGGGTGATGGTCTGGTTCTGGGTCACAGTGAAGGACTGGTGTTCTTACTTCAACTTTCAAAACATCTACATAAACATTTCTTATCTGACATTAAATGACTAAATACGTAAGTTATCAATGATCATTATAACTTCTATAGAGCTATTGAGCTGGATGATGTAATGATGCATGTACAAACTGAAGACAGCATGATGCTGTACAGTTTCAGGCGGTAGAGTGCAGGATAAGGATGGTGTCTGACCTGTGCTGTTGGGGAAGTGTGGGATGTCCTTGTAGGGAAACATATTCTTGTTGTCCAGCAGGTCAGCAAGACCACAGAGGCCAGAACCACAGACGATGGCTATTTTAGGCCTCTGCTCAGTGTGGGACAGCAACCAATCAGCTGTCTCCCTGTAATCTTCATATTTGTAACTGAGGGAAGAAACAGATAGTAAGTTCATGCTATTCAGTATAATGTTACAATCTAAATCATCAATGATCATCTGTGTTTCTGCAGAGATGGATTACTATACACCTTTCATCTGAACACAACCAATGGGAACATTTGTTTTTTGATTATGCAAAACCTGTCAATTACTGTCAAGTATCTTAGCAACTCCTTCAGCTACTAATAACAGAATCATAGACAAACACACCCCTTCACACCCCGGGCTCCCGTGTGGCACAGCGGTCTAAAGCACTGCATCTCAGTGTTTGAGGCGTCACTACAGACACCCTGGTATGAATCCAGGCTGTATCACAACCGTCCGTGATGGTGAGTCCCATAGGGCGGCGCACAATTGGCCCCACGTCGTCTGGGTTTGGCCGGTGTAGGCCGTCATTGTAAATAAGAATTTGTTCTTAACTGACTTGCCTAGTTAAATAAAGGTTCAATTTAAAAATAAATGAATCCGCTCTCTTGGTACTGAATGTGTGTGTGTGGGAGGGAGAGACAGAGGGAGAGAGAGAGAGAGAGAGTGGGAGAGCTTATCTAATTGAATTAAATTGAATACAACAAAATGTAATTAACTTCTACACATTTAAACTCTACAAGCATATCAAGTTGTATTGGCATTTGAGACATTATGGTTGTTGGCATACTCATCGGTTGGACATGGTGAATGATTGCAAGTCCTGTCATTAAAAAGTAGGCATAAACAGATTTTATAAGTGACCATAAATCCAATGAGATCACTTGGTCTGCAGGCCAATCTAACCAACATTAGTGGCATAGAAAGCAGTTTGTTCTGTTGTTTTTAAGAAAATAAAAAATATTCCTTAATGTTATTTTACTGTACAACAGATACTATTGTAAACCTGTGAAGTGGACTGCATGATTATATGAAACAGGACATACAGGTGGGAACTGGAAATGACTATGTCTTATTTACGTTTTGAACCAATCATACAGGTGGGAACTGGGAATTACTGTCTTATTTACGTTTTGAACCAATAATTCGCCACAGAATAAACAAAGTCCTGCCCAAAGTAAACAGTTCGTCTTCCTCAATTTTCTTTGGGGGGCAATAAAAGGTGTTCAATGTTAGCAATAAATCTCGTCACCATAAACGTTCATATCAGGCATGTTTAATTTGAAGCATTGAAGCTGTTTTTTATACTGGTAGTTTTCTGCTCGCTGTAGTAAATGGGGGGAGCTCACAGGACAGGAGGAGATGAGCCGCAGACGGATTGGCTGATTCCGTGAAAGCGCAGCGCTTCCATCACGGAGCTGTCCGTGGTGCTGCTGGCCACTGCCGGAACAGGACCCTCCATTCAGTACGGTCCACCGGGCCGCGCGACTGCACACTCCCTGAACCAGGCGCTCAATGAACACGCACAATGGCCACTCATTGTGTACTTACAACGCCGAGTCCCTTTCCTTTCAAATGAGCTGGCAAAAGTTGGGCTGCTTTCAATGCTTCAATCAAATCAAATCAAATGTTATTTGTCACATGCGCCGAATACAACAGGTGTAGACCTCACCGTGAAATGCTTACTTACAAGCCCTTAACCAACAATGCAGTTTTAAGAAAAATAAGAGTTGAGAAAATATTTACTAAATGAACTAAAGTAAAACAATAAAAATATAGAAGAGTAACAATAGCATTTTGCATAGGGTTTTCATGAAAAGTAAGCATGTCTCTTTAAGTGTTACCCAGGTCATCGTGTACCTACGTATTAGGATGTAGCCTAAACACAAATAATAGGGAGGAAAATAAGCTAAAATATTGTTCAATATTATTAACCTTATATTAGGAATCGAGATTTTCGATATGTAGGCCTATATCAGCAATTTGTATTGATTTCTATCAGATAAGTCAATTATACCAGAGAACCACGATAATCTCTTGCCATGAACATTTACAAATCTGCCCATTTCATGTAGCCCAATCCATTGCCACATTGTAGCCTATGAATGACTGACTGAAGCTGGAATATTGGAAGTCGAACCAGGGCCCGGTTTCCCAAAAGAATCTTAAGGCCAAGTTTGTCGTTAGGAACTTCTTATGAGCATCGTTAAATCTCCGAGATTTTTCTCCAAACCATCGTTATCAGGGACAGCAGTGGAGAAGGTGGAATGTTTTAAGTTCCTCGGCGCACACATCACAGACAAACTGAAATGGTTCACCCACACAGACAGTGTGGTGAAGAAGGCGCAACAGCACCTCGTCAACCTCAGGAGGCTGAAGAAATTTGGATTGTCACGCAAAACCCTGACAAACTTTCACAGATGCACAATCGAGAGCATCCTGTCAGGATTTATCACAGCCTGGTACGGCAACTGCACAGCCCACAACCGTAAGGCTCTCCAGAGGGTAGTAAGGGCTGCACAACGCATCACCGTGGGCAAACTACCTGCCCTCCAGGACAACTACAGCACCCGATGTCACAGGAAGGCCAAAAAGATAATCAAGGACAATAACCACCCGAGCCACTGCCTGTTCACCCCGTTAACATCCAGATGGCGAGGTCAGTATAGGTGCATCAAAGCTGGGACCGAGAGACTGAAAAACAGCTTCTATCTCAAGGCCATCAGACTGTTAAACAGCCATCACTAAGTCAGAGAGGCTGCTGCCTACATTGAGACCCAATCACTGGACACTTTAATAAATGGATCACTAGTCACTTTAAATAATGCCACTTTAATAATGTCTACATATCTCACATTGCTCATATCACATATATATAATGTATTTTGTACCATCTACTGCACCTTGTCTATGCCGCTCAGCAATCGCTCATCCATATACTTATATGTACATATTTTCATTCACCACTTTAGATTTGTGTGTATTAGGTAGTTGTTGGGGAATTGTTAGTTTACTTCGTATATTTGTGTGTATTTGGTAGTTGTTGGGAATTGTTAGATTACTTGTTAGATATTACTGCACTGCACTGTTTTTTTCACCCTCCCGCTTCACTTTGTACACAGAAGATCTCCGCTAAACATAGAATATCATGGTTTATCCGTCTCTCTGTGACCGCTGATAACTTCAGGACAAAGTTAAATACAAGTAAGTACAAAGCTGCCAATGTCTTAACAATTGAAACAAACAAGCGACGCATACAAAGACAATGAGCGCATTAAAATATAGCCTAAAAACAGTAGTCTATAGGCCTATTTAATTCATATTGAAATTTCATGTTCAATCAATTGATTTCTATTTTGCTACTTGTATGCTACTGTCTGTAATTTGTCTCAATACATATTTCATGATGTGTAGCCTAACATGTATGCAATGATGTGCTAAATTTGTGATTTAGTGCATTTGTTATTGGGTAAGCATTATAATAAGCCGCCTCAATATTTGCAGCCGTAGGTGGTAATATCTCTCTAGGAGCTGATCCGTCGTCAGTATTGTGAACTAATGTTAAGGAAATATTTGAATGGAGTAAACTGATCATAGAGCAGCGGGCCCTTTCTTTCGATCCTTCAGTATCGACACATGCTCCAACGACGACCGTTCTTTTTGCGTGGGAAACGCTTGACACATCTTCGGCTGTTGTAGGAGATATGCATCTCTAAAACACTCGTAGCCCTAAATTCCATCGCTATCGGGAAACTAGGCACAGAACATTCATGGGTTACTGTGCGCTTCCAACCCCTGACACAGACGAATTGATTAGCAGATAACCGTTGCTAAATTGTTATAGGCTCTACTGTAGCCTACCATGAGGACAACTGTTAAACCAGAGTGCTTTTCACCCCGATATAGGCTCCACCGATATGTTATCTTACCTGGATGGGTTCGAAGATGAAATGTTCATTGCTGTTTGTTCTTCAGCTACTGAGTTTAGCTACAAACGGTAATCGTAGGACGAGGTCGCGGTTGCGACGGACAGATGTGATGGGAGTGTGGCGTGGCAGAGGAGGAGTCGGTGGACTTGCGGTTCCTTTGACAGGGCTCGTTGTCCTATGCAACATTTCTAACAGACTGGGCCCGGTTTCTCAAAGCATCTTAGAGCCAAGTTCATCGTTAGAACCTTCGTAGGAACATCGACATCGTTACATTTCCGAGCTGTTTCACTAAACATTCGTTAGTAAAGTTGCACTTGAAAACGCTCGTTATTTACAGACTGCCTCTCAGACCATTCGTAAAACATCTAAGTGCGTCGTTAGATTATTTTTTGCCCTTCCGCGTCAGTTTATACACAGAAGATCTATAAACATATAATCAAGCTGTTTATCTGTCTCTCTGGGACCACAGATAACTTGGGAACAAAGTTGACTTCAAATGCAAAGTCGGCAATGTCTTTGCAATTGAACAAGCAAAGGATAAATATATGCTTAAAATTAAAACCGAGATGACTGCATTAAACAATAAATAGTACTACAGCAGGCCTATAGGCTACATAGGCCTACAGTGAGGGGGAAAAGTATTTGATCCCCTGCTGAGTTTGTACGTTTGCCCACTGACAAAGTCTATAATTTTAATGGTAGGTTTATTTGAACAGTGAGAGACAGAATAACAACAAAAAAATCCAGAAAAACGCATGTCAAAAATGTTATAAATTGATTTGCATTTTAAAGAGGGAAATAAGTATTTGACCCCCTCTCAATCAGAAAGATTTCTGGCTCCCAGGTGTCTTTTATACAGGTAACGAGCTGAGATTAGGAGCACACTCTTAAAGGGAGTGCTCCTAATCTCAGTTTGTTACCTGTATAAAAGACACTTGTCCACAGAAGCAATAAATCAATCAGATTACAAACTATCGACCATTGCCAAGACCAAAGAGCTCTCCAAGGATGTCAGGGACAAGATTGTAGACCTACGCAAGGCTGGAATGGGCTACAAAACCATCGCCAAGCAGCTTGGTGAGAAGGTGACAACAGTTGGTGCGATTATTCGCAAATGGAAGAAACACAAAAGAACTGTCAATCTCCCTCGGCCTGGGGCTCCATGCAAGATCTCACCTCGTGGAGTTGCAATGATCATGAAAACGGTGAGGAATCAGCCCAGAACTACACGAGAGGATCTTGTCAATGATCTCAAGGCAGCTGGGACCATAGTCACCAAGAAAACAATTGGTAACACACTACGCCGTGAAGGACTGAAATCCTGCAGCGCCCGCAAGGTCTCCCTGCTCAAGAAAGCACATATACATGCCCGTCGGAAGTTTTCCAATGAACATCTGAATGATTCAGAGGACAACTGGGTGAAAGTGTTGTGGTCAGATGAGACCAAAATGGAGCTCTTTGGCATCAACTCAACTCGTCGTGTTTGGAAGAGGAGGAATGTTGTCTATGACCCCAAGAACACCATCCCCACCGTCAAACATGGAGGTGGAATCATTATGCTTTGGGGGTGTTTTTCTGCTAAGGGGACAGGACAACTTCACAGCATCAAAGGGACGATGGACGGGGCCATGTACCATCAAATCTTGGGTGAGAATCTCCTTCCCTCAGCCAGGGCTGGGTATTCCAGCATGACAATGACCCAAAACACACGGCCAAGGCAACAAAGGAGTGGCGTAAGAAGAAGCACATTAAGATCTTGGAGTGGCCTAGCCAGTCTCCAGACCTTAATCCCATAGAAAATCTGTGGAGGGAGCTGAAGGTTCGAGTTGCCAAACGTCAGCCTGAAAACCTTAATGACTTGCAGAAGATCTGCAAAGAGGAGTGGGACAAAATCCCTCCTGAGATGTGTGCAAACCTGGTGGCCAACTGCAAGAAACGTCTGACCTCTGTGATTGCCAACAAGGGTTTTGCCACCAAGTACTAAGTCATGTTTTGCAGAGGGGGTCAAATACTTATTTCCCTCATTAAAATGCAAATTAATTTATAACATTTTTGACATGCGTTTTTCTGGATTTTTTTGTTGTTATTCTGTCTCTCACTGTTCAAATAAAACTTCCATTAAAATTATAGGCTGATCATTTCTTTGTCAGTGGGCAAACGTACAAAATCAGCAGGGGATCAAATGCTTTTTTCCCTCACTGTATATATTTTAATCATATTGAAATAAATGTAATGTTCAGTCAATTGAGTTCTATTTGTAGGCTACACTGACTATTCTTTGCCTAAATATATTCTTTGCCTCAATATATTTCATGCTTTCAAATCAAAACAAATCAAATTTATTTATATAGCCCTTCTTACATCAGCTGATATCTCAAAGTGCTGTACAGAAACCCAGCCTAAAACCCCAAACAGCAAGCAATGCAGGTGTAGAAGCACGGTGGCTAGGAAAAACTCCCTAGAAAGGCCAAAACCTAGGAAGAAACCCAGAGAGGAACCAGGCTATGAGGGTTGGCCAGTCCTCTTCTGGCTGTGCCGGGTGGAGATTATAACAGCACATGGCCAAGATGTTCAAATGTTCATAAATGACCAGCATGGTCAAATAATAATAATCATAGTAGTTGTCGAGGGTGCAACAAGTCAGCACCTCAAGAGTAAATGTCAGCTGGCTTTTTCATAGCCGATCTTTGACAGTATCTCTACCGCTCCTGCTGTCTCTAGAGAGTTGAAAATAGCAGGTCATGGGACAGGTAGCACGTCCGGTGGACAGGTCAGGGTTCCATAGCCGCAGGTAGAGCAGTTGAAACTGGAGCAGCAGCACGACCAGGTGGGCTGGGGACAGCAAGGAGTCATCAGGCCAGGTAGTCCTGAGGCATGGTCCTAGGGCTCAGGTCCTCCTAGAGAGAGAGAGAGAGAGAGAAAGAAAGAGAGAAAGAAAGAAAGAAAGAAAGAAAGAAAGAAAGAAAGAAAGAAAGAAAGAAAGAAAGAAAGAAAGAAAGAAAGAAAGAAAGAAAGAGAGAAGAGAAAAAGAGAGTAAAAGAGAGAGAGAATTAGAGAGAGCATACTTAAATTCACACAGGCCACCGGATAAGACAGGAGAAATACTCCAGATATAACAGACTGACCCTAACCCCCCGACACATAAACTATTGCAGCATGAATACTGGAGGCTGACTCAGGAAGGGTCGGGAGACACTGTGGCCCCGTCCGTCGATACCCCGAGACAGGGCCAAACAGGCAGGATATAACCCCACCCACTGGGCCGGGCAGATTCAACATAGGGAACTGAAAGGCTCCTATGACTAACCATATTTTTTTGTAATTCATTAGGCCTACGTTAAAACTTCACCACATTAAAATGATTTACTGAAATAGTGAAACTGGATGAAGGGGAATATTTGATGTGTAATATGTGTAGGCTACCTGAAACCATGCCCTCACACTGGAAATCCCCCCTTTAAACGTCCCTTTCACACAGAGCAGTTGTGCCCACATGACAGGCTTTTGAATGTGTCTTTGTGGTCAAAGAGCCTGCACTGACATCATGTGAAATGCATAATTACCCATGATGTCTGTCGTTTGATTGTGGTTAAATGTCAGGTTTTGATTTCATTTTGCCTTGTGAAGGCCTACATTGAGAGAGACTCATACCCAAATAATGTTGTTGACTCATCCTATACTCGTATTTGTTGTCAGAGCATGAATTAGAGAAAAAACACTTCAAAAACCTCACCTCAAACTTCTATCTCAAACAGACTGTTTAAAAAATGCTTGATATTTCCTCATAAAGGAATGTTAAAAAATGCATATCATTTGTACATAAAAATGAATTTCCTGCAATTCTACACAGTTTGACATGACTTATTATGCCTCTCTTTTGATGGGTGTTTTAAGGGGTATATGCAGTGGCAACCTGTCAGTTTTGAGCCCCACCTGTTTTGAGCGCCACCTGTTTTGCCTGTTATTTTTGCATTAATTCATGTAACATATCAGTTTGCAAACTTTGAGTCAATAAAGCCACATACAAACAAGGTCTCTTTCTTGAGTAAGGCAGCTCCAAAATGCAGGTGTTTCAGCCTAGCTCAGTGCTTTCTGTGGTGTTGGGGCAGCCAGCAGAATATACAGAACGTAGGTGTTGGTAATCTTCTCTAGTTGCGCCATAATTGTCTCAGTGTTCTGTCACTCATGGGGACACTACGTCTCTGCAGAATCTACAGGGTGAGCTAGGCCTGCTATTTGGTGGAGTGGGTGTGTGGTCCAAGTCTGGCTTTAAGGATTTAAAACATCTGTCTGAAAGGGTCTATTTTCCAAACTTAAAAGGATAAACATTCACACGTAACACCATGGGCCAGAAAAGGTTGAATACATTTGCCATGCTATCAATCCAGCATGATTTCTGCCGCATTCAAAACAACTGGAAACTTGGAACTGGGAAATCACAGACTTCAGTGAGTTCAAGACAACTGGGAACAGGGAAAAAAACGAGCCCCAACTGGGAAAATACGTTTTGAATGGTCATCCAACTCCGAATTCCAAGCTGGGAACTCAGGCTTCTTTCTCGAGCTCCGACCTGAAGATCACTGACGTCATGATTTGACCTTGTTTTTCCTGAGTTCCCAGTTGTTTTGAAAGCACCTTTGATGACAACATTTGTCCACAAGAAGGGCTGCCCCACCTTCCTGTTCAAGTGAGCACAGCACAACAACGGGGAGTCCAAACATTTATTCATAAATTAGCTCATGTGCTTTTCTTCATGAGGAGGGGATACTATATAATGTTGTTGGGTCTGTAACCATGTTTGCCAGTGACAGTCAATTCCCATTCAAATATTTGTTTTCAACAAAAAGTTCAGTAATTCCAGGTGATATTCAAGGGTTGTTTTGTTTGCGGAATGCGTTGTCTGTGAGTTGGTATATTGTCTATAAAAGTGGATCCTCGTGATTGTATATTTCTTCCTTTTTAGAACACATAGGCTGTAATAAAATACTTCAAATGCCAGGCTTTGGCCCTTGTCTTTCTCTCCCCCTGTGGATTATGTTTCAAAGCGTCTGAGGGCATTGTCTGGTAGTATTTGAGACATGGCACTGCCTTGTCAGGTTCTCTGTTCTCCAGAGGTGAAAGAAATGCACACCAATTTAGGCAAGGTGCTGGCTAGCAGAGTAGAACACTTGAAAAATTAAAGGGGAGCTGGACACTAGGAGCTCAGATGCAATAATTGAATAACCTAATAACCAATGTTTCGACAGACAAGCTGTCTTCGTCAGGGTATAATGACAAACACTGGGGGGTGACTAGTTTAAATAGTGTCAAAGGACACACACAGGTGTCTGTAACCATGGCCGGTGGTGGTCTGATATCATTGGTTAATTCTCAGATATAAAAATAACATACCAAAAACATGAATGGATAGCATTCGATCATAGATACAATTTGGCTACATAGGCCTATCCCTTAGTTTTAGGTCAGTGTGTGAGAAGACGAAAGACTTCACTGAGTTCCAGGAAGGAGCAGCTTTCATGCTAAAATATAACGCTTTGCAGCACTGTTTCGGTTTTAGGTAGTGTGTACTGTCTACCATAGAGGTGTATCTGGAAAGCCAATTCAAAAAGTGAGCAGAATTGCTAACTATGTAAGATGTCAGGCATAAAGTGTAACATGGTTGAGAAAAGAAACACTGACGTTTTTTTCTGTCAGATTTTCCACCCTTTTAACTAATACATGCATAAGGGTTACACACACATTTTTTCCACAGTTCTTTAGTAGAAAATCCAATGACAGAGGATAAGCAGAGGGCACATAATAGCTGGTTATATAGTTGTTGTACAATAGTGTTAAAATGTAATGAACCTCCAGAAACCTCCAAACAGTCACCACTCGAGGAACAAGACTTACAAAACTCTACAAAATCAGCCAGAGCCAGACATATTTGTAAAAGGATCAAACTAATAGGATTTGTAGGCATGAAACGGAAAGCAAATTCCCCTTCTGTCATTACTGTTCTAGTTCTACATTCCCTGTGAGACACCATGTCCCCCATAGTGCCCCCCCCCCCCTCCCATAGTGCCCCCCCCCCCCCCCCCCCGTCCCCCCCCCCCCGTCCCGCCCATCCCGTCCATCATGTGCCTTGTGCAAAGGCTGCTCTGAAATACCAGACATCTCAATTAACACTGCAGCTTCATGGTCAGACTTCCAATGAGGGTGCGTAGATGTGATACAGAGAATTCACTACAGTAGCTTTGTGATTACAGTAAATGATGACATGAACAAATAGTTGCAATTTCTTATAACATGCTGCCTGCCTCTTTCGATATGAGTTCAGTGTGTAATCTGGAATATCTCTCCAAGATCATACTGTATTGTGAAACAGTATATCAACATCTACAACCTCTGCAAGACACATTGGGATGAATGAGAACAATGACCTAAACCTACAGAGCACTAAAAGGGATAGTTATTTATTTGGGAACTTGGTGGGAACCAACTGGATTAGTAGGAATGACTTCATAAGAGTCTGTTGTAAATGAGAAGCATAAATAATAATGGAACTCCTAGTGCTGAATTGAAATGAGGAGATGTTTGCTATTTCTATAAAAAAAAACATGGTGTATTATTCATACTTTTGCTTGGTGGTGTAAGGTACTGAAGTAAAAAAACTTTTAAATACCACTTAAGTAGTTTTTGTTGTTGGTATCAATACTTTACTATTCATATTTTTGGTAACTTTTACTCCAGTACATTCTTAATGAAAATATGTACTTTTTACTCCCATACATTTTCCCTGACACCCTAAAGTAAGCCTACTCATGACATTTCGAATGCTCAGGCAGGATAGCAATGGTCCAATTCACATGCCTATTAATATAACACATTGCCATCCCTATGGCCTCTTATCTGGCGGACTCACTTAACTCAAATAGTACTTTTGTAAATTATGTCTGAGTGTTGGAGTGTGCCCCTATCTGATCATAAATACATTTTATTGTGCTTGTTTGCTTAATATAAGGAATTTTATGTATAGCATTTAATTGTACTTTTTACATTTCAGTATTTTTCCTACCACTGTTCTAAAGTTAATTCAAAACCAGATATTTTAAGACTTTTAGTCAAGTTATATTTTCCTGGGTGACATTCACTTGCGTTAATAAAAAAAAAAACTCTACGGGATCGATGTCCCCCACACGGGACGCTTGAGCTAACATGCGCTAATGTGATTAGCATGACGTTGATCTGTTTCACCTGTCCTTGTGCTTGTCCCCACCCCCTCCTGGTGTTGCCCATTTTCCCCACTTATCCTCTGTCTACTTATACCTGTTTGTCTGTTGCCAGTTCGTTAAGCTTACCAGCGTTTGTCCTTTCAGCCCCTGTTTTTTCCCAGCCTCTCTTTTTCTCATCCTCCTGGTTTTTGATCCTCCCCTGCTCTGCCACCGGGTTCTCGCCTTTCGAGTGTTCCCTGGGTTATCAGCCCCCACTCTTCCCGGAGCAAGAGGAAGAGGTTGGCATACCCTCGGCCCAGATGTTTGTCCGCCGCTGTTGCCATACCTGGAAGAGAGCCCGGTCAGCTATTCTCAAGATTACCTCCAGGTATCGGCTACAAGCGACCGCCACCGGACCCCGGCACCACTCGAGATCTGCCCCTCCGGGTGGAGTCAAACTTTCCCCCGTTTTATCGTCCCTTTTACAATCTCCAAGATCAATAGCCCCTCTGCTGTTCATCTTCTGTTGCCCCGTACCCTCTGTATACATCCCACTTTACATGTGTCTAGATGTAATCCCATGTCTCACAGCCCTTTGTCTCCTGTTTCCAGGCCCACCCCTCTTCCCCATCTCATCGACCGCCAATCGACATACACGGTGAGGCGCCTCCTGAAGGTTCGACCGGGGGGCAGGAGATTCCAGTACCTGGTTGACTGGGAGGGTTATGGCCCGGAGGAGAGGCCTCATCGCTGAGTTCCAACGCCGACACCCCGGTCAACCAGGTATGCGCCCAGCTAGTCACACTCTGATCTGTTTCACCTGTCTTTGTGCTTGTCTTCACCCCACTCCAGGTGTCGCCCATCTTCCCCATTATCCCCAGTGTATTTATACTTGTGTTCTCTGTCTGTGGTCAGTTTGTTTTGTTCATCAAACCTACCAGTGTTTTCCCCCTTGCTCCTGTCTTGTCTATAGTTCCTATTTTTCTATTTTTCCCAGTTTTGACCTTTCTGCCTGCCCTGATCCTGAGCCTGCCTGCCTTACTGTACCTTTGCCGCACTACTCTGGATTACCGACCTCTGTCTGACCTGACCCTGAGCCTGCCTGCCGTCCTGTACCTTTGCCTGACCATGGTCGATTTATTAAACATTGTTACTTCACACATTCTTACCTGATACAAGAACATTTCCCAGGACATAGACATATCTGATATGGGCAGAAAGCTTAAATTCTTGTTAATCTAACTGCACTGTCCAATTTACGGTAGGTATTACAGGGAAAGATTACCATGCTATTGTTTGAAGAGAGTGCACAGTTACAGTTGAAGTCGGAAGTTTACATACACCTTAGCCAAATACATTTAAACTCAGTTTTTCACAATTCCTGACATTTAATCCAAGTAAAAATTCCCTGTCTTAGATCAGTTAGGATAACCTCTTTATTTTAAGAATGTGAAATGTCAGAATAATAGCAGAGAGAATGATTTATTTCAGCTTTTATTTTTTTCATCACATTCCCAGTGGGTCAGAAGTTTACATACACTCAATTAGTATTTGGTAGCATTGCCTTTAAATTGTTTAACTTGGGTCAAATTTTCCGGGTAGCCTTCCACAAGCTTCCCACAATAAGTTGGGTGAATTTTGGCCCATTCCTCCTGACAGAGCTGGTGTAACTGAGTCAGGTTTGTAGGCCTCCTTGCTCGCACACGCTTTTTCAGATCTGTCCACAAATTTTCTATGGGATTGAGGTCAGGGCTTTGTGATGGCCACTCCAATACCATGACTTTGTTGTCCTTAAGCCATTTTGCCACAACTTTGGAAGTATGCTTGGGGTCATTGTCCATTTGGAAGACCCATTTGCGACCAAGCTTTAACTCCCTGACTGATGTCTTGAGATCTTGCTTTCATATATCCACATAATTTTCCTGCCTCATGATGCCATCTATTTTGTGAAGTGCACCAGTCCCTCCTGCAGCAAAGCACCACCACAACATGATGCTGCCACCCCCGTGCCTCACGGTTGGGATGGTGTTCTTCAGCTTGCAAGCTTCCCCCTTTTTCCTCCAAACATAACGATGGTCATTATGGCCAAACAGTTCTATTTTTGTTTCATCAAACCAGAGGACATTTTTCCAAAAAGTACGATCTTTGTCCCCATGTGCAGTTGCAAACCATAGTCTGGCTTTTTTTTATGGTGGTTATGGAGCAGTGGCGTCTTCCTTGCTGAGCGGCCTTCAGATTATATCAATATAGGACATAGGAATATAGGAATGCATCTCCTTCCTGAGTGGTATGATGGCTAAGTGGTCCCATGGTGTTTATACTTGCGCACTATTGTTTGTACAGATGAACGTGGTACCTTCAGGTGTTTGGAACTTGCTCCCAAGGATGAACCAGACTTGTTGAGGTCTTGGCTGATTTCTTTTGATTTTCTCATGATGTCAAGCAAAGAGGCACTGACTTTGAAGGTAGGCCTTGAAATACATCCACAGGTACACCTCCAATTGACTCAAATTAAGTAAATTAGCCTATCTGAAGCTTCTAAAGCCATGACATCATTTTCTGGAATTTTCCAAGCTGTTAAAAGGCACAGTCAAGTATGTAAACTTCTGACCCACTGAAATTGTGATACAGTGAATTATAAGTGAAATAATCTGTCTGTAAACAATTGTTGGAAAAATGACTTGTGTCATGCACAAAGTAGATGTCTAAACCAACTTGCCAAAACTATAGTTTTTTAACAAGACATTTGTGGCGTGGTTGAAAAACGAGTTTAATGACTCCAAACTAAGTGTATGTAAACTTCCGACTTCAACTGTATGTAGTTGAAAATGTATCAATAAACCAATTATGCACATTTGGACAGACTTGACACAACATTTTGAACAGGAATGCAATGGTTCATTGGATCAGTCTAAAACGCTGCACGTACACTGCTGCCATCTAGTGGCAGCAGCAACACTGATTGACAATATATTTCACATGTTGTTGTGCAAATGGAATAGACAACAGGTGGAAATTATAGGCAATTAGCAAGACACCCCCAATAAAGGAGTGGTTCTGCAGGTGGTGACCACAGACCACTTCTCAGTTCCTATGCTTCCTGGCTGATGTTTTGGTCACTTTTGAATGCTGGCGGTGCTTTCACTCTAGTGGTAGCATGAGACGGAGTCTACAACCCACACAAGTTGCTCAGGTAGTGCAGCTCATCCAGGATGGCACATCAATGCGAGCTGTGGCAAGAAGGTTTGCTGTGTCTGTCAGCGTAGTGTCCAGAGCATGGAGGCAATAACAGGAGACAGGCCAGTACATCAGGAGATGTGGAGGAGGCCGTAGGAGGGCAACAACCCAGCAGCAGGACCGCTACCTCCGCCTTTGTGCAAGGAGGAGCAGGAGGAGCACTGCCAGAGCCCTGCAAAATGACCTCCAGCAGGCCACAAATGTGCATGTGTCTGCTCAAACGGTCAGAAACAGACTCCATGAGGGTGGTATGAGGGCCCGACGTCCACAGGTGGGGGTTGTGCTTACAGCCCAACACCGTGCAGGACGTTTGGCATTTGCCAGAGAACACCAAGATTGGCAAATTCGCCACTGGCGCCCTGTACTCTTCACAGATGAAAGCAGGTTCACACTGAGCACATGTGACAGACGTGACAGAGTCTGGAGACGCCGTGGAGAACGTTCTGCTGCCTGCAACATCCTCCAGCATGACCGGTTTGGCGGTGGGTCAGTCCTGGTGTGGGGTGGCATTTCTTTGGGGGGCCGCACAGCCCTCCATGTGCTCGCCAGAGGTAGCGTGACTGCCATTAGGTACTGAGATGAGATCCTCAGACCCCTTGTGAGACCATATGCTGGTGCGGTTGGCCCTGGGTTCCTCCTAATGCAAGACAATGCTAGACCTCATGTGGCTGGAGTGTGTCAGCAGTTCCTGCAAGAGGAAAGCATTGATGCTATGGACTGGCCCGCCCGTTCCCCAGACCTGAATCCAATTGAGCACATCTGGGACATCATGTCTCGCTCCATCCACCAACGCCACGTTGCACCACAGACTGTCCAGGAGTTGGCGGATGCTTTAGTCCAGGTCTGGGAGGAGATCCCTCAGGAGACCATCTGCCACCTCATCAGGAGCATGCCCAGGCGTTGTAGGGAGGTCATACAGGCACGTGGAGGCCACACACACTACTGAGCCTCATTTTGACTTGTTTTAAGGACATTACATCAAAGTTGGATCAGCCTGTAGTGTGGTTTTCCACTTTAATTTTGAGTGTGACTCCAAATCCAGACCTCCATGGGTTGATAAATTGGATTTCCATTGATTATTTTTGTGTGATTTTGTTGTCAGCACATTCAACTATGTAAAGAAAAAAGTATTTAATAATTTTATTGAATTTCAAGAGAAAGGCCACATCTTTTACCAGATCTAATGTGTTATATTCTCTTACATTAATTTCACATTTCCACAAACATCAAAGTGTTTCCTTTAAAATGGTATCAAAAATATGCATATCCTTGCATTTGGTCCTGAGCTACAGGCAGTTAGATTTGGGTATGTCATTTTAGGCGAAAATTGAAAGAAAGGGTACTATTCTTAAGAGGTTTTTAAGGTATCTTTAATTTTACTGTAGCATGACAATTGGGTACTTTTTCCACCACTGCTTTTGCTGTAGTCAGTCCTCTACTTTGTACTGTTTTAACTCATCCTGACATAAGATATCTTATCAATGAATGTGGGATCAGGGATTTAGGCCTAGACCCAGACGTATAATTTTTTATGCAGAATAAGCACATATATTCCCTGGTATCACGGTCTTCTTCAGGACAGGTCTGCTGTTCTATTATTCATTCTCCTCCACACGTTCTACTATGTATTGTGTACACATGCATACATCTCTACTGCGATAGATAAAATAACTGTTAAAGAAATAAAACACTGTGTTTTTGATGGCAAACAGTATAAATATTCTTGCATCATATTTTATAGATTCATATCCCACATTTACTGAACATATTGTCTCCAGCAAGACTTTATAACTTATTTCAGTTGTAGTTTGAGTGCTATGCTGAAACATCAGAAATTAATGCATGCATATCTTAGAAAAATGTGCTATCTAGAACTTAAAGGGTTCTTCGGCAGGCCCCATTGGGGAACCCTTTGAAGAACAGTTTTTGGTTCCAGGTGGAACCCTTCTGGTTCAAAGTAGAACCCTTCCCCCATGAAACCCCAAAGAGTTCTACCTGGAACCAAAAACAATTCTACCTGGAACCAAAAAGGGTTCTCCTATGGGGACTGCCGAAGAACCCTTTTTTCTAAAAGTGTAGCCTATTAATTAAGCCTAGTGAGATAGATCTAAAATGCATCATATATAGATACCCACATACAATTACTTAATCAGATCATCTATTTAATTCAATTATTTACTTCATTGGCTACATACTGTATTACAGTGCATTCAGAAAGTATTCAGACCCCTCGACTTTTTTCACATTTTGTTATGTTACAGCCTTATTTCAAAATTGATTAAATATTTTTTATTCTCATCAATATACACACAATACCCCATAATGACAATGCAAAAACAGGTTTTTAGATTTTTTTGCAAATGTATGAAAAACAACAACAAAAATATCACATTTACATAAGTATTCAGACCCTTTACACAGTACTTTGTTGAAGCGCCTTTGGCAGAGATTACAGACTCGATTACAGCCTTGACACCAATCAAGTTGTAAAAACATCTTAAGGATGATCAATGGAAACGGTGTACCTGAGCTCAATTTCGAGGCTCATAGCTAAGGGTCTGAATACTTATGTAAATAATGTAATTCTGTTTTAAATATTATTTTTTTTAAATTGCAAACATTTAAAAAAAAACAGCTTTTGCATTGTCATTATGGGGCATTGTGTGTAGATTGATGAAGGGAAAAAAACTATTGAATCAATTTTATAATAAGGCTGTAACGTAACAAAATGTGGAAAAAGTCAAGTGGTCTGAATACTTTCCGAATATACTGTACGTACTGTTTTATGAAACAAAGATAAATTATATACAGTCATGGCCAAAAGTTTTGAGAATGACCAAAACATTTATTTCCACAAAGTTTGCTGCTTCAGTGTCTTTTGATATTTTTGTCAGATGTTACTATAGTATACTGAAGTATAATTACTGTAACGTTCGTCGTTATGGGTAGACCAAGGCGTAGCGTGAGTTGGGTTCGTCATCATTTTATTTAAGGTGAACTAGAAAAAAACAATAAACAACACAACGAACGAAAGGTCTTGCAGGCTTCTAACAGCTATACAAAAACAAGATCCCACAACAGAAGGAGGGAAAAAGGGCTGCCTAAGTATGATTCCCAATCAGAGACAACGATAGACAGCTGCCTCTGATTAGGAACCATACTCAGCCAAACACAAAGAAATAGAAAACATAGAATAGAACATAGAAATACAAAATCTAGAATGCCCACCCAAATCACACCCTGACCTAACCAAAATAGAGAAATAAAAGGTCTCTCTATGGTCAGGGCGTGACAATTACAAGCATTTCATAAGTGTCAAAGGCTTTTATTGACAATTACATGAAGTTTCTTTCTTTTTAAAGACCTCTGCAATCTGCCCTGGCATGCTGTCAATTAACTTCTGGGCCACATCCTGACTGATGGCAGCCCATTCTTGCACAATCAATGCTTGGAGTTTGTCAGAATTTGTGGGGTTTTGTTTGTCCACCCGCCTCTTGAGGATTGACCGCAAGTTCTCAATGGGATTAAGGTCTGGGGAGTTTCCTGGCCATGGACCCAAAATATCTATGTTTTGTTCCTCGAGCCACTTAGTTATCACTTTTGCCTTATGGCAAGGTGCTACATCATGCTGGAAAAGGCATTGTTCGTCACCAAACTGTTCCTGGATGGTTGGGAGAAGTTGCTCTCGGAGGATGTGTTGGTACCATTCTTTATTCATGGCTGTGTTCTTAGGCAAAATTGTGAGTGAGCCCATTCCCTTGGCAGAGAAGCAACCCCACACATGCATGGTCTCAGTATGCTTTACTGTTGGCATGACACAGGACTGATGGTAGCGCTTACCTTGTCTTCTCCGGACAAGCTTTTTTCTGGATGCCCCAAACAATCGGAAAGTGGATTCATCAGAGAAAATGACTTCACCCCAGTCCTCAGCAGTCCAATCCCTGTACCTTTTGCAGAATATCAGTCTGTCCCTGATGTTTTTCCTGGAGAGAAGTGGCTTATTTGCTGCCCTTCTTGACACCAAGCCATCCTCCAAAAGTCTTTGCCTCACTGTGCGTGCAGATGGACTCACACCTGCCTGCTGCCATTCCTGAGCAAGCTCTGTACTGGTAGTGCCCCGATCCCTCAGCTGAATCAACTTTAGGAGACGGTCCTGGCGCTTGCTGGACTTTCTTGGGCGCCCTGAAGCCTTCTTCACAACAATTGAACCGCTCTCCGTGAAGTTCTTGATGAGCCGATAAATGGTTGATTTAGGTGCAATCTTACTGGCAGCAGTATCCTTGCCTGTGAAGCCCTTTTTGTGCAAAGCAATGATGACGGCACGTGTTTCCTTACAGGTAACCATGGTTGACAGAGGAAGAACAATGATTCTAAGCACCACCCTCCTTTTGAAGCTTCCAGTCTGTTATTCAAACTCAATCAGCATGACAGAGTGATCTCCAGCCTTGTCCTCGTCAACACTCACACCTGTGTTAACGAGAGAATCACTGACATGATGTCAGCTGGTCCTTTAGTGGCAGGGCTGAAATGCAGTGGAAATGTTTTTTTGGGACTTTGCAATTAATTGCAATTCATCTGATCACTCTTCATAACATTCTGGAGTATATACAAATTGCCATCCTACAAACTGAGGCAGCAGACTTTGTGAAAATTAATATTCGTGTAATTCTCAAAACTTTTTGCCACGACTGTAAAGTATGGTGGAAAAAATCTTTGGAGTACTTTAAATGAAATTATGGGCAGGAATTCTCATTGAACTCCATCTTTCATTGAATCAGAAGGCTCATTCATCACAAAAACATTTGATATTGCCAATTATTTTAATGTCTATTTCATTGGCAAAGTGGGCTAACTCAGGCATGACATGCCAACAACAAACTGTGAGGCATCATATTCATGCATAAAATACCTAATAATTGAAGAAAAGCCATGTCATTTTGATTTCTGTAATGTGATGTGGGATAGGTGGAAAAATTATTGTTGTCCATCTATAATGAGAAACCACCTGGTATTGACAATTTAGATGGAAAGCTACTGATGATGGTAGTGGACTATATGCCACTCCTTTGTCATGTATTTAATCTGAGAACTGGAGAAAAGTTTTTGTCCTCAGACCTGGAGTGAAACTAAAGTCATTCCGCTACCCAATTTGCTTGCTGCCGGCTCTTAGCAAATGTTCGGAACAAATTATTTGACCTTATACAATGTTATTTCTCTGTGAACAGAAGGGCACTCCACATGTACTGCACTGACACAAATGACTGAAATAAAATTATAATAAGAATATTGTGGGAGATGTATTGTTAGACTTCAGTGCTGCCTTTGATATTATTTACCCTCATCTGTTAATGGCTAAACATATGTGATATTGCTTTATATCCTCTGCATATCATTGGTTGAGAGCTATCTATCCAAAAGAACACAGATGGTTTTCTTTTATGGAAGCTTCTCTAAAGTAAAACATGTAAAGTGTGATATTCCACAAGGCAGCTCTCTTGGCCCTTTACATTTCTCTATCTTTACTAATGATCTACCACTGGTATTAAGCAAAACCTGTGTGTCAATGTACACTGATGATTCAATATTATACATGTCAGCAACCACGGCTAGTGAAATTACTGCAACCCTAAACAAAAAGTTGCAGTCAGTTTTAGAATGGGTGGCTAGTAAGAAACTAGCCCTGAACATATCTAACACTAAAAGCATTGTATTTGGTACAAATCATTCCCTAAGTTCTTGTCACGGATCCCTCCGGAACTTTCATCACTTTCATCATAATGTCCGTTGGTCGTGTGAGTACCTGTGCTGTGTGTTTTGGGCTTTTGTGCCATTGTAGATTGTGCAGATGATTACGGGTCTCGTCCCGTGTGATAATCATTGTGCGTTTGTGTTATTTATTTGAGGTACTTCTTGCTCTTCTGTTTGGGTTTCAACCCTGTGTTTGTGTATGTGTTTGTTTGGTCTTCGTCCCAGTGCCTTTACACCCCGTGCCTTTACACGGCAACTGTGCTGTGTGTTTTGGGCTTTCGTGCCCTTGTGGATTGCGCAGATGATTACGGCTCTCGTCCCGTGTGATAATCATTGTGCGTTTGTGTTATTTATTTGAGGTACTCCTTGCTCTTCTGTTTGGGTTTCAACCCTATGTTTTTGTTACGTGATTGTTTGGTCTTTGTCCCTGTGCCTTTACACGGCACGCCGTAATTTGGGGCTGAATAAAAAACCCTGTTACGCATCCCTGCGCCTGTCTCCCGATCCCTCATGCCAACGTGACAGTTCTAGACCTCAGCTGAATCTGGTAATGAATGATGTGGCTGTTGAGCAAGTTGAGGAGACTAACCTTCTTGTTGTCACCTTAGACTGTAAATTGTCATGGTCAAGGCATATTGATTCAATTGTTGTAAAGATAGGGAGAAGTCTGCTGGTGATAAAGAAATGCTCAGCATCGCCTCAGATACTGTAGGTCTCTTTGGATACATTTTTTTTGCTGATGATGTTGGCTCACCAAAAAAAATAAAATTCAATCCACGTGGCCAAAAAGGAGGAACACTGGACACCTGCAGAGTCTTTGCCATTGTAATGACTTCATGAGCTACAAACTGGCTACAAACAAGGAGAGAAAGAGAGAGAGGGGCAACCATAGGTGACTATTCTGTAAGTTTCAAAACAACTGCCAATGCCTGATTATCAAGACCTAGAATTTAATATAAAATGGTAATGTAGACACATTTACTGAAGTTTATAACGCTAACAAACTTACTTTCTAGCATAGCAGTAGCTGAGTTTACAATATAACTTATAGCTACATCACATTGGAAGATAGCTAGCAAGCTAACTACCTATAGCAGGGATGGGCAAATCTGAACTCATCATGACTGGCCATAGTTGCTCGCAGGTCTGCGGAGCCAGGTCACCCTTGATACAAGTCAGTTCTCGACGTCCATCCATGTCTGAGGACGTCGGGAGATGAAAATGTAGAGAACATGTTGCAGTTTTAAGCAAGTTTGCTGCAATTCTACACATTTTGCCATTGGGCAGAGAGAAGATTTTGCAATTTTAAAACTAATTTCCTGCAATTCTACACATTTTGCCATAGGGAGGAGAGAAATCTTTGCAGTTTTTAATATGATATCTGAGTTAGACTGACTAACAAAATCAACGGGGGTCCCAGGACGGTATTTCAACCAGGGGCGAAAATCTGATATCAACTTTGGGGGGGACAATTACATGACATTTTCTCAAGAGCAATTCCTGAGGGGGAGACCAAAAGTAGTGCTGTAACACATAGCCTACATTGTAATATGGTAAATGTATATTGAGGAACCAAAGAAATAAGGTGTTTGCCGTACTCCTAACTACCGGTACCCAATACTACACAACTATTCACAACAGCAATACCATTGCCTTTAACAAATCTTAGTTCAGTCACCAGTTTAAGTTGAGAGTGGGGGTATCCATGGCATTTTCCAATTATGTTCCTATTTTACAAGTAAAAAAAATGGAGAACCTTTCATAATGTTGCCAAACAAAGACTCAACAAACTTACCTGAGACTCCCTGTCTCTGCCAGTCTGTCCCTGCATATCTGTCCCCAACTCTGCTGTCTGTGTGCAATCTGTTGCCTGCTCTGCCTAATGACATCATTGTGAAACATTTCCATTAGAATTTCATTTCTTTCTTATGAACATTTTATCAACTAGTCTTTGAGATATTAGGCTACTAGGGTTCTTACTTTGCGTTTTGGTGTACTGAAAAATACTCTGATGTCCGTCTTTTATTTTTCTGCCATTTTTCTACCTGGCTGGCTGGCTACACACACACACAGTGTGTTGGTTATTTACAGTAGGAGATGGGCTTCTATCATCTTATCTTTTATCATTCTATTTGGGCTTCGATCTAAAAGGTAGCTAGCAAATGTGAAACGGATTAAAATGACAAGAGTTGACAGCTGTATGAGTTCACCATTTACACAACATATGCTGCAACCTTTTGTAATTTTAATAGTTTGTTTCATATTGGCTGGCTTCCAACAATAGCTGAATTTGCAAAGCTTGCGAACACCAATTCAGTTTCAGTGGTGTTTGCTATAATCTTTGCTACCTGGGTTAAATCAGTTTATCGCTAACCTTATCACAGGGACTTTGAAGCACTAACTTACGTCATCTGCATGCTGATCTCGGAATAAATTGACCATAGCAAAGATTCCATCTTTGACGAGGCCACATAAATGGAATAGGTACTAGCTAGCTTAATAGTTAATATTTGCGCGCTAGCTGTGCATATTCAGCTAGTGTGTGTGCGCGATTGACTGGATTAACCTCACGTCAGTTACGTTCATTGAGTGCCTTTCAGACAGTGGCTACGACCCCTCTGTTACCTTGCCAGTGGATCAAACCATTGTGAGGAAAAGGGTGGGGGGGTCGCAATCTTTTGAAACTTAAAAATGCGCTGTTAAGTGTCTATAATCAGCACAATTGCTTTCATTGCGTATTATTAATATTATTTAAATTACATAGTTATGTTTCAGTGATATATTGGGGGGGACAAATCATATTTTTCCCAGGATGGGGGGGTCGTGTCCCCCCCGTCCCCCCCGCGATTTCCGCCCCTGATTTCAACCATGATTACTAACTTTAGAAAGAGCCAACTTCACAATTCCCACCACCAAATTTCAGGCATCCCTCTGCCAATCCTGTCTCTGAAAACGCCAGAAGGATTTAAGAGCAAAGTGGTGGCACCCAGGAATATCAAACTAGTTAGAAGAGAAAATAATCCCCAAAAAGTGAGTACGTTCATGTAGCAATAACCTCAAAAGTTTAAATAAAGGTTAAATAAAAATACATTTAAAAAAGCCCAGGGTTATCCAGATTTGGAAGGATGGCCACACAATGATGTAGTCCCCTTCACCAGCCTACAGTATAGGCTAGGCCTGTCTGGATAAAGTAGACCTACTCGTACAGACTTCTTTAAAGAATAAAGCAATGGATTGCATTTTTTTTGTCCTTAAATTATTCAGAGGAGTATATGTTTTGAATACACATATAACTGGCAACTATTAAATATTGAATGTATCCTCCTACTTAGCTTTAATGGTCACTTGTGTATTCCTTACCACACATTGAATTCCCTGTCTCATTGTAGCTGACACCATCTGCTTTTTTTTTTACATGAGATGTCCCAATCTACACAGAAGAACCTGGCAAACACACATGAGATGCATCCACCACACATTTTAAAGCTGCTTGACATGAGTGAGATCACTCACCCGAAGGTAAAGTCTGTGCAAATGCAGTGTATACACAAAGTCAATCTTAGGATAAGTATTAACACTAAACTGTTTCTGTTGGCTTGGAGAATAATGTATTTCTAAATATTAGGCTACTGATAATACAGTGGCCAAAAGCTTGTATCGAACAAGAAAACAACTAATCAGATCCTAGGCCATTCATTCCAACCTGATTGATGTTAGAAGTGTATGGTTTCAACATATTGCTCAGCTTTTACATCATAAAAATGGCCCTGGATGGGCTTCATGTCACTTTTAGCTTTATTTTTAGCAACATGCATGAAGCGTGCCTCTGTAAATAGGACTGTGCATCCACCCCTTCTTCCTTCCCTAGAACATAAACTGGATTAGATTGGATTGATTATAGAGGAAAATCATTTCATTTACTGTGGGAATGTGAAAGAACAGAGACATTTTTCTCATCTTATAAAGCATCTGCCCTCCGATCCTCTCTCTCTCTCTCTCTCTCTCTCTCTCTCTCTCTCTCCCCCTCTATCTCGCTCTTTCTTTCTCTCTCCCCCCTCTATCTCTCTCTTTCTTTCTCTCCCCCCCCCCCCCACCCCCCCCCTCTCTCTCTCTCTCTCTCGCTCTCTTTCTACCTCTGTAACAGAGGCTTTTTATTGCCTCTGTAACACTAATGTTAGCTAACAGGGCTTTTTTCTACCAGCTTGTGTAAGCAGTATGTACATTAGCAGAAAAATTACCTGGGGCATCAGGAAATATCTAAATGCAGCTTAATAAATCAAAGCTGATAAAAAGAAAGTCAAAAAGGAGTAAAGGGTCTCAAATCAAGTGATTCTCTGTTTGACTTACAAGCTGACCAATTGTTTGGAGTCCATTTGAACAATGTCAGTGGTTTAAGTCAGTTCATCGTACAGCATGCGTCATCATTATGAGATGAAGGTCATTATGATATAGGCTAATTAAGTTCAGTTTATGAACCTCACCTGTAAGCAGCTTTCCCTTAGTCAGTTATAGAGGCCTTTTAAAGTGACTTTAAGAATTTACATTATTATGTTTTTTTATTTTGTGACATTTTTGTTACTAAATGTGCAATGTGGCTTGATCAGAAAAGCAATCAACTGTTTCTCTGTGCTGTTCTCAGTTCTCCACTGTAGATGTGGACAAGGCCATGTTCCAACCATAACCCTCAGAGATTGTGTTCCAGAATTATATGCCTTCAGAGACCTATGAGATTCTCCGTAACAATGACAAGGTAGGGCAGGGTGGGTTTCGGTGCCAGGGAAGCGTGGAGGGTTGATGTGGACATTATATTTCAAGACCAAGCTGAGTGAGCAGCAATCTTTTTAAGTTCTGAATTTTATTTATTCGCACCAAAGAAAAGAAGTGAAAGACAAAACAGTACAGATAAAAAAAACTGGTAAAAACGGTGTGCAGGTGAGGTTGGAAGCCCAGAAGGGCTCATATTAAAACCACACCACATAAATAAGTACAAATAATCTGTTAAATCAGTTTAATCAGTTAAACAAATCATGTTAATTATAACTGTACATGATATACTCAGTATACAAGAAATGTGAAGAGTGGGTAGATCTGGAGAGTTGCTTGATCCGGCTGACTTCCCAGTGAAGTCAGTTGGATCAAGCCCAAATGTCATTAATTATAGCTCCACATGTGCCACAGCAATACGTGATTGGATTCTCCATTAAAAAGTGCCCCAGAACAAACACTACATTTACTGTAATTAATCAGATGAAAGGGCTGAATCATGAATAGATCCATCATTTAAATGGGCTCAATTACAGTTAGAAAATATGTATCTCTAAAAAAACAGTTATGGTGTAAGAGGTAGGTCAAGGGAATCTATTGTAAGGCCTAGCTTCTAGATTTAATGCATAGGGTGACTAGACCTTAGCAGAAAGTGTGAATACCCAACCCCATATATCTGACTGACATATTGTGTACATTTTAAATGAGATTGTAACTGTCAGTTCATTATTAAAAGGTGTAAGTGAAGTACATGAAATCTGGAGAATGTCTGTTTTTGACACTTTTTCTTGTTTTTGACACTTGAAATGGCCTGACAATCTTTACGCTGCAATACTTGTTATCTTTTTCGTTAGCCTCTCTCAGTTGTGGGCACCATTCATCAATGAGGAATGGTGTTTCTGGAGCGGACCACAGAATGTTTTATAGTAACACCTACAGTACATCCTCTCCTCTTTCACATGAAGTGAAGTAGGCCAACTATGAAATGAACTTAGTTCTCTAAGACAGCATGATGCATACGGAAACAATAGGCTTCTTATAACTCTACACTTGAAGAACACAATTATATCTTCTTATGTGGATATGAGAAAAGAGGCAGCGTAAAATCATTAGAACATGAAGATGAATGTTGATAATGCATTGTGGAAGTCACAGACATTAGGAGACGCAGTAATATTACTATGAAATGCAACATCGATTCCCAACATAATAAAGCTCTGGACTTGCCCAGATGATGTGCATTGTGCATTATTACCCCTTTGCTACCCCCATTAAAGAACAATTATGAGTGCATTAGTTACCAGATATGCATCTGTTGGTCACAGACACCTTAAAAATAAAGGTAGGGGCATGGATCAGAAAACTAGTCAGTATCTGGTGTGACCACCATTTGCCTCATGCAGCGAGACACATCTTCTTCACACAGAGTTGATTAGGCTGTTGATTGTGGCCTGTGGAATGTTGTCCCACTCCTCTTCAATGGCTGTGCGAAGTGGCTGGATATTGGCTGGAACTGGAACATGCTGTCATACACGTTGATCCAGAGCATCCCAAATGTGTTAAATCGGTGACATGTCTGGTGAGTAAGCAGGTCATGGAGGAACTGGGACGTTTTCAGCTTCCAGGAATTGTGTACAGATTTTACCACAATTTCCACAATTACCAATGCAAAAATCTAATTAATTACTGCAACAGTTTTCAAAGTTCCCCAAATTATATTTTTTAACATTGCTCCTTTAATGAAAAGGCCTGAGATAAACATAACCCTGACATGTTTTATTTAAAAATCAATTATACACATTTATTTCATAACTTCTTTTATTATCGTAATATATACCCCTTTTAAAATATTTTTTGTCATAATCACTGGTGTATACATGTTATATTAAAATTGCATTTATGTACACATATCTGGATAGAACAAAAGTCACAATATCAGATTAAGCCAAAATTGCTAAAGTGTAAGTCAATGTATATCATAAAATTATATTTTGGGTTCTGATGGGGAACGACAGTAAAACTAAGCTCATGAGGCATTTATAAGTTATATTCTTCAAGAATCAATGGGTACATATGATTGTTTTATAAGTCCAAAAATAAATAGCAACTGCTGATTGCACCTTTATGTACCTTGCTGTAATAGATTTCCATGAAAATGGGCAAAAATAGCTGTTAGCAAAAAACTATTTCTCAAGCAATATTTTTTCTAGGACTGTGGGAGTGGTCTGAATGGGGAGGCGAACACTGAAAACTAGCTGTTATTGGCAGAAAGGTTTGGAACTCTCTTTGTTATTGGTCTATTAACCAATTTACCACATGATGATGTCACCATGGAAAGCCGAAACTCCCACCCATGCAAACTAGCTGATTAGAAGATCGTGCTGAGCGATTAGTGCTTTTTGAGGTCGGTTCGATTTCGATTCGATTAAAAAAAAGAAATCACGTTTTTTGATTATGGTTTCGATTCTTTTTTAAATGCACTATGCATTTTGTGGGTTGAATGCTGCGACAACACAGAATAAAACAATTCATAAAAGTCCCATGATGGTAGTGACTGCCCATTACTGCTTATCACTTATTAACCATATTTTATTCCCTTTTCTTTCCTTTAATAAAATATTTCAGTTGTGTAATTTACATTTGTTTCATTTGATGACTTGAATCTTCGCCTCAGTCTAAGGCCCTGAGCACTCTGGAGCAGGTTTTCCTCAAGGATCTCTCTGTTCTTTGCTCTGTTCATCTTTCCCTCGATCCTGACTAGTCTCCCAGTCCCTGCCGCTGAAAAACATCCCTACAGCATGATGCTGCCACCACCATGCTTGACCGTAGGGATGGTGCCAGGTTTCCTTCAGACGTGATGCTTGGCATTCAGGCCAAAGAGTTCAATCTTGGGTTCATCAGACCAGATAATCTTGTTTCTCATGGTCTGAGAGTCCTTTATGTGCCTTTTGGCAAACTCCAAGCGGGATGTCATGTGCCTTTTACTAAGGAGTGGCTTCCATCTGGCCACTCTACCATAAAGGCCTGGTGGATTGGTGGAGTGCTGCAGAGATGGTTTTCCTTCTGGAAGGTTCTCCCAAGGACCTTCTCCTCCGATTGCTCAGTTTGGCAGCTCTAGGAAGAGTCTTGGTGGTTCCAGACGTCTTCCATTTAAGAATGATGGAGGCCACTGTGTTCTTGGGGACCTTCAATGCTGCAGAAATGTTTTGGTACCCTTCCCCAGATCTGTGCCTTGACCCAATCCTGTCTCGGAGCTCTACGGACAATTCCTTCAACCTCATGGCTTGGTTTTTTGCTCTTACATGCACTGTCAACTGTGAGACCTTATATAGACAGGTGTGTGCCTTTTCAAATCATGACCAATCAATTTAATTGACTTCAGGTGGACTCCAATCAAGTTGCAGAAACAACCCAAGGATGATCAATGGAAACAGGATGCACCTGAGTTCAATTTCGAGTCTCATAGCAAAGGGTCGGAATACTTATGTAAATAAGGTATTTCTGTTTTAACATTTTTATACATTTGCAAAAATGTTTCAAAACTAGTTTTCACTTTGTCATGATGGGGTATTGTGTGTAGATTTATGAGGAAAAGCAATTAATGAATACATTTTAGAATAAGGCTGTAAGGTAACAAAATGTGGAAAAAGTCAAGGGGTCTGAATACTTTCCGAATGCACTGTACCTCGCAAAGCAACTACTCGCTATCCCTCTCGATCTCGCAATCTTCTGTTTCTTCCCTCTCTCTCTGTGTCTGCTCCAAACTAACCTAATGAAGCAGGCATTATAGTCATTGTAGTTAATTACACAATTTCTGCGCTAAACTATGTAAAATACTGGCCTGTTGGAAATGACAACTCCCTACTACAGTACATCTCACAGTTCTGGCTTGATCTGATTTATCTCTACAGAAACTGTGCAATATGCCCATTGAGCTCACAGAAGAAAAATAAACTAAATGGAATTCAAATAATTTAACTTACGTCAGTCGATTCATTGTTTAAAAAACAAAAACTAACCATCATCTGGACTAATCACTCAACACTTTTAGATGGTCCTGTGTAGATTTATTTTCAACCATAAACTGTCAGGATTTTTTTCTCACGCTTTTACAATATTAGTTTCATCAGCTGTGTACAATATGATACAAAACACTGTGAAATTTGAATTTTGACTGCGGTGGGCCTTCTCTTTGCCTGTATTTTTTAGAAATATTTCCTTGTCTTTGAGCTTCTTTTGAGGTTAAAGGACAGTAGGGAGTAGGAATATGTGCCTATTGTTTCTCTCTATTCAATTCAATTCAAGGGGCTTCATTGACATGGGAAACATATGTTAACATTGCCAAAGCAAGTGAGGTAGATAATATACAAAAGTGAAATAAACAATACAAATTAACAGTACTCACAGAAGTTTCAAAAGAATAAAGACATTACAAATGTCATATTATGTATATATAGTGTAACGATGTACAAATGGTTAAAGTACAAAAGGGAAAATAAATAAGCATAAATATGGGTTGTATTTACAATGGTGTTTGTTCTTCACTGGTTGACCTTTTCTTTTGGCAACAGGTCACAAATCTTGCTGCAGTGATGGCACTGTCACGGTTGTCGTAAGAACGGGACCAAGGTGCAGCGGATGTTGAGTTACACATATTTATTACAATGTGAAACTTTAAGTAAAAGCAAATAAATCAATAAACGAACAACGAAACGTGACTATGTGGTGCACATGCACAAACACAAAACAATATCCCACAAACACAGGTGGGAAAAATAGCTACTTAAATATGATTTGGTTGGGTCTAATTGTGTTGCTGTCCTGGGGCTCTGTGGGGTGTGTTTGTGTTTGTGGACAGAGCCCCAGGACCAGCTTGCTGGTCTCCAGGTTCATCTCTCAGTAGGTGATGGCTTTGTATTGGAAGGTTTGGGAATCGCTTCCTTTTAGGTGGTTGTAGAATTTAACGGCTCTTTTCTGGATTTTGATAATTAGAAGGTATCGGCCTAATTCTGCTCTGCATGCATTATTTGGTGTTCTACGTTGTACACGGAGGATATTTTTGCAGAAAGTCTCAATTTGGTGTTTGTCCCATTTTGTGAATTCTGGGTTGGTGAGTAGACCCCAGACCTCACAACCATAAAGGGCAAAGGGTTCTATAACTGATTCAAGTATTTTTAGCCAGATCCTAATTGGTATGTTGAATTGTATGTTTCTTTTAATGGCATAGAATGCCCTTCATGCCTTGTCTCTCAGATCATTCACAGCTTTGTGGAAGTTACCTGTGGAGCTGATGTTTAGGCCGAGGTATGTATACCTTGTGTGCTCTAGGGCAACGGTGTTTAGATGGAATTTGTATTTGTGGTCCTGGTGACTGGACCTTTTTTGGAACAACATTATTTTGGTCTTACTAAGATTTACTGTCAGGGCCCAGGTCTGGCAGAATCTGTGCAGAATACCTAGGTGCTGCTGCAGGCCCTCCTTGGTTCGTGATGGAAGCACCAGATCATCAGCAAATAGTAGACATTTGGTGCTGCAGACTTTTCTAGTGCCCGCGCCAGTTCGTTGATATATATGTTGAAGAGGGTGGGGCTTAAGCTGCATTCCTGTCTCACCCCCCGGCCCTGTGGGAATAAATGTGTGTTTTTGCCTATTCTAACCGCACACTTGTTGTTTGTGTACATGGATTTTATAATGTCGTATGTTTTTCCCCCAACACCACTTTCCATCATTTTGTATAGCAGACCCTCAGGCCAAATTGAGTTGAAAGCTTTTTTGAAATCAACAAAGCATGAGAAGACTTTGCCTTTGTTTTGGTTTGTTTGTTTGTCAATTAGGGTGTGCAGGGTGAATACGTGGTCTATTGTACGGTAATTTGGTAAAAAGCCAATTTGACATTTGCTCAGTACATTGTTTCCACTGAGGAAATGTACGAGTCTTCTGTTAATGATAATGCAGAGGATTTTCCCAAGGCTGCTGTTGACGCATGTCCCATGGTAGTTATTGGGGTCAAATCTGTCTCCACTTTTGTGGATTGGGGTGATCAGTCCTTGGTTCCAAAAACTGGGGAAGATGCCAGAGCTAAGGATGATGTTAAAGAGTTTTAGTATAGCCAATTGGAATTTGTTGTCTATATATTTGATCATTTCATTGAGGATACCATCAACACCACATGCCTTTTTGGGTTGGAGGGTTTTTATTTTGTCCTGTAGCTCATTCAAGGTAATTGGAGAATCCAGTGGGTTCTGGTAGTCTTTAATAGTTGATTCTAAGATTTGTATTTGATCATGTATATGTTTTTGCTGTTTGTTCTTTGTTATAGAGCCAAAAAGATTGGAGAAGTGGTTTACCCATACATCTCCATTTTGGATAGATAATTCTTCGTGTTGTTGTTTGTTTAGTGTTTTCCAATTTTCCCAGAAGTGGTTAGAGTCCATGGATTCTTCAATTAAATTGAGCTGATTTCTGACGTGCTGTTCTTTCTTTTTCCGTAGTGTATTTCTGTATTGTTTTAGTGATTCACCATAGTGAAGGCGTAGACTCAGGTTTTCCGGGTCTCTATGTTTTTTGGTTGGACAGGTTTCTCAATTTCTTTCTTAGATTTTTGCATTCTTCATCAAACAATTGTTGTTCGTTTTCTTCTGTTTTCTATTTGAGATTTTTAGATTTGATAGGGAAGCTGAGAGGTCAGATATACTGTTAATAAGTGAAGTTTACACCTTCACTACTACAGTGGAACATTTTACCCATGAAATTGTCTAAAAGGGATTGAATTTGTTGTTGGCTAATTGTTTTTTGGTAGGTTTCCAAACTGCATTCCTTCCATCTATAGCATTTCTTAAAGTTACTCAGTTCCTTTGGCTTTGATGCCTCATGACTGAGTATTGCTCTGTTCAAGTAGACTGTGATTTTGCTGTAGTCTGATAGGGTCTCTCTCTCTCTCTCTCTCTCTCTCTCTCTCTCTCTCTCTCTCTCTCTCTCTCTCTCTCTCTCTCTCTCTCTCTCTCTCTCTGTGTGTGTGTGTACGAGTTGAACTATTCTTGTGCGGACCAGAAGTCCCCACAAGAACATTAAACAAACAAAAATGTGACCAACTAGGGACATTTTGTTAGTCCCCACAAGTCAAATGCTATTTCTAGGGGGTTTAGGGATAAGATTAGGATTAGTGTTAGGGTTAGAATTAGGTTTAGGTTTATGGTTATGGTTGGGCTTTTGGGTTAAGATTAGGGTTAGGTTTAGGTGATTAGGGAAAATAGGATTTTGAATGGGACTGAATTGTGTCCCCACAAGATTAATTGTACAAGACCACACTACTGGTCAAAAGCCAGAACACCTACTCAAGGGTTTTTCTTAAATTTTTACTATTTTCTATTTTCTACAATAATAGTGAAGATATCAAAACAACAAAACAACACATATGGAATCATGTAGTAACCCAAAACGTTTTAAACAAATCAAAATATATTTTATATTTGAGATTCTTCAAATAGCCACCCTTGGCCTTGATGACAGCTTTGCACACTCTTGGCATTCTCTCAACCAGCTTCATGAGGTAGTCATCTGGAATGCATTTCAATTAACAGGTGTGACTTCTTAAAAGTTCATTTATGGTATTTCTTTCCTTCTTAACGCGTTTGAGAAAATCAATTGTGTTATGACAAGGTGGGGGGGTATACAGAAGATAGCCCTAATTGGTAAAAGACCAAGTCCATATTATGGCAAGGACAGCTCAAATAAGCAAAGAGGAACGACAGTCCATCATTACTTTAAGACATGAAGGTCAGTCAATACGGAAAATTCCAAGAACTTTGAAAATTTCTTCAAGTGCAGTCGCAAGAACCCTCAAGCGCTATGATGAAACTGGCTCTCATGAGGACCGCCACAGGAATGGAAGACCCAGAGTTACCTCTGCTGCAGAGGATAAGTTCCTTAGAGTTATCAGCCTCAGAAATTGCAGCCAAATGCATGCTTCACAGAGTTCAGGTAACAGACACATCTCAACATCAACTGTTCAGAGGAGACTGCGTGAATCAGGCCTTCAATGTCGAATTGCTGTAAAAAAAAGCAAGAAACCCCCACTACTAATGGACACCAATAATAAGAAGAGACTTGCTTTGGCCAAGAAACACGAGCAATGGACATTAGACTGGTGGAAATCTGTCCTTTGGTCTGGAGTCCAAATTTGCGATTTTTTGTTCCAATCGCTGTGTCTTTGTGAGATGCCGTGTGGGTGAACAGATGATCTCTGCAGGTGTATTTCCCACCGCAAAGCATGGAGGAGGAGGTGTTATGGTGTGGGGGTGCTTTGCTGGTGATACTGTTGGTTATTTATTTAGAATTCAAGACATACTTAACCAGCATGGCTACCACAGCATTCTGCAGCCATACGCCATCCCATCTGGTTTGCGCTTAGTGGGACTATCATTTATTTTTCAACAGGACAATGACCCAACACATCTCCAGGCTGTGTAAGGGCTATTTTACCAAGAAGGAGAGTGATGGAGTGCTGCATCAGATGACCTGGCCTCCACAATCCCCCGACCTCAACCCAATTGAGATGGTTTGGGATGAGTTGGACCGCAGAGTGAAGGAAAAGCAGCCAACAAGTGCTCAGCATATGTGGGAACTCCTTCAAGACTGTTGGAAAAGCATTCCAGGTAAAGCTGGTTGAGAGAATGCCAAGAGTGTGCAAAGTTGTCCTCAAGGCAAAGGGTGGCTATTTGAAGAATCTCAAATATAAAATATATTTTGATTTGTTTAACACTTTTTTGGTTACTACATGATTCCGTTTGTGTTATTTCATAGTTTTCATGTTGCATTTTTATTCTTCAATGTAGAAAATAGTAAAAATAAAGAAAAACCCTTGAATGAGTAGGTGTTCTAAAACCTTTGCGTGTGTGTGTGTGTGTGTGTGTGTGTGTGTGTGTGTGTGTGTGTGTGTGTGTGTGTGTGTGTGTGTGTGTGTGTGTGTGTGTGTGTGTGTGTGTGTGTGCGTGTGTGTGTGTGTGTGTGTGTGTGTGTGTGTGTGTGTGTGCATGCATGTGTGTCTGGTCTCCAGAGTCCACGGCTGGTGAAGGTGGTGGAGGACGACTCCCTAGATTTCAAATTGGTCAGTCCAGTGGATGTATGTAAAACAGTGGCACCAGGGAGGGCGTCCACATTCAATGTCCTCTTTACACCCTCAGGAGAACAAGGTACTGTCAACAGAAAGACATTTTTTTAAATCATGGCAACACACTTAACAAACAGTTGGAACACTGTATTAAACCTTTACGTTTTATTTAAATGCTATGGATCAAATCAAAAGAGTTTCAAACTGTATTACAACTTAATTGAATCTATTGATGCTCATTAAATGTTCTCTGTCTGATTTCAAAGGAAAACCTGCTTTCTTATGTTCTGAAAATTACTGAAAGAAATGTAGGCCTAGTTATGAAACCAGTCTCATTCATAACATTTGGTCTGAATGAAAGATTGCAATTCTTCAGATTTCCTATTCAGTAATGATAACCCGGTGAAACATTAATGACAAAGCTCATATTCCTTGTTAATGCGCCTCTGCGCTGTAATTCTATCAGAGAGTGTGCTTTGATGAGCATGAGAGGAAATGTTTCCACTACCGCCTACCCTCTCTCCATTAGCTTCCATTCTCCAGGCTCTTATATGGCTTGGTAATCTGCTTTGCTTTGTTTGCACATGAATACAGAGTGCTGTAGCTATCCTATAGCTGTGTGTGTGTGAGAGAGAGAGAGAGAGAGAGAGAGAGAGAGAGAGAGAGAGAGAGAGAGAGAGAGAGAGAGAGAGAGAGAGAGAGAGAGAGAGAGAGAGAGAGAGAGAGAGAGAGAGAGAGAGAGAGAGAGAGAGAGAGACTCAGGGCCCTTGGCAACATAATCAGGCCTTGAAGGAACTCATCAGTATGGAGACAATAGTGAGCGATGACGACTGTTTGGATGACAGCTTCTCAAGGAAAAAGCATACTTTTTCTTAATGTTATAATGATTTGAACAATTGGAGCAGCAGTGAACCTTCAGTTATGCATGTGTTATATAGTAACTAGATGTTCCCGATCAGGACATGTCCTTCATGCACCACTTGAGGCGCAAGCCATTAAACAGGAAGTACATAAGAAACTGATCAAAGTTGAATGTGAAGTCTACCTCCGTTGTCCTTGTGAATTTGTAAAGTAACCTCTCTAGGATGGCGTGGACCATCCTAGACTTCCCTTACCAGCTGCACTTCTCTCTGTGCCCTGTGAAGTGCTCCTCACTGCCGACCCTGCTAGTGCGCAACCTTCCCAAGACTGAAGGAGACCACAACGAGGACCTGTTGCTTCACTACCATACACATGCAAGACCATTACTCTAAAGCACCAGCTACGCCACACAGGTCTGGCTAGTAGAGATTCAGTATCTTCTGGAACTTTTCAAATGGTCAGGGAAACATTCAGCATTATACAGATGTTACCCACGCATCTATACTCTACAACCATCTACAAAATTCCCCCTACAAAGTACAAAACATACTGATTAAACACCCCTCCCCAGAATCCCCACCGATAGACCAACACACTTTGCAATACACTAGCACACAAGTACTAGCTCTACACTTGTAAGGTACTTTACAGAAACACACGAATGCACACACTCATGTTACATAAGTATTTTTGCATAAAGATAATCAGCTACGTCAAGTGTAGTGGAACTAAAAGGATGAATCTGTTTACCATACATTCGCTGTGAACATAATAATAAAATATCCCCTTCCTAATGACCCTGCAGCAGGAATGGTAAAACAGTGCTAATCATTTCAGGGGCATTTATCCACACAGTCTTTAATCTCTGCTCTTTCACACAGGTTGCACCTAGAATAGAGGGAAAACACCCTCTATGCATATCCTATTAACAGATTTATGAGTGTGGATGGCTGGGGGTGAGGGTGTTATCTGTTCCTACAGCAGTGTGCTCAGCCCAGTTAGAACGGGCTTTATCAGCCCCTGGAGACACTTCTCTCTTGATTTGTTTGTGTGATTATACCATTTAATGGTTTGAGATATTGATAGAACTGCTTTCTTTTCCAGCTGGACTGTAAACGGATGTGCATTTATTTATTTATTTTTAATTAGAGCTCTTAAACTGTCCTACGTTTGTGATTGTGATGATGGGTGTGCTGGAAGAGTGACAATGTGGAATTCAGAGGTGATTGCAGTGTTAATACAATTTGAAAAAAAGTGTTTAGGCTATGGTGAAATCCAGGGTTGATGGAGGATTTAGAGTAGTCCGCTTTATCACTTAATTATTGTGACAAGTCTTTGGTAGAAATTAAATTCTTTGGTAGAAATTAAGTTGCTTGGGCCTCCCGAGTGGCGCAGCGGTCTAAGGCAGTGCTTGAGGTGTCACTGCAGACCCAGGTTCGATCCCGGGCTGTATTGCAGCCGGGCCGTGGCCGTGAGACCCATGAGGCGGTGCACAATTGGCCCAGCATCGTCCGGGTTAGTTGAGGGTTTAGCCGGCTGGGATGTCCTTGTCCCATCGCACTCTAGCGACTCCTGTGGCGGGCCGGGCGCATGCACGTTGACACGGTCGCCAGTTGGATGATCTTTCCTCCGACACATTGGTGTGGCTGGCTTCCGGGTTAAGCGAGCAGTGTGTCAAGAAGCAGTGTGGCTTGGCAGGGTTGTGTTTCGGAGGACGCATGTCTCTTGACCTTCGCCTCAGTCCGTAGGGGAGTTGCAGCGATGGGATAAGACTGTAACTACCAATTGGAGAGAAAAAGGGGTAAAATAAAAATAAAAAACAAACATGAAATTTGCTAAAAGGTTAATGCAAGATGTGATGGAGAACTGTATCTGTGTGAGATACAGTAAACCCATAACGGACAAAAGAGTACTTGATTGGTGTGAGTGTGCATGTGTGCAGGTCTTGACATTCAAGTCAATTTGACAATTGCACACCCTGGGAATTTTGTTATGTTACAGTTTTATTCAAAAATGGATTAAATAGTTTTTTTCCCTCATCAATGTAGACACAATATCCCATAATGACAAAGCAAAACCAGGTTTTATACATTTACATAAGTATTCAGACCCTTTACTCAGTACCTTGTTGAAGCACCTTTGGCAGTGATTACTACCTCAAGTCTTCTTGGGTATGATGCTACAAGCTTGGCACACCTGTATTTGGGGAGTTTCTCCCAGTCTTCTCTGCAGATCCTCTCAAGCTCTGTCAGGTTGAATGGGGAGCGTCGCTGCACAGCTATTTTCAGATCTCTCCAGAGATGTTTGGTCAGGATCAAGACTGATGTTTTTATACCTGGTTTGCATACCCATTCTTGCCTTAGCATTTACTGATATATATCATCATTGGGAACATTTCCTACCGCTGTCGGTCTACAGTGAGCTGCTCCATGCAACAATCTCAAACTAGGCTATAGGCTACGTGTGCAGCGCCCATGTGATAAATAATACACATAATCATTTTTGCACTAATAGCCACTGACGGGGATGATCAACTGGCCAGGGGGGTTCCAAAACCTCCGTGGGCCAGTGGGCAGCCCTGAATGTCAAGCCCTGGTGTGTGTGTGTGTGTGTGTGTGTGTGTGTGTGTGTGTGTGTGTGTGTGTGTGTGTGTGTGTGTGTGTGTGTGTGTGTGTGTGTGTGTGTGTGTGTGTCTCAGGTGGTGCTTGGTGCTCTGCTGTCTCACTGCATAAACATCCAGGTCTACTGAAGGGCAGCAGCATTAACGTTTTATAAAGTGCTCTGCTCTAAAAGACCACTTTAGGCCCATCAGTTGAATATCATTTTTAATTTAGCACCTTTCCCTGTCTCCTTCTCATCTATGTTTCAGATTAAGCTGATCTGGAGGTTACGCTCTGGAGTCAGTGAATGGAGCCTGCCAGAGAGAGCAGCCTCACTGCAGGCTCTCACTCTCATATTGGGACTTCAAACTTACATTTCTGGGCAGAAAGTCATAAGTATCTTGTCAAGAAGTACCAGACAAGTAGTACATGTTTGACCCATGAACATATCATTTTAACCATGGTAAAATTTTGGCAGGGGTGGGATGCATTTATCTCTCTGATGTTACTGTACATACAGTGTCCATCTATTCTAATCAATCGATCTATTGATTTATTAATTTGCCCTCGAGAAACCCCCATCTTGAAAACATTTGCATATTGTACATTTTATTGAACTGTAGCTGATGCGTGACAAATTAGCCTCCTTTGCTCAAGAGTGTGACTGCTAGTACTGAGATTCAATATGACAACCATCTAGTTAGATATGTGTCCAGTTCCCCAGTCACTGCTATGTCATTTTCCTAAAATCAACACAATAATGAAAACAGGAGTCAGGTTGCTATCTTTGCTCCTGCCTGGATACTTGGATGCTAGTTGACAGGAGACAATAAATGGTACTCTCTCCTGTTCTTTTGATGTGCTAGATAAAAACCAGCAACAATATTCACACAGGAAAAAAAGCTCAAAGTCAATTCTGGTGAGAAATGCTATCATTGGGTTCAAGACAGGCTACCTTAGCTATTGGAATGAATGAATTAGTTAGAGTCTTATCGCTGGTCATATTTACTTTTTTCTTGTGTTGATTTAGGAACAAAGAGAGTTCCTTGATGAGTTTACCCCAGACTCTCTTAGGAAAGCACAGGATCTCTCTCTCTCACACACACACACACACACACACACACACACACACACACACACACACACACACACACACACACACACACACACACACACACACACACACACACACACACAGTCTCTTTTCAAATGCAGCATGGGCAATCAAATGGAGAACTTTCAGCAGTAGTATCATCTGAGGGTTAAAATATCCTCTGCATACCCTGGAAACTGATGGCTGTGCAGAATTAATCTCTTGAGAAAATGAGATGATGAAAGCATGAGATTGGCTTGAGCAGTGTGGGAGAGAGGCTAATGTTCCCTGCCTGTCAACAGTTGTCATAGCATCAGGATGTCAGCGATAATGATGGTGCCTTAATTTTCCCTTCTTTTCTATTCTATTTTTTTTGTAGGATATACAAGTATATCACAGCTTTATTGCACCTGACATATGATAATTTAAAAATATATATCAATTCTATAGGCTTCAGGCATGTTTGTCATTATGCACTGAGTGTACAAAACATTTAAGAACACCCCTCCCCCCTCCTCTTTTGCTCTCAGAAGAGCCTTAATTTGTCGAGGCATTGACTTTAAAAGGTGTCGAAAGTGTTCCTCAGGGATGCTGGCCCATGTTGACTCCATGTGTCAAGTTGGCTGGATGTCCTTTGGGTGGTGAGCCATTCTTGATACACACGGGAAACTGTTGAGCGTGAAAAACCTAGCAGTGTTGCAGTTCTTGACACAAACCGGTGCACCTGAAACCTACTACCATACCCTGTTCAAAGGGACTTCCGTAGTTTCTCTTGCCCAGTGACCCTCTGAATGGCACACATACACAATACACAAAAATCCTTCTTTAACCTGTCTCTTCCCCTTCATCTACACTGATTGAAGTGGATTTAACAGGTGACATCAATAAGGGATCCTAGCTTTCACCTGGATTCACCTGGTCAGTCTATATCATGGAAAGAGCAGTGTTCATAATGTTTTGTACACTTAGTGTACATGCTGGTTTTAAGTGTATATTTGCTTTAGAGATGCTATTAACCATCCATGGTTCCTCCTGAGACAACATTAAGTTATTTAACTGGGCAGCAACTATAGTAGCTAGCTTGCTTACCCACCTTGCATTGTCCCTGCGTCCCAACAGAGTGCTTTCACTGAATTCTCACAGTCTATCCACTGTAATAAGTCTGCTTCGGTGTTCAACAGGAGAACTTGGTGGATCAAATACAAAGTGGATAGATTTATGAGGTTGTGACATTGATACGAATGTCTTAATGAAAAAGCTTCTTATCCCTGGATGTTGTCCTTCATCTGACTTGATCTGAGACACCCATTTCAGAGACAAACTGTCAAGCCAATCCTTCATAGTAAGTTCTTTGACGTTATTTTGTAATGCGATAATTTTACTGCACTGTATGGCCTAATCTGCATCCCTCATTTTGCAGATAAAAGATGTATGGTTACAGGAGGTGTATATAATGGCTTAAGTACATTTATCGTTCTTTGACTAATATTTTAAAGGGGTAGAGTACTGTAGGCTATACATCATTTTTGATAGAGATTGACTGTTTTCCAGCATTGGATTTAGGTCTACTGTAGTATCAGGCTCCTTATTGGAAAACAAAGCCTAAATTGTTTGTTATTTCAATTTCACTACCTGAATTATTTACTCACATTTGTGGAATAAGGGCAAGGAAACCCACAGGGACAATTTACTTGACAACAGACTGGTCCCACTGGGTGGACTACGAATTACTAATGAGCCTGTTGTGGAACTATCTTAAAAGACACAACAACATGTTTTTTATTACACAATTCGAGTGTGAGCCTGTCTGTCTAGCCTGTCTGTCTAGCCTGTCTGTCTAGCCTGTCTGTCTAGCATGTCTGTCTAGCCTGTCTATCTAGCCTGTCTGTCTAGCCTGTCTGTCTTGCCTATCTGTCTAGCCTATTTGTCTTGCCTATCTGTCTAGCCTGTCTGTCTAGCCTGTCTGTCTAGCCTATCTGTCTAGCCTGTCTGTCTAGCCTATTTGTCTAGCCTGTCTGTCTAGCCTGTTTGTCTAGCCTGTCTGTCTAGCCTGTCTGTCTAGCCTATTTGTCTAGCCTGTCTGTCTAGCCTATTTGTCTAGCCTGTCTGTCTAGCCTATTTGTCTAGCCTGTCTGTCTAGCCTGTCTGTCAAGCCTATTTGTCTTGCCTATCTGTCTAGCCTATTTGTCTAGCCTGTCTGTCTAGCCTATTTGTCTAGCCTGTCTGTCTAGCCTGTCTGTCTAGCCTATTTGTCTAGCCTGTCTGTCTAGCCTATTTGTCTTGCCTATCTGTCTAGCCTATTTGTCTAGCCTGTCTGTCTAGCCTGTCTGTCTAGCCTATTTGTCTAGCCTGTCTGTCTAGCCTGTCTGTCTAGCCTATTTGTCTAGCCTATTTGTCTAGCCTGTCTGTCTAGCCTGTCTGTCTAGCCTATTTGTCTAGGGTATCTATCACAGTTGGTCAGTCAGTCAGTCTGTCAGTCAGTATGTCATTGATGCAATGGTAAAGACTTCATGTGCACTTTCAATATGTGTTTACTCAGTGCATTCTCCAAGGAACTGGGACTCAGATGCCCCCTCCTCCTCCTCCCTCTCTTGCTCTGCCGAGCCGAGGGACATTTAACTTGTTTGTAAATCTGCAGTCGGGCTTCTCTGTTACAGGTTTGTTCTTATTGATGGATTTAGCTCATTCTGCCTTGAAGAAAATATGAATAATGTTAAATGTGACTATACTGTTGTAGATAAATTGTAGTAATAATAATAATTATAAAGCCTATTAGATAATCACCCACACCATCACATTGGGTTTAATTGTATTGTATTACTTGAATCTAACACAAACCTCATTTTGTGGCTGCCTAGTGCTTACTGCCTGTTTAAATCCAGGATGCAATTTGAATACCAGCCTATTTCATTTTGGGTTCAATTTTGGCTTGGTTCACTCGTTAGGGTCAGATCGGGATCTCTGCTAAAGCACCATGGCTCTGTTTTGAATGTATCCAAACTAGCCAAACAAAACAAAATGCTCAAGGTATTTACATATTCCACAGGCTGATTTTTGCATTGTTTTTCTGTTTTCATTATGTAAGCTGACTGCTCCGGTGGGAACCATGTGTTTTGTGTCACATGGTCCAAGAGAGACTCTGTAATTGTTGTGGATGGCTCAGACAGAGTACAGCCTACCTGTCATGCTAATCCAACAGCGCCATCTCTATGACCAATTATGAAGCACCGACCAATAATAGCCCACTGGCTAGACCAGGGTTTCTTAAACTATGGGCCCTGGTGGACCCTGGGCATGTGAGAGGTGGGTTGCAGTTATAAGAATACATTTATTATAATGTTTCTTAATTTAGGTCGTTGGATGACAATTTGGGTCACGGGAGGCTGGTCAATTTCTCATTTGGGTTTTACACTGGAAAGGTGGCTTTGCCATAATGTCCTGACAGATAATGGACTGTATAGAAAATAGGGCTGGCTATTGACAGGGACCTCACGACACTAAATTATCACAATATTTTTGTTCCGATACAATATGTATTGCAATTCTCATGATTCTATATGTATTGCAATTCGATACTCTCATTTAATTGCAGCATACCACCCTGCATCCCACTGCTGGCTTGCTTCTGAAGCTAAGCAGGGTTGGTCCTGGTTGGTCCCTAGATGGGAGACCAGCTGCTGCTGGAAGTGGTGTTGGAGATCCAGTAGGAGGCACTCTTTCCTCTGGTCTACAAAAATGCCCCATGGCAGTGATTGGGGACATTGCCCTGTGTAGTGTGCTGGCGTTTGGATGGGATGTTAAACATGTATCCTGACTCTCTGTGGTCACTAAAGATCCCATGGTACTTACAGTATCGTAAGAGCATCCTGGCTAAATTCCCAATCTGGCCATCGTATCATCACGGTCACCTAATTATCCCCTCTGCCTGCAGCAGAGAGACAAGGGAGAGCCATGAGAAAACAAGTTTTGATCAGTCATGGAAATAAAGTGCTGTAAACAAATTTGCTCCCAATTTAAAAAGAAGATGGTGAAAAAACTATAAAGGAAAAATACTGGAGTTTTTGTCACATCCTGACCCTAGTAAGATGTCATTTTCTATAGTAGAGTAGGGCAGGGCGTGACGGGATGTTTTGGGTTGTTCTAGGTTTTCTATTTCTATGTTTAAGTTCTAGTTTTTCTATTTCTATGTTGGGATTGTTTGGGGTTGATCTCTAATTGGAGGCAGCTGATCCTCATTGCCTCTGATTAGAGATCATATTTAAGTAGGGGTTTTTCGCTTCCTGTTTGTGGGTTATTATCTTTTAAGTAGTGGGTTGTCCTCTCTGCGTCATGGTTTGTTGGTTTTTTATGTAAAGTATTTATGTATTGCATTTAGTTTCACGTTTAATAAGTATGTGGAACTACGAACACGCTGCATTTTGGTCCGCTCCTTCAAACAGCTGTGACAGAATAACCAACCATTAACCTCTATGGGCTAGGTGGGACGTCCCACCTACTCAACAGCCAGTGTAATCCCGTGGCGCGATATTCAAATACCTTAGAAATGCTATTACTTCAATTTCTCAAACATATGACTATTTTACACCATTTTAAAGACAAGACTCTCATTAATCTAACCACACTGTCCGATTTCAAAAAGGCTTTACAACGAAAGCAAAACATTAGATTATGTCAGCAGAGTACCCAGCCAGAAATAATCAGACACCCATTTTTCAAGCTAGCATATAATGTCACATAAACCCAAACTATAGTTAAATGCAGCACTAACCTTTGATGATCTTCATCAGATGACAATCCTAGGACATTATGTTATACAATACATGCATGTTTTGTTCAATCAAGTTCATATTTATATCAAAAACCAGCTTTTTACATTAGCATGTGACTAGCATGTGACTAGCATTCCCACCGAACACTTCCGGTGAATTTACTATATTACT
Organism: Salmo salar; assembly: GCF_965601325.2. Taxonomy (NCBI): domain Eukaryota; kingdom Metazoa; phylum Chordata; class Actinopteri; order Salmoniformes; family Salmonidae; genus Salmo; species Salmo salar. The sequence continues at coordinate 90,608,638 of NC_138300.1, read as the reverse complement.
CACGATAAACGTTCACAAAAAACATAACAATTATATTAAGAATTATAGATACAGAACTCCTTTATGCACTCACTATGTCCGATTTTAAAATAGCTTTTCGGTGAAAGCACATTTTGCAATATTCTGAGTAGATAGCCCGGCCATCACAGGCTAGCTATTTTGACACCCACCAAGTGTGGTACTCACCAAACTCCGATTTACTATTAGAAAAGTTTGATTACCTTTGCTGTCTTCGTCAGAATGCACTCCCAGGACTTCTTTTGCATTCGGAGTCTGCACCATTGGGGGGGGGGGGGGTACTGTCACGTCCTGACCCTAGTAAGATGTCATTTTCTATAGTAGGGCAGGACGTGACAGGGGGTGTTTTGGGTTGTTCTATGTTTTCTATGTTTAAGTTCTAGTTTTTCTATTTCTATGTTGGGATTGTTTGGGGTTGATCTCTAATTGGAGGCAGCTGATCCTCATTGCCTCTGATTAGAGATCATATTTAAGTAGGGATTTTTCTCTTCCTGTTTGTGGGTTATTATCTTTTGAGTAGTGTGTTGTCCTCTCTGCGTCACAGTTTGTTGTTTTTGTATTTATGTATTGCATTTATTTTCACGCTTAATAAATATGTGGAACTACGAACACGCTGTATTTTGGTCCGCTCCTTCAAACAGCCGTGACAGTTTTGGTACAGCCAAACCAAAACTCAAAAATATTATTCCAAAATGGAACCGTATCAATTTTTTCCCCCCATCACTAATAGAAAAGGCCTGTATTTTAGAAACTACCCACATGTACTTTTGACATTCTACATACAGTATACATTTACATTGCACATCTACAGTACTCTTAATGAGTTCTTAGATAATCCAGTAGCTGTGTGTGTCTGTTTCTCCTCAGGGGAGGATGAAACAACAGACAGCAGGAAGAGGAGGATGAGATGGATCAGTTCCTGACAGAGAGTGATGCAGACCCCACTCCACATGACCGCATGTCCCTGCTCTCACACACCTTCCAAGACTGACGCAGGCAGCTGAAGGAGGAACGGCTGTCCTTCTCAGACAACTACATCATAGTGGAACCTCTGGTGTGCTATGGAGGGAGGATGGGGGCATTTTACTGTGGGCTGATAGCAAATGTTTTCTTATAGGGTACAGTAGCTTTGGTGCCCATGCCCATTGACCAACAGTCTAACCAAACTTAATGTGTTTGTCTTAGCTTGTGGTCTAATGCAGGCTACGCTACAGTACACAGTATCACCAAGGCTGAATTACATGATACCTAATCAACCACTGGGATTATAGACTTTACTCAGTATGTGAGTCACAAAGTGCATGCAAAGTGCATTTAAGGGATAGTTTTTTCAAATGCCATCTTATTTTTTTTACACAGCAGTAGCTAGGCCAACTGGCATACCAAAATCCTCCCATACTATCTTCATGCTTATTTGGTTTGCGCTGTAATCCCTAAGGAAACTTTAATAACTAATTTCATGGATGCACTTTATCGCATTATACCCTGTACCAGCATTCTGTACCAACCCCTATAACTCAGTGTGGTGTCTGCCGTGGTTGGGCGTAGGGCTTTGTTTTCCCATTGCCTGGTTCACACCTCCAGCCTCTGGTGACAGTGACACATCTGTCTCTGTGGAGTACTCAGCTGTGGTAGAAGACAAACTTTAGCACTTTGATGAAATACCCCCAACCTTTAAAAACACGTTTAAAACTCTCTCTGCATATCATTTTGCCATGCAGCTAGCAGTGAGTCACTGCTCCACAGCAGCTATAAAAGTCCCCCGGATATTCCTATATTCAATTTCATATTCTTCATCCCAATTTGTGTTGATTTTTTTTTTGTATGGCAGTGTGTGTGAGCACTTATGAATAGCCATGTGTTCAGCATTCCCAAACACAGGGGAAGGCAGTCCCTGCTGAGTCAGAGGCGTGGCCACATGGATCAGTTCAGCCTCTAACCTGATCTCACCTGCTGTCTCGGAGTCTGACCGTTGGACTGAGACGCCCCTGGGGAGACAGCCACTCATTCTCTCATCCATCCTGACACCCAACTCGCCCCAGGCATTTGTTAAGCACACTATGTCCTCAGGGAAGTCTCACCATCATTTGCCCTTGATGTCTCACTGTCCTGTCTGGTCATGTGGTTTTGTGTCAGAGAGTTGGAAAGGAAGAGTGGAAAACAAACACAGACACCCTCCAAAAAAAGCCAAGCCTCCCAAAGACAAACTCTGCACCCAAGTATTCTGTATAGCACCTTGAAGAGGCGTGCTCTGTCAGCACAGAGTAAGGCCAGAACCCCACTGTTACCCTAAGGCAAACTTGTCCTTCTGCTCTCCAGAGCTCTGCTGATTATGATTACATTAGTGTCTTTCTAAGTACTACATTAGCACCCAGCTGCTTTTCTTTTCCACTGGATGACTTTATCTATTTGATAAAGACACTATCATTTGGACAGAAGCTTTATCTTTCATCAGACATAAGTTGTCTTTGATAATAAAGAATAATACTTGGTTTAGGGGAGTATTATAATATATAATTTTATATGACACTGAATACAAATATAAACTCAACATGTAAAGTGTTGGTCCCATGTTTCATGAGTTGAAATGAAATATCCCAGAAATGTTCTATATGCACAAAAAGCTTATTTCTCTCAAATTTTGGGCACAAATTTCTTTACATCCCTGTTAGTGAGCATTTCTCCTTTGCCAAGATAATCCATCCACCTGACAGGTGTGGTATATCAAGAAGCTTATTAAACAGCATGATCATTACACAGGTGCACCTTGTGCTGGGGACAATAAAAGGCCGCTCTAAAATGTGCAGTTTTGTCAGATAACACAATGACGCAGATGTCTCAAGTTTTGAGGGAGAGTACAATTGGCATGCTGATTCCAGGAATGTCCACCAGAACTATAGCCAGATAATTGGATGTTCATTTCTCTACCATAAACCGCCTCCAATATTGTTTTAGAGAATTTGGCTGTACGTTCACAATTGCAGACCACGTGTAACCATGCCACCCCAGGACCCACACATCCAGCTTCTTCACCTATGGGATGGTCTGAGACCAGCCACCCAGACAGCTGATGAAACTGTGGGTTTGCACAACCAAATAATTTCTGCATAAACTGTCAGATACTGTTTCAGTGAAGCACATTTGCGTGCTTGTCGTCCTCACCAGGGTCTTGACCAGACTGCAGTTCGGCGTTGTAACCGAATTTGGTGGGCAAAGCTCACCTTCGATGGCACAATGGAGAAGGGTGTTCTTCATGGATTCATTTCAGTTTCAACTGTACCGGGCAGATAGCGTCATGTGGGCGAGCAATTTGCTGATGTCAACATTGTGAACAGAGTTCCCCATGATGGCGGTGGGGTTCTGGTATGGGCAGGCATAAGCTACGGACAATGAATACAATTGCATTTTATCCATACACACCAGACATGTCACCCATTGAGCATGTTTGGGATGCTCTGAATTCACGTGTACGACAGCGTGTTCCAGTTCCCGCCAATATCCAGAAACTTTGCACAGCCATTAAGAGGATTGGGACAACAGTTCACAGGACACAATCAACAGCCTAATCAACTCTATGTAAAGGACAGTTGTCGAGCTGCATGAGGCAAATGGTGGTTGCACCAGAAACAAACTGGTTTGTGTGACCAACAAATGCATATCTGTATCCCTAGTCATGTGAAATCCATAGATTAGGGCCTAATGAATTTATTTCAATTGACTGATTTCCTTATATGAACGGTAACTCAGTAAAATCTTTGAAATTGTTGCATGTCGCATTTATATTTTTATTCAGTGTATAAACTAAGTAGTTTGGCTCCTGGATGCTGATTGGCTGAAAGCCATGGTATATCAGACAATATACCACAGGTATGATGCAAAATGATTTATGTTGGTAACCGGTTTATAATAGCAATAAGGCACCTTGCAGGTTTGTGGTATATGGCCAATATACCACACCTCCTCAGGCCTTATTGCTTAAATAGTGTATATCACCAGCATTATATCATTGAGCTACTCTACACTTGACAAATAAAAAATATACAGTATCTTACATGACAAAGACAAGCTATGGCAGTTTTTACACCAGCAGGATATCAGTAATCATGTTTGATACTGTAAGAGGTATAGTGTTTAAGGTAGCCTTTTCTGTTGCCTTTCTGTTGCCTGCAGGAGGGGGACATTTGGCCCAACACCACCTCAGATGTCAACATCATTTTCAAACCCCAGGAAGCCAAGATCTATCAGCAGATGGCAGGGGCGAAAATCTGATATCAACTTTGGAGGGGACAATTACATGAAATTTTCTCAAGAGCAATTCCTGAGGGGGACACCAAAAGTAGTGCTGTAACACATAGTCTACATTGTAATATGGTAAATGTATATTGAGGAACCAAAGAAATAAGGTGTTTGCCGTACTCCTAACTACCGGTACCCAAAACTACACAACTAATCACAACAGCAATACCATTGCCTTTAACAAATCTTAGTTCAGTCACCAGTTTAAGTTGAGAGTGGGGGTATCCATGGCATTTTCCAATTATGTTCCTATTTTACAAGTAAAAAAATGGAGAACCTTTCATAATGTTGCCAAACAAAGACTCAACAAACTTACCTGAGATTTCTTTCTTATGAACATTTTATCAACTAGTCTTTGAGATATTAGGCTACTAGGGTTCTTACTATGCGTTTTGGTGTATTGAAAAATACTCTGATGTCCGTCTTTTATTTTTCTGCCATTTTTCTACCTGGCTGGCTGGCTGGCTACACACACAGTGTGTAGGTTATTTACAGTAGGAGATGGGCTTCTATCATCTTCAATCATTCTATTTGGGCTTCAATCTAAAAAGGTAGCTAGCAAATGTGAAACGGATTAAAATGACAAGAGTTGACAGCTGTATGAGTTCACCATTTACACAACATATGCTGCAACCTTTTGTAATTTTAATAGTTTGTTTCATATTGGCTGGCTTCCAACAATAGCTGAATTTGCAAAGCTAGCGAGCACCAATTCAGTTTCAGTGGTGTTTGCTATAATCTTTGCTACCCGGGTTAAATAAAGGTGAAATAAAATAAATAAATAAAAGTTCACTTGCGACAATTTAGCTTTTGCAACGAGACCATTAAATATATTTAAGACAATGGTAGAAGAGAGTGTAGTTCTGTTCAGTTTGGATTTCAGTTTATCGCTAACCTTATCACAGGGACTTTGAAGCACTAACTTACATCATCTGCATGCTGATTCCATCTTTGACGACGCCACATAAATGGAATAGGTACTAGCTAGCTTAATAGTTAATATTTGCGCACTAGCTCTGCATATTCAGCTAGTGTGTGTGCGCGATTGACTGGATTAACCTCACGTCAGTTACGTGCATTGAGTGCCTTTCAGACAGTAGATACGATCTCTCTGTTACCTAGCAAGCTAAGGAACTGGCAGTGGATCAAACCATTGTGAGGCAAAGGGTGGGGGGGTTGCAATCTTTTGAAACTTAAAAACGCACTATTAAGTGTCTATAATCAGCACAATTGCTTTCATTGCGTATTATTAACCTCTTGGGGCTAGGTGGGACGCTAGCGTGCCACCCGTGGTGCACTCCATCAACAGCAGGTGCATTTCAAGAGCGGCAAATTTGAATCCAAATAAATGTCAAAATTCAAATTTTTCTAAAATACAACTATTTTACACCATTTGAAAGATAAACATCTCCTTAATCTAACCACGTTTTACGATTTCAAAAAGGTTTTACGGCGAAAGCATAAATTTAGAGTATGTTAGGACAGTACATTTACAAGAGTTGTGTGTAATGTTTTGTCAAGTCAAAGACAGGGTCACCAAAACCATAAAACCAGCTAAAATGATGCACTAACCTTTTACAATCTCCATCAGATGACACTCCTAGGACATTATGTTAGACAATGCATGCATTTTTAGTTCTATCAAGTTCATATTTATATCCAAAAACAGCGTTTTACTATGGCATTGATGTTGAGGAAATCGTTTCCCTCCAATAACCGGCAGTCAAGTCAGCGTAACAAATTAAATAATTAAAATTAGAAAACATTGGTAAAATATTATATTGTCATTTAAAGAATTATAGATTTACATCTCTTGAACGCAATCAACTTGCCAGATTTAAAAATAACCTTACTGGGAAATCACACTTTGCAATAATCTGAGCACTGCGCCCAGAAAAATACGCGTTGCGATACAGACTAGACGTCATGTTGGGGAGATCTAAAATCGAAAATACTATGTAAATAATCCATTACCTTTGATTCTCTTCATCAGATGTCACTTCCAGGTATCACAGGTCCATAACGAATGTAGTTTTGTTCAAAAAAGCTCATCATTTATGTCCAAAAATTTCCGTCTCGTTAGCACATGATGTAAGCCAGCCGGACTTCTCGTCATGAACGAGGGGAAAAAATATATTTCCGTTCGTTCAAACATGTCAAACGTTGTATAGCATAAATCATTAGGGCCTTTTTTAACCAGAACATGAATAATATTCAAGGTGGACGAATGCATACTCTTTTATAACGTATTGGAACGAGGGTACCCAACATGAACTAGCGCGCCAGGTGTCTAATGGGACATCATCGTTCCATGGCTCTTGTTCGGTCAGATCTCCCTCCAGAAGACTCAAAACACTTTGTAAAGGCTGGTGACATCTAGTGGAAGCAATAGGAAGTGCCAAAATATTCCTAAACCCCTGTGTTTTTCAATGGGATAGGTTTAAAGTCAATACAACACATCAGGTATCCACTTCCTGTCAGAAAATGTCTCAGGGTTTTGCCTGCCAAATGAGTTCTGTTATACTCACAGACACCATTCAAACAGTTTTGGAAACTTTAGAGTGTTTTCTATCCATATATAATAAGTATATGCATATTCTAGTTACTGGGTAGGATTAGTAACCAGATTAAATCGGGTACATTTTTTTATCCAGACGTGCAAATGCTGCCCCCTAGACCCAACAGGTTAATATTATTTAAATTACATAGTTATGTTTCAGTGATATATTGGGGGGGGACAAATCATATTTTTCCCAGGATGGGGGGGTCATGTCCCCCCCCGTCCCCCCCGGGATTTCCGCCCCTGGCAGATGGTCTACTTTGACATTACAGGTGAAGAGTTTGATCAGATTTGATCAGATTTTGGTAGAGAATGCTCAGGGATGAACTACTTGCTGAAGCATTAATAGTGACTAATAATGTAGAATCCAATTCTAAAGAGGTCACAAGCAGAAAGTGTGATGAACAGCAATGAAATGAAACTTTGATGAGAAAGCCTCAGTTAGATTTCTATCCTCTCATACTGAGAGAGAAGTTGTTGGTTGTTTTGCATTTGGTATCCATCTATATTTCCACTTCCGGAGGTCAGATTTCCATTCATTTCCATGTCTGACAGGGTTTAATGGGCATGTGGTGACCTCAATAACACATCATTGAGAGTAGATTTTTTCCTTATGGCAGTGTACAGTATGTGTATGATTTTTTTATTTACACACCGGTGAGTGGCAGATGTGCTTGATTCATGCTCATCTGTTTGCACATTCAGTGTGTTTATTTAATGCGTCTTTGTGTTCTCTGTCTTTGTGCTCTTCATCATCTAGGCCGTGAGTCTCGCATACCTCTATGAATAAAGGGGGCGTAGGCCCCAAATTGCAATTGAAATTTGACTTCCTTGACATGGGTAACATCTTTATTGCCTCCAAGCACAGCTATGGGGTACTTAACCTTAGTTAAGAGATGCCCGGTACAATTATACAAAAACAGCTAAGGCCAAAAACACAGAAAATTCGACACTTAAATACACTGAATTAGAATGACAGTGTTCTGTTATATACCGCTGGTCCAGTTGTTCCGCTCACCACAACTGAGACTCATAACATACAAAGTCTCAGCTGTTATAAAGATGTAATACAAGAGCTGCTGTGAGAGGATCTCCTGTAATAAGACGTGGCTCACATCAAAATAAATCACAATGCTGCTGACTCTAGTCAGCAGATGCCCATGCTTAATCATTGAATAATTGAAGTATAATTGTGATAACTGTTAGTCCTATAATAGAACAGCACCTGGCAGGCACTGTTTGAATTCACTTTTAGGTGAATTATTTAAAGTCTGCCTGCCCAGTCAGCCCCTTTAGTTTCTAGGGCATATGTGGCAGCCTTATTGTAATAATCCAACCCCTGTGGAACTGGTTCCCACAGACAAAAAAGACTGTTGGGTCATGTATTGCCAGATAATGTGTTTTACAGAATCTATCTTTTCAGTGGCAGCAAACAACTGTAGATAAAACCATGCAATATACACACATTTCTACTGCACTACACTTACAGTAGGCTACATGTGAATTCTGATTTGATCAAATATTATGCATTAGATAGAAAACAAATGGTGCTTGGTTAATCATTCTTACATTTACAGTAGATTGGTTTTCACTACAAGTATTCTCTCCCTGGTTCTCAGGTGCTGCTTCCATCCAATAAGGGTCTCATTGAGAGCGTGGCAGGCCCCAAGGGCCTCTTTAACCTGGTTCCTCCCATCTCAGCGTTTGGCCAGTGTTTCTCCTTCAGCCCCACTAAGAGGATGGTTCCCCCTCAATCAATCAATCAAATATATTTTTAAAGCCCTTTTTACATCAGCCGATGTCACAAAGTGGTATACAGAAACCCAGCCTAAAACCCCAAACAGAAAGCAATGCAGATGTAAGCACAGTGGCTAGGAAAAATTCCCAAGAAAGGCAGGAACCTAGGAAGAAACCTAGAGAGGAACCAGGCTCTAGGGGTGGCCAGTCCTCTTCTGGCTGTGCCAAGTTGAGAATATAAAACTACACGGCCAAGATGTTCAAACATTCATAGATGACCAGCAGGGTCAAATAATAATAATAATCACAGTGGTTGTAGAGGGTGCAACAGGGCAGCACCTCAGGAGTAAATGTCAGTTGGATTTCCATAGCCAAGCATTCAGAGTTAGAGACAGCAGGTGCGGTAGAGAGACAGAGTCGAAAACAGCAGGTCCGGAACAAGGTAGTACGTCCGGTGAACAGGTCAGGGTTCCATAGCCGCAGGCAGAACAGTTGAATCTGGAGCAGCAGCATGACCAGGTGGACTGGGGACAGCAAGGAGTCATCAGGCCAGGTAGTCCTGATGCATGGTCCCAGGGCTCAGGTCCTCCGGGAGGAGAGGGAGAGGGAGAGAGAGAATTAGAGGGAGCATACTTAAATTCTCACAGGACACCGCATAAGGCAGGAGAAATACTCCAGATATAACAGACTGACCCTAGCCCCCCCGACACATAAACTATTGCAGCATAAATACTGGAGGCTGAGACAGGAGGGGTCGGGAGACACAGTGGCCCCGTCTGACGATACCCCAGACAGGGCCAACCAGGCAGGATATAACCCCACCCACTTTGCCAAAGCACAGCCCCCACACCACTAGAGGGATATTTTCAAACCACCAACTTACTACCCTGAGACAAGGCTGAGTATAGCCCACAAAGATCTCCCCCACAGCACGAACCCGAGGGGGGCGCCAAACCCGGACAGGATGATTACGTCAGTGACTCAACCCACTCAAGTGACGCACCCCTCCCTGGGGCCTGCCACGCTCTGGAGGTCTGCTTCTTCTCCAGCACCCTGGGGGACTTCTCTGAGGAGTTACTCTTCATTGTGGGGGATACCCTCAGCCTATCAGCCTCACGTTCAGGTAACCCTCCCTCACCCCATCACCTCGCTCATCTATCTCAGCACAATCCTATACCTCTCCATCATTGTCTTGTTAGGGTCGGTACAGTACATCCCCACCTTGGTAGATAAAACATTGGTGGGCATGTCCAGACACATCTATCACCCCAAACACCAGCAGCTACACTTTTCTAAAATGTAAATGTAGCAATGTAGAAAACACATGAGTTACATTAATCAACCGAATGCTTCATCTCCTGAATTCTTGCTCTCCCTGACTTGCCCATTTGATGAACACATTTTTATACTCTAGGTTTGAGTAAATTATTCCCTAAAGGTTGTGTTTAAATTGTACAAAGCAGAACAGTGGTGAAAACCCCTTTGTTTCCATAACACACCTGCCAGTCTTGGCATCTCTCCTTGATTAAGATGTATTACTGTTGAGGAGTGCTGAGTGGAAGGATTACAGAATTACCCTTCCACACTGTCATCCAAGAAATTGACTGATCTTGTTTTTTTTTCTTCAGCTGTTTTATACTTGCCCAGCCCTTTAATGATTATGCATTGTCCAGTGACCTTCACATTTGCTAGTCAGCACAGATGTATTCTGTATTTCCTGGCACTTTTATTTATTGTAGGGGTTGTATAATGGGCCCCACATTTCACTTCAACGTCTCAGAGCTCAACTTTGAGGATGTGTCCTTCAGTGAGTTTTTCATTCATCCTCATCAATGCTGCCTGTTACTTGTCGCTAGATGCTTGTGTTAGGCTTAGCGGCAGATTTAATGCTTTGTAGTACTATTTACAGTATAAAGCACACACACATCAATGAGCGACAGATGCAAATAAGCAACCATTACCACAAGTCAATGAAATACATAGATATTTATATATTGTGGGCTATGTGTATTGTCTTGCAATAATAGTCCCTTAAAAAACAGTTTTGGTGTGCTTCTTGCAACAATTATTGCACACATTTTCTCCCATTCCTCAATGCAAAGTTTTGCCTTTGGAGCTCTTAAAATACACACTATTCAACTCTTGACCGGAACGAACTGCAAAAGTCACTGAAGCTGGAGACTCATATCTCCCTCACTAGCTTTAAGCACCAGCTGTCAGAGCAGCTCACAGATCACTGCACCTGTACATAGCCCATCTGTAATATAGCCCATCCAACTACCTCATCCCCATACTGTATTTATTTATTTATCTTGCTCCTTTGCACCCCAGTATCTCTACTTGCACATTCATCTTCTGCACATCAATCAATTGGTATATTGTAGTTACTTTGCCACCATGGCCTATTTATTGCCTTACCTCTCTTATCTTACCTCATTTGCACATACTGTATATCGATTTTTTCTACTGTATTATTGACTGTATGCTTGTTTATTCCATGTGTAACTCTGTGCTGTTGTATGTGTCGAACTGCTTTGCTTTATTCTTGGCCAGGTCGCAGTTTTAAATGAGAACTTGTTCTCAACTAGCCTAACTGGTTAAATAAAGGTGAAATAAAAAAAATGAACAAATATTCAACCCTCCCAACAATTGTCCAGGTTGATACATTTTCTGTGGAATTATTTTGAGCAGGCCTTTATCTATCTCCTATATGACTTGTATATGGCTTACTGTGGAATAATACTAAACATGGAATCAACTAGGGTAGAACGCACATTTCTCTTGTGATCAATAACAGCAAAGTTCCTTGCAGACAGATAATAAGTATGCTATGACACCTTTTTCATCTCACTGTTTATTTCCCTCACACAAACCAGACCTTTTTGAAGCAGACAGACAAATCAACCTCTTTAGAATGAAATGCCCTCTGGCATTGTAGCTGTATGTCAGTTAACACTGTTTGGACTTTATTTTGCCCTAATCTTTAGAACCGTAACATTGCTTCCTCTATGTTTTATTCCTTATTCCTCTTCTCCTCCAGGTTTCCCTCACACACTGACCTGCAGTCTGAACGACACGTCGCTATGACCTTTGACCTGAGGGTTCCAGGGGATGGCAGTGGGCCTACCAGCATCACCAGTACCTCTAGGTTTCAGACCTCAGTTTGACAGAACCGGCCCACTGTGTTCACCCTGACATCCACCTTAGGAACCATGTGCCCTCAGGGACTTGTTGACATCCAGGTGTGCGAAATTAGCAGGGAGCATAACCAGGAAGTTACCTCCATTTTCTACTTGTTATAGATATTAAGTATTATCTGAAAACATACAGTATGTGAACATTATTCCAATGAAAAAGTGCTTATGTGCTCATTGTAGAAGATTATCATTTAACTCTGTTATTAATTGTGGACTGGTGGATCATGCTGAGTCCGTTTGTTTTCCAATTTAGTGCTATATTGTGTGTTGTAGATTTTTCATTTGAGATTTTGAATAAACTAATCATAAAATGAATTCCCTCTAATCACAACGGCTTCAATCAATGATTGGCACTGAAGGGGCCAGACCTTAATTTTATTCAGCAGTGGAGTTGAATATTGAAAGAATCTGTTGCAGATAAATGCCTAGGAAGATGCCTTTCTCCCTGTGGCTCTGCAGAGCTTAGATTATTACATCAGCTTGCTCTGGCTGCCTCTGGTTACTGAGTGTATCTGTCATACGCTGGTCTTTTCCTATCAATGGGAGACTGTTTGGTCTTTTCCCATCACTGAGAGCTGTCAGGCGCTGCGGCGGGCAGATCAGGGGAATCTGTGCAGCTGTCTTGGACCCTTTGTATAGGGTGTCTCATGTCTGCTGCCTTCCTTTGGCTGTCTGGAAAACTCTGCTTCGCTCTCCAGCCCAGTGACCGCACAGCGGCACTCCTGGGCTCTAATGAGTTCTCTTACAAGAGCAGAATATATAGAAGAGGTCAGAGGGAGTCAAATATGCTAGAGGGAGGTAATCTCTCACCTAGCAGAGGAAATGGGCTTTGGCTAACCTTTCACAGTATTGGAAGTTATTCATGGGTGGTGCAGAAATCTCCACAGATACAGACACCTTGGAACATGCAGTGTACTCTCAGTGTAGTGTCTTCCTCTGATGACAGCCTTGACAGGTGTTAGAAGGTAGCGTAGTAAGTTTCTTCTGTATGTAATACAGGAAGTGTAAAGAAACCAAAATGGAAGCATGATTGGGAAATGTTGTGATTTGATAACTAGGTAAAAGTCTGTGAATCAGTGTGAACTGGGAATATATTTGCCAAACGAGCACTTCTACTTCACAGAGATGCCAATGCCATGGCTATGCTTGTCTGTCTATATATGTGTACCTCTGTCTGCAGGTGACCCTGTGCTCCCACAGTGTGCAGCGCTACAGCCTGGCTCTAGTGTTGGATGCACAAGGAGTAGGAGAGGAGGTGCTGGCCCTACCCATCAATGCCAGGTTAGAGATCTACACCCAGGGTCAAAATACACCTCTTACAGTAAATGTCCTGATTTATGGTCAGAGGGCACTCATTTTAAAGCACCTCATTCAGAGCAGATGTTCCCCTAGAGTCGATGTCTGCGCCCACCAGGAAATCTAATTAGCATAATACAAAAATCCCCACCAAAATCCATCTGTTTAAAATACTGAAGTCTGTTTGAAATAGAGATATCTGTTTGAAATAGAGATGTCTGTTTGAAATAGAGATATCTGTTTTTTGTTGTTGTATGGGCTGCATCTCAATCCATGACATCTACCAATTGCAGACTGGCCGAGCTACAGCGGTGTTTGTCAGAACATGAGACATCCTAAAAATCTCTCTTCTCACGAAAATGTCTGTAGTGGCAGAACGATTTGGCCAACAAACTAATATGACCACTCTATGGAAAGGATGACTCTCACGAACATGATGGTGTTCTCTGTTTTGCTCTACGAAACCCACAAGCGTTACGGGACTCGTCTGAAGTCGGTACCGCCGATCTTCCAACTCCTGTCTGTCGCGTCCGTTGCACACTAATATGACACCTCTATGGAAAGGCGAGATGCCCACAAGTTTTACCAGACTCGTCTGAAGGTAGCCCGGTACCAGTTGAATTTTTTTTTGAAGTACTGTATATATATGGAAATAGTTGAGTGATGATTTTGTGTTTGTTAAATATGGGTCTTTCTTATATCTCTCAGATATAGGACAGACACTGCTACAAGCAGTATGTGTGAGTAGCCTTGCGTTTATACCCCTGGTCCATCTAAAGTCTTCTAATTCCATAGAATCTGCTCCTGTCCTGCATTGGGGAGGGTGCGGTTGTCCATGTGATGACCACAGAGGTGGACTTTGGCAGCATACCGGTTCTGACTGATGTCTCCAGAACATTGCAGCTCTCAAACCAGTCCCTGATACCAGCCCGCTTTGTGGCACAAATGGTGAGGCAAACTCTCTCTTTCTTCCAAAGGTAAATTCTCTATCTCTTCAACCTTTAGCTCTGTTTCCCTACGTGTTCATTTTCTGTCTACATGCTGCCTCTGATTAATGTCTAACCTAATTGAGTGTGCAATTAATTAGTTAATTTGTTCAATGCTTTGTTAGCTTTCTAGATATCAGGCTGCCAGTGCAATCCAATCCCCAGTAACAGCTCATCAGACCTTTATATTTGCTCCATGGCCCTTCCTTTATTACCATGCTGCATCTGTCCTCCTACATTTTCAGTCTTGCCCAATAGGCACAAATTAGAAGCATAACAATAATCATTTCATCTTCAATTATCTAACTATGCATAATTTTCACTAAAGATGGGGCTTTGTTTACTCTGCCCGAGCCTCCAGTATTTTAGATAGTGTGTACTAACAGAGTAAAAGTGAGTTTGTTCTATTAGACATACTGTACATTGTGTTTAAGTGATAATATCCGAGAAGCTGGTGTTTGGAGGATATATTGGCACGGGTGCCAATATCAGGGTTAGGGTAACTGTAGCACGGCAAACCGTGCAAATATATCCTCCAAACACCGGCTTTGAGGGCGTTATCACTTTTATACGGGTTACCAACATATTCAAATAATGATTTACATATTTTCATAAAAAACGTTATTTTGATTAATTTATTCATACTATTTCATCATTCCACAATATATAGTCCTGACACAAATCTAGGGTTGCTACCCAATCCGGTTGGTCATTTGTTCTATTGGATCTGTATCTATGGGCACAACCCAGTCGTTCATTCTAATGGTTCCATTGCCATACCGGCTGGCAACGTTCTTATTCCTTGCTTGCTAGCTATCCAACTACATCTAACTTACAGTCACGTCAAATGTCAAAAAGAATAACAACAGTAGCTGCATTTGCATTTGTTTAAGCTGTTTTCTAGTGACATTTATTTGGATACGTCCATAACAATGAGCTAATGAGGCACGATTTCGCCTGACATAGAAAATGTGCTCTCGTCAGGTCACTGTTGTTCAGAGGAGCTAGCCAACAACACCGCTAGCACAATCACTTCAAACACTGAAGCTGTAAAGACTGCAAACTAGCTGCTTTGTTTTGTTTTACCTTTTTTCAATTGACAATTCTTTGTATATATCCATAAAAATGATGCCAGCTGATTCATGATTTCGACTGGCTGAGAAATGCTGCCTGCCTCGTCCCGACTCCCAACCCCGACACGTTCATTAATATGGGACAGCTGGAGATCGAATTTGAATATTGAAACAACGTTGTAAATGTCGGAGAGACAGACAGCAAGGTTTATACAAATCTCTGCTGTTGAAAACTAAATGTTAGTCTAAAAGAAATGGGAGATAATGTCTAGATGATTTTTATAGTGGAGATCAAGTTTATAAATTGCCTGGCTGGGTTGATGAGACAGTTGATTGGCAGTCAGATGGAACAGAGTAAATATTTTAAAGTCATAGATTTAGCCAGTGGTAACTTGTGGAATAGACACCGGCTGGAATGTGCTTTTAACCAATCAGCATTCAGGATTAGACGCACCTGCATGTATAATATTAATTCATGCACTGTGCATAGTGTTCTTCCCTCTGTTTCTATTTCTGTTTCATGCCTCTCTCATTAACCAGCGCTGCCTTGAATCCCTTTGGTGCAAAACAACCTTGTCATTGGTACCCTGCTATGCTGGGACCTTGAAGTACTGCAGTCTACAGACAAACGCAAAGACGCACGTACACATACACATACACATACACACACACATACACATACACACATACACATACACATACACATACACACACACACACACACACACACACACACCACACACACACACACACACACACACACACACACACCCCCCCCCCCCCCCCCCCGTGTCTTGTATTGCGCTAAAATCTTTAAAGTGCAGTGCTGAGGAAATACTTCTGACACTCTTTTCACCTCTAAGGCTAAAGAGCTGTGCGTTGATAAGGCAGGATTTTTACTAAGCATTTTCAAGCATCAATCGATGGTCATTCTTCTAGAATGACAGAGTCGCTCAATAGCATGGCAAAGAGCCAGTGAAAACTTGATGGCAAAAGAATGTAAAAGATTTAAAAACAAAGCATGCTTTATATTTATATTTTGCCATTAGTATATTCCTGCCCAATGTTTTGAGCTGCTGCACTCCGGAAGGAGATTAAGGGTTGCACTGTTCAGTAAAAATAAGAGCATGTTTCACTCCATTGGCCATCGGGCTGTTGAACAGTTGGACAGTAGGCCGCAGAGACTTTCAATATGTGGAAATGTAAATTTCTGACGTGTGTACGAACTTTGCATTTTTCCGTACTGCATGTAATATATTGTGTTGTGTTTGTGCATTTGTTTGCTGACGTCACAGAATGCGTTTGCATGTAAATGGACAATAAAGTATATTGTATGATGGCCCTATCAAATCTACTATTTGGGGTCTTAGCTACTTAGCTTTTCAGTGGTTTTCATTTTAAACCTCCTTGACATGCCATGGTTCAAAGCAATACATTTTATTAAACCTCTGTAATGCAAGTCTGATCTGATTATTGACATTTCAGCTGGCTTGTTCTTCATACCCCTCCATGATCACCTATGTATCGACCAGCAGCTCAGCTCTCACTAGCTCTCTGGCACATAAAGCCTGAGAAAGTGATCTATGACTCTCAGATGAATCCCAAAGTCACACACCGCTCACATGGATGGTTACCGTGTGTCTTTTATGTGAGGTGTGGTGGCTGAATGCCTCAATTGCCGTTTACTCCCCTTTCTCTGCAAGTCCCTCTGTAATGAGCTGACATCCCTCTTTGATCTACAAGTGAGAATGAAGTACACTGTAGAGAGTCTATATTAGAATATATTAAATGTGACTAGACATCTTCCTTTGACTAGACATAGAAATCTGCCTTGCTTCTGTCTCACAGGGTAGCAGAATATACTTATATCTTCAAGTTAATGTACAAATGAACAAGATACCGATATGCAACAGACTTTGGGCCTATGATTAATCCCTCTAAAGAATCAGATTATGCATTTATGGAGAGTAAAAAAGTCTGCGTGACTCAGTAACTTCCAGTAGCTATAAAGTTCAGCTAGTGATAATGTTGTTGATGGTGATTAATCAGGAGCTATGATCCATGATCGGTTGGTTCTACATGACTGCTTGTAACATCAAGAGCATCTCCTGTCGCCAGCAGACCATGCTCTGTTCAATAAGGTCCCCTCCACACTCGAGCACACACTGAAACTCCAATTAAATCCAACTCATTGCATAGCCAATGTCAGCGCAAGGAAGTTGTAAAAAAGTGAGCCTTTCTGCCCTTGTAGACTAGATAGTTTGTTACAGAAGTGTAGTGCCTGTGCCTCTCTGCCATCACCTTTCCCCTACATACACGGAGCTCATTAATGTCTTTGAAAAAATTAAGCATTATCAATCAGAGAGCCTACTCCAGTGTCACAGCGCTGGATTCAATCTGAAAATCTCTATTAAAACTTTATGTGCAACAAATCAATCAGGAAGCTGCTGCATGGAAAATTGATTTTAAATCCTCTTTCAGCTAATAGTTAAGATATATTGAGAGCAACTGGTGCACTTTGGTCTTATCTGCTGATGTGAACAAGGCTGAAGATGTAGTGGTAGAGAAGATGAATGTCTGTTTCCTTTTTAGATTATTTCCTTGTTGAATCTAAATCAATCAGCAATCTAGAATGGTGTAGTATAGAATGGGGAATTCTGCTTTTTTTCTTTAGATGAAGATTCAGTTTTCAAGCTGAATTAGATTGTTCAGTACATCTAATAGGGCGAAAGCAGGCTGAATCCTCTGTATCAATCCTGGTATCTATAGCAACACAGCTTTTGGGCCCTGGATCTGATAAAACCCTAGCCTGTCTGTGATTGCTTCAATTAGCAGCTTCACACTCTCTGTAAAACTGATAGACGAGTAGTGAGCTGCCCCACTGCAGCCTTCCTCTGCCTTCACCAGGCTCCCAAAAGGCCCACAGATAAGACAGTATTAGTAGGGAAGAGACTGGAGGGAGCCCGGACCTGCTATCACTACATTACCTCTCATTATAAAACAGTGCTTGGTCCAAGAGACAGATAAGGTTCTGATTAAGGAGTCAAATTGCTTCATGTGTGGTGCCCTCATTTTATTTCTTGGTTAATCGAAAGCACTCAGACCCTCTGTAAGAATGGCCCAAACACAGAATTTTATAGAATATATGATCTCTATGGGCCCAAACATAAAAGGGTTCACTGCCTGTTGTTGCCTTTGGCTAACCTCCTGGATGTTTGACTAACCTGAGAATGTTTAATGAACATCACAGACATACTCTTACAAAGCCCCTCAATGAATCTATCATACATTATACAGGTATATTGAATTTGGTCCCATGTGGCTCAGTTTGAAGAGCTTGGCACTTGCAATGCCAGGGTTGTCTGTTCGATTCACACTGGGAGCCAGTACAAAAAAAGTATGAACATGTATGCACTCACTACTAAGTCACTCTGGATAAGAGCGTCTGCTAAATTGTATTATGTGTTTTGGCTTACGGCATTATAAAGTATGGTTAAACTGGCAGTACTACACCTATTACATAGTGATTCTATGTCGTTTACTACATCAGATGTAAAAACCTATGTAACAGAAGGCCACTGTTTTTTTCCAGGTTCGCAGCAGGCGGCGGGTGGAGCCCAGTGAGGGAGAGGTTCCACCCCAGGGGAAGTTGGAGCTGAGGCTGGTGGCTCACCTAGATGACAATCAATCAAATGCATTTATAAAGCCCTTTTTGCATCAGCAGATGTCACAAAGAGCTATACAGAAACCCAGCCTAAAACCCAAAATAGCAAGCAATGCAGATGTAGAAGCACGGTGGCTAGGAAAGACTCCCTAGAAAGGCAGGAACCCAGAAAGAAACCTAGAGAGGAACCAGGCTCTGAGGGGTGGCCAGTCCTCTTTTTCTCTGTGCCTGGTGGAGATTTTAAGAGTATATGGGCATTTAAGGCCAGATTGTTCTTCAAGATTTTTAAACGTTAGATAACCAGCAGGGTCAAATAATACTCAAAATGGTTGTTGAGGGTGCACTTCCAGGACAAGCTGCACCTGTCCATCCAGGATAATGAAACACACCATCCTTCTCTCTGCCAATGGCAAGGGCACTACCATTGTCACCAACCGTCCTTTTGTCCCCAGTCTGGACCTGGGGGCACATTTCAGGTACAGGCAGGGAGTGTGTACATATGTGCATACTTTACATATTCAATCAAATCAGTCATTCAAATCCCATTCAAATCCACCAGTCATTCAATTATTTCCCTGAAAGCTTCTTTTCTGTCCTCTGCTCCCCAGCTCTGGTCCATATCAGTACTGTTTTAGAGTGACCAACTGACGTCAGCCCTCCCACCAGCTATACTGGAACACAGAGGGGTACCTCCAGTTCCTCTGTAGAGGCCCCCCCGCCCACCAATACAACCAGGGAGGAAAAGGGTCGCAGCTCCCTGGTTCACCCAGCTGTAGATGGGCCAGTCTTCAGCCTGCATCCCATGCGTTCGGCACGGGACACACTGCTGACATGTTGCTGGAGGGCTCCTCTGACTCTTCCAAGGTGGGAACATGTGACAACGGTGGCAAACACTCCTCTGTCAGACACAACTTGATAGTAAGATAGTACATTGAGATCTAGAAACACAGAAACATGAGAACACCAGCTGTTCCGGACGACTCGGTTATCATGCTCTCCATAGCCAATGTAAGCAAGACCTTTTAAACAGGTTAACACTCACAAGGCTGCGGGGCCAGACGGATTACCAGGACGTGTACTTAGAGCATGCGCGGACCAACTGTCAAGTGTCTTCACTGACATTTTCAACCTCTTCCTGACAAAGTCTGTAATACCTACATATTTCAAGCAGACCACCATAGTCCCTGTGCCCAAGAAAGCGAAGGTAACCTGCCTAAATGACTACGCCCCATAACACACTTCGAAAGGCTGGTTATGGCTCACATCAACACCATCACCCCAGAAACTCTAGACCCATTCCAATTCACATACGTCCCAACAGATCCACAGATGACGCAATCTCAATTGCACTCCATACTGCCCTTTCCCACCTGAACAAAAGGAACACCTATGTGAGAATGCTTTTCATTGACTACAGCTCAGTGTTCAACACCATAGTACCCACAAAGCTCATCAATAAGCTAAGGACCATGGGACTAAACACTTCCCTCTGCAACTGGATCCTGAACTTCCTGACAGGCCGCACCCCCAGGTGGTAAGGGTAGGCAACAGATCTGCCCCGCTGATCCTCGACACGGGGGCCCCTCAGGGGTGTGTACTTAGTCCCCTCCTGTACTCCCTGTTCACCCACTAATACGTGGCCAAGCACGACTCCAACACCATCATTAAGTTTGCTGACGACACAACGATGAAAGCCTATAGGGAGGAGGTCAGAGACCTGGCAGTGTGGTGCCAGGAAAACAAACTCTCCCTCAATGTGAGCAAGACAACGGAGATGATCATGGACTACAGGAAAAGGAGGGCCGAACACACCCCCATTCACATCGACGGGGCTGTAGTGGAGCTGATCGAGAGTTTCAAGTTACAAACTATCATGGTCAAAACACACCAAGAAAATTGGGAAGAGGGCACGACAATGCCTTTTCCCCCTCAAGAGACTGAAAAGATTTGGCATGGGTCCCCAGATCCTCAAAAAGTTTGACAGCTGCACCATCGAGAGCATCCTGACCAGTTGCATCACCGCCTGGTGTTACAACTGCTTGGCATCCGACCGTAAGGGCGCTACAGAGGGTAGTGCGTACAGCCCAGTACATCACTGAGGACAAGCTTCCTGCCATCCAGGACCTATATACTAGGCGGTGTCAGAGGACGGCCCAAAAAAATGGTCAAAGACTCCAGTCATAGACTGTTCTCTCTGCTAACGCACGGCAAGCGGTACCGGAGCGCCAAGTCTAGGTCCAAAAGGCTCCTCAACAGCTTCTACCCCCAATCTATAAGACTGCTGAACAATTAATCAAATGGCCGCTCGGACTATTTGCATTGACACCCCCCTCCCCCCCTTTCTTTTTACACAAACTGCTACTCGCTGTTTATCATCTATGCATAGTCACTTTACCCCTACCAACATGTAGAAATTACCTTGACTAATCTGTACCCCCGCACATTGACTCGGTACCAGTACCGGTACTCCCAGTCTATACATAATGTAGCCTCATTATTGTTATTTTATTGTGTTACTTTTTTATTTATTTTTTATTTTAGTAAATATTTTCTTAACTCTATTTTCTTAAAATGGAATTGTTGGTTAAGGGCTTGTAAGTAAGCATTTCACGGTAAGGTCTACACCTGTTGTATTCGGTGCATGTGACAAATAACATTTGATTTGATACACTCCCTCAAGCAACAGATATGGCTGCCTTTACACAGCCAGACCAATTCTGATATTTCTTCCACGTATTGGTCTTCTGACCAATCACATCTTTTCAAATATTTTTCTGAGCTGATCTGATTGGTCTAAAGACCAAATAGTGAAAAAAAGATCAGAATTGGGCTGCCTGTGTTAACAGTCTTTGTTCGTCAATGACAGTCTGTGCATATTGGATAATTTATTATGTGTTACGGGGGGGAAAATGTCGACACCGACTGCATTGGTCTTCGTCAGCACCCACAGTTGTTGGACTTTGAATAAATTATTCAATTTTATTTGCAAAACGAATCTAGTATGTTTCACCACGTTGGACTAACTTTATGGATTCGTTTTTATGTTCAGCCAAACCAGTTCATTTTAGTGTACCATTACCAGTGTTTAATAATAGTATTCACAGCTGGTTATTGACATTCGTTAACATTTGGACAAACATGTGAATTACAGTAAGTGCACTCTTAGCTAGGATTTCAGATAATGACACAGGGGGCTCAAGGTTGAATACTACAGAAATAAAGGTGTTTAAAGCCCCCTTCATCTGACCATAGTCACGCTGCATAGGCCTGGGTATTGACTTCCTCTCTGGGGTATTACTGGGAGGCATTTCTCCTTGAGTCCTTATTGATTGAATGGTGAACAGGAGAGGGAAAGAAGCGAGAACCAGAGGTAAGCCCATGCCACTGCAGCCTCTGCTGATCCCCTATATCTTTGAATGGCAATTGTAGGATTGTATTTCAGGAAATCCCAAGCAAAGCAGAGCATGGCTGTATTTCAGGAAAGCTTTGGCAGGGCAGGACAGGGCTGTATTTCTGTTGGGTAGTTATAGGAAACTGTCACATTTATACCTACACAAGGTCAAAATATGAGCTTCAGTGCAGAATTGCATATAACGGTATAAATGTTGTCTTGAGCTAACTGAATGTGTGTACTGAATACCTGTGTTTCTAACCCAGGTGGTCTGAGAGAGGCTGGTGTGTCACACCATGCTAAGGTCACCAGAGTGGGAAGGAGCTCATCACCTGTCTTGGACATCTCCTCCCAGCAGCTCAGCTTCTTAGCAGAGAAGGTACAGTATGCGACACCAACCACCCAAAGCCTAAAACTTACTGCCTCTCTGCTCACACCTTACGTAACAGAAACAAGCCTCGGTGCAAGTGCATGGAATTCATCTCATAAGTTTCTACAATCATGGTGCAGCCATCCATGCCCAATGACACACATTTCATAATGTTTGAAAAAGGAGACCTCACATCAGTCATTTGTTCATTGAAGGCATTCATTGTGCAGCAGATCAGTGGCTGGGTTGAGACATTGTGTTTTTTCGATGTTCTACAGCTCCAGTGTCAGAAGTGCTTTGCATGCTCTGTGAAGCTGGATCTCAGTGATTATCTCCTACCTCCTAAGCAAATTACACTGTACACTTCTGCACCAGTTTGTTCCTGATTTATGATGTGGAGATGGCAATGGTTCTGGCAGAGCACAAAAGCTTTGCCCCTGATTCTAGTAACCAATAATCAGTGTTGATTTTAGCATGTAAATCTTGGTGGGGCAAACAAAAAAAATGTGGGATGCATGTGTAACAGTTTAGCTTCCGTCCCTCTCCTCACCCCTACCTGGGCTCGAACCAGGGACCCGCTGCACACATCAACAACTACCTCCCACGAAGCATCGTTACCCATCGCTCCACAAAAGCCGCAGCCCTTGCAGAGCAAGGGGAACAACTACTTCAAGGCCTCAGAGCGAGTGATGTCACCGATTGAAACGCTATTAGCGCGCACCCCGCTAACTATTTCACATCGGTTACACATGCCAGCAAAGCCGCTACACAACACTAAACAATACATTAATTGCACTTCAACGGTGACAAACGGTGCCTACAAACTGTTAGCGCCTACATAAATCAAATGGTTTTAGTCACATGCGCCGAATACAACAGGTGTAGGCCTTACTTACAGGCCCATAACCAACAATGCAGTTTTTTATGTGACTAAAACGACTAAACAACTAAAAAGTAATTAAAGAGCAGCAGTAAAATAACAATAGCGAGACTATATACAGGGCGCTACCGGTATAGAGTCAATGTGCGGGGGCACCGGTTAGTTGAGGTAATATGTACATGTGGGTAGAATTATTAAAGTGACTATGCATAGATGATAACAACAGAGAGTAGCAGCGGTGTAAAAGAGGGGGGGAGGGCAATGCAAATAGTCTGGGTAGCCATTTGATTAGGTGTTCAGGAATCTTATGGCTTGGGGGTAGAAGCTGTTTAGAAGCCTCTTGGACCTAGACTTGGCGCTCCGGTATTGCTTGCCGTGTGGTAGCAGAGAGAACAGTCTATGACTAGGGCGGCTGGAGTCTTTGACAATTTTTAGGGCCATCCTCTTACACTGCCTGGTAAAGCTGTCCCAACAGCAGAGTCCCAACACCTTACCACTGCTACACCTGGCTGTCAGCGGAGCCTTGTCTGGCAGCGTTACAGTTCATTCAGCCTCATTTACTGCCTTTTAAGAAAACATAGCTGATAAGGCAGACTTGCTTAAACAAATGTGGTTTCTACTGACAATTGAGATGTACAAACTATGGCATAAGGGGACGACAAGCAGATAAGAGGCAATCTGTAATTTCGATAAAAGACATTCATGAGCGAGCTAGGACAGACGTAGTCAATAGAACTATTTGTTCAGCACTTTTGAAATGTACAGCGACAGAATTCAGAACATGTGCCGTTCTTACAGTGTACTCCCTGTACAAGTTAGAACCTTAGGATAAATAAATGGGGCATCTAAACAGACAATGAAAGCTCTTACAATATTCAATGATTACATTTCTCTAAAACAGGTTATAGGCTATTTGTGCACCACCAAGTTAAAACAGTAGGTGGGTCTTTGTGTGTCAAAAAAGGTATGTCATATAACACTATTTGACAAGCTTTGAATTTGACACGTCAAATAACACAATTCTATTCATTTGCACGTGCAAGCCAAGCACCACCAATACTATCATTAGCACTGTCAAAGCTGTACAAAAAAGTAGCCAAACAAGCACACACCGGGCCACGAACAATGTGTTTACAATACAAATGATTAGGGTGAGGCACATGGGCTACTAACAGCTTACTACACAACATGCACTTAGTATTACTTTCTTAGCTACCATATACATTTCTCCCTTGCATATTACATCATTGATGCAGCAGCATACAATACATTTTTGGACTCACCTTGTGAAGGTGGCGCAGCAGTCCTTTGTGGGCAAATTTCGTCACCAAACTTTGTCATCAAAGTCTGGCATTCTCTGGACTTATGGTGGGAACTCTGAAAAGAAAAACACAAACAGCAGGCTAACTTTAGAGGTTTCTTTGCAACGCTTGCAGTTAGTCACTGGTTCCTTCCAAATGACTCATTGTTGAATTTGCGAATTCCAACTTGTTGTGTAATCTTTATGCACAACGGCCAATGAGCACCGATACGTTTTATCTATAATTTCTCTTCATATGACAAGGATTAAAAAGTATTTGTCAGTAGATTGTCGACAACTGATGATGACTGCTTGCTAAGACTTTGAAAGTAAGATATTGACATGATAAGTCCAATCAAAGCTACTGTACAGTAGATATAACGTGATTTGATGTCATTCTATGGCCAATGACCTTGAGCCTTCTTGGATCGGCACTTCTAATATAACTATGGCAGAACCCAAGGGGCTAATATTTTCGAGCTCTAAACTCAGAAATAGGGACGACGTACTGTCCCATGAGTGACAAAAAACTGAGACAATCATGACAGAAAACTGGCCAATCAGGCACAACGGTCTGTATTTTCTGCTGGCTAGCCCCACCACCACAGAAAGCACTGAGCTAGGCTGAAACACCTGCATTTTGGAGCTGCCTTACTCAAGAAAGCATAAAAGAGACCATGTTTGTATGCGGCTTTATTAACTCAATGACATTTACATTTTTTACATTGTGACACGTATTAATGGCAAAATGACAATGCCAAAATAAAAGTGTGATGCTCAAAACAGGTGGTGCTCTGCCCTACCTGCCCTGAATGACGGGTCGCCACTGCCAATAATACATATATGCATGGGCCCAGTGGACAGGAGAGGAAGTTGTTGATTTGAGGGGTTCTGGCTCAAGTCCAAAATTCTAAGTTGACATAATTATGGAATTGTTTTAAATTGGTCATACTATGGATCATTTAGCTATTTGATTTTGAACTTTAGGACACTTTTAGGTATCAAAAATGTAATTTGGCCTTTACTACTATAGCCCAGAGAAATGCATTGAATAACACATTCAGAAATGGCAAAAATACAGTCACAAAAGAAAGGTTTTGAAGTGTTTTTCCTGTATCTAGGCGGTACAAGAAAGCTCAGGGAATATGTTATTATAATATAATAGTAGGCACAAAACTACCTTCATACTTCCATTCATTTATTTTTACTGGTACTGGTTACCTTCAGAGGAGTACCGTGACACTTATGGGAGCTATAAAGCAAAATGAACACCATAATGTTCGTGGGAACCTCCCCTTTCCATAGAGTGGTCACATTAGTTTGTAGACCAAACGACGACCGTCGTGAGAGTGTCCCTGTTCCATACAGTGGTCATAATAGTTTGCAGGTCAAACCGTTCGGACACTACAGACATTTCTCATGGTCTGACAAACACCGCTCTAGTTTTGTCACCTTTCACCATAGATGTGAAAGTGTGACATCGGTGGATGTGGTGGTTTGAGGACGAATCCAATGTAAAAAACCTGATATTGCTAGCTTAAACCTGATACACATTATGCCTATTGTTACAAAAACTAGGGTAAGTTATTTAAGGATTTTGTGGGGATAGCAAAAAGCACTCTCTATCTCATATCATCTGAATGATTTAATTCTGAATGAGAGGAAGAATGAGGAGTCACCACTATCATCATAATGATTTTCTGTCCCCCCTATTTCACTTTCATTATCACAAGCACAAACTCTAGCTCAATATTTGTATTATCGCCCCTTTCATGCTGAACCTGTGCATATTTTTACACACATCTCACATCTCCTGGCAGCTGCTTTCAGGTCCTGTTGCTGATCAGCTTCTTAGGACTGAAAATTATAATTTCTCAGTGGCATTCTTTTATCTGACTCTGTCCCATTCATCTATGTGTTGACAGTCTTTCCTCTTGATTTACAGGCTGCTTGTGCAGAGGAACTCTCCGGGATAAAGCAATTAGAGAGAGGGAAAGGGGATGGGGAGAGGGAAAGGGGATAGGGAGGGAGGGAGGGAGGGAGGAGGGAGGGAGGGAGGGAGGGAGGGAGGGAGGGAGGGAGGGAGGGAGGGAGGGAGGGAGGGAGGGAGGGAGGGAGGGAGGGGGGAGGGAGGGAGGGAGGGAGGGAGGGAGAGGGAGGGGGAGGGAGGGGAGAGAGAGAGGGAGAGAGAGATAGAGAGAGGGAGAGAGAGAGAGAGAGGAAGGGGTAAGGAAAGATAGCAAGAAAGAAAGGGATAAGAAATGCAGTAGAGTTGAGTAGAGGGAGAGAGGCTGAGAATGAATTGCCCATCTATAAGGCCTGCAGTAAATTGTGCTGCCCACACAAGAGAGGGATAGATGGAGATTATAGATTGGGTCTTTTTTGCTTTGCTTAACCTTTAAGGAGTTATTTGAGGACGACAGGGCAGCTTTTATATGGGCATTATAATCAATTGACATGCTCCCAGTCTCTAGAGTTTACAGTATTGAATACCAGTAGTTACTCTAACTTACTTCATCTTCACAATCAGTCTTATCTTTTCAAATGTGTTTGTGTGTTAGATGTATGAATCTAACACACAAACTGCCTATCCTCGAACAACTAGTATTTGTACAATACATTACAGGGATAATAGCCTCGGTTCAGACTTAATATAATCTAACTATGTAACATTTGTAGGTGACTATTCATGCTTAGTATTGAGTTGCGGGTACCATATCCCCATGTCTATGTGTCTGTAGACCCGGGTGCTGACTGTAGGAGTGCAGACAGAGCTGTGGGTGCTCTTTGACCCCTCGTACCGCCAGGTGAGTGGCTGAGGAGGTTCTGGAAGTGCGCTACGCAGACCATCCTCAGCAGGACACAGTGGGCCTGAAGAGAGAGGTCCACTTCCCCACCCTCCACTTCTCCACTTCTAAAACGTACAAATTAAGCAGAGAATATCCCTGACCTTTGCGTGTGTGTGCTCCTAAACGTTTCCTCACCTTCCCTGTATTGGGTGGCTTATTGTTATAAATGTTGTGGATATTGTTTATTGTGGTTCCACTGTTTATTTGAGATTCTATTGAGGCACACAGGAGGGCTCCAGTTTTCATGTAGTTCCAGAAGGGGACAGATGGTGTAGAAGCAGCTGGTATAGCCGAGGAATGGAACTTCTCCTTATTAAGACTGCATTTAGTCAAGCTGTTAATTTCGCCCTCAATTGAAAAGATGCAGAGCATCAGACTGCTCATCAAACTACTTTCCTTTCTCCTAAGAGGCTGATAACAAATTCCACTCCTGTTAACTGTGGATGTAAGAATTTCTAATGAGGAGTGTTTAATTAGGGATAGGCGTCCCGTCAGCGGGACACCTGTCGACAACATAAATAATCGTAATATTAAACATTTATGAACATACAAGTATCTTATATAATTTAAAAGCTTACATTCTTGTTAATCTAACTGCATTGTCCTATTTACAATAGGCTTTACAGTGAAAGCATACCATGTGATTGTTTGAGGACGGTGCCCCATATCAACATATTTTTCAACCAGCACAGGCTTCATAAAATCACAAATATCTATTAAATAAATCACTTACTTTTGAAAATATTCCTCTGTTTGCAATCCCAACGGTCCCAGCTACAACATGAACAGTCGTTTTGTTAGATAAAATCCTTCTTTATATCCCAAAAAGTCTGTTTAGTTGGCTCCATCGATTTCAGTAATCCACTCGTTCAACATGCAGACAAATGAATCCAAAAAGCTACCGCTAAACTTTGTTCAAACAAGTCAAACTACATTTTTATTTAATCCTCAGGTACCCTGAAATGTAAATAAACTATAATATTTCATACAGAAAGTAGTATGTTTAATAGAAAAGTAAAATTAGCAGGCGCACATCCTCTTTTTTCTGATGTTCCACTGACACTCTTTGTACCAAAACTCCAAATTCTTCCTCGTTTTGGAAGAAACAAGCCTGAAACCTTGAACAAAGACTGTTGACATCTAGTGGAAGCCATAGTAATTGCAATCTGAGTGCTAGAATTGCATAGGACCCATAGCTTTCCATTATAAGAGCCTGGGACCTCAAAAAAATAAAACATTCCGGTTGGTTTTCTTTAGATTTTAGCCTACCATATCAATTGTGTTATAGTCTCATACATTATTTTAACATTTCTACAAACTTAAAAGTGTTTTCTATCCAATGGTACCAATTATATGCATATCCTGACTTCTGGGCCTGAGTAACAGGTAGTTTACTTTGGGCATATAAGTCAGGTGGAAATTCAGGTAAATAGACCCTAGCCCTAAGAATTAAAGATTAACTAAACAGGACACATACACTGGGTGTACAAAACAATCGACACACCTCCTTATTATTGAGTTGCACCCCCCTTAGCCCTCAGAACAGCCTCAATTTGTCAAGGCATGGACTCTACAAGGTGTCGAAAGTGTTCCACAGGGATGCTGGCCCATGTGGACTCCAATGCTTCCCACAGTTGTTTCAAGTTGGCTGGATGTCTTTGGGTGTATCATTCTTGATACACACGGGAAACTGTTGAGCGTGAAAACCCAGCAGTGTTCCAGTTCTTGACACATTCAAACCAGTGCGCCTGGCACCTACTAACCTATCCTCAAAGGCACATAAATATTTTGTCTTGCCCATTCACCCTCTGAATGGCACACATACACAATCCATGTCTCAACTGTCTCAAGTCTTAAAGATCCTTCTTTATCCTGTCTCCTCCCCTTCATCTACACTGATTGAAGTGGATTTAACAGGTAACATCAATAAGGGATCATAGCTTTCACCTGGATTCACCTGTTCAGTCTATGTCATGGAAAGAGCAGGTGTTCCTAATGTTTTGTGCACTCAGTGTATGCGTGTAAGCATGCACTGTATTGTACTGGAGTGCCCACATCTGGGATTATGGATTTACAGTTTTCTGAAGTGGCAAAAGCAAGATGATTGCACCGCTAGGAAAGCCAAATCCAGCTATTATCGAAGGAAACCCACAGGAAAAAATATCTGAGACACTTCAAGAAAAAGTGCACACATATACACTAGCGGACTTACCATTAGGCAGAAGAGGCAATTGCCTCATGGCCTCACATCATCAAAGGGCCTCATGAGCTGGTCAAATAATAATAATTTATCCGCTTGAGGCCCCCACATGCTCCACTCAAGACATACGAAGTAAATAAAATAAAAAAATCCCCATAAAAATCCGTCGAGAGATATGTTTTGTTTTTGCACAGGCTGCGTCTCAATCCACAGCATCTGCGGTGGACGGTGGCCGAGCAATAGAGTTTTTGTCAGACCAGCAGACATCCTGAAAATCAGGATACTGGGCTGAAAAATGAATGGAAGTGAATATAAATAGAAGGTATACGGGTAATTGCTATATCTCTCAGATATAGGACAGACATTTCAAAACATACTCACTTTTGAGTAAATGTTTGACTAGCTGTTTTCCATGTATGAATCTGTTATGCAAATCAAATCAAATTTTATTGGTCACATACACATGGTTAGCAGACGTTAATGCGAGTGTAGCGAAATGCTTGTGCTTCTAGTTCTGACTGTTCAGTAATATCTAACAAGTAATCAAACAATTTCACAACTACATTATACACACACACAAGTGTAAATGAATGAATATGAATATGTACATATAAATATATGGATGAGCGATGGCCGAACGGAATAGGCAAGATGCAGTAGATGGTATAGAGTACAGTATATACATATGAGATGAGTAATGTAGAGTATGTAAACATTATATAAAGTGCCATTGTTTAAAGTGATTAGCAATACATTTATTACATCCAATTTTTAATTATTAAAGTGGCAAGAGATTTGAGTCAGTATGTTGGCAGCAGCCACTCAATGTTAGTGATGGCTGTTTAACAGTTTGATGGCCTTGAGATAGAAGCTGTTTTTCAGTCTCTCGGTCCCAGCTTTGATGCCCCTGTACTGACCTTGCCTTCTGGTCAGGCTCCGTAGATGGGCACATCGCTCTTGAGTATACTACTCGCCAATGTCCAGTCTCTTGACAACAAGGTAGACAAAATTCGAGCAAGGGTTTCCTTCCAGACAGTGGCGATTCTAGACCATTTCAACTGGGGGGGCCAAGCTGGGGCCAGTAGTACGGTTAGAGGGGCCAGTTACATTAGCTTCTCTGGGCTAGGTGGGACGATTGCGTCCCACCTAGTCAACAGCCAGTGGAATCCCGTGGCGCGAAATACAAATACCTCAAATGCTATAACTTCAATTTCTCAAACATATGACTATTTTACACAATTTTAAAGACAAGACTCTCGTTAATCTAACCACACTGTCCGATTTCAAAAAGGCTTTACAACGAAAGCAAAACATTAGATTATGTCAGCAGAGTACCCAGACAGAAATAATCAGACACCCATTTTTCAAGCTAGCATATGTCACAAAAACCAAAACCACAGCTAAATGCAGCACTAACCTTTGATGATCTTCATCAGATGACACTCCTAGGACATTATGTTATACAATACATGCATGTTTTGTTCAATCAAGTTCATATTTATATCAAAAACCAGCTTTTTGCATTAGCATGTGACGTTCAGAACTAGCATTCCCACCGAACACTTCCGGTGAATTTAC
The DNA here is from genome assembly GCF_965601325.2 of Salmo salar. Taxonomy (NCBI): domain Eukaryota; kingdom Metazoa; phylum Chordata; class Actinopteri; order Salmoniformes; family Salmonidae; genus Salmo; species Salmo salar. The sequence goes on along the minus strand of NC_138300.1, from coordinate 90,577,243 downwards.
TAAATTACTCACGATAAACGTTCACAAAAAACATAACAATTATTTAAAGAATTATAGATACAGAACTCTTTTATGCAATCGCGGTGTCCGATTTTAAAATAGCTTTTCGGTGAAAGCACATTTTGCAATATTCTGAGTAGATAGCCCGGCCATCACAGGCTAGCTATTTTGACACCCACCAAGTTTGGTACTCACCAAACTCAGATTTACTATAAGAAAAATTGGATTACCTTTGCTGTCTTCGTCAGAATGCACTCCCAGGACTTCTACTTCAACAACAAATGTTGGTTTGGTTCCAAATAATCCATAGTTATATCCAAATAGCGGCGTTTTGTTCGTGCGTTCAAGACACTATCCGAAGGGTGACGCGCCGGCGCATATCGTGACAAAAAATTTCAAAATATTCCATTACCGTACTTCGAAGCATGTCAAACGCTGTTTAAAATCAATTTTTATGCGATTTTTCTCGTAAAATAGCGATAATATTCCGACTGGGAGTCGTTGTTTTTGTTCAAAGACTGAAAAAGGAAAATGGACTCTTCACGTGCACGCGCGCCCCCGTCTCATTGTTCTCAGATCGACCATTTACCAAATGCGCTACTGTTTTTCAGCCAGTAACTGCAGAGTCATCATTCAACGTTCTGGCGCCTTCTGAGAGCCTATGGGAGCCTTAGAAAGTGTCACGTTACAGCAGAGATCCTCTGTTTTGGATAGAGATGACAAAGAAGGCCAAGAAATGGTCAGAGAGAGCGCTTCCTGTTTGGAATCTTCTCAGGTTTTGGCCTGCCATATGAGTTCTGTTATACTCACAGACACCATTCAAACAGTTTTAGAAACTTTAGGGTGTTTTCTATCCAAATCAAACAATTATATGCATATTCTAGTTACTGGGCAGGAGTAGTAAACAGATTAAATCGGGTACGTTTTTTATCCGGCCGTGCAAATACTGCCCCCTATCCCCAACAGGTTAAACGTTATTGTTGTCATATCGTTTTGCATGTGGTACGATACTGTTGTGTTCCTAAAGCCGTCCAATCTAGAAAATGTGTGGGTTAAATTAGTGTTCCGCGTTGCCACTGTCTAATAACGGATGTAAAAAAAGAATGATAGCAAACATTTGTTATCTAAAAATTATTTCATACTCCACATTTAGGGGGGCCACAAGGGGGTCCAAAATTGTGGTCACAGGGGCACAACCACATTATCTACAAGACAATTCTCTTCGATTATAATCACAGCGGTGTATATCCCCCCCAAGCAGACACCTCAACGGCCCTGAAAGAACTTCATTGGACTCTATGTAAACTGGAAACCCCATATCCTGAGCCTGCATTTACTGTAGCTGGGGATTTTAAACTTTTTAGTGATGGGGGCAGTATTCGGAAATTCGGGATGAATGACGTGCCCAAATTAAACTGCCTGCTACTCTATCCCAGAAGGTAGGATATGCATATTATTAGTAGATTTTGATAGAAAACACGCTGACATTTCTAAAACTGTTTGAATGATGTCTGTGAGTATAGCAGAACTCATATGGCAGGCAAAAACCTGAGAAAAATCCAACCAGGAAGTTGGAAATCTGATGCTTGTAGTCTTTTCAAGTCATTGCCTATCTAACACACAGTGACTTAGGGTTCATTTTGCACTTCCTAAGGCTTCCACTAGATGTCAACAGTCTTTAGAACCTAGAAGGATTACTTAATCCTATCCCAGGTATTCCTTGAAAAGGTGGGGTTTCAGGTGTCTCCGGAAGGTGGTGATTGACTCCGCTGTCCTGGTGTCGTGAGGGAGCTTGTTCCACCATTGGGGTGCCAGAGCAGCGAACAGTTTTGACTGGGCTGAGCGGGAACTGTGCTTCCGCAGAGGTAGGGAGGCGAGCAGGCCAGAGGTGGATGAACGCACTGCCCTTCTTTGGGTGTAGGGACTGATCAGAGCCTGAAGGTACGGAGGTGCCGTTCACCTCACAGCTCCGTAGGCAAGCACCATGGTCTTGTAGCAGATGCGAGCTTCAACTGGAAGCCAGTGGAGTGTGTGGAGGAGCGGGGTGAAGTGAGAAAACTTGGGAAGGTTGAACACCAGACGGGCTGTGGCGTTCTGGATGAGTTGTAGGGGACATGTTTCTACAAACTTAAATATCACTTTTTTTACTTTTCATTGTGACATTTTCATCGCGCTTCCTACATTTGGAGTAGCTTACTGAACGCGCTAACAACAAGGAGGTATTTGGACATAAATTATGGACTTTATCGAATAAAACAACATTTATTGTGGACCTGGGATTCCTGAGAGTGCATTGTGATGAAGATCATCAAAGGTAAATGAATATTTATAATGCTATTTATGATTTTAGATGACTCCAAAATGGCCGGTATCTGTATTGCCTGCTGTTGTTTTCTGAGCGCAGTACTCAGATAATTGCAAAGTGTGCTTTCCCCGTGAAGCTTTTTTGAAATCTGTCACAGCGGTTGCATTAAGGAGATGTTTATCTATAATTCTTTGAATAACAGTTTAATATTTTATCAACGTTTATGATAAGTATTTTTGTAAATTGTTGTGCTCATTCACCGGAGGTTTGGAGGCAAAATGTTTTCTGAACATCACGCGCCAATGTAAAATGGGGTTTTGGGTATAAATATGAACTTTATCGAACAAAACATACATGTATTGTGTAACATTGAGTCCTAGGAGTGTCATCTGATGAAGATCGTCAAAGGTTAGTGCTTAATTTTAGCTGTATTTCTGGTTTTTGTGACCCCTCTCCTGCTTGGAAAATAGCTGTGTAGTTTTTCTTGTTTAGGCTCTGTCCTAACATAATCTAACTTTATGCTTTCGCCGTAAAGCCTTTTTGAAATCGGACAATGTGGTTGGATTAAGGAGAAGTGTATCTTTAAAATGGTGTAAAATAGTTGTATGTTTGAGAAATTTGAATAATGAGATTTTGTTGTTTTGAATTTGCCGCCCTGATATTTCACTGATAGTGTGTACCGCGGGTGCCACGTAGCCCAGAGAAGTTATTAACAAGACTAATCTGAAAACAAGGCTCCGTAAATTTTATCAGCATATCGAATGCGCGACCCGGGCTGGTAAAATTCTGGATCATTGCTACTCTAACTTCCGCGACGCATACAAAGCCCTCCCTCGCCCTCCTTACAGTAAATCTGACCACGACTCCATTTTGTTGCTCCCAGCCTATAGACAGAAACTAAAAAAAGAAACGCCCGTGCTCAGGACTGTTCAACGCTGGTCCGACCAATCTGACTCCACGCTTCAAGATTGCTTCGATCACGTGGACTGGGATATGTTCCGGATAGCCTCAGACAACAACATTGATGTATACCCTGATTCGGTGAGCGAGTTTATTAGCAAGTACATCGGTGATGTTGTACCACCGTGACTATTAAAACCTTCCCCATCCAGAAACCGTCGATTGATGGCAGCATTTGTGCAAAACTGAAAGTGCAAACCACTGCTTTTAATCATGGCAAGGCGACTGGAAACATGACCGAATATAAACAGTGTAGCAATCAAACAAGCTAAGCGTCTGTATAGAGACAAAGTAGAGTCGCAATTCAACGGCTCTTAGACACGAGACATATGTGGCAGGGTCTACAGTCAATCACGGATTACAAAAAGAAAACCAGCCCCGTTGCGGACACCAACGTCTTGCTCCCAGACAAACTAAACAACTTCTTTGCTCACTTTGAGGACAATACAGTGCCACTGACACGGCTCGCTACCAAAACCTGCGGGCTCTCCTTCACCGCAGCCAACGTGAGTAAAACATTTAAATGTGTTAACCATCGCAAGGCTGCCGGCCCAGACGGTATCTCAAGCCACGTCCTCAGAGCATGCGCAGACCAGCTGGCTGGTGTGTTTACGGACATCCCTATCCCAGTCTGCTGTTCCCACATGCTTCAAGAGGGCCACCATTGTTCCTGTTCCCAAGAAAGCTAAGGTAACTGAGCTAAATGACTATCGCCCCGTAGCACTCACTTCCGTCATCATGAAGTGCTTTGAGAGACTAGTCAAGGACCAAATCACCTCCACCCTACCCGACACCCTAGACCCACTCCAATTTGCTTACCACCCCAATAGGTCCACAGACGACGCAAATGCAATCCTATTGCACACAGCCCTAACCCATCTGGACAAGAGGAATACCTATGTAAGAATGCTGTTCATCAATTACAGCTCAGCATTTAACACCATAGTACCCTCGAAACTCGTAATTTAGCTTGAGACCCTCGGTCTCAACCCCGCCCTGTGCAACTGGGTCCTGGACTTTGACGGGCCGCCCCCAGAAATGCAGCACATTTCTATGGGCTAATAGCAGTAAGGCCAAATTCAATGTTTAGGGAAAAAAATGATATTCTACCTACAGGGTTCCTAAAATAAATAATGAAATAGCTAAATTATCCTTGGTATGACCATCTTAAAACAATTCCATATGTTAGCTTAGTAGAAACCCAGCCCCGGGCCCTTAGACTCGAATACAATACATATTTCTATAAAAAGACAGGTGCTGCTGATAATATTGCCATTATCATCGAGGCAGAGGACATGTATATGTACCCCATGTATCTGATGCTGACTGGCCAGAAAGATTGTGGCATGGGCTACATAAACTGTAGTAAGACAGAGGGGCGCTGTTTAGCTCGCTATGATGCTTTCTCTGGTGATATTGTTTCACCCACTTGCAAATTGACGGAAAGTTGAAAGTTGCACAGCGCACCGTTTTGGATGCTAGAGTTATTTTGGATGAACGTGCAAAGGCAACCTACTTTTTGAAGTGATTTGTTTGACAATCAGATGAAAAGATCATGACATGTCTTTACTATAAATCCCATAAAAAATTTGGAATGGGGGGACGGTCTCAGACTGGCCTCTACCTGGGCCTCCAAAGCACAAAGTCCGCCCCTGCACATATATTGCTTTTTTCATCCATAGTTAGTTCAACCTTGGCAGCCATTCCTTGGATCCAGCTTGAGAACACAAAGTAAACCAGTCCAAAAGCCTGTCTTTGGCTGTGACTACTTACCACCACGCTCCCTTAATCTCCTCACACCAGTCAAGAAAGGATCCAATCTGCTACACTAGAACTATTTGGCTACCATTTCAAGCTATCTATTTTGAGGAAATATGAACCCCAAGCAGCTCTACAATATACCATGGCCTTCAGTAGATATCAGTTCATCTTGAACCAAGATCTATAGACTCCTGTCACGTTGATTAATGATCGGAGGCGCAGGAATACGTAATAGGGGGGGGGGGTTATTTACTCCATCCAAAAATACAACATGTTCTTTTTTTTCAACTTTATTTAACCAGGTAGGCAAGTTGAGAACAAGTTCTCATTTACAATTGCGACCTGGCCAAGATAAAGCAAAGCAGTTCAACACATACAACAACACAGAGTTACACATGGAGTAAAACAAACATACAGTCAATAATACAGTAGAAAAATAAGTCTATATACAATGTGAGCAAATGAGGTGAGATAAGGGAGGTAAAGGCAAAAAAGGCCATGGTGGCAAAGTAAATACAATATAGCAAGTAAAACACTGGAATGGTAGATTTGTAGTGGAAGAAAGTGCAAAGTAGAAATAGAAATAATGGGGTGCAAAGGAGCAAAATAAATAAATAAATACAGTAGGGGAAGAGGTAGTTGTTTGGGTTAAATTATAGATGGGCTATGTACAGGTGCAGTGATCTGTGAGCTGCTCTGAAAGCTGGTGCGTAAAGCTAGTGTGGGAGATAAGTGTTTCCATGTCATTAAAAGGCACGGGGACAAAGCCCAAAACAAACACGTATATAAAATACACAGGGATGTAACCCAAACAAAAGAGCAAGGTTTAAACCTCTATTAATTACACGGGACAAGCCCCGTAATAACACTACACGGGACGAGACCCGAAACAGTGCACAATACACGTAACACGAAAGCCGAAACAACAAAGCACAGGTACCCCCAAGACCAACAGACAAGGGAACAATAACCGACCAGGACAATGGGGAACAGAGGGCACATGATAGAAATCGTGGTAAAGTGAAGTAGAAAATAAAACAAATGCAGCACTAAGCATTCAAAGGCCTATGCTGGCTGTTGTAAATCTCAGCTGCCAATACAGTCCCAATTTCTGGTGGGGTAGGATTTAGTTTTTATAGTTTTTAATTGTTCTAAAGCTGCCTCAGATAAATCAATAGTGCTGTCTCTCTGTGCGACTAAAGTGCAGGCCAGTGAAGATTAATCACTCAACCTCCTGCTTTCACTTCTCCAGACCCATCCTCTTAGAAGTGGATGACCCTTCCTATCAATATTTGCATGGTTCTCACAATGCGCCGGCCACCCTGCTAATTAAATGCCTATCAGTAATTAAACCAGGTGTGATTCTGCTATTATTGCACCATTTTCATCTGCTTAGCTAAACTCGTTTACGGTGTACATTGGGTGTATATACACTGAGGGTACAAAACATTATGAACACCTTCTCTTTCCATGATAGACTGACCAGGTGAATTTAAGTGAAAGCTATGATCCCTTATTGATTGACTGACTTCAATCAGTGTAGATGAAAGGAAGGAGACAGGTTAAAGAAGGATTTTTATGCCTTGAGACAATTGAGACATGGATTGTGGCAATGAGTGGAACATAATACAGTAACTGAACATAGACAGCAACCAAGCTATGTCTACCGTGGTTATAGCAGAGAATAGCCATAGCAAGCTTCTCCCAGGAGGGTCTCCACTTCAGACACTCGGTGAAAAGGCATTGGGCTTCGTGGACTACATTAACAATATATGAATCTCTACTTTCCTCTCTCTGCTGACAGTCTGGTGTTATTGAAATGTAATTTGTTTTCCGGAGACCTCTTGAGGTGTCTGGGGATTAGTGTGATGGACACACACAGGCACACACACGCACACACACACACACACACACACACACACACACACACACACACACACACACACACACACACACACACACACACACACACACACACACACACGCACACGCACACACACACACACACACACACACACACACATATACAAATGAAAACAAATGAAAACAGATAGAAAGCTTACAATCCTCTATATTCTAGTGAGAGAAGATGGTGGTTCTGCCTGACAGTGGTCCTCTGGATTATATTAATTATCTGTATTTAAGAATCTCTGCAGGTGGCCTGAACGTCACAGGACTACGCCATAGAATTCCCCATACAATACTGCCCCCTGCTGTTATTCTCCAGAACACCTACTGTTACTATGGTCTGCAGGCTCTACCTGCATGGTCTCTTACATCACCATGTCTCCTTATATTTTGTATCTCTGCAGTTGTGTGGTTCTCTATCTCGCCATGTCAGTACATTTCTGTCATTTTGCATGTCTGTCTCTCGTTTATTGTCTAGCAACATCTGTCCTGTTTCCTTTCTTGCAAAATAGGTGTCCAGTCCATTGGAGTAGTTATTTTATAATGTCTCTTAATTATGAAGCATGCTGTAATTAATTAACATCATGGATGCACCAACCGTGAAGCAACTGAGGATAGGAGGGGGAGAGGGAGGGGGGGAGAGAGAGAGGGGGAGAGAGAGAGGGAGAGAGAGGGAGAGAGAGAGAAGTGCTGTTGGGGGAGAATCATGAAGATGCTGAGAGGACTTAATGTGATAGAATAAATTAATTCACTGATTTGTTTTATTGCTCATTTTACGTGTCTGTTACTTGGTTGGCTTACGAGATCCAAGATGAAGTATCCAGTGAGTTTCCTTTTTTACAGCTCAATACTGTAGACATAAAGATTATGCCGTTTATACTTTTTGTTTTAGGGAAATTGAGGAACAGAGACCCAGAGAATGAGACTAAGGAGGAGAGGGGGTCTCCCAAAGATCCCCTGGCAGCTCCAGTCACCCCCACTCTCATCACAAATGGGTAGTCAGAGGCAGGTGTGAAACAGCTACACCCCCAGCAGACAGGAGCACAACAAGTCCCCAGCAGCACAGCTGCCAGCCAGTGCTGATCAGAACTCAGGCACAGCAAGCCGTTTAACTAAAGAGCACCCCAGTGCTGGAGTGAAGGAGGTACAGTACAGTACTCACTATCAGGTGGCGTCCTGATGAGATTTCCTCTCTGTCTCTATTGCTCAGACCTTAGGAACACCTTAACCGAGAACATTGTTGAATTGAATTACAGTATTGAATCTCAGTTCCTCTCTTTTTATCGACTATTCCTTTGTGCGTCCCCTACCCTCTCTCATGATTGCTCTATCCATATGTCCTTGTGTCTTTATCTATCGTTCTATCATTGTTCTGACCTACAGTATACCTCCTTATCTGTCTCTCCGTCTCTCGTCTTTGATATCCTACCTATCTACTGTATCGGCTGCTGCAGCCAGGTGAAAGCCAGCTGGTATCCTTCTCCTTTTACGGTTAGGCAGATATCGGTGGTCTGGTTCTGGCTCCGTGTAAGGTCAAGGAGGGCCCCACGTATGAGATTAAACTCGAAGGAGAGCTCTCACTGGTCACCTACAGCCTGGACAGAACAGAGATCGACTTTGGCCTTCAGGTATTTAGCTATACCATGATCATCCTGAAACTGTGTTAGTTGTGTCCGGTTTACTTGTGAAGAATAAAGGTATCTGTGAAAGCTTTCTTTGCTTGTGTTTTTCATTCGTCCCTGTTTGGGTGTGCAATGAATGCATCCAGGCAATTATCATTGATATTCAAACAGGGACTTTTTGATTTTTGATTTGTAAATGAGTGAATCAGCAGAATATCTCCTCCTTGCCGGTTCAGCATCAATTTTGGGATCTATTTTTCCTCCTCTTCTCTTCTTTCTCCTGCAGTTGTTTGACCATCTGGCCGAGGTAAGAATCATCGTGAGGAACACAGGGAAGGTGGGCAGCTAACTAATGCAAGAAACTCGTTTCGGGTTTGATACAAATGCTTTCTTTATTGACTATCTCAGTGGCTGTATGTTTGCCGTAATTGAACGGCATGTCAGCTATCCAATTTGTTTACCAGTGGAAGCATAGGCTTATTTAGGTTTCTAGATCAATTATCGGGATGAGTGTGAGGATGAGTGTGAGGACACTCGGCCTGGACATCCCCTGATCATCCCTAGAACGGTGAGACAGCCCACAGTATAGAGGATATACAGTGCTTTCTGTACCAATCCTCTCTACCAGCACCCCATGTTTAGTATTTAGCATAACTACATACACACATCTAGTGGTTTTACTGTAGCTATTTAGGGTGTTTTGTCTGTAACCATTTACCTGTCTCTCATTACTCAAAGGGCTACATCGAGGCGAAGGCTGAGCGGAAGCTGTCGTTGTACTATCTCCCTGGGATCCCTTAGGTTTTCCACAAGACTTTCCAGCTGCAGGTGGCTTTGTGTGAACCAGAGTGCATCACTCTCAGAGGAGAGGGCATTTTCCCCAGGATGTGTCTGGACCCAGTGCTCTGTATGTGCCTTTGTTCATTGTGGAGTTCTATCTCCATACTGTGAAACAGTTTTGTTACAGTATATAACTCTCTATTCTTGCCTTGTGTAGATGATGAGAGATATCCTGCAGCGGTGAAGGAGTCCATGGAGGCCCTAGAGGAGGACAGGAGAGATAAAGGTACCAGTCGGCCTACAACTGGAGAGGACCTCCTGTCTGACGAGGACTACATCCCTACAGTCAGTATAGTCAACTCTATCACTAATCTATTTTCCCGTGATTCATGTACATAGATTTCACCATTAGCATTGTCGCCATAAGATGCCACAAAGCCAATTTGTGGCGCAAGAAGCTTAGCAGGTAGGCTCACATGCAAGTACGTAATCACACCATGGCTATGCATATATTCAGCTCATTACTGAAAATGGGATCTCATTAAGTTTCATGTTTACGTTCCTCTTGATGGAGTACACACTGGATTGTAGCTATGTGATCCAAGGTAGTGTTTCTACTCACATAGTTAGTCAAAGTGTCAAACACTGGGCCCATGTCTGTTTCCTTCTGGGCTGACCGCCGATCACTTACAGGCACAGGGGGGTTCCTGGGCAGCATTTGGAATGAATGTAGATAGATAATGCTATATGTGGATAGATGCTATATGTGGATGGTTTTGATCCAGAGCTGTCTCTTGTCCTCAGGGTGAAGAACCTGCCCTATTGTTAGAGTGAGACTTCTGACGTGAAGTTTGAGCCAATCTGGATCTGGGGGAGATCAGCACTGTCATGCCTATACAGGTACAGCAGGAAAGCTGTTGCACGAGTAGCTAACAGTAGTTCTCTACTTCAGTACATGGATTTTTTATTTAAAACAATTATTTAACCTTTATTTAACTAGGCAAGTCAGTTAAGAACAAATTCTTATTTCCAATGATGGCCAAACCCGGGCGACACTGGGCCAATTGTGCGCCGCCCTATGGGACTCCCAACCATGGCCGGATGTGATGCAGCCTGGATTCGACCCAGGGACTGCAGTAATGCCTCTTGCATTGAGATGCGGTGCCTTAGATCGCTACGCACTCTGGAGTATCCTCTGTGTATGTGCTGTTTTGTTGTTTTCCAACATATGTGGGAAATATTTCGACCCTTAGTTTTTGAAGGTCAAACAGGCTGAATGTGCCATGGTGCCGTTGTACTGTGTGATGTGATTCCCAGATAGTTGGGGGCCCTGCAGTCCAGATCCATCTGTGTGCAGTAGTCACCATATCCGCCCTCTCAACCTCCACAGATATGCTGCAGTTTGACAGCATCCAGTGTGGACTGTTTCAGGTGACCGCTGTCCAGCTGTTCAACCACGAGCCTGTGCCCTGTGAGTGGAGCATCGCAGAAGAGCAACAGCCCAAGAAGAAGGTACACTACCCAGCATAAGCACTGGTATTCTATACTGCCTCATGGTTTATAAGGGGTTTGTTGAAGCTGAGGGATATTTTCACAAAGAGCAGGCAACAAAACTGTACAGTACAAAAGAACACACCCTTTAAACAGATGACTTGTCAGTGTGTTTAACCTAAATGATGTGCTTTTACCATTAAAGCAAATAGCTAATTAGGTGCATTTTTGTTCATTATCTTGTGTTTTATTATGGATTAAATATTTAAAAACTGGATATTAAGGGTATTAGCTGCAGGGCTTTTGCCCATTTTTCGTCTTGTGTGTCTTCAGAGAATAATTATAGACCCCAGGGTCCACACTACGTCTACTGAGAGGTGAAGCTCATCTCATTTATATTTGGGCTTTATCTTTACCAATAGGACTGCATTGTATCACAGAGTAAACCAATATCACGATACAAATATTCACCAAGTCCTCTTCAGTAATGAAATTATTCACATAGATATTAATTAGGCTATGGTATAGATATTGTATCTCTCTGTTATTGTTTAAATGTATTATACCATGGCATTGTTGAATACTCGTTTCTGATTGGCTTGAAGGGCATGCTAGAGCGTGCATTATTTCCCTATAATGCACAATATATTTGCACGGTAGAATTCAATGGCTATGGTTCTTACATGTTCTATGTTTGAGCTGCTTTTGAAAGCAAAAGTCGAATCGAAAACATTATTGGCATTATTGATTTCGATTTTCATAGTAGCAAGCTAGGACTGATGGTTTGGTTAGCTAAACTAGCAAGTCTGTTTGGTTACCAAGGCAACTACTGTCGCTAGCTAGTAAACTTCCTAGCTACTTCAGTGGATGTTGAACACATTTCTACCTGCAAATGAACAAAATTCTGTGTTAAATTATAGCCATGGTATAAAAGGGACAATCAACTCGGGACTTGCATTGTGGAACACACCATCCACGTCGTTCATTATTTTCCAGAGAACGCATTTCCCCTCGTTGATTATCCCTTTCTTTACTGTTAATAATTGTTATTAATTCAAGGAATATGTGCCTATAGCCTGTGTTTAGATTGACAAGCATGTCCCCCTCCACCTGAGATGGAAGGCCAGATTGGAGCAGCATCCTCCTCCAGTTGTGTTTGAGATGCTTCCTTCAACAGGCTGTATCCTGGAGACAGGGTCAACATCCAGGTCGAATTCAGCCCAGCTGAGTGGGTAAGTAAGTCCAAAAGGCCCATTACAGTTTAATATATTTAAGCAGTCATGACTGCAGGGAACACGGCTCTCTCATAAATGACAGAAAAAGTTTGAACTTGTCTCTCTCTCTCTCTCGTCTGTTCTGTTAACATTGCATGTCGGCATTTTCTCAGTATTTCCAGAGCTCATCTTTCTCATGAATGATGGAGTCAGGATGAACTGGTCACAGCCAGCTGGGAACAGAAATGTGCCCTGGGAGACACAGATAAGAGGACAGACTCACAGAGGGCCTTATCTCTCTCGGCCGCATTAAGGACCTCCTCCATCAGATACACACACACCTATGACAGTTCTGCTGCCTGGTGCTTTAGAGTCTTGATGGCTTTTTGTGGAGATTAGCTGAACCTAGCTAAAAGATTGGTGTAGCCTCTACAGTGTGTGTCTGGTTGGTGAAAGTAATGTTGAAGAGTCAGGAAGAGACAGAGACAACTAAGGGAATACTAGGAGAAAGAGAGAGTGTTGGCTGAGCTGCAGTTCAGATGGTGTCTGGCTGCTTCCCTGGACGTGAATGGCTGTGTTGTTTCCATAGAGGGTATACAACCAGAGGCTGGTGGTGTCGGTGACCCAAAGCACCCAGAAGATGCTGCTGCTGGCCCAGGGGCAAGAAGAGGAGCCCCAGCTGGAGTTACCCTCCTCTGTGCTGGAACTGGGACCCACCCTCCCATTCAGTGCTGGAGAGGATGCTGACGTGGTCATATGGAACCCCTGCCTCTTTCCCATCGAGTTCTAATCCCGGGAGTTTGCCAAGAAATACCAGGAGGAGAGAAGGTGAAATCTTTTGACTGCCTCTAATGGTGGACCTTGGCAGACATGGTTCTTATCAAAGAAAACATCAATTTTATGTTGAATGATCTCCTATGTTCTGTTTCGGTTGTATTACCTTTCAAGTACTAAGAAAGACTGTTTAAGAGCTTTGGATTAAATCTCTCCCTCTCTCTTAAGATTCTGCGTATGATGAAGGACTATGATGGCCAGCATTTCCTGCTATTGCCCCCACGCGCCCCAGGAGAGTCACTAACTCCTGAGCTAATCGACTATTATAATGACCACAACTGTGAGGAGGAGGACGGTAGGTCTGCTCCGCAGTGGAATCACACTTGTATTTTTATTCTGCTGTCAGACTGTCTGAACATCTCTTATCAGGATGGAGAAGACATATCTACAAAATGAAAGCGTCTGCGGAGCAGTACATTAATATTTACTGATAGCTTACTGATTTAGAGGTCATGTATAATCCATTGGGGTGAGTTCTGGGACTTTCGGTATAAAAGGCCTAGTTTGATCTGCAGTGGAAGCATTGAGTTGACCTGGGATAATCTGTAGTGGAAGTTCTCACTGACTCAAAGCATTGTCTGGTTCCCCAGAGTCCAAGGCTGGCTCCTCTAAAGAGGCGTCTGAAGCAGGGGAGAAGGGAGAGCAGAAGGAGGAGCAGGCCACCCCACCCCTTCCAGAACGACTCATGGAGGAAAAGAAAAAGGCAGCTCCCTTCAAAGATGAGACGTCATGTGGAGGTACTGAACAAGACCAAATACATAACACTACAACACTCCGAACAGTACAAATGACTTACCATTGCAGAAACAGATAGACCAGCTGAACATCATTCACACTGCTCACAGTATGCAACTTTGTCACAGAATACCACAGACACTATATGTCACACTGGTATGAGTGATTCGGGAGACAGGCGCAGGAATGCGTAATTTTTTATTTTATTTCACTCAAATTACAGCGTGCCATGTAAAGGCACGGGGACGAAGACCAAACAAACACGTGTACATCACACAGGGTTGAAACCCAAACAAAAGAGCGAGGAGTACCTCGAATAAATAATACAAGAGCTCAATGATTAACACACGGGACGAGACCCGTAATCATCAGCGCGATCCACAATGGCACGAAAGCCCAAAACACACAGCACAGGTACTCACACGACCAATGGACATAGTAACAATAATCGCCAGCCCAATGGTGAAACATTTATACAAATACAATCAGTGGGAATGGGGACCAGGTGTGCGCAATCACACAGTTCAGAGGGATCCGTGACACTATAATAGTCATAGAGAGCAAAAACAGCAGGTATCATGTTGCATTCTGTCCCTAGACCTGATCAAAGACACAGTGGACAGCAGGACTGCCAGTGTGGGGGACATGGAGGTCAACCCAGTGTCCAGAGCTATCGCCCACCACATGGGCATTGACCTATCACCTGAGGGCCAGGCTGCACGAAACCGTCGGACATCGCAGTCATTGTGCATGGGGCTCCCCTCTCAGGAAGTAGCAGTGAGAAAAGCATTTATCTGTGTGCACTGTCCTCAGGGATGACCTCTGCTAACCTGCAGGCCCACAAGCTGTGTCCCAATGCTGCCATTGAGCATGCTCAGAAGAGGGTGGAGGAGGCCGGTGAATCTCAGCTTGATGGATAGGTATTTACAGGGTGTCTCAAAGCCTAACATTAAACTAACTTTGGATGAACTATATACTGTGTTTGTAGTTGTCTCTGCTGGTCAGGGTGCTGGTACTCTGAGTGTGGAGACTATAGCCACACACACTGCTGAGGGCAGTCAAGTCAACGACCCCCATCCATCTCTACCAGTAACAAGGACAGTGTTGTGGGTCGGATGAGGATTTAACGGATCACTGCGCCTTCAATGGTACCCGCAGCTCATCACAGTAGTGTGTATTACTATATTAAAGCTAGGAGTTTGTAATGTCTCTTGTTAGTGCTTGCTTTCTGTGCAGGGTGGTGTTCCTATCCAACGGCAGCTGAGCATCAATGTGAGTGTGAGCCAGGTCGTAGAGCTGGGCCTGATGAACTGACTGCTACCAGACCAACTGTTGGTGAGCATCCTCTCAGAGAGACCACAGGTGACATACAGTACAGAGACCCACAGAGCCTATATGGGCCTCCCAGTACTTGGTCTGGGATGTTTGAAGTTTTATTAGACATACAGTATGTACAGGATACACATGGTATACACTGTCCAACAAAATGCTTACTTGCAGGTTCCTTCTCAACAATGCAACAACAATAATTTATAGTCCAATAAATCTCCTGTGTGATCCTTGAGCGTGTAAATGATGCATGTGTTGTATGTGTTGTCCCCTGGCAGCTGAGTGACTGTCACCGGGGTGTTGTGATGGACGGGATGGAGACGCTGTACTGCCGCTACCCCAGCAGCAAACAACTACTACGCCTTCAAAGCCAAGGAGAGGGCACAGAGAGAGGCAGAGGGTGAGGACAAACTAGTCCAAAGGAGACTGTGCCATATAAACCTCTCTGTTATTGGGAGGGACTATCCTAGTGGAACAGAGACCCTGAAGAGCAACAGACTGCCACCTCTTGAAGAGGTAAATACGTATTGACCTTTCTATTTATTTTTGCCCATGAATTTATTATAATAATAATGATGATCTTTAATTGATGTATCCTCTCTTCTCTGTTCCCCATGTGTTTGACGGTTTAGGGCTTGGACTCAAAAGCCCTCCTATCCCCTCCACTATCTTCTCTGTCATACCCTACCCTAAGAGGAGGCCTGTGCACAGCAGATCATTAGTTGCTTCCCCTTCATGGTGCCCTCAGCCCCAGAGGAAGCTTAAGGCTCGGTCAAGGTATAAAGGTCCTCCATGAAAAATAGCATAACTTCACACATCAAACCACTATTGCCACCATATTCACTTGTTTATATTGAACTTCTTGCTTACTCTGAAAAACATAATTGATGATACTGTATTAACATTATGTCTAGACTTATGCTCATTCCCTGGAACACTTGTTAACCTCGTTAACAACTGTTTCTGTATGCATTTTACGTTTGTCCATTTAAATGGGATGATAAATGAATTAATGAAGCTATTAATTATAGCCAGATCTAACTGAATGGGTCTTACAGGAAGAGGTGGTGACCTCTACTGAAGGACGGGGGAAGAAGGCAGACATGGGCAGAGAGAGTCAGAAAGACAAGAGATGCACCCTAGCCAAAAAGGGGTCCAGGACCAATGACACTCGCTCCCCTCCTCTAAACGCTGTGACTCGCTTATTTGACACTGAGCAGTGCCAACAGGAGTCCCAACAGGAGGGCAAACTACATAAGAATACACAAGAATAAACACTGATGTGCATGAATGTGACTTAAAGGTTTGTGTTGTTTTCTATAGGCTCACCACATTCCACTGGAATGTCCCGCCCTATGGAGAGGCGATCCTGAAGATCTGGTTCCACTCCCAAGTCCCTGGCAAGTTTGACAAAACACTGAACTTTGAGTTGTTGGGTACCAAGATATGTTCCAAAATGTACTGTGGGGGAATCTGTCCATCAGCAGATACACACAGTGAGTATTGTTTGTTTCTAAAAGACATTTGTGTTTTTTTATACCTTGTGAAATATAACCAATACAGTGGGGGAAAAAAGTATTTAGTCAGCCACCAATTGTGCAAGTTCTCCCACTTAAAAAGATGAGAGAGGCCTGTAATTTTCGTCATAGGTACACGTCAACTATGACAGACAAAATGAGGAAAAAAAATCCAGAAAATCACATTGTAGGATTTTTTATGAATTTATTTGCAAATTATGGTGGAAAATAAGTATTTGGTCACCTACAAACAAGCAAGATTTCTGGCTCTCACAGACCTGTAACTTCTTCTTTAAGAGGCTCCTCTGTCCTCCACTTGTTACCTGTATTAATGGCACCTGTTTGAACTTGTTATCAGTATAAAAGACACCTGTCCACAACCTCAAACAGTCACACTCCAAACTCCACTATGGCCAAGACCAAAGAGCTGTCAAAGGACACCAGAAACAAAATTGTAGACCTGCACCAGGCTGGGAAGACTGAATCTGCAATAGGTAAGCAGCTTGGTTTGAAGAAATCAACTGTGGGAGCAATTATTAGGAAATGGAAGACATACAAGACCACTGATAATCTCCCTCGATCTGGGGCTCCACGCAAGATCTCACCCCGTGGGGTCAAAATGATCACAAGAACGGTGAGCAAAAATCCCAGAAGCACACGGGGGGACCTAGTGAATGACCTGCAGAGAGCTGGGACCAAAGTAACAAAGCCTACCATCAGTAACACACTATGCCACCAGGGACTCAAATCCTGCAGTGCCAGACGTGTCCCCCTGCTTAAGCCAGTACATGTCCAGGCCCGTCTGAAGTTTGCTAGAGAGCATTTGGATGATCCAGAAGAGGATTGGGAGAATGTCATATGGTCAGATGAAACCAAAATATAACTTTTTGGTAAAATCTCAACTCGTCGTGTTTGGAGGACAAAGAATGCTGAGTTGCATCCAAAGAACACCATACCTACTGTGAAGCATGGGGGTGGAAACATCATGCTTTGGGGCTGTTTTTCTGCAAAAGGACCAGGACGACTGATCCGTGTAAAGGAAAGAATGAATGGGGCCATGTATTGTGAGATTTTGAGTGAAAACCTCCTTCCATCAGCAAGGGCATTGAAGATGAAACGTGGCTGGGTCTTTCAGCATGACAATGATCCCAAACACACCGCCCGGGCAAAGAAGGAGTGGCTTCGTAAGAAGCATTTCAAGGTCCTGGAGTGGCCTAGCCAGTCTCCAGATCTCAACCCCATAGAAAATCTTTGGAGGGAGTTGAAAGTCCGTGTTGCCCAGCGACAGCCCCAAAACATCACGGCTCTAGAGGAAATCTGCATGGAGGAATGGGCCAATATACCAGCAACAGTGTGTGAAAACCTTGTGAAGACTTACAGAAAACGTTTGACCTGTGTCATTGCCAACAAAGGGTATATAACAAAGTATTGAGAAACTTTTGTTATTGACCAAATACTTATTTTCCACCATAATTTGCAAATAAATTCATTAAAAATCCTACAATGTGATTTTCTGGATTTTTTTTCCTCATTTTGTCTGTCATTGTTGACGTGTACCTATGATGAAAATTACAGGCCTCTCTCATCTTTTTAAGTGGGAGAACTTGCACAATTGGTGGCTGACTAAATACTTTTTTTCCCCACTGTAAGTAGCTGAATTTTGTCAGATCTCATACTTTTTTATAGGTTGAAATGTTTTATTATCGCTGTAAATGAGGTGTTGAGTGTGTGTCGTTTGGTCTATCCCAGGATGGTATTTGCCCACAGGAAGAGGGTCCTTTGATGAAGCGTTGCAGAAGAGCTACATCATCCGCTCTGGCCTCTATGAGTTTGGCCCGCTGCTCTGTGGGAAGACCACAGATAGGTAAGGGGATTAACTTCCACTACCCTACTCTGTGAGTTTATTCACTGTAACTCCATAGAGGACAGCATGTGTGATGCATGCCTGTGTGTTACCTGTCTGTGCCATAGGTATAAAGAGAGAAAGTATCCAGAGAACATGGAAAGGCTGGTGATACACAACAACTCTCCACTTGATGCTGAGATTCACTTCTTCTTCCAGCATGACACCAAGGCTGCCACCTACCAACTGGACCCTCCCAACATGACCCTTAAACCCATCGAGAGACAAGAAGCCAATCAGAACTACTCATAACATCGTAGAATGTAGTCTGAGATGTCAGATTTGTCAGAACCCTGACTGTGTGATACAAACTTACCTAGAAGTTATCACTGTTCACTACTATTATCAGTGAACAGTTTCACATTCATTTACTTTTGTTCTCGTTTTGAAACTTTGTGCGATAAGCACAGTGTTCCAATAATCCACGGTTGTGCCCTGGCTGATAGAGACAGTGTGGTGTATCAAAGAGAACCCAGAGCCAGCATTTCTGCTTCTCCTGTCGCGGGGTCCGTCCCGAGCTTGAAAGCGAGCAGAAGCATTTTGAAAAGAATCTGCTGCACAGGTCTGAAATTAATTAATGCTGTAATTAACATTACCCAGAACTACTGTATAGCTTTTTAACATGCTTCAGTAACAAAGTAGGAGATTTGTTTTTGTCATGGTAGTTTTCTGTTGATTTTCCTTTCGCTACTCTACTCCATTCTCCCTATGCTGGTTGTGAACCTCAGGAAGAACACGAGGAGTCTGTACCTGCGTAACAACACGCTGCTGTCTGCAGCCTGGAAGCTAGAGGTGCTGGGGGATGAGTTCAGTGTGTCCCAGGACCAGGGCATGATACTGCGGGATCCTTGCTGTGTCCCTACCCTAAACCCCTAACCCTAAACTTAAACCCTACCCTTACTCAAACCATAACCTAAACCATAACCCTTACCTAACCCTAACCTAACGTTAATTCTTACCTTAACCATTTTAAATTTCAACTTCAAAGGGGTAGAGACGCCCCAAGGATCCCGGATAGCATGGACCCTTGTCTCAAACCAGATAGCGCGATTGCCGTCTGCTTTGATCGGTTGAGGAACGAGCGTTGCGTAGGAGTGACGCCATCTGACGTGAGACAATGGCCCATCTGTCAAGGTGTTGGGTGTGTACTGGTAGCGAAGTCAGGTGCAGGAGAGCAGAGAGTTGTGAACAGGCGCACACTTTATTGAGGCAGGAGAAAACAGCAGATGAATGCAACTGCGTCAAAACCTCCAGCCACAATACCAAAAGTGTAGAGCGCAAAACACAGTCACAAAAGCTAATGAATTCAAATAAACATACTACGTGCAATAACACGGATCATAAACAGCAGCCTGGCGCGTAACCTCAAACACTTAACACGAAACAATTTCACACAAAGACATGGGGGGGGGAACAGAGGAATAAATACATGCAGTGTGATTGGGAATGTAAACCAGGTGTGCAGGGAACAGGACAAAACAAATGGAACAATGAAAAATGGAGCGGCGATGGCTAGAAAGCCGGTGACGTCGACCGCCGAACGCTGCCCGAACAAGGAGAGGAGCTGACTTCGGCGGAAGTCGTGACAGTAACCCCCCTTGACGCGCGGCTCCAGCGGCGTGCCGACACCGGCCTCGGGGACGGCCCAGAGGGTGAGGCGCAGGGCGATCTGGCCGGCGACGGTGGAACTCCCACAGCAGTTCAGGGTCCAACACATCTGCCACTGGAACCCAGCACCTCTGCTCCGGGCCGTACCCCTCCCACTCCACGAGGTACTGAAGGCCCCCCGCCCGACGCCTCGAATCCAGGATGGAATGAACGGAGTACGCCGGGGCCCCCTCGATGTCCAGAGGGGGCGGAGGAATCTCCCGCACCTCAGATTCCTGGAGTGGACCAACCACCACCGGCCTGAGGAGAGACACATGGAATGAGGGGTTAATGCGGTAATCGGGGGGAAGTTGTAACCTATAACACACCTCGTTCACTCTCCTCAGGACTTTGAATGGCCCCACAAACCGCGGGCCCAGCTTCCGGCAGGGCAGGCAGAGGGGCAGGTTTCGGGTCGAGAGCCAGACCCGGTCCCACGGTGCGAACACCAGGGCCTCACTGCGGTGACGGTCTGCGCCCACTTTCTGGCGCAGCACGGTGCGCTGAAGGTGGACATGGGCGGCGTCCCATGTTTCCTCCGCGCGCCGGAACCAGTCGTCCACCGCAGGAGCCTCGGTCTGACTCTGATGCCAAGGAGCCAGAACCGGCTGATACCCCAATACACACTGGAAGGGGGTGAGGTTAGTGGAGGAGTGGCGGAGCGAGTTCTGGGCCATCTCTGCCCAGGACACGAACGCTGCCCAATCCCCCGGCCAGTCCTGGCAATAGGACCTCAGAAACCTACCCACATCCTGGTTTACTCTCTCCACCTGCCCGTTACTCTCGGAGTGAAAACCTGAGGTAAGGCTGACCAAGGCCCCCAGACGTTCCATGAACGCCTTCCAGACCCTCGACGTGAACTGGGGACTCCAATCCGACACTATATCCTCAGGCACCGTAGTGCCGGAAGACGTGTGTAAACAAGGCCTCCGCAGTCTGTAGGGCCGTAGGGAGACCGGGCAAAAGGAGGAGATGACAGGACGTAGAAATATTATCAACAATGATTATCAACAATGACCAGGATCGCAGTGGTCAGGAAATCTATCGACAGGTGCAACCAGGGTTGTTGTGGAACGGGTAAGGGTTGTAACTTACCTCTGGGCAGGTGCCTAGGACCCTTGCACTGGGCGCACACCGAGCAGGAGGAAACATAAAGCCTCACGTCCTTAGCCAAGGTGGGCCACAAGTACTTCCCAGTCAGACCGTCCGACCGATTCCCAGATGACCAGATGAGGGTGACATGTGGGCCCGATAGATCAACTGGTCACGGACAGCAGACGGAACATACAGACGCCCGATGGGACACTGGAGGGGAGCGGGCTCTGTACGCAATGCCTGCTCAATGTCCGCGTCCATCTCCCACACGACCGGCGCTACCAGGCAGGAGGCCGGGAGTATGGGAGTCTGATCCATGGGCCGCTCCTCTGTGTAATTCAGCCGGGACAGTGCGTCTGCCTTCATATTCTGGGAACCTGGTCTGTAGGACAGGGTAAACACAAAACGGGTAAAGAACATGGCCCACCTTGCCTGACAAGGATTCAGTCTCCTCGCTGCCCGGATGTACTCCAGATTGCGGTGGTCAGTCCAGATGAGAAAAGGGTGTTTAGCCCCCTCAAGCCAATGTCTCCACGCCTTCAAAGCCTTAACCACAGCCAACAGCTCCCGGTCCCCCACATCATAGTTCCGCTCCACTGGGCTGAGCTTCTTCGAGAAGAAAGCACAGGGGCGGAGCTTCAGTGGCGTGCCCGAGCACTGAGAGAGCACGGCTCCTATCCCAGCCTCGGACGCGTCCACCTCCACTATGAACGCCAAAGAGGGATCCGGATGGGCCAGCACTGG
This sequence comes from Salmo salar, assembly GCF_965601325.2. NCBI lineage: Eukaryota > Metazoa > Chordata > Actinopteri > Salmoniformes > Salmonidae > Salmo > Salmo salar. Next base: position 90,555,398 of record NC_138300.1, on the reverse strand, counting down.
AGCCGAGGTAAACAGAGCTCTTAGGTGCCCGAAAGCCCTGTCCGCCTCAACCGACCACTGCAGACGTACAGGACCCCCCTTCAGCAGTGTGGTAATGGGAGCCGCCACCTGGCCAAGACCCCGGATAAATCTCTAAAGACAAAACAAATGGAACAATGAAAAATGGAGCGGCGATGGCTAGAAAGCCGGTGACGTCGACCGCCGAACGCCGCCCGAACAAGGAGAGGAGCCGACTTCGGCGGAAGTCGTGACACCATCAACCTAAAGGGAGCCATATGCCTTGAGGTACATTACTGGATGATGATTGATTTGATGTTTGGTATCGACTGTTGTATTATTCCTGTTTACCTCATATTGTTGTTTTGTGCCTTTCTGTCTGTGTGTTGCCGTGTGTGTGTTAGGTGTCTGATGTGAGGAACAGACAGCCCCGACCACCTCCATGTAGACTGTGCCAAGGAGGTGACCGTGACCTTCTGCTCAGAGCCGCCCGTAGTGCTGACTGCCCAGCCTATCAAGTGTAAGCTGTGCAGGGTGGTGTTCCAGCAGCTTGTGGACCAGGTGCCAGAACCGAGAGGACCGCCTCAGGACCATCATGTGGGTTAACTTTGGGAAACAGGCGGGTAGTCAACAGCCTGCAAAGAAGAAAGTAAAGTCACACATAGCTATAAGGCTACCTTTTTGTGACTGTATTTATTGTTTATCATCATGACCCATGCAGGGAGAATATTTCCTGACTACCCAGACTCCTTGCTCTGTCCAAATGCTACACCACGCCCACGGACATCAGTTTCTTCACAATCAGTGTGGATCTGAGTCCCTCCCCAACGATTTCTGGAATGCAAACACATTCTATCCATTCTGATTGGTCCCAGAAACCCATGGGTTGGGTCAGAGCCAGGGTAAGGCAGCATTTTGAAAATGTGTCATTAGCTTTAATACTCTGATTGGTTAGAGATGATCCAATTGCTGATGACTGTTTTGTACAACACCCCTTATTTTGACGTTACCACAAATTACTTCAAGGGTGGCTGTCTCAGAATGAAATATGTTGCGAACAGACAGCGGTGGAAGAATCCCGTTTGAGTCGTCAGGCAAGGGATGAGAGGCCATTGTATTTTAAATCCAGTAACTTGTGAAGTAAATTGAGTGTGCCCTGTCTGTCCCCAGGGGATTGAGACAGACACAGGGCTATGGTAGAGAACTCATTCAGAGTTATGGAACTACGCATCAGTGCTGTGTGTGATTATGCCAAGTTCACCTTGAAGCGGTGACCATCCACTTCAAAGTACACACTGCTCTATCAGACCAGGCTCACCAAACAGTGTATCTGGTGAATAGGGAGAATCAGCCCTTCCAGTGTATCGTTGAAGAAATGTCTTGCCACTCAGAAGCCTTTCTGGACAGCCTGCAGCTGCAGCCTATGGAAGGGGTAGTGTCACCTAAAGACAGGTGTGTGACTCAACTCTCAGCTTATCAGTGGTACATCAACAAATCATCTAAATGTAATGTAACCGAATGGTGTAGCAGTCCATCTGTTGTTACAGTTAATGCATTGTCAGTGATACCTTTCACACAAAGCATCCTCTCTCTCTTGGTGTCCTGCAGGTTTCCTGTGGTAGTGTCCTTCACCCCAACACAAGATGGAGTGGCGATCTTTAACCTGCTAGTTCAGGTGAAGGGGAAGGTCCAGCCCCTCACTATGAATGTCAAGACAGAGGGCTATAGCATGAACGCCTGTATGCAGTGTGAGAGCACCGAGGGAGGCGTTGCTGAGCTGTCTCCAGGCAACTCTCTTCATCAGGTGGACTCAAACGGGTGAGAAATGTCGGCTTCAAAGCTTAAGACTCAGACAGGAAGGCTAATTATACACTCAACTCCTCATAATGCTAATTCACAGCTACCTTTTCACTCCTTTGCTTTGTCTGAAGTTTTATAATGACATTCTTCCCCCTGCAGTAGTGTGTGCTCAAAGACGTGGGCCTCAACATCAAGGGATCTCTTAGCAGAAATGAATCTCCCTCTTTCTCCCTCTATGTCTACCACTTGTTCTGATTCATGATTTTCTCACTCACTCACTCACTCACTCACTCACTCACTCACTCACTCACTCACTCACTCACTCACTCACTCACTCACTCACTCACTCACTCACTCACTCACACACTCACACTCACACTCACACTCACACTCACACTCACACTCACACTCACACACACACACACACCTTTTCAGATTAAGAATGGGCCTGCGTTCCGCTGCTCCATTCTGATTTCAGCTGGCCTGGATTTCTCCTTCCTCAAACACACCTTTGTAATGGGCTTAATCTACGATGCAGGGATGGTGCCAGCTACACAGACACTGACCATAAGCAACAACGGAGAGAGGGGCATCAGGTAATTGCTGACAAGTTGCCTCGCACTCTGCCTTTGTTTGAGCGACAACTTTAAAACCGAAAAAAAACAGCCTACATCCATTGACAGGCTCGCTGTTGGCCCTTTTCATTTCCTCTTGCTTATACTTCCAAATGAAATGTAATGAAAAGGACAGAGGGCCTCACTGCACTGGCAGGGAAAAGCAGAGGTAATATATATTAGTGACTCTCAATGAAGGAGCTGCCATAGCGTGTTATTCTCCTCTTCAGTCCAGATCAGGGATAATCAACTAGATTCAGCTGCGGGACGTTTTTTTCCTGAGCAGATGGTCGGGGGGCCGGAAAATAATGACATCTAATTAGTAGACTGCAAATTGACAGCAAGAAGCCCAAACCGATATAATATTTGACTAAAACATAATAATTTCAAACCTTGCTTACATTTTATTTGATCACGTCGTGTCTCTCTATTATGCGTGGGAATACTTGGGAACAGATTTTTTATTTTGTTGCTCAGAAATAAATAAAACCACCTGCGGGCCATCAGTTGGGGAACCCTGGTGTAGATTCTCAGGTCTCTAACACCCCGTTTCTGGAGGCGGGGTTCCAGCTGGAACTGCTGCCCCCTGGTGGGTCCATGGAGGTGCCCATCACCTTCTACCCACAGGAGGCAGTGCAATACCATGAGTGAGTGGTCTTTGAGATCAATGACTGTGCTGAGCAGGTGGTCGAGACCCTAGGTCAAGGAATTGAGATGAAGGTGAGGAGATGTCTGTGTGTGTGTATGTGTGTGTGTGCATACGTGTGTGTGCTTGTGTTGTGTGCTTGCATGCGTCTTTATGCATACATTTCCTGTGCACTTCATCCTCCCAGGTTGACTTTGAGGACACTAGACACAAGGTGGTGAATCTGGGGGCTCTGCAGATTGGTCAGAAGATCAGGAGGGTGATTCCCCTGGTGAACAACAGCCACTCCTCTCTGACCTTCTCCCTTCTGCTCAGCTCCACTGTACACACTCTGCTTGACTCCAGGGTACTGTACGCCTCTCAGAACCACCTCAACATCACTGTCACTGTGTCCTCTCGCTGAAAGGCAAGCCATATGGCTACCTCGACCTGGCAAGTAGTACAGTAGCTAGATTAGTGGATGTTTTGCTCAGAATGTAGCTATAAAGAGAACACAGTTGAGAGTTGTCATACTAGTTGAGTTCTACCTGTGTGAGTGAGTGTGATGAGACGTGTATTCCTCTCCTGTACCGTAGGTGCTGTTAGTGAAGTCAGGTGAGGTGACCCTGAAGCCTTTTGGGGGCCGCTGTCTGGTGGAGGTGCTATTCTCTGCCAGGTAGCGCATAGCTCCCTTCACCTCAGAGCTGCAACTTGAGTGTCTGGGCACGGTACGCCCCCTGCTGGTGCTGAATGGCTGCTGTCATGGCATGGAGGTCAAGCTAGACCAGGACTACCTGCCCTTTGGAGCTGTCGCTCAGCGCTGCAAGGCCATAAAACGCATCATGCGGACCACTGGAGAAATTGGAGCCAGGTAGGTACTCTTACACACATACCGGTGCTCATGATACATTTTGATATTTTGCTAGTTCCAGTGGGATATAAAGAGGTTTGGCAGAGACATCACCCCTGCAGAGGGCTACATCTGCCCTGGGATGGAGGTTCCCTTTGAGGTGGCCTTTGCCCCTGTGGAGCTGAGTCAGGACTTGAAATATACTGCTCAAAAAAATAAAGGGAACACTTAAACAACACATCCTAGATCTGAATGAAAGAAATAATCTTATTAAATACTTTTTTCTTTACATAGTTGAATGTGCTGACAACAAAATCACACAAAAATAATCAATGGAAATCCAATTTATCAACACACTCAAAATTAAAGTGGAAAACCACACTACAGGCCGATCCAACTTTGATGTACTGTCCTTAAAACAAGTCAAAATGAGGCTCAGTAGTGTGTGTGGCCTCCACGTGCCTGTATGACCTCCCTACAATGCCTGGGCATGCTCCTGATGAGGTGGCGGATGGTCTCCTGAGGGATCTCCTCCCAGACCTGGACTAAAGCATCTGCCAACTCCTGGACAGTCTGTGGTGCAACGTGGCGTTGGTGGATGGAGCGAGACATGATGTCCCAGATGTGCTCAATTGGATTCAGGTCTGGGGAACGGGCGGGCCAGTCCATAGCAACAATGCTTCCTCTTGCAGGAACTGCTGACACACTCCAGCCACATGAGGTCTAGCATTGTCTTGCATTAGAAGGAACCCAGGGCCAACCGCACCAGCATATGGTCTCACAAGGGGTCTGAGGATCTCATCTCGGTACCTAATGGCAGTCAGGCTACCTCTGGCGAGCACATGGAGGGCTGTGCGGCCCCCCAAAGAAATGCCACCCCACACCATGACTGACCCACCGCCAAACCGGTCATGCTGGAGGATGTTGCAGGCAGCAGAACGTTCTCCACGGCGTCTCCAGACTCTGTCACGTCTGTCACGTGCTCAGTGTGAACCTGCTTTCATCTGTGAAGAGCACAGGGCGCCAGTGGCGAATTTGCCAATCTTGGTGTTCTCTGGCAAATGCCAAACGTCCTGCACGGTGTTGGGCTGTAAGCACAACCCCCACCTGTGGACGTCGGGCCCTCATACCACCCTCATGGAGTCTGTTTCTGACCGTTTGAGCAGACACATGCACATTTGTGGCCTGCTGGAGGTCATTTTGCAGGGCTCGGGCAGTGCTTCTCCTGCTCCTCCTTGCACAAAGGCGGAGGTAGTGGTCCTGCTGCTGGGTTGTTGCCCTCCTACGGCCTCCTCCACGTCTCCTGATGTACTGGCCTGTCTCCTGGTAGCGCCTCCATGCTCTGGACACTACGCTGACAGACACAGCAAACCTTCTTGCCACAGCTCGCATTGATGTGCCATCCTGGATGAGCTGCACTACCTGAGCCACTTGTGTGGGTTGTAGACTCCGTCTCATGCTACCACTAGAGTGAAAGCACCGCCAGCATTCAAAAGTGACCAAAACATCAGCTAGGAAGCATAGGAACTGAGAAGTGGTCTGTGGTCCCCACCTGCAGAACCACTCCTTTATTGGGGGTGTCTTGCTAATTGCCTATAATTTCCACCTGTTGCCTATTCCATTTGCACAACAGCATGTGAAATTTATTGTCAATCAGTGTTGCTTCCTAAGTGGACAGTTTGATTTCACAGAAGTGTGATTGACTTGGAGTTACATTGTGTTGTTTAAGTGTTCCCTTTATTTTTTTGAGCAGTGTATAATGACCTGCTCTACATACACCGTAGAGGGAGCCATCAAATTCACCCTGGCAGGCTCCTGAATCATGCCCCCCATCATTGACCTTGTCCTACCTCACAAATCAGCGCTGGACTCTGAAGCCTGTGATCGAGGGGGAACACTGGAGTGGCCCTCCTCCTTCATCATTGATCCCTACCAGCAGCACAAGGCTTATGAGATCACATACAAACCCATGGTCTTGACCCCCGATGGCAAGAAGCACCTGGGGAGAGACACTTTTACTGGAGAGCTGTCTTAGTAGTCTCGAAAACCAGACCCTAGGCAAGCCGGGAAATTAGATAATTGTGGGAGCCAACGCGGATGTCCAGAGGGATTACTGTCTTAGCTCTAGAACAGACTGAGTGTGTCTGTAGTGTGAAGAGCCTTGAATATGAGGACACATTCTTATTGTTGCTGACAATGAACGTCAAAGCCCTTTTAGATTAGTTATTTTGGTTTTGTCAAATAATATGTTTATATGATACAGTATATTATACCATTACATACTGTAGATGCATCCTGTTATTCATCTCAGTTGCTTGACCACACTGTCTTACTCTCCTCTTCCTCTTCCAGGGCTCCGTGTTCTTCTTCCCAGATGGGACAGGCATACTCTACACTCTGCATGGCACTTCTGAGGCCCCCAAGGCTGTGGTCGTACATTGAGACAGGGCCTGTCCACAACTGACACTCCAACCCTCAGCAGTACCACACTACTACTTTAGCAGGATGTTTATCAGCTGCTTAACACATTGTAATGCCACTGCTTTTACCTCTGTCACACTACATCACCACAACTTTGTCAGCTGCCAGTACTAAGATGTTCTGTGTGCAGGTTCCTTGCTGTGTTGGAGATCATCAAGCACTGTGTCCCTGAAGGGCCTGGACTATCTGGATGTACCAGCTCTGGCCAAGAGGAACTACACGGTCTTCTTCTTCACCTACAAGAAGGGCCAATGCAATGCAGACGTCAGTGGAGAGAATCTGCTCATGTAGATGTATATTAAAAAATGCATACTGACCATCTTCAGGTACTTATAGATTCCAAAACCCAGATCATTACTCCACCTTGCTACCTACCGATAGTTGAAGGCTGTAAATGCAGCTGTTTTCCAAGTTGATTTGTATTCAATCATATGTGTCCTGTCCTCCTCTAATGAGTCTACAGGGGAGTACCTGTTCTCCTACCTGAACTACAAGGCCACAGAGCCGGGTGTCATCAGCACAATAGATATGGTGACTCCGGTACGCCAGACAGCCTCTGCCTCTGTGAGGATGGAGAACCTCATTAGCCTGTACTTCAGTGCTGAGTGCCGCAGTCCAGATGTCACTGTCTCCACAACTATTGTGCCTGCATTCTCCAAGGTGGGTCGGCATGCATCTAACGTAATGACAAGATTGTTCTTTATCTTGGCATACACAGTGTATCATTCAAATGCATGACTGTTCTATTTTTGTTTGGTTTATTTCAATTGCAGGCTGCCCTGTCATTTGAGTACCAGCCTTTGTGAGCGGGCGAGTCCACCGCTCGTCCCATTCTTCATAATGGAGAGTTGGGCTACTTCCACTATGAACGTTTGCTGAAGGCTCTGCCAGCACCACATGAGAAATCGCTCTACTTCCGTGCTCCGCTGGGCATCGGACACTCTGTCTGTCAAGTTCACTACTCCCGTGTCAAGGCAGAGTATGCCTGCAAGGTTCTGGAGCCACCTGAAATCATTTACCCACATAGCCAGGCACACATGCTTCATGGCCACTGTTACCTGGAAACCTATTGGAGTCTCACTGCATTTCTCTAAAAATGTAGAGAATATCTTGTAGACATTGGACAATACCACCTTTAGCATTTCCATGATAGATTTAACACATACTATCAGGGAATGCACTATCATAAAATGATGTCCATGATAATATGACATACAGTTGAAGTCGAAAGTTTACATACACTTAGGTTGGAGTCATTGAAATTAGTTTTTCAAGTACATTTGTTTTGGCAAGTCGGTTAGGACATCTACTTTGTGCATGACACAAGTCATTTTTACAACAATTGTTTACAGACAGATTATATCACTTATAATTCACTGTATCACAATTCCAGTGGGTCAGAAGTTTACATACACAAACTTGACTGTGACTTTAAACAGCTTGGAAAATTCCAGAAAATGATGTAATGGCTTCAGAAGCTTCTGATAGGCTAATTGACATAATTTGAGTCAATTGGAGGTGTACCTGTGAATGTATTTCAAGGCCTACTTTCAAACTCAGTGCCTATTTGCTTGACATCATGGGAAAATCAAAAGAAATCAGCCAAGACCTCAGAAAAAACATTGTAGACCTCCACAAGTCGGGTTCATCCTTGGGAGCAATTTCCAAATGCCTGAAGGTACCACGTTCATCTGTACAAACAATAGTACGCACGTATAAACACCATGGGACCACGCAGCCGTCATACCACTAAGGAAGGAGATGCATTCTGTCTCTTAGAGATTAACTTACTTTGGTGCGAAAAGTGCAAATCAATCCCAGAACATCAGCAAAGGACCTTATGAAGATGCTGGAGGAAACAGGTACAAAAGTATCTATATCCACAGTAAAACGGGTCTCATATCGACATAACCTGAAAGGCTGCTTAGCAAGGAAGAAGCCACTGCTCCAAAACCGCCATAAAAAAGCCAGACTACGGTTTGCAACTGCACATGGGGACAGAGATCGTACTTTTTGGAGAAATGTCCTCTGGTCTGATGAAACAAAAATAGAACTGTTATGTTTGGAGGAAAAAGGGAGAGGCTTGCAAGCCGAAGAACACCATCCCAACCGTGAAGCACGGGGGTGGCAGCATCATGTTGTGGGTGTGCTTTGCTGCAAGATGGACTGGTGCACTTCACAAAATAGACGGCATCATGAGGGAGGAAAATGATGTTGATATATTGAAGCAACATCTCAAGGCATCAGTCAGGAAGTTAAAGCTTGGTCGCAAATTGGTCTTCCAAATGGACAATGACCCCAAGCATACTTCCAACGTTGTGGCAAAATGGCTTAAAGACAACCGAGTCAAGGTACTGGAGTGGCCATCACCAAAGCCCTGACCTCAATCCTATAGAAAATTTGTGGGCAAAACTGAAAAAGCGTATACGAGCAAGGAGCCCTACAAACCTGACTCAGTTACATCAGCCCTGTCAGGAGGAATGGGCCAAAATTCACCCAACTTATTGTGGGAAGCTTGTGGAAGGCTACCTGAAATGTTTGACCCAAGTTAAAGAATTTAAAGGCAATGCTACCAAAATACTAATTGAGTGTATGTAAACTTCTCACCCACTGGGAATGTGATGAAAGAAATAAAAGCTTAAATAAATCATTCTCTCTACTATTATTCTGACATTTCACATTCTTAAAATAAAGTGGTGATCCTAACTGACCTAAAACAAGGAATTTTTACTAGGATTAAATGTCAGGAATTGTGAAAAACTGAGTTTAAATGTATTTGGCTAAGATGTATGTAAACTTCGGACTTCAACTGTAATGCAATATCACGACTTCCGCCGAAGTCAGTCCCTCTCCTTGTTCGGGTGGCGTTCGGCGGTCGACGTCACCGGCCTTCTAGCCATCGCCGATCCACTTTTCATTTCCCATTTGTTTTGGTTTTTGTCATACACACGTGGTTTCAATCCCCCAATTACCTGTTCATTATTTAACCCTCTGTTCCCCCATGTTTGTTTGTGAGTGATTGTTTCTATGTAGGAAGGTCCGTTATTGTGGGCTCTGTTTTAGTATTGCATTTATTATATGTTGAGTAAAATACGGTTATTTACTCATATCTGCTGTCCTGCACCTGACTCCTATACACCAACTACACACAGACTTCCTTACATGCAAATGCAATGTTCTATGTGTATTGCTGCACCCCTCCCAAGCTCTGGACCCCTTCACTATCTGCGCTGGATCCAACATGTCCATTCCCTTTAAGAACGTGTTTGTCCAGACCACCACTTTCTCCTTCCAGGTGGACAACCCATTCATCACTGTGAAGGGTTTGGAGACCATCAGGCCCAAGAAGACCCACAACATCCTGGTGATGCTCGAGGGGTCTCCCCCTGGCTACCGGGGGCCCTATAGTGGGACGCTGACCATTTCCAGCCCATGCTCTGAGGGCCACAGCCAGAGCATCTCCTGGGTCTTCTACGTGAAGGGTTACTGTCCTGAGCTGGCCCAGAGGGACAAGACCTCCTAGAGGAGGGACAAGACCTCCTAGAGGAGGGACAAGACCTCCTAGAGGAGGGACAAGACCTCCTAGAGGAGGGACAAGACCTCCTAGAGGAGGGACAAGACCTCCTAGAGGAGGGACAAGACCTCCTAGAGGAGGGACAAGACCTCCTAGAGGAGGGACAAGACCTCCTAGAGGAGGGACAACCTACACATTGTCTACAGAACAATGCACATTGTGGTTGATACTACGTTTACTCCTCAATTTTATAGTTTTAAACAAATGTCAAGCTAATAATTTTAGCACTGAAATAACTTGAAATGTTTTAATATGTTTAATATTTGCATATTTAGACTATATACAGCAGGCTCCAGGAATTACATTTATTTACTGTATTTATTTTACAAATATTCATTTATTTGTCTTTGTCTTATTTATAAAGCCTTAGGATATTTATCCATTGTGAGATTAAAGAATAAATATATTTATAGCAGACATTTATAGCAGACATCTTATCATCTCTGTTGTTGGGTGTTATCTCTTCTCGTTTCTCTCGTCTAGATCCATGTGTTCTTCTCAGAGCCACTAGGGAGAGCACTTTCTCCTCTCCAAATAGCACTCATTTGGCATCAGCACCAGATACTGTACCTCCTGGGCTCATTTGTGGGAACAGGATGGGTGTTCAGAATGCATGAAATATATGTTTCCAATTAGCATAAACAGCAATTCAATAGTGTGTTTGTTGAATAGTTGGTGGAAGTGTGTGTGTGTGCGTGTGTGCGTGCGTGCGAGAGACAGAGAGCGAGCAGTTAGCAAGCAGTGAGCGAGCAGGATGAGTGCCTGTGTTTTGGGAAAGGTAACTATTAAAATGTTCCTTCATTCTCTCACAGTCAATGAGTTGTTAAATTCTTTCATATTTAAATATTGTGCAGGGGTTTGAAGTCTCCTGACAGAGCTTTTAATTTGGTGAGTAGGAGAGCTTTATAGAAGCTGTACAGAATTTCCTGATTTCTATGAAGTATGACCTAAATTTAATTACAATATACTGTAAGTGAAATAGTTTTCCTTCCAAAGTTTTTGAATTAAGTATGTTAAAAGCAAGTTTTTTTTTAAGGTGTGGGCATACCCCAACAACAGAATGGTGTGGGCATATACCGGTCATTAAAAATATTCACGCAAGTAGAACACTGATTGGCCAGGTCAGCCAATGAGCCAACATGACATAATGTTCTATGAGGAAATAGTAAGGATCTTTGAAACGGTCTGTTTGAGACACAAGTTTGAGCAGTGGCGGTCGTGCCATTTAAGATGAGGGAGGATGATTTTTACTTTTCATGAGCATGGCCTTATTTCTGTTACAGCATATTGGATGACTGTCATTCATATTCCATTCACCCATTTCAATGTAACAGCGATTACATGATTCTCAAATTTTCCCTATACCCATCATGGTTGCTACAACATAGCCTATTGAAAGTTTACAATGTAGGTGCACACAAGTTGAGAGAAAATTTTGAGGTGACAGACAGTGACACATGGACATACAGTGACACATTCAATACCGCCTTACACACTCTTGCCTGCATCAAGCTGATCTAGGGTGTAATCATTAGTCCAACAGCTGCAAAGGAGTAGGTTCTATTGGCCAAATGTAGGTATATTTATCCTAGTTTTGTTCCATTTGCTTCCGTTTAAGAAATGTTTTCTGCTATGAAAGTGAAACACGGTTCACTTTCATAGCAGCCACGTTGTATTCCTTCTCGCATCTATCCTCTCACCCTTTCCCTTCACTTGTGGACTTCAATGCACAACACATCAGCTATATGTGACCAGGTGAAAAAACCTTTTCAAGCCAAACCATATCATAACTACTACACACAGCCTTCATCGTTGTCACCATATTAGCTAAAGTAACGTCATAGTCAACATAGCTAATACAACTAACGCATTAGTAAAACCACTACAATCATGCAGTAAAGTTACAGTGCACAGTCAGTAAGCAGTTTAGCACTTACAAAAACCAAAAGCACTTAGCAAAACCAAAAGCTTACCTTGACATGGAAGAGTTACAGTGTTGTGTTGGATAGTCATGGCCAGCTAGCTAGCATAGCATCCCTCTCTTTAAGCAGTGTGTTTGAGTAGGCTAAACTAGCTAGCTGCATTTGCTTGCTAAGTAAGTGAAACTGAAAGGGAAAAAAATTACAATCTCTCTATCTCTCTCTTGCTTCTCCTTCATTTTGGAAGAAATTAATTTCTTCAAAACTGTTCAACTATTGTCGTTCTCTCTCTTTGAGTCAACTACTCACCACATTTTATGCACTGCAGTGCTAGCTAGCTGTAGCGTATGCTTTCAGAACTAGATTCATTCTCTGATCCTTTGATTGGGTGGACAACATGTCAGTTCATGCTGCAAGAGCTCTTATAGATTGGAGGATGTCCTCTGGAAGTTGTCATAATTACTATGTAAGTCTATGGAAGGGGTGAGAACCATGAGCCTACTAGGTTTTGTATTGAAGTCAATGTACCCAGAGGAGGACGGACGCTAGCTGTCCTCCGGCTACACCATGGTGCTACCCTTCAGAGCCCTGTTGAGGCTACTGTAGACCTTCATTGCAAAACAGTGTGTTTTAATCAATTATTTGGTGACGTAAATATATGTAGTATAGTTTTATCTAAAAAGGATAACTTTTTAAATGTTTTAAACATTTTATTTTTTGAAATTCACTGAGGAGGATGGTCCTCCCCTTCCTCCTCTGAGGAGCCTCCACTGAGTTTCAGGATAAAAAGAAACGGGATGGCGCTAAGCACATGCAAAATCCTAGAGGAAAACCTGCTTCAGTCTGCTTCACACCAGACACTGAGAAAGGAATTCACCTTTCAGCAGAACAATAACCTAAAACACAAGGCCAAATCTACACTGGAGTTGCTTACCAAGAAGACAGTGAATGTTCCTGAGCGGCCAAGTTACAGTTTTGACTTAAATCTGCTTTAAAGTCTATGGCAAAACTTAGAAATGGCTGTCTAGCCATGATCCCCAACACCTTGACAGAGCTTGAAGAATAATTTTAATAATGGGCAAATATTGCATAATCCAGGTGTGCAAAGCTCTTAGAGATTTACCCAAGAAGACACAGCTATAATTGCTGCCAAAGGTGTTTCTAACATGTATTCACTCAGGGGGGAATACTTATTTTATCAAGGTATATCAGTGATCTTTAAAAAAATATATAATTATTCTTCCACTTTGACAGTACAGAAAAGGTTGTGTAGATCATTGACAATTAAATCAATTGTAATCCCACTTTGTAACACAATAAAATGTGAAGAAATCCAAGGGGGATGAATACTCATGATACTTACATTAGAACTTTTTCCTAATCACAGAATTCTAATTGTTCTTATATTTTTTCACAGGATCAGTTGAATCCATTGTTTCTTTGCTACAGTGTAACCAGGACTAGCCTATATACACAGAACAGCCCACAGTACTATCAACTCAATAGGGATGGATGGCATTGCCATTTCCCAATGTCTCCTTCCCTCCCAGCCATTGCATACGCTGTGGGTTTATTTGATGGGCTTGTCAGTGCTTCCCCTTTATATACAGTATATTATTATTTTCTGCCAAGACACCCTTTTCAGATCAAAGTGACCAGTTACATATCTTCCTCAGATTCTCACATGATTGTCTGAGAATCCAAGCTAACTAGATAGCTTTTAATCATGTTTAGCCAACCCTATTAATAGATGTATGTAATAATAGTCAGCTAAAATACAGTAACGTTACGCTACCTAAATCATTTTTGGGGTTAATATAGAATTGGCTGGGGATGTCACTGAGATCAAGAGATAAAATGAAACTGTCCTCGATTTTCAGATGAGTTTCAAAGGAAGAGAACATAATTAAATTTTCTTGCATTTTGGAGTAGAATGTCCTTTTAAAAATTCACCAGAAGTCCCCTTCCCACAGTCGTTCAACAACAAAAATCTCCTGGGTGGGGGGGGGGGGGGGGGGCTACCTCTGCCACCGCTGTTGTAAAAAAAAGTATCTTAAAGGGATCCCTTAAAACGCCAATCCCTTTAGCGGGATCGATTTGACAACACCCGGTGAAATTGCAGAGCGCCAAATTCAAACTACAGAAATGTCAATATTCAACATTCATGAAAATATAAGTGTAATACATCAAAATAAAGCTTAACTTCTTGTTAATCCAGCCGCTTTGTCAGATTTCAAAAAGGCTTTATGGTGAAAGCACATCATGTGATTATCTGAGGACAGTGCACCGCATACAAACACATGAAAATCATTTTTCAACCAGGCAGGTGCGACACAAAAGTCAGAAATAACGATATAATAAATTCCTTACCTTTGAAGATCTTCTTCTTTTTGCAATCCCAAATGTCTCAGTGACACAATGAATGGTCGTTTTGTTCAATAAATTCCTTCTTTATATCCCCAAAATGTCAATTTATTTGGCGCGTTTGATTCAGAAATACACCGGTTCCAACTCGCCCAACATGACTACAAAGTATCTAATAAGTTACCTGTAAACTTGGTCCAAACATTTCAAACAACGTTCCTAATCCAACCTCAGGTATCCTAAAATGTAAATAATTGATCAAATTTAAGACGGGATAATCTGTTTCCAATACCGAAGAAAAATAACACGGAGCATGCTCCTGTTCACGCGCAACAAAAGACTAGGGACCTTCAGAGTGACACGTACAAAGAACAGCACTACTTCTTCATTTCTCAAAAGAAAAATATCAACCAATTTCTAAAGACTGTTGACATCTAGTGGAAGCCATAGAAACTGCAACCAGGTTCCTAATAAATAGGGTTTCCCATAGAAACCCATTGGAAAATCCTATGACCTCAATTTATTTTTCCTTGGATGGTTTGTCCTCAGGATTTCACCTGCCAAATCAGTTCTGTTATACTCACAGACATTATTTTTAACAGTTTTAGAAACGTTAGAGTGTTTTCTATCCAAATCTACCAATTATATGCATATCCTAGCTTCTGGGCCTGAGTAACAGGCAGTTTACTTTGGGCACACTTTTCATCCGGATATCAAAATACTGCCCCCTAGCCTTAAGAAGATTTATTAATTTGATCACTCTTTTATTGCTGTTAGTTTTCCTGCAAAATGCAAAAGTAGTGTATTTGAGGTTTAAAAAGGCTTCTAATGTTTGTAATTTCCACATGAATTATAATCCACATAATAATTCACATTTCCTGTTGCTGCAGGGTTATTTTCCTGCTGTAGAAAACTGCCTCAAATTAAGATCCTACATCTGTAGGGGAAACACTGGGGCTTGTTATATGGTCAGATTGTTCCTAATACCCCTATCTGGTATGGTCTCAAGAGAAGACAGTGACCAGAAGAGGATGAACAGTTCTGAAAGAAATGGTATGTGTTGTGTTTGTGATTGTCAGTTTGAAACTGAGTAGCAGTTGTGATGTAGTTGAACTGTAATCAGAGCAGACAGATAGATTCTCTAGTGAAAGAGCTCTCATTTCTCCTCTATATGGAAAGCTCATAGCCCTGTGCTAAGGGGCATCACATCCATCTGGGATTTACCACACGAGAAGCCTGTCTATGCTGGGCTGTCTGTAATGGGCTTGCTTTCCTGATCCATGTGGTGAAGCATGGGGCTGATGAGGCTCAAGTAACCGAAGTCCTATTGAACCCAACCAGGTCTAACTGGCTGTGCTCTGCTCCAGGCCTTCCTCTGTCAAAGACTGGAGGTGGATGGAAGCACTTCTAGTCACCTAGGCAAGTTGTCCTCTCAGAATGGGTTCTTCCTCAATAACTGCTGTGGACGATTACCATATGCAGAGTTTTTCGCTAGATAAAAATTTCAATAATTATATTTTCATCTTTCTAATGGCAGATAATTCCTCCAAATGATGCTAATACTCTGGGTAGGTTGGGCTAATATAAGGGAGAGACATCTAAACTATACTCACCTCGCTGAAAAGGGCAGGACCAGGGAGCCATTCAATTCACAAAGGTTATCCTGCATGGGCCTTTATAGTAGCACACATCACACAGTAGTAATGAGGGACTTTCCTCAAAATTGTGAGAGGCTCAGATGAAACATGTAGATGGGGCGTTCTGCGCTCTATGATGAAGCCCAACGTCTCTGATCATCATCATAGAAGTGTTTCATCTAGCAGAGATTATGAATGCAACAGGGGGCACAGTCAGTGCCTTAATGAACCTACACAGGGTGACATCACCCCACTCAACCAAGCCACTCAATCCCTCTATTCTAATGGAAAAGTAGTAGTGACTTGATCTTTCAATGAAAGTGAACATTTGGCCCATCTCATCTGAAAGCAAAAGCGTGCTTACTTTATTTAAGTGGAATGCTGAAGTATGTTAGAGTTAGAGTGTTAAAACGACATCAAATCAAACGTCAAATCAATGTCTATTCCACGTTGATTGAACGTAATTTAATTGAAATTACATGGAAACAACGTTGATTCAATCAGTGTGCCTAGTGTGGGATACTACTCCAAGGTGCTTAAATCCACCTTGTACAATGTCTCTCAACACTTTGTTACTTTAATGTCTTTACAATAACTTTTACATATACAATAACTTATAATATATTTATGGAAGTATATCAGACAATGTGCTAATCGAAAAGTGCCAAGGCACCAATAGACAGTCCGTAACCCTCTGAAAGTCATGTTGAAGAGAGGTGTGTTTTCGGGGACGTTCGGAGGGTCGATGATGATGTAAGAGGAGAGGGAGGGATTGCCCCCATAACGCTCAACATGAACGCTCCGCGGCAAAAGGATGTGTGAGCAAGCAGCGCGCTACTGCAGGGACGGTGTCCACAAACTGCTCCAAAAAGAACAACCGAAACTCCGGGCTCAGGACAGCAAAGAGCAACCAAAACCCGTGGCCGAGGAAAGCGAGTCAGCGACGGCTGCACAGTCTGGAAACAGCGGCGCCCAGCCCGGTGGAATTGACGGGCTCGTCCGCTGGATAGTCACCAAGATGAGCGACAACAAAAGCATCTCTACGCGGGAATACGCGAAGGAGGAGGCAGCAGTTGCCCAAGAGCAGTTCTTCGCACCAGAGCCACGGAAAGGCATCTCTGTAATATTGGATGTAGGTATCGCTTACTTACCTGTAGGATTATCAGATATTTTACCTGCAAATTATTCATTGGTATTGTGACAGAGGTGGAAGAAAGTCTCATTTTAATTCAGTGCACAATTACGCGTAAAGATCCCCAATGTTGTGCCAATACTGTTCTCATCATCAATTCGTTACATAGCCTCTCTGAATATACACGTATTCACTTTATATTACTTGAAAATAAAGTTTTTCTGTAATCTGTAGGCTATCTGAATCGTGTTTTCCTTAAACGGTGGATGAATTCAAAGCACCATAACCAAATCAAATAGGCTACTGAGAGTTTTTATGGAGTTGGCCGTAAAGGTAGACTCAGCGAAATTACTTTTCCACGAGCATCACCGCACATATTGGCCATGTTCGAGAGCATCAAAACCGTTATGTATCATGGGTAACTAGTGACCGATTGATTGATCTACAAATAATATTGAGTTGTTATTTATGATACAAGGTGATTCGTAGATTAGTCCGCCTTGCCTTTAAAGGCGGCTGCAATTTCGAATGTGCACATTGAAATCCATGAAATGCAAGACTTTGACACACATTATCTGCGCACAGCGGGTTCACTTCATGCTGTTACAGCGTGGGTTCGGGACATAAACAGCGGAACATTTAGTTGTTGCGGAAATTGACCCATTATGCTATTTACTTTCTGCATCTACCCCATATCGCTGAGTCTACCTGTAATTAAGTGCACCCCATATTGGATGTGGGTGGTGCGTATAGGCTATACATCCTAGATATAATATTCTCCATGCTCCAAATTGGTATCAATTGGTGTAAATGCTCCTAGATGTGTGCAGTTTGTTACATTGTAGTCTTACTGGTGTCATTTTATGCCACAGCATGCATATACAGTACAGTCCTTTAAATGTTGACATAATAAATAATCTTATACAGAGCTATAGATTAATATATGACTGATAGCCAGACATCTTGTCTTTATACCGCTAGTGCATCTTTGACAGGCATACCTTACTTTGAATAATTTATATATTTTTTGCAGAGTATCCAGCAATTACACTAGGGGTAGGTGGCTGAAGCTGGTCTCAGCAGTATTCATTTAGTAGGTCAAAGTGTTGCCGTAGGATTATTCATCATTGCTTCATAATTATGTGTGTCTGATGCTCCTTCTTCTAGGGATCTACATATTGCGTTTAGGGGTAAAACTAATCTGAGAGTCAGAGAAACTAGTTCACTTTTAGACCCAGACCCAGATAAGCTAGGTGATGAAGAAGTGGTGCATGGAAACTCATTAGAATTCTGAAATGAAGACCAGAGGGGTAGAAGTATCCTAGTGGGGGGGGGGGGGGGGGGGGGGGGCTTGTATTACTATCCTTGTGGATACCGGAAATCCCCCAAAGCTCCCACAAGATTAGTAAAACAAGAAAAATACTCCCTTGTAGGCACATTTTCCAGGTCCCCACAAGGACAGACTATTTTAGGCTTAGAGGTTAGGGTTATAATTAGGGTTACAATTAGGGTTAGGTATAAAGTTAGGGGTTAATGTTAGGGGTAAAGGTTAGGATTAAAGTTAGGGTAAGGGTTTGGTTTAGGGTTACGGTTAGGGGTTAACAAAAATAGGATTTTGAATGGAAATAAATTGTAGGTCCCCACAAGTATAGTAAAACATATGCTGTGTGTGTGTGTGTGTGTGTGGCAGAGAGAGAGAGATTACAGTGGAAATATAGTATTCAATAATATTATCTATTGCTTGGTGTGTCCAATTATATATCTGATATTAAATAGGATTCCAAGACCATTGTCTAAAGGTGTGTGAGTATTGAAAACCCATAGAATTAGAAGACAAACTTCACAGTGGCTGTTCTTTGTACTGTATTTTTATAGCCTCGTTTTTTCTCCTCTCTTCTCTCCTCAACACCCCTCCTCCACACAGCAGAGGCATAGATCCATCCATTTGTAATGAGGCAAAAAGATGCAGGAAGAACACTGCCTCCTCTCTCTTTTTTCTCTCTTTCTTTTTTTCTCTCTTTTTCTCTCTCTTTTTTTCTCTCTCCGTGCCTCTTTCTTTCTCACACATTTTTTTCCTTCTTGTTTCTCAGCCTCTCATTATTACCTGCTTCTTAATTCTTCCTTCTGCCTTGCATGCTATTCAAGTCTCCATCCATCCCCATGACACCTCCGTTCCATCTTTCTGTGCCACAGTGAGTGGCGTTGGCAAGACACCGCTCTCGTTCTCATGTAGTGTTCTCACATGACTTGTTTAGGCTAATGCCCTGCTGAACTGTCTTCCATTTACTGTAAACCAAGTCCATCTGTATTGTTTTCTACTGTATGAGGCCCTCTGTAAACTCCCTCTCTCAGGATCATGTGGATATTGAGCAAGTTGAGATGACTAAACTGCTTGGAGTAATCCTGGATTGTAAACTGTCATGGTCAAAACATATTGATACAACAGTAGCTAAGATGGGGAGAAGTCTGTCCATATTAAAGCGCTGGTCTACCTTCTTAACACTATCAACAAGACAGGTCCGATCCTAGTTTTGTCGCACCTGGTCTACTGTTCATTCGTGTGGTCAGGTGCCACAAAGAGGGACTTATGAAAATTACAATTGGCTCAGAACAGGGCAGCACGACCGGCCCTTAAAAGTACATGGGGAGCTAACATTAATGACATGCATGTCAATCGCTCATGGCTCAAAGTGGAAGAGAGATTGACTTCATCACTACTTGTTTTTGTAAGTAGTGTGTACCGAGCTGTCTGTTTAAACTACTAGCACACAGCTCGGACACCAATGCATACTCTACAAGACATACCACCAGACACACCTACTTATTCAAAGGTTTTTCTTTATTTTTACTATTTTCTACATTGTAGAATAATAGTGAAGACATCAAAACTATTAAATATCTCATATGGAATCATGTAGTAACCAAAAAAGTGTTAAACAAATCAAAATATATTTTATATTTGAGATTCTTCAAAGTAGCCACCCTTTGTCTTGATGACAGCTTTACACACTCTTGACATTATCTCAACCAGCTTCACCTGGAATGCTTTTCCAACAGTCTTGAAGGAGTTCCCACATATGCTGAGCACTTGTTGGCTGCTTTTTTCCGTCACTCTGCGGTCCAACTCATCCCAAACCATCTAAAAAACAAAAACAAATGTGACGCAGAGGTGAAACAGACACTACTCAAAACTAATCTCCCACAAACCCAGGTGGAAAAAAACCCTACTTAAGTATGATCTCCAATTAGAGACAATGAGGACCAGCTGCCTCTAATTGGAGATCATCCCAAACAAAACCAACATAGAAATACAAAACTAGAACATGAACATAGAACTACAAAACATAGAAAAACACCCCCTGTCACGCCCTGACCTACTCTACCATAGAATATAACATCTTACTATGGTCAGGACGTGACACTTACACAGCCTGGAGGTGTGTTTTGGGTCATTGTCCTGTTGAAAAACAAAGGATATGTCCCACTAAGCGCAAACCAGATGGGATGGCGTATCGCTGCAGAATGCTGTGGTAGCCATGCTGGTTAACTACTTTAAATATACATATAAGTGAATTTGTCCCAATACTTTTGGTGCCCTAAAATGGGGGGACTATGTACAAAAGTGCTGTCATTTCTAAACGGTTCACCATATGGATGAACATACCCTCAAATTAAAGCTGACAGTCTGCAATTTAACCTCATAGTCATTGTATCATTTCAAATCCAATGGGCTGGAGTACAGACCTAAAACAACCAAAATATTGTCACTGACCTAGTACTTCTGGAGCTCACTGTATGTTTTTCATCTGAAAAGCAGTGAAATTGGTTCACCTACATTATGTGACACTATGCTGTAAGGCCTGACAAATGGATTATCAGACAGGTCCCTTAACACTAGAATGGCGAATGTTATACACACATACCTCTGCCACTTTTATCATTAGTCATGCCCCACTTCTGTTGTTTTAATTGTGGTTTACATTTAGTATGATATGTAATATTTTAATGGTCCCTTTGTTTTATAATGTAAGTGAGAATGGGTCTTTATGGAGGATATGTACCTGTATTTCTTTACCTGTCCCGTCAATCATCTACATAATAATGAAAGCCATTGTGATGTATGGCATGCTCTCTGAGTCAGTGTCCATTGTCTTTCCCTCAATGGTTTTATATCTCTTTTGATGAGCTTTTCCCAATGTCCAATGGACAATTTCTTACCCCCGATATGTTTTATTAAAACTCTCAAGTGCTCATCAGTCTGGTGAAGAAAATAGATATCAATAATGGCCCAAAATACAAACACCTATACACAGTTGTTTATACTGTTAAATGGAAACTCCACTCAAAAACTTTATAAAATTAGTCCACTGTTGATACAGTCCCAAAATGGTTTGCATATCAGCAGTCAAGTTTTCAAGATATTGGATTATCAAGAAGAAAAGTGAAGTTCCCCTTTAACCTCGTTCATGCATGAAATGCACTTACCACTTTCAAAAGCATAGAAAGAAAGACATTAATATATATCCCCCACCAGATATAACAAGGATTTACAGATCATTTATTGGTGTTCTAAACTGGTGTGATTACTGCTTTCCCAGTGACACACCAAGGATAGGTGTCTTAAAACCTGTTGGGGCTACAGGTTAGCAATGAACCCCGAGCCGGGATTGCTAACAAGGCTGGAAATTCAAAACATCAAAAATCTAATAATTTCAATTTCTCAAACAATCAACTATTTTACACAATTTAAATGATAAACATCTCCTTAATCGAACCACATTGTTCAATTTTCAAAGAGGCTTTACGGCAAAGGCATAAAGTTAGATTATGTTAGGACAGTACATAGCCACAAAAGTACAAACATCCATTTTCAATTCAAGGTCAGGCATCACCAAAAGCAGAAACCAGCTTGAATTATGCACTAACTTTTGTCAATCTCCATCAGATGACACTCCTAGGACATTATGTTATACAATACATGCATTTTTTGTTCCATCAAGTTCATATTTATATCCAAAAACAGCATTTTACAGTAGCGTGAAATTCAGATTTTTTTCTTCTCTGAAATGCTTCCGGTGAACATAACAAAATTACTATTCGAAAACATTGGTAAATTATAATATTGTCATTCAAAGAATAATATATTATCATCTCGTAATTGCTACCGAATGGCCAGATCTCAAAATAACTTTACTGGGAAATCACATTTTGCAATAAACGGGGTGCTATGCTAAGAACAACAGGCTATGCTATACAGTTAGCATCATCTAAAATCGATAATAACATTGTAAATACCCCCTTACCTTTGATTATCTCCATCAGAAGGCAGGATCCCAGGTCCGGAAGGCATTCCAGGTCCGGAACAAATGTGGTTTCTTTTGACAAAGTTCATAATTTATGTCCAAATAACACCAAGTACTTAGCGTTCATTATGCTCCCACAAAACGTGGTGTGGGGCTGGTAAAATCACGCCGAAAAGCAAAAAAAAACCTAGTAAATAATCTATTTATGTTCGTTCAAACATGTCAAATGTTGTTTAGCATTAATCTTTTGGTCCATTTTTAACGTTAAACATCAGTAATATTTTCACACAACCTATCCTATGTCTAGATAAAAAATGATGACAAACTCACGTCTCTCAGATTTATGCGCAGGCCCAAAAAAATGAAGTGATGACATGTCAACTTCCTTGGATTCTAATTTGCTCTCTGTTTATCATAGACGCTTCAAACAACTTTATAAAGATCGTTGACATCTAGTGGAAGCCGTAGGTGTTGCGAAATGAATCCTTTCTCACTATGGTATCTATAAAACAATGACACTAAATAGTACAGTCACAAAATCCACATTTTTTTTGATCTATTTTTCACAGGTTTTTGCCTGCAATATGAGTTTTGTTATACTTACAGACACCATTCAAACTGTTTTAGAAAATTCAGAGTGTTTTCTATCCGAATGTGTTAATAATATGCATATCCTAGCTTCTGAGTTGGTGTAGGAGGCAGTTAAAAATGGGCACATATTTTTTTCAAAATGTCTCAATACTGCCCCCGAGCCCCAACAGGTTTTAACCGTGCTATTACACACAAGCGCACAATGTGGTTAGGCTTTTTAAACAAGATTATGCTGGATTTTCACTTAGTCTTACCTAGCTATTCAGGCAGGCTTATTTACTGTCTCTCATTGACCTTTTGCGGCATGTTTTATCATGTTTTTACACTGTTCACGTGACTAGTCTCTTCACTAATGCAGAGCTCATGTTTTGTCTTGACAGATTTTCCGTAGAGCTGATAAGGATGGTAAGTGTGTTTTGGTTTGTTAAACGTATTTGTTGTCATGTTGTCTGTGTCCTCTCAGTGAGGTAGCCACTCTGGCCAGTCTTGTGTGGAATTGTTAGTACATTGTTTAATTTCCAGGCTAGCACGCACAGTGTGGTGCAGTTCCAAAGCTTCCCTCATTCCCTCATTCCCTCTGGCACTTGTTTGTTCTGCTGTCGTGTCTTGGAGCCTTTGACAGTATAGAAGAAAACTAACAGGGAGACAACTTAGAAGGATGCATTTTTATGCCAACCAGATGGCCATTTTATTTTCTGATCTGTGTGGTTGCACTGTGTCTCTAACTACCTTGTGGAGTAGCAATGGTAATTTCACTGCTATATTTTTTAGTTATCTATTCTGTGTGGATGTTTCTTGGAGATACCGTAGATACACTACAAATATGTTATTAGCTCCTAGTTAAAGAGAATCCTTGTCATTTGATGTTTGGAACATGCTCAGTTTGTGCTATTTTTACCCTCCTCTCCTGGGAAATGTTCTGTGGCTGTTTCAATGAAAGAGAGATGCTAAACACGCTGTGCGAGAGGGCTGGGGAGGCTGAGAGAGAGAGAAGAGAGAGAGTAGCAAGAGAGACAGAAAGAGATTGAGATAGATAGGGGATAAGGGAGAAAAAGATCAGGGGTCCAACATCGCTCCTAAATTTGCTCTGGTCTTCACAATGGGATCCATGTATGGATCGACTAGGGTCAAGGTTTATTGCTTCTCCCTCTCTGCCCGCTTCCAAAAGGGCACCTGCTAAATAAGCCTATATGTCTCCTAGCGTTGATAACACAATTAGCAGTGAGAAGGGTAATCATTAGTGTGTGTTTTATAGCTGAGCTAACATGCTCCTTTGGCCCAGGAGCTTTTATCATTGCTGCCTCCAGGCGAGCGCTGCCTAACAGGCCCTGATTAGAGGTTCTGATCCTGCGGTGTTATGCTGTTGGGCCCACAGTCATAGAGAGGACCGCATCACAGCCCTTTAAATACGGACGTCCTGTAATGAAACTCTTTCCTGAGAGAAAGAGAGGTATCAGTAATTATAGACAAGTGTGTGCTAATGGAAATGTAATTGTCTTCTTTCTCCCACTCCCAATGGCATGATATGCTCCACTCCCGAAACTGCTCAGGGAGGGGGTGGGGGGTAGGTGGGGGGATGTTTCCCATCCAGCATTAATGGAGGTAGCTGTAACATCACACATGAAAAAAATACTACAGTTTGCTATAGACTACTACAGTACTTACTGTAGAATTCTGTTGTAAACTGTAGTACCTACCTACCTACAGATTATGGAAAATTTGCTCTTTGAGTAGTTTTTCCAGTAGGTTTCCTCAAGGAGAAAGCCCCCACTGCTATGTCAAAGATAATAAAGCCAAAACGCTATAGTAAATACTACAGTAATATCTGCAAAAAAACACTACAGTAAATTCTACAGTATAATACAGTCCGCAAAAATACTACAGTAATTACTACATTTTTTAAAATTATATATATACTATAGTAAACTATAAATACTACTATATACTACAGTCATTTCTGCAACACTACAGTGAATATTACATTAAAGTCTGCAAAAACACAACAGTGAATACTATAGTATTTATACCATAGTATACTATAGTTTTTTTCATTTTGGAGCACCGCTAGTTTGTATGAGAGAGTAAGCCTGTGTACCTGATTAGTGATTACCTTGCCTTGGTCGTTGTGGATCTATGACTCCGTTTTTGGAACTGGCTTGCAGAGAGTAATCCACCACCTATTGTATGATATGCTATTTTCATGACTGCTGAGGGTACAAGTTTTCAGAAATGTTACTTTATTGAAGCACAATGAGGAAATATTTGCAGATTTCAGCCTTTGTGAGTATGACCTTTAAACAGGTAAACATTCACAACGCCGTAGGGCTAGACTGATTACCAGGACGCATTCTCAGAGCATGCACTGACCAGCTAGCAGGTTTCTTCACTGACATTTTCAACCTCTCCCTGACCCAGTCTGTAATATCCATATGTTTCAAGCAGACAACCATAGTCCCTGTGCCTAAGAAAGCCAAAAAAGCCTCTCCCTCAATGTCAGCAAGACAAAGGAGCTGATCGTGGACTACAGAAAATGGAGGGCATAGCATGCCCCCATTCACATCGACAGGGCTGTAGTGGAGACGGATGAGAGCTTCAAGTTCCTGTATCCATATCACTAAGGACCTATCATGGTCAAACACACCAACATGGTTGTAAAGAGGGCACGACAATGCCTCTTCCCCCTCAGGGCTTCTATACCAGGCAGTGTCAGAGGAAGGCCACCCAAGTCACAGTCTGTTCTCTCTGCTACAGCAAGGCAAGCTGTACCACAGCACCAGGTCTGGGACCAAAAGGCTCCTGAACAGCTTCTACCCCAAAAGCCATAAGACTTCTGAACAGTTAATTAAATGGCTACCTGGACTTTCTTTTCACCCCTTACTATACCTACATGTGCATAGTACAATACTTCAATCAATCACCTAACCAAGCCTACATGTACATATTACCTCAATCAATCACCCCAACTACCTCGTACCTCAGTACACTGACTCAGTACAAGTACTCATTGTATATAACCTGTATGTAGCCTTGTTATTGTTATTTATTGTGTTATTTTATTGTTTTAATATTTCATTTTTATCTATTTGTTCATTTACATACTTTTTAACTGCATTGATGGGAAAGGGCACATAAATAAGCATTTCATGGTAAAAATCACATTTTTATTGGTCACATACACATATTTAGCAGATGTTATTGCACGTGTAGCGAAATGCTTGTGTTCCTAGCTCCAACAGTGCAGTAGTATCTAACAATTCACAAGAATACACACAAATCTAAAAGTAAAATAATTTAATTAAGAAATATAGGACGAGCAATGTCGGAGTGGCAATGACTAAAATACAGTAGAATAAAATACAGTATATACTGTACATACAGTTGAAGTCGTAAGTTTACATACACCTTACATTTAAACTCAGTTTTTCACAATTCCTGACATTTAATCCTAGTAAAAATTCCCTGTCTTTGGTCAGTTAGGATCACCACTTTATTTTAAGAATGTGAAATGTCAGAATAATAGCAGAGAGAATGATTTATTTCAGCTTTTATTTCTTTCATCACATTCCCAGTGGGTCAGAAGGTTACATACAAATAGTATTTGGTAGTATTGCCTTTAAATTGCTTAATTTGGGTCAAACGTTTTGGGTAACCTTCCACAATATTCCCACAATAAGTTGGGTGAATTTTGGCCCATTCCTCCTGACAGAGCTGGTGTAACTGAGTCAGGTTTGTAGGTTTCCTTGCTCGCAAACCCTTTTTCAGTTCGCACACGCTTTTTCAAATTTTCTATAGGATTGAGGTCAGGCCTTTGTGATGGCCACTCCAATACCTTGACTTTGTTGTCCTTATTAAGCCATGTTGCCACAACTTTGGAAGTATGCTTGGCGCCATTGTCCATTTGGAAGACCCATTTGCGACCAAGCTTTAACTTAATGACTGATGTCTTGAGACGTTGCTTCAATATATCCACATAATTTTTCTTCTCATGATGCCATCTATTTTGTGAAGTGCACCAGTCCCTCCTGCAGCAAATCACCCTCACAACATGATGCTGCCACCCCCGTGCTTCAAGGTTGGGATGGTGTTTTTCGGCTTGCAAGCCTCCACCTTCTTCCTCCAAACATAACGATGGTCATTATGGCCAAACAGTTCTATTTTTGTTTCATCAGACCAGAGGACATTTCTCCAAAAAATACAATCTCTGTCCCCATGTGCAATTGCAAACCATTGTCTGGCTTTTTTATGCCAGTTTTGGAGCAGTTGCTTCTTCCTTGCTGTGCGGCCCTTCAGGTTATGTCGATATAGGACTCGTTTTACTGTGGATAAAGATACTTTTGTTCCTGTTTCCTCCAGCATCTTCACAAGGTCCTTTGCTGTTGTTCTGGGATTGATTTTCACTTTTCGCACCAATATATGTTCATCTCTAGGAGACAGAACGCGTCTCCTTCCTGAGCGATATGACGGCTGTGTGGTCCCATGGTGTTTATACTTGCGTACTATTGTTTGTACAGATGAACGTGGTACCTTCAGGCGTTTGGAAATTGTTCCCAAGGATGAACCAGACTTGTGGAGGTCTCCAATTTTTTTCTGAGGTCTGAGATGATTTCTTTTGATTTTACCATGATGTCAAGCAAAGAGGCACTGAGTTTGAAGGTAGGCCTTGAAATACATCCACAGGTACACCTCCAATTGACTCAAATTATGTCAATTAGCCTATCAGAAGTTTCTAAAGCCGTAACAATTTTCTGTAATTTTCCAAGCTGTTTAAAGTCACAGTCAAATTTGTGTATGTAAACTTCTGACCCACTGGAATTGTGATACAGTGAATTATAAGTGAAATGATCTGTCTGTAAACAATAGTTGGAAAAATGACTTGTGTCATGCACAAAGTAGATGTCCTAACTGACTTGCCAAAACTATAGTCTGTTAACAAGAAATTTGTGGAGTGGTTAAACAAATAGTTTTAATGACTCCAACCTAAGTGTATGTACATTTCTGACTTCAACTGTATGAGATGAGTGAAGCAGTATGTTAACATTATTTAAGTGACTAGCGTAAAGTCTACACTTGTTTTATTCGGGGCATGTTACAAATACAATTTGATTTGAGTCACTAGATTTATTGTTGAAGTAATTATCTTTCTGAGAGGTTTAATCCTGGTGTAGCCTTAGGTTTCAGTTTGAGTGGAATGTTTGCACCATACTATAACAGGGTGAAAATGAGCTAAGTCATTGGCTAGTATAACTGCGTGTTGTTGTGTTTTGCCTCTCAGCTGTCTCCTCTTGCCTGGACAGATCTAGTGAGGCAGATCACTTTGCTGACGGAGTGGAGGCAAGTGGTCTGCCTCAAAGTGACAGGCGACTGACATTGTAATGAGAGAGCGATGGTGAGAGAGAGGATAGAGATGGAGAGGGGAAAAAGAAGAGAATGGGTGAGAGAAGGGAAGAGAGAGAGTGAGAAGGAAAATACATTGGAGAGGGGAGAGAAGCCTTGCGGGGAGGATTCGCATAAAGGTTTCAGCTTGCCCTATTTTCTTCTCCTTCTCTCTGTGGGTACACTGCAGGGAAAGTCCCTTTCACAACCCAACAGAGGGAAACATGAGTCTGACCCCTAATCCAACATTTTCTTCTCTGCTATAATGCTCTTTTTGTTCCCCTCTTTTTCCAGTATTTTGTGTCTAATGCCTGTGGTGAGCTCTCAGGAGTGTTGACCGTGTTGCTTAGATAACGGCAGTTGTTCTATTTCCTGCCTA
This sequence comes from Salmo salar, assembly GCF_965601325.2. Taxonomy (NCBI): domain Eukaryota; kingdom Metazoa; phylum Chordata; class Actinopteri; order Salmoniformes; family Salmonidae; genus Salmo; species Salmo salar. Next base: position 90,526,759 of record NC_138300.1, on the reverse strand, counting down.
CTGATAGAAATGGGCCCATAGACTAAGTCCTCTATCGTCTATCCCAGCTGTAATGGAACCTGCACAGCGTGCTAACAGAGGTGACTTTGAAGTCTGCTCCATACGTGTCACCTCACTGCAGGGTAGGCTGATCCCTCTTGCCCCATCACAGCGCTGGATTTCCCTGGTTTTCCCTGACTTTCCCTGGCCACAGATAGGACAGGAGTCAGGACAGAGGCTGGGGAGCTTCACAGGGCAGCTGGAAGCTGATGAGGCGTGAACAGATATAACTGCTGGTGCTACTCTCCTCTCCGCCCTGTCCTGTCCTCTGTTCAGCATCATCTATTATTCAGGGGCCTCTGCCTTGGCATTTCTGACATTCTACTCAAAGTTGGAACATCATTTGAACCAGGGCAGTCGCCAATGTCAGGAAAGGACAGTGTACGTACACACACACCCATGCATTTCCACCTCATCCATTTTCCTCTTTCTCTCTCTGTCTATCTGACTCTCTCTCGCTCCCTTACTCACTCTGTCTGTTTCTCTCACTTTTTTCTCTCTCTCAGAGTAACCATATTGTGTACTGTATACATGAAGATATATATACACACACTATCTCTCTCTCTCTCTGTCGCTCTCTCTCTCCAAGTGACTTTCCCTTGTGTTTTTTCATCATCCCTGTGTGAATACCTGTCAGACATGTGTCCTCCCGGCAGGATCGTGCCTGTCTGTCTGATGCCTGGTGCCCTTGTTCCTTTCTTTTTGGGTTTAATTATCGTTTTTGATGCTCCATAGATTTCTGACTCATTTAGCTTGAAGTAATTATTGTCACTCACGGTGATAAGGAGACAACAGGCATTTAGGGATGTTTCTTTATCCAAGATTCTCTACAAATGCGTACACAGTGATTTTAGTGTTGGGCTAGGGTAAAGGGTAATGGCGTGGTAATGGTGATTGGTGGACCTAAATGAGCAGCATTACTGCCACAAACATTTGTAAACATGTGTTCCTCTAACTGCCCCCCAGAGTTTGTCAGCCAGTCCCAACCTTGCTAATTTATTTTTTAACCTGCAGCCAGGCCAGGGAGAGGAGAGGGCTGGGGAGAGGAGAGGGCTGGGGAGAGGAGAGGGCTGGGGAGAGGAGCAAGAGGAGACTGGAAGAGAAAGGTGCTCATGGTTTATTCAGCATCAACACCAGCATGATAGAACCTGCTCACTAACTTTAAGCCTCAGATAGGCTATTCTATTCCCCAGACCAGACCAGGCCAACAAGAAACACAGCTTTAATATATATATATATAAAAATACAGTTTTGGGAAACTACAGTGCCCTCCTGCCAGCAGGAGCCTGTAACACATTACTTTGAAAATGTTTTTTAAAAAGTTAAGCTTTACTGAAGCGACACAAAAGTGCATTAGTCACTCCCTACAGGCTGGCATGCTAGCTAGTACAGTACATATTCTCTGCAGGAGAGTACAGAGAGGGTAGGATAGGAGGTCTAATTAACTCCGAGCTGGCTGCTCTCGTAACAATTTTCTTATTTTATTAAGTACAGATACATTTAGTTATACCACTAGTCCTTGCTGTGTATTTCAGCAGTCTCATAATTACTGATATCCTCACTCAAAACTGTGACATCTGTATTTAATAACCAAAAGTGCTCAATTACAGTACCTGAATCCAAATGATACAGAATAGACCATCTGTCCCAACAAGCTCTCACAGTCTCACTGCAAAATTAAACGTTCATCCACGTTTTCCAAATGTCAAATTTCGACGTTGCTCCAAAAGTGTTTTTGTTGCTCCTGCTACTCTACAAACATCAAATTTCGAATTTAATAGTTAATAGTTAAGTTTAAGCACTCATTCTGAATAGTTAAGGTAAGGGTTAAGGTTTTGGGATAGGGTTAAAATGCTAAGTTAAGGGATGGATTCGAAAGTTACTGAATGGTTACCTGGATAAAATGGGGGAGGGTCATGCTTTTTCAATTTCATTCAAGGGGAGGGTTTAGCATTTTTTTATCTAGCAAAATTATATTTCTAAGATAGCTGCTGGGATGGTGTAAATAAAACTAGGCTGCATTACACACTGCATTGGATTTTCAACCCTGAGCCCCGGCCTGCCATGCTCTTGCTGATCAAAAACCTTTTTGTGTGCTGCCTAACCAATGGCTGTGAAGTGTAGGCCTACGGTGGCAGTTCAGGAGGAGAGTCAAAGGCTTCTTCCGAAAATATTTTTGGATTAGGCCAAGTCCAAAAAATGCACGTGGACTAGCCTATAGCCTATGTTCTGTTCAGTTTGAGAAGGAGAGTGCAAAGATGAGAAGGTGGACCGGAGGTAAACTTTGATAGCTTGCTACTACTGTAATATATTTTTTTTTAAACAATATGTTTCTCGCCAATTATGTATTATTGACCTCACAATAAGACAGAATCGAGTAACTTACATTGTCGTGACATTGGATTGATTAATGTGACGACTGCTGCTCATCGAATGATTAACGGTTTATAATTACGTGATTAAATGAATCAGGTAATTATTAACTCATTAACCTGGGGCACCATGGGAAAGTTTTAGCTTTATTGAGTTTCTATTTCCCAAATTAACTAAAAAGAATATCAGAATATCAATTTTACAACAGTCGCTAATTAATCAATTTCCTCTACAGTCCTCTACAGTCTCATAGGCCTTTTCTGTAGTCAAATGACTAGTGGCCTCATGGGTGGAATGTTATTCATATTTTTCATAATTTCATAATTAATAAACATGATTTTTTTTATGTCAAACGGTGTTGTTACATTTCAGTCTTCTGTGATGTATATAAAGTGTAATATTGGGATGCAAACTCAAAATGTAATACATTTCAACTCTATATCTGAAATGGTACATTTCTTTCTGGTTTTTTTTGCTCATAACCATGTGTGTGAGGTGTATACTTTGGTTTCAAAGCAGCTTTGTTTAAGACTACCAAGAAACACTCTATGTGACCCTGATTTAGCCCACTGCAGTAAATGGTTAAGAAATAAGAGGTAGGCCTACCTGTTTGACAGAAAAAAATTAGGCTATGGGCTGCTATAGGTATATATAGATGTGTCAGTCAATTCCTCCACCCACCATGCACTCTTTAAATTGCCGACCTCCGTGTCATCGAAGGGCTGTTAAGTTAAAACCAAAACTCAAATGGCAAAAAGCACAGGCCTACCTCTTGTTATCTTAAGATTTTGAAGAAAATAAACAGATCTGATTATATAAAGTGATCAATAACAGAGCTTTGGTCCACGATGCTTTATGCTTAGAAACAAGCTTTAAAATACCCGGGAAAGACGTGACTTGTTTCTTTGAAATTCAAAGGCTGAGCTACAACCTTCTATAGCCGAGGAGACAAAAAAAAATGTGCTTGTGAAGTAATCTAATTCTGTCACTATCAATTGATTAAGCTATTCACTTTCTGTCCAATATAAGATGTTTAAACCCAGACAGCTTTTAGGGTTAAGCCATGGAAGAAGAGTAGACAGAAGTTAAGCTTACATTGTTCTGCATCGGTAGGCCTACAGTACTCTGTCTGGGGTGGAAAGTGTCACGAGAATTTTCAATCCCAATGATGATAACAATCACTATAGCTTTGACCAATTCCCCCTAGGTTGTAAACTTAGGGTTAATAAGACTTAGGCAAAGACTCAGATTCTGCAAAAGGTTTGTTGTAGTTTATTCATGAGAGCTCTAAAATCAACCAAAATTTGAACAGTCTTTATAACCCCCTCTACGCACGCACACACACACACACACACACACACACACACACACACACACACACACACACACACACACACACACACACACACACACACACACACACACACACACACACACACACACACACACACACACACACACACACTTATCACTTTTCTACCAGCCTTGGCCATTTCTCGCCATTCCTTTCCTCCCCAGATAAGAGAGGCCTTGGAAGGGCCCTCCTGTTGTCAGCTTTTTCAGAGTTATCATGTGTAGTCTACCAGCCTCTGTTTTCTCCACATATTTCTCCCTCTTAACTTGTCCCACACATGTATTATTGGAATATATTCTTATACATTTCAGGGTGGAATTCTTTAGTCATTACTTTAAACATATAAATTCCCTTATCAGAAAGGTAGGCCTAACTTTTGAAAGTGCCATGCTCAGATTCCTAATTATTTGCAAACAGGGACAGTTTTGTTCCAAACAAGAAACATTGATTTGGCATTGGAGAAATATGATGAAATGAACACATAACACCTATCTCTCTGTCCATTCTTAGCCTGTAATTTCAGTCATTTGTGTGGTACTAAAAAAGATTCTGCTAATATGTAAAATGACGTAGAATTGCATGAAATGTTTTTAAAAGGCAATATTTTTCTCCGACCTGCAAATACGATGATAGATTCATGCAATACTTCTACTTTAAAGGAGATCGTTCCACCCCTACTCTTGTCCACGGTGGTCTGCAAATGCACAACCTTCTGGCCCGCAGCCCTGTGTGCTATCAAAATTCCTGCGTTGTCATGAGGAATAGCAGTTTCTTAAACGGCATATCTAAGGCTCTGGTCTGCCCAAAAAGTGAGGGTAAACGGTAGACATGTTCTCTGCTATCCACTTAGTTTTAATTATTATTTGGGGTATAGGGGAGGGTCACTTGTTTTTATTTTCAAGCGTTCCAGGAGGGTTTATGCATACTATACATACACATGGATTTAGTACTGTAGATATGTGGAAGTGGTGAAGTAGGGGCCTGAGGGCACACAGTGTGTTGTGAAATATGTGAATGTATTTTAATGTTTTTTAAATTGTATAAACTGCCTTAATTTTGCTGGACCTCAGGAAGAGGAGCTGCTGCTTTGGCAGCAGCTAATGGGGATCATTAATACATACAAATACAAATACAAAAGTGTTTGAAAATGGTTTGGGCACCTGCAGATCTGTCGCACTTCCTAATCCCAGGAGTCATTGGCTAATTAAAACACATTTTTGGCCTCAAGCAAAGAGCTTTGGGTTTGTTCCCATTTTCAATTGTTATGTCCCCCCCCGCCCACCCCACCCTCTCTCTCCTCAGTACTCTATCCAGATTAATTAGGTTTGGCCAAAAGTTAATAAAGAATTATGCCAATAATGGTTTTTTATCACTTCTCCCAGAATTAACAACGGAGTGATGCTGTTTTTGAATGTAGAGGTATCAAATAATGTAATCAGAATTGTTTGGGTGACAATGGTACTGAGCAAATAGAGGGTGTGTTTCTGACTTTCCTCCAAAGGTGTCTGCCTCAATAGTGTGTGATTGTGTACTGCAGTTCGAGGCGTTACTGCATGTGGGCAGTCCTCGAGCATCTCTGCATGTGGCTTGTGTTTAAGTAATGCTTTTGATATTCTGGATTTCCCCTGATTGTCTATGCAATTAAAATGTGGTAAAATAAAAGTATTATCAGAGTTTATTGTTTAAGATATGCCATTATTCTAGTATAATTAATGTGCAATGTTTTATCTTAAAATGTACACTACCGTTCAAAAGTTTGGGGTCACTTAGAAATGTCCTTGTTTTCCATGAAAACATACATGAAATTAGTTGCAAAATGAATAGGAAATATAGTCAAGCCGTTGACAAGGTTATAAATAATGATTTTTAATAGAAATAATAATTGTGTCCTTCAAACTTTGCTTTCGTCAAAGAATCCTCCATTTGCAGAAATTGCAGACCTTGCAGACCTTTGGAATTGTAGTTGTCAATTTGTTGAGGTAATCTGAAGAGATTTCTCCCCATGCTTCCTGAAGCACCTTCCACAAGTTGGATTAGCTTGATGGGCACTTCTTATGTACCATACAGTCAAGCTGCTCCCACAACAGCTCAATAGGGTTGAGATCCGGTGACTGTGCTGGCAACTACATTATAGACAGAATACCAGCTGACTGCTTCTTCCCTAAATAGTTCTTGCATAGTTTAGTGCTTTGGGTCATTGTCCTGTTGTAGAAGGAAATTGTCTCCAATTAAGCGCCGTCCACAGGGTATGGCATGGCGTCAAATGGAGTCATAGCCTTCCTTCTTCAAGATCCCTTTTACCCTGTACAAATCTTACACTTTACCACCACCAAAGCACCCCCAGACCATCACATTGCCTCCACCATGCTTGACAGATGGCATCAATTCTGATGCTCCAGGTTCTCAACTAGTCTAAAGAAGACCAGTTTTATTGCTTCTTTAATCAGAACAATAGTTTTAAGCTGTGCTAACATAATTGCAAAATGGTTTTCTATTGATCAATTAACCTTTTAAAATGATAAACTTCAATTAGCTTGAATTAGCTAACACAACGTGCCATTGGAACACAGGAGTGATGGTTGCTGATAATGGGCCTCTGTAGGTACGCCTATATACGCTTGTATTCCAGGTATTCCATAAAAAAAATCTGCCATTTCCAGCTACAATAGTCATTTACAACATTAACAATGTTTACACTGTATTTCTGATCAATTTGATGTTATTTTAATGGACAAAAAATGTGCTTTTCTTTCAAAAACAAGGAAATGTCTAAGTGACCCCAAACTTTTGAACGGTAGTATACATTTTAAGATAAAATGTGTAATCTGTTGATGCGTTGGATAGCAGATGTAACACATACAGCGCCTTCAGAAAGTATTCAGACCCCTTCACTTTTTCCACATTTGGTTACATTTGCCTCATTATGACAATGCAAAAAAAATTATCACATTTACATAAGTATTTAGACCCTTTACTCCTTTGCACCTTTGGCAGTGATTACAGCCATGAGTCTCCTTGGGTATGACGCTACAAGCTTGGCACGCCTGTATTTGGGGAGGTTCTCCTATTCTTCTCTGCAGATACTCTCAAGCTCTGTCAGGTAGACATTTTTTTCAGGTCTTTCCAAAGATGTTCAATCAGGTTCAAGTCCGGGCTCTGGCTGGGCCACTCAAGGACATTCAGAGACTTGTTCCAAAGCCACTCCTGAGTTGTCTTAGCTGTGTGCTTAGGGTCATTGTTCTGTTGGAAGGTGAACTTTCGCCCCAGTCACAAGTCCTGAGCGCACTGGAGCAGGTTTTCATCAAGGATCTTTCTGTACTTTGCTCCATTCATCTTTCCCTCGATCTTGACTAGTCTCCCAGTCCCTGCCACTGAAAAACATTCCCGCAGCATGATGTTGCCACCGCCATGCTTCACCGTAGGGATGGTATTGGCCTGGTGATGAGCGGTGTGTAGCAAATGCAAAACATTATAGCCTACACTCTTGTAGAACCCTCTATGTAAAGGGTATTCCTTGGAACCAAAAATGGTTATTCAAAGGGTTCTCACATGGGGACAGCCGAAAAACCATTTTAGGTTCTAGATAGCTAGATAATTTTCAGAGTGTATTGTTTATCGGTTTTTACTTTCCTAAAACAATAATTGTCCACCGCACAGTTCAGCTGTCAGAGATTTGATCACTATGACAATAGTGCACTTGTCACAGTGAGTGCTTCTGGTAGAAAAGTCAGGTGCAGGAGAGCAGAGAGCTGTGAACAGGCACACACTTTATTTGGGTAGAGGCAACCAAACAGACAGACGACACTGCGTCAAAACCTCCAGCCAAAGGATAAAGTGCAAGGCGCGAAACAGTCCCAACAAAATGAGCAAATGTTACAATAAACAACCTTCGTGAAATACCACGGAAAATACGGTGCTATGCCAGTGCCTACCACGTTTTCAGAATGTAGAATATATCATTGGGTAATAATAATTCTTATACAGTGCCTTCAGAAATATTCACACCCCTTGACTTTTTCCACATTTTGTTGTGTTACAGCCTGAATTTAAAATTGATTAAATTGTAATTGTGTGTCACTGATCTACACACAATACCCCATAATGTCAATTTGGAATTATGTTTTTAGAAATGTTTACAAATTCATTTAAAATGAAAAGCTGAAATGTCTTGAGTCAATAAGTATTCAACCCTTTTGTTATGACAAGCCTAAACAAGTTCAGGAGTAAAAATGTCCTTAACAAGTCACATAATAAGTTTCATGGACTTACTCTGTGTGCAATAACAGTGATTAACATGATTTTTTAATGACTACCCCATCTCTGTACCCCACACATACATTAATAATTATCTGTAAGGTCCCTGAGTCAAGCAGTGAATATCAAGCACAGATTCAACCACAAAGACCAGGGAGGTTTTCTAATAGTTCACAAAGAAGGGCACCTATTGGTAGATGGGTATAAAAAGGAACAAGACATTGAATATCCCTTTGAACATCATGAAGTTATTAATTACACGTTGGATGGCGTAGCAATATACCCAGTCACTACAAATAGACAAGTGCCCTATCTAACTCAGTTGCCAGAGCAGAAGGAAACTGCTTAGGGATTTCTTTGTGAGCTTAATGGCTGTGATAGATATAACTGAGAATGGATCAATAACATTGTAGTTACTCCAAAATACTAACATAAATGACAGAGTGAAAAGAAGAAATAATAAAAATTCCTTAAAACATGCGTCCTGTTTGCAACAAGTCACTAAAGTAATACTGCAAAAAATGTAGCAAAGAAATTAACTTTTTGTCCTGAATACAAGACCAAATATACACTGAAGTTGCTTACCAAGATGAAATTGAATGTTCCTGAGTGGCCTAGTTACAGTGTTGACTTAAATCAGCTAGAAAATCTATGTCAGGACTTGAAAATTGCTGTCTAGCATTGATCAACAAATAAGAATTTATTTTTATTATTTTATTTCACCTTTATTTAACCAGGTAGGCTAGTTGAGAACAAATTCTCATTTGCAACTGCAACCTGGCCAAGATAAAGCATAGCAATTCGACACATACAACAACACAGAGTTACACATGGAATAAACAAAACATACAGTCAATCATACAGTACAACAAAAGAAAACAAAAAGTCTATATACAGTGAGTGCAAATGAGGTAAGTTAAGGCAATAAATAGGCCATGGTGGCGAAGTAATTACAATATAGCAATTAAACTCTGGAATGGTAGATGTGCAGAAGATGAATGTGCAAGTAGAGATACTGGGGTGCAAAGGAGCAAGATAAATAAATAAATACAGTATGGGGGATGAGGTAGGTAGGTAGGTAGATGGGCTGGTTACAGATGGGCTATGTACAGGTGCAGTGATCTATGAGCTGCTCTGACAGCTGGTACTTAAAGCTAGTGAGGGAGATATGAGTCTCCAGCTTAAGAGATTTTCGCAGTTCGTTCCAGTCATTGGCAGCAGAGAACTGGAAGGAGAGGCGACCAAAGGAGGAATTGGCTTTGGGGGTGACCAGTGTGATATACCTGCTGGAGAGCGTGCTACGAGTGGGTGCTGCTATGGTGACCAGTGAGCTGAGATAAGGCGGGGCTTTTAACTAGCAGAGACTTGTAGATAACCTGTAGCCAGTGGGTTTGGTGATGAGTATGAAGCGAGGGCCAACCAACGAGAGCGTACAGGTTGCAATGGTGGGTAGTGTATGGGGCTTTGGTGACAAAACGGATGGCACTGTGATAGACTGCATCCAGTTTGTTGAGTAGAGTGTTGGAGGCTATTTTATAGATGACATCACCGAAGTCGAGGATCGGTAGGATGGTCAGTTTTACGAGGGTATGTTTGGCAGCATGGGTGAAGGATGCTTTGTTGTGAAATAGGAAGCTGATTCTTGATTTAATTTTGGATTGGAGATGCTTAATGTGAGTCTGGAAGGACAGTTTACAGTCTAACCAGACACCCAGGTATTTATAGTTGTCCACGTATTCTAAGTCAGAGCCGTCCAGAGTAGTGATGCTGGACGGGCGAGCAGGTGCGGGCAGTGATCGATTGAATAGCATGCATTTAGTTTTACTTGCGTTTAAGAGCAGTTGGAGGCCACGGAAGGAGAGTTGTATGGCATTGAAGCTTGTCTGGAGGTCAGTTAACACAGTGTCCAAAGAGGGGCCAGAAGTATACAGAATGGTGTCGTCTGCATAGAGGTGGATCAGAGAATCACCAGCAGCAAGAGCAACATCATTGATGTATACAGAGAAGAGAGTCGGCCCGAGAATTGAACCCTGTGGCACACCCATAGAGACTGCCAGAGGTCCGGACAACAGGCCCTCCGATTTGACACACTGAACTCTATCAGAGAAGTAGTTGGTAAACCAGGCGAGGCAATCATTTGAGAAACCAAGGCTGTCGAGTCTGCCAATAAGAATGTGGTGATTGACAGAGTCGAAAGCCTTGGCCAGGTCGATGAATACGGCATATCCATGGCGGTTATGATGACGTTTAGGACCTTGAGCATGGGTGAGGTGCACCCATGACCAGCTCTGAAACCAGATTGCAAAATGGTCCGTAATCTGTTTGTTAACCTGTTAGGGCTAGGGGGCAGCATTGACACGGCTGGATAAAAAACATACCCGATTTAATCTGGTTACCACTCCTACTCAGTAACTAGAATATGCATATACTTATTACATATGGATAGAAAACACCCTAAATTTTCTAAAACTGTTTGAATGGTGTCTGTGAGTATAACAGAACTCAAATGGCAGGTCAAAACCTGAGAGATTCCTTTACAGGAAGTGGCCTGTCTGACCATTTGTTGAACTTCTTTTCCATCTCTATCATTTACTAAGGATCTCTGCTCTAACGTGACACTTCCCACGTCGTCCATAGGCGCTCAGAGCCCGGGAAAAAACAGAATGTCGTCATTCCAGCCCCAGGCTGAAACACATTATCGCCTTTCTCAAGTGGCCGATCAAGAGACACTAGCTTATGCGCGTGACCCCGACCGCCCCCGCCTTTGGGATTTTTTCCTCTGTTTGCCGAAAAGGAGATTCCCTGTCGGAATATTATCGCTTTTCTACGAGAAAAATGTCGTAAAAATTGATTTTAAACAGCGGTTGACATGCTTCGAAGTACGGTAATGGAATACTTAGAATTTTATTGTCACGAATTGCGCCATGCGCGTGACACTTCTTTACTATTTCTGATAGTGTCTGGAACGCACGAACAAAACGCCGCTATTCGGATATAACGATGGATTATTTTGGACCAAACCAACATTTGTTATTGAAGTAGCAGTCCTGGGTGTGTATTCTGACGAAGACAACAAAAGGTAATGAAATTTTTATAATAGTAAATATGATTATGGTGAGTGCTAAACTTGCCGGGTGTCTAAATAGCGAGCCCGTGATGCCTGGGCTATGTACTTAGAATATTGCAAAATGTGCTTTCACCAAAAAGCTATTTTAAAATCGGACATATCGAGTGCATAGAGGAGGTCTGTATCTATAATTCTTAAAATAATTGTTATGCTTTTTGTGAACGTTTATCGTGAGTAATTTAGTAAAATGTTAGCGAATTCCCCGGAAGTTTGCGGGGGGTATGCTAGTTCTGAACGTCACATGCTAATGTAAAAAGCTGGTTTTTGATATAAATATGAACTTGATTGAACAAAACATGCATGTATTGTATAACATAATGTCCTAGGGTTGTCATCTGATGAAGATCATCAAAGGTGAGTGCTGCATTTAGCTGTCTTCTGGGTTTTGGTGACATTATATGCTGGCTTGAAAAATGGGTGTCTGATTATTTCTGGCTTGGTACTCTGCTGACATAATCTAATGTTTTGCTTTCGTTGTAAAGCCTTTTTGAAATCGGACAGTGTGGTTAGATTAACGAGAGTCTTATCTTTAAATGGCTGTAAAATAGTCATATGTTTGAGAAATTGAAGTAATAGGATTTTTAAGGTTTTGAAAATCGCGCCACAGGATAGCAGTGGCTGTTACGTAGGTGGGACGAATTCGTCCCGCCTAGCCTAGAGAGGTTTTAACTTGCCTTTGAAGACCTTAGAAAGACAGGGTAGGATAGATATAGGTCTGTAGCAGTTTGGGTCTAGAGTGTCACCCCCTTTGAAGAGGGGGATGACCGCAGCAGCTGTCCAATCTTTGGGAATCTCAGACTATACGAAAGAGAGATTGAACAGGCTAGTAATAGGGGTTGCAATAATTTCGGCAGATAATTTTAAAAAGAGAGGGTCCAGATTGTCTAGCCCGGCTGATTTGTATGGGTCCAGATTTTGCAGCTCTTTCAAAACATCAGCTATCTGGATTTGGGTGAAGGAGAAATGGTGGGGGCTTTGGCGGGTTGCTGTGGAGGGTGCCGGACAGTAGACCGGGGTAGGGGTAGCCAGGTGGAAAGCATGGCCAGACGTAGAGAAATGCTTATTGAAATTCTCAATTATAGTGGATTTATCAGTGGTAACAGTGTTTCCTAGCCTCAGAGCAGTGGACCGCTGGGAGGAGGTGCTCTTATTCTCCATGGACTTTACAGTGTCCCAGAACTTTTTTCAGTTAGTACTACAGGATGCAAATTTCTGTTTGAAAAAGCTAGCCATAGCTTTCATAACTGCCTGTGTATATTTGTTCCTAACTTCCCTGAAAAGTTGCATATCACGGGGGCTATTCGATGCTAATGCAGAACGCCACAGGATGTTTTTGTGCTGGTCAAGGGCAGACAGGTCTGGAGTGAACCAAGGACTATATCTATTCCTAGTTTTACATTTTTTGAGTGGGGAATACTTATTTAAGATGGTGAGGAAGGCACTTTTAAAGAATAGCCAGGCATCATCTACTGATGTATCTAAGAATGCTCTTAGATACTTACCCAGAAAGACTCACATCTGTAATTGCTGCCAAAAGTGATTCTAACATGTATAAGATATATTAGTGTTTTATTTTCAATTATTATTTTCCAAATGTTTGAATTTTTCTTCCACTTTGACATTACAGAGTATTTTGTGTAGATCTTTCGCAAAAAATAACAATTAAATCCATTTTAATCCAACTTTGTAACACCACAAAATGTGGAGAAAGTCAAGGGGTGTGAATACTTTCTGAAGGCACTGTATGTAGTTTATTGCAATAGCACTATGTGACTTTAAAGAATATTTATATCACGGCTCAGGAGAAGACCCAGATGCAGACAGTTCGAAGTAACAAAAGTTTATTACAAAAACAGGGGGCAGGTAAACGACAGATCAAGGACAGACAGAGGTCCGTAATCCATAGCAGAGTCCGAAAGGTACAGAACGGCAGGCAGGCTCAGGGTCAGGGCGGGCAGAATGGTTAAAACCTGAAAACTAGAATATAGGGACTAGAGAAAAACAGGAGTACGGGAAAAACCCTGGTAGGCTTGACGAGACAAGACGAACTGGCAACAGACAAACAGAGAACACAGGTATAAATACACAGGGGATAATGGGGAATATGGGCGACACCTGGAGTGAGTTGGAGACAAACACAAAGACAGGTGAAGCAGATTAGGGTGTGACAATTTATCTGAAAACTGTGATTCTTAAAAGATGTTTCCAGAGATTGGTCAACTCTGTCAGATTTGTCTAAAATGCTAAATTAATCAGGAATGAGCAGGGTCAGCTATACCATCAGGACCCTTTATTCATGTCCTCATTACGTGAAGTGCAACAAGACCACTCATGGTCTTTAAAGTTCTCCACTTTTGATAGATTCAAACAGACAATATTGGAATCACCATAAACTATAAACTCCATCTGCTTTATAGATTACGATAGAATATGAATTTTGATTGAAATATGTTACATTGAATTACGTTTTAGAGTCATAAGGCAACTGAGAAAAAACCAAATTGCTACTGTGTATACCACTTGAATGAAGAAAAGAAAATGTTGTCAACACCGTAAAACATAATCTCCGTCAGATTTGTGTCTCATGTCAACTCCATCAGAGTGCTGACAGATCTGATAGAACGGTTGTCTTTATTGGGGATTTTCAAAAGAATCAATATTCAGAAAAAATATTTTCTGTGCTAGACCTAAGTGATAATGTTTGCTTTATAAATGTTCAGAAATTTGAAAAACATGCCAAAATGCTAAATAAATTAGCCCTGGAGCATTTAATAGTGCTATAAAACAAATCAAAAAGGCGTTTGGATATTTGAATAACCTAATGTTAGAATTAAACAATAAAGACCTTTAAACACTTGTTGGACAATTACTGTAAAAATGAAATGCCTTTTATTGTGTCCAGTTAGTTGCATTTTATGAAGAAAAAATACATTGCTTTAAATGGTGTGATAGCTTATACTTTGATCCAGAGGTGGGACCAAGTCATTGTTTTACAAGTCACAAGTAAGTATCAAGTCTTAGCACTCAAGAACCAAGTCAAGTACCAAGTCAAGTCTCAAGTCAAGACCGTCAAGTATCAAGTCAAGTCTCAAGTCCTAAACTTTGAGCATAATGTGCTCTTCACCAAATGTAATACCATTTCCTATTTTTAACAAGAGTAATAGTTAGTATATTACATTTACGCAAATCATGGATGCTTTTAAAAATATCTATATACACTGCTCAAAAAAATAAAGGGAACGCTAAAATAACATATCCTAGATCTGAATGAATGAAATAATCGTATTAAATTATTTTTTCTTTACATAGTTGAATGTGCTGACAACAAAATCACACAAAAATAATCAATGGAAATCCAATTTATCAACCCATGGAGGTCTGGATTTGGGGTCACACTCAAAATGAAAGTGGAAAACCACACTACAGGCTGATCCAACTTTGATGTAATGTCCTTAAAACAAGTCAAAATGAGGCTCAGTAGTGTGTGTGGCCTCCACGTGCCTGTATGACCTCCCTACAATGCCTGGGCATGCTCCAGATGAGGTGGCGGATGGTCTCCTGAGGGATCTCCTCCCAGACCTGGACTAAAGCATCCGCCAACTCCTGGACAGTCTGTGGTGCAACGTGGCGTTGGTGGATGGAGCGAGACATGATGTCCCAGATGTGCTCAATTGGATTCAGGTCTGGGGAACGGGCGGGCCAGTCCATAGCATCAATGCCTTCCTCTTGCAGGAACTGCTGACACACTCCAGCCACATGAGGTCTAGCATTGTCTTGCATTAGGAGGAACCCAGGGCCAACCGCACCAGCATATGGTCTCACAAGGGGTCTGAGGATCTCATCTCGGTACCTAATGGCAGTCAGGCTACCTCTGGCGAGCACATGGAGGGCTCTGCGGCCCCCCAAAGAAATGCCACCCCACACCATGACTGACCCACCGCCATGCGGTCATGCTGGAGGATGTTGCAGGCAGCAGAACGTTCTCCACAGCGTCTCCAGACTCTGTCACGTCTGTCACGTGCTCAGTGTGAACCTGCTTTCATCCTTGAAGAGCACAGGGCGCCAGTGGCGAATTTGCCAATCTTGGTGTTCTCTGGCAAATGCCAAACCTCCTGCACGGTGTTGGGCTGTAAGCACAACCCCCACCTGTGGACGTCGGGCCCTCATACCACCCTCATGGAGTCTGTTTCTGACCGTTTGAGCAGACACATGCACATTTGTGGCCTGCTGGAGGTCATTTTGCAGGGCTCTGGCAGTGCTCCTCCTGCTCCTCCTTGCACAAAGGCGGAGTTAGCGTTCCTGCTGCTGGGTTGTTGCCCTCCTACGGCCTCCTCCACGTCTCCTGATGTACTGGCCTGTCTCCTGGTAGCGCCTCCATGCTCTGGACACTACGCTGACAGACCTTCTTGCCACAGCTCGCATTGATGTGCCATCCAGGATGAGCTGCACTACCTGAGCCACTTGTGTGGGTTGTAGACTCCGTCTCAGCATTCAAAAGTGACCAAAACATCAGCCAGGAAGCATAGGAACTGAGAAGTGTTCTGTGGTCACCACCTGCCGAACCACTCCTTTATTGGGGGTGTCTTGCTAATTGCCTATAATTTCCACTTGTTGTCTATTCCATTTGTACAGCAGCATGTGAAATGTATTGTCAATCAGTGTTGCTTCCTAAGTGGACAGTTTGATTTCACAGAAGTGTGATTGACTTGGAGTTATATTGTGTTTTTTAAGTGTTCCCTTTATTTTTTTGAGCAGTATATTTATTACTTTCCAAATAAACGTTATATTTCCATGGAAATACATGGGTAGCCACGAGAAAGACCCCCCCCCCCCCCATAGGGATCGACTATCGAGGATCGCTATGGGGCGCAATCGGCAATGTAGGCTTGTACACAATCGCCCAACCTTAACACACACACACACTCTCTCTCTGTGTGGTTTTAGGAACAGCAGTAACATCAGGCAGGATTTAGGCTACCAACTACCTAGCCAGTTGTAGCTCAATCTTGGGTGCAATGATCACGTTCCCGCACTGACTGACTGTGTGAAGGCTCATTGATTTAACATTACATTAGCCAACATGCTACACTAGTAAAGTAATAAAATATATAGCTGTCGGCTATATTAGCCACGACTTACCGTTCTTTGTGTAGCTTCAAATGTCGAACAAAGTTGGAAATTGTTGCGCCTCCGTCTGTAATTTTCTTCCCGCATGTTTTGCAAGTTGCAATCCATTTTTTGTTGATAAAGCGTCGTCTTTATATCCGTAAATAATAATTTTGGGTATCATCTTTCCAAGGGCTACATCTGAATTCACCCTCCGACGTTCCTCTGCACTGCCACGCACAACTTTTTCTCAGCTGACACAATTTGATTGGCTGCTGTCTGATTCAAACTGTAATCTGTTAAATGAAGAGTTGATGCTGCACACTTTTTTAATAGTATCATTTTTAATATTTGGGCTTGGGGACGGTATCACGTCAGGTTGAGTCATAAGGCTCAAGTCCAAGTCAAGTCACGAGTCATTGGTGTTAAAGTCAAAGTCGAGTTGCAAGTCATCATATTTGTGACTCGAGTCCAAGTCATGTGACTCGAGTCCACACCTCTGCTTTGATCTATCAAAATGTATATAACATTTTTTGCTAAGACCAATTTTTCCTGATTTTTTTTTTAGATTGTTCTGTCTTTCAAGAATCTCCGAGATCTAAAACAGCAACATTTTTACTCAGCCTTATAGCAAAATGTGTAAAATAGCATGAGATTACTGTACATTTTCCTCTCTACACCATGGCAACCCCCCTCCCCCCCACCCCACCCCTCATTTTGGAGGTGAGGTTGAGGTCGGGGCTATGCTCGAACCTTGCAAGCGGGCCGCATGAAACTGTTTTACGCCACTGTAGGCATTGATTGGAGTTAGGAGACAGACTATAAGAGAGTATGATTTTTTTCAGTAAGTGTCTTGATCTTGTGGATTTTAGATCAAAGGCTCAAAGTTAAGATGCCCCTTGAAGATTTTTTCTTTACCTGAACCTTTAAGGGGCTGAAAAGCTTAGCACTGTGATAAAGCCCCCCTCCCCTTCACTCTCTCTTCTAAACCCAGGTTTTGTTATCTTAGGTCATAAATTCCTGGCAGAGACTCTCTCCCCCTGGTCATGCAGAAAGAGAGGGAGAGAGCACAAAGAGAGACAAAAGGACTTCACTTGGCCAAACTCCTAAATCCCCAACATAGGAGAATTAAACATTCTTTCCACTTTTGAGAATGTGGGAATGATCTGTGTACACATAAGGGACAGTGATGTTGAGTGTGACAGGAAACACACATAACGATATCTCTTAAAGTGTACATTTCCCAGCTGTCAGGTTTACATCTAAATATTGGGAAAAGTATGTGATTAAACATGAAACTATTTGTGAAAAGATGTAAAGTGATGTTAACCTTCTAAATGAGAGTATGGGTTTTTCATATAAAGATGAACTACTCAGTGACCACGTACACATGAGCATAGACATTACGTCCACGTCATGGAACCGCCCTTTTCTACTGAAACGTATAAAACCCACTCCTGATGAAATTCACACCAGACCACGCAAACCCCGTGGTAAGATAAGGTTGAAAATGGTTGAATTTCTGAGACCAAAACATGCCGGGTGACGCTGGTGTGTGAAGTGGTTTGAACTACAACTCTACCAAAGGACAAGACTATACCAGGTGGAGCACTGGCTACACGGCTGGAAATGGTTCAACTCTGAGACTATCGATCCTTACAGAATAAGAGCAAATCTTAGACACAAATTACTAGTCGGGCTAGAAATTATGTAAACCTAGGATGAGAATACAGACAACCACCAAAGTACCTATTATATGAGAACATTTCTGAATAGTACTCTGAAGTAACCATTCTAACCACCTACAACCACAAAATATACTGCTCAAAAAAATAAAGGGAACACTTAAACAACACATTGTAACTCCAAGTCAATCACACTTCTGTGAAATCAAACTGTCCACTTAGGAAGCAACACTGATTGACAATAAATTTCACATGCTGTTGTGCAAATGGAATAGACAACAGGTGGAAATTATAGGCAATTAGCAAGACACCCCCAATAAAGGAGTGGTTCTGCAGGTGTTAACCACAGACCACTTCTCAGTTCCTATGCTTCCTGGCTGATGTTTTGGTCACTTTTGAATGCTGGTGTTGCTTTCACTCTAGTGGTAGCATGAGACGGAGTCTACAACCCACACAAGTGGCTCAGGTAGTGCAGCTCATCCAGGATGGCACATCAATGCAAGCTGTGGCAAGAAGGTTTGCTGTGTCTGTCAGCGTAGTGTCCAGAGCATGGAGGCGCTACCAGGAGTCAGGCCAGTACATCAGGAGACATGGAGGAGGCAGTAGGAGGGCAACAACACAGCAGCAGGACCGCTACCTCCGCCTTTGTGCAAGGAGGAGCACTGCCAGAGCCCTGCAAAATGACCTCCAGCAGGCCACAAATGTGCATGTGTCTGCTCAAACGGTCAGAAACAGACTCCATGAGGGTTGTATGAGGGCCCGATGTCCACAGGTGGGGGTTGTGCTTACAGCCCAACACCATGCAGGACGTTTGGCATTTGCCAGAGAACACCAAGATTGGCAAATTCGCCACTGGCGCCCTGTGCTCTTCACAGATGAAAGAAGGTTCACACTGAGCACGTGACAGATGTGACAGAGTCTGGAGACGCCGTGGAGAACATTCTGCTGCCTGCAACATCCTCCAGCATGACCGGTTTGGCGGTGGGTCAGTCATGGTGTGGGGTGGCATTTCTTTGGGGGGCCGCACAGCCCTCCATGTGCTCGCCAGAGGTAGCCTGACTGCCATTAGGTACCGAGATGAGATTCTCAGACCCCTTGTGAGACCATATGCTGGTGCGGTTGGCCCTGGGTTCCTCCTAATGCAAGACAATGCTAGACCTCATGTGGCTGGAGTGTGTCAGCAGTTCCTGCAAGAGGAAGCATTGATGCTATGGACTGGCCCGCCCGTTCCCCAGACCTGAAACCAATTGAGCACATCTGGGACATCATGTCTCGCTCCATCCACCAACGCCATGTTGCACCACAGACTGTCTAGGAGTTGGCGGGTGCTTTAGTCCAGGTCTGGGAGGAGATCCCTCAGGAGACCATCCGCCACCTCATCAGGAGCATGCCCAGGCGTTGTAGGGAGGTCATACAGGCACGTGGAGGCCACACACACTACTGAGCCTCATTTTGACTTGTTTTAAGGACATTACATCAAAGTTGGATCAGCCTGTAGTGTGGTTTTCCACTTTAATTTTGAGTGTGACTCCAAATCCAGACCTCCATGGGTTGATAAATTGGATTTCCATTAATTATTTTTGTGTGATTTTGTTGTCAGCACATTCAACTATGTAAAGATAAAAGTATTTAATAAGATTATTTCATTCATTCAGATCTTGTATGTGTTATTTTAGTGTTCCCTTTATTTTTTTGAGCAGTGTACTTTGTGACTTCAATGAAAGTTAACCAGAGACTCTGATGAACCCTACAGTATGATCAAGGATTCCAACAGAGAAGACATACAGGCATAAATATATATATATACATTGCAATTATTCTTGAATGATTAGGATTAACATTTCAATTAATATAATTATAGACTGTGTGTAATGAATCCATTTGTCTTTCCTGCTCTTTCTCAGTCCCACCCCTTTCCTTTTGTCTACCAAGCTGTAATATCGGCTTAGCCCACTAGGGACTTTTCTATCTTTGTTACTAACCAATATCGTCTGTTTGTTTGTTATGTATTTCTGTGATTATTTTGTTAGTTAGTAAATAAATAATTAAGGCAATTTGTATATTGCTGATTCATAATTTATGCTAGGGTTCGTGCAGATAACCAACAATTTTACAACGTTCAGATCAGACTGATAGAAGGTAGCAATTAATAATCATTAATGGAAGACTGTAATTGATAAGATATGAAAATATCTGAAGAGTCGATTCGGGAAATAGAGACTCTATAAATCAAATCAAAATCAAATCAAATGTATTTATATAGCCCTTCTTACATCAGCTGATATATCAAAGTGCTGTACAGAAACCCAGCCTAAAACCCCAAACAGCAAGCAATGCAGGTGTAGAAGCACGGTAGCTAGGAAAAACCCCCTAGAAAGGCCAAAACCTAGGAAGAAACCTAGAAAGGAACCAGGCTATGAGGGGTGGCCAGTCCTCTTCTGGCTGTGCCGGGTGGAGATTATAACAGAACATGGCCAAGATGTTCAAATGTTCATAAATGACCAGCATGGTCAAATAATAGTAATCACAGTGAACAGGTCAGGGTTCCATAGCCGCAGGCAGAACAGTTGAAACTGGAGCAGCAGCACGGCCAGGTGGACTGGGGACAACAAGGAGTCATCATGCCAGGTAGTCCTGAGGCATGGTCCTAGGGCTCAGGTCCTCCGAGAGAGAGAGAGAGAGAGAGAAAGAAAGAAAGAAAGAAAGAAAGAAAGAAAGAAAGAAAGAAAGAAAGAAAGAAAGAAAGAAAGAAAGAAAGAAAGAAAGAAAGAAAGAAAGAAAGAAAGAAAGAAAGAAAGAAAGAAAGAAAGAAAGAGAGAATTAGAGAGAGCATACTTAAATTCACACAGGACACCGGATAAGACAGGAGAAATACTCCAGATATAACAGACTTACCCTAGCCCCCCGACACATAAACTACTGCAGCATAAATACTGGTGGTTGAGACAGGAGGGGTCAGGAGACACTGTGGCCCCCTCCGATGATACCCCCGGACAGGGCCAAACAGGCAGGATATAACCCCACCCACTTTGCCAAAGCACAGCCCCCACACCACTAGAGGGATATCTTCAACCACCAACTTAACATCCTGAGACAAGGCCGAGTATAGCCCACAAAGATCTCCGCCACGGCACAACCCAAGGGGGGGCGCCAACCCAGACAGGAAGACCACGTCAGTGACTCAACCCACTCAAGTGACGCACCCCTCCTAGGGACGGCATGGAAGAGCACCAGTAAGCCAGTGACTCAGCCCCTGTAATAGGGTTAGAGGCAGAGAATCCCAGTGGAGAGAGGGGAGCCGGCCAGGCAGAGACAGCAAGGGCGGTTCGTTGCTCCAGTGCCTTTCCGTTCACCTTCACACCTCTGTTCCAGACTACACTCAATCATAGGACCTACTGAAGAAACGAGTCTTCAATAAAGACTTAAAGGTTGAGACCGAGTCTGCATCTCTCACATGGGTAGGCAGACCATTCCATAAAAATTGAGCTCTATAGGAGAAAGCCCTGCCTCCAGCTGTTTGCTTAGAAATTCTAGGGACAATTAGGAGGCCTGCATCTTGTGACCGTAGCGTACGTGTAGGTATGGACGGCAGGACCAAATTTGGAAAGATAGGTAGGAGCAAGCCCATGTAACGCTTTGTTGGTTAGCAGTAAAACCTTGAAATCAGCCCTTGCCTTAACAGGAAGCCAGTGTAATATGATCACATTTTTTGGTTCTAGTCAGGATTCTAGCAGCCGTATTTAGCACTAACTGAAGTTTATTTAGTGCTTTATCCAGGTAGCCGGAAGGTAGAGCATTGCAGTAGTCTAACCTAGAAGTAACAAAAGCATGGATACATTTTTGGACAGAAAGTTTCTGATTTCTGCAATGTTACGTAGATGGAAAAAAGCTGTCCTTGAAACAGTCTTGATATGTTCGTCAAAAGAGAGATCAGGGTCCAGAGCAACGCCGAGGTCCTTCACAGTTTTATTTGAGACGACTGTACAACCATTAAGATTAATTGTCAGATTCAACAGAAGATCTCTTTGTTTCTTGGGACCTAGAACAAGCATCTCTGTTTTGTCCTAGTTTAAAAGTAGAACGTTTGCAGCCATCCACTTCCATAAGTCTGAAACACAGGCTTCTAGCGAGGGCAATTTTGGGGCTTCACCATGTTTCATTGAAATGTACAGCTATGTGTCATCCGCATAGCAGTGAAAGGTAACATTATGTTTTCGAATGACATCCCCAAGAGGTTAAATATATAGTGAAAACAATAGTGGTCCTAAAACGGAACCTTGAGGAACACCGAAATGTACAGTTGATTTGTCAGAGGACAAACCATTCACAGAGACAAACTGATATCTTTCCGACAGATAAGATCTAAACCAGGCCAGAACTTGTCCGTGTAGACCGATTTGGGTTTCCAATCTCTCCAAAAGAATGTGGTGATTGATGGTATCAATAGCAGCACTAAGGTCTAGGAGCACGAGGACAAATGCAGAGCCTCGGTCTGATGCCATTAAAAGGTCATTTACCACCTTCACAAGTGCAGTCTCAGTGCTATGATGGGGTCTAAAACCAGACTGAAGCATTTCGTACATTGTTTGTCTTCAGGAAGGAAGTGAGTTGCTGCGCAACAGCTTTTTCAATTTTTTTTGAGAGGAATGGAAGATTCGATATAGGCCGATAGTTTTTTTATATTTTCTGGGTCAGGTTTGGCTTTTTCAAGAGAGGCTTTATTATTGCCACTTTTTGTGAGTTTGGTACACATCCAGTGGATAGAGAGCCATTTATTATGTTCAACATAGGAGGGCCAAGCACAGGAAGCAGCTCTTTCAGTAGTTTAGTTGGAATAGGGTCCAGTATGCAGCTTGAAGGTTTAGAGGCCATGATTATTTTCATAATTGTGTCAAGAGATATAGTACTAAAACACTTGGGTGTCTCCCTTGATCCTAGGTTCTGGCAGAGTTGTGCAGACTCAGGACAACTGAGCTTTGGAGGAATACGCAGATTTAAAGAGGAGTCCGTAATTTGCTTTCTAATGATCATGATCTTTTCCACAAAGTTCCTGAATTTATTACTGCTGAAGTGAAAGCCATCCTCTCTTGGGAAATGTTGCTTTTTAGTTAGCTTTGCGACAGTATCAAAAATACATTTCGGATTGTTCTTATTTTCCCCAATTAAGTTGGAAAAATAGGATGATCGAGTGAGGGCTCTTCGATACTGCATGGTACTGTCTTTCCAAGCTAGTCGGAAGACTTCCAGTTTGGTGTGGCGCCATTTCCGTTCCAATTTTCTGGAAGCTTGCTTCAGAGCTCGGGTATTTTCTGTATACCAGGGAGCTAGTTTCTTTTGACAAATGTTTTTAGTTTTTAGGGGTGCAACTGCATCTAGGGTATTGCACAAGGTTAAATTGAGTTCCTCAGTTAGGTGGTTAACTGATTTTTGTCCTCTGACGTCCTTGGGTAGGCAGAGGGAGTCTGGAAGGGCATCAAGGAATCTTTGGGTTGTCTGAGAATTTACAGCACGACTTTTGATGGTCCTTGGTTGGGGTCTGAGCAGATTATTTGTTGCGATTGTAAACGTAATAAATGGTCCGATAGTCCAGGATTATGAGGAAAAACATTAAGATCCACAACATTTATTCCATGGGACAAATCTAGGTCCAGAGTATGACTGTGGCAGTGAGTAGGTCCGGAGACATGTTGGACAAAACCCACTGAGTCGATGATGGCTCCGAAGGCCTTTTGGAGTGGGTCTATGGACTTTTCCATGTGAATATTAGTCACCAAAAATTTGAATATTATCTGCTAAGACTACAAGGTCCGATGGGAATTCAGGGAACTCAGTGAGGAACGCTGTATATGGCCCAGGAGGCCTTTAAACAGTAGCTATAAAAAGTGATTGAGTAGGCTGCATAGATTTCATGACTAGAAGCTCAAAAGAAGAAAACGTTGTTTTTCAATTTTTTTATTGAAATTTGCTATCGTAAATGTTAGCAACACATACGCCTTTGCGGGATACGCGGGGGATATGGTCACTAGTGTAACCAGGAGGTGAGGCCTCATTAAACACAGTAAATTCATCAGGCTTAAGCCATGTTTCAGTCAGGCCAATCACATCAAGATTATGATCAGTGATTAGTTCATTGACTATAACTGCCTTTGAAGTGAGGGATCTAACATTAAGTAGCCCTATTTTGAGATGTGAGGTATCACGATCTCTTTCAATAATGGCAGGAATGGAGTTCTTTATTCTAGTGAGATTGCTAAGGCGAACACCGCCATGTTTAGTTTTGCCCAACCTAGGTCGAGGTACAGACACGGTCTCAATGGGGATAGCTGAGCTGACTACACTGACTGTGCTAGTGGCAGACTCCACTAAGCTGGCAGGCTGGCTAACAGCCTGCTGCCTGGCCTGCACCCTATTTCATTGTGGAGCTAGGTGAGTTAGAGCCCTGTCTATGTTCGTAGATAAGATGAGAGCACCCCTCCAGCTAGGATGGAGTCCATCACTCCTCAACAGGCCAGGCTTGGTCCTGTTTGTGGGTGAGTCCCAGAAAGAGGGCCAATTATCTACAAATTCTATCTTTGGGAGGGGCAGAAAACAATTTTCAACCAACGATTGAGTTGTGAGACTCTGCTGTAGAGCTCATCACTCCCCCTAACTGGGAGGGGGCCAGAGACAATTACTCGATGCCGACACATCTTTCTAGCTGATTTACACGCTGAAGCTATGTTGCGCTTGGTGACCTCTGACTGTTTCATCCTAACATCGTTGGTGCCAACGTGGATAACAATATCTCTATACTCTCTACACTTGCCAGTTTTAGCTTTAGCCAGCACCATCTTCAGATTAGCCTTAATGACGGTAGCCCTGCCCCCTGGTAAGCAGTGTATGATCACTGGATGATTCGTTTTAAGTCTAATACTGTCTAATAAACATTTTTCCTGTGGTGCCCCTAGTTAATTAAAGTTTACATGATTAGCTTAATCACGTAATAATAATTACACATAGAGAATTGATTTGATAAAATTACAGTCTTCACATTTAAGGATAGTAAATACTTGACAAAAGCTTTGCCATCCACCCCCCTGTGAGCTGTAACATCCATGCTCTGAGCACTCATGCTGCATGTAGACAAAACAATCCACAAATATGACTCAACATTGGCTAGTCTTCGTATGTTTGTAAGCTCTCTATGCTTATAATACAATTGAAGCCTTATTCTGATTGCAGTGTTACATTATGTTAATGTTAAAGGCCCAATGCAGACATTTTTATATCAATATCAAATCATTACTGGGTAACAAGTAAGTACCACTAAGTATAGTTTGCCATTCAAATCTTAAAATATTTTTGCTATGACTGTCTGGGAGTGGTCTGAGTGGGGAGGGGAACACTGAAAACTAGCTGTTATTGGCAGTGAGGTTTGGAACTCTCTTTGTTATTGGTCTATTAACTAATTTACCACCTGGTGATGTCACCAAGCAAGCTGAAGGTCTGGTGTATATTGTATTTTCAACCAGCAACTATCAGGAAATAACACTGATCAAATTTTTACAGTGTTAGTTTCATCAGCTGTTACAAAATATGATACAAAACACAATATGAAACAAATTATTTGGACTGCACTGGGCCTTTAAAGGTATCACTTCTTTCCAGCTGTGTTGTCTCCTGCATTCACTAAAAGTTACTGACACCTGTCTAGTCAGGCGATCTATAGTGTCAGCTGGAAACACTATGACACTAACACAGACACTATGGAGACACTAGAGACTGGGGTAGAGTGTATCACCTGGAATACCATGGTGAGCTGCTGTATGACTTCAATACAAACTGCCCTGTCATACATGCAGGTGGAATATTTTAATTTGACCAGTTTTTCTCAGCAGGAAAATAATACTGCAGTAACAGGAAATGTGAATTATTATATGGATAATGGACATGGACATTTTTGGACATTTTTGTAGGTGTTGATACATTTTTTTGTTAGGATAAATCAAGTCTGACATTTTAAAGTGGTTATTACATACTTTATAAGCCTTTTTAAACCTTGAATATACTACAATTTGCATTTCCTGCCGCACAGGAAAATCGTCTGTGACAACAGAGCGATCAAATTAAAGGGGCAATAATTGACCTATAAATGAATGATAGGTACCCATCTTGAAATATATAACTTATACATGCCTTATGAGCTTAGTTCATCTGTCGTACCCCATCAGAACCCAAAATATAAGCTTGTTTTACTCAAGATGTCCTCAAGCTGCTATAAAGGTTATTTTCCTATCACAGTAGAAGGCCTGTGTCTCACCAGGAATCTCAGAATTTCTTCCTCTGACTCCTGCAGTGAGAGGTGCAGGCAGGATATATTTACGTTGCCTGTCTGGCACCACTATCATATGCCAACCTACTGGCAGTACTGTCATTGGAACAGTGGCAGTAGTGGAGCCGTGTAAGCCTGGGGGAGGCTGTGGGCAGATACCACACTCTCCAAACTCCTCTCCAGCGATGGCCCACAGCAAGGATCACAATTATCCATTTAATTCTGTGCTTATGTAACTAGAGTAGAGTGAGGACTGCCAGCAGGGGAGAACTTATGAAATAAGGAGATTTAGCAAAACTTTTGTTAAAACCATTTGGTTGTTGCTGAAGGGGGACTGAGGAGCTGAACACCGGTTCATGCAGCATTCACAGTCTCAGATTCATACTGTAGATACCTGTGCAGTACACACATACAGGGAATGCACACTGTCTATTAATTAGAACAATGCATACCAACAAAAGAAGTGCTTGCCTGTGGTATTATTATCTTGTGAATGATTTTACCATCATACTCAAATTAGGTGATATATCCCAGTTGTCCACCCAGTATCCTGTGAGGTGTGGGAATGAATCATTTTTACCTTTCTGCTCAAAGCCTTTTATAAACAGACAGACAGCCTCTCTGACCTTCTTACTAACCAGAACAAACAAACAACTCAATACGACAGGATCACAGCACTGCACTGTGTGTCCTGGCATAGATTACACTACCCAAATCGACCAAGGTTGTGTCAGGTAGCAGGATGGCAGAGACAGGCGACATGGTGGCTGAGTTAGACTGAAAGTGGAGATTAGAATCAGCCTCTTGTTAATGTTGTAGTGGAAGAATGAGAGAAGGTGATAGTTGTGACTAGCAACTGGCTGGAGTGGGAGCACAGCGTGATAACTCAATCACGATTTATGACATTGTTTGGATGGCCGACCATTTGTGGGCTACCACAGGGATCAAACACACCTTATCTGTGGTTATCTCGATGAAGAGTGCGTTCTCACAGAAGTCCTAGGGTCACTGAAGCCAGGAGAGGTGATGACTGATGAAACTTGAATCAACTAAATTAATGTTACTAGGTTGATTTAATTGTCATGTTTGGATTGTTACAAGAGTTCATGAAGAGCTATGAATTTTGATATGTTTCATTGTACTCTAAGTGCTATGGATGTATTGTTACAGAGAAACTGTTATTCTGTTTGTCGGACGGCGCACAGTTCAAAGAGGAGCAACACAGGGGTGTGCTCTTATCATACAGTGTTAAGGTGTGGTGATTTGATTAGATTTTTTGATTTGATTAGATTAGGGAATGTGTGTTGTTTTCATGCCTTTGTTTTAGTGTTTTTGGGCCATGCAAAGTTATGTTAGTTAGACGATAGGAGATTCTGGGAGTTTGCGTTTAAACGTCAATCATGCAGTCATTGGTAAACCGATCTCCTGATGTACGTTTGTATGTCATAGACGTGAATTTTCTTTGCTGTTAAGACTTAGGATATTTTGTATTATTTTTATTGTGAAGATTTCTGGTATGTACCATTTGGTAATTGTATTCTTATTGAGAAACTGCAATAAATC
This sequence comes from Salmo salar, assembly GCF_965601325.2. Lineage (NCBI taxonomy): Eukaryota > Metazoa > Chordata > Actinopteri > Salmoniformes > Salmonidae > Salmo > Salmo salar. The sequence continues at coordinate 90,498,947 of NC_138300.1, read as the reverse complement.
GGATTACTTCAAGCTAGAATCCAACACACAAGCACGAACCATATTCCTCACATTTCTGAGTAATATTCCTTGAATTATTATTTGGTGAAATGTTTATTGGGAAATGTTATTCACAAAGTATTCAGACCCCTTGACTTTTTCCACATTTTGTTACATTACAGCCTTATTCCAAAATGTATTAAATAGTTTTCCCCCTCATCAATCTTAACAACAACCTATAATGACAAAGCAAAAACAGGTTTTTAGACATTTTTGCTAATTTATAAAAAATATAACTTAAATATAACATTTACATAAGTACCCTTTACTCAGTACTTTGAAGCACCTTTGGCAGCGATTACAGCATCGAGTCTTCTCAGGTATGACACTACAAGCTTGGCACACCTGTATTTGGGGAGTTTCTCCCATTCTTCTCTGCAGATCCTCTCAAGCTCTGTCAAGTTGGATGGGGAGCGTTGCTGCACAGCTATTTTCAGGTCTCTCCGGAGATGTTCGATCGGGTTCAAGTCCGGGCTCTAGCTGGGCCACTCAAGCACATTCAGAGACTTGTCCCAAAGCCACTCCTGTGTTGTCTCAGCTGTGTGCTTAGGGTTGTTGTCCTGTTGGAAGGTGAACCTTCGCCCCAGTCTGAGGTCCTGAATGCTCTGGAGCAGGTTTTCGTCAACGATCTCCCAGTACTTTGCTCCGTTCATCTTTCCCTCGATCCTGACTAGTTTCCCAATCCCTGCCGCTGAAAAACATCCCCACAGCATGATGCTGCCACCACCATGCTTCACTGTAGGGATGGTGCCAAGTTTCCACCAGGCGTGACGCTTAGCATTCAGATCAAAGAGTTCAATCTTGCTTTCATCAGACAAGAGAATCTTGTTTCTCACGGTCTGTGAGTCTTTAGGTGCCCTTTGTCAAACTCCAAGTGGGCTGTCATGTGCCTTTTACTGAGGAGTGGCTTCCGTCTGGCCACTACCATAAAGGCCTGATTGGTGGAGAGCTCCAGAGATGGTTGTCCTTCTGGAAGGTTCTCCCATCTCCATAGAGGAACTCTAGAACTCTAGAACTCTGTCAGAGTGACCATCGGGTTCTAGGTCACCTCCCCGACCCAGGCCCTTCTCCCCCGATTGCTCAGTTTGGCCGGGCGGCAAGCTCTAGGAAGAGTCTTGGTGGTTCCAAACTTCATCCATGATTTCATTTGGAAAGGTGATGGAGTCCACTGTGTTCTTGGGGACCTTCAATGCTGCAGACATTATTTGGTACCCTTCCCCAGATCTGTGCCTCGACTCAATCCTGTCTCGGAGCTCTACGGACAATTCCTTTGACCTCATGGCTTGGTTTTTGCTCTGACATGCACTGTCAACTGTGTGCCTTTCCAAATCATGTCCAATCAATTAAATTTACCACTGGTGGACTCCAATCAAGTTGTAGAAACATGTCAAGGTTGATCAATGGAAATAGGATGCACCTGAGCTCAATTTCGAGTCTCATAGCAAAGGGTTTGAATACTTACAGTATGCAAATAAGGTATTTCAATTATTATAATTTTTTTTTATAAATGTGCAAATATTTCTAAAAACCTTTTTCTATAAGGGCACAAGGCGAGACCCAAATGCAGACACAGGAGGCAGATGGTAGAGCTTCGACATTTATTATAACAAAGGGAGTAGGCAAAGGTAGGTCGGGGACAGGCAAGAGTTCATAAACCAGGTCAGAGTCCAAACAGTACAAGACGATAAGCAGTCTCGAGGTCAGGGCAGGCAGGGGTCAGAAACCAGATCTGAGTCCAAAAACAGTACAAGGGGATAGGCGGGCTAGAGTTCATATATCAGGTCAGGGTCCAAACAGTACAACAGTACAAGACGATAGGCAGTCTCGAGGTCAGGGCAGGCAGGGGTCAGAAACCAGAGGTCAGGGCAGGCAGGGTCAGAAACCAGATCTGAGTCCAAAAACAGTACAAGGGGATAGGCGGGCTTGTAGTCAGAACAGGCAGAGTGGTCAGGCAGGCGGGTTCGGAGTCAGGACAAGCAAGGGTCGAAACCAGGAGGACTAGAAACAAACAGAGACTGGGAAAAATAGGAGCAAGGAAAAACGCTGGTTGACTTGGCAAACAAGACGAACTGGCACAGAGAGACAGGAAACACAGGGACATACAGTTGAAGTCGGAAGTTTACATACACCTTAGCCAACTACATTTAAACTCAGTTTTTCACAATTTCTGACATTTAATCCTAGTAAAAATTCCATGTTTTAGGTCAGTTAGGATCACCACTTTATTTTAAGAATGTGAAATGTCAGAATAATAGCAGAGAGAATGATTTATTTCAGCTTTTATTTCGTTCATCACATTCCCAGTGGGTCAGAAGTTTACATACACTCAATTAGTATTTGGTAGCATTGCCTTTACATTGTTTAACTTGGGTCAAGCGTTTCGGATAGCCTTTCACAAGCTTCCCACAATAAGTTGGGTGAATTTTGGCCCATTCCTCCTGACAGAGCTGGTGTAACTGAGTCAGGTTTGTAGGCCTCTTTTTCAGTTCTGCCCACAAATTTTCCATAGGATTGAGGTCTGGGCTTTGTGATGGCCACTCCAATACCTTGACGTGGTTGTCCTTAAGCCATTTTGCAACAACGTTGGAAGTATGCTTGGGGTCATTGTCCATTTGGAAGACCCATTTGCGACCAATCTTTAACTTCCTGACTGATGTCTTGAGATGTTGCTTCTATAAATCCACATAATTTTCCTCTCTCATTAATGCCATCTATTTTGTGAAGTGCACCAGTCCCTCCTGCAGCAAAGCACCCCCACAACATGATGCTGCCACCCCCGTGCTTCAAGGTTGGGATGGTGTTCTTCAGCTTGCAAGCCTCCCCCTTTTTCCTCCAAACATGACGATGGTCATTATGGCCAAACAGTTCTATTTTTGTTTCATCAGATCAGAGGACATTTCTCCAAAAAGTACGATCTTTGTCCCCATGTGCAGTTGCAAACCGTAGTCTGGCCTTTTTTATGGCAGTTTTGGAGCAGTTGCTTCTTCCTTGCTGAACGGCCTTTCAAGTTATACAGGACTCGTTTCACTGTGGATATAGATACTTTTGTACCCGTTTCCTCCAGCATCTTCACAAGGTCCTTTGCTGTTGTTCTGGGATTTACTTGCACTTTTCGCACCAAAGTACGTTCATCTCTAGGAGACAGAACGCGTCTCCTTACTGAGCGGTATGACGGCTGCGTGGTCCCATGGTGTTTATACTTGCGTACTATTGTTTATACAGATGAACGTGGTACCTTCAGGTATTTGGAAATTGCTCCCAAGGATGAACCAGACTTGTGGAGGTCTACAATTTTTTTTCTGAGTTCTTGGCTTCTTTTGATTATCCCATGATGTCAAGCATAGAGGCACTGAGTTTTAAGGTAGGCCTTGAAATACATCCACAGGTACACCTCCAATTGACTCAAATTATGTCAATTAGCCTATCAGAAGCTTCTAAAGCCATGACATAATTTTCTGGAATTTTCCAAGCTGTTTAAAGGCAGAGTCAACTTAGTGTATGTAAACCTCTGACCCACTGGAATTGTGATACAGTGAATTATAAGTGAAATGATCTGTCTGTAAACAATTTTTGGAAAAACAACTTGTGTCATGCACAAAGTAGATGTCCTAACCGACTTGCCAAAACTATAGGTTGTTAACAAGAAATTTGTGGAGTGGTTGAAAAACAAGTTTTAATGACTCCAACCTAAGTGTATGTAAACTTCCTACTTCAACTGTATACACCGGGGATAATAAGCGATACCTGGAGGGGGTGGAAACAGTCACAAGGACAGGTGAACCAGATCAGGGTGTGATATTTTTGCTTTGTCATTATGGAGTATTGTGTGTAGATTGCAGAGGATTTTATTCTATTTAATCCATTTTAGAATAAGGATGTATTTTAAGAACATTTTGAAAATGTCAAGTGGTCTGAATACTTTCCAAAAGCACATAGCATATATGCTTGGTATCTAACTGTGCATCTCTGAGGTTAACTGAATAATTGAATGCTAGACATCGATTGCAAAATATTAGCTCCTTGTTCCTCAGCCTCTTAATAATTGCATAACGGTAAACCTAGACACGTGCATTTTATAGTATTCCGAGTGGTGACGCAAGGCTTGCAACCTTGGCTATATTCCCTCTGGATACCATTCTGGGCCTATAGCATTCACATGATAATGTAGTCAGATTGACTAATGTAGTTTATTATTATTATATTCAAATAATGTTTGGATAATTTCCATCCACCTACATAATAGTGACTCATCCAATTGATGGGGATTTTCTGTATTACACTACAATGTCATCATCATCAGCTCTTTCTCTCTATTCTTCACATTCATTTTAGAGCACCGGGGTTGGTGACACAAAGGGTTAACATAGGAGGATGACATTAAGGAGGATTGTTTTAGAAGTAATATGATTGACAGGTCTGGTAAGTGGCCAGGGTGACGATATTATCTCTGTTTATTCTTGGCGAGGTATCAAATCAAGTAAACGTTTATTGGCGGCATACAGTACACAGTTTAGTAGATGTTATAGCGGTACAGCGAAATGCTTGTGTTACTAGCTCCTAGTGAGGTAAAATGTCGAACAAGTAAACAAATAATAAATAATAAAGAATATCAGAAAGAATCCATTTAAAAACCCAAATAACACTGTATGAGTAATCCAAATGCAATCTATGCGTACAGTGCCTTCAGAAAGTATACACACAATACCCCATAATGACAAAGTGAAAACATGTTTTTAGAATGTTTTGCTATTTTATTTTTGATTGAACATTAAATACAGAAATACTGTATCTCATTTACATAAGTATTCACACCCCTGAGTCAATACTTTGTAGAAGCACCTTTGGCAGCGATTAAAGCTGTGAGTCTTTCTGGGTAAGTCTCAAAGAGGTTTCCACATTACTCTTTTCAACATTCTTCAAGCTCTGTGAAATTGGTTGTTAATCATTTATAGACAACCATTTTTAGGTCTTGCCATAGATTTTCCAGTAGATTTAAGTCAAAACTGTAACTCGCCACTCATGAACATTCACTGTCTTCTTGGTAAGGAACTCCAGTGTAGATTTGGCATTGGGTTTTAGGTTATTGTCCTGCTGAAAGGTGAATTCATCTTCCAGTGTCTGGTGGAAAGTGGACAACCAGGTCTTCCTGTAGGATTTTGCCTGTGCGTAGCTCCATTCCGCTCCTTTTTTTATTCTGAAAAACTCCCAGGCCTTAACGATTTCTAGCATACCCATAACATGATGCAGCCACCACTATGCTTGAAAGTATGGAGTGGGGTACTTAGTAATGTATTGTATTGGATTTGCCCTAAACATAACACTTTGTATTCAGGAAAAAAAAAGTTAATTGCTTTGTCACATTTTTTGCAGTATTACTTTAGTGTTGTTGATCCATCCCCAGTTTTCGCCTATCAAAACCATTCAACTCCGTAACTGTTTTTAAGTTACCATTGGCCTCATGGTGAAATTCCTGAGCAGTTTCCTTCCTCTTTGGCAACTGAGTTAGGAAGGGCACCTGTATATTTGTAGTGACTGGGTGTATTGAGGTAGTCGTTAAAAAAATTCATGTTAAACACTATTATTGCACACAGAGTGAGTCCATGCAACTTATTATGTGGCTTGTTAAGCTCATTTTTACTCCTGAACTTGTTTAGGCTTGCCATAACAAAGGGGTTGAATAGTTATTGACTCAAGACATTTTTATTTGTTAATAATTTGTAATACATAAAGAAAATCCACTTTTACATTATGGGGTATTGTGTGTAGGCCAGTAACCAACATAAAAAAATGTAATCCATTTTAAATTCAGGCTGTAATGCAACAAAATTATGAAAAAGTCAAAGGGTGTGAATACTTTCTGAAGGCACTGTATATACACCAACAGATATAGTAAGAAAGATATGTACAGCAGTATGTGGACACCTACCCGTCGAACATCTCATTCCAAAATCATGGCCATTAATATGGAGTTGGTCCCCCCTTTGCTGCTACAACAGCCTCCACTCTTCTGGGAAGGCTTTCCACTAGATGTTGTAACATTGCTACGGGGACTTGCTTCCATTCAGCCACAAAAGCATTAGTGAGGTCGGGCACAGATGTTGGGCAATTAGGCCTGGCTCGCAGTCAGTGTTCCAATTCATCCCACAGGTGTTCGATGGGGTTGAGGTCAGAGCTCTGTTCAGGCCAGTCAAGTTCTCCCACACCAATCTCGACAAACCATTTCTGTATGGACCTAGCTTTGTGCACTGGGGCATTGTCATGCTGAAACAGGAATGGGCCTTCCCCAAACTTGTCACAAAGTTGGAAGCACAGAATCGTCTAGAATGTCATTGTATGCTATAGCATTAAGATTTCCCTTCACTGGAACTAAGGGGCCTAGCCCGAACCATGAAAAACAGCCTCAGACCATTATACCTCCTCCACCAAACTTTACAGTTGGCTCAATCCATTGGGCATGTAGCGTTCTCCTGGCATCCACCAAACCCAGATTTGTCAACTGCCAGATGGTGAAGCGTGATTCATGACTCCAGAGAACGGCGAGCTTTAAACCACTCCAGACGACGCTTGGCATTGCGCATGGTGATCTTAGGCTTGTATTCGGCTGCTCGGCCATGGAAACCAATTTCATGAAGCTCCCGACGAACAGTTATTTTGCTGAAGTTGCTCCCAGGGGCAGTTTGGAACTCAGTAGTGAACTGAGGACAGATTATTTCTACGTGCTACACGCTTCAACACTCAGCGGTCCCGTTCTGTGAGCTTGTGTGGCCTACCACTTCACGGTTGAGCCGTTGTTAATGTACTTGTCCTCTTCCTCAGTTGTGCACCGGGGCCTCCCACTCCTCTTTCTGTTCTGGTTAGACACAGTTTGCACTGTTCTGTGAGGGGAGTAGTTCACAGCGTTGTACCAGATCTTCAGTTTCTTTGCAATTTCTCACATGAAATACCCTTTATTTCTCAGAACAAGAATAGACTGATTAGTTTCGGAAGAAAGTTCTTTCTGGCCATTTTGAGCCTGTAATCGAACCCACAAATGCTGATGCTCCAGATACTCAACTAGTCTAAAGAAGGCCAGTTTTATTGCTTCTTTAATTAGCACAGCAGTTTTCAGCTGTGCTAACATCATTGCAAAAGGGTTTTCTAATGATCAATTAGCCTTTTAAAATGATAAACTTGGATTAGCTATTATTAGCTAATATATTAGCTATTAGCCAGTGGAACACAGGAGTGATGGTTGCTGATAATGGGCCTCTGTATGCCTATGTAGATATTCTATTAAAAATCAGCCGTTTCAAGCTACAACAGTCATTTACAACATTAGCAATCTCTACACTGTATTTCGGATCAATTTGATGTTATTTTAATGGTCAAAAAATTTGCTTTTCTTTCAAAAACAAGGACATTTGTAAGCACATTTCTAAGCACATTTCTAAAACAAGGACATTTTTCATGACCCCAAACTTTTGAACAATAGTGTAGTACCAGTCAAAAATGTCGACACACCTAGTAATTCCAGGGTTTTTCTTTATTTTTACTATTTTCACATTGTAGAATAATAGTGAAGACATCAAAACTATGAAAAACACATATGAAATCATGTAGTAACCAAAGAATGTATAAACAAATTTAAATATATTTTATATTTGAGATTCTTCAAAGTAACACCCTTTGCCTTGATGACAGCTTTGCACACTCTTGGCATTCGCTCAACCAGCTTCATGAGAAATGCTTTTCCAACAGTCTTGAAGGAGTTCCCACACATGCTGAGCACTTGTTGGCTGCTTTTCCTTCACTCTGCGGTCCAGTTCATCCCAAAACATCTCACCTTGTGTGTGTGTGTATTTTATGTGAGTGAGTCTATCTTTGTCTCTTACTACAAGAGTTGGCGTATAGTAGGGAATCTATCCTGAGGGTAATCTATCTTTGTCTTTCTGTTAATGCCTGCCCTTTCTGTGCTCTCACTAATGAGCTGCGGTCATGAAGGTGTCAATCACATGACATGGCTGGATGCAATGTGCTTCTCTGAGCCAGGGCTCAGTAGGGTCCCTGTCCAAATGACATTTAGATGCCTGGTAATTAACCAGGCTGCCTTTCTGTGTGTTTGTCTGTGTGCATGTGTGTCTGTGTGTGTGTGTGTGTGTGTGTGTGTGTGTGTGTGTGTGTGTGTGTGTGTGTGTGTGTGTGTGTGTGTGTGTGTGTGTGTGTGTGTGTGTGTGTGTGTGTGTGTGTGTGTGTGTGTGTGTTTGAGTCTCAGAACTCTGTGTGAAATCACAGAATTGTGTGTGTTTGTGTGTGTGTGTGTGTGTTTGTGTGTGTGTGTGTGTGTTTGAGTCTCAGAACTCTGTGTGATATCACATAATTCTATGTGTGTGTGTGTGTGTGTGTGTGTGTGTGTGTGTGTGTGTGTGTGTGTGTGTGTGTGGTGTGTGTGTGTGTGTGCATTAGTGCCTGAGCAATGGAGCAAACAGAGCAGCTGCACCCTCACTTTCAAAACTTTTTTACCAGAAAATGATCATGATCCATTGGGTAATTTGTAATTTTCAATGATTAGTGATGTTTTGAGATAGGTCTGTATTAAAATAGATACAGTTGAAGTTGGAAGTTTATGTACACCTTAGCCAAATACATTTAAACTCAGTTTTTCACAATTCCTGACATTTAATCCCAGTAACCAATCCCTGTCTTAGGTCAGTTAGGATCACCACTTAATTTTAAGAATGTGAAATGTATGAATAATAGTATAGAGAATGATTTATTTCAGCTTTTATTTCGTTCATCACATTCCCAGTGGATCAGAAGTTTACATACACTCAATTAGTATTTGGTAGCATTGCCTTTAAATTGTTTAACTTGGGTCAAACGTTTCAGGTAACCTTCCACTAGCTTCCCACAATAAATTGGGTGAATTTTGGCCCATTCCTCCTGACAGAGCTGGTGTAACTGAGTCAGGTTTGTAGGCCTCCTTGCTCGCACATGCTTTTTCAGTTCTGCCCACAAATTTTCTATAGGATTGAGGTCAGGGCTTTGTGATGGCCACTCCAACACCTTGGTCTTGGTTGTCCTTAAGCCATTTTGCCACAACTGTGGAAGTATGCTTGGGGTCATTGTCCATTTGGAAGACCCATTTGCGACCAATCTTTAACTTCCTGACTGATGTCTTGAGATGTTGCTTCAATATATCCACATAATCTTTCTTCTCATGATGCCATCTATTTTGTGAAGTGCACCAGTCCCTCCTGCTGCAAAGCACCCCCACAACATGATGTTGCCACCCCCATGCTTCACAGTTGGTATGGTGTTCTTCAGCTTGCAAGCCTCCCCCTTTTTCCTCCAAACATAATGATGGTCATTATGGCCAAACAGTTCTATTTTTGTTTCATCAGACCAGAGGACATTTCTCCAAAAAGTACGATCTTTGTCCCAATGTGCAGTTGCAAACCGTAGTCTGGCTTTTTTATGGCGGTTTGGGAGCAGTGGCTTCTTCCTTGCTGAGAAGCCTTTCAGGTTATGGTGATATGGGACTCGTTTTACTGTGGATATAGATACTTGTGTACCTGTTTCCTCCAGCATCTTCACAAGGTCCTTTGCTGTTGTTCTGGGATTGATTTGCACTTTTCGCACCAAAGTACGTTCATCTCTAGGAGACAGAACGCGTCTCCTTCCTGAGCGGTATGACGGCTGTGTGGTCCCATGGTGTTTGTACTTGCGTACTATTGTTTGTACAGATGAACGTGGTACCTTCAGGCATTTGTAAATTGCTCCAAAGGATGAACCAGACTTGTGGAGGTCTACAATTTTTATTCTGAGGTCTTGGCTGATTTCTTTTGATTTTCTCATGATGTCAAGCAAAGAGGCACTGAGTTTGAAGGTAGGCCTTGAAATACATCCACAGGTACACCTCCAATTGACTCAAATTATGTCAATTAGCCTATCAGAAGCTTCTAAAGCCATGACATAATTTTCTGGAATTTTCCAAGCTGTTTAAAGGCACAGTCAACTTACTGTATGCAAACTTCTGACCCACTGAATTGTGATACAGTGAATTATAACTTAAATAATCTGTCTGTAAACAATTTTTGTAAGAATTACTTGTGTCATGCATAAAGTAGATGTCCTCACCGACTTGCCAAAACTATAGTTTGTTAACAAGAAATTTGTGGAGTGTTTGAAAACGAGTTTTAATGACTCCAACCTTAGTGTATGTAAACTTCCAACTTCAACTGTATGTCCATAAGATTTGTTTTAGACATGTCTGCCTTAAGAATATTCAATAATTTTGCTTTGATCCCTCATGCCAATGTTTTGGTTCAGTGCAGTTAGAAAGTACTGGTCAATTTCTGTCAATCTATTTTGTTGTGCTGTTGTTACATTTGTATCGGTGCACTCAGGATGCAGTTACGTATAATTTGAGCGCCGTACAGCATGAGCAAATTCATTGTATCATTTCACTTCGCCTGCAATAACCAAGATTAGCATGGGAATGTCTGATTAGGCTTCGATGCAAATTTGATGATGATAATTATAAATTAATAATGTGTTTGCAATATAATGTAAACATAATCTATGACCAAATTTAAATACAAAACTCTAGTTTGCATTTTCAAGTTGACAGTTCTTGTTCAGTGACTTACCAGATAACACTGCCATATTGAGAAAGAAAATGGTTAAAAGATAAATTAAAGTTCACATTTGTAATTGTGCTAACATTATTGTTAGCGTATTATTATTTTTTTTATTAGACAAAAAGAAAATGAAAACTAAATGCAATTTAACAATATTTTTTCTTAACCAACCAACTACAAAATTCTAATTCAAATCCTTATTGGGTAAAACAATATTATTCCTCTCATTTTACATTTCATTTATTTATCATGCGGTGTCCTGGCCACATTCTTAACGGTTTGGCGTGTCTATCAATTACTGTGGGTGGGATTGTCAGGGGAGGAGCAGGATATTTGTGAGAGTCACAGAGTTGGTAGTGTTTCAGATCTGTCATTCAATCAATATCAGTGGGATTTTTAGGGAATGGGGCGGGGTGTTTGTGAGCCACAGGTTTGGGAGGGTTTCAAACCTGAAGGAATTATTGAGGGTGGGATTTACAGGGAAGGGGGTAGATTAGTAATCTAGTGATTAAAACAGATTTTCAATAAAAATGTATTGTGGCAAAACCTAATAATTTTTTTTTCTTTCTGATCATGAATTTGAATTCCCCCTGTAAAAAACAAACAGTGTAGAATTGCAAACAGTGTAGAGTTGCAAACATTTTCTGGGAGAGATCCGACAGAACAAGATGGCTGAGTGCTTTAATGAAATGGAAATCTAATCTCAGGTCAGATCATGGCCTCATCTTATCGCATGTGCTTCATATATCCAAAGAGGTTTGACTGATTGAGTAATTGAGTGGCACATCGTACATTGATTCAGAAAATGAGCCATGTAACCAGCCTTTCCTTTGCCCTTCCCTAATGGAAGGTGAAGACCTGCCATTGAACACTAGCCGGATTTAATTGAATCGTTCCTTCCATGGTTTTCCCTTCATGTCTGTTGGTTTCAAAGTGGATGTCCAGTCAGTTGTATTCAAATGCTTTCACTACCTTTTTCACCTTTAAATCCACACAGCATGAACATGTTTTTATATTGAAAATGTTTAATCCTCTGAGGAAATAAAAGAGTCTTATTAGATTAGTGGTCCTTTAAGAGTGAGTGGGAGTAGAATGTGGGATGTTATTATTGTCTATTGTAGAGTGTACTTCTGAGCTGACTTTCATTTTCTCTCCATTTACACCCCCCTCCTCCTTTTTTCTCTCTTATTTTCCTCTCTTTTACCCCTCTTTGGTATGTAATGTTCCAAGTGACATTTCTAGTACATTATTAGATACCCGGATAACACCAATTTTAAAGGCCATTTAGAGACTTGACCTACGTTGGAAAAAACACTTCTGGTTGTGAATTAAGGTGATTAATGGCCAAAGGACTATAAGGCAGCAAAACTACAACCATACGACCTCCTCTGTGCCCCTTATTCTATTGTCTATTATTAAGCAGAAAACATCATTATTCAACATAAAGCTGCAGTATTGACCATGAAACACTACAACTGACCATAATGACAATGAAACCCCATTAGTGATGAAATCCCCTTTGACCATGGTGTTAGTTACCATCAGAGGCCTTCTCACTGAATAAATCTTCATCAACATGACACATTGCTATTTTTGACTATAAAGCATAATTACCTAAACAGCATATCATTATGGATATTTGCATGTGCACACAGATACACACACACGTATGCATGTGCACACACACAAACACACACACACACACACACACACACACACACACACACACACACACACACACACACACACACACACACACACACACACACACACCACACACACACACACACACACACTGTACTGAGCACTGACTCTTGTTAATCTACTTGATGGATGAGGATTACATGACAGTCTGTCGTTGTACCATTTGAATCAACTCTTAGCCAAAGAGGAAAAGGTGATCATTTATTGGATCTTCTTCACCCATCATATCTCCATAAAAAGCCTTAATGTACTAGATTACAGTATTAGGTTCTGACTATGCTAAATAACCCTCAAGTACTTTGTGCACAGTCCTTTGTAATGATTAGGGGTAACTGATTTTGTACAGTTGAAGTCGGAAGTTTACATACACCTTAGCCAAATACATTTAAACTCAGTTTTTCACAATTCCTGACATTTAATCCTAGTAAAAATTCCCTGTCTTAGGTCAGTTAAGATCACCACTTTATTTTAAGAATGTGAAATGTCAGAATAATAGCAGAGAGAATGATTTATTTCAGCTTTTATTTCGTTCATCACATTCCCAGTGGGTCAGAAGTTTACATACACACAATTAGTATTTGGTAGCATTGCATTTAAATTGTTTAACTTGGGTCAAACGTTTCGGGTAACCTTCCACAAGCTTCCCACAATAAGTTGGGTGAATTTTGGCCCATTCCTCCTGATAGAGCTGGTGTAACTGAGTCAGGTTTGTAGGCCTCCTTGCTCGCACATGCTTTTTCAGTTCTGCCCACTATAGGATTGAGGTCAGGGCTTTGTGATGGCCACTCCAATACCTTGACTTTGTTGTCCTTAAGCCATTTTGCCACAACTGTGGAAGTATGCTTGGGGTCATTGTCCATTTGGAAGACCCATTTGCGACCAATCTTTAACTTCCTGACTGATGTCTTGAGATGTTGCTTCAATATATCCACATAATCTTTCTTCTCATGATGCCATCTATTTTGTGAAGTGCACCAGTCCCTCCTGCAGCAAAGCACCCCCACAACATGATGCTGCCACCCCCATGCTTCACAGTTGGGATGGTGTTCTTCAGCTTGCAAGCCTCCCCCTTTTTCCTCCAAACATAACGATGGTCATTATGGCCAAACAGTTCTATTTTTGTTTCATCAGACCAGAGGACATTTCTCCAAAAAGTACGATCTTTGTCCCATTGTGCAGTTGCAAACTGTAGTCTGGCCTTTTTTATGGTGGTTTTGGAGCAGTGGCTTCTTCCTTGCTGAGCGGCCTTTCAGGTTTTGTTGATATAGGACTCGTTTTACTGTGGATATAGATACTTGTGTACCTGTTTCCTCCAGCATCTTCACAAGGTCCTTTGCTGTTGTTCTGGGATTGATTTGCACTTTTCGCACCAAAGTACATTCATCTCTAGGAGACAGAACGCGTCTCCTTCCTGAGCGGTATGATGGCTGTGTGGTCCCATGGTGTTTATACTTGCGTACTATTGTTTGTACAGATGAACATGGTACCTTCAGGCGTTTCGAAATTGCTCCCAAGGATGAACCAGACTCGTGGAGGTCTACAATTATTTTTCCAAGGTCTTGGCTGATTTCTTTTGATTTTCCCATGATGTCAAGCAAAGAGGCACTGAGTTTGAAGGTAGGCCTTGAAATACATCCACAGGTACACCTCCAATTGACTCAAATGATGTCAATTAGCCTATCAGAAGCTTCTGAAGCCATGACATAATTTTCTGGAATTTTCCAAGCTGTTTAAAGGCACAGTCAACTTAGTGTATGTAAACTTCTGACCCACTGGACTTGTGATACAGTGAATTATAAGTGAATTAATCTGTCTGTAAACAATTGTTGGAAAAATTACTTGTGTCATGCACAAAGTAGATGTCCTAACCGACTTGCCAAAACTATAGTTTGTTAACAAGATATTGTGGAGTGGTTGAAAAACTAGTTTTAATGACTCCAACCTAAGTGTATGTAAACTTCCGACTTCAACTGTATGTTGCGATAAAAATAGTTTGACTTCTTAGTGAGTGTATTTTGAGCAGATTGGTTGGTAGTGCTGTGTTCACAGTCTGTGCTGAGCTGCTATTGCCTGGGCTCATGATCATTTTAAGTCACGGCTGTTCCCCAATATAGATACAACTAAACATCTCTATGTGTTCTCCAGTCCTGAACATCAAGCCTCACCAGGCCTCTGTCTCTGTGGCCATGTTCTGAGGGATGAGTAGTAGGAGTCGATTAAATCTTAATCACGTTGGGCTATTGTTCATTAATTGATCCTGTCAGTGAGGCTGAGGATCATAATGTTTAATGAGGGTAGAACTTCGTTAATGAGGGTTGAACCCCACTCTCATCATGACAGATGACAGCCACTCATTGAGGAGACACGGGATTTATAGATTACTCAATCTCTGTCTCTACCAAGCTCTGCACTTAATGTAATCACTAATGATACAGTATGTTGCTGTATGCTTTACACCTACGCTAAAGTCTGTTCATTTATGTGGTAACATCTGTTGGTATGCAGCTGGTGTGTGAGGAGTTGGGTGTGTTCCTTTATCCTGGCAGATAGGGCAGGTCTGGCTGTGCTGATGGATGGAGGGAGATAAGGATAGCTGACAGCCTTGTGTGAGCCACTTGTGTTCCTCATTTATCAGCCAAAACAGGCCTCTGTCTCTGGAACAGGCCCTGGCTGTGTGTGGGGCCGATCCTGTGTGTGTGGGGCCGATCCTGTGTGTGTGGGGCCGATCCTGTGTGTGTGGCCGATCCTGTGTGTGTGGGGCCGATCCTGTGTGTGTAGCCGATCCTGTGTGTGTGGGGCCGATCCTGTGTGTGTGGGCCGATCCTGTGTGTGGGGGGCCGATCCTGTGTGTGGGGGGCCGATCCTGTGTGTGTGGGGCCGATCCTGTGTGCGTGGGGCCGATTATGTGTGTGTGGGGCCGATCCTGTGTGCGTTGGGCCGATCCTGTGTGTGTGGAGCAGATCCTGTGTGTGTGTGGGGCCGATCCTGTGTGTGTGGGGCCGATCTTGTGTGTGTGGGGCCGATCCTGCGTATGTGTGGCCGATCCTGTGTGTGGGGGGCCGATCCTGTGTGTGTGGGGCCGATCCTGTGTGTGTGGGGGCCGATCCTGTGTGTGTGGGGCCGATCCTGTGTGTGTGGGGGCCGATCCTGTGTGTGTGGGGCCGATCCTGTGTGTGTGTGTGTCACAGGAGGTTGGTGGTTTCCATGTGTTTGATGCTATTTCATTCGCTCCGTTACAGCCATTATTATGAGCTGTCCTCCCCTCAGCAGCCTCCACTGGTGTGTGTTATCATTTTCAGACACTCACACACTCTCTCTCTCTTTCTCTCTCGCTCTCTCGCTCTCTTTCTCACTCAAACACACACACACACACACACAGACACATTATCACTTTCAGACACTCACAACCACAACTTGTTCTCTAATGAATCTTCCCTCAATCCATCATGGGAAGATATTCCTCTGTGTGTGCTAGTCTTGCTTTGTAGGGGGCTATTCTCCTGTTCTGAATGGATGGATCCCTGACATGGACCACATCAGACAGGAGATAATAACTGTAAAAAGGTCCTTTATTAATCCAGGAGATAAAAAAGAGAAAAGATGGGTCACTGGAAATGAATGAGTATATCTCTATACCCTTTACCTGGATCAGGTCATTTGAAATGAGGAGGATGGGGAATAGAGGAATTTTTATTTAACCTGGCAAGTTAGTTAAGAACAAATTCTTATTTACAATGACAGCCTAGGGCCAAATCCAGACAACGCTGGGCCAATTGTGCGCCGGCCTGTGGAACTCCCAATAACGGGCGGTTGTGATCCAGCCTGGAATCGAACCAGGGTGTCTGCAGTGATGCCTCTAGCACTGAGATGCAGTGCCTTAGACCACTGCGCCACCCAGGAGCCCGAGTGGTGAGGAGAGAGGAGAGAGATGTGCACAGAGTGAGATTGAGACATCCCAAGGAGGGTCAGCTCACTTTTTCTGGTTGCCATAACAACCAGGCAGCCCTGCGCCCCAAAAAAACAATGATTAAGGATAGACATGAAATACATAGTGTATGTCTCTTCTTCTTCTTAGAAGCGAGCAGGATGTGAGAGCCCTGCTGGAAGTTAAAAGTGCTAATTGCATCCCTTTTGTCCGTAGCAGCAAATTCTGCATAGCGTCGTCCCCATTCCCGTCTGCCCACTCAGACATATCAGCAGAACTGTTCCCATCTGTCTGATGTACCCCTATATGTCCTCACTTCAGATCCCTCCCCACATACACACACTTATAAATTGTTATCATAAAATAACACCACTGGCTTTGAGGTCTTTTCATTACTTTGAATGTTCCCTCTTATCTGGGCTCTTAATGTAATCTGAAAATCGTGGCCATCTGAGCAGAGCTTTTCATGCAGCTTGGCATTTACAGTCTGTTATTATCAGATCCTGATTCTAAGATATGAGTGATAGTCCACCCATTAACCTTGAACACAGAGAACGTTCTCTTCCCTGTTGGTGAATGGAGGCAGTGCTGGAACCTGTGATCTGCCCACATCAGAACCTATTCAGCCCTTATCCCACAGTACCCACTGAGCTTCAGCAAACTCTAATTTAGAGTAGAGGATGGCTGGGTTGGGCTGGCATGCTTTTTCATGCAATGGTATTCCTTAGTGGCGAGTAATGTGGTAAAGTGGGTCAGTGTTTAATTAACTAGTGGTACAGTTGTGTTGTTCTGAGGCTCTACCCCTCGCAGAAAATGGAGTAAGACAAGGGGACACAGAGGAGGGGTACCCTCTTAGAAAAAAAGGGATCCAAAGGGTTCTTCAGCTGTCCCCGTAGGAGAACCCTTTTTGGTTCCTGGTAGAACCCTTTTTGGTTTCAGGTAAACCCTTTCAGGTTCCATCCCTCTGTGGAAAGGGTTTTACATGGAACCCAAAAGTGTTCTACCTGGAACCAGAAAAGGTTCTTCAAAGGGTTCTCCTATGGGGACTGCCAAAGAACCCTTTTAGTTTGGAGATGAGCCTGTGTTCAGTAGAGAGATGGCTCTGCTCTCTATCCTTCCTCCTCTATTCCAGCAGTTCACTCAGCTTTTATGTGCCTATGCGTGTCTCTCAAAAGCAAACAAGAGACAAATGACAGTGACAATGGAGAGAAGAGAGAAAGGAGGGGTGATAGAAAGAGCAATGATAAAGGTAGAGAGAAGAGAATAAACAGGGGAGGGATATCAATAGGATAAAGAGGAGGACTGAAATAGAGAGAGAAGGATGGAGGGGGATGTGCTTCTGCAGCCAGTTGTCATTTCAATTCAAAGGACTGGATTCAAAAGATGTTCTCTTTAACCTCTTAAGGATTTTCGCCTAAAATGACATACCCAAATCTAACTGCCTGTAGCTCAGGCCCTGAAGCAAGGATATGCATACTCTTGGTACCATTTAAAAGGAAACACTTTTGAAGTTTGTGTAAATGTGAAATGAATGTAGTAGAATATAACACATTAGATCTGGTAAAATATAATGCAAAGAAAACCTTTTTACAAACCTTTTTTTGTATATTTATTTTGTACCATCTTTGAAATGCAAGAGAAAGACCATAATGTATTATTCCAGCCTAGGTGCAATTTAGATTTTTGCCAGTAGACAGCAGCAGTGTATGTGCAAAGTTTTAGTATTTATTTGTATTTCTGTTCAAAATGTTGTATCAAGACTGCCCAAATGTGCCTAATTTGTTTATTAATAACTTTTCATGTTCAAAACTGTGCACTCTCCTCAAACAGTAGCATGGTATTCTTTCACCGTAATATCTACTGTAAATTGGACAGTCCACTAATCCTAAAGAAGTCTCAATAGTTCTGGTTGGTGGCAATAACTAAAACCACTCGTTAATTTTAGGCTTGCGCTGCAGTCATTTTCATACACTGGAGTTTAGAGCCCACACTTTGTCCAATAGCCAAAAGTCCAGCTGAACAGCTTCAAGGGCAAACATAGTGGTATGAATATTTCATTTCCTTCCTATTCACATGGTGAGCCAGGGCACAGCACGGCTCCACAGGCTCCTGTAGTCCTTAAAAGCTGGCTGGAGTCCTCCTGGCTGGGACTGGGCTTGGAGTCTGGGGCTAAGGGTGGGGCTGGGGACTAAGTTTGGTACCGGGGCTTAGGTCTGTTTCTAGCCCTGTTTCAGTTGGAGTCTGCAGCAGACTCTCTCCCACCTCCAGCTGCCTGTAGCAGCCATGTACAGTTGAAGTCGGAAGTTTACATACACCTTAGCCAAATACATATCAACTCAGTTTTTCACAATTCCTGACATTTAATCCTCGTAATAATTCCCTGTCGTAGGTCAGTTAGGATCACCACTTTATTTTAAGAATGTAAAATGTCAGAATAATATCAGAGAGAATGATTTATTTCAGCTTTTATTTCTTTCATCACATTCCCTGTGGGTCAGAAGTTTAAATACACTCAATTAGTATTTGGTAGCATTGCCTTTAAATTGTTTAACTTGGGTCAAACATTTTGGGTAACCTTCCACAAGCTTCCCACAATAAGTTGGGTGAATTTTGGCCCATTCCTCCTGACAGAGCTGGTGTAACTGAGTCAGGTTTGTATGCCTCCTTGCTCGCACACGCTTTTTCAGTTCTGTCCACACATTTTCTATAGGATTGAGGTCAGGGCTTTGTGATGGCCACTCCAATACCTTGACTTGGTTGTCCTTAAGCCATTTTGCCACAACTTTGGAAGTATGCTTGGAGTCATTGTCCATTTGGAAGACCCATTTGCGACCAAACTTTAACTTCCTGACTGATGTCTTGAGATGTTGCTTCAATATAGCCACATCATTTTCCCTCCTTATGATGCCATCTATTTTGTGAAGTGCACCAGGTCCTCCTGCAGCAAAGCACCCCCACAACATGATGCTGCCACCCCCGTGCTTCACAGTTGGGATGGTGTTCTTCGGCTTGCAAGCCTCCCCCTCTCCAAACATAACGATGGTCATTATGGCCAAACAGTTCTATTTTTGTTTCATCAGACCAGAGGACATTTCTCCAAAAAGTACAATCTTTGTCACCATGTGCAGTTGCAAACCGTAGTCTGGCTTTTTTATGGAGCAGTGGCTTCTTCCTTGCTGAGCGGCCTTTCAGGTTATGTCGATATGGGACTCGTTTTACTGTGGATATAGATACTTTGTAGCTATTTCCTCCAACATCTTCACAAGGTCCATTGCTGTTGTTCTGGGATTGATTTGCACTTTCCGCACCAAAGTACGTTCATCTCTAGGAGACAGAACACATCTCCTTCCTGAGCGGTATGACGGCTGTGTGATCCCATGGCGTTTGTACTTGTGTACTATTGTTTGTACAGATGAACGTGGTACCTTCAGGCGTTTGGAAATTTCTCTCAAGAATGAACCAGACTTGTGGAGGTCTACAAAAAAATTTCTGAGGTCTTGGCTGATTTCTTTTGATTTACCCATGATATCAAGCAAAGAGGCACTGAGTTTGAAGGTAGGCCTTGAAATACATCCACAGGTACACCTCCAATTGACTCAAATGATGTCAATTAGCCTATCAGAAGCTTCTGAAGCCATGACATAATTTTCTGGAATTTTCCAAGCTCTTTAAAAGCACAGTCAACTTAGTGTATGTAAACTTCTGACCCACTGGACTTGTGATACAGTGAATTATAAGTGAAATAATCTGTCTCTAAACAATTGTTGGATAAATTACTTGTGTCAAGCACAAAGCAGATGTCCGAACCGACTTGCCAAAACTATAGTTTGTTAACAAAACATTTGTGGAGTGGTTGAAAAAAGTGAAAGTTTTAATGACTCCAACCTAAGTGTATGTAAAGTTCCGACTTCAACTGTACTTCACTCTAGAATCATTCTGAGATAAGGCCTATATCAAAAGCTCTGCAAGTGGTTTTCACTTCATTGATCTTACAGCTCGCAAATGCCCAAAGCATTGTATACATTCTTTATCATAATCAATAATGGTTCAGCATTGAGCCCGAAGATTGCAGGGAGATTTTTATAGATCGTGATGCGGATGATGAAGATGATGATGATGATTATTGTTATGACGATCATTATGCTGGTTTTGACATTGTTCGTGATGATAATGGCGATAATGATATAACGCTAAAGAGGATGTTTATTGATCACTGTGTGTATATGATTGTCACAATGAGCCCAGGGTGTAATGACAGTGATCACGGTGTGTGTAGTTGCATGGCTAATGGCAGCGTGGCTAAGGGCAGCTGTTAACCTGATGGATGTCTCCTCCTTTCCTCTCATCTGCTCCTCTTCTGCCTGCAGATGATGGGAAGCTATCTCTGGACGAGTTCCAGGCGTTCTTCTCCGACGGGACGCTGAACGAAGAAGAACTGGAGAAGCTGTTTCACACAATTGACTCTGATAACACCAGGTGAGACAGAGCATCACATCTCACTGCAACAGCAGAGCAGAGCTACTGATGGGCACAATGGGTCTGGACCTCAGTGTGGAGATATCATTGAAGCTATATGAAACTATCCTCTAGTTCTCTAGTCTACTTTTATCCATTGCTGGGCTATCCCAGAACCTCTATTCCCCTCTATTCATGCTAGTAGCCTGTTCACTAACATATAGGGCTGCAAAAGACTTGTGTGCGTGTCTGCATATGTAAATGGGCGTATCCTATAGGAATGTGTGTTTGTGCTGTGAAGTGCTATACAGGCAAGTTGATGTTTATTGTCATGAGTCTTGTCTTGGAGGCAGAACTGAGCGATTTCCCCTTAGATGAGCCAGCTGCAAAGACAAAATTGGCAATATTGTAAGAATTCATGAAAACTAAAATGTGCTTTTTGGTCTTAATTTAAGTTTAGGGTTAGGCATTAGGGTTAGCAGTGTGGTTAAGGTTAGGTTTAAGGTTAGGGTTAGGTTTAAAATCAGATTTGATGACTTTGTGGCTGTGCCATCTAGTGACCACTCTGCAGAGCTGCCTCCAGAACAAGATTAATGACTGAAACGCTAACCCGCACTATACAGTAGGCCAACTCTGCCTGTGTGTATTTTGATCTAGTGAACTAGATCTGTAATATGTAATTCATCATCTGGACTGTTCAAATAAAGTGTGTTACATTGAGGAGGAAATTTCACAAGTCTGAGCTACAATAAAAAACTGCCGTGTGTATGTGCGTGTGTGTGTTTGTGTGTGTGAGTGTGTGTGTGTGTGTGTGTGTGTGTGTGTGTGTGTGTGTGTGTGTGTGTGTGTGTGTGTGTGTGTGTGTGTGTGTGTGTGTGTGTGTGTGTGTGTGTGTGTGTGTGTGTGTGTGTGTGTGTGTGTGTGTGTGTGTGTGTGTGTGTTTGCAAAAGTATACAATTTATCTATACTCATAAATATCACATCCACTTTTTGAAGGTCTTTTGATGTGGAACTGGTGTAACCTTCAGCTGACAGGCCTTTGTTGATGACACCTTTAGATTAAAAAAAGAGAAAAGGAGAATGATGAAGAGAAAGATGAAGCATCAGGAAAAGAGATGGAGAATGATGAAAGAATTGCAGAGACTAAGGCCAGTCTTCCAGTTCCTGTGTTACCTGTGGTCTCTCCTCTTATCTCCTGCCACTCTTTCTGCCTTTTACCCGTGGCTATCCATGACATCAACCTTGTTATTTTCCGACACTAAATGCTTTCTCTCATTAGAATATCAATTGAAATAACTTTATGGTTCCCCTAAATTTCTCTTTAATCAGGACTTTATATTTTTTATCAAACACATCTTTAGATATTATCAGAAAGTTTCCTTCACCATTACTTGTTTTATTTATTTAACTAGGCAAGTCAGTTAAGAACAAAATTTTATTTACAATGATGGCCTAGGAACAGTGGGTTAACTGCCTTGTTCAGGGGCAGAACGACAAATGTTTACCTTGTCAGCTTGGGGATTCAATCTAGCAACTTTTCGGTTACTGGCCCAACTCTCTAACCACTAGGCTACCTGTCACCCCCATTACTCAACAGTATAACCAGTTACTGTTGGGGGGTAATTGATTGGCCTGTTTAGAATGTTAAATTACAATGTAAGCTTTTGCTATTTAATGGCAATCTAATTTATCAGCTGACTGGACCACAGCAAGCAAAGATGAACTGTTCTCCTTATTCCTGCTCCTCATCAATCTGGTTCCGGCAGATTGTAATTTGTAATCAGTGATATGTAGCAGTTTCATGCCAAAGAATAAGATTCAAAATTAATAACGATTTAGTGACCTGAAGCTGAATTCATGGGCACAGATATGCTTCTGATTCAAGTTCGGGTCTTGTAACCTGCTGGTCCCCCCTGATGGATAAGTATAGATATAGAGGGTTTATACTGTAGATCCATGTTGTGTCGCATGCCAGCCTTTCCTCTGTTTCTTACCCCATTCTCCCACTGCCTCTTCCTGCTCTCTCTCTCCCTATGCTGCTCTAACCTGTGGTGTGTTAGTAATGTTGACACTAAGGAACTCTGTGGTAAGTTTTAACAGATTCATCTGTGTGTGTGTATCTGTGAGCTTTACATGACGTTTGTTTGTGTCTTTGGATGTATTGGATATGTGAACGTATAACCAGATTGTTAATATGCCATGAGTAGTTTTTCATCCCAACCATCCCAGTAGAATATCTGCATTGATTAATCACGTAGCTAGTCCGTTATCCCATAGATCACATGAAGTGCCTGTGTGTGTGTGTGTGTGTGTGTGTGTGTGTGTGTGTGTGTGTGTGTGTGTGTGTGTGTGTGTGTGTGTGTGTGTGTGTGTGTGTGTTGTGCATGCCTGTGTGTGTTTGCCCCTCTTACCACTGTCCTCTTCCCTGTCCTTCCAGACTACTTTGCCAAACACATGGGTGACTATGAGGGTGTACTGGCCTCCCTGGAGACTCTCAACCTGTCCATCCTCAGAGCCATGGACTTCACCAAGAAGGTGAGTCTCAACCCGGTACACTACACTAATAGGTGCTATTAGATGTGTGTGTGCATGTCCGTCTGCCAGTTTGTCCTGTCTATACTACTGTATGTATTAATCATTTGCATGTGTTTTCAGGGCTGTGTTGGTCATGGAATTTTGAATGACGGTTATTACTCAGCCAAATGACCGCGGTCACAGTTATAACCGTTGGAATAGCAACGGCAAAAAAACATTTTTTTTATTAAATGTAAGACACACATGTTCTCCTCTCCCCCGCTCCTGACTGCATGTGTTGCCATAGAAATAGATTTCTATGGCAGCCCAGGTAACCGAAGACTTGTTTGCAACAAAGTTGCATCATGTTGTTAAGAATCCATGTTATCGTAGAAACCAGTGGCGTTCGGGTGTCGTTTAAGATGTGACAGGATCAATATATTTTGGGGGGAATATGGCCATATTTTATATTACAGCCTATTGGATGACTGTCATTCATATTCCATTCACCCAACTGAATGTAACGTCGATAGGTTTAGGCTACTACATGATACTCACATTTTCCCTATATCCATCATGAGGTTGCTACAACTTAGCCTATGAATGAAAGTTTACAACATATGTGGACAGAGAATTTTGAGTAATAAAGATGACAGACAGTGGTGACACATTCATATAATTCCTTCTCGCATCTATCTACACTCTTCCTTTCTCTCACATTTTCCCTTCGCTTGTAGACTTCAGTGCACAACACATCAGCTGTCTGTGGCCAGGTGAAGAAAACATATCATGACTGCTAACCACTAAACACAGCCTACATCACTGTCACGTCAGAGTCAACATAGCTACTAGAACTAACGTGTTAGTAAACCCGCAACAATCAGGCAGTACAGTGTACATTCAGCAGCAAGCAGTTTAGCAGGTCCTGGTGGCAATAAATTAATCAAACCAAAAGTTTACCTTGACTTGGAAGAGTTCCAGTGTTGGATAGTCATAGTCAGGTAACTCCCCTTCCCCTTCCTCTCTGTTTGAGCCAGGTGTATGAGTAGGCTACACTAGCTAGCTGCATTAGATATTAGCTAAGTAAGTGAAAGTAAAAAAAATAGGGCCTCCCGAGTAGCACAGTGGTCTAAGGCACTGCATCGTGCTAGCTGTGCCACTAAAGAACCTGGTTTAAGTCCAGGCTCTGTTGCAGCCGGCCGCGACCGAGAGACCCACGGCGCGGGGCACAATTGGCCCAGCGTCGTCCGGGTTAGGGGAGGGTTTGGCTGGCAGGGATGTTCCTGTCCCATTGTGCATTAGCGACTCCTGTGGCAGGCTGGGCGCAATGCACGCTGACACGGTCGCCAGGTGTATGGTGTTTCCTCCGACACATTGGTGCGGCTGGCTTCCGGGTTAAGTGGGTGTTGTGTCAAGAAGCACAGCTCTTTGCCTTTCTCTCCCGAGTCCGTACGGGAGTTGCAGCAATGGGACAGGTCTGTAACTACCAATTGGACAAAAATGTTATATTTATATATATTTATATATATATACACAATGAAATATAGCTAGCTCTCTCTATCACTCTCTTGCTTCTCCTTCACTTTGGAATAAATGTATTTGTTCAAAACTGTTCAACTATTGTCTTTCTCTCACTTTGAGTCAACTACTCACCACATTTAATGCACTGCAGTGCTAGCTAACTGTAGCTTATACTTTCAGTACTAGATTCATTCTCTGATCCGTTGATTGTATTTGTTAATTCTCCCCGCAACTAGCATAAAACAAATGTGCCTGATATGCAATGAGTCTGTAGCTCTCGTGAAAGCAGGCAATGTTAAGCGTCATTATAACACCAGGCACAGTAAATTCGATCAGATGTATCCCCTGAACACAGAGGTGAGAACAAACAAGATTAACCAACTCAAATCCCAATATGAGAAGTCTACCAAGGTCCTTGTCAATTCTCTGACAGCCTAACAACGTGCAATGGAGTGTTCACTGAGGATAGCTTGGGTTTTGGGAAAACACCCCAAAACAATTCAGACGCTGAGATGTTAGAAGAATGCATGTGTGAAGTTGCTGACACCTTGCTTGAGGGTTAAAAAAAGATGAGCTCAGGGAAAATATCAAACAGATCCCACTGTCAGATTCCACAGCAATGAGGAGAACTGAAATATTAGCTGAAGATTTAACTTCACAACTTGATGTATAAGGGCACAAGGCGAGACCCAGATGCAGACATGGGAGTTAGATGGTTTGAGTATTTATTAAACAATCCAAAAGGGGTAGGCAAGAGAATGGTTGTGGACAGGCAAAAGGTCAAAACCAGTTCAAAGTCCAGGAGGTACAGAGTGGCAGGCAGGCTCGAGGTCAGGGCAGGCAGAATGGTCAGGCAGGTGGGTACGGAGTCCAGAAAATAGGCAAGGGTCAAAAAAACGGGAGGACTAGCAAAAGAGAATGAAGCAGGAGTACAGGAAAACCGCTGGTTGACTTGAAAAGTATACAAGACGAACTGGCACAGAGAGACAGGAAACACAGGGATATATACAGCAGGGATAATAAGCGACATCTGGAAGGGGTGGAGACAATCATGTCAAGTGAAACAGATCAGGGTGTGACATGTTGAGGCTATTCAGAATGCAACATGTATTTCATTAGCTGTGGATAAATCAACAGATAACACTGATAATGCCCAGCTTCTGGTGTTTGTCAGATTTTATAACGAAACAAGGAATTCTGTGAGGAGCTGTTGGGCTTAACAAATCTAGAAGCACACACGCGAGGACAGGATATGCATGAGGCCATCAAAGGGATGCTGACAAAAGGGAGATAGATCTGAAGTCACCACAGATGAAGCTCCAGCCATGATAGGAAGAGGGAGGAGACTGGTTGCACATATAAAAGAGGACCACCCTGACCTGACATCTCACTGCATCATCCATCAATTTGTCCTGTGTGTCAGTCTGTGAAAATAGTATTCTGAGGTCATGACAACGATGATGAAACTTCTCAACTTTTTGAGAGCGACATCATCCCTACAACACCGCCTGCTACAAGGCATTCTGACAGAGGCCAATGCCAGTTTTGATTACTTACTACGGCACAACAATGTCAGATGACTGAGCAAAGGCAGGATTCTGGAAAATTTTGGGGCCATTCAGGAGGAAATCAAAGCTTTCTTATGAGAGCAAAATAGTGACAAGGCAACTCAATTTTCTGAGTTTTCAGAAGAGGAGAAGTTTCATTTTTGACAGACATTACATGGCACCTTAATCAACTGAATGTTAAGCTGCAGGGACGGGACAACACAGTGTGTGACATGATAACAGCAGACCGGGCTTTTCAGAAGAAATTGGCGCTTTTCTAGAATGATCTCCAGGGAGAATTTGTCCTCTTCCCCAATCTTTTGGTGCAAATGCAGGGAGACAAAGATGTTCCCAACAATGTTGATTTCACCCAGAAGCTGAAGGATAACTTCAAGGCTTGCTTTGATGACTTCACTGTTGGAAGATAACTGCTGCTGCTCATCCAGAACCCCATTCTTGGTCACAAATGTGACAAAGTTGTCAGAAGAAGCAAAACAGATCTTCAGATAGATAGATGTTGCATCACAACAAATGGAGTTGATTGAGCTGCAAGAAAATGTGGCTTTGAATGAGCAGGCTGGATATTGTGACCCTGATACTTTCTGGGAAAGATGGTGCCTGCAGCTGATGTCACTGTTCTCAAGAAACTAGCATTATACATCCTGACTATGGTTGGCTCCACATACAGCTGTGAATCAGCCTTCTCCACAATGAACTAAAAACAAATACTGTACCAGGCACACCAATGAACACCTGCACCATTGTCTCAGAGTTGCTCTCACACCATTTGTGCCAAAGTTCAAAGCATTGGCAGGAGACAGAAAGTGTAATTTCTCTCATTAATGCAAGGTAAGGCCCAGAGTGACTTATACATGAATATTGCATGGCCCACAATGACATTCTGCCCATTCAGATGATTATTTTTGTTAAACTCTCCTTTGTTCTCCAGAAAACATGCACTGTATTTTATTTAAATATATATATATTAATTCAAGGCCAATGTACAATGGTTCACAGTGCACATTTTGCATAGACAATTATGCAACCACTTTTGTTCTTCAGCAATGTTGATGCAATGTTGTACGTTTACATTCGAAAGAAGTTGTATTTAATTCATAGTCTCATTTAATGTATTTAATGTACATTTTATATAACAACATGTTTCCTAAGTCGTGGACGACTATGTTTGTTACTACGCTGTACCACTTTGCCACCTAGGAAATTTGTGTCTCTGGACCTTCTTAAATAGTAGTTGAGTACCCCTGGTCTAGGAACAAGAGGACAGATACAGAGCCTTGGTCTGACGCCATTAAAAGGTAATTTACCACCTTCACGAGTGCAGTCTCAGTACTATGATGTTGTCTAAAACCAGATTGGAGTGTTTTGTATTCATTATTTATCTTCAGGAAGGCAGTGAGTTGCTTTTTTTTTTTAGAAGAAGAAGAATGGCAGATTCGAAATAGGCCGATAATTTTTTTTGGGGGGGGGGGGATCAAGGTTTGGCTTTTTCAGGAGAGGCTTTATTGCTGCCACTTTTAGTGAGTTTGGTACACATCTGGAGGATAGGAAGCAGTTTATTATGTTCAACATAGGAGTTGAACTATTTCAGTAGTTTAGTTGGAATAGGGTTCAGTAGGCAGCTGGAAGGTTTAAAGGCCATGACTATTTTTGTGAATGTGTCGAGAGATACAGGATTGCAAAACTTGAGTGTCTCCATTGATTTTAGGTCCTGGCAGTTCTGTGCAGACTCTTTTCGTCAAAGAAGTTCATGAATTCATCACTGCTGAAGTGAAGGCCATCTTCTCTTGAGAATGCTGCTTTATAGTTAGCTTTGCGACAGTATCAAAAATACATTTGGTATTGTTTTTATTCTCAATTTGGTTGAAAAAGTAGGTTGATCGTGCAGCAGTGAGGGCTCTTCGAAATTCAGTACTGTCTTTCCAAGCTAGTCGGAAAACTTCCAGTTTGGTGGAGCGCCATTTCCATTTCATCATTCTGGAAGCTTGCTTCAAGGCTTTATTATTTTCTACATTGTAGAATAATAGTGAAGACATCAAAACTATGATATAACACATATGGAATCATATAGTAACCAAAAAAAGTGTTAAACAAATCAAAATATATGTTATATTTGAGATTCCTCAAAGTAGCCACCCTTGCCTTGATGACAGCTTTGCACACTCTTGGTATTCTCTCAACCAGCTTCACCTAGAATGCTTTTCCAACAGTCTTGAAGGAGTTCCCACACATTCTGAGCACTTGTTGGCTGCTTTTCCTTCACTCTGTGGTCCAACTCATCCCAAACCATCTCAACTGAGTTGAGGTCAGGTGATTGTGGAGGCCAGGTCATCTGATGCAGCACTCCATCACTCTCCTTATTGGTCAAATAGCCCTTACACAGCCTGGAAGTATGTTGGTTCATTGTCCTGTTGAAAAACAAATTATATGTCCCGTTAAGCGCAAACCAGATGTGATGGCGTATCACTGCAGAATGCTGTGGTAGCCATGCTGGTAAAGTGTGCCTTGAATTCTGAATAAATCACAGACAGTGTCACCAGCAAAGCACCTCCACACCATCACACCTCCTCCTCCATGCTTTACGGTGGGAACCATATATGTAGAGGTCATCCGTTCACCTACTCTGCGTCTCACAAAGACACGGACGTTGGAAACAAAAATTGCAAATTTGGACTCATCAGACCAAAGGAAAGATTTCCACCTGTCTAATGTCCATTGCTCGTGTTTCTTGGCCCAAGCAAGTCTCTTCATCTTATCAGTGTCCTTTAGTAGTGGTTTCTTTGCAGCAATTCGACCATGAAGACCTGATTCATACAGTCTCCTCTGAACAGTTGATGTTGTGATGTGTCTGTTACTTGAACTCTGTGAAGCATTTATTTGGGCTGCAATTTCTGAGGCTGATAACTCTAATGAGCTCATCCTCTGCAGCAGAGGTAACTCTGGGTCTTCCTTTCCTGTGGTGGTCATCATGGGAGCCAGTTTCATCATAGCTCTTGATGTTTTTTGCCACTGCACTTGAAGAAACTTCAAAGTCCGGATTGACTGACCTTCAGGTCTTAAAGTAATGATGGACTGTCATTTCTCTTTGCTTATTTGAGCTGTTCTTGCCATAATATGGACTTGGACTTTTACCAAACAGGGCTATCTTCTGTATACCACCCCTACCTTGTCATAACATAACTGATTGGCTCGAAAAAAAGGAAAACAATTCCACAAATTAACTTTTAACAAGGCACATTCATTGAAATGCATTCCAGGTGACTACCTAATGAAGCTGGTTCAGAGAATGCCAAGAGTGTGCAAAGCTGTCATCAAGGCAAAGGGTTGCTACTTTGAAGAATCTCAAATATAAAATATACTGCTCAAAAAAATAAAGGGAACACTTTAACAACACAATGTTAAAGACTGTCATTAGGTACCGAGATGAGATCCTCAGACCCCTTGTGAGACCATATGCTGGTGCGGTTGGCCCTGGGTTCCTCCTAATGCAAGACAATGCTAGACCTCATGTGGCTGGAGTGTGTCAGCAGTTCCTGCAAGAGGAAGGCATTGATGCTATGGACTGGCCCGCCCGTTCCCCAGACCTGAATCCAATTGAGCACATCTGGGACATCATGTCTCGCTCCATCCACCAACGCCGTGTTGCACCACAGACTGTCCAGGAGTTGACGAATGCTTTAGTCCAGGTCTGGGAGGAGATCCCTCAGGAGACCATCCGCCACCTCATCAGGAGCATGCCCAGGCGTTGTAGAGAGGTCATACAGGCACGTGAAGGCCACACACACTACTGAGCGTCATTTTGACTTGTTTTAAGGACATTACATCAAAGTTGGATCAGCCTGTTGTGTGGTTTTCCACTTTAATTTTGTGTGACTCCAAATCCAGACCTCCATGGGTTGATAAATTGGATTTCCATTGATTATTTTTGTGTGATTTTGTTGTCAGCACATTCAACTATGTAAAGAAAAAAGTATTTAATAAGATTATTTCTTTCATTCAGATCTAGGATGTGTTGTTTAAGTGTTCCCTTAATTTTTTTGAGCAGTGTATATTTTGATTTGTTTAACAATTTTTTGGTTACTACATGATTCCATATGTGTTATTTCATAGTTTTGATGCCTTCACTATTATTCTACAATGTAGAAAATAGTAAAAATAAAGAAAACCCCTGAAATGAGTAGGTGTGTCCAAACTTTTGACTGGTACTGTAGGTCAGGAGACATGTTGGACAAAACCCCCTGAGTCGATGATGATTCCGAAAACCTTTTGGAGTTGATCTGTGGACTTTTCCATGTGAAAATTGAAGTCACCAAAAAATGGAATATTATATGCTATGACTATCTACCGTGGTTCGATAGGAATTCAGGGAACTCAGTGAGGAACACTGTTATACGGCCCAGGAAGCCTGTAAACAGTAGCTATAAAAAGTGATCAAGTAAACTGCATAGATTTCATGACTAGAAGCTCAAAAGACAGACTGTTTTTTTAATTTGCTGTCATAAATGTTAGCAAAACCTCCGTCTTTGCGGGATGCGCAGGGGATATGGTCTTTATTGTAACCAGGAGGAGAGGCCTCATTTAACACAGTAAATTCATCAGGCTTGAGCCATGTTTCAGGCAGGCCAATCACATCAAGGTTATGATCAGTGATTAGTTCATTGACTATGACTGCCTTGGAAGTGAGGGATCTAACATTAAGTAGTCCTATTTTGAGATATAATCATAATCTCTTTCAATAATGAGAGGAATGGAGGAGGTCTTTATTCCAGTGAGATTGCTAAGGTGAACGCCGCCATGTTTAGTTTTGCCTGACCTACATCGAGGCACAGACACAGTCTAAATGGGAAAGCTGAGCTGACTATACTGACTGTGCTAGTGGCAGACTCCACTAAGCTGGCAGGCTGCTTAACAGCCTGCTACCTGGCCTGCACTCTATCTCATTGTGGAACTAGAGGAGTTAGAGCCCAGTCTATGTTGATGATAAGATGACAGCACCCCTCCAGCTTGGATGGAGTCCTTCACTCCTCAGTAGGCAACACTTGGTCCTGTTTGTTGGGGAGTCCCAGAAAGAGGGCCAGTCATCTACAAATTCTATCTTTTGGGAGGGGCAGAAAACAGTTTTCAGCCAGCGATTGAGTTGTTCGAGTCTGCTGTAGAGCTCATCACTCCCCCTAACTGGGAGGGGGCCAGAGACAATTCCTCGATGCCAACACATCTTTCTAGCTAGGTTACACACTGAAGTTATGTTGTGCTTGGTGACCTCTGACTGTTTCATCCTAACATCGCTGGTGCTGACGTGGATAACAATATCCCTATACCATCTACATTCGCCACTTTTAGTCTCAGCCTACACCATCTAAAGATTAGCCTTTACATCGGTAGCCCTGCCCCCTGGTAAACAATGATTGTTGGATGATTCTTTTTAAGTCTAATACTGCGGGTAATGGAGTCGCCAATGACTAGGGTTTTTCAATTTGTCAGAGCTAATGGTGGGAGGCCCCGGCGGCTCAGATCCCATAACGGGTGGAGGAGAGACCTGAGAAGGCTCGGGCTCTGACTTAGGCTCGTTGCTTAGTGGGGGAAACCAGTTGAAAGTTTCTATCGGCTGAATGAGCGATACCGGTTAAGCATGCCAAATGCATTTCTTTCCAGAAGCCATTAGAAAATTGTCCAGCTGCAGGGGCTGTACAGGAGGATTAACAATACTCCCTGTATTTACTGGTGGCACAGACGCTCTATCTTCCTTTCCTACACTTAAATTTCCCATGCCTAACGATTGCGTCTGAAGCTGAGCTTGCAACTCTGCTATCTTCACTCCTGCAGAGCTCCTGCAGATCTATGTCCAGATAAAGCGTACGGGGTGAGTAAATTTAATTTAAAAAGTTGTTGGAGGACAAAACTAAGACCTTAGTAAACTTATTAAATCCGTAGTTTGATTATATAGTTATTAAGAGTAAAAAGCGAAAAAGTTTGGCAGCTAGCCAAGTGGCAAGAAACAGTACAACAGTACGGAGACAAAGCGGAAATGCGTTGAACGACTGTGTTGAACAACTGCTGTTTTATGTATCAGTCTATCTCAGCCCTCACCATTGCTCTCTTTCTCCAGGCTGGATATCGGCATGCCGTGCAGTTTACAGTCCTGGTACTTGACGGAACCGAGCTATATATAAGTACTGCAGGTTAGAGTCCTTAGAGTTGGCTGAATGGCTGTTGTAAACTATCTAGGCGTACACTGTCTAGGAGTTCACTCTTTAAATATTGATGGTCCTTTTTACGGTGCTGCGCTAGGCAGTGCTGCAGCTACTGGTGCTGCTGTGTTCACATGGTTGGCTGTGCTGCAATGGCTTCCTCAGGACCTTGGGGAGGAGAGAGATGGCACTTCGGATGAAAACCATTTCTGTTTAAACACAGCTGAATGACTACAAACAAGAACACCTTCAATGATTTAGAAAAGCAATTTTTTTCCATCACTGTCATGTCCTCCTCCACTCTTTTCTCCATCACAAATCTCTTCTCGTTCTCTTCTTTTGTTATTTCTCCTTCTCTCACAGCATTTGTTCCTGTTCTTCTCTCTTCTCTTGCAGCACCGACTCTGCTGCTATGCTCTGATGTTTAAACTTAAACATTAAACGTCTCCTTTAACGTGAAGTGTGTTTACAGGGCGGCTGTTGAAACCTTTTACAGGTGGAAGGTCTCAGTATGTCTGAAACCTCTTGAAGAGTATCTTAAATAACTCTCACGGCGCCCCCTGTGAGAGTTATTTTCCTACTATGGCTGAAAAATCTTTGTTGAGGAAAATGTACTTGATACGATTGTGATGTATTGTTTATTAAGATGAATGCACTAATTGTACATCGCTCTGGATAAAAGCATTTGCTAAATGACTAAACTGTAAAATGTAGTTTCCCTCTGTACGGATTGTGAAATTCTCCCAGGCAAAGAGGGAGCATTAAAGAATGCTGCTTTCATGCTTCAAATTCCTGCCTTATGGTGTGCAGCACAATCCTCCTGCCTGCTGTTCTGCTTTCCACCTTTGAACTTTGACACAGTATTGAGTTGCGCATCCCTTGAGTTTGATTGCAATCATGTCCATTATGGCGTTTCCCCTGGTGAGTGTCTCAGGGGTTCTCTTTCGCGTAGCTGGAAAATAAAGCCCAGGAGATTGATGTCTATTTCATTTTGGATAATCTAACAACCCAGGCTCAACTCCATGTGATGTAAATGGGATATTTCCATTCACTTCATGAAATATTCATCCTGTGAAAGTCTGTGTCAACTAGAGGGACAGTTGTAACCCCTTTTTAGGATGAAAATTAAATATGCAGACCAATTCTCAAAAGTCATTAAGTAATTAATAAATCTCCATGTGATGTTTGCTTGAGGACCTGACTGGTTTACAGAAGAAGCTACTGATAACTTCTCTGTTTTTGAGATAGACTGTGAGTCTATCTTTCATGTCTCAGGGGACACACCACTAATAAGTCTGTGTCAACTAGAGGGACAGTTGTAACCCCTTTTTAGGATGGAAATTAAATATGCAGACCAATTCTCAAAAGTCATTAAGTAATTAATAAAAAGGAGCTTGAAATAATGCATCCTGAACTTTCACGCAAAGCTTTGGTAATTAAGAATAATTTGGGTGTCTATGTGAGTGATTTACATCTCTGCCTTCCTCTGGTAGTGCTAGCGCTACAGCCTTGTCTTTGTTAAGCTGCAGGATTACTCAGGTGGTTAAGAGCTGCATTCATTTGTAAAACTCCTGAATATCTTGGGTATTGCATACAAATCTTTATTGTTGTTGGTGTAATCCACTCCACAGAGACAGAAGGAAATGTCAGTGAAGCAGTTTGTGCCATACCTAAATCTAGCTGGTATACCTGTGTCCCTGCTTGCTTCTTGATCTTCCATAGTTGCCTGCGAACATGTCATTAGCATTGTGTGAAACTGTCACGCTATGGGATTCTACCTGCTGGGCTGAATTGTTTCTGATGACAGGCTGGTCACAATGATTGCACTCATACCTGTACAGCCAAACTACCAATGCGGTGATTTTGTTCTGGGTCTGTCTGTATCCCCCTAAGAGCAGGCTGTGTGTCAGTCAGGGGCTGTCATTAAGAGAAGATTGGCAGCTGACTCCCTAACAGTCATTTCTCACCCTTCAGCTGACATACTGACCCAGCACTGGACCACCAGGACTCACTGTGATTATCTGGATGGCAGGGACTGGATTTGATGCTAATGGAAAGAGATGTGAGCTATAGATCCAGTAAGTCCTTTGGGGGAAAAGGACTTTCCACATAACAGTCAGTTAGACTATATCAAAATAACCAAACAAACATAAATATGTACCCAAATAAATACACAAGTGTACAGGACATGTGTGTTGAATATTCCAACTACTGTACTTTAAAATCAGTTATGCTAATAAGGAAATCTGAAATGTTTCCAGAACGTTTTTAATTGGCTCTTTAGCAGGTGGAAATGATTAATGGACACTCCCATGGGGGGAGGATAGGAGTAAGAGAAAACATGAGAATTCATTAAACACATCTCATCTGCTTTTCGTCCTGCGCACACTGTTTAATGACCTACTCTCATTATCCTCTTATTTATTCAAGCCTGGACTCAGCACACACACACACACACACATTTTTTCTGAATCCACTCAGGACAAGTTATTTATTTTGCTAAGTGACCTTCCAAGTTTGCAACTTTTCCAATGTGACATTTCTTACGCTGGCCTGTTGTTTTCCTTTTTTTGATTTTCTGTCCTTTCTTTCTTTTTCGTGTGCACCACTTTCATTTTCTCTCTGTTCTCCTCTCCACACCTCCTCATCCCTGCTGCGCCCAAGAGTTAGCAAAACAATATATATATTTTCTTTTTACAAAGAAAATGTAGTAAGGAACTATATAGTGTATACAGTAAGTATTCAGACTCCTTCACTTTGTCCACATTTTGTTACGTTACAGCCTTATTCTAAAATGGATTAAAGAAAATCCTCATCAATCTACACACAATACCCTGTAATGACAAAGGGAAAACAGGTTTTTAGACATTTTTGCAAATGTATAAGCAAAAGAAAGAAATACTTTATTTACATAAGTATTCCCTTTGCTATGAGACGTGAAATTGAGCTCAGGTGCATCCTGTTTCCATTGATCATCCTTGAGGTGTTCCTACTGTCACGATTCCCACCGACGGTGGCGCCCCCTCCTGCTCGGGTGGCGCTCGGCGGTCGTCGTCACCGGCCTATTAGCTGCCACCGATTCCCTTTTGCTTTTCCCTTTTTTTATTTTGTGACACCTGTGGTCAATTAGCCATTAGAGGGGCTATTTAGTTTAGCTGGCCCGCTCCTGTTCGTGCGGGATTAATGATTGTTTCTTGTGTGACGGCTTGTGTTCATGTCGACGTTGTTGTACGCCGCATGTATTTTCTCCCCTGTGTGTGGGAACATTTGTTTTTTGTGAGTGTATATTAAAAACACCACTACCCTGTGTTCGCTGCTTCCTGCGCCTCATTCCTCCTCCACAATTACCAAGCCTTAACAGAATCCCGCACCCCGATAGAAGGCATGGAATCAGCGGGAGCAGCGGCCACTCCTCTGCCCTCGATTGAGGAACGCGTACTCCACCACACGACAGTCCTCCATCGCATCGGATCGGCAATGGACCAGATGATGGAGAGGATGGACAGATGGGAGAGAAGTGGTATCCTCTCTCCACCTCCACCTCCCCCGATACAGCCATCTTCGCCTCCCATGACGTCTGGCTCTGGCGCGCTTCGTCTGGCTCTCCCGAGGGAGTACGATGGGGAGGCGGCTGGGTGCCAGGGGTTTTTGCTCCAGCTTGAGCTGTACCTGGCCACCGTCAGACCTGCTCCCACGGGGGAGGAGAGCGTGAGTGCCCTCGTTTCCTGCCTGACGGGCAGAGCTCTGGAGTGGGCTAATGCGGTCTGGAACGGTCCAGACTCGGCGAGGGACCACTACCCGGAGTTCACCCGCCGCTTTCGGGCCGTGTTCGACCACCCTCCGGAAGGAAGAGCGGCGGGTGAACGGCTGTTCCACCTCAGGCAGGAGACGAGGAGTGCCCAGGAATTCGCGCTGGACTTCAGGACCTTGGCTGCTGGGGCGGGGTGGAACAACAGGGCCCTCATAGACCACTACCGCTGCAGTCTCCGGGCGGACGTCCGCAGGGAGCTGGCCTGTCGGGACACAGCTCTGTCCCTGGACGAACTGATAGATATGTCCATACGACTGGTCAACTTGCTGGCTGCCCGCGGGCGTTCGGAGAGGGTCCTGCCCGTTCCACCCTCGTGCACCCCCGCCCCTACCCCTATGGAGGTAGGGGGGGCCGTGCCAAGGGGCACCGGAGGAGGTGGCTCCTCCTGCACCAGCTGTGGTCGGAGAGGACACACGGCCGACCGGTGCCGGAGGAGCCAGTCTCGGAGTCGAGATGGTAGGCAGAACACTTCTCGGTTACCTCAGGTGAGTCAGCACCAGATTCACCCAGAACCCCCTGTTGGTCATGTGTTTTTACCTGTTTTGTTTACTAAATTTTTTCCCTCTTCCCAGCATAGGGCGCTAGTCGATTCAGGCGCAGCTGGGAATTTTATGGACCGTGGACTTGCCATTAAGCTGGGCATTCTGCGGGTGCCGATAGATTCTCCTTTCCCCGTGCACTCCCTAGATAGCCGACCATTAGGGTCAGGGCTAGTCAGGGAGTCTACGGTGCCACTGGACATGGTAACGCTGGGGAATCATAAGGAACGCATTCGTTTTTTCCTTATTGACTCGCCTGCGTTTCCGGTGGTGCTGGGGGTCCCCTGGCTGGCTGGTCACAATCCCCGTATTTCGTGGAAACAGGGGGTTCTCCAGGGGTCGACAGAGGAGTGTTCAGGTAGGTGTCTAGGAGTTTCCATAGGTGCCACGTCGGTGGAGAGTCCAGACCAGGTGTCCACCGTGCGCATTCCCCCCGAATACGCCGATTTGGCGATCGCTTTTTGTAAAAAGAGGGCGACTAAATTACCACCTCATCGACAGGGGGATTGTGCGATAGATCTCCAGGTTAACGCTGCGCTTCCCAGGAGTCACGTGTACCCCTTGTCACAGGAGGAGACGGCGGCTATGGAGACATATGTCATGGAATCTCTGGGACAGGGGTACATTCGGCCCTCCATCTCACCCGCTTCCTCGAGTTTCTTTTTTGTGAAGAAAAAGGAGGGAGGTCTGCGTCCGTGCATTGATTACCGAGGTCTAAACGCTATTACGGTGGGGTTTAGTTACCCACTACCTCTCATCGCTACGGCGGTGGAATCATTTCACGGAGCGCAGTTCTTCACAAAACTGGATCTCAGGAGCGCGTATAACCTGGTGCGTATCAAGAAGGGAGATGAGTGGAAAACCGCCTTTAGTACCACATCGGGCCATTATGAGTACCTGGTCATGCCGTATGGGTTGAAAAATGCTCCAGCCGTCTTTCAATCCTTTGTTGACGAGATTCTCAGGGACCTGCACGGGCAGGGCGTGATTGTATATATCGATGACATTCTGATATATTCCGCCACCCGCTCCGCGCATGTGTCCCTGGTGCGCAAGGTGCTTGGTAGACTGCTGAAGCATGACCTATACGTTAAGGCTGAGAAGTGTGAGTTTTCCAAACGAGCCGTCTCCTTTCTGGGTTATCGCATTTCCACCACGGGGGTGGTGATAGAGTGTGACCGCGTTAAGGCCGTGCGTAATTGGCCGACTCCAACCACGGTGAAGGAGGTGCAGCGGTTTTTAGGCTTTGCCAATTACTACCGGAGGTTTATCCGGGGTTTTGGCCAGGTAGCGGCTCCCATTACCTCACTGCTGAAGGGGGGGCCGGTGCGTTTGCGATGGTCGACGGAGGCGGACGGAGCCTTCAAGGAATTGAAGACGCTGTTCACCGACGCACCCGTGTTGGCGCACCCGGACCCGTCTTTAGCGTTCGTAGTGGAGGTGGACGCATCCGAGGCTGGGGTGGGTGCCGTGCTATCACAGCGCTCGGGTGCGCCATTGAAACTCCGCCCCTGCGCTTTCTTTTCGAAGAAGCTCAGTTCGGCGGAGCGTAACTACGATGTGGGGGACAGGGAGTTGCTAGCAGTGGTTAAAGCTTTGAGGGTGTGGCGGCACTGGCTTGAGGGGGCTAAACACCCCTTTCTCATCTGGACCGACCACCGAAACCTGGAGTACATCCGGGCAGCGAGGAGACTGAATCCACGTCAGGCGAGGTGGGCCATGTTCTTCGCCCGGGTTTAGGTTTACCATCTCCTATAGACCGGGTTCCCTAAATACTAAGGCCGACGCGCTGTCCCGTCTCTATGACACGGAGGACCGGCCCATCGATCCAACTCCCATCATTCCAGCGTCTAGGCTGGTGGCACCTGTGGTATGGGAGGTGGACGCGGACATCGAGCGGGCATTGGTGTTGGAACCTGCGCCTGCGCAGGTGCCCGTGGGGTGCATGTATGTGCCGCTCGGTGTTCGTGATCGTTTGATTCGGTGGGCGCACACGCTACCTACTGCGGGTCATCCTGGTGAGGCGAGGACAGTGGGGAGTCTAAGGGGGAAGTACTGGTGGCCCACCTTAGCTAAGGACGTGAGGTCCTATGTCTCTTCCTGTTCGGTGTGTGCCCAGAGTAAGGCTCCTAGGCATCTACCAAGAGGGAAGTTACAGCCCCTCCCCGTTCCACAACGACCATGGTCGCACCTGTCCATTGACTTCCTGACAGATCTTCCCCCCTCTCAGGGGAACACGGCGATTCTGGTGGTTGTGGATCGGTTCTCTAAGTCCTGCCGTCTCCTCCCATTGCCCGGTCTCCCTACGGCCCTGCAGACTGCGGAGGCCCTATTTACCCACGTCTTCCGGCACTACGGGGTGCCGGAGGACATTGTCTCTGATCGAGGTTCCCAGTTCACATCCAGGGTCTGGAGAGCGTTTATGGAGCGGCTGGGGGTCTCGGTCAGTTTGACCTCCGGTTATCACCCCGAGAGCAATGGGCAGGCGGAGAGGGTGAACCAGGAGGTGGGCAGGTTCCTGAGGTCGTATTGCCAGGACCGGCCAGGGGAGTGGGCGAGGTATATTCCCTGGGCTGAGTTAGCCCAGAACTCACTTCGCCACTCCTCTACTAACATATCACCCTTTCAGTGTGTGTTAGGTTACCAGCCGGTCCTGGCACCATGGCACCGGAGTCAGACCGAGGCTCCTGCGGTGGAGGACTGGGTCCAGCACTCCAAGGAGACCTGGAGAGCCGTCCAGGACTCACTAAAGGAGGCCAGTGCGCGGCAGAAGAGGAGTGCTGACCGCCACCGCAGTGAGGCGCCCATGTTCGCACCGGGAGACAGGGTCTGGCTCTCGACCCGGAACCTGCCCCTCCGCGTGCCCTGCCGGAAGCTGGGGCCGCAGTGTGTGGGGCCCTTCAAAGTCCTGAGGAGGATAAACGAGGTGTGTTATCGGTTGCAACTCCCTTCCTATTACCGTATTAACCCCTCGTTTCATGTGTCTCTCCTCAGGCCGGTGGTAGCTGGTCCCCTTCACGAAGATGAGGTGCCGGAGGTCCCTCCGCCCCCTCTGGACATCGGGGGGTCCCCGGCGTACAGCGTACGGGCCATTCTGGACTCGCGACGCCGGGCGAGGGGCCTACAGTACCTCGTGGACTGGGAGGGGTACGGCCCGGAGGAGAGGTGCTGGGTGCCGGCGGCGGACGTCCTGGACCCATCTATGTTGAGGGAGTTCCACCACCTCCGTCCGGATCGCCCTGCCCCTCGCCCTCCGGGTCGACCTCGAGGCCGGTGTCGGCGCGCTGCGGGAGCCGCGCGTCAGGAGGGGGGTACTGTCACGATTCCCACCGACGGTGGCGCCCCCTCCTGCTCGGGTGGCGCTCGGCGGTCGTCGTCACCGGCCTATTAGCTGCCACCGATTCCCTTTTGCTTTTCCCTTTTTTTATTTTGTGACACCTGTGGTCAATTAGCCATTAGAGGGGCTATTTAGTTTAGCTGGCCCGCTCCTGTTCGTGCGGGATTAATGATTGTTTCTTGTGTGACGGCTTGTGTTCATGTCGACGTTGTTGTACGCCGCATGTATTTTCTCCCCTGTGTGTGGGAACATTTGTTTTTTGTGAGTGTATATTAAAAACACCACTACCCTGTGTTCGCTGCTTCCTGCGCCTCATTCCTCCTCCACAATTACCAAGCCTTAACACCTACAAATTGATTGGAGTCCACCTGTGGAAAATACAATTGATTGGACATGATTTGAAAAGGCACACACCAGTCTATATAAGGTCCCACAGATGACAGTGCATGTCAGAGCAAAAACCAAGCCATGAGGTCGAAGGAATTGTCCATAGAGCTCCGAGACAGAATTGTGTCAAGGCACAGATCTGGAGAAAGGTACCAAAACATTTCTGCAGCATTGAAGGTCCCCAAGAACACAGTGGCCTCCATCATTCTTAAATGGAAGTTTGAAACCGAAACCACCAAGACTCTTCCTAGTGCTTGCTGTCTGGCCAAACTGAGCAATTGTGGGAGAGGGGCCTTGGTCAGGAAGGTGACCAAGAACCTGGTGGTCACTCTAACAGAGCTCCAGAGTTCCTCTGTGGAGATGGAAGAACCTTCCAGAAGGACAACCATCTCTGCAGCACTCCACCAATCAAGCCTTTTTGGTAGAGTGGCCAGGCAGAAGCCACTCCTCAGTAAAATACACATGACAGTTTTCCAAAAGGAACCTACAGGACTCTCAGACCATGAGAAACAAGATTCTCTGGTCAGATGAAACCAAGATTGACCTGAATGCCAAGTGTCACGTCTGGAGGAAACCTGCCACCATCCCTACGGTGAAGCATGGTGGTTACAGCATCATGCTGTGGGGATGTTTTTCAGCCGCAGGGACTGGGAGACTAGTCAGGATCGAGGCAAAGATGAACGGAGCACAGTACAAAGCGATCCTTGATGAAAACCTGCTCCAGAGAGCTCAGGACCTCAGACTGGGGTGAGGGTTCACATTCCAACAGGACAATGCACATCACCAATGAACTATCATGGTCCAAACATACCAAGACAGTCGTGAAGAGGGCACAACAAAACCTTTTCCCCCTCCGGAGACTGAAAAGATTTGGCATGGGTCCCCAGATCCTCAAACGGTTCTACAGCTGCACCATCGAGAGCATCCTGACCGGTTGCATCACCGCCTGGTATGGCAACTGCTCGGCATCTGACCGTAAAGCGCTACAGAAGGTAGTGCGAATGGCCCAGTACATCACTGGGGCCAAGCTTCCTGCCATCCAGGACCTATATACTAGGCAGTGTCACAGGAAAGCCCATAAAATTGTCAGAGACTCCAGTCACCCAAGTTATAGACTGTTTTCTCTGCTACCACACGGCAAGCGGTACCAGAGCGCCAAGTCTAGGACCAAAAGGCTCCTCAACAGCTTCTACCCCCAGGCCATAAGACTGCTGAACAATTAATAAAATCGCCACCGGACAATTTACATTGACCCCCCTCCCTTTTGTACACTGCTGCTACTCTTTGTTTATTATCTATGTATAGTCACTTCCCCCCACATACAGTGAGGGAAAAAAGTAATTGATCCCCGTGAAGGATTTCAGTCCTTCAGTCCCCAGGCCGAGGGAGATTGACAGTTCTTTTGTGTTTCTTCCATTTGCGAATAATCGCACCAACTGTTGTCACCTTCTCACCAATCTGCTTGGCGATGGTCTTGTAGCCCATTCCAGCCTTGTGTAGGTCTACAATCTTGTCCCTGACATCCTTGGAGAGCTCTTTGGTCTTGGCCATGGTGGAGAGTTTGGAATCTGATTGATGATTGCTTCTGTGGACAGGTGTCTTTTATACAGGTAACAAACTGAGATTAGGAGCACTCCCTTTAAGAGTGTGCTCCT
Source organism: Salmo salar (assembly GCF_965601325.2). Lineage (NCBI taxonomy): Eukaryota > Metazoa > Chordata > Actinopteri > Salmoniformes > Salmonidae > Salmo > Salmo salar. The sequence goes on along the minus strand of NC_138300.1, from coordinate 90,456,688 downwards.
AATCTCAGCTCCTTACCTGTATAAAAGACACCTGGGAGCCAGAAATCTTTCTGATTGAGAGGGGGTCAAATACTTATTTCCCTCATTAAAATGCAAATCAATTTATAACATTTTTGACACGCGTTTTTCTGGATTTTTTTGTTGTTATTCTGTCTCTCACTGTTCAAATAAACCTACCATTAAAATTATAGACTGATCATTTCTTTGTCAGTGGGCAAACGTACAAAATCAGCAGGGGATCAAATACTTTTTCCCCTCACTGTACATGTACAAATTACCTCAAATAACCTGTACCCCCACACACTGACTCTGTACCGGTGCCTCCTGTATATAGCCTGATTATTGTTATTCTTATTGTGTTACTTTTTATTATTACTTTTTATTTTAGTCTACTTGGTAAATATTTTCTTAACTCTTCTTGAACTGCGCTGTTGGTTAAGGGCAGTGCCCCTGTGACAACAATTTTGAACCCCCTTGTGTCCCACCTAAATGTGGAGTATGAAATCATTTTTACATAACTAATTTTTGCTATCGTTATTTTTTTACATCCGTTATTAGACAGTGGGAACGCGGAACATGGTCTTTTGCCTGCTAATGCCTGCAATGCAGTGAAGAAAACAATATGACAACAATAACGTCTAATGTAACTGGCCCATCTAACAGTACAACCGGCCCAAGCTTGGTCCCCCCAGTTGAAATGGTCTAGAACCGCCACTGTCAACTGGGAGACCATTTGTAAGGTGTGGGATACAGAAATGAGGTATTATTACACACATAGTGAGTCCATGCAACCTATTATGTGACTCAGTTGGTAGAGGGTGTGGCTCAGTTGGTAGAGCATGGTGTTGGCAATGTGTTTGCAACGCCAGGGTTGTGGTTTTGATTCCCACGGGGGACAAGTACGAAGAAAAAAAATGTATGAAATGTATGCAAGTCGCTCTGGATAAGAGCGTCTGCTAAATGACTAAAATGTAAAATTTAAACATTTAAATTCCTGGACTTATTTAGGATTGCCATAACAAAGAGGTTGAATACTTATTGTAGTGTTGAAAACATAATTCCACTTTGACATTATAGGATATAGTGTGTAGGCCAGTGACAAACAAATCTCAATATAATACATTTTAAATTCAGGTTGTAACACAATAAAATGTGAAAAAGGGCTGTGAGTCCTTTCTGAAGGCACTGTTGCTGATGCTGTATCGGTTGGATCATGTTCCATCCTTTCTTCAGTTGGGACAGAGGGACAGAGTATCTTCAACGTGTTTTCAATGCTGACACACAGTCCAAACCCAGAGACAAGTCCACTTAAGTGCTTCTGTTGTTTTGTACAGGACCAAGGTTTCATCCAACTACTTTTTCTTAGATGAGGTCATGAATAAGGTTTCCTGAAAATGAGATTCTCAATGGCTCCTTGCTTATTTTCTGTTTACTGCTGAAGTCACAGCATCTTTGTCTGTGTAGCAGTGAAGTTATATTAACCATGGCCCGGTGTGAACTCTAGTGGCACTTAATATCTATACCTCTCGCCTAATCAAACCTGGTGACTAGGGTTACTGGGTTACCACGGTAACAGAGGAGGCACTTATCAAGAAGCCCTCACCTGCTTTGCTGTAAACCAGAGGTGTTGGAGGGGAAAGCCAAGGGATTGATCCCTACTGTGCCTCTGTTTGTTCTGTTTCAGGGACATATTTCAACAGTCAGTGTTGATAATTTGATGAGAATGTGTAAATAATTTTTTCAGTAAAGAAATTTGATGGGTGTGTCATGCAACCAACTGTCACAATAACATCTGTTTGTCATCAAACATCCCAGTGTGTGGTCTGTCTAAAGGGATATATTTTGCATTGTTAGCCTGGCTCTCTGAGTAATAAAGTTCCACCCAGTTAATATATTTTTGGGGTGGAAAAAAGAGGGCGCAGAAAGAGGGGGAAGGAGTGAGGAAGCTAGCCTTCAAGGCATGGTTGCTGTGTTTCCCAGGGGAGGGCACATCCAGATGAAGCTCTCTCTCTCATTCGTTCTTTTTCCTCAGGAACATGCTCGTGCTGCTGCTGTGGCACACAGGGCTCTCACAGATCTGTCTACGTCTGAATAATCTAATCGGGGAGCTCATTTGAAATTCTATATATATAACAGGGTTAGTGGTGAGTGTTAGATTTGAATATAAGTCTGCAGATGACAGGTTACTGCTTAGCTAGGTATACTGTCGGCTTATTTATTTATGTACAGAATAGACCGAAGCTTTTGTTGTTCCCTTTACTATTGTGATAGGTGTTACCGCCAATAGTATGCGGTCATTGTTGCTTCCATTGTGATAACACATGGCACACTATGTCCCTTTTCCCTACCCCACAGTCTCCTTTCTCTTCTCCACTCAATGGAGGTTTTTGGTCTCGTTAGAGGGTATGAGATGTACCTCAGAGAGACAAATAATGCATGCATGAGTAATGTATCTCACTCCCAACTAGGACATGTTCAGGTCACCACTCCATGCTTTCACATTGTATTGATGGGGATGTCAGCTCCTTTGTCTTGCTGATGCTAAGGAAGGAAGAGGTTGTTGTCCTGCCACCACACTGACAGGTCACTGACCTCCTCCCTATAGGCTGACTCATCGTCGTCGGTGATCAGGTCTACCACCGTCGTGTCATCAGCAAACTTAATGATGGTGTTGGAGTCATGAGCGGCAATGCAGTTGTGGGTGAATAGGGAGTACAGGAATGGACCAAGCACACTCCCCTAAGGTGCCCCCGTGTTGAGGGTCAGCCTGGCAGATGTGTTGCTCCCTACCCTCACCACCTGGTGGCAGCCTGTCAGGAAGTTCAGGATCCAGTTGTATAGGAAGGTGTTCAATCCCACAGACCTGAGCTTAGAAGGCATTTAGCTCGTCTGGCAGGCTTGCGTCACTGGGCAGCTTGTGGATGGGTTTCCCTTTGTAGTCTGTGATAGTTTGGAGGCCCTGCTACATCCGATGAGCATCAGAGCCGGCGTAGTAGGATCCGATATTAGTCCTGTATTCACGCTTTGTCTGTTTGATAGCTCGTCAGAGGTCGTAGCGGGATTTCTTATGTGTCCGGGTTAGTGTCCCGCTTGAAAGTGGCAGCTCAAGACTTTCGCTCAGTGCGGATGTTGTTTGTAATCCATGGCTTCTGGTTGGGATATGTACGTACGGTCACTGTAAAAGACGACATCGTTGATGAACTTAATAATGAAGCCGGTGACTGATGTGGTGAACTCCTCAATGTTATCGAATGAATCCCGGAACATATTCCAATCTGTGCTAGCGAAACAGTTCTGTAGCATAGCATTCGCTTCATTGACCACTTCTGTATTGAGTGCATCACTGGTACTTCCTTTTTGAGGTCAGATTTGCCAAAGGGAGGGCGAAGGAGAGCCTTGTATGCATTTCTTTGTGTGGAGTAAAGGTGATCAAGAGTTTTTTCACCTCTAGTTGCACGGGTGACATGCTGGTAAAAATGAAGTAAAACGGAATTACATTTCCCTGCATTAAAATCACTGTTCACGAGAAGCGCCACCAATGGATGTGCATTTTCTTGTTTGCTTATGGCCCTACACAGCTCATTGAATGCGCTCTTATAGCCAGCATCGGTTTGTGGTGGTAAATAGACAGCTACGAAAAATATAGATGAAAACTCAACATTAATATTGCAGATAGATTCTAGCATATGTATTTGTTTTTGTAAATATACAGTACCAGTCAAGGGTGTGGACACGCCTACACATTCTAGGGTTGTTGTTTTTTTTTTAAACTATTTTCTACTTTGTAGAATAATAGTGAAGACATCAAAACTATGAAATAACACATATGAAATCATGTAGTAACCAAAAAAAGTGTTAAACAAATCAAAATATACACTCTTGGCATTCTCACAACCAGCTTCACCTGGAACGCTTTTCCAACAGTCTTGAAGGAGTTCCCACATATGTTGAGCACTTGTTGGCTGTTTTTCCTTCACTCTGCAGTCCAACTGATCCCAAACCATCTCAATTGGGTTGAGGTCGGGTGATATGCGTTATTTCATAGTTTTGATGTCTTCACTATTATTCTACAATGTAGAAAATAGTAAAAATAAAGAAAAACCCTTGAATGAGTAGGTGTGTCCAAACTTTTGATTGGTATGAATCATCAGCGCACAACGACTCTTTTATATTTAAGCCCTGGATTTCTAGCTCCTTGATATTATTGTTGGATCTGATTTTAATGGCTAACATTTTGATGGCCATTATAAATAGATATGCCGATAGTGGACAATCTTGTTTTACTCCTCTTGACAATTTAATACTTTCTGAGAAGTAGACATTATTTACTATTTTACACATGCGGTTACTAAACATAACTAACCCATTGTATAAGAGATTCTCCAAAGATAAAATAGTCCAGGCATTTATATATAAATTCCAGTCGTTCTTTATCAAAGGCTTTTCACCGTCAGCTATGATTACCAGATATAGTTTCACATAGGCTTTAATGTCATCTAGAAGTTCCTTCACATGAGTCTTTCTGTATAGCTGTCAATTTTTCCCAAAAATCCTGACAATTAACTTCAATTGGTGGAGATGGAGTAGACTGAAATGAAAACATATGCTTACAGTACTTTGCTTCTTCTTTCATGGATGACTCCATCATTTGTAACAAGTTTCTGTAAATTATTTTTGGTAGCATTTCTATGGTGAAGATGATAAAAAAATAATTTGGTGCATTTTCCCCCATATTCCATCTGGCTCGAGTCATACGTCCTCCAAAACATGACCCGCCAAACCACGCTTCTTAATACCTGCCCGCTTAACCCGGAAGCACCAATGTGTTGGAAGAAACACCATTCAACTGACGACCGGGGTCAGCCTGCAGGCTCCCAGCCCACCACAACAGGACAACTGTGCACTGCTCTAAGGGATTCCCAATCACAGCCAGGGGTGATACAGCCTGGGATTGAACCAGGGTATGTAGTGACGCCCCTAGCACTGCAGTGCTTTAGACTGCTGTGCCACTCGGGAGGCCCCTATTTCTCTAACTATTTTGACCTAAATTGTTTTTGTTTAAAAGATGAATATTGAATTGCATGGCCTCTAAAGGCACATTTTAAATGTGTCCCATACAATAAGAGGATCTGCTGTACCTATGTTATGTAGGTCAGTTATAAATTCTTCTGTCTTGGTTAAAAACAAGTTGTCATCCAGTAGGCTTTGATAAAATGTCCAATATCCTCGCCCTCGCTGAAATTCTGTAAGTGTAATGTGTTTACCAATTATTGGACGATCCGACCACATTCTGTCCCCTATCAACACTCTTTTAACTTTTGGTGCAGCGAAAATTACATAAGAATGTAGTCAAGACAACTAGCTTGATTGAGCTTCTGCCATGTATATATCACTAGGTCAGGATATTTAAGCCTCCGTATATCCACTAATTTGAATATATCCATAATATTCATATTTTCCTTAAGTACATGAGGGTGATCGTTCGTAGTCTGATTTCCTTTACGGTCCTTTGAGGTATTTAAAACCGTATTTTAATCTACCACCATAATAATTTAGTCATGTATTGCCTGTGAGATCGATAAATTATTATATATATATTTTCAAAGAAGAGTGGATCATCATTATTTGGACAATATAGATTAATGAGCCAAATATGTTTATGGTCCAATAGCATTTTTAAAAGGGCCCACTTTCCTTGTATATCTGTTTGAACAGTTTGCACATTTGGATTAAAATGATTGTTAATTAATATCATTACCCCTTTAGAGTTTCTTTGCCCATGGGAGAAATATATTTTGCCCCTCCCCAGACATTTTTCCATGCAACTTTGTCTTTCCTGTAAACAATAGATATTATATTCCTTCTCTTTTAGCCAGGTAAAGACTGATTTGTCTTGTCTTATTATCTGCTAAGCCATTACAATAATAACTAGCTATACTTATTTCACCATTTACCACAATGAGATACATGTTTCGATTATACTTACCATAATATATATTTGTAAACTTACCATTAAAAAGTACCATGATAATTGAGAGTCTATATAGCTGTACCATGATAATTGAGTGTCTATATAGCTGTACCATGATAATTGAGTGTCTATATAGCTGTACCATGATAATTGAGTGTCTATATTGCTGTACCATGATAATTGAGTGTCTATATAGCTGTACCATGATAATTGAGTGTCTATATAGCTGTACCATGATAATTGAGTGTCTATATAGCTGTACCATGATAATTGAGTGTCTATATAGCTGTACCATGATAATTGAGTGTCTATATAGCTGTACCATGATATTTGCACTGTTAAGCATACTGTAGCTGTGACTTAGTAAACCTCTAATTGCCCTCCAATATTCCACCCGCTAAAACCTCCCCCCATCCCAGGTTGGGTAGTCGTCTCAGTGACTGGCTGACCATCTCTGTACACGTGGTTCCTAGGGCCTTTAAGTGATAGGTCCCGTGTGGCTCAGTTGGTAGAGCATGGTGTTTGCAACACCAGGGTCGTGGGTTCAATTCCCATGGGGGACCAGTATGGAGAAGAGAAAAAAAAGATGTATGACATGTATGCATTCACTACTGTAAGTCGCTCTGGATAAGAGCGTCTGCTAAATGACTAAAATGTGAATGATATATATTGAAACATTTGCATATCTTAATTTATTCCCACAATTGACAAATAATATGCTTACTAATGTAAGCACTTCTACGAAAGATTGTTACATATAACAAGGGCTGGCAGAAGGAATTCTACATTTTTGTCAACAGATTTGGGATGCATGCACTCACTCACCTTATCCCTTCCAAACAAACACCTCTGCCCCTCTCTACCCTTCCACCCATAGATCGACCTACAACCCTCCCCCTCCCCCCAATTACATACGTAAGTAGTAAATATGACTAGCTTGATTGAGCCTCCGCCATTTATATCTCACTAGGTCAGGATACTTAAGCCTATATATATCCATTAATGTGAATAGGGCTGGCAGTAGGAATTCTACATTTTTGTCAACAGACGTGGGATTTAGTTTCGTTTATTAATTCGACCATTTAAAAAAAACAAGCACACATAAAACTTAAAAGCCATACATGAACATGAATAAAATCATCGAGGATAACACACAATAAAGTCTGAGACTTATTTCCGTTGTGGTCCTCTTGAGACAAGATGGCTAGACAAGATCGAACACAATATGGCAGTGAAATCATAAAACAAAAACATAAAAGAAGAACATCATTCCAGATACATCATAGGGGTTATTCATATGGGCACAGAGGACATCAAACATATTTTTACTTTATTTTTAAAGCTGTCCAGAGAGGACGTTGTTTTTATAGGCAGAGGCAACTCATTCCATTCTGAGGCTCCAGTATACAAGAAAGTACCTTTCCCAGCATTACTCCTGAACCTGTATAAGCATACATCAGCAACACCTGATCTGGTGCTGTGATTGTGTGCATCCCTAACACGAGGAAAGTAATCACTTAGATATCTGGGCACAGGACCATAAATACTCCTGTAAACTAAACCTAGTCTAATCTGGGACACCCTAGCCTCAACAGGCAGCCAGTTTAGTTCCTGAAAGCAGCTCCTGCCTATGTGAGTACGTGGACTCACCTTCAATACTACCCTGATCAACTTATTCTGGGCTATCTGGAGCTTCCCCTAAGTTTAGATAAGCCCCCAAACCAGGAAGTACTAGCATAGTCAAAATGGCATTGAATGAGGGCAGTAGCTAGCACTTTCATGGAGTCCTTATCAAGCAGCTTGGACTTTCTAGACAAAAACTTCAAAGATTCATACACTCGCTCACGCCACCACTCCCAAACTAACACCTCTGCCCTTCTCTCCCCTTCCACCCATAGATCGACCTACACCACGTTCACCTTTCTGTCATGGCTGCGTAGGCTACTTGCAGAAGACCTATAAAACAAGGACTCCTCCTTAGTGGGTGGGTCGCTCAGGTGGGTGTCTAGGATATAGGGTTGGCACCGTTCCATCATGATAGGAAAAAAAATGAACAAGCTATATTTTAAAATGTAAATCCCATATCTGCACAAAAGTAAAGACTCACACTCTGTCACAAGTCCTACTCGCAAACACACATGGTGTCCGACATTTGTAACCATTTTCCTTACTCACTCACTTATCTCAATCACACAAAACACACAGGCACTCCATCTTCCTACACACCCGCACTCCCCTCACATATACACCCATACATACCCACATACTGTGCATTTTATGTCGTGTTTTTATTTGTAGCTTGTTGATTCATGCCTAATTTCGAGCTTTGGGTACTTTTGTGTTCTAGTTCTTTGTAATTGGGGATTTATTATTTCATGAATTGTCCTATCTTTTATCTATTTATAAATACTATACATAAAAAATTGAATACAAAATAATTGTATAACATTTCCTAACTTCAATAATAGATCCTTTTTAAAAAAAAGAAGTTTTTATTACAATCCCTATCATTAATAGTGTTGGATTTTGTCTAGAATAGCCATGGAGTAGTCTTGGTGTCTTGGAACAGTTGGTTATCAATGTATAGCTTATCAACTACAAGAGCTACACATCTCCCTTTTAGTCTATTGTTTTTGAAAAGTGGATACAGTACTTTGCGTCTTTCTACGATTTTTGCGCATTGATCTAGTCTGTATATCTATATATATAGGGATTCTCTTAACAACTTGTTCTCTCTTTTAAGTTCATTAACGTCAGCTTCGATGACATTGACTGTACCCTTCAGCTTTTTAGTTTCTTTTTCCAGTGTCGCAGCTTTCTCATCATTCATTTCAAGGCTCGCCTTCGTCTCTTGTATATCTTTACGGACTAACTCAAGGTCGCCTAATTTATCATTTATAGATTTTAGCAATTTCTTTTCCACGCTTATCGTACAGGGTGGTGAAAGAAGGTAATTCGTGTCAGTAGAAGAGTCTCCGCCATGTTTTTATTTTGACTGCATTGGTAGTGTTTGTCTATAAAATTCTCTAGCCTTACAAGTTAGTGTGAGTTATTTTCCAATTTGGATGTTGTTGCCCACGAGTGAGCAGATCAGCGTAAAAGTACTATTATTTGGTCTTTTTTAGGGACATATATTTCTAAACTTTTTCAATAGGCATTTATGAGGCATTCACGAGGCATTCTGCACCGCCATCTTCAGTCCGCCATATCAGCCTTTGCAAACTCTCTTGGTAAATACTATAGTGTGGTCTGCAGCTTATCATGAGGTATTCTAACTCACGAAAGCAAAAATTTGAGCCTTCCTTAACATTAGTGATTGCACACCAGACCCCTCCATCCCTCGCCTTACTGCTGCTGCTGTCCGGTCTAGGCAATGTATTGAAAAACCAGCGAGATGTACTGTACATTATAGTGCATGTTTGATGGCACTCTCAGACCCTCAACGTTCTCCTTGCAGAATCATTCATGTGTTGTTCACTGATGATCCAGGAATACTAGATATGGTTTCATGTAATTCTCCATGCCAAGAGCTCAAAGTCATATCAGATGCTGAATGTATATTACAATTCAATGGTTGCTAATTGGTTAAGTTCTGAATCTGGGTATAGATGGACCATATTTTGATCCAAAATTGAATGGAATCTATCCATAAGGTCTGTAGAAACAGATTTGTTTAAGGTGTGATGATACGATGGCAGTCTAAAGCACCTTTAGATATGATGTCAGGTTTATTCGAACCAAACATAGCTTCTATACTGTAGTAGTCAGTGGCAACAGTCAATATGAATTTCATGCTGGTCAGATGGCGCTGCAGTGGATAGCAGCCGTTTTACAGGCTCCTGACCATTTCTGCTATTTTGCATTTTTGTTTTACGCTGGTCTTAACTTTTTTGTACATAACGTCTCCGCCATCATTTCCTATGACTGAAAACAGCTTCTGGACATCAGAACATCTATCACTAACCTAGATTTGGATTACAATTTCTACTTCAATGAGTCGGCAGCTCTGGACGTTCTGCTTACTCCGGACCAGGCCCTAATCCCTGGGAATCGAAAGAGGAAGTGACGGCGCAAGAGAGGCAAACGTGCTGGTATCCTGATGAGACTACGTTGGCAAGCAAATAAGCCGCCTCTGCACTCCATTCTATTGGAGTACGTACAATCACTCGATTGTACAGTCGCTCGAGACTATCCTATCAATGGGACCAGAATTGTAATATTCTATGTTTCTTGGAAACGTGGCTGAACATGGATATGGATCAGACACACTGTATGTGTCTCAGATGTATGTGTCTCAATTTGCCTTCTTTATATAATTTCTCCTTCTCCTAACTTCCCTGACAGAATTGATGAAAGCCAAATGGAGAACATTCTACCTTTCCTAAAGATGCATGTAGTCATCCATCTTGTTCTGTCTGATCACAGAGCATGGGGAGATAGGACACAGGAAATCAAAGACAAAGGTTGATTTATTTATCATTTATCAAGTTCATTGTATAGTATGTTTTATTTACAAACCTTACTACAGTGGGTCACACCAAATTTAGCAACAGCTGCACAGCATTCATTAGTTATGTGCCGATTTCAAGTAGAGTTCGCTTTAAAGTTGGATGCGGAGGTCAGGTTTTATAACTTAGCTTTCTTCAGTCCTGCATATGTTTTTTTGACCTTATTGATATAGTGTATCCAGTGTTAATGTAAAAATAAAACCATACACGACAACACAGAATCACACCAGCAACCTTAATAAAGAATTCTGTTTGAATTCCCTCTCCAGCCTAGCCATAAATCAATGGGATGTAATGTATTTGGTTAGGGGCACCACAGTTATTCTATCTCCTTCTCTCTCTTACTCACTGCAGCAGCAGTTTCTATCATATCCCCCTACACAAGAGAGAGACCCCATTTACTTTTGGGAATAGAAACTAAAAAAGATTGAATCCTGTAATCTATAATTCATTGAGGTCAGGGACCTCTAGAGAGACTGCCCCCTCTATCTGGAAGGTTGATTTGGTTTGTTTTCATCTAACGCTTCACCTTCTGTTGTGGTTTTGTTGTGGTTGTGTTGTGGTTGGGCTGTGGTGCTGCTAACACATGACACCCTAGAAGCTATCATTTTTTGTTTGAATCTACTTGATTCTAATTTCCATACATATGCATCAATGCAGTATCAGCAATGCCCATCAGGTACTAGACCAGCCAGCCAATCCTACTGCTTTACAAACTGACTTATGATCAGATTTCCCCCCCGATAATATCTTTAACTTTCATTCAGTCCAATTACAGCCCAACATAATGATGACTGAATTGTTAGTGCCTGATGAATAGTACCAGTGAATTGAATGTTGAGATTAGAAGAATCTTTGCTCTTGTCTCAACTCTTTTCTTCACCAGAGTGGAGGGAAGTGAGAGAATATGACATGCTGTCACTTTGTGTGTTTATAATCAGTGCTTGACTTGGACTGAAATAGGTGCCGGTGCTCATTTTGGGTGCGGTACTGTTTACATTTGGGTGCAGGAGTGCCACTATACTTTAGAGCTAATATTCTTTAAGAGGAACAGGAACTCAAACAGTAGAACATTTGAGGTGCTGGTACTCAGCTCCGGTAAACTCCTGCCCAAGTCAAGCACAGTTTAAAATGACATCTTATCAGTTTGAAATAGGTCAGGCTTTCAAGGATTCTCTCTCTGTCTCTTCATAACTCGTTGTTCTCACGTTTATTTTGAGTTTGAGTCTCCCTTATCCATTAAGAGAGTGCTGTAGTAGCTTGTTTTGAAGTATCAACGTGGATGGGACAATAGGGTAGAGGGGTGTGGAGGACGGGACAATAGGGTAGAGGGGTGTAGGAAGGATGGGAGAGAGAGGTAGAGGGTGTGGGAAGGATGGCAGAGAGGGGTAGAGGTGTGTAGGGAGGATGGGAGAGTGTGATTTAGGGGCATAGGGAGGCTAGAAGAGAGGGGGGTTGGGAGAGTGGAGGTCTGGGGTATAGGGAGGTTGGGAGAGTGGGGGTGAGGGGTGTAGGGAGGTTGGGAATGTGAAGCAGAGAGATGTAGGTAGCATGGGAGAGTGTGGGAGAGAGATATGGTTTGGGCGGCAGCAGGGTCTGGGGTGTGGAGGAGGAGGATATATATGGTGGAGCAGCAGCACTATGTGGGCCGGCCCATCCCTGGCTAATAGAGGGAATGTGCTCTTTCGTTAAGCCTGGGAGCCTCCTGCTCTACAGTAAACCTCTCTGGGGGTTTTCTGTGTGGCTCAAGGCACCAGTCAGCGAGACAGACTCCACAGCCTCCCTCTCTCTCTCCACCCATTTTGTCTTCAGTGATGCTCCAGGAGCGTGTTTGCCGTGCTGCAGACTCGTAGTTAGTTGTCTGAAATGTGGCAGTTATATCCCAGAAGTGATCCCTGTCTGGAATATAAGCGCCATGTGAATTGAAACAGACTTTCGGGGGAGTTTGGCTATTGACTTTCTTTCTTTTCTTTTCTTACCGCACTGCAGTGGAGAACTCCTTTCATGCAATAATATAATATTTCTCGTTACTCCCTTTTGAAGAGGCAGGTTGTCAGTTCAGTGGTTTTACTGTATGCAGTTCTTCTGCATCATTAAACTAAATCACTGAGCGGGGACAGTATGACTCCTCAGTAACCTTCCTCTGTAGCAGGGAGTACAGTAGGCACAGGGAACCCGAGACACAGCCGCGCTGCATCATGTCTTAATCAAAGACGATAGAAAAAAGCCCTCGTTGAAAAGTATTTATTGTACAGCCTTCTCCACCGTCCAAACAAAAGCCTTATCATCATTTCAGAATGCCAGGCCTTCTCCAATCACCCTTCCTGATTACAATTGCCTGGAAAATGGCGGTGAGCAGCAATTATAATTAGGCACTAGATGGGACTCATTTGGTGGTATTTGGGGGCATTGTATGTCGTTACCTTCCTGCTGACCTGATGGTGTGGAGAGAGGTGTCCACTGGGAGAGAAGTACACCTAGGGCTGTGGCGGTCTCGAAATTTCGTCAGCCGGTGATTGTCAAACAAATAACTGTAATTCTCACGGTAATTGACCGTTAATTAACATAAACACATTTAGCATCTCCTGGCTTCCACACACAGCCTACAAGCCACTTTAAAAAGTCAAATAAATCCATGACATATAGCCTACACCTTCACAATAAATCCATTATTTATTTTAGACAGGTCTAAAGAAGCATGATATGAAGAAAATGTAGTCTATTTCAGAAGAAAATAATACTCTGAGTTGTCCTGATGTTAGGCCCTGATGTAGCTGTGCCAAATGACTGTGGGCTACGCTAGTTCATTTAGCAGACAAGATTGGCTTATAATTCCGTGGCATTATTTTATATTATTTTATAGTATGAAGAATACAATTGAACAAAGCTGAATAAAATATAAACATTTTCTCCAATCGATTTGAGGGAGTGCGCACTATTCTGTGTTAAGCAGTTAACAAAAAAAATAGGTACACATATGCTTAATTTAGAGTTATTAATGTAACTTTAGCTGTTCGACAAACGTTGTGCTATATGTTTAGAATTGTAATACATTGTAAGGCTGCATGATGAGACTCTAATGATGATTTGAAAACAGTCGCTCGAAAGGTATGAGGTCTGCTTTGTTTTTTGCGCAGGCTGTACACACTTCGTCAGTCTCTCATTCACAATTTGACAAGCACTTGATAATGCCTTGAATTTCACGGCGGCATCCCCGTTGTGGCCGCAATGCACCCTAAAAAATCCATGCCTTTTGCGGCCCGGAGTGCTGTGTTGTGCCCTTCTCCCTGAGTGTGCTGCGCAGTCAGAAGTGTGTCTCACTCACACACGGCTCTAAGTCATGTGATTGAGTCTTTCTCACAGGCTACAAGTTAGGACAGACAGATCAGGGACGCGTCCTTATCCAATTTCGAGGTGCATATTGAAGATATTGGATGAACTGTCCACATTTACTTTTCGTCAGCCAACAAGATGAGTAGGCCTAAAGAACACTAAAAGCACTAGCCTATGTCAATCCACTATCCCCCATAGTACAAAAGTCGACCTATTCTTTGCGAGAAATACATTTTCCAGTCTGGGACAGTTGTGGGATGCGATAGATCCCAAATTAATACAACCACTAGCATCAAAATAACTTTTTTATGCAATGTGGTTGACGCAACAGATCAGAACCTTTAGCTTAAAATGTTGATAAACTCTTAGACTATTTCTTCACATTATAAGCGCAGCAATGCGCACATGGTAGTAGGCTATAAGCTCGAATGTTCCATTAGTGGAAAACACCATTATCAAAAGTGACCGCATGTAATGCTTTTATTATAAAGGTGCATTTTTATGGTGAAAATTATTATTCCTGAACTTGAAACTCACACACTGTTTATATATGCCAGTTAGACTACATCCCTTGTAAAGCGGATTAATGTGCTTAATTTTAGGAAGTTATTTGGCCAAAACCTATTAAAATATATAGGCCTATGGGCTAGGCTACATGAGGTGTGCGACTATGATTCTAACAAGTCGCAAAAAAAGGCATTGTTTCTTATGCTGGACATCATTCACAAGTGATAATATATAAAATCAAATCAAAGTTTATTTGTCAGTGCGCTGAATACAACAGGTACCTTACAGTGAAATGCTTACTTACAGGCTCTAACCAATAGTGCAAAAAAAAAAAGGTATTAGGTGAACAATAGATAGGTAAAGAAATAAAACAACAGTAAAAAGACAGGCTATATACAGTAGCGAGGCTACATACAGACACCAGGTTAGTCAGGCTGATTGAGGTAGTATGTACATGTAGATATGGTTAAAGTGACTATGCATATATGATGAACAGAGAAAGGCAGTAGCGTAAAAGAGGGGTTGAGTGGGACACAATGCAGATAGCCCGGTTAGCCAATGTGCGGGAGCACTGGTTGGTCGGCCCAATTGAGGTAGTATGTACATGAATGTATAGTTAAAGTGACTATGCATATATGATAAACAGAGAGTAGCAGCAGCGTAAAAAGAGGGGTTGGGGGGGCACACAATGCAAACAATCCGGGTAGCCATTTGATTACCTGTTCAGGAGTCTAATAAGTCAAATAAGTGATAGGCTGATATTGTCACCCATCAGACTATTCTTAATTTAATCTTGTCTTTACATTTACTAAATAATATATGTGTGACATTTGTTATGATTTAAAATTGACCATTATCCTGCACCTGTATTGAAACAGGGGCTGTGGGAAAAAATACATGTGATCTATGCACTTAAATAGCGAAAGGAGGACACTTTCCCTATGGTTTATTTTCATGCCAGCCAGGTAGGTTATACTCCTGTTGTAAATATAAGCAATGTGGTTAATATTAAGAAAGTTGAGAAATAAATATAGTAGGCCTAGCCTATAAAAAGCTCATGGGATCCTCCTCTTTTTATTAGCGGCCATCACTCTGTTTTCCCCCACAATTGCATAGCCTATGTAAATGTTGCGCAACATGAGCTCATGGGCTGCCATGAAGTGTTTGATTAGATTTTCGAATACATTTGAATTGATGTCAGAGTGATTAGAGAGACACTAAACGGTCATTTGTAATTTGACTGCCTTCATGACTCGTGACTGCCGGTTTGGCGGTAATACGGTCATCTCAACAGCACAAGGTACACCCTGCTGGAGATCACTCTGCACCCGCTAAACTATTGCTAGCGCTATCCTGTATCCTTGGAACGTCTCTACCCTAAACTCTAACTCTAACATTAACCCCTACCCTTACCCTAACCATAACTCTTACATAACCCTAACATTAACCCTTACCTTAACCATTTTAAATGTCAACTTTAATGGGGTGACGTCAGAGGTGGGACATCCCAAGGATCCCGTTTAGACATTTCTGCTAAACTATCACTGCCAACTTCACACAGAGATAACTGCAGAACTCCCATTTCCTGTCTCTCTTCTGTTTTTAGTACTACTTTTACTACTACTGCTTTCACTGTTTTTACTGTGGCTTGACTGACAGGTGGATATTGATGTATTTAAGTCATGCTTGAGCAGTTCTGTACTGATTGTGTGTATTCATCAGAATCCAGTTACCTCTGTCAGGCTTCCACCTGTCACCAGAGGGTGGCAGAGACCGTCCTAGAGACATTAAGGACACTTAGGTCTGTCCAATTTAGTCATTTTGATTTCCCTGTTAAAAGAGGTGTGTTTTCTGTTGTCCTTTACAGAAGCTTGAATTGTTTACTGTGTGCGCGTGCGCTTGTTTCCTGAGTGAGTTTTCAATACTTTTTTCAAGTGTACTGTGTAGCTACCGTTTCTAAGTAAACTATTATGTTCATACTTAAACTTCTTATGTATACGTGGGACGGTAGCGTCCCAACTGGCCAACATCCGGTGAAATGGCAGAGTGCCAAATTCAAATTAAATTACTATAAATATTCAACTTTCATGAAATTACAAGTGCAATACATCAAAATAAAGCTTAACTTGTTGTTAATCCAGCCAAGGTGTCAGATTTCAAAAAGGCTTTACGGCGAAAGCAAACCATGCGATTATCTGAGGACAGCGTCCAGCACACAAATGCATAACAAATCATTTTCAACCAGGGAGTTGCGACATGAAAGTCAGAAATAGCGATCTAATATATGCCTTACCTTTGAAGATCTTCTTCTGTTGGCACTCCAAAAGGCCCCAGTTACATTACAAATGGTCCTTTTGTTCGATAAAGTCCTTGTTTATATCCATAAAAACTCAGTTTAGTTGGCGCGCTTCAGTCAACAATCCAAACGTTACCAATAAACTTATCCAAACAAGTCAATCAACATTTATAATCAAACATTAGGTACCCTAATAGGCAAATAAACAATACAATTTAAGACGGAGAATCGTTATTGTCTTTACCGGAGATAAACAAAAAGAACGCGCTCTCTCGGCCATGCGCTTGGAAACACTACAGCCAAAATGGGAGCCACTTAGAAAAACTACAACTTCTCCCTCATTTTTCCAAAAACCAGCCTGAAACTCTTTCTAAAGACTGTTGACATCTAGTGGAACCCCTAGGAACTGCAATCGGAGACGATTTCGCCCCCTATTATAAAAGTGCCAGGCATTGAAATCAGTGGTATGCTGAATGTTTTTATTTTTTGATGGTTTGTCCTTGGGATTTCGCCTGCCATTTCAGTTCTGTTATACTCACAGACATTATTTTAACAGTCTTCGAAACTTTAGAGTGTTTTCTATCCAAATCAACAATTATATGCATATCCAAGCTTCTGGGCCTGAGTAGCAGGCAGTTTACTTTGGGCACGCTTTTCATCCGGACGTCAAAATACCACCCCCTATCCCAAAGAAGTTAACCACTGATTCCTCGTCTGGTCTCTTCTCTGCACCTGGGTCCAACCTTACCATGTCACAGCAAGCTTCTGCCCAAACATGGACCCAGCAGAGATCACCCAGATCAAGAATGTAATTTGATAATTTGGTCATTTGTACGTGTAGGTAGGGTTGAACCACAGTCCAACCTCAAACCAGGAGGAGCCAATGTCCAAGTCTCATCGCCCAGTGCTACAGGCGTCCCCGTAGTTCCTCCAGGGAACCTGCACCGGGAACCCAAGATCCCAACCCCTGAGCGGTATGACGGCCACCCGGGAGGATGCAAGGGGTTTCTCACTCAGGGTTCTCTGGTGTTTGAACTACAGTCCACCTCATTCCACACCGATCGAGCCATGATTGAGCTACATCACCTCTCTATTCTCGCACAAGGCCCTGGCGTGGGCAACGGCGGTGTGAGAACAGCAGCCACTATCCTGCAGCTCCATATTAGCCTTCATTGTCGAGCTGTCATGAGTCTTTGACCAACCAGTCAGCGGACGAGAAGCAGCCAGCCGACTGTTCAACATCCTCCAAGGGGCCAGACCTGTGGCTGACTTCGCCATTGAGTTCCGCAGCCTCGCCGCTAAGAATGGGTGGAATACAGAGGCCCTGGTCACTGCTTTCCACCAAGGTTTGTCTAACTCCATCAATGATGAACTGGCCCCTTGGGAACTGGGAGAGGACCTTGAGTCCCTGATAACGCAGGAAATCAGGATCGACAACCTCCTCTGAGAACGCGTGAGACAGCGCCTTTTTGACACCACCCCAGTATCCCGGTTTCCTGAGCACCCCAAGCCCCCCGAACACAGCACTGAGGAGCCCATGCAGCTGGGACGTACACGTCTGAGCCGACAGGTGCATGACAGGCTCATGCACGAAGGCTGCTGCCTCTACTGCGGAGGTCTCGGCCATCTCCGTGCTACATGCCCAGAGCTGACGGGAAATGCCAAGGCTTGCCAGAACAAGGGGAGACCCTGACAGGCTGTGCAGTTACCTCCCAGCTACCCTGTCACCATCAGTCACTACCCCGCAACCTTCCACTGGGACAACCGTCAGCACCAGATTCAAGCCTTCGTGGACTCCGGGCCGCAGACAATTTCATTGACCAGAGAATTACAAATCCCCTGCGTGAAGTGTCCCATCCCTCTGCAGATTCAAGCCCTTGATGGATGACCCATTGGCTCTGGTCAGGTGGAATATCAGACCAAACCCATTCTACTGCAGGTTGGGGTGAACCACTCAGACTCTTACTTTTTGTTTTGATCACTGCTCCCGAGAACCCCCTTATCCTAGAGTACCTCTGGCTAGCACTACATAACCCACTATTCTCCTGTTCTATGGGACACCTACTAGACTGGGGTAAGGACTGCCAGACTAACTGTCTAAGACCCCCACCAAGAGCCTCGCCGTGTCCTCCTGCATCCATTGAAGACCAAGACTTCTCCGCTCTCCCTGCCGAATACTTCGACCTCCGGGAGGCCTTCAGTAAGAGGCAAGCCACCCCCCCCCCATTGGCCATACGACTGTGCCATAGAACTCCTACCAGGCTCTACACCTCCCCGGGGCCGTTTGTACTCCCGCCCATCCCCAGCCGACTCTGGTCCCACCTGTCCGTATACTTTATCACAGTGTTACCACCATTCCAAGGGCTTACCACTATCCTGGTGGTATCCTGGTGGTCGTTGATCGGTTCTCCAAGGCAGCCCATTTCATTACCTTCCCCAAGTTGCCCTCAGCGAAGGAGACTGCTAATCTCATGATTACCCATGTCTTTCAACTACACGGACTTCCCCAGGACTTTGTCTTGGATTGTGGGCCCCATTTCGTCGCACGGTATTGGAAAGCCTTCAGCTCCCTGTTGGGGGCCTCGGTGAGTCTCTCCTCGGGATTCCACCCACAGCAGAATGGGCAAACGGAGCAGGCCAACCAGGAGTTGAAGATGTTCCCCCGCTGTTTCGTCTCCACCCAGGCCAGCAACTGGAGCAAGTTCCTCGTCTGGGCGGAGTATGCTCACAACACACTGCCGAACTCGTCCACTGGACTACCTTAGTTCGAGTGTTAGTTTGGGTTCTTTATCCTTAACCACTGATTCCTCATCTGGTCTCTTCTCTGCACCTGGGTCCAACCTTATCACGTCACAACCTCTCCAGTCTCATGGTATGGATGTGGAGATATTGTCAAGAGAGCCTCTGGTGTACCTAAAGGGTTTTTCTAGGCCTGGGTTGTACATCATTGAAATACCTCTCTGGTGAATTGATGGTCTTCCTACTTTAATCCACACCTTTACAGTATGTCATTTTCCCATATTGACAGTCAAAGGTTGAACCTTTTCTTATTGAAGACTTCATTTGGAAAATACACTTTGCATTCAATCTATATGACTCTATCCTAGAGAGACAATATTGGAATACCAATATCTACATTGCTTAAAATATTTATATAATTTCTGGCAGATTAATCAGCTAATAGCCTTTCAGTTTATTTGTAGAACCATTTTAAATAATTTAATCCGCTAACCATGGAACATGAAGGTGGACCTTAACAGGTTTTTATCTTCGCTGAAGGGGTGAGAAATGACATTGTAAGAAATGTCCTTTCTGGTAGAACTGCTGCAGAGCAGTATCATCCCCTTCTACTGTAGATTAGAAGGGGATGATACAAGCTTCTGTAAGGTTCCTCTCAGCATTCTGAACTCACTGAGGCTCAAGAAACTCACACAGCCATGGAATGTGCACAGAGGACAAAGAAAAGCAGAGACTTCATTTCACAGTGTATGGATTCCCCTGACTTACCTTACACACACACACACACACACACACACACACACACACACACACACACACACACACACACACACACAATGGAAGAGATACAGCTCAATCATTGGCTCCTTTGAGAGGAGGGTCCTCGTCTCCTCCATTAATTTTCTCCAGCAGTAGATCTAATCCCAGTCTTGTAAAGTCTCTGCAACATAGCAGCCGCTGAATGGCTGTATCCATGACTGAAAAACTGCCTCATGTTCTGACTGCTTTCAAGCCTCACTAATGCGAATGAGATTCAATCTTTTCTTTCATTTTCTCTGACGCTCTGTCTAACTGGGTCAGGAGCAGGACCAAAGGAGTTCTACTGATGCAGGCAGCACATTGCCTTTACCTGTCTGTCACTGTTCAGACTCCATCATGCAGGGGATGAGTTTAAAAATCCCAAACCTTTCTTCAGCCACTCTAATGTGCTAGTGACAGTGTAACACTGTGAACTGTCTCTTATAATACAGTTGAGGTAATACAAGTCAAACTTGTGTAACAAGTCAAACTTCATGTTTGTCTAACTTCCTATATCCCATACCTCTGTCAATTCCAGGGTATGATAGTGATGTATTACAATGACTAAGTACATACACAACAGATGTCAGGTTGTCATGAAATATTATTTGATATTTGTGAACTATGTGAACTGTGGTTTTTATGGAATTGACAGTGTAACATTATCCTTATAGACAGGAAATGGGCATTATAGTAGGCTCAAGTGGAATTATTGATTTTGCTTAGAATGTTCAGTCTTTCGCAGGGCCTATTCTACAGTAAAGCGTTCCTCGGTGTCACTGTCTCTGTTGTCCAGCTGGAATGCAATCCTGCCAACAAAGGTGTGATCTGTTTGAAAACAAATATGCCAAGATAACTCATGTTTTTATCTATATTAAAATATAAACATTCAAAGCTACACATTCTAAAGTGGTTGTTGGCTGACTTGAACCAATTTATAGTATCCTAGCAACAGCAGTCAATATGTTTCTTAGCAACACCATTTGGATATGCATAAATTATATTTAATTCAAAACGGCTGTCACGCCCTGGCCATAGAGAGGTTTTTTTTCTCTATTTTGGTTAGGCCAGGGTGTGACTAGGGTGGGCATTCTATGTATTTTTTTTCTATGTTTTGTATTTCTTTGTTTTGGCCGGGTATGGTTCTCAATCAGGGACAGCTGTATATCGTTGTCTCTGATTGGGAGCCTTTGGGTTTTGTGGGTGGTTACTTTCTGTTTAGTTCATGTTCCTGACATAACTGTTTAGCTGTCGTTTGTTTTCTTGTTTTGTTGAAAGTGTTCTATTAAAAGTTAATGATCAGCACTCACCACGCTGCGCCTTGCTCTACTCCTTTCGACGGCCGTTACAACGGGTTGGTCTAAACAAGCATTTTTTTTTTATTTTAACTTTTATTTAACCTTTTTAACTAGGCAAGTTAGTTAAGAACAAATTCTTATTTACAATGATGGCCTAGGAACAGTGGGTTAACTGCCTTGTGATTGGTTGAGAGCGTTCTAAGCCATACTAATAAACCTGTTTAGCATTGGTAAGCCTATGTTGGGCATCTTGTTTTCAGATCCATCTGAGAAATGCCAGCAGATCCACTGTCCCATCAGCCCAGCCAGCCAATCCATTAACTTCATCTCCATTGCAAAAAAGCATAGAGACATTATTTATCCTTGCTTCTAGTCTAACATATGGTATGCAACAACAGGGTTTGTACAAATATTGCTGTCTGTCTCTCGACGTTTGCAACATTGTTTCAATATTGAAATTTGATCTCCACTGTCCTATTGAAGATTAACGTGTCAGGACGAGGCAGACGTATTTTCTCAACCAGTCGAAGTCATGAATCAGCATCATTTTTATGGATATACTAATAGAAAGAAATGTGAATAAAAAAGCAGGTCAAACGAAATGAAATGCAGCTAGATTGCTGTCTTACCAGCAACAGTTATTTTTATTTTTTTACCTTTATTATGTAAGTCAGTTAAGAACAAATTATTATTTACATTGACAGCCTAGGAACAGTGGGTTAACTGCCTTGTTCAGGGGCAGAATGACAGATCTTTACCTTGTCAGCTCAGGGATTCAATCTAGCAACCTTCCAGTTACTGGCCCAATGCTCTAACCACTAGGCTGCCTGCCGCCCCAAGATGAATGAAGTGATTGTTAGCCTTAGTAGGCTAGCTGGCATGCAAAAGATAAGAGCGTTGCCAGCCAGCATGGCAACCTGACCGATTGAATGAATGGCCAGCCGGCTTGGCAAGCAACCATAGATGTCGGGACTAGGCCTATATTTTTGTTAAGGGATGAAATAGTTGCCTATGAATACATTTATCAAAAGAATGTTTTTTATTTAATTGGTAACCCCTTGTCGAAAAGCAATAGTCTGTAGTCGGCTCCGCCTCGTACCTATGACTGCAGCACATCCGTGCTAAAAAAGTAGTTTAGCACGCCCTCTTGTGTATAATTGCTTTAGCAGGGCCTTTGAATAAAGCATTTGAGGAAGCCAAGGCTCACACATTATCAATAAGGAATCATCAGGCACCGTCATCTTAGAAGTCATAAAAATATGAGCTTCCAGGAGGTTACTGTATGTCTAGATTTTGCATAATCTTATCGGAGCCTACTCTGAAAGGGATACAAGTGGCAGATATCACTCAACTCAATTCAGGTATCTCTCTGTCTCACACTGCATTCAACCCTCATTATGTCTCATTTTCTGACTGACTGTCGGGCTGACTGACTGCTGAAAGCCTTTATCACACAATGCCTCTCTCTTGAGACCCTTCCTGTGTGTGTCTGTCCCTGGAGGTAGACCCTGTTAATGAAGAGATCATAGTCCTCTTTATCATCAGGCCCTTCAGCTCACACACACAGAGCAGCAATTAGACCTCTATCGCTCGTCTTCTGTAATCAGCCCACAGCAGCCAGGCTTAATGTTATCTATTAATGCTTTCTCTCTCCCTATGTAATGACCAGTGGAGGCTGCTGAGGGGAGGACGGCTCATAATAATGGCTGAAACGGAGTAAATGGAATGGCGTTAAACACATGGAAACCATGTGTCTGATGTTTTTGATAAGATTCCACTTATTCCACTCCAGCCATTACCACAAGCCCATCCTCCCCAATTAACCTCTTGAGGATACCCTAGGATAGGGGGCGCCACAGCGCATTTTGAAAAAAAATCGTTCCCATTTTCAACGGCCTACTAATCAAACTCAGAAGCTAGGGCATGCATATACTTATTATATATGGATAGAAAACAGCCTAAAGTTTCTAAAACTGTTTGAATGGTGTCTGTGAGTATAACAGAACTCATATGGCAGGGTGGGTAATCTAGGTTGTCCTATTTCTATGTTGGCCTGGTATGGTTCCCAATCAGAGGCAGCTGTTTATCGTTGTCTCTGATTTGGGATCATATTTAGGCAGCCATTTCCCCACTGTGTTTTGTGGGTTTTTGTTTATGTGTAGTTGCCTGTGAGCACTACATAACGTCACGTTTCGTTTGTTCTTTATTGTTTTGTTTGTGCTGAAGTTTCACTTTATAATAAAGATGTGGAACGCTACGTACACTGCGCCTTGGTCCCGTTCTTACGACAGCCGTGACATCAGGACACTAATATTTGATATTTAACAAGCCCATTAGTTAACAAAACACCTTTTCTGATTTTCCCACCTCTGAATTGTCACTCATATTACAGGTACATCTGAGACAAGATACACCTTATTCAGCCGCCATTTAATATGGATGGCTCTGAATTGAATTACAGATTTTGAGAAATGAGCTCTATTCACATGCATTTCGAGGTTGTGGCTATTTCTCTGGGCCAGCCATTTGATAATCAGTTTTCCAAATTCATGTAATTTTCCTCAACCCCTCATCTGGAGCTGGGAATCCTGTAACTTGTCAATGATGCAGGGCTTTGAACCCACAACCTTTTAACGGGCTGCACTCTGCGCACAGACCCTATCCTGGCGACCTCAGCGTAATAAAATATGGACCTGTGAGCCAACACTGTAGTATTCACCCTGCCTGTGTTACTATCACACTACTAATAGACCTCTCTGTTGGTCTCCCCTTTAGGACCGTTCAGCGGGCGGACCATTAGTGCAGTACACAAGGCCAACCACAGGCTTCATGTATCATATGTTGCTCTACTTGTGTGTCATATGCTCACAAAACATGACTGACGTAATATCAAATTATCTGAAGCAAATTTGTATACTAAGATCAATCAAATAGTCTCTGTTTGTGCAAACAATCTTAAAGGGCAATTACAACACTTTTCAAACTCATTTTCATTATCTCCAGCACAATGACCAGTGTCTACAAAACTGTGCATGCAATATATTTTCAATCCATTGCATAAACCATGATCTCTTGCTGTTACTGTCTCTAAATTACACCCTGTACTTGTAAACAACATTGTATCACTGTTTTGATGTTTTTAAATGAAAATACTGCCATGCTTGATTGCTGTATGGTCTACTATATTAATTATCTCAGTATTACTTTGGTGCAGACTGCAGTATAGTCCTTTACATAATCCATCATCTCCTCTCTGCAGAGACAGGGTCAGAGCCAGAGACAGGGTCAGAGACAGAGCCAGAGCAAGTGTCAGAGCCAGTGTCAAGAGACTCTTAAACCTCCTCCTTCCTGCTGTCACACTATAACCTGAACTCTACAACCTCGAGAAAAAAAATCTAATGCTGATGAAACATGGCCATGGCACCAACCCCAGATTCCATTCCATTCCATTCTGTCTGCATCTTTACTATACCAGTTCAGCAATGTCCATAGTGTGCAATTTGAGAACAAAGTTATAACTCTTCTAAAGTATCAGACAGCCTCTTCATAGATTCTCTAAAGTCACACAGTAGGCTATATTTCATATTATCAAGCAATGATGAGACTTAGATTAATGTTTATTATTTGGTATGCAATCACCAGAAATGCCAATACAAAGTCTTAGATTCAGCACATTATCTCATTTGTTCTTATCAGACCAGTATGCAAACTGTTTCTGAACCTACAGCCGACATTGGCTGAGATAATGGAATTCGATATTCACTTTCTACTTTCTTGGCCTGTTTACATTTTTCTGTGATAATTAATTATAAGGCTGATGTAACAAAGTGTTCCCTGTGGCTCAGTTGGTAGAGCATGGTGTTTGCAACACCAGGGTTGTGGGTTTGATTCCCACGGGGGGCCAGTACGGAGAAAAAAAAAAAAATGTATGAAATGATATGTATGCATTCACTACTGTAAGTCGCTCTGGATAAGAGCGTCTGCTAAATGACTAAAATGTAAATGTAATTATCTCAGAAATCTTATTGTGTGTCTGTTTACAAGAGCTGACAATTAAGT
This sequence comes from Salmo salar, assembly GCF_965601325.2. Lineage (NCBI taxonomy): Eukaryota > Metazoa > Chordata > Actinopteri > Salmoniformes > Salmonidae > Salmo > Salmo salar. Next base: position 90,431,179 of record NC_138300.1, on the reverse strand, counting down.
TTATCCAAAAGAACATAAAGCATGTTTGACAGCACAAACCATTTCCCCACAATGGCAAAGCAGGAAGAATATTGTCTATTTCAACCAGTGAAATTAAACTGACTATAGATGAGTATGGCCAAGGCTGCATCCTAGCTGACTACTGCCTATATTTCATTTGTTCTCTTATTAAGCTTAGAGAAAGTGCCTGTCTTCAACCTTGGGGGGAAAAATGTTGTTCTAAAAGCACTGCAGGAAGGAAGCTTTCACAGGCAGTGAAAGACATGCAGAGAGGGACTTATCTGATGTGTTCAGATGGGCAGAAGGGTGCTAAGGCTTCTCTCATCCTCTATCTCCTCCCCCCTACGCCTCTCTCTATCTCTCCTCTCGCCAGGTGTACGAACGAGGGACCAACGTGGAGCAATTTGTTACTCGCTTCCTGTTAAAGGAATCAGCCAATCAGATCCATTCTCTGCTCAACTCGGTGGAGAGTGCTGTGGGCGCTATTGACGAGCAGCACTGTAGTCAGTCAGGGTGAGTTGTGGAGTGAGGAGGACACCACTGCTGTGTCATGTCCATCACTTGTCCATCACATATGTGTGAAATTTAGCCTGGAAGTCCCCCAAATGAAAATCACTCAGGTTCCTAGTAATGTGCCTTCTCTGGCTACTGTGATCCACCCTCATCCTCTCTCTCTCTCATCTCTCATCCCTCTCTGGGGCAGCCGGTAGCCTAGTGGTTAGAGCATTGGGCCAGTAATCTAAAGGTTGCTGGATTAAATCCCCGAGCTGACAAGGTAAACATTTGTTGTTCTGCCCCTGAGCAAGGCAGTTAACCCACTGTTCCCCAGGTGCCGAAGACATGGATGTTGATTATGGCAGCCCCCACACCTCTCTGATTCAGAGGGGTTGGGTTAAATGTGGAAGATGCATTCAGTTGTACAACTGACTAGGTATCTCCCTTTGTCTGTCTGTCTTTCACTCCCTTTGTATAGGTACCCTACTAAGGTCAGTCAACAGGTTCCAGAGAAATGTTATGAGAACCCAGTGCCTGACAACCCTCCTAACAACAGAGTCAGTGCTGCCAAGGATGCTTCCCCAAGGAACATCAACACTGCTACAGGTGAGGCCTCTATGCCTGTGTCACACACAGCATACTGTACACTGGCATAGGCCTACAGTATGGAGTCTCTCACTGAAGATGGATTGGAGTCAATTATCCAGCCCCTTCTACAATCCGCTGATTCATTTAAGTGATGTACTTTACCTTCTGTCTCCCTCTCTCTCCCCTAAGAACACCAAACACCCTCTCTCTCCCCTTAAAACACATCACGTTTAAGCAGAATGTAGACGTGTGTCACCTGAACCAAATGCAATGTAATAAACAATAATCTGAATGAAGTCTGACATACCTTAGTGATTAGCTTGGAGACAAGCCTGGTAGAATGAATCAAGCAGAATGGAAGTCAAAAGCACTGTTCTCTTCAGGCAGAGTGTTTTATTTCCCATTTTCTACATTCTCAATCAATCATCTACAGGAACATGGAGATGTGACTAGTGGCTCCAGCTCTCCCACAGAGAGGATGAGGATGAGGGAGGGAGGGAGGAAGGAGCGGCTGTAACAATGACACAGATATGCATATCAAAAAGTCAAATACATTATACTCTGCATGCAGCCATCACTTCAGTTGGAGTTGGTTCTGCAGTGAGCCGCTGTAAAACAGCACATGTAGGCCTATGGGTTTGAGTAGCAATATCAGTCTACCGAAACCAGTGTGCATATGCCAGACACCCTCATTTGTAGATTTCTTAATTCATTCAGAACCACAACGACATTTCAGCTATTTCATGCTTCTGTCTCAAAGATAATTCTGGAATGTATCAATTTAAAGCAGCTTGCATAACGTACAGCATTCAAAGCAATTACAGAATAAACAAAGAGTGCACAATCAGCATGCATCATGCATGCAGTAGATAAGCATTATGTACTGTGGTGTACAATGGTTTGGGAGTAGACCAAGTGCTTGAAAACTAACTTTTCAATGGGGATAAATAATCCCTTTTCCCCTGAATCCATTCCTGAATTTCAATTAGAGAGTGGCTCCACTGAAAAGCAGAGTTAGAGCTTCTGGCTATGGCCTCACAAATTAATTCCAGTCCAAACTGCTCTCATTTATTAACAGGCTTTATTGAATTACATTAGAATGACATGGAAACCATAGAAACTGTCTATAGAAAGGGGCAATTTTGAGTCCATTACTAAAGCCTGACACCAGTTAAACATTTCCCACAGACACTCATAAACCTGACAGTTTGGGCAATAAAAGCCAGTATTACAGCTGTCAGCGGCTGGAAATAGGGCCTTGACTGGGGCCAGCTTGGTCTGGCCTGTCATTTATTTTATCAGGAAGATATTGATCTATACTTCCCTGTGCCCCCTCCCCCTCTCTCTGTCTCTCACTCTTAGACTCACTCGTTCTTTCCTGACTATCCCCCACACTTTTATCAAATATATTTATAAATATATATATTTTTTTCCGACAGTTGTTCCTGCTATTTTGCAATATCCCTCTTTTTTAACCATGGCAGACAATACATTCTCGTTGCAGAATCTGTCTGTGCTCTCTCTTCACTGAACAGGGAATACCTTGCCAGTGAAAGTGCTAAATGTTAACATTCATGCTGATCATATTTGTGGAACTGCCTCCTTGCAGGACTATATGACACTATGGGAGAAATGTTGTTTTTAAATGAGCCATTGTTCATTGTTCAATGTTACCTGAGGCAAGCCACACTCCTCCATGCATTTTGACAAGGGTGTACTTGTGCTTGTGTGTGGAATGAAAACGCAGGCACCAGTGTGTGGAATGAAAACGTTCCTGCGAAAATGTTCCTGCGAACATCTGCGACTGTCATATGTGTGACAGTATGCTAAGCCAGCTGCACATGGAGATGGCTGTCTGTTGTTAGCATGGCCAGTCAGGAATAATGACTGCTCTCCTGTGTATGACAGAGAGCATACTCAAACAGTATGGACAGCCATTCAGCCCCAACTGACCAAATGTGCCTGCTATGTGCATGCTTCAAACGTCTCTATGGTTATGGATGGTAGGTTCCAAAATGCCACAGCCCCTCTAGGCTCTGTGCTTCTGTGGTAAGCTCATCAACACAGGGGGAAGTGTCATCCTCTAATTGGCTTGGCACCTTGAGAGGTGATGATTTTAAAGAGCAGAAAGCCCTTTTCCACCACTAATTGGTTATGTTGCATCACATAGAGAGGAGAAGAATGGAAGGATTAATATTATTGGCCTTCCTATTCATTTCTGCCTCACTGAGGCCTCTTATCACAGGGCCTCTCAGTGTGTTTCATTCTATTGTCATTGTGGTCCTGGCTGGGCCTTTACTGCACACACTATTATCCAGGGTGACTCACAAAGGCAAAGCTAATCAGAAGGGCCAAGTACGTTAGGATAGAATGTGTTATTGCTTTCTACACAGAGCTGAAAAGCAATAAAAGCCTCTTCTCTGCTGAGGCACTAGGTATATATTTCAATGTCAAACCTTGAATAGTCATGATTTTTCCTGATTAACACATTTATTCCCTATTTATCAGACCTGGTTGTAACTCTTTAATTGCCTCAAATATTCATAGACTCTGGGGGAAAGATCTGTACCATAAAATGTGTTGGATGCTGAGAGTGTGTTGGCTTCAGGTGTTGAATGCTGGGAGTGTGTTGGCTCTGTTCTATCAGGGGTGGTGGAGGTGAGGAAAGAGACGCTGGAGGCACAGATCAACCGACTAGCTGAGCTGATTGGACGCCTTGAGAACAAGGTAAGAACACCCACCCTGCTCAAAAAAAAGTATTGTAATAAAATACAAAAATTACACTAAACAAAAATACAAATGCAACATATAAAGTGTTGGTCCTATGTTTCATGAGCTGAAATAAAATATCCCAGAAATGTTCCATTCACATAAAAAGCTTATTTCTATCAAATTGTGTGCACAATTGTGTTTACATCCCTGTTAGTGAGCATTTCTCCTTTGCCAAGATAATCCATCCACCTGACAGGTGTGGGTTATCAAGAAGCTGATTAAACAGCATGGTCATTACACAGGTCCACCTTGTGCTGGGAACAACAGCAGGCCACTCTAAAATGTGCAGTTTTGTCACACAACACAATGCCACCAATATTGCAAGTTTTGCGGGAGCGTACAATTGGAATACTGACTGCAGGAATGTCCACCAGTGCTGTTGCCAGAGAATTTAATGTTCATTTCTCTACCGTACATCGTTTGAGAAAATTTGACAGTACGTCCAACAGGCCTCACAACCACAGACCATGTGTAACCACGCCAGCCCAGGACCTCCACAACCCTGCTTCTTCACCTGCGGGATCGTCTGAGACCAGCCACACAGACTGCTGATGAAACTGTGGGTTTTCACAACCAAAGAATTTCTGCACAAACTGTCAGAAACCATCTCAGGGAAGCTCATCTGTGTGCTCATCATCCGCACAAGGGTCTTGACCTGACTGCAGTTTGGCATCGTAACCAACTTCAGTGAGTAAATGCTCACCTTCAATGGCCACTGTCACGATGAATCCCGGTTTTAACTGTACCGGGCAGATGGCAGACAGCGTGTATGGCGTCGTGTGGGTGAGCGGTTTGCTGATGTCAACGTTGTGAACAGAGTGCCCCATGGTGGTGGTGGGGTTATGGTATGGGCAGGCATAAGTTACTGACAGCTAACACAATTGCATTTTATCAATGGAAATTTGAATGCACAGAGATACTGTGACAAGATCCTGAGGCCCATTGTCGTGCCATTCATCTGCCGCCATCACCTCATGTTTCAGCATGGTAATGCACGGCCCCATGTCGCAAGGATCTGTACACAATTCCTGGAAGCTGAAAATGTCCCAGATCTTCTATGGCCTGCACACTCAACAGACATGTCACCCATTGAGCATGTTTGGGATGCTCTGCATCGACATGTACAACAGCGTGTTCCAGTTCCCACCAATATCCAGCAATTTTGCATAGCCATCGAAGAAGAGTGGGACAACATTCCACAGGCCACAATCAACAGCCTGATCAACTCTATGTGAAGAAGATGTGTCTCGCTGCATGAGGCAAATGGTGGTCACACCAGATACCGGCTGGTTTTCTGATCCATGCCCCTACCTTTGTTTTTAATCCATAGATTAAGGCCTAATGAATGTATTTCAATTGACTGATTTCCTTATATGAACTGTACCTCAGTAAAATCTTTGAAATTGTTGCATGTTGTGTTATCTTGGAAAATGCAGTTTGTATTTTCTATTTCGGCATGATCAGCTCAGAAATTGATGACTACAAACTTGAAATCACTGATTATCATGACAATTTAGCCCACCCCAGTCATAGACTGTTCTCTCTACTACCGCATGGCAAGCGGTACCGGAGTGCCAAGTCTAGGACAATAAGGCTTCTCAACAGTTTTTAAGACTCCTGAACAGGTAATCAAATGGCTACCCGGACTATTTGCATTGTGTGCCCCCCCCAACCCCTCTTTTTACGCTGCTGCTACTCTCTGTTTATCATATATGCATAGTCACTTTAACTATACATTCATGTACATACTACCTCAATTGGGCCGACCAACCAGTGCTCCCGCACATTGGCTAACCGGGCTATGTGCATTGTGTCCCGCCACCCACCACCCGCCAACCCCTCTTTTACGCTACTGCTACTCTCTGTTCATCATATATGCATAGTCACTTTAACCATATCTACATGTACATGCTACCTCAATCAGCCTGACTAACCTGGTGTCTGTATGTAGCCTCGCTACTTTTATAGCCTCGCTACTGTATATAGCCTGTCTTTTTACTGTTGTTTTATTTCTTTACCTACCTATTGTTCACCTAATACCTTTTTTGCACTATTGGTTAGAGCCTGTAAGTAAGCATTTCACCGTAAGGTCTGTAGTATTCGGCGCACGTGACAAATAAACTTTGATTTGATTTGACTGAAACTCCTGGACAGCAGTCGTGAGTAGCCTGATTTCATTCCATTGGCTATTGTCCATTTTACTTTGACCTGTCCTGTTTATAGTATATGGTGTGTTTGTTAACATGGTCATTCATATTCACACTGAAGCACATTTTTATTTGATAGGACGCCATTTAGGCTATTTAATCAGAAACACTCATGATGTAAAAAGTGTTTCATGACATTATCATAAATTTGGTCGTCCTGCAGGCTACAGAAAAGGCCACAGAGGCTATATAGTATTTCTACTGTATAGGCTGCTACATGATTTATGTTAGATGACTTTGACGGAGCGTTGGTGGAGTGCCACAGCTCTGCGTCTCTCCAACAGTACCATGGAGAGGTGCACTGGGCATGGACAAGATAAATGTTTCGTGCCCCTGCCTTTGGCAAAGTGGACACTGCTTATCATGGGGCAGCATCACCACTCACCTTAATAGCCCATATGCCACTGGGTGAATAATGTTTTCATTGTTTTGGGCAGAATTATGTGAGGTGATATGTGTTGTTGGAGGTGCGTCTTAGTCAATTTAGCTTGTTAAATGCCACCCTCGTCAATCTGCTGCCCTAAGAGGCTGCCTAATCATGCCTAATGGGCGGGCCGTCCCTGATAGAACCAATCTCTAGCACATCCCATGGTGGCTCGTTAGCGCATCTCCAACCACACATCCAATCTGTGCTGCACCTCCCAGGCATCTCTAGCACTGGTGCTCCCTACTTGACACACTGCTCGCTTAACCTGGAAGCCAGCCACACCAATGTGTCGGAGGAAACATTGTACAGCTGGCGACCGTGTCAGCGTGCATGTGCCCTGCCCGCCACAAGGAGTCGCTAGAGCGCGATGGGACAAGGACATCCTTGTCGGCCAAACCCTTCCCTAACCCGGACGATGGATGGACAATTGTGCGCTGCCTCATGGGTCTCCCAGTCGCACCCAGCTGCGACACAGCCCGGGATGGAACCCGGGTCTGTAGTGACGCCTTAGAACGCTGCGCCACTCGGGAGGCCCAGTGCTCCCTACTTTAAAAAGCTAGGAGCACAACATCACATTTTGGAGTGCCAGAAAAAATGTATTGTACATGTTAAATTTTGGTCCTTACTGAACACTTCTGTTTTTTGATTCTACCTGTTGTTTTTGCACTCACCTGGTTTCCCAGGTCCCAGTTCTTCGGCCCTCAAGTCAAATTAAATCAAATCCAATTTTATTGGTCACATACACATATTTAGGAGATCAGGGTTGGAGAGTAACGTATTATGTAAGGGATTAAAAAAACTGTAATCCATTACATTACCAGCAAAAAAAATATTGTAATCAGACACGACCCTGAGCCTAGTCACAGAGCTATCACAACAACCCTGAGCCTAGTCACAGAGCTATCACAACAACAATCCTGAGCCTAGTCATAGAGCTATCACAACAACAACCCTTAGTCTAGTCACAGAGCTATCACAACAACAATCCTGAGCCTAGTCACAGAGCTATCACAACAACCCTGAGCCTAGTCACAGAGCTATCACAACAACAACCCTGAGCCTAGTCATAGAGCTATCACAACAACAATCCTGAGCCTAGTCACAGAGCTATCACAACAACCCTGAGCCTAGTCACAGAGCTATCACAGCAACAACCCTTAGTCTAGTCACAGAGCTATCACAACAACAATCCTGAGCCTAGTCACAGAGCTATCACAACAACCCTGAGCATAGTCACAGAGCTATCACAGCAACAACCCTTAGTCTAGTCACAGAGCTATCACAACAACAACCTTGAGTCTAGTCACAGAGCTATCACAACAACAACCCTGAGTCTAGTCACAGAGCTATCACAACAACCCTGAGCCTAGTCATAGAGCTATCACAACAACAACCCTGAGCCTAGTCACAGAGCTATCACAACAACAACCCTGAGCCTAGTCACAGAGCTATCACAGCAACCCTGAGCCTAGTCACAGAGCTATCACAACAACCCTGAGCCTAGTCATAGAGCTATCACAACAACAACCCTGAGTCTAGTCACAGAGCTATCACAACAACAACCCTGAGTCTAGTCACAGAGCTATCACAACAACAACCCTGAGCCTAGTCACAGAGCTATCACAACAACAACCCTGAGTCTAGTCACAGAGCTATCACAACAACAACCTTGAGTCTAGTCATAGAGCTAACCAACTGTGCCACACAGGAACATAATCTACATTGCATTCTGGATGGAATGTTACTGATCTGGAAGTTTTGGTGTCAAAATGACGCTTGTTGATATTCTGAATCTCAGACTGAGGTATCTATGGCTGTAGTCAGATAGCACGGTAGGTTTTGAAAAAGCAGAAAGGGTGCCAGTGAGTGCTGGGGTAAGAATGATGGTAATTATATAACCTGAAATTAGGACACAGACTGTTTATAGTGTAAACATCTGCTCTAATAACTTTCTGTTTCTAGACACTTTCCTCTCCAAATTTATCAGATTACAGATACTTTTGAAAAACTAGATGATTACTTTGAGGATTACTTTTAAATTCAGAAAGGATGTTTGTGAAAAAAAATCTTTGACACTTCTCTGTTTCTCAATGACATTCAAATCAGCATTGAAAAAGGCACAAATTTAAGTTTGTTCCACCGGAGCGAGTCTGACCAGAAGTCAGAGACCACTATGATGACACACCAAATGTGTTTGATGGATCGCGGGAAAAGAACAGGAATAGGCTTTTATAGGCTACAGTCCAAACTATGTCTTCCAATGGTGCAACTGCTGTCGGCATCCAAAGATTATCCAATTTGAATAAACACTTGGAGGTAAGGATGACAGCAGTGGTGTAGTCTACGGCGATACGGATATCACTTATTATGGATATCTCCATAGCTCATTGATGTGAATCACACTGCTGCTCTCTCATTTAGCTATTTACGCCTTTACGGATTGTGGTTGTTGTGGATGGCTGTTCACAAATCTAAATGTGTATTTGAACCCAATAATGGTTGAATTCAAGAAGTTTAAGCTGACTATCAATCATTGTTTTTGAAACCAGTGGACTGCCAGTGAAAATGCGCTCTTGCAAAAGCTACATAGTGCAGATCCCAGCCTATGGAATAAAAGTGGGGCTTTTATTGCTCAATCTAATTCATAATGAATATTTTCTTTTTTAAGGCTGTCAAAAGTGTGCGAGTTTGAGCATGTGGCCTATAGACACATACTCAAACTCGCACAGTTTTGACAGACTTAAAGGGGCAATCTGTAGTTGCTACATCCATTTTTGGACTTATAAATTATATATATATATTCTTCAAGAATCAATGGATATATGGATATATAATGGGTATATATATATTATCAACATCCTTGAAGAATATAACTTAGAAATGCCTCATGAGCTAAGTTCAACTGTTACACTCCATGAGAACCAAAAAATAAGCTTGTTTTCCCCCAATGTTTGTAAACATTGTACATTTATAGCTTATGGCATAGTTAAAACAATCATTTTGATATCACGGATGGTCCGTCCTTGCATCCATAGCTCTGTCTATCAATCTGAGCGTGGTTACATTTCTCCAGGCCCATCTCTCAGCGTTTTACTAAAACAGATGCGGGGCGTCCATTTTGTTATTGTTTCATCTGTGGATGTGCCCTTTAAACAGCTGTATATTACCAAGATATCAAAGTGTCATCAACAAAAAGGTGAACAGGAGGCCAATAGCAAATGCAGAATATGACGTTCATTTTCACATGGAAATAGCACTTTTCAGTAGCACTCAAAGCATTTATTTTTCATCTCGAATCAATGAGCCCAATCAGTCCTCCAAGACAACAAAATCATAAACAACAGAGTTGTTCTGGCTAATAAGTCCTTAGATTTGGGGTTATGCTCAGGTAAAACAATATTATTGAAGCTCAAGGGGTATAACATTTATTGGAAGGACTGGAATTCTAATAGACTTTGGTTTTTAATGTAAATATATAATTTAATCGTATTATTACAGTACCAGTCAAAAGTTTGGACACACCTACTCATTCCAATTACATTGTAGAATAATAGTGAATGCATCAAAACTATGAAATAACACATATGGAATCATTTTTAACCAGAAAAGTGTTAAACAAATCAAAATATATTTTATATTTGTGATTGTCACAACACAACACAATTCTTCAAAGTGGCCACCCTTTGCCTTCATGACAGATTTGCACACTCTTGGCATTCTCTCAACCAGCTTCATGGAATGCATTTCAATTAACAGTTGTCCCTTGTTAAAAGTTCATTTGTGGAATTTCTTTCCTTCTTAATGAGTTTGAGCCAATCAGTTGTGTTGTGACAAGGTAGCGGTGGTATACAGAAGATAGCCCTATTTGGTAAAAGATCAAGTCCATATTATGGCAATAACAGCTCAAATAAGCAAAGAGAAACGACAGTCTAATAATTTCTTTAAGACATGAAGGTCAGTCAATCCGAAAAATTTCAAGAACTTTGAAAGTTTCTTCAAGTGCAGTCGCAAAAACCATCAAGAGCTATGATGAAACTGGCTCTCATGAGGATTGCCACAGGAAAGGAAGACTCAGAGTTACCTCTGCAGCAGAGGATAAGTTCATTTCGAATTACCAGCCTCAGAAATTGCAGCCAGAAATAAATGCTTCACAGAGTTCAAGTAACAGACACATCTCAACATCAACTGTTCAGGGGTGACTACTTGAATCAGGCCTTCATGGTCGAATTGTTGCAAAGAAACCACTACTAAAGGACACCAATAAGAAGAGACTTGCTTGGGCCAAGAAACACGAGCAATGGACATTAGACCGGTGGAAATCTGTCCTTTGATCTGATGAGTCCAAATTTGAGATTTTTGGTTTCAACCGCCGTGTCTTTGTGAGATGCAGAGTAGTTTAATGGATGATCTCTGCATGTGTGGTTCCCACCGTGAAGCATGGAGGAGTAGGTGTGATGGTGTGGGGGTGCTTTGCTGGTGACACTGTCTGTGATTTATTTAGAATTCAAGGCACACTTAACCAGCATGACTACCACAGCATTCTGCAGCGATACACCATCCCATCTGGTTTGCGCTTAGTGGGACTATCATTTGTTTTTCAACAGGACAATGACCCAACACTCCTCCAGGCTGTGTAAGAGCTATTTGATGGTTTGGGATTAGTTGCACCACAGAGAGAAGGAAAAGCATCCAACAAGTGCTCAGCATATGTCGGAACTACTTCAAGACTGTTGGGAAAGCATTCCAGGTGAAGCTGGTTGAGAGAATACCAAGCGTGTGCAAAGCTGTCATCAAGGCAAAGGGTGGCTACTTTGAAGAATCTTAAATCTAAAATATATTTTGATTTGTTTAACACTTTTTTGGTTACTACATGATTCCATATGTTATTTCATAGAAATTATTCTACAATGTAGAAAATAGTAAAAATAAAGAAAAACCTTGAATAAGTAGGTGTGTCCAAACTTTTGACTGGTACTCTATATGTAGTAGAAAGTGATGGGTTGAAAGAAGCCTACATAACCAAACCATAAAGTAAAATGTAACATCCATATATGGCAAGCTATGTAAACTTTAACATTGATTTATCCTGCAATAGATGTTGTTCAATTGGTAATATACATTGTTGTCTTCTCTTGAGGGGAATGTAATCTAAAAGTAACTGAATGTAATCATATTACATTACTGAGTTTGGATAATCCAAAAGTTACATTACTGATTACAATTTTGGACAGGTAACTGTGACGGATTACATTTAGAAAGTAACCTACCCAACCCTGTAGCAGATGTTATTGCGGGTGTAGCGAAATGCTTGTGTTCCAAGCTCCAACAGTGCAGAAATATGTAACTATTCTCAACAATACACACAAATATAAAAGCAAAATAAGTCGGAAGTTTACATGCACTTAGGTTGGAGTCATTAAAACTCGTTTGTCAACCACTCCACAAATTTCTTGTTAACAAACTATAGTTTTGGCAAGTCGGTGAGGACATCTACTTTGTGCATGACACAAGTAATTTTTCCAACAATTGTTTACAGACAGATTATTTCACTTATAATTCACTGTATCGCAATTCCAGTGGGTCAGAAGTTTACATACAGTAAGTTAACTGTGCCTTTAAACAGGTTGGAAAATTCCAGAAAATTATGTCATGGCTTTAGAAGCTTCTGATAGGCTTATTTCCATCATTTGAGTGAAGTGGAGGTGTACCTGTGGATGTATTTCAAGGCCTACCTTAAAACTCAGTGCCTCTATGCTTGACATCATGTGAAAATCAAAAGAAATCAGCCAAGAACTCAGAAAAACAATTGTAGACCTCCACAAGTCTGGTTCATCCTTGGGAGCAATTTCCAAACGCCTGAAGGTACCACATTCATCTGTACAAATAATAGTACACAAGTATAAACACCATGGGACCACACAGCCGTCATACCGCTCAGGAAGGAGACGCGTTCTGTCTCCTAGAGATGAATGTACTTTGGTGCGAAAAGTGCAAATCAATCCCAGAAGAACAGCAAAAGAGATGCTGGAGGAAACGGGTACAAAAGTATCTATATCCACAGATATATCGACATCACCTGAAAGGCCTCTCAGCAAGGAAGATTCCACTGCTCCAAAACAGCCATAAAAAAGCCAGACTATGGTTTGCAACTGCACATGAGGACAAAGATTGTAGTTTTTGGAGAAAAATCCTCTGGTCTGATGAAACAAAAATAGAACTGTTTGACAATAATGACCATTGTTATGTTTGGAGGAAAAAGGGTGAGGCTTGCAAGCTGAAGAACACCATCCCAACTGTGAAGCACGGGGGTGGTAGCTTCATGTTGTTGGGGTGCTTTGCTGCAGAAGGGACTGGTGCACTTCACAAAATAGATGGCATCATGAGGTAGGACAATTATGTAGATATATTGAAGCAACATCTCAAGACATAAGTCAAGAAGTTAAAGCTTGCTCGCAAATGGGTCTTCCAAATGGACAATGACCCCAAGCATACTTCCAAAGTTGTGGCAAAATGGCTTAAAGACAACAAAGTCAAGGTATTGGAGTGGCCATCACAAAGCCTTGACCTCAATCCTATAGAACATTTGTGTGCAGAACTGAAAAAGCGTGTGCGAGCAAGGAGGCCTACAAACCTGACTCAGTTACATCAGCTCTGTCAGGAGGAATGGGCCACAATTCACCCAACTTATTGTGGGAAGCTTGAGGAAGGCTACCCAAAACGTTTGACCCAAGTTAAACAATTTAAAGGCAATGCTACCAAATACTAATTGAGTGTATGTAAACTTCTGACCCACTGGGAATGTGATGAAAGACATAAAGGCTGAAATAAATCATTCTCTCTACTATTATTCTGACATTTCACATTCTTAAAATAAAGTGGTGATCCTAACTGACCTAAAACAGGGAATTTTTACTGAGATTAAATCTCAGGAATTGTGAAAAACTGAATTGAAATGTATTTGGCTAAGGTGTTCTGACTTCAACTGTAAATATTAGGACAAGCAATGTCGGAGTGTCATTGACATAAATACAGTAGAATAGAATACAGTATGTACCAATGAAATGAGTAAAGCAGTTTGTAAACATTGTTAAAGTGACTAGTGTTCCATTATTAAAGTGACCAGTGATTCCATGTCTATGTATATAGGGCAGCAGCCTCTAAGGTGCAGGATTGAGTAACCGGGTGGTAGACAGCTAGTGATGGCTATTTAACAGTCTGATGGCCTTGAAATAAAATCTGTTTTTCATTCTCTCGGTCCCAGCTTTAATGCACCTGTACTGACCTCGCCTTCTGGATGATAGCGGGGTGAACAGGCCGTGGCTCGGGTGGTTGATGTCCTTGATGATCTTTTTGGCCTTCCTGTGACATCGGAGGCCGTAGGTGTCCTGGAGGGCAGGCAGTGTACCCCCGGTGATGCCTTTAGCAGAACACACCACCCTCTGGAGAGCCCTGCGGTTGCAGGTGGTGCAGTTGCCGTACCAGGCCGACAGGATGTGCTCAATTGTGCATCTGTAAAAGTTTGTGAAGGTCATAGTAGCCAAGCCAAATTTCTTCAGCCTCCTGAGGTTGTTGCACCTTCTATACCACACTGTCTGTGTATGGGGACAATTTCAGATCGTCAGTGATGTGTACGCTGAGGAACTTGAAGCTTTTCACTTTCTCCACTGTGGTCCCGTCAATGTGGATGGGGGCGTGCTCCCTATGCTGTCTCCTGAAGTCCACGATCAGCTCCTTCGTTTTGTTGATGTTGAGGAAGAGGTTATTTTCCTGGCACCTCTCTGCCAGGGCCTTCTTTTCTTCATTGTTGGTAATCAGGCCTACTATGATTGTGTCATCTGCAAACTTGATGATTGAGTTGGATGCGTGTGTGGCCAGTCATGGGTGAACAGGGAGTACAAGAGGGGGCTGAGCACGCACCCTTGTGGGGCCCCTGTGTTGAGAATCAGTGAAGTGGAGGTGTTGTTTCCTACCTTCACCACCTGGGGGCGGCCCGTCAGGAAGTCCAGGATCCAGTTTCATTCAGTTACCTTTGCTTTCTTGGGTACAGGAACAATGGTGGACATATTGAACCAAGTGGGGACAGCAGACTGGGATAGAGAAAGATTGAAAAATGGAGTCATGATCTGATTTTCCAAAGGGAGGGCGGTGGAGAGCCTTGTAGGCATCCCGGAAGAGAGAATAGCACTGGTCGAGTTTCTTCCAGCGTTAGTACTACAGTCAATGTGTTGATAGAACTTCGGTAGCGTTTTCCTCAAATTTGTGCATATCCTTTAATTCTCAGCTACAATAAATGTGGCCTTAGGATATGTGGTTTGCATAATCTCCAGTGTAGTTCCTTGAGGGCCGTCATGGTATCGGCTTGAGGGGGAATATACACAGCTGTGACAAAACCAATGAGAATTCTCTTTGGAGGTAATACGGTCGGCATTTGATTGTAAGGTATTCTAGGTCGGGTGAACAAAAGGACTTGAGTTTCTGTACGTTATCAGAATCACACCATGAGTTGTTAATCATGAAACATACACCACCGCCCTTCTTCTTCCCCGGGAGTTCTTTATTCTTGTCTGCACGATGTACTGAGAACCCAGCTGGCTGTCTGGACAGGTGACAGTATATCTGGAGAGAGCCATGATTCTGTGAAACAGAGTATGTTAGTCCCTGATGTCTGTCTGGATGTAGACCCTCGCCCTGAGCTTGTCTACTTTATTGTCCAGGGACTGAACATTAGCGAGTAATATACTCGGAAGCGGTGGATGGTGTGCCCGCCTCCTGAGTCGGATTAGAAGTCCACTCCGAATACCTCTTCTCCGCCGGCGGCGTCTTGGAGCAGACTCTGGAATAAGTTAAATTGCTCTGGGGGGTGCGAACAAAGAATCCAATTCGGGAAAACTTATTCATGGTCGTAATGCTGGTGAGTTACCACCACTCTGATATCCAAATGTTATTTCCGGCTGTATGTAATAACACAAAAAAAAAACGTTCTGGGCTAATAATGTAAGAAATAACACACACAAAAAATGAAATACTGCAAAGTTGCTTAGGAGCTAGAAACAGAGCTGTTATGTCTGTCGGCACCATCTATTACCCACCAGCACTGACATTGAACAGCCCAGGCCTATATGAATTCTAGCTACTTCTGAAGCACATGTTGTGCCCTCGAAACTCATTTGTAACTCTGTAAATACATTTGTTTATTATAAAAAATTTAAAAATCTTCATAAAAATACTTATCATTGAAATTAAAAAGACATTTGTGGAAAATTAGGTTTCTACATTATGTAAAAGCACAAATTTGAGATGCATTACATTAAACATTGTACACTGCCTTTTTAAGAGTGTCAAGTTTGTGACTACAACATGCAAGTGATCAGTCATTCATTTATTCATTGCTATGACCATTGATCTCCTGAAGAAGCTATCCCTTTTCCATTCTTACTGTGTCCCCAAATGTTCGGATATACTACTGGTAAAGTTATCAGGTTGCTAGCTGGCTAGCTAATGAGGTAGTTAACTTGACTGAAGAAGATGTAAAAAAAAAGGTTTTTAAAAAAAGGTCAAGGGCCATAAAGTCCAAATTGTCTATATTGTAAAAATTCATGAAAATTCTTAATTTAAGGTTAGATTTAGGCTTAATGTTTGCAGTGTGGTTAAGGTTTAAAAAAATCTGATTTTAAGAAGATTAATTGTATAAATAAGTGGAGTTTATGACTTTGTGGCTGTGGGAATTAGTGACGACCTTTTAGAACGCAATCCGCAATAGGAAGATGGTGGAAAGGGAAGGGATGAGAGAAGAGAGTGAGGGAGAGCAAAAGAAAGAGACAAAGAAAGCAATTATAGAGCCCTGACATCCAAACTATTGCAATTCTTGCTATTTCTTTCTCATCCCTCCCTCTCTCCCTTGCACTCTTCTTCTCCCTCATGCCCTCTCCCCTTCTCCACGCTGTCTTCCCTCACTCATTCCCTCAGGCTTTATCTGTGTGTCTCTCTCTCTTTCATTCTCTCTCCTCTCTCACTCGCTCCGCTCTTTGTCTCTCTCCGTTGCCCATGTCTTGTATGCAGTGAGCATGGTAGACTAATGGAGTCTCCAGTTAATTCTGTTGTATCTGGCAGGCAGGCAAGTTCTTATTGCAGCAGCTAAGAATAGCTGAACAGTTTTATTCCACGCTCGATGAAGCGCCCCTGAGAGAACAAGGAAGGTACTGTCAGATCCCAGTGAAGATTCCTAAAAGGAGGATTTTTAGGTCTTCCTAGGGAGACCTTCTGTGTCACAGGGCTAGTCAACTGTACTGCACGTCTGGCGGGATGGATTTGGTGGAATCAGACAAACGTTCCCTCACAGAAAATATGTATTCGCAGCGGGCTGCGCTGTTTGCCACAAGTGCTTATTATCCATGTTATGGGAGAGGGGCTGTACAAATTTATGGATGTGGAAAAAATGTATCACAAAAGTGTTTCGAATAGAGTGAGAATCTTGTTTACTGGATGCCGGTATGACTAACATGCATTGCACAAATTGAGTTGTCTTCTGTCTCACGAGATCAAAGTAGTAGTCCCCTCAGCTATGTCCATGCTATCTCCGTCTGTGATTGTAGTCATGAATGTACTTTTCTGGATTTCTCCTTCAAACCAGGCATATGCTTTAAATTTGTTAGTCCCATACATTGTGACTTATTTGCACACACTGAATGCCCTGATTGCTATAGTTATGTCTGTGTCACGAGCGGAATGAACAGTTTAAGGAGTGAGTCAAACGCAGGAGACTGAGGTCCGTTGGAACAATTTTAATTTAATAAATCTACGGGTAACCTTCACCACGCTGGGAGCATAACAGTCCGAAAAATGGACAAAAAGAAGCTCCGTTCAAAAGGCAGACGGGGCGCAGCCCGGCAACCCTAATGCCTAGATAATAAAAGTAACACCACACGTAACAACGAACAATCCCGCACAAAATCCTAGCTAAACACAGACAGACTAAATAACCCCCCCACTAATGACAAAACACAAAACAGGTGCAAACAAAAACCAGACATAACTAATAGACACTGAAACACAGATCGGTGGCAGCTAGTAGGCCGGCGACGACGACCGCCGAGCGCCGCTCGACCGAGGAGAGGCGCCCCCTTCTGTGGATGTTGTGACAGTCTGATCTAGTCATTGTATATTTTTAGCGGGATGATTTTAACCAGAGGTGATATTGCTACAGATGAAGGATCCTAATTTGATCACTATTTTGTTGCTGAGAATTTTCCTGCACAGCAGGAAAATACAAACTTGTAGTGTATTTTCAATAACCAAAAATATAGTATTTTCACCTTTTTGAAACTGGTGTATAAAACCGGAAGTAAAAGATACAAAGAAGAAACTTAATATCGAGAAGCATAGAAATAGCGCACAAAGAACAGATCTTCCGCTTCTAAGACTAGCTTTCAACGAGAATGAAAGATCTATAACTCACATGTCTATGTGAATTTGGTCGGGTCATTACATATTGCAGCCTTAATTATAATCCACATCATAATTCACACTTCCTGTTGCTGCAGGATTATTTTTCTGCTGTAATTTAGCAGACTGGCTCAAATTAAGATCCTACATGTCACGGTTGTCTTCGTCCTCTGATGATATAACGAAATCGTCATCGGAAAATGTGGACCAATACGCAGCAGGTACGTGTATGCTCATCTTGAGAATTTATTTACTTCAAAAAATGAACGTACAAAAATCACAAAACAAAAGAACGAACGAACAACTACAAACAGTCTGGCTAGCATAGGCTCAACACAGAACAATCACCCACAAATCACAAACACAAACACACCCTAATATATGGGACTCTCAATCAAAGGCAGATAGACAACACCTGCCTTCAACTGAGAGTCCCAACCTCAATTAACCAAACATAGACATACACTCACTAGACTCCACATAGAACTACCTAGACATAAACCAAAACCCGGAAATACTAAACCAAACACCCTTTTAACAAACACACCACCCCGAACCACATAAAACAAATACCCTCTGCCACGCCCTGACCAAACTACAAAACAATTAACTTTATATACTGGCCAGGACGTGACACTACATCTGTACAGTATCTGGTGCTGTATGAAAGATAATCCAGGGTCTCAACCCACATTCAGACACATCTGCGTTAAGTCTGTTCATCATTATGCACCAATGTACACTCAGTAAGACATTTGTCAGAAGGAAACTGCTTTACAATACAGTGTTTCACTCCACTCCCATCGGATAGATGAGAGTAGCTTCAGAAACACCACAGAATGTGAATTTTACATGAGTTTTCAATAGTTGCAGTCCATAACTTACTCATCACAGTTTGTCTCATGTAATGTATTGGTTCTGTCTTATGTGGCCTCCTGTAAACTAGATTTCAGATGAATAGGCCACAGAATGCCTGCATTGCTAATGCCATTGTAACTTTACTCAGTTGATCCAGGCCACTTTCTCCTATCACTGCTTTAAATTCTGCTTTAAATTCTCAGCAACAAAATAGTGATCAAATTAAGATCCTTCATCTGTAGCAATTTGAGGGCTGCTGGAGAAAGAACGCATGCTGGTGCTCCAGTTGCCACGGTGATTGAGGCACTTATAATGACACAACGGGGAAAGGAAATGATGCTTCCTGCACCAGCAGGCGAGCACTCTACAGAATTCCACAGCATTCTACAGACAACAAGAGCTCTGATGACAAGGATCCTACACACATCTGGAATGGGCTTGAGGTCACCTCTGGTTAAAATCATCCTGCAGATGACATACAATGACTAGATCAGACATAACTATAGAAATCAGGGCATTCAGTGTGTGCAACTGAACCCAAAAACGATATTTTGGTTTTGGTTTCATTAGTCCGTTGTTGATATAGTCCCAAAATGTTTTCTATGTCATCAAGTTTTCAAGATATATAACTTTCTAAGTACAGAAATACAGCCGGTAGGATGCTGTCTTTCCGTATTTTGAAAGTTATACATTTTGAAAACTTGATTGCTGACATTCAACACATTTTTGGGACTATGTTATCAATGGACTAATGAAACAAATACCAAAATATTGTTTTGGGGTGTTATTTTCCTTTATTATGTGATTGGAAATATAGCTCTGTAATACAGTGATGGGTTTTTCTGGGCTTGACATTTTCCTGCAGTCGGAGATGCTCATCTCTGATTAAGATCTCTGTGATTCTATATTAAATGGTTTATAAGGCCGTTCCACATTATACTATATGATAGCTACCCTCTCTGCAGTGTAACATTTTCCTCAACAGATCTGTGAGTATATTAGCTAGCTAAGCGATATAGCGTGTCACAGTATCCAAGACAGATTTCTGCTCAAATAGAAAGCAAACATTTCCTTCATTTATTGCCTACCTCATGCCTTTTGCACACACTGTATATAGACTTTCTTTTTTTCTACTGTGTCATTGACTTGTTTATTGTGTTATTGGCTTGTTTATTGTTTACTCCATGTGTAACTCTGTTGTTGTCTGTGTCACACTGCTTTGCTTTATCTTGGCCAGGTCGCAGTTGTAAATGAGAACTTGTTCTCAACTAGCCTACCTGGTTAAATAAAGATGAAATAAAAGATTAACAAATTACATAAAAAATCTGTTCTAGAAACAAATAGGGGGATAGTTTGACAGTTTGAAGGGAACTCCATTGTTAACTGTAATAAAGAGGTAATAAAGCAGCAATAAAAGTATAATTCATGACCACCTTAGTTACTGCAGTTTTTATTAACTTCTCAACTAATAGCTAACTACTGGAACTACACACTACTTTTTTAGAAAAAATTAAATACAGATGAAGTAAGCAAGAGTTTCCTTTATTTTTCGGCATTAGACCTGCCTAATTCTAACTTTTTGTGTTTTATAGGCTAAATTACACATTCTGTTAACATCTGACTCCAGAGTGAACTGTTCTTGCAATTTGTAGTCTATGACATTTTAGATAATATGATCATTTTTCACTAAGTAGTTTGGATGTAGTTAACAACTTTTTCAAAGTAAGTTTAGTTAAGTAAAGTGTATTTTTATTAAGGGTAGCTGTAGTGTAGCTTAACTTATTTCAGTGTGAAGTCATTGGTAGCTTGGTAAACTACATTTTCAGAGTAGCTTCCCCAACACTGATATTCATTCAGCTTAGTGATCAATTGTCATCAGAACAGTATCAAGGCAAGTCTTGAGTCGGATTAAAAGAAACATGCATTATTTCTGTACAATTGCAAATAAGAAATATGAGGTGGAAAAAAACCTGCCCACCTGGGTGTGTGCAGTGCAGAGTAGGGTGCCTCTGTTCCACTGTTCCAGTGCAGTTTAGGCTTAACACTAATCCACTTGTGGTTCTTGTGTTTTGGTTCTTGTTGCAGACAGTTTGGTTTGACCTGCATCAGAGGCTAACAGACACTGATGGCACAGCCAGCGCAGTAAGTAGCATATTTATGCCTGAGAGCCTAGTAGGGGGGCACAGTTTGGCTGTGGCACTGCGGGGGGTTTGCTGCTCCACCCCTAGCTACCCCTCACTACCCCTCACGACCCCCAAGCTGGGAGCTCCATTCTGAAGCTCCCAGCTTGCACAGAGAATCATTGGCATCTCATATCCACCTCCTTTCAAGCAGAAAGCAGCCAAGAAGATGACTTATCTCCCTGCATGAAAAGCATGAGTGCATGTTATTTATCTTTTCTTATCAAAGTGGTCAGACTCAGTGCTTGAGTTCAAATTAAGTATTTTAAGTGCCTCCCATGGGTGGTTATTTGACCCTGAAACCTCTGGGCAAGCATACATTCTGTTCATATTGTTGTTATGGCCTCATGCTTCCATATTAACAATTGTTAAACAGTTTGAACAGTTTCCTACAGTATAGCTAAGTTATTTATCTTTCAATCCGAAACATGCTTAACAAAAAAACAAAATACTCATATGTCGCTATACAGTTTGTGTAGTCTGCAACAAGCATACTCTCCAAATGCCAAAATGGTATTATGCTCTTATGACCCTTTCATTATTATTTTTTACTGAAGAGACAAAAGTTTCTCCATCTGGTTCTTGAAATATATATCCCTCCGTCAGCATGCCTGTATGAGATGTGGATGCAGTGGCCTGTAGAACTGTCACTATGAGTAAGACGGAGAGATGGCAGTTCACACAGGGACAATCAGAGGTCTGATGGATCTGAGGAATAATATAGGGACTGGTGTCTTTATCTGAGCATCAGTGCAGTTCCCCTGCTCACTCCTAGGGTCCTACTGCAGCAGTCCACTGGCAGCACCTGCTCTGAATCTGAACCAAGCCGCCCGGAACCTGCCTCTGATTGACTTCTGCCTTATTGATGCTTGAGGGATCCAAGCAAATTGAATCATTCCTTTTCTCCCATGAATCATTGTCAGCGTCTAGAGCTATCATTTGCTCTCACAAATAGGATTAGAGCAGGCTTCACCTGTCAGCTGGGCCAGTCTGATTGGTGTGGAGCTGCATGTGCGCTTGTGTGCCCAACGCTCAATGGGGGCACATTAGTAGGCCCGACGGGTATTCTTAAAGTGGGAGAGAAGATTGAACCTTTTGACCCACCATACTCTCAGCAGGGTTTTCTTAGTGCTGTGAGCACTACTGCAAGTGATTCACTCAGCATACAATCAAGAATAGAAAGATTGAATCTAAAGTCATGTTTTCTACAACAGCACGCACAGTAGAGGTGCCAGAGTTCACCATCCACATTTGAAATGCCTTGAAATAGCTTACTGAGTATCCTTGCTTGCAATTGCTCTTAGAAAGCATTTTGTATGGCATTTTGATATTAATGCGGTACCATTGCTGTATGTGTATTATGCAGTGTTCCTTAATGTAAATGCCTGACTCGTTCCAGTAATTTCCCCGTCCTCTCCAGCACCCAGGTCACACATACACTACTGTTCAAAAGTTTGGGGTCACTTAGACATTTCCTTGTTTTTGAAAGAAAAGCACATTTTTGGTCCATTAAAATAACATCAAATTGGTCAGAAATACAGTGTAGACATTGTTAATGTTGTAAATGACTGTTGTAGCTGGAAACGGCTGACTTTTAATGGAATATCTACATAGGCGTACAGAGGCCCATTATCAGCAGCCATCACTCCTATGTTCAAATGGCATGTTGTGTTAGCTAATCCAGGTTTATCATTTTAAAAGGCTAATTGATCATTAGAAAACCCTTTTGCAATTATGTTAGCACAGCTGAAAACTGTTGTTATGATTAAAGAAGCAATAAAACTGGCCTTCTTTAGACTAGTTGAGTATCTGGAGCATCAGAATTTGTGGGCTCGATTACAGGCTCAAAATGGCCAGAAACAAAGAACTTTCTTCTGAAACTCGTCAGTCTATTCTTGTTCTGAGAAATTAATGCTATTCCATGTGAGAAATTGCCAAGAAACTGAAGATCTGGCACAGCGCTGTGTACTACCCCCTTCACAGAACAGCACAAACTGTCTCTAACCAGAATAGAAAGAGGAGTGGGAGGCCCCGGTGCACAACTGAACAAGAGGACAAGTACATTAGAGGGTCTAGTGGCAGCTGGCAGCTTCATTAAATAGTACCCGCAAAACACCAGTCTCAACATCAACAGTGAAAAGGCAACTCCGGGATGCTGGCCTTCTGATCAATTTGATGTCATTTTAGTGGACAAAAACAAATGCTTTTCTTTAAAGAACAAGGACATTTATAAGTGACCCCAAACTTTTGAACGGTAGTGTAGATGTGAGTAGGGTCTGATTATTAGCTCTTTGATATCCCTTAGTCTCTATTTAATGACATGATTCCAATGTATTGTGCCACAGCTAATGATGCTCAGGCTTCTGTTTTCTTGCTGTATTGTGATTTTCAATAGTCAAGCATTTCCATTTTACATATTGATTGCCTGCTTAGAAATTGCAATGTTTTGTACATGTTTGCCTAGAGGGGGTGGCAATGTTGGAAAATATTTGTTATTTACTTTTATTTACATAAAATGGGGGTGTGATGCATGCCCTCAAGAAGCACTCGGTATGCAGCAACCCCATTATTGACACTGATTTATCTGGTTTGACTGTGAGGAAAACAAAAGGCCAGTCTGCCTTACCTGAAAGACCACACTGTATTTCTCCTTCCATTATCCAGTTCAGAATGATATACTGTACCTGGGACAGAGCAGTGCTGCAGACCTGTTATCTGACCTAACTTCAGCCAGTACAGCGGATACTGTGTATAGCACTGACCACAGTGGTACTTCTGACTGACCTTTTTCTCCCTTGGTGCAGCCTGGGTAGTACATATACTCTCCAATTGTTTGTTCCATAATGTGAAACTCAACAGCTATGTGGTGACGAAGCGGAGCGTTAGAGGGACTGAGCAGTAGTTTTTGCTCACTGTAGCCTTGTGGGAGTGACCAGTGCTCAAACATGCACTGTCTCCATCGGGAGAGAGTCAGTGTGTGAACGCATCATTGCTCTTGTACATCACACCACAGTGTATCTATTGTGTCAGCAGTTTCTTTAAGGGTTTCAAATGCATCTTCACAGTTGTTAATAGTCTCCTAGACCACACACAGCTTTATTTTATATTGGCAGAACTGAAATCACTGGCCCTTGTCGAAACAACCACTGTGCCATGAGGGATGGGGAGAAAGGCACAAGGAGAGAGAATCATTGGAGAAAGATATGCAGCATTGCTCATTTGGAGGGTGTTATGGTGCGAAGGGATGCACCACTGCAGAAAGAGAATTGTCTCTCTAGGACAGGGATCCCCAACTGGCAGCTTATGGGCCGAATTTGGCCCACGGATGGTTTTATTTGGCTCTCCAATATGTTTTTCTTTTTATATTTATTTTTATTTCATTAATGGACATAACATATTGTAAAAACACCAGGAAATCAGCTCCAAGTGATTTTAACTTTGGAAATCTGTTCCCATTTATTCCCATGCATGATATAGACATACAGTGCATTTAGAAAGTATTCACACCACTTGACTTTTCCAACATTTTGTTGAGTTACAGCCTGAATTTAAAATGGATTACATTTTGTTTTGTTTTTTTGTCACTGACCTACACACAATACCCCATAATGTCAAACTGCAATAATAGTGTTTTACATGATTTCTGAATGACTGCCTCTGTACTCCTCAGTCGAGCAGTGAATTTCAAACACAGATTCAACCACAAAGACCAGGGAGGTTTTCCAACGCCTCGCAAACAAGGGCAGCTATTGGTAGATGGGTAAAAAAAAAGTTAAGTTATTGATTATACTTTGGATGGTTTATCAATTCACCCCTTTCCAATACAAAGATACAGGTGTCCTTCCTAACTCAGTTGCCGGAGAGGATAGAAACCGCTCTGGGATTTTACCATGAGGCCAATGGTGACTTTAGAAAAAACAGTTACAGAGTTTAATAGCTGTGATAGGAGAAAACTGAGGATGGATTAATAACGTTGTTGTTACTCCACAATACTAACCTAATTGACAGAGTGAAAAGAAGGAAAATCGGCCAACGGCTGAATCCCGAGTGGCGCAGCGGTCTAAGGCACAGCATCTCAGTGCAAGAGGCGTCACTACAGTCCCTGATTTGAATCCAGGCTGTATCACATCCGGCCATGATTGGGAGTCCCATAGGGCGGCGCACAATTGGCCCAGCGTCATCCGGGTTTGGCCGGGGTAGGCCGTCATTGTAAATAAGAATTTGTTCTTAACTGACTTGCCTAGTTAAATAAAGGGGGGGGGGGGGGGGGGGGGGGTATTCTCCAGTTTCCATGTTAACGGTGCAATTCTGTGATTCCCCTCTGAGTTCTCCCCCAACTTCTTCCATACCCCAACATTCCCGTACATACATTCAAATTCTCTTTCACACACACCCTCATATACACAGCCATGCACTATTATCTCATGATATATTCAATTCCTTACTGCCTTCATTATTCCATGTATGCCTGCATGTGTTCGTGTGCACACATATGCCTACATATAGATATTGCCCTGAGCCATACGCACACACAAACCCTTGTACAATCACACACAAACCCACAGACAGACAGACAGACACAATAATGTAGGTAATAAAGAGAGAGAAGGGGGATGAATGGATGGATTTTAATACTGCCATTGATAAGGCCTCTTGTATCTTTATTGCAGTGGTGGTCAAAATATTTCCTATCAAACTAGCTTATAGAGTCAATAACCATTTGTGAAATGTCCCCATTTTCACATCCAGTAATGACACTTTATAGATCTCCCCACAGACAATTACTATTTTATGGAAACTCATGCTGAGATACACAGTTACAAGGATTTCTAGTTTTGTTTGAGTTTTTGTCTGTGCCACACGCCGTCTTGTTAAAACCAGCCTAGATGACAAATGAAAGGCACAAAATTGAATCAACTTTAATTTAGCATGATGGGCCTAGCCCTTATTTTAGGCAGCCTGGTAAATGCTGCATGTGTCTTGGTAATAGTTGATTTATTCTCCAAGTGGAATGGAAGAGGAAATGTAATAATATTGCTCTGGTTTGAGGTAAGATGGGTAATTTACTGTTTCTGATTGAGTTTTGAGTTTATCCGTTTTTTGCCCATTTATTGCCTTGGCCCAGAGGGGATGATAACTGTGGTTTGGAATGGTCCTGTCAGACAGGAGTTTCTAATGGCTTCAATTAGTTTTTATCTTTCCCACCTGCTGAAGCACCACATGTTGGACTCAGCTGCTAGCTAAATAATGAAGAAAAACAACCAACTGTAGATTTAAGCAGTTTGATTGTGTTGTCACAGTCTCTATGTCACATATCAGAATAATGTTAGGCATCATTTAAATTCATGTATTGTATAGCAATCACCGAATCAGTGACATAAATACATACAGTATATTATATAAATTATACATTTTTCAAACAGAAAGAACATGATTTAATGACAGGAGTTGGCGCAGGACTTAGGGTTGTGGTTGAGGCTAGGGTTAGTGTTGAACCAGGATGTGGACATGAAGTTAAGGTTAGGGTTGTGATTGAGGGTTAGGGTTGAACAGGGAAGTGGACATGAAGCTAGAGTTAGGGTTATGCCAAGATTAGGATTAGGGTTATGCAAAATTAGGATTTAGGGTTAAGGCTTGGTTCTAACTAACAACTGCTGCATCCAAAATAATTATTTTGCAAAGATCACAACCAAATGTTATCTTAGCGACTGTTCAAGCAAGAATCAAAATATCCTTTTATGCATATGAAAACCCAAAAAAGTGGTTTTCACAGATGGCGATGGCTTTCTTACTGCCGCCAAGAGTCGCACGCATCTGTGCGTGACGTCAATGTGTCACGTACTGAAAAAGGGTCTATACCATGGCTATACAGGACACTGCAAGCACTCCGTAGAGCAGGGTTCCCCAACTGGTGGCTCGTGGAAGGAATTTGGCCCACTGGGGGGTTTTATTTGGCCCCCCAAGTTTTCAGAGTGAAAAAATAATAATATATTGTTTTTAAAATGTATTTTCATTGTTAGATGGGAAATACTGTAAAAACACCAGAGAATGAGCTCCAAATGATTTACATTTTGGAAATCTGTTCCCAAGTATTCCCACACATAATAGGGAGATGTGAATATATAAATGTAAGCAAGGTTTGAAATTACTATGTTTTAGTCAAATATTATATGTGTAACGGTTGTCGTTGGGAATAGAGGACCAAAACGCAGCAGGAATGTGGATGCTCATCTTGTATTTATTTAAAAATAAAGAACACCAAAATAACAAACCGAAAAACGCACGAACAACAAAACAGTCTTGTCAGGCTCACACAGGCAAAACAAGAAACAATCTTCCACAAACACTTAACCAAACACATACCCATATATAGGACTCTCAATCAGAGGCAACTAGAAAACACCTGCCTCCAATTGAGAATCCAACCCCAATAAACTAGACAAAGAAATACAAAAGACTAGAGACCACATAGAAATACAAACCTAGAACATAACCCCCAAAACCCGGAAATAATAAATCAAACACCCTACTACATAAAACACCACCCCGAACCACAAACAAAATACCCTCTGCCACGTCCTGACCAAACTACAATAACAAATAACCCTTATACTGGTCAGGACGTGACAGTACCCCCCCTAAAGGTGCAGACCCCGGATGCACCTCATAAATAAAACATTTTTAAAAAACAACAAAATATCCCCCTAAACTAAAGGGAGGGAAGGGAGGGTGGCTGCCGTCACTTGTGCTACACCCCCCGTCCCCAACCCACCTATACAGGAGGTGGTTCTGGCTCCGGCCTACTGTCCTCCAGAATGCAGACAGACTTGATCAGTTTCGGGCCGTAGGCAGACTCCCCTCGTTCCGGATCGTAGGCAGACCTCTTCCGTTCCACACTGTAGGCAGACTCATTTGATACAGTTACTCATATTTAGTTCCGGATCGTCCACAGACTTACTCAGTTCCGGGTTGCTGATAGACTCCCTTGGTTCCGGGTCATAGGCAGACTCACCTGGTTCTGGGTCGCAGGCAGACTCCCTCGGTCCCGGGTCGCAGGCAGTCTCCCTTGGTTCCGGGTCGCAGGCAGTCTCCCTCGGTTCCGGACTAGACACTGTTGCCGGATACTCTGTACTGCACACTGGTGCCGGATACTCTGGACTGCACACTGGTGCCGGATACTCTGGACTGCACACTGGTGCCGGATACTCTGGACTGCACACTGGTGCCAGATACTCTGGACTGCACACTATTGCCAAACTCTCGAGGCTGGGCTGACGCACTGGAAGCCTGATGCGTGGTACTGGTACTGGATGTGCCAGTCTGGGGACACGCACCTCAGGGCTAGTGCGGGGAGTGGGAACAGGCCGAGTTGGACTGGGTTGACGCACTGGAAGCCTGATGCGTGGTGCTGGTACTGGAGGTATCAGCCTGGGAACACGCACCTCAGGGCTAGTGCGGGGAGCGGGAACAGGACGAGTCGGACTGGGCTGACACACTGGAAGCCTGATGCGTGGTGCTGGTACTGGAGGTATCAGCCTGGGAACACGCACCTCAAGGCTAGTGCGGGGAGCGGGAACAGGACGAGTCGGACAGGGCTGACTCACTGGACCGTAGAGGCGTACTGGCGGTCTCGAGCGCAGAACTGGCGTCACTCTTACTGGCTGGATGCCCACTTCCCCCTGGCAAATGCGGGGCGCTGGTATTGCGTGTACCGGCCTAAAAATACTTGGCCTCGCCACAGTACCCATTACCCCGAAGCACGGGACCTGTCCAGTCACTGGTTGCCCAGAAAAGGTACGGGGATTTGGCCTGGGGCTCAATCCTCGCCCAGCCAAACTACCCATGTGCCCCCCAAAAAAACATTATTGGGGCTGCCTCTCGGGCTTAAACGCCAGTCGTGTTCCCCTGTAGCGTTCCCTGTCTTCACTCCACTTCCTCCATGGACCTTCTCCGGCCATAATCTCCTCCCACATCCACTTTTCACGATCGTCCATATCAAAGTCCATTTTCTCAGGGTTCCTCCTCTCCTTCTTCCGCTGCTTGGTCTTGTCGTGGAAGAGAGAATGGGACCAAAACGCAGTGGGTTGCGTGCTCAACATATTTATTATAAAAAATGCGAACACCACGGAAAAACAAAAAACAAACTAACGACAGGAACAGAGAAGCAGGCTCAACAAAAGCAGTGCTCTCAAACAACTACCCACCAGTGACAAACAAAACACACTCCTATTTATAGGACTCTCAATCAGAGGCAACTAGAAAACACCTGCCTCCAATTGAGAGTCCAACCCCAATAAACTAGACAAAGAAATACAAAAGACTACAGACCACACAGAAATACAAACCTAGAACATAACCCCCAAAACCCGGAAATAATAAATCAAACACCCTACTACATAAAACACCACCCCGAACCACATAAACAAAATACCCTCTGCCATGTCCTGACTAAACTACAATAACAAATAACCATTATACTGGTCAGGACGTGACAATATGTTTGGGCTTCTTGCTGTCAAATTGCAGTCTACAAATTACTAGTAATTATGTTCCGGCCCCCCGTTCAAGAAAAAATCGTCGCCACGGCTGAGTCTAGTTGATGATCCCTGCCATAGTGTCACAGCTGTTGTTGTAAGAATTGGACCAAAATGCAGCATGGTTTGGGTTCATCAGCTTTATTACGTGAACCTGCAAAAAACAATACAGAACAAAAACGAACGTGACGCTATGCAGTGCTCAAGGCCACAATACACAAACAAGATCCCACAAAACATAGTGGGGAAATGGCTGCCTAAATATGATCCCCAATCAGAGACAACGGTAAACAGCTGCCTCTGATTGGGAACCATACCAGGCCAACATAGAAACAGAACGTCTAGATAGAAACACCCCCCCCCCCCCCAGTCACACCCCGACCTAACCAAAATAGAGAATAAAAAGGCTCTCTATGGTCAGGGCGTGACACATAGTGTCGTTGGTAATGGAGGACCAAAACGCAGCAGGTGTGTGTAAGCTCATCTTGACATTTATTAACTCAGAATGAACATACAAAAATAACAAACAAGAGAATGAACGATTAACAGACAGTCTGGCAAGGCACAAGGCTAAACACAGAACAATCTCCCACAAATACACAGACAAACACACCCAACTAATATAGGACTTCCAATCAAAGGCAACACCACACAGCTGCCTTCAATTGGAAGTCCACCCCAATTAACTCAACATAGAAATAGATCAACCAGACTACACATAGAAATACATCAACATAGACCATAACTCAAAACCCGGAAATAATAAATCAAACGCCCTCCTAACTAACACACCACCCTGAACCACATAAAACAAATACCCTCTGCCACGTCCTGACCAAACAAAAATGACAATTAACCCTTATACTGGCCAGGACGTGACACATAGAGCATTCCCATCACATTGTATTTTTTTTTATATATATTTTTTTATTCAAGTTTTACAAAATGTACACCAAAGATTTTACCATATTCCAGCAACCCTCTCTTCCTCCCTCCACACAACACATCCACCCCCAACCACCCAAGTCCCTTCCCTACCTATCCACGCTACCTCAGTCCACCCACCTCGATTCCCTGTGATAGATGTCATGGTGAGACATGACATCTATCACACTCATCATTTACATTTGGATATATTTCAGACGATCTGGATTTTGAAAAATGCACTCTATGTAAAACCTTAAATTGTTTGAGACCAAGATTAGCACAAGATGTAGTGGAGCGTACTCTATCAATCGTCTCATCCCACCACTCCTGTGTAATTCCAACACCCATTTCCCATTCCCAAGCAGTTTTAGTTTTGTTGGTGGAGTGTTTGTCCAATGACATAATACACAGATAGATCTGAGAAATTACTGCTTTCTGTCGAGGTAATAGAGTCAATATTTCATCCCAGGGTTGGCAAGGGGTTGGAGCAGGGAAGCCAGAAAATTGGGAGGAGACACAATGCCTAATTTGAAGGTAACGGAAAAAGTGAGATGGAGGCAAAGAGTATTTAGAGACCAGGTTGGGAAAACTAGAAAAATCTATTTACGATGAGTCTTGGAAGGACTTAATGCTTTCTCTCACTGGACAAGTAAAGGTATTATCTATTAGGGAAGCGGGGAATAAGTGATTCTTATCAATAGGATCCATGGTAGACGCAGAGGAGAATTTAAAATGCCGTCGAAACTGGTACCAAATCTTAATTGTGGAAAGTACTGCAGTATTGCCAGTATAGCGAGAAGGGGATGCTGGGAGAGAAGAGCATGCTGGGAGAGAAGAGCAGAGAAAAGCATGAAGAGAAGCAGAAATACAAGAATGTGCCTCTAGGTGGCACCATGGGGTATCTGGAGCATGTAACCAGAATAGCCATTTCTGAAAGTTGGCTACCCAGTAATAGTATAAAAAGTTGGGTAGTGCAAGCCCTCCACTAAACTTGCATCTCTGAAGCAAAAATCTCCTGACTCTGGGTACCTTTCCTCCCCAGATAAATGTGGTAACTAAATGTGGTAAACTTTAAAAAAAACTTTGATAAAAACAATGGAATCGATTGAAATACACTGCTCAAAAAAATAAAGGGAACACTTAAACAACACAATGTAACTCCAAGTCAATCACACTTCTGTGAAATCAAACTATCCACTTAGGAAGCAACACTGATTGACAATACATTTCACATGCTGTTGTGCAAATGGAATAGACAACAGGTGGAAATTATAGGCAATTAGCAAGACACCCCCAATAAAGGAGTGGTTCTGCAGGTGGTGACCACAGACCACTTCTCAGTTCCTATGCTTCCTGGCTGATGTTTTGGTCACTTTTGAATGCTGGCGGTGCTTTCACTCTAGTGGTAGCATGAGACGGAGCCTACAACCCACACAAGTGGCTCAGGTAGTGCAGCTCATCCAGGATGGCACATCAATGCGAGCTGTGGCAAGAAGGTTTGCTGTGTCTGTCAGCGTAGTGTCCAGAGCATGGAGGCGCTACCAGGAGACAGGCCAGTACATCAGGAGACGTGGAGGAGGCCGTAGGAGGGCATCAACCCAGCAGCAGGACCGCTACCTCCGCCTTTGTGCAAGGAGGAGCAGGAGGAGCACTGCCAGAGCCCTGCAAAATGACCTCCAGCAGGCCACAAATGTGCATGTGTCTGCTCAAACGGTCAGAAACAGACTCCATGAGGGTGGTATGAGGGCCCGACGTCCACAGGTGGGGGTTGTGCTTACAGCCCAACACCGTGCAGAACGTTTGGCATTTGCCAGAGAACACCAAGATTGGCAAATTCGCCACTGGCGCCCTGTGCTTTTCACAGATGAAAGCAGGTTCACACTGAGCACATGTGACAGACGTGACAGAGTCTGGAGACGCCGTGGAGAACGTTCTGCTGCCTGCAACATCCTCCAGCATGACCGGTTTGGCGGTGGGTCAGTCATGGTGTGGGGTGGCATTTCTTTGGGGGGCCGCACAGCCCTCCATGTGCCATTAGGTACCGAGATGAGATCCTCAGACCCCTTGTGAGACCATATGCTGGTGCGGTTGGCCCTGGGTTCCTCCTAATGCAAGACAATGCTAGACCTCATGTGGCTGGAGTGTGTCAGCAGTTCCTGCAACAGGAAGGCATTGATGCTATGGACTGGCCCGCCCGTTCCCCAGACCTGAATCCAATTGAGCACATCTGGGACATCATGTCTCGCTCCATCCACCAACGCCACATTGCACCACAGACTGTCCAGGAGTTGGCAGATGCTTTAGTCCAGTTCTGGGAGGAGATCCCTCAGGAGACCATCCGCATGCCCAGGCGTTGTAGGGAGGTCATACAGGCACGTGGAGGCCACACACAGGAGCGTGCCCAGGCGTTGTAGGGAGGTCATACAGGCACGTGGAGGCCACACACACTACTGAGCCTCATTTTGACTTGTTTTAAGGACATTACATCAAAGTTGGATCAGCCTGTTTTCCACTTTAATTTTGAGTGTGACTCCAAATCCAGACCTCCATGGGTTGATAAATTGGATTTCCATTGATTATTTTTGTGTGATTTTGTTGTCAGCACATTCAACTATGTAAAGAAAAAAGTATTTAATAAGATTATTTCATTCATTCAGATCTAGGATGTGTTATTTTAGTGTTCCCTTAATTTTTTGGAGCAGTGTAGGAATTTGGGAATTTGGGTAAATGGTTCCTTTTTACAGCATCCTTCCTATAAGTGATAGTGGTAAGCTACCCCATCTCTGAAAATCAGATTTCATTTGCGTAAGGAAGGGGGCAAGGTTTGCAGAAAAAAGAGCATGTAATGAATGAGTTACGTTCACTCTAAGGTACTTGAAACCAGAGTGGCTAAGCTGAAAAGCAAGTCTTTCTGCTGGAGCTGTAGCGCTGCTGGATTGATTTGAAAGCACTCACTTTTCTGGAGATTCAGCTTGTAACCGGAGAAAGAGACAAAGTTCTCCAGAATAGAAAGGATAGAAGGTAAACAGGTTACAGGGTTATTTACATAGAGAAACAAATCATCTGCATATAATGTTAACCTATGTTCAACTCCTTCCTGTGTTACATATTGGAAAGAGGTGGATGCCCGTAAAGCTACTGAAAGGGGCTCAATGGCGACAGCAAATAACTAAGAGGAAGATGGGCAGCCTTGGCATGTCCCATGTTCCAGGGAAAAATAATCAGAACAGGTGTCATTGGTACAGACAAGAGATGGATCCATGAGCTAATTTTGTCCCCAAATACAATTTTTTTAAGAAAGCAAATAGGTACTATAATTAAATTCTGTCGAATGCCTTCTCTGCGTCTAGGGAGTTTGCCACCTCAGGGGAGTTGAAAAATTGTTTAGAATAAATTATGTTAAACAGCGTCCGAATATAAAAAAAATGAATATCTGTCCTTTATAAACTGGTTTGTTCCTGTGATATGAGTCCTGGTAAGACTACTTCCAGACGCCTCGCTTTCACCTTCTCAAGCACCTTTACATCCACATTAAGGAGGCTTATGAGCCTAAATGAAGAACAGGAAGTGGGGTCTTTCCCCTTCTTAAGGAGAAGCGCTATTGAAGCCTGTGTTAGGGTAGGTGGCAGTGAGCCACGTTCAAGTGACTCGTTATACATAGATAAAAGTAAAGGGGCTAACTTGGTATGGAATTTCTTAAAGAACTCGGTTGGAAACCCATCAGTTCCTGAAGTTTTGCTGCTCTGCATTGACTTGATAGACTAAATAACTTCTTCAAGGCTGAGAGGAGAATCAAGGTCATCTGCAGTTTCAGCCTCAACTGTGGGAGTCTCCAGTTCACCCAAAAATGTAGTCATATTGGCAGTATCTGATGGAAATTCAGAGTATACTCAGACGTATACAGGGAGGAGTAGAAATATTTGAAGGTGTCATTTATCCCCGTAAGGTCAGAAATCAAGTTATGAGAGGAATCATTCATTTGGTGAATCAGACGGGTAGTAGCGAGCAGACGGCTTGCCCTGTCGCCATGTTCATAGTAGATACCACGTGAATGCAATAGTAACCGTTCTGCATCTGTAGGACTATGTCGAGGGCTAAAGGTCTATGGTCAGAAATTACAATGGATAAATATTCAGAAGGGGTGACATTTGGAAGTAACTTATGATCAATAAAGAAATAGTCAATATGACAAAAAGAATGGTGTACATGTGAAAAGAAAGAATAATCTCTTGCCTGGGGATTTTGAAATCTCCAGGGATCTGTACACCCATTCTGAACCATAAACTCTGAGAAGGACTTTGACATGGCAGAAGGAGACATAGTTCTGGGGTTTGCACGCTCTAAAGCCAGTCTAATAACACAATTCAGATCCCCGCCAAATATCAAAAGATGGGTGGTCAGAGAAGAGATTTTCCCCAGCAACCCATTGGCAAATTCAACATCATCAAAACTGGGAGCATATATATTGACCAATACTACAGGTGTGTGCCAAATGGTGCCAGTTATGATCTCCCATTACTGTCTGAAATAACATTAGTAGTAGAGAAATTTATTATTTTACTAACCAAAATTGCAACACCTCTGGCTTTGGAGTTAAAGTCTGAGTGGAAAACCTGACTGAACCTGGAGTTTTGTAGCCTTGAATGATCTTTAATGCATAAATGGGTCTCTTGTAAAAAAATACCTTTTAGCTTTTTCAAATGGGAGAAGACTCTTGACAGGATTGACAGGATTGTTCTTAGTATTCCAGGATGAAAACGTTCTCGGATTAGGTCTACCTATAGTTCTATTATTAGCATTGTTAACCATCTACAATATTGAAAGGAAAAAGGTGTGAAAACAAACCAAGTATTTGCAAAAATAACAGAGAAAACTGATGAAAAAAGCTAATATTTAAAACAATTTCTTTAAATAGGACCAAAGAAGGTCACTCCCCCTCCCACCCAAATCCAAAGTCTCCTTCCCCAGCGAATGGAGACAGCAGGTTGACGTTTGCGCAGCTTCGGTACATATAAACAGAAACCCTTCCTTTCCTAACGCGGAGAGGCTCCATAGCATGAGTAGTGAAATACATTTGAAAAGGCATTCACAAAATGGTAAAGTAGGTCAACAGATGACCAAAACAAAGTCAGAAAACCCCATAACAGTAAAACGAAACTGTCCTGACTGAGGGAGTCTTCAATCAGTGCAACATGTGCAATGTGTCTTAAGGAGGGCCAAATAAGTGTCCCGCAGTATGTTACCCTGTTACAAAAAAAGAAAAGGGGCAGAATGTCTGTACATGTACGAATGATCAATGCGGTGTAATAATGTGGTGAAAAGTCCTTCAGTAAGTATCTAGATCAAAAATCTAGGAAAGCTCTGCAAAAGCCTGGAATTGTAGCCATGCATTGCTACGCTAGCCATCTAGACAAATAAAAAGGACCTCCCAAACGTGTAGCTTAAATAACAACCACACAAGACAGTATTAGTCATTTTTATCAGAGTTCAATAGTGTTTCTGCGAGTAGAAAAGGAATGGCAACAGGGGGAAAAAGTCCCTGCCATAAAAATCAAAACATACCTTCGACTTGGAGGGTAGGCTAGGTTATGCAAGCTAACTGGAAAAGAGTAGGACATAGATCCAAGAAACGGCTCAGAAGTGACTGTCGAACCAACGCTGGGCATCCTCGTGGGAGTCGAACTGTAGCTTGTCGTCTCCGCCCGCTGGGGAGGGGCCAATGGGCTCTGTCCAGCTTCGGGGGTGATGGAACTCTGGCAGGACCCAGCACCTCCGCGAAGAAGTCTGACATGAACTTAACTGAGTCCCCTCCTTCAAGTTTCTCTGGTATACCAACAACCCAAAGATTGCAATGGCGAGAAAGGGATTCCAGGTCATCGGTCTTGTCAATCAGCTTTTGGTTTTCGGAGCTCAGACGGGTGACCGTTTTCTCAAGGGCTACTATGCGGTCACTGTAGTCACACAGGTCATGTTCAAAGCCGCCAAGTCGTTCATCTGCAGTGGCGCGGACACCATCCAGGACGGCGGAGAAGGGTGGCCAGAGCAGCATCAATGGCAGTTTTGAGCTGGGTGGCAATGGTAGCTGTAATATCCGAGACCAGAACCGTACGGAGGTTCTGACGATCTGTGTGGAGTGTGACCACATGAGAATCCGTAACGTTTGGACTGGAGTTGGCGCCATTACCATTCACGTTTGCCATCACGGTTGAAATGTTAGTTACAGGTCTTCTGCTCCTCAGATTGTGTGACATTTGAATCAAAAAGGTAACTTACGAAATTATCAATCAAATCTGATATGTAAGAAAGTGGAATGCAAAGTAAAAATGTGGAAAATTTAACTAATGCGTACAAGCCTCGTCCACAAGCTTCTTCTCCACTCACATGCTAAACCAGGAGCCCCCATTACATGATCAAATGGATTTCATTACCTATTTTTCTGCTTTTATCTCACTCTTTTTCTCAACCCCTCACTTTTTTTTTTTTACTTCTGTATTTCTTTCTGTCCAGTCCCTGTACCTGATTCGCCAAGAGATGACGGTATCCCAGAAGCAGCTGGGAGAATTCTGTGAGGCCCTGAAGCAGTACCTGAAGAATGTCTCTGCTGAAAGAGACTGCTTCCAGTGAGTCCACCTATTTAACTTTATCTGTGTATCTTTTATTGTCCATCTCACACAATACCTTTCGTGACCATTTGTCCACTGTGTGTGTTTTTCTACCTGGCTGATGTATTCACAACCTAACTGGTTATCTACCAGTGGAGGCTCTTCAGAGGAGGAAGGGGAGGACCAACCTCCTCAGTGAATTTCATTTAAAAAAAAGTAAAACATTGAAAAAGTTATCCTTTTTAGATTAAACTATACTAAATATATTCACGGCACCAAATAATTGATTAAAACACACTGTTTTGCAATGAAGGTCTTCAGTAGCCTCAACAGCACTCTGTCGGGTAGCACCATGGTGTAGCCGGAGGACAGCAAGTTTCCTTCCTCTTCTTGGTACATTGACTTCAATACAAAACCTAGGAGGCTCTTGGTTCTCACCCCCTTCCATAGACTTACACAGTAATTATGACAACTTCCGGAAGACGTCCTCCAACCTTTCAGAGCTCTTGCAGCATGAACTGACATGTTGTCCACCCAATCAAAGGATCAGAGAATGAATCTAGTACTGAAAGCACAGCTAGCTAGCACTGCTGTGCATACAATGTGGTGAGTAGTTGACTCAAAGACAATAGTTGAATAAATTAGTTTATTCAAAAATGAAGGAGAAGCAAGAGGGAGAGATTTTGTCATTTTTTTTTCACTTTCAGTTTCACTTACTTAGCTAGCAAATGCAGCTGGCAAGTTTAGTTACTCAAACACCCGGCTCAAACAGAGGGATGCTATGTTAGCTAGATGGCTGTGACTATCCAACACAACACTGGAACTCTTCCAAGTCAAGGTAAGCTTTTGGATGTTTTAATTTATTGCCGGTGTAACTGCTTACTGACTATACACTGTAACGTTATTGCATGATTGTAGCGGGTTTACTAACACATTAGTTCTATTAGCTATGTTGACTAGGACGTTACTTTAGATAATATGTAGGCTGTGTGTAGCGGTTATGACATGGTTTGGCTAGAAACATTTTATTCGCCTGGTCACAAACAGATGATGTGTTGTTCATTGAAGTCCACAAACAAAGGGAAAAGGTGAATTTGTCCAATAGAAACTCTTGTTTGCAACTGACGAATGATTACACCCTAGATAAATTAGATGCAGGCAAGAGTGTGCAAGGCGGTACTGAATGTGTCACTGTCTGTCCATGTGTCACTGTCATCACATTTTTCTCTCGACCCTACGTTGTAAACTTCATTCTTAGGCTAGGTTGTAGCAACCTCATGATGGGTACAGGGACTATTGTAGTATCATGACGTAGCCTAAACCTATCGATGTTACATTGAACTGGGTGAATGGAATATGAATGACAGTCATCCAATATGCTGTAATAGAAATAAGGTCATGCTCATGAAAAACAAATGGTCCTCCCTCATCATAAACAGCACTGATTGCCAATGTTATCTACAATATACAACTTAATATTGTGAGACAGATGCCCTGACACATTTCTTTGTTAACCCTGTTGTGATTGTGTCATGCCTTTACAAATCCTCACATTTGTCTCTGGCATGATGGGCCATGCCTTCATACAGATGGAGGATCTTAATTTGATACAGCAGGAAAATAATCCTGAAGCAACAAGAAATGTGAATTATTATGTGGATTATAATACATTTTTGTAGGGGTTGATTCATTTTTCGAAAGGGAAAATAAAGTCTGTAATTTCAAAGTGGAAATTACAAACTTCAGAAGCCTTTTTAAAACTCAAATACACTACAAGTTTTAAAAGTAAAGTACTCCTGCAACAGGGTGATCAAATTAAGATCCTACATCTGTAATGCTTATTTTGTCACTATTTTGTCTGTAATGCTTATTAGTACCTTTGCTCCGCAAGGTACTAATCTCATCTCAAGTATAATGGCAGGAAGGCTTGGGGAGGAAACTCAGAGAGAGCATGAATAGATATTAGAAAATAATGGACGAATAAGTCAACATTACAGATAGGGAGAGACAGAGCGCCTCTGAGTACTGGTGTGTACAGGTTATGGATGGTTGAGGGAGCATCTGGCAGAGAAAGGATGTGCTGGCGACTGAAGAGGCAATCAGACTGGATAAACCTGTTTAACACACTGTTGTCCTCTGCCTCTCCACAACCATCATCAACCAGGAGGAATCTCCATGTGACAAGGGATGATGAAATGGAAAATAGGGCTGAGCAGATTAGAGAAACCTGGATTTAGGTGGACAGAGCCTCTCAGATCTTCTTGCTCTGAGCTGAGGTAATGTGCGGCAGCCTACTGCACAACCTTCAAACATGCTTTAGAGCACTGCTGTCATAGCAAGGAAAGAGCTGATTTGTAGAGAAGATGACATGTATATCCACTATTACTGCTGCTGCCTGTAGCACTAATGTATCTTCTTTCCTATCAATGTAGCAGCAGATTCTCATGCCGAGGGTGTTTAAGATTCAGTTCAAAAGGACAAGTTCCTCTACAGTCGGTTTCAGAGCGACTCCCTGGAGCCAAGTCCAGAAAATAGGCTGGATGCTGTCATCAACATTTTGTAGTCTCATCATAATAGACATAGGGATGGTGAATAATTGATCACTGAGGAATTGGGCTCTGACTCTGTACTGTGAATAGACTGTTTTCTTTCTCTCTTTCTTTCTCACATTACCACTATTTAAGTCTGAAACTTTATGTTCCTCCCTCATGTCTCTACTATTGGTTCCTTTAAGTGCTTCTACATGGTACTAACACATCCTGCAAATTATGCCATAAGAATACATCCTCCTTTTTATGGGAAGGAAGCACACGTGTGGATGCACAGACACACACTCAAACACCCTCCCCTTGTGCACATCTTTCTTTTAGATGGACACACATTGACTTGGACATGTTTATTTTCGGTTTGAAGAATGTGATTGTGGAGCCTCGCACAGCAGCGGCCCGTCAAATGAAACAACGCAGTGGTGGTCTGATCTAGATGTAACCTCAGACAGAGAGCTGTCAGCTGTAATGGAAGCATTCAGCAGGTCAATAAGATGTGTCATGAGTCTCTCCGGTTGCGAGCTCCACTGTGATGGAAGGAAACATAAAACCCAGCTCATACAGTAGAACTCTTCTACTGCACTAAACCCCTGAGACACAGGTCAGCCATCTGAACCACTACTGCCCTCCAGTGGAGGATTACGCATGGGAGTGAATGGAGCTGAAGTCAAGTGACTATGGGCTTCTATTATTATGGTTTATGTGGTGTGAAAGTGTTTCTGTGCTTAACTGCCACACATCACTCTCTGACATCTGTCTGAGTAAGCTTATTGGCAATTCACTGTTTTTATTCAAATATTTTATAGTTCTCCAATGTCCACTGGCCATTATTGACTTGCCAGTGTCTTACTCTCTCTCTCTTTTTGTATTCCTTTCTTCTTCAGTGTGACTGCAGTGAGGCTGCCAGATGGGCTCTCCTTCGTGGTGTATGAGTTCTGGGATGGAGAGGAGGAGTGGAAAAAGTAAGTTCTAGAATTGTGCCTCATTTGACTTCTCACCTACGGATCCCTCCCTCCCCCACACCCCCTTCACCCCTTGGTCTTCTTATAATCCCCATAGGTACAATTTCCAGCAAATATGGAATCAATAATGCACAATAATTTGATATGTTGGTGTCTACTATTTTGTAAGCACAGGTCTCATATGAGATATGTGTATTTCTTTACACAATTGGGTAGATGATTACAGAAGAGCTGTCATTGCTTAGTGTTTTTTTTAATGTTCATACAAAGCTAACATCTGGAACCAGACTTTGGTTAAGCAGACTCCAGAGGTACAGAGCTCTATCACGGCAGGAACCTATCTAAAGCTATAGTCACTGAATAAGGCTGACATACTATAATGACTTATTGATGTTTTGGGGGATGTGCTGAGGCTGTAACGAGTCTCTATCTTTCAAGTTCTCGATTCATATTTTACTGTTCACAATCACAATATCATCTGTGGGGCGTAGGAGAACTGAAGGAGTGAGCGTGTGTGCGTCTGCATGCATGGGTGTGCGAGTCTGTATTTATATGTGATCTCATGCCCTTCACCTCTGTCCTCAGGCACCTCCAGGCTGCATCCTTCAAGGCCTTTCAACATGTTAAAGTTGACACTCTGTGCCAGCCTGAGGCTGTGTCCACTGTTGCTGTGCCAGGTTAGTCTCCTGAGAGAGAGCTGGCATAGAGCACAATCCCCTGTGTAATGCTGGCATAGTGCCGTGTATCTGGGATGGGGAGCCCTGATGGCGATGGAACCTACTGGGGGAGAGAAATGTTTGAAGTAGAGCAGTCAGGGAAAACACATACCCTGATATTTATTATATTTACTTATTGTTATTGGTATAAATGTATGTCATAGACTTACCTCAGGCAAACCTGAAAATGTATGACATTCAATTTGAATTATATTATGCAGTGTATCATCATTGTATTATCACATTGAGCAGAGAAACACTAGACCTGAATGTGAAAGTGTTGTAAATGATTTATCTATTCCTGAGCTGCATGTCTAACTGAACTCCCCCTCGCTCTCTCTCCCTGCAGCCGCCTGGTGCAGCCTGAGCAGAGACTGATGGGGATGGGGACGCATCGCCTAAGTCCACAACACCCCCATCCTTAGCTCCCACATACACCCTTTACCTCACTCTCACCCCCACAATCCCTCTTTCTCTCTTTTGTAAGTACATGTTTACACAGTGTCTGTTTGATATTGAGACAAAATGGAAGGCATCAATTGCAGTGAATATTAAACAGTGCATTAAAGCGAGATTACCGCCATCCAATGCATTTGTTTATTGTATCGTTCACCCTCAAGTCATTGTAGAAATGAGGTGAACAGTTAACCTGCTTTTGAGGCTCTAGTGCATGTCATCAATTTTGACTAAAAGACATGAACCTGCTGCTGCTGCTAATGACAGAGTAATAGAGCCCTCAACATTCATCTCTATCAAGCTGTGAAGGTTTTTTTTGTGTTAAGAGTACTTGTATGAATCAGCAATGGATATATTAGCTGTTAAAGTCTAGTAAAATTATATGAAAACATGTTCTATTATAATTATATTTGTATTGACGTCTTTAGTGGTACAGTGCAAAATTCTTCAGAAGAAGCGGTTACAACAAAAGCAGCAAAACTTATGGTTTGCTGCAGACAGTTTCCCTTTTGAACAACTAATCTCAAGCCTTAAACATCAGCATATGGTTGAGGTTGTAGGATTTCCAATAACGGAGTGGCTGCAGATCCGACTTTTCACAGGATCTTTTTTCTCTCTCAGGACCTTTAGTTCCGAAGCTTCTGGGCGTGTGTTTCTTTACCTCTAGTTCACGCACTCATTTTTGTGATCTTGAGTTATAGTGTTGTTATGAATGACATACAGTGAGCAAATTTTAGAGCAGATGGTGTTAACTGTAGCATAGCCTACAGAGACTGTGCATAAAGTAGAGAATACACACATGCACAGAATCTTTAGAACCTTTCGTCGAGGGAATAAAGATCTGGGATAAGTCGGATCCGCAGCCACGGCCCTCCCATAAACACAGAGTAATTTGATTTTAAACATCTAACGCACAGCCACATATTACAATCACAATGTTCATTGCAATAGAGCAAAAAGGAGATGTTTCACATGCCCATCAAGCAAATGGTAGTAACAGAAAATATATCAGAATGTTCACCCACCAACCCAGTTGAAGAACCTCTTGTGCACATCTAGGAGCATGACCAGTTTGTCCAACTCCAACAACCTGAAATCAACATGATCCAACAGACCCAGTCGAAAAGCACAATGTAAATTAATGAAATATAGCAATTACATATATTTAAAGTATGAGTGTATTACAAATGATCTCAATAAAAGTGTTTTATCTATAAACAATAATGTATGAATCACTCATCTTGATCTACATTTAGAGGGTGGAATCTTTCACCCACTTCTCCATTGAATTTCTTAGTTTGTCCTGTAAGCACATGGTGGTGGCAAGCTTGTCCTTAACCAATTGGGGGATATCAAACCCTCACTCCCCAGGATAAGATTATCATCTCAGATAATTAAAGTAATAACAAAGACCGTCCTTGTTCACTGTAAAAATGTAAACTTTGTTTACTTGGCTTTGATCATAACTAGGACCACTGAAATGAACACATGTCCAGTCCCATCTCTGGTGCTAAGCCATATTGCACTTTTCTTTGAGAGAACCCTGGACTTCTCCATGTTAATACACCCGTGATATTAATAAATAGCACACCTTGGGCTTCATATTAGCCTCAGCATCAGTATTACAGAGCAAGAGCATGGCTCCCTTGTTGACATAGACTTATGTGGGGAAATTCTACTGGAATGGTTTTCTATCCGTAACTTCCGTTGGGTTCTGTATTAACAGGTCAGAGCCAGTCAGAAAATGCCAATTCTATTTCTGTAACATTCCTGGCTGTTCCCTAAACTGTGCAACCAAATTTTTTCTCCCCATCTCTTGAGTGCATGTTAAAATGAATGTCCAGTAACTTATTTGCTTTAGTATTTAGCCATGCTACTTTCACTGGGTTTTGTGGATTTCTTATTTTTCTTTTATAGTATTCCTATAAAAAAGGACAGACAAAACAAATATATATATATGAATAGAAAATGGCATAGAGAATGAACATTCACTTTTATGGCAGTGTTTAAAGAAATACTAATTCTTATACTTATGTATGTTTCAGTAAAATGGCTTTCTCTCTGAGTGTAGAGACTTATTGCAGGGATGCAAGTACTATATTTAGTCTTAAAACTGTAGAAATTCTAGATAATGTAGAATGATAAAACTCAATAAAATGGAAATACACCATGAATCTGTTGCTTCATTGCTTTACATTTCTGGGAAAGCATGCACACAACATGTAGTATGACGACTAATGAAAAACAAATGCCAGTGCATATTTCCTATAAAACATTTTACTTCTGATAAACATGTCAATACAATGAAAAACATCGACATACTGTACACAAAAGGAAGAATCGTAACTTGAGACAGCAACCTACGTGAGAATACACTGTTTATGTTCATTCAAAATATCACAGCAAACACACACACACACATTTACAAAAAGTGAAAATAACTCACTTTCTCCCCCACCCCCATATGAAATGTTCACTCTATGGCCATCCTTTCATTATGGCTGTAAATACTTTTTTTAACCTATTATGTAAACTTCCATTCCGATTTCCTTCAGTGTATCAGACAGTGAGCAGAACACATTGTGCAAATGAAATAATACAAAAGTAAGAAGAATAAGAATAGAAAAGTCCCCTATTCCTACCCAGTCAACAAATCTCACACAATGAAGACATGTACCAGTTAGGGTTAGATCTTATTGAGGAGCTGTATGATGGCGATGGTGGTGCTCTGTCCAAAGATGAAGGCCCCACAGATCAGAGTGATCATCCCCCATGTTGTTAGGACCACTCTGAGAGGGAATGGGGGAGGGGGAGGGAGAAAATAAAGGAGAAACATGGTGTCAATGAAAAGAAGGATTTGGATGGATGAATGGTTTGAGTGAGTGACCATGATTGGTTCAAACTCACCGTGTTTTGAAAGATACTTGCTCTGACTGCATGGCAAATACTAGACATAGCCCTGCACACAAGCAGATAAAGCAAACATACATTATCTCTGCTAGTTCGATTCACATACAACTGTGTGGGAGAGAGTGAAGGTGTGAAAGGGGGATAATTTTCCCACCTGGGAAGATGAAAATGAAAAATGCGCTGATTCCCCCAATGATACTGATAACCTTGCTGATGTCTGGGATGAACATGGCAATGAGCAGGGTGATGGTGATCCAGGCTACAGTCAGCCC
This sequence comes from Salmo salar, assembly GCF_965601325.2. Lineage (NCBI taxonomy): Eukaryota > Metazoa > Chordata > Actinopteri > Salmoniformes > Salmonidae > Salmo > Salmo salar. Next base: position 90,386,285 of record NC_138300.1, on the reverse strand, counting down.
CACACGGCTACAGTTCTCATACGACTCGGTCACAACGTGGAAGCGCCGACGGAAACTCAGCAGTGGGTCCTGAATCACGGACCTGAGTGCAGAACGTTAGAGACACTGCAATGAGACTCACTGGGTCAAACAGACAAATTTACTAACAAGTTCTTTATTTCGACTTAAAAATGTTCTGATTTAAATGGCCAATGAATGCTATTTCTATGTAATGCCCATTATTAAATGCTCTCCAGCCATCATGTTACCTTCCTAGCAGGAGGATGATGGGGAAGATGGTAATGATAGAGATCCCAAAGAGCAGTCTTGCAATGATCATGAGGACATCGTCCCCTGTGTATGACATCAGAATATCAGCTGCAACATCCTTGCCAAATGTCAGGTATCCGTAAACACCTGAACCAGAAAGGGAGGGGAAACACATTCAAACACCAACTTGACCTAAAAGGTTCTTCAGCTGTCCCCATAGGAGAACCCTTTGAAGAACCCTTTTAGGTTTCAGGTAGAACCCTTTATGGTTCCATGTAGAACCCTTTCCACAGAGGAAACCTAAAAGGGTTCTACCTGAAACTTAAAAGGGTTCTCCTGTGGGGACAGCCGAAGAACTCCTTTGGAACCTTTTTTTTTTCTAAGAGTCTACAATAGTATAGTCCCTGTGTTCACTACAATCACTCGGTGCTATGAGCCGGAGTATTGAAGGGATGAGTCTCACCGGTTAGGGAGTAAATGACCAGGCAGAAGAACATGGACACCACAGAGATGAACACCCAATGGGACAGGCTTTTGTTCTCCATGCTGCTGTAGATGGCTATGCAGGCCTCGTGACACTGGAGCACAGAATGATACAGAACATGGCAGGCTCAGAATGCAAAGCTCAAAGAAACATGACTACATAGACCTGTGACAGGCTTGAGTCCCAACACTTAGTGTAATTCTTTGAATCGTTCTGGTGGCCAGTTAGCTCTGGCCCTTACATTGAGACTATGTATAGCATGGGGCTCCACAGCTCTTAATGCTCCCAATCATAGAACATCAGATCCTTTGTCACAAGCTGACAATTCAACTATATACATTACACTAGCAAGGTTCTTCCAGGTTTTCTCGATCAAATTTTACTCAACATTCCTCCATCCACCTTCCTTCAGGATTCCCATCCTTCCTTTTTTTTTCACCAGCTCAGTAATCAATCAGCCCGGGGGTGCAGGGGCTCAGGGAGCTGGGCTTTGTCTGCGCCTCTCCCCACTTCCCTTTTATTACGTTTCTGACAATCCCCCTGTGTTTCCTTGGTTACTCAGCAGATTACAAACAATATCTCTGAAAATGAGTAATATTTTCCAATTTTCCTCCAATCTTACACAAGTTAAAATATTGAACAGAGAAACAGCTCTCCTCTGCCAGATAGCCTGAGGCTCTGTTGGACTATGATGACTGACCACTCCTCAATAGACAGCTCCTCAATTGACCAGAATTTGGGGTAAATGCCAGACTTTTAACCATTGGCTTCATAAAGAAAATGAATCTAACCTCACAAGTGACCACTTTGAAAAACAAACATGTTTGAAGCCGTACTCACCTGAAAGCCAAAGCAGATGGTCGGGATAACGCTGAACATCGAAGCCCAAGAGCTTATTCTACAGAGAGACGACAAGAAAACTTCAGAGTGACTCTTAAAAGGGCCTTTTCAACAAGACCTAATCTGACCTGAGGCAATTTCAGTCTTTTACAGTTTCTGTCAATCACACCGACACATTACAATGTGTGGGCTGAGGGCTCGGACTCCACTCCCAGACAGTCAAAATGTAGCTCAAAATGAAAATACCTTTAACAAGGACTAAAATCTCCTAATATTATAGGGCATCTTACATCCTGATCTCACAGACTTCTTTACAGGTTACATTTAACTTGACAGCATTTTCCAACTATATCGATATGATTTTATGATAGGCCTATGTGGTGGTCTTTAGCATAGGCCTATTTGGTGGCCTTTAGCATAGGCCTATATGATGGCATTCAGCATAGGCCTATATGATGGCATTCAGCATAGGCCTATATGATGGCATTCAGCGTAGGCCTATGCTGAAGGCCATCACATAGAGCTATCATAAAATCATATCGATATTGTTCACGTCACTCAGACTATGTAACAAGGACAGAAATTGCTCAAAGGTCAAACTAATATGAATTGGGATTACAAGCACTCACCCACTTGTGTACAAGGGGGGTATGTGCACCTCACTGTCCTCTAGTGTGTGATATTTCACAATGATGGCCACTGTTAGGTATGTAGCCGCCAGAGTACCTAAAACACTTCAAAAAGAGGGAAAGGGTTGAGAATAACATGAGATTGAATATGGCAGTAACAGCCACACAAATGTTGCAATGTTCTGCACCAAGTAGCCTGGGTTTAAATCTTTGCAATGCTGTAGTACACTGCCCATAAATGACTCACTCACCTGATGTACTTCTGAATACTGATCTCTTTAGGGATGGAGAGAGGGAGGATGAGAAAGACACACAGGAGGATGAGGGCGAAATGTGGGTGTGTGTACCAGTGGTATGGCATGTCTGTCTCGGGCAATCCAGTGATCAACTCATAAAGGGAGATGCATACTGCAACACAAAAATTACATAAAGAAACATGTATCAGATACTGTATATGAAGTTGAAAATCTATATCATTAACCTATTTCCAATTATCATCAATACATAATGAGAAGTGGGAACAGGAAAATCTGATGATTTCAAAGACTCCAGAAGAAATAGTTCAGGAAGGAATGATTTTATTATGAAACGGTAACATAATCCAGTAAGAGATAGTTAGGGAGTCATGCAGGAGTCATGCAGTCGGGGAGAAGCATGAAGATACTCACGTTTCTCCAGCTGGTCCGACACTATGACCAGGAAGGCCACAGAGATCATGAAGAGGTTGAAGACGAAGACGACCTCACAGAGCTGCCCGATGGCAGGCCCACACACATCCTTCACCACGGCCTGGTATGTGTTCTGACCACTGATGGAGGAGGAGTAGCCCAGAATTACCAGGCCACTGATGAGGAACACCAGGGACACCTGGGGCGGAGGAGAGATGAAGAAACAATCAAGAGGTTGCTGAGTGGGAGAAGAGAGATGTGATTGAGCAAATAATAAGAGAGTAGGTCTATAACGGATTGGTCTGGCTGACACCAAACTCGAAGTCTTCGTGATTCATGTCAGCCAGGCTAATAAAGGATAACATGGATGAGGGGAAGGGATAACCAGAGTGTACAACTGCTGAGAATGATGTGCTTGACTGCGGTGCTTTATATTGATTATATACAAAATGAAAAAAATTGAAATTGTCAACATTGATGCTATTATTTGATTAAGAATATGTAGGCTACCCAAAATGTATCAATTACGCAAGCTATCCGGCTCTTGGCATGTTAGCCCCTCCTCGGCGACACTACGGTGGTAGGCCTGATCACCGACAACGATGAGACAGCCTATAGGGAGGAGGGCAGGGAACTGGCAGTGTGGTGCCAGGACAACAACCTCTCCCTCAACGTCAGCAAGACAAAGTAGCTGATTGTGGACTACAGGAAACGAAGGGCCGAGCACGCCCCTAATTCACATTGACGAGGCTGTAGTGGAGCGGGTTGAGACCTTCAAGTTCCTCGGTGTCCACATCACTAAGGATATATTATGGTCCAAACACACCAACACAGCTGTGAAGATGACACAACAATGCCTCTTCCCCCTCAGGAGGCTGAAAAGATTTGGCTGGATGGGCCCTCAGATTTTCAAACATTTCTGCAGCTGCATCATTGAGAGCATCTTGACTGGCTGCATCACCGCTTGGTATGACAACCGCTTGGCATCCGACCGCAAGACGCTACAAAGGGTAGTGCGTAAGGCCCAGTACATCACTGGGGCCGAGCTCCCTGCCATCCAGGACCTCTATACCAGGTGGTGTCAGAGAAAAGTCCTAAAAATTGTCAAAGACTCCAGCCACCCAAGTCATAGACTATTCTCTCAGCTTCCGCACGGCAAGTGGTACCAATGCACAAAGTCTGGAACCAACAGGACCCTGAACAGCTTCTACCCCCAAGCCAAAAGACTGCTAAATAGTTAGTGAAATAGTTAAGCAAATAGCTACCCAGACTATCTGCATTGACCCTTTTTGCACAAACTTTTTTGACTCATCACATACGCTGCTGCTACTGTTTACTATCTACACTATTTGTCAATTTATTCCTAGTTATATGTACATATCTACCTCAATTACCTCGTACCCCTGCACATCGACTAGGTTCTGGTCCCCAATGTTCCCTCTAAGCTACGCATGTGTCTGGGAGCGCAGCCCGTGCAGAGAATCACAAGATTGAACCTCAATCAACCTTCTAGAGTTTTCCCTGTTAGTTAACACTATCAACGTTTTCCTTTACTGTGGCAATTGTGATCAAATCAATGCAATATTAGCCACTTTCAATGTAACATACTGAAACAAAACTAACTATGCAAGACTTAGTATGCAAAACTATGCAAGAGATTTTGTTGTAGGTAGAACGCATCGGAATAGGATTCTTTTGCATTGACAGGCATGACGCAGGCCCATACTCTACACAGACCGGTGCGCCATAACCAATCAGAGCTGCAGTAGGCCTATACGCAAATAGACCATTGCCATATATGGATATGTAAAATTCACTTTGAACTGGACTATTTTACAGCATGAGCGGTTGCGATTATTATGCACCTGTTTTGAGATCAAAGCGAGAGCTGCATGTAGCCACGTGTGCAAATTTGTTCATATTCTTTGCTAGTGAGTCATTAGCCCAGTTATAGCTAATGTGTAGTCAGCAATGAGGGAGTGATTGCTTCCTACAAGAGCGCAAAACCTGTACATTTCTAGCCATCTTTAAAATGCAGTCAGGTAAAGAGCTTTTTTTTATGTCTTGAAAGGCACAGTGTTGTATTTTAAAACAGGCTTGAATAAGCTAAGTACATTTACATTTTAGTCATTTAGCAGAAGCTCTCATCCAGAGCAACTTACAGTAGTGAATGCATACATTTGATACATTTTTTTTTCATACTGGTCCCCCGTGGGAATCGAACCCACAACCCTGGCGTTGCAAACACCATGCTCTACCAACTGAGCCACACGGGACCGAGTAGCCAATAGGCAGAGGGTAACATAATTCTCTGTAATAATGGTATGGAATAATAATAAATTGTATTTTGTAAAGTGGTTTCTTGCATCAAACAAAAGTATTGTGGAATGTAGGCTGTTAGGGTTGAACTGGATATTTGTATGCATAACATTTATAATATACCGGGGAAGCTATGCTACAATATTAAGTATATAAACTACGGGTAAATTAAATGTTGAAGACAAGAACTACAACCGCCAACAGGAAGTGCGTCACGAGGCTGGGACCAGCCTGCACGCCGACGATAGGAGGAGCAAGTTTAAACCACGCTCCTCCTGCTCTGACAGGCCAGCATTGAGCAGGAACTAATTCTGTCAGAGAATAAAAGAGAGAACGAAGGAGGAGTCGTTCTCTTTCCTGTTTGCCCTGCGTGGTGTCACAGAGACCGTATACGAACGACATATTTACCATACACGTGTTTGCATTAATTAAAGTACAGATAAATTATAAGTTAATATGTACTGACTATTTTGTTCTGATACCAGAAAAGAACTGTCGCAACATTAACAAGGCCTACATTGAACACCACATGTTGGCTGCTACTGTAGGCTGAATGATAATACCCATTTCCATGTTAAAATGTTGTGATGCATTTTCTCCATCGTTTTTTATGGAAGGCCTACAATATGATCAAATAGTCACAGTAGCCTACTTGGACACTTAAAACAGTAAATTAATGGGGGTATAAGCCCAATATTCACAGTAAATGTGTGCTGGAAGTTGCACAGAATTTTCACAACCTGAAGTTTACTCAATGCCCAAAAAAACGAGGGAACATTGCTGGTACCCCTATCATTACTCTTGTGTATCTGTTATCACGTGTTTTACTGTTCGATATTTTATTTCTCTCTGCATTGTTGAGAAAGCCAATAAGTAGACTTGGCATTTCACTGTTCTTCCACAACATTTGTTCACGAAGCACGTGACGAATACAATTTTACTTGATTTGATTCCCAAAACGAATCACCAACCAATTCTAGATGGTTCTCCTACACAGTAAATGGCAAGACTAAATCAATAGGTTTGGAGAAGGCCTATATTGATCGTTTAAATTACGTATTAAATCAGGTGGTTAAAATGACGTTTAATAACAAGAATGCATCAAATAAAGTACATTGTGTTACTGGGGTCAGTAAAGTCACTTACCATCTCCACTGCAACCGCCGAGTGAATTCCACCGGCTTTCTCGAAAGCCCATGGGAAGTTGAGAAGTCCCGCACCAAGCGCAGATTTGAGCATGATGAAAATTGCTCCCAAAGATCCAAGTCTTGGGCCATCTGTATCGAGTGTGGGCTTGGCCAGCAAGCTGATGCTTTCTCTCGCCAACTCTTCCATGCTTTGTCAGACTTGCTCCAAACTCTCCGAAAAACCTCTGCGACTCGTGCCAGGCGATGTGTTCACAGGAATCTGCTCAAGAAATAAAGGTGAACTAGAAAGGAGGCTGGAGCAAGGATTGGGTTGGGAAGGTCCGTGTACTTTTCTTATTTTGATTTCCTAGTCAAAAAGTAGACTGGAAAAACAGAAAACGGCTAGTTTTTTGTTTCTGAATTTGAGAAACGAAAATTGTAACTCAACTTGTTCTCTAATTTCTCTCATTGATTGTTTCAAAGTTGGACATGGAATAACGTAAAACAAATAACATTTATGACATTTTGGGATTTTAGTTTTTCATTTTGTCCATACCTGGAAGTACACTCCCCCTCATAGAATATTCATGAGTCTTAGGGGTGTGGCAGCACAAAGAAAGGCTTAGCCTGTGTGTGCCATGAAGATAAAAATACTCATGTTAACTAAGATGCAGAACTTATTATGAAGTTAGCATGCCAATAGAACAAACTCAACAAATTTCAGCTGACTAGCTAGCCCTGCCTGGTTACTGGCAATAGTCATGCTAGCTTGTAGTAGCTAGTGGAAGTAAGTTAGTCCCTCAACCTGCAACAAGATGAAGCTGCCCGGCCAAAGCTGTTGACAAAATTCTAATTAAAGGTCCACTGTATTTAAAGGGATGGCTTAATTTAAATGTGCTGAAAACCCCGGGAAGCTGCTGAAGGGAGGACAACTCATAACAATGGCTGGAATGGAGTAAATGAAATGGTATCAAAGACATGGAAACCATGTGTTTAATGAGTTTGATTACCATTCCAAATAGACTGTTCCAGCCATTACTATGAGCCAATCCTTCCCAGTTAAGGTGCCTCAAACTCCTGTGCTGAAACCCCTATTGAATGAAAACTCCATGAGAAAATCTGTTGGCCAGCAAGTGGGAGGGTTTTCAGCAGTTTAATTAAATGTATTCAGTGCGTGCAAAGGAGCCACGCAAAAGGTAAGTCTGAATACCAACTTCTGAGAAGTGTGTAGGAAAGGCATACATTTCCTAATTAGGAATTGGCCCATAAGTGAATACAGACTTAGATCTTCCTTGAATGTGTGTAAGTAGGTGGGGGCGGGGAGAGGAGTCTACTGCAGGTGTGTGTGGTGGCCTGGCTGGTCATTTGTTAGTGGGCTGTAGCCTCAGGAGCTTTGCCTCTTAATTCTCTGACCCCTCACCTACAGTGCTAGTCATAAAAAAAAGCGAGCTAGCTCATGGATGCAAACAATGTTCTTCCCCAGAAACATAGCAAAATGACATCTGTTTCAGTAGATATAGTTAGCTAGCTAACTATATAGCTCGGTGTCATCATCTAAAATAACCCTAATTAATAAGACAGTTCTTATTAATGGTTGGACCCATCTATGTGAAGCTAACCTCAAGAATTTGTTAATTTGACAAAAATCGGAAATCACACTGGATGTATTATAGTTTAGAATTGCATTTGTGGCATACTTATTTCACTGTACAACCTTACCTGTGGATCCATGACATGGGGTATCAGTCTACTCAGTGACACCCAGAATACATTAGCGTCATAGCTCTTATTGCGGGACTCTGAAACAACTGTGAATTGGGCCACATTTATTGTCAACCTATGTGTGTTGAACACTATTCCTGCAGAAAAACAATACTGCTTAGATGTTTTGTAGTCTGATAATTCTGAGGAGGACGTTGGGAAAAAATATCTTGGGTATTGAGTAGACTGATACCCCATTTCATTGATCCCCAATCCTTAGGTAAAGCTGTACAATGCAATATGAATGTCAATACATATAATAGGCTGACTGGGGAGGTGATTTCTCACAGTCCCGCGATAAGAGCTACAACACTAATATTTGCATAAACACTATACAGTGTGTTCTGTGGGTGTCACCGAGTAGACTGATTCCCCATTTCATTGCTTCACATTCCAACCTTGTTTAACATTATCTAGTCTAAATATGACATGATTCCACCAATTGTAACCTTCTGCATCACTTTCAAAGAGGTACTTTTATTTTGAAGGCAAACAGCAAATTTCACTATTGTGCCCAATCCTTATTGTGGCTAGCTTCAACACACATAACCCGTTTCGGTCGAGCCTCACTAGCCAGATTAAGTTAGCTTTGGGCAACAGGGTTAAGTAGCTGGCTAGCTATTTATTTTCATGAACTGAAGTTCAATTTCAATAGGCAAACAACAAGTGGCTACCTAGCTAATACTTACTTACAAGGTGTTTGCATTTTGTTTGATATTTTTTTTTGTGCAGCTTTGACAGTGCTACTGTGCTACAGTGCTACTGATAGTAGTGGTGGCGCTTGGCTTGCACGTGCAAATTCAGAACACACAACATTCTATAATAGAACTGTGTTGTTTGACGTATCTTTTTTGACACGCAAAAACCCAAATGGCATTCCATAGTATGTTGTGAAGCTAATAGCAGTGACGCTATTACTGTGTAACTCCGGTAGGGCAACATCTGAAAAATAGTGCACTCGGTATTGTGTCCTGGTGCTCGACCAGTCGCGAAAGCCAACATCACCACGACATAGAACGATTGATTGTCAAGGACAATGAATTCCATTATCTTGCCGTTAATGGATTTCACCTTTGCGTTGTCTCGCTGAAATGTTCTTACTCTTTCAAATGACTGCTTGATCCATACAGCAGACATTGTGGGCTAAATTTTACGTGGCATCATTACGTCATGTACCTACGTTACGTAGGTATGCACGTCAGCTTTGACATCGGTTTTGCACATCGGCGTTAACCTAGACATCAGGCCGATGTTGGCATTTTTAGCTAATATCGGCTGATTCCGATATGTTCACCGATAGATCGTGCATCCCTAATTGTAATGTTTTTAAAATTGTATAAACTGCATTATTTTTCCTGGACCCCAGGAAGAGTAGCTGGGGTCCATCAAAATAAATACAAATTATATCTCATTTAGTCTTAGCTTGTAACTTATACAATTATTTGATTTTGGATCACAGGTAAAATGCAGCAATTACATTCAATTGTATTACTTATCAAGAGAAGGAGGGGAGGTAGAAGGACAGGTTTCTTCAACCAAACCCATCGACACCCATCTATCCACTCTCTCCCCCCACACCCGCATCCCCCTTACAAGTGCCATCTGTCAGCTTTCAGTAAAAACCACACATGAAGCAAATTTAAACATTGAAATAAACCGATTTAATCAAAGGGCAGTAGAACAAGAGTGAGCAAAGTTTAGTATGAGGGGGATTAAGTAGTTGATTTGGCAACCTGACAACATGGCATTGGTGCCAACAGCAAAACAACTTACCCCAATGTATCCTGGAGAGAAGAGAGAAAGCAAGGGGCAGTAGAGGAATCATTTGAATTCTGTGAGATGGATGCAATATTTAAACAATAATTAGTCTGATGTGGACAACCAATTTGAAAGTGTCTAGGGGTGTTCTCTCGGTAATACCACACAACATGCGAGAAATTGAGAAACACATCTTGAGAGCATCATGCCTAACAGGAAGTGTAAATAAGGGACTTTCCTTGAAGGATGGGGAAGGAGAAGAGGGTCTCCGCTGAAGTCCAAGAATTCTGATATGTTCTGTCCAATTGTCCCTCAAACAGACCTGCAGGTGTAATCAACCAGCCTACATACCATCTGTGAGTGAACTGTGAGGATTGTCAAGACAGAGAAATAGATAGAGGGAGAGTTAACTGTTCATTTGAGTTTATTTATTCCACTTGCTTTGGCAATATTATCATATGTTTCCCGTACCAATAAAGCCCCATTGAATTGAGATGGATAATCATTTACATTTTACATTTAAGTCATTTAGCCGACGCTCTTATCCAGAGCGACTTACAAATTGGTACATTCACCTTATGATATCCAGTGGAACAACCACTTTACAATAGTGCATCTAAATCTTTTAAGGGGGGGGGGGGGGGTTAGAAGGATTACTTTATGCTATCCTAGGTATTCCTTGAAGAGGTGGGGTTTCAGGTGTCTCCGGAAGGTGGTGATTGACTCTGCTGTCCTGGCGTCGTGAAGGAGCTTGTTCCACCATTGGGGTGCCAGAGCAGCGAACAGTTTTGACTGGGCTGAGCGGGAACTGTGCTTCCTCAGAGGTAGGGGGGCCAGAAGGCCAGAGGTGGATGAACGCAGTGCCCTTGTTTGGGTGTAGGGCCTGATCAGAGCCTGAAGGTACGGAGGTGCCGTTCCCCTCACAGCTCCGTAGGCAAGCACCATGGTCTTGTAGCGGATGCGAGCTTCAACTGGAAGCCAGTGGAGAGAGCGGAGGAGCGGGGTGACGTGAGAGAACTTGGGAAGGTTGAACACCAGACGGGCTGCGGCGTTCTGGATGAGTTGTAGGGGTTTAATGGCACAGGCAGGGAGCCCAGCCAACAGCGAGTTGCAGTAATCCAGACGGGAGATGACAAGTGCAACTTCTACAACTGTTTGAGTGTGTGAAGCCCCACTCCCCACCCCCCTGGTCACAACAGTCTGAAAATGTTACACTTGTAGTATCTAAGATGTTGAACTACTGCTTTCTGTAGTATCATGGACATGACTGTATATTTTCACTTTAGAGGAAAAGTCTTCACAATCACTCACTCACCTGTAGATCAACACTGCTGCTGCTCATGCCTGCACTGACTTCACTCTCCTCACTGTCACTTTTTTGTATTTTTATTTTTTTTTACCTTTATTTAACTAGGCAACTCAGTTAAGAACAAATTCTTATTTACAATGACGACCTACCAAAAGGCAAAATGCCTCCTGCGGGGATGGGGGCTGGGTTTAAAAATAAAGACAACATAGCATGGCAGCAACACCACATAACAACAACATGGTAGCAACACAACATGACAACAACATGGTAGCAACACAACATGACAACAACATGGTAGCAACACAACATAACAACAACATGGTAGCAACACAACATGACAACAACATGGTAGCAACACAACATGACAACAACATGGTAGCATCACAACATGGCAACAACATGGTAGCATCACAACATGGCAACAACATGGCAGCAACACAACATGACAACAACATGGTAGCAACACAACATAACAACAACATGGTAGAAACACAACATGACAACAACATGGTAGCAACACAACACAACACAACATGGTAGCAACACCACATAACAACAACATGGTAGCAACACAACATGGTAGCAGCATAAAACATGGTACAAACATTATTGGGCACAGACAACAGCACAAAGGTCAAGAAGGTAGAGACAACAATACATCACACAAAGCAGTAACAACTGTCAGTAAGAGTGTCCATGATTGAGTCTTTGAATGAAGAGATGGCGATAAAACTGTCCAGTTTGAGTGTTTTTGCAGCCCGTTCCAGTCGCTAGCTGCAGCGAACTGAAATGAAAAGCGACCCAGGAATATGTGCGCTTTGGGTAACTTTAACAGCATGTGACTAGCAGAAAGGTGTTGTATGTGGAGGAGTGAGGCCTAAGAGGGTTTTATAAATAGGCATCAACCACTGGGTCTTGCGATGGGTATACAGAGATGACCAGTTTACAGAGGAGTATAGAGTGCAGTGATGTATCCTATAAGGAGCATTGGTGGCAAATCTGATGGTCGAATGGTAAAGAACATCTAGCACCCTTACCTGCCAATCTATAAATTAAGTCTTCGTAATCTAGCATGGGTAGGATGGTCATCTGAATTTTTCCTCATATTCCATCCAGTTTGCTTTATTTTTATAATATATTTGTCATAGGGGTCGTGAAATGGAGACCAAGACGCAGCGTGGATAGTGCTCATTTTCAATACTTTAATGAAGACACTTGGAAAAAAACAAACGATCAACACAGTCCCGTCAAGTACACTTAGACTAGAACGGAAAACAACTACCCACAACCCCAAAGGAAAAACAGGCTGCCTAAGTATGGCTTCCAATCAGAGACAACGAAAGACACCTGCCTCTGATTGAAAACCATACCCGGCCGAACATGAAAACCAACACATAGAAATAGATAACTAGAACAAACCTACATAGAAACAGAAAACCCAAAATACATACAAAACAAACCCCCCTGCCACGCCCTGACCATACTACTATGGCAAATGACCTCTTTCACTGGTCAGGACGTGACAATATTACACTGGATCTTTCTTGAATAAGTTCCTCCATTTCTTTTTGTTTTTCCTCTAACTTATTCTGTGCCTCTATGGTACAGTTTTTATTGCTATCTAACTGTACTGTTAGTCCTTCAATTTCCTTTGTTAATATGGACTCTTTTGATCTAAATTGCTTTTGTTTTATAGATGAGTACTGAATTGCATGGCCTCTAAAGGCACATTTAAAAGTGTCCCATACAATAAGGGGATCTGCTGTACCTATCTTATGTCTGAAAAAGTCAGTTATAAATGATTCTGTCTTAGTTCTAAACAATTTATCATACAGTAGGGTTTGATTAGATTTCCAATAACCACATGGAAATTCTGTAAGAGTAATATATATGCCAATTATGTGATGATCCGACCACATTCTGTCCACTATCAACACTTTTTAAACTTTTGGTGCTAGAGAGAATGACATAAGAAAGTAATCAAGACAACTAGCTTGGTTAAGCCTCTGCCATGTATATCTCACTAGGTCAGGATATTAAACCTCCTCTATGTATATCTCACTAGGTCAGGATATTAAACCTCCTCCATGTATATGTCACTAGGTCAGGGTATTAAACCTCCTCCATGTATATCTCACTAGGTCAGGATATTAAACCTCCTCCATGTATATGTCACTAGGTCAGGGTATTAAACCTCCTCCATGTATATCTCACTAGGTCAGGATAATAAACCTCCTCCATGTATATCTCACTAGGTCAGGATATTAAACCTCCTCCATGTATATCTCACTAGGTCAGGGTATTAAACCTCCATGTATATCTCACTAGGTCAGGATATTAAACCTCCTCCATGTATATCTCACTATGTCAGGGTATTAAACCTCCTCCATGTAGATCTCACTAGGTCAGGATATTAAACCTCCTCCATGTATATGTCACTAGGTCAGGGTATTAAACCTCCTCCATGTATATCTCACTAGGTCAGGGTATTAAACCTCCTCCATGTAGATCTCACTAGGTCAGGATATTAAACCTCCTCCATGTATATCTCACTACATCAGGATATTAAACCTCCTCCATGTATATCTCACTAGGTCAGGATATTAAACCTCCTCCATGTATATCTCACTAGGTCAGGATATTAAACCTCCTCCATGTATATGTCACTAGGTCAGGGTATTAAACCTCCTCCATGTATATCTCACTAGGTCAGGATATTAAACCTCCTCCATGTATATCTCACTAGGTCAGGGTATTAAACCTCCTCCATGTATATCTCACTAGGTCAGGATAATAAACCTCCTCCATGTATATCTCACTAGATCAGGATATTAATCCTCCATGTATATCTCACTAGGTCAGGGTGTTAAACCTCCTCCATGTATATCTCACTAGGTCAGGGTATTAAACCTCCTCCATGTATATCTCACTATGTCAGGGTATTAAACCTCCTCCATGTATATCTCACTATGTCAGGGTATTAAACCTCCTCCATGTATATCTCACTAGGTCAGGGTATTAAACCTCCTCCATGTATATCTCACTAGGTCAGGGTATTAAACCTCCTCCATGTATATCTCACTACATCAGGATATTAAACCTCCGCCATGTATATCTCACTAGGTCAGGGTATTTAAGTCTCCATATATCCACTAATTCCAATATTTCCATGACATTCCTGATTTCCTTAAGTGCCTGAGGGTGATTGATTGTAGTGTGATTTCCTTTACGGTCCATAGAGGTATTTAAGACTGTATTAAAATCTCCCACCATAATAATAGAGTCTAATGTTGCTTGTAGAGTTGATCAATTCTTATATATATTTTCAAAGAAGCTTGGATCATCATTATTTTGACCGTATAGGTTAATATGCCATATCTGTTTATTGTTCCAATAACATATTTAAAATAATCCATCTACCTTGATGATCTGTTCGGACAATTTGCACATTTGGATCAAAATTACTGTTAATTAAAACCATCACCCCTTTTGAATTTCTTTGCCCATGGGAGAAATATATTTTGCCCCCCAGTCCTTTTTCCACAAAACTTCATCTAAAATTGTTGAATGAGTTTCCTGTAAACAATATGAGTTATATAGGGCCATGGTCTTTGAATTATGTTTTCATGTTGTTTAAAGGAAACTACGATGGTAGTATGAAGGAGATCCATTTAGTTTATTTACTGTTTATAATAACACAGATGTAACGTGACTGTAAGTACTTGAATGGAGAAATGTATCATGTTAGTCACAGTGCAAGGGTACCATATAAGTGTAGGTGCTTACTGTGCACATATTGATTGATGCTTTTTAACAATAAACAATATAAACAATACATTCCTTCTCTTTTAGCCAGTTAAATACTGATCGTCTTTTCTTATTATCTGCTAAGCCATTACGATTATAACTGTTGTGGTGGCTAATTTCTGCATTACAAAATGAGGAGAGTTACAAACACACCAGTCCGAGTTAAACCATTGAATAAGGTGATTACACAATGGCTACTGAGATATTTTATAGCAAATATCCCACCCTTCAACGTACATGACAAACCACAGATACATAGAATGGGTCACAAGGTCAAGTTTTGTATGACAGATATCCATAAAATACAGCAGGCAGTAACTATATAATAATAATAATAATAATAATATATAATAATAATCACTGTTGAGCATTCCATTTAAAATATTGTAAAACTGTTCTAGAGTCATATTGTCTCAGCACAGTAGGGTACAGCATCAGGGTGTTGTAAGAGGTGGTAGTACAGGACCTTGAGAGCATCATGTCCACTGGATAGGGCTGAGTGACTGAACTGTATGTGTGCGTTTGATCGAGAGATACTCAGTGGACAGTTTATTCTGTTCACGAAAATGGTTTGCTTCCTCAGATAGCGAGTCAAGTGGCTTGCTATATAAAGCAGGCAGACTGTCATCAAGGCAACTGAACGTTAGAATGGGCAAAATGAGTGACCTGAGCAACTTTGAGCGTGGTGGATCGCACAACTCATCGGTCCTTGTCACGGATGGGCTATTGCAGCAGACAACCACACCGGGTCCACTCAGCTGGTTGGTGTGTTTATGGACCTATTCAATCACTCCCTATCCTAGTCTACTATCCCCACAAGCTTCAAGATGGCCAACATTGTTCCTGTACGCAAGAAGGCAAAGATAACTATCGCCCCGTAGCACTCACTTCTGTCATCATGAAGAGCTTTGAGAGACTAGTCAACGATCATATCACCTTACCTGCCACCCTAGACCTAAATCAGTTTGCATACCACCCCAACAGGTCCACAGATGATGCAATCGCCATCACACTGCCTTATCCCATCTGGACAAGAGGAATACCTATATAAGAATGCTGTTCATTGACTACAGCTCAGCATTAAACACCATAGTTCCCTCCAACCTAATCATTAAGCTTGAGGCCCTGGGTCTCAACCACGCCCTGTGCAATTGGGTCTTGAACTTTGACTGGCCGCCCCCAGGTGGTGAAGGTAGAAAACAACTCCACTTCGCTGATCCTCAACACTGGGGCCCCACAAGGGTGCGTGCTCAGCCCCCTCCTGTACTCCCTGTTCAACCATGACTGCGTGGCCATGCACGCCTCCAACTCAATCATCAAGTTTGCAGACGACACAACAGTGGTGGGCATGATTACCAACAATGACGAGACAGCCTACAGGGAGGAGGTGTGGGCACTTGGAGTGTGGTGTCAGGAGAACAACCTCACTCAACGTCAACAAAACAATGGTGAGGATCTTGGACTTCAGGAAACAGCAGAGGGAGCACCACTCTATCCATATCGAAGGGACAGTAGTGCAGGTTGAAAGTTAAGTTCCTCTGCTTACATATCACGGACCAACTGAAATGGTCCACCCACACAGAAAGTGTGGTGAACAAGGCGCAACAGTGCACAAACTTTTACAGATACACAATTGAGAGCATCCTGTCGGGCTGGATCACCGCCTGGTACGGCAACTACACTGCCCTCAACCGCAAGGCTCTCCAGAAGGGGGTGTGGTCTGCACAACGCATCACCGGGGGCAAACTACCTGCCCTCCAGGACACCTACAGGACCCAATGTCACAGGAAGGCCAAAAAGATAATCAAGGGCAACCACCACCTGAGCCACTGCCTGTTCACCCCTCTACCATCTAGAAGGTGAGGTCAGTACAGGTGCATCAAAGCTGGGACCGAGAGACTGAAAAACAGCTTATATCTCATGGCCATCAGACAGAGAGGCTGCTGCCTACATACAGATTTGAATCATTGGCCACTTTAATAAATGGATCACTAGTCACTTTAAATAATGCTACTTTAATAATGTTTACGTCTCATGTATGTACATCTCATATACAGTCGTGGCCAAAAGTTGAGAATGACACATTAATTTTCAAAGTCTGCTGCCTCAGTTTGTATGATGGCAATTTGCATATACTCCAGAATGTTACAAAGAGTGATCAGATGAATTGCAATTAATTGCAAAGTCCCTCTTTGCCATGCAAATGAACTGAATCCCCCCAAAATATTTCCACTGCATATCAGCCCTGCCACAAAGGGACCAGCTGACATCATGTCAGTGATTCTCTTGTTAACACAGGTGTGAGTGTTGACGAGGACCAGGCTGGAGATCACTCTGTCATGCTGATTGGGTTCGAATAACAGACTGGAAGCTTCAAAAGGAGGGTGGTGCTTTGAATCATTGTTCTTCCTCTGTCAACCATGGTTACCTGCAAGGCAACACGTGCCGTCTTCATTTCTATGCACAAAAAAGGGCTTCACAGGCAAAGATATTGCTGCCAGTAAGATTGCACCTAAATCAACCATTTATCGGATCATCAAGAACTTCAAGAAGAGTGGTTCAATTGTTGTGAAGAAGGCTTCAGGGTGCCCAAGAAAGTCCAGCAAGCGCCAGGACTGTCTTCTAAAGTTGATTCAGCTGCGGGATCGGGACACCACCAGTACAGAGCTTGCTCAGAAATGACAGCAGGCAGGTATGAGTGCATCTGCACGCAGGGTGAGGCGAAGACTTTTGGAGGATGGCCTGGTGTCAAGAAGGGCAGCAAAGAAGCCACTTCTCTCCAGGAAAAACATCAGGGACAGACTGATATTCTGCAAAAGGTACAGGGATTGGCCTGCTGAGGACTGGGGTAAAGTCATTTTCTCTGATGAATCCTCTTTCCGATTGTTTGGGGCATCCGGAAAAAAGCTTGTCCAGAGAAGACAAGGTGAGCGCTACCATCAGTCCTGTGTCATGCCAACAGTAAAGCATGCTAAGACCATTCATGTGTGGGGTTGCTTCTCAGCCAAGGGAGTAGGTTCACTCACAATTTTGCCTAAGAACACAGCCATGAATAAAGAATGGTACCAACACATCCTCCGAGAGCAACTTCTCCCAACCATTCAGCAACAGTTTGGTGACGAACAATGCCTTTTCCAGCATGATAGTTATCACTTTTGCCTTATGGCAAGGTGCTCCAAGTGGCTCGGGGAACAAAACATCAATATTTTGGGTCCATGGACAGGAAACTCCCCAGACCTTAATCCCATTGAGAACTTGTGGTCAATCTTCTTCAAGAGGCAGGTGGACAAACAAAAAATCAGTGTACAAATAATATTAAACTGGTTTCATATCATTGATCATCAACCCCCCCTCCCCCAATTCCTGCAGGAACTGTTTACTGTGTGGATTATAATTATATTTTTTTGTAAAGTTTGATACATTTTTTGTTAGGGGAAATCAAGTCTTACATTTTAAAGTGGAGGAAATGTCCAGCAACAACAGGGTGATCAAATTACAGATCCTACAACTGTATACATTCAGAGAAGTATAGCCTACATCTGTCTTTCAGTGAACAGGAAAGGATTTTGGTTAAGTATACCCATAACAATAAAAAGGCTGATATTAACTTACTGTTTTGGCTGATGTAACTACATGAAGTTCATGATGATCAGCTGAGATGCCATACTGTGGTTTTCTCCTGCAGGAACACTCAGCACACACACACACACATCAGCACTGACTAGCTTAATTGGATATTGTTGTATGTGTAAGAAATAGCTAAGTTAGCTATGCAAAGTGCTAGATAGTTTCTGTAAATAGTTACCTGCTGTTCATTATTACTCAGTCAATAAACACCATCACCCGGCAGAAGAGCTAGCTACTGTAAGTTAGCTACATAAAGTAATGGAGAAATCTGACCTTTCTGCAGCAGGTAGCTCTGGTAAGGCAGCTTCACTACCAGCTAGCATGACTGTAGCCAGTAATCAAGCCATTTTTCCACTCTCCGTTTTGACTTGGAAATCAAAATAACAAAACGTACATGGACCGGGTCAGAGGTCAATGAGAGTTTAATTTGGTCAGCCAGTCAAAAAAATTTAATTGATCATTTGCTATGTGAGGCTTATGAGGTAATAGAAGTTTTGTAATGGTTAGGTTGTTACGAATGCATTGATATAAGTGGATGCACGTGGCAAATTTGAAGAGAGATGACAGAGTTGTGTCTTGTTCACACCTGTATCTGCCCTCTCCCACCCGCCTTCCATCTTTGAGGACATGTACTGTATTTCCATTGTTAGAGCGGTCACTCGACTATCTTGTCAATATAATACATAATCTTTGCCTTTATGAATTACCACATGTACAAACTGTTAGTGCCCAATATTAATTACTAAACTAGAATCCTTAATTGAAACAATAACAAAGCACCCTTGGGGCTAGAGAAATGTAACCACTCAAATTCATAGAGCTATGGATGCAAGCACTGACCATCCATGATATCAAATGTATAATTTTAACCATGTCTTGAGGCTATACAGTATACATTTACGTTGTTTAAAAACATTGACGTAACACATGAGGCATTTATAAGTGGGTATATATATCATAAGGACTTAATTAACATGATCCACACATCCTTGAAGAGTGCACGACAGTGTCTTTTCCCCCTCAGGAGGCTGAAAAGATTTGGGATGGGCCCTCAGAACCTCAAAGTTCTACAGCTGCACCATTGAGAGCATCTTGACTGGCTGCATCACCGCTTGTTATGGCAACTGCACTGCTCATGACCGCAAAGCGATTCCAGAGGTTGGTACGGAGAGCGGAAGGCCCAATACATCACTAGGGCCGAGGTCCCTGCCATCCAGAGGGGTATACTTCGATTGAAGCTAGATCTACTCAAGCTTTTATAAATTTAGCAAGCTTTAGTGATCTTCACCCATACTACGAAGGTGAATATTGATCGTGCAGCTGCCACTAACTCAAGCAAGGTTAACTGCAGCACTTCTAATAGCCTTTTTCACACCATAGCCTGCTGAATTTGCAAGATAATTTTTCATTTTGGCAATAATGAAAATGCGGCACTGCCTCAGTGCCCCTGGGTTGATGTTTCAGCATTGTCTCAATGAAGAGTTCGGCGTTCGACATACACGCAGTTACAAGCTTGCTAGAGTTAGCGGCAGTCGTACGAGCAATATCCACCGTCATAGAACAGATGAAGCCGGAGCTAGAATGTGAAGATAACTGAAGCTGACTAGCTTTAGAAAACCCGGAGTATATCTAGCTTCAATCGTAGAATACCCTTCAGGTCTGTGGTGGTGAAGCCTGTAGGTATGAATTTGCTGACTGTCATATTCGGAGATGTCAGCAGGGGAAATCGTTGGCTACTTTTCCTGGCTGCTGGGAACCTTCCAAGGGAAAAGAGGGCATGTGATTTCACGCCACAAGATTTTAAAAATCCATTCACCACAGATCACAGGGTCAGTTCCCATGTTCTCCAGGTAATTAGCATCCATTGTGGGCTGTCATCCGAGAGGGACCAGTGACATTTTCACAGGCTATTCTCCCCCATTAAAAGTGGATCAAGCTGGGGATTTAGCAGGACCGCCCAGCCCCCATCACCTTTAATGGAATTAGTCTACTTCACAACCAAGGACGCGACTGAATGGGCGACAAGGCGACTGATCCTCAAGACAGCTCTGATGGAAGTTGAGGCAGGCTATAGTGGGATGGGGAGTTTTAGCATCTCTGGTATGGGATTACACTACAGAGATCATTTGTACACAGTTATTCTGATATGTGAACCACTTATCAAAATGCAGCTCTGTAGAAAATCCCAACCGGTGCATTCACACTTTTCATATATAACAATGACGCTGTGTGGGACACTAGAGTTTCAAACACCAAAGTACATGAATGCAAGAGTTGTCCTTTGAAAACTATTTGACCATGACTTTGAGGTAAAATATTTGATCATTGATCAAGAATGTAGCCACATAGGAAGACAGCTATTTTACCAAGAGGGATTGTATACCACTCACTCACGCTGACAGATCATGACAAGGCCATTCATCTTGTTTTAGCTGAAGATTACATTTCAGATGCTGTTGTTGAAACTGATCTTCAGTTGCCACATATGTTGATAGCACACTTAAACCACTTTCAGACCTCAAGTGGTTTATTGTGAAGATGGGTCCATGCCCATCTGTTGTGTAGATCCATCGAGGCACCCAGCTACATGGCTCAATGTCAAATGAATGGGAAAGATAAACACAATATAATTTAATCAATTCAGATGCTGCCTATCATTCCCATGCCATTTGGGATGGGGCAGTATATAGATGACAGAGGCGTGGGTCATCTTTGACATTAGAACACCTTTGAAAGCTTAAACTTCGGATAAGTTTAGATTAAGGTCTTGCACGTCGTAGCTTTCCTCAACATAGTTTAACACAGATTTCCCAACTGTTAATTTTCTGAATGACAAACATTACAAAAATAAACAAGGGACCCAAGGCTTTCACTTTATAATTAATTTGAAAAGTTTGCCAATGCTACTCCATTAACAGTTAAATCATGATGGATATGAGAATGCCTCACCAGAGCTCATTATACAGAATATTAAAACAAACAAGACAAGCAATTAAGCAACTCATAATCGCCTGAACAAAAAGTACTAAATAAGGATATCAGTACATCAATTGTCCAGTTAATCTGACTTTAAAAGAACACAGGGAAGATGAGGCCAATCGGGGACGATGCAAATTCAAATACAAAAAGTGGACAGACATTTCAATCAAACTCCATTTGGTCAATGGAAAGAAAAGCTCCTTTGAAGAGTGGAGGCAGGATCCTGTGGAAAACATTGACTGGGTTTGTAGGCTGCATATTTCAAAGTCAAACAAACTGCCTATGAATCTTCATCCAACAGCCCCAACTCAAAGGCAGAAGCACACACGGTCTCAACATCTCAGCAATAGTCTTCCAGAGTTCAGGGCCTTGTGTACTTTGGCTTAATAGTCTGGTGGTTGGAAAGGCAGCCTCACACTGTGGGGTTCTTGCCTGTTGGTGCCAGTTGTTGCTGCTGCTGCTGCTGTTGAAAGTAAATTGGACGTTTGACTCTGGGTTTCCGTTGTTTGGGCTTGCTTTTGGATTTGGTGAGCTGCACCACAAAGAAGGACAGCACAACCATGGCTCCCAGTAAGGCAAACATGGGGATGGTCTGGCCCACTTCCTGGTTGTAGCATCCTGGCATTATACCTGGGGAGATGACATGGGTGTCAGCGGTCACTTAGTAACTCTGGAGGCAGGAAGCAACACATATTAGCATTGTCAAAATGGACAGTGCCCAGACAGTTTTACAAACGGACTCAGAACACAGTACCTCTGAAACATGTGCTGTTGAGCAGGTGATAATGCTACTCGGTATGTATGCTCACCTCCAGGGATGTCCCAGGCTCCACTCTCCCCAGGAGACAGAGGCCGGACCTGAGGTCTGTAGTTTCTGATGTTGGGCAGCACCACTTTGTCCATGTCAATAGATAGCAGCTTCTGGTGCTTCCATAGGTTACTGTGTAACAAAGGCATGGATGCACGTTACGACACTTACTTATCAATATGGAGGAGATTAACAGTTGAGTGTATTCAAAATAATCTCCCCATATGTTTGATAGAAAATGGATGGAAATGAACAAAGGAAAAACACTTCAGGGGGTAGGGACATTGTTACATGGCTTAGAGAATCGGCACACACCTGGGTGCCGTTTCGTTAAGTGGCTGTGGCTTGGACCATGACAGGTGAGGGCAGGCAGGGAGTGGGCGTGGCTTTGGGTCTCCCAGGTGAGCCTCCAATACCTTTGAATACCGATATAGATGATTACCTGGAGGAGGAGGTGGATAGCTACTAAGTGTGTAAAGCTGAAACAAGTGCTGAGCTGGATATGTTTGAAGGCTTTGTCTTACCCTCCAGTCTCTCTGGCTGGGGGCGGTCGGAGCCAGGGGGAGGAGCCACCCTGCTTTTGGAGTGGGTGAGACTGGGAGGTGTCAAGCTGTAGGAGGTGTACTGCAGGAGAGCATCCAGTAGCCAGAAACAATCTATGGGGGAGGGAGACAACGGTCAAAACCACACCAACTGATCATTTCAGATAAGTTTAAATCTTTACATTTTCAATAACTGACAGTTTCTCAGATATGGTTTTAGATATCTGAAAATGCAGGTGGGGTCTCTACCTTTCTGCCTGTGACTGTCATCTATACAGTTTGAGTCTCCGTAAAGGGCTATCCGACCTCCCCCTTCAGACGGTGTTTGGTACATTCCCAGTATGGGAACACCCTCCACAATCGCAGTCTCCTGCTTCAAGACTTCCAGCCCTTAGGAAGAAAAAGAAAGGGGGGGGGATATGTGAGAAAGACAAGAGAAAGGAGAGAAACAAGAATATACAGCAACATTTCCATGGTAACAGCTGTCAGGTGGAAGTGGGTGTTTGCAATACCTTGATCCTTTAGGGTCATGGCAATCACAATCCCATCTTCTGGAAACTTTGCAATACTGCAGCCTGATGCATAGTACACTGAGGAGACAGATGAGTTTAAACATTACACTAAATAATATAACATTTATTAATCCATCTCACCTTGATTCATTTTCTAGATTTATCCACAAATGAGTGACACAGCGAGTGAATGAGGGTGTGTGAGCGCGTGTGTTCTTACTGTCGTGGTCTGCCATGGTGAAGTCTCCCTCATAGAGCCCATCACTGAAGGCCATCCCCCATACAGAGATCAGATCATTCAGAGCTGGCACGTTGGCGCCCCCTGTGTCTGGCATCCACCATTGCCTGAGGAGAACATATTCAACCCATGAGAAGGGATACAAATGAAAGGCCAATTCTAAAACAGATGGGTTAGCTGACGTCACGAAAACGATGTGCACGTATCGATGGGGCAGTGTGTTGCTATAATTCTAGATGGTCAGATAGCTAGCAACAATGACAAGAAGCTGCCATGGGGGAATCGTAGATGGCTCATTTCAGCTCGTCTCGTTATTGATACCATGTCTTGTTTTGACTGACGTCATGTCTATGCTAATATGCTGGGCATCGGCATACATTTCAGCAAATAAACACCTGTTTCAAATAAACGCTGCGTCTAAATTAATTGTTTATGAGGTTACCATAGACATAGCTCTGAAGCGAGAAATCTGGGGTATATGATAAGGCAGCCTAGTCTTTGCAAGTCAGATCTGCGATGGATTTCTTATCTTTATACTGGTCCTACTAAATCACAATAGTGTGGTAGTCTAACATTTTTATTAAGCAAAAACTGTGTGCATTAAGGAAATGGACGCCTGGTTTAGTTCCTCGGCATTAGGTGACTCCTGAGATTGACGGCTTTCTCGTGCCTGATTTTACACCCCATCAGCACTGGCATTCGAACCGGCAACCCTCTGGTTGATGTCCCACTCTTCTAATCTCGAAGCTACCGCCATCCCCTATTGACACAGGCTATGCTGAGGCTTGACGCCCTGTCTGTCCTTTGATGTTTTAATGAGGTCTTTAGGAGAGAGATTCAGAGAAGATACAAAGTGGGGTTATAATACCTACCTGGTGTTTTCATCGTAGAACTTGACTTTCCTCATGACAGAAATGTTGTACCAGTCACTGAAGACGATGAGAGACAGTCCCTTATCAATGTCTCGCCGCAGCTTGGTTATCTCCTCTGGAAAGTACTCCTCTTCACTGTCCACCATCATCAATGTCCCTAAACACACACAGGAAATGTCAGCCCGAGACCAGATACAGAAAAACAAGCTCTGCTATGCATGCGGAGGCACTGGAACTATTGCTGTAAGCAATGACAGCATGATAAGCCATTCATTCATGTGCTGCTCCCCCATATCCCGCTCTAAAATATGTTAGATCACAATCAACTGACAAAGATTTCAAACATTCTCACCATATTGACTAGCATCAAAGCAGGTGATGGGTGCACCCAGAACCTCCACAAAATAACCCATACTCCTCAGGTGCTGGTACATGTCCCTGAAGTTGGTGTGAATGTGATCTCCATTCCTACAAATTATTCAGACAAAGCCAATATCAAGACACCAATCACAAAAAAAAGCAATGATTGTAAAGGGGAAAAAGGTCTGGCTTGCTCTGAAATGGCACCCTCTATAGGCACGTTTTAAGAATTGCACTGCAATGACCCCAAACAGCCTAATCTTCTCTCTTAAAACTAAACAGTGATACAGAGCTAAATAGTTGTCCAAAGAACTCACCAGTCCAGTGGGTCATTCTTCATGCGCAGGTTATCTCGAGGGAAGTAGCCAGGCGGATAGCGCAGGTTGTGGTACTGGTCCCACAGAACCCTCTTACTACGAGGAGGAGTGGCCACTATCTTCACCTTGACTGGCAATTTAACCGTAGAGGTCATCTCCCCATCCACCTCAGACTGAGGAATTAGACAACAATGAGGGTCAGAACATTGAACCATTGACCCAGGATACAGCAAGCTACTTTGCTAGTAGGTAGCTTGCTAACTAACCCTAACAGTAGTATCTAAATATTGTGCTCTCTGGTTATAAATCTACATTAGAGGATGGCAGTGTGAGATTACAGAAATAACATAAAAATAAAAAAGTGAATGGTGAGATATGGTAACTATGCAAAACATATCCTGGTTATTACTCACATTATTCCCAACAGGCGAAGACACGGTCACCATCACATGACCCTGGGCAATCCGCTCCCATGATGCAGATTTCTTGGCGACAGAGATGGAGACTGCCAGGTATCCAGCCCAGGGCCAGAGGACTGGCGAATAGGAGACTGCCACATCAATGTGGTCACCATTCTGTGGTAGGTAAGGCTGCCAGATGGGCTGGAGAGCACAAGAAAGGAGAATGTCAACAAATGGGAGGATGACACAAAAATAACACAGCATGTCAGATCAATTTATATTATTTATGTTTTGACATGCGACCTAAAGCCTTCAATACAAAATAAACCTTGTCCAAAATCCTGCCAGTCACACCCATGCCATTGAGGATGGTGACGTTGACGATGGTGGGCATGCCACCGTAGTAGATGGGCTGGGAGCAGTAAGGCCACATGTAGGGACACTCAGTCAGGTCGATGTAGCTGGGACTGAGACTAAAGACAAACAATATCAACATGATCAGGTCAGAGTTATGAAAGTGGACCGCTGGACATTGCTAGAACCTTTCAAGAAGTTAAAAGAGTGAACATATAACAAAGTGAATACTATGTAAAACAAAGTGTATGATGAGTGTGCAGTGTGTGTGCAGTACCTGGCCTGGGGTTTGTAGCTGTTGAGGATCTGGTAGGCTCTGATGAGGTCCAGTTTTCCATGGCCCTGTTCAAACATGTTGACTCCAGGAAGCCTCCGTGCTGAGGAGATCAGAGCCTGCTTCATACTGGCTGGGTTCACCAACTCCCTGTTCAACACCGTGCTGTAGGAGGGACACAGCTGGGTTATTAACAACTATTACATTAACTTTGCATTATGTTTCAATGATCAATAAAGATGAGGAATAAAAAGCAGAGCTTCCATCGGACTCAACAGCTTGCTATGAGAAAGAGAGGGATGAGGTTTTAGAAACAGACAGAAGGAGAGATGGAGGTGCAATAAACCCATTTGTAAGAGACGTGAGAATTAAACTCAGTCTGTATCTTAAGAGACAACCATAAGTTGAGATAAAAGTGAAAGTGTGTCAGCTCCTTCCCTGGATGGAAAGTAGATTGATACTGCTAAATGTCTGTGTCCTTGTTGTTTTGAAGTGAAGGATATCTATCGATTTCATTTATCCCAAACGGTCCACAGGAAAAAACAGCATCATCAGACCACTGACACAGTCTTTCTGTTAAATTTTAACTGCATCTTGAACCTGAAAACAATTGTTGCAATTCAGCCGATAACACTTAGTCTGTCACTAACACTGCGAATGAGGTGTTCATGGTCTCTTAAAGAAATACTGCTGAGTAAGGTGTCTCCTTCAGAAACTGCCTCCTTCAGAAACTGCAGGACAAGTAGACTAACTTATCAAATGTTTTAATGCTACTAGGCCTATACATCAGACTGTAGCATAATGTTTACAGACACAAGATGTATGACGACCCATTGAGATGTGTTGTAATGGTAATTATTGAACCAAATAAATTGAGAGTGAACTGCTGGCAGACTATAGAAGAATGTTCACCATTAGCCATGTTTCAGCAGAAACGAATAATGCCTCTGGTAGGGAATGCAGCAGCCACTCCTTGTTAGAGTATGTTCTGAAGTTATTCTGCTCACAGACAAAAAGCAACAACGTCTCTCTCACAAAGCAAAGTTTGACCATGAATAATATATTGTGTATGCGTGTTGTGGAGAAAGTGGGGGAGTGCTAAGAGCATGCGGGAGGGAGGGGCCAGGGGAAAAAGGTGTAGACAGCCAGGCAAGGAACAAGCCACAGACTTTTTCATACACACACACACACATGAACATACAATCTGTACCTTAACAGGTGAATTTAAGAACTCACCTCACCAGTAGGGTCACAGCGCCTGCCACCACAGGTGATGCTACGCTGGTTCCTGAGAGAGAGCGGCAGCCCTCCTTCATCCCTGAGCCCCTCACCCCAGAGCCATAGGTCACAATGTCAGGCTTCACTCTGCCATACCCCCCGGGCAGCTCCTAAAACAGCAGGCAGAGAGAATCATGTTGAATAAATAGTGAGTATAGGGGGAAGAGGGAACATGGGAGAAAAAAAAAGACACTTGCAGCGAAGCCGCTCAACATTTCCATTACATTCAGTCATCTAACAGACTCCCATCCAGAGCGACCCACAGAAGCAACGCCCTGCTTAAGGGCACGTCAACAAATCTCCCACAAGATCAAAAACCTTGCCCCCCGAAAAAAAAAACATAATAAAATACAAATAATTCCTGTGCACGTGTGAATGCATGTGTACACGCGTACAAACACTTGCGCGGCATCAGCCTCAGGCATACAGGCATTAGATTAGTGTCATTCAAACAAACGTATCACTATTTCTTTTCTTACTTATCTTTGACCGTCATTCTATTCCCCGCCCAGCAACTCCACATCCCAACCCTCAGCTTCCCTCAGCCCATCCCACCGATCTCTGCTGGCCACCCTCTTCAGATTTTCATACATCTTTCAACTATGCTGTGATGTTTAGCATACAATTTGAATCTATCGAATAGTATCCACAAATTGAGAGTTGAAGAAAAATACTTTTACTTAGACCGCAGCAGTCTAAGGTACTGCAGACCCGTGTTCGATCCCAGACTGTGTCACAGCTGACCGTGACCGGGAGACCCATGAGGCGGTGCACAAGTGGTCCAGCGTCATCTGGGTTAGGCCGACCGGGATGTCCTTGTCCCATCACGCTCTAGCAACTCCTTTTGGCGGGCCAGGCGCATGCACGCTGAACTCGGTCACCAGTTGTACGGTGTTTCCTCCGACACATTGGTGCGGCTGGCTTCTGGGTTAAGTGAGCAGTGTGTCAAGAAGCAGTGCAGCTCGGCAGGGTCGTGTTTCGGAGGACGCCTGGCTTTCGTCCTTCACCTCTCCCGAGTCCGTACGGGAGTTGCAGCAATGGGACAAGACTACCTACCAATTTGGATATCACAAAATTGGGGAGAAAAAATGACTAAAATTAAATAGAGTATTAGTATATTGGTAAATGACTGACCAGGTCTCCCAACAAAGCTATTTCTACGGTCAATTTTAGATGAATGCTTTTTCAGTCATTCCTGAACCTGAGACCAGAAACATTCTACCTGAGGGCAAGACCAAAACAAATCTATTGATTCTGTATCCGCACAACAAAATCTGCAGAACTGCGATGATATGCCCCAAATGTTCAACATTTTGTTGGTAGCAAGAATTCTGTACAATCATTTTAGCTGAAAAGCACAAAGTCTTGAATCTTACATTGTTTTATATATCAACTCATACACCCTGTACAATGGAATAGGTACATCAAAAATCTCTTCCCAACTATTTTGCAATCTGTATGGCACAGCTGTCAACATCCTAGTCCTCAAATGAAATTGGTACACTTTCCTATTTGTATTCCTCCGCCAGTTGATCCTTTATATTGGACAGACCAGGTCCCTACCAGGTAATGCTGTCATCAATTTGTTGTAATCTTGAGCAGATAACTCCATAAAAGACATAACTCCACCATCCCAACTTACAATATCATTTTTTTTTTTTTAAATAGCTTTTAAAACATATTTTCCATAAATACAGCTCTTATCAACCAGCACATTTGAGTTCAACCATACATTTGTTGTAATATTTGTTCTATCTTTTCAGGGAGATGAAATTGAAACCAGCTCTGCAATGCTTGTTTGAAAAAGGTTTAATTTTCAATTAATGAGACATGGCAATCTGCACAAAGGCATAAAGGCCATTTTTAAACAATGGATAAGCTTTTCTTAGTAATCTACTTGAGAACCATTTAGGATTCATGCAAAACTTTTGTATAAGTGAAACTTTTAGATTAAGGTTTAGTGCTTTTATATTTAATAATCTCAACCCACCCAATTCATATTCTCTTTATCTTGTCTGGTTTAGCGTCCCAGACAAAGCAAAATACCTTTTGCTCATATTATTTGAAAAACAAATGATCAGGAGTAGGCAGTGCCGTAAGTAAGTAAACTGAGATATAAATGAGGAATGCAAACATTGTCATATGTCCCACAAAAAAAAGGCTATGAAGTGCCATATGCTGCCATACGGTCCGAAAACATCCAATTCCTCCATCTCAGTGTTTTCTTATGGCTGAGTGTCAGAGACGGGGGCTGCAGATCACAGGGTTAGATGTCTAGTGTGGAACTGATAACAGGTAAGCTGGGGAACAGAGTTCAGTTTACTATTACTGTGAAAGGTAAGAGTACACTGAGATAAACATTTGAGAGGTTATGCTGTTAGTGGGACGTACCCATGTAGTCATCCCCCGTGAGGAGAACCTGGCAATGTTGTCCTCAAAATCTATCCCACGGACCCCAATCACATCCATCTGATCCGCTGGATTGTTCAGGGTACTAGGATACATATGGAGTTGTAATTATTATTTTACATATATTTTCATCTTGGCTTTCCTTTAAACGAATCTGTATCTTGTAATAATCAACGCTACGCCCTTTTGGCCACCACACCTCCTCTCGGTGTCAGAACACACCCATATAGTGGTCCATCGTTCCCAATGGCAGAGACCATGATCACTCTGTTAGCAGTCAGCTCCCAAACCTGGCACACACAAACACACATTTTCAGTAAAAAAAACTTTTAGAAAAGTAAATCAGTTTAAATGCTTTTGGGATTCTTTATTATTCACCTTATCAACAAAGGGGTGGTCCATGAAGTCTAGACCGCCGATGCTGAGGTTTAAGACATCAATCTTCTTCAAAATGGCATAGTTAAAGGCATCCAGGAACCAAGAGGTGTAGGAGACCTGATTGTTGGTGAACACTCTGAAGATGTGAAGCTCAGAGTCAGGGGCAAAGCCCTGGCACTCTCGCATGCTGGCAATGACCCCTGCCACAAAAGTACCATGTCCCAGCCCTGGAGAGAGAAGGACGAGACCAACCTTAGTGTCAATGGCCACAGCACAGAAACAGATCACATTCCTAAAACACAAGGAGAGGAGAGGGTTAACTTAGTACCCATGATCTTACCATCATCAAGTGTATTTTCATTGGTCCAATTGGTTCTCTCCTTCACGTTTTTAAAATGTGGATGTTTTTCGATGAGTCCTGTGTCAAAAACAGCCACCTTCACTCCGGAACCTACACAGAGAATACGGACAGTTAGAATCAAACAGCAAATAAATGTACACAAACTACAACTGCAAGATGTACACAAGACACGTTAATGTAAACAACCACAAACACACTCATTCAACTGTTTACACACAACCTGTTATTAACCAGACAGACAGTGTCCCCTGCTGTCTGTCCTCACCGGTGTGTCCCAACTGCCAGAGGACATCAGCCTGCAGTATCTGGGCCACGTGTCGAGGGATGGCTCTCAGTAGCCTCCGGCTGGAGTGGCGGCCCGTGGCGTGCCAGAAGCCCAAGGCCAGAGACAGGCTAGTCCGGCGCAGCGGCCGGGACGACTGCCACTTCTGGGTCCAGCGGGTGTTGTTGTTGCAGGGTGCCCCGGAGTCCGGCGCTGATGGGCAGGGATGACAAGAGGAAAACGTCAAGAACAATCGTTGCTGAAAAAGGCCAAGAGTGAAAAACAAACATTCAGTCATACATTGGTAGTGTTTGCACAATATTGAGAGAAATTGATAGCTCCCCAATGTGATAGGAAATCTCTCTATTCTGCATACAGTGAAGTAACCTCTTTTGTTCTCATTTAAAATAATCTGCATGTTAACGAGCTACTGAATTTAGTTAATCATGAAGAATACATGAGCTCGTTGAACTTGATTGGGTTCCAAATGAAACAGCACTCCGTGACCAGACCATTACAATATTCAGAGACAAGATATAGGAGATGGT
The DNA here is from genome assembly GCF_965601325.2 of Salmo salar. Taxonomy (NCBI): domain Eukaryota; kingdom Metazoa; phylum Chordata; class Actinopteri; order Salmoniformes; family Salmonidae; genus Salmo; species Salmo salar. The sequence continues at coordinate 90,354,814 of NC_138300.1, read as the reverse complement.
GGTGGGTGACTAACAAGCACAACTGATCGAATCATGTGAAATGGCCCTATTGCACTAACAGTCTTCAGTGACACTGACAGAGCTGCTGATGTCTCCACTATGAAGTGTAATTATATTACACTCTATTCTCCTACAGTCACTCCAACAGATGATGATACCGCCACTGCCTACTCATAATTATTACCACCTCTAAATGGATCCAGGAGGTCAACATGTGGAGATAACTTTAGTCTGATTAATGTCAATGGAATAAAACATCACTGAAAACGATGAAAAGGTTCATCAACTCACATCACGAAAGGAGAGCACTGTGATTTTAAGTGCACTCCCCTTCCATCAAGTTCATTTTAAATGTCCCCTTTCAATTAAATCATGTTTAAATTGGTGGCAGTTAGTGGTACTGGTGTTGGTTTGTAGTGCAGCATGGTCATTGTGGTTGTGAGTGGATCCAGGAGATGCACTACAGATGCAGACTAGGTGGTGGGAGGAGGACTATTTAGGGCTCTGGGGTGGAGGAGGCTCCAATGTGCCCAGACACAGCACTCTCATTCCAACCCAGATCCTGAGAGGAGTTTCTACCAATCCCCGGGCACAAACAGTGCTCTGGAGCTGCCCCACTGTTGGTTAGGAGGTAGGTGCTGCATGATATATGATCCCTGCTAAACGTCTAACATGTCCAAACACAGTGACAGAACAGAGCACTGAAACTGCCTGGAGCACTGAAACAAAAGCACACTGACCAAACTAAAGCTACTGTGTAGAAGAGATAAAATAAGCACCAACTGACTGAAAGGAGGCTGTGTGTATGGAAGCAGTTTGGTGAGTGGACATGTGAGATCGAACAGTTTCATGACACGGTTTCAAGTGAGGGACAATAACATGGTGAGTTTACCAGGGGGAAAGACTTGGGGGGGGGGGTGATCAAACACAGAAAAACAGGACCGGAGGGCAGCTATACAACTTGACACACACGTGGGATATGGGGACAGTCCATATGACAAAGCGTAAAGTATATGGATCAGTTAAAACAAGAAAAGCAGGGCTGAGTGGAGATGGAGACTCACAGTCAGGCATATACTTGAGTGTGCGGAACACCTTGCGCTGGGGCGTGACCCTCTTTATGTAGGGGTGGTCCTCCAGGGTGAGCAGGCTGCTGTGAGAGGCCTGGCGGATCTGCACCACTTCAAAGTCACTGGGGAAGTCACTGGCTGGGTTCTCCCGGAGCACGATGCCCCAGTCCAGGGCCTCGGCGCTCCGCAGAGCACTACTGATGAAGTGACTGCGTGCCTTGGCTGTAAAATAGCCATTAAATGCCACAATGTACTCTGGAAAAAGAGAGAACAGGGTAATCATTAAACATCTCCAGGGTAGTTGTGCTTCGGCTGTGGGACATTCCAATGTCAACGGATTTATATGTGGCATTGCCATTTGGGGAGAGAGATATAGGTAAAACGAATTACTCCATTGGTTTAAGTTGTCCATAAACCTCAGGGTTTGCCATTACAGTCACTGTAATATTCTCGTTTCTAGAAAGAAAATTGCCCGGTTACATCTCTGGGCTGGTACAGTGATACCCTTCAAGTCTGCACTTCCCTTGGATTAAAGGACACAATAGTGCAGCGTTATACTAGCAGTTCCTCTGCTGTCACTTAATTGCAATAGGGAAATATAAAGCCCCATTACGTTTGACTGACAAACAACTTCAATAACATCTAACTAGATGACTACACAGTTCTTGAGAATTAACACTAACCATTGAGCAAACGAAAATAACCAAAACAGTGAAATAAAAGCCCATAAGAACAGCAATGGATGACAAAAGGAGGTCTAGAATGAAATCATACTGAATAACTTTCAGTTAGCTACATTGTGCCATTGTACAATTGCACAGACCCCTGGGGCGTGGTACCAATGCAGCTTAACTTTCATGAATTTAGTACGAATGTGTTGGCAGAGACAAAACTACAAGCCAATTCTTTATTAACTCTGCACAAGGCCCGTCACATGATCTTGACCGCTTAGCCCAACCACTCTGTCATGATGACCCCTCGCCCTGCTTCACAATGCACTGCTCTCATTGGGTCAGTAGGAATTCATTGAAAAATAGGCCTGCGGAATATAAATACCATGTTATATTCAGGCATGGTGCTCAGCCAGCAGGGCTGCACAGACATGCACCCCAGACAGACTACCCTGACTCAAGCACTGCACATTTAAGTGGAAGGAGTGTGGTATGTACGCTCTGGGACAACAGCCAATGAATACTCCACAGAACAATGAAGGATCCAACAACAGTTTAGCTAAAGCCCTCAAACTCAACTCTGGCCGTGTCTAGACTTGACAGTTCATGCAGCTTTAGTATTCTGACCATGGAATTCCGAACATGTCATGCATCTACACCTACATTTAAATGAGTCTACCGGCGCCATATTCAAATAGCAGCATGCATTCTACAAACGGTGGAATAGGTGAAATATGACAATACCACAACAACTGATGGCAGTAGCTAACTACTGTAGCTAACTACTGTAGCTAGCCAGCAAGCATGCTAGCCAGCTAGCATGCTAGCCAGCTAGCAAGCAAGCCAGCAAGCAAGCCAGCAAGCAAGGCTAAAGGGATTGCAAACAGGTTAGCATAACTCCAGCCAAACAATCTTTTTCTAAATATTAGCTAGACGACTAGCATTTATGAGTCCAGCAAACACGTTCATCACACACTAGGAAAATATTTCCTCCAAGTTATAATTAAAAGGTGCCTCTTGGTCCCAAAACACACCTTTGAGACTTGTGGGAGTAGTGCTGATGACGTCGCCCACTGTACGAGCTTTCGGTAGCCTGATTGCATCCGGACTAAGGAGAAATCCGCAAGATCTGTACACAATCCGACCACAAATCGACTTGTGCGTCTAGACCAGTCTTTTCAATGCGATCTTCGATTCTGATTGAAGAAGTCGCATGTAAGTGTCAAGTGTAAACATGACCTCCGGATCTCGAAGCCAGTTCCACTGCTTTTTTTTTTTTATTCCCCTCTAATCAGGAACTGATTTAGTGGATGCAATAAATTATCAGATAGAACAGAAAACCAGCAGGCTCCAGACGTTGAGGCTATGAGTTGAATAACCCTGGGATAAAGTCTGCCAAGCCATATGGGAACCTCCAGCCAGAGAGTAGAGAAGCTTGACAGTGATAGTCCTGCCATGTGCACGTTGTGATATCAGTCTGTGGTCAATGAGTGACAATTCATTGAACAAACACCATAAAACAGAAAGATAAACTTGACTTACATGTCGTAAATGGCAATCACCGTAAAGAGAATGTGGCCTGAATATATCTCACAAACATGATCTGGCTTTGACCCAAATAATGACAAGACAAGGTGTTGTTAGGGAATGGTGAGTATGGACTAAGGACCTTGTATGTCACTCAAGATTTTTCAGAAGTTCCATAGTAGTAGCCAAGAGGCAGCCCTCAGTATTAGCTGCCTGGCATTGGTGTTCTAGTATGTAAACTACAGTAACATAGCTTACCATGTTCGACTACTTTGGTGGAAAACTTCAGTTTCACAGTGAGACTTGAGCAGTTGGAACTGTGGGTCTCATCAGGGTTGGAAGAGTAGATGGAGGATGCAGCCTCATCCCCTTCCTCTATCCCCGCTAGAATGAACCTGCCACATAGCAGAATCACTAGTATGGAGAAACATATAGGCACCAGGGTCATGGTCCAAGCTTTCCTTTTCTGTTCACTAGAAATAGTCTGTATCCCTCCAAGCCCAGAGCAGGTCTCCTAGCAGCCAGGGGAGATTTTTTTAACATATGACAAGACAAAAATATGGCTATGGCAATCATCAACAACATAGTTCATGTCCAGCGCTCATCGGTGCCCTTCTTGCACACGGCCTGAGCATCTTTCATTTCTTTCTGCGTTTCCTCTCCATCTTTAAAGTCCAGTGTGTTGATCTTTCAGCCAGGCAACTATCAGGGATCCATTTTCACACACAGAGGAGATCCACAGAGGCAGATGAGGACGGTGGTTGTGTAGTCTAGAGAGTTCCCCTGCAGATCTTTTCCTCAAATACCTGGAATGAAATGGAAGACACATTGTCATATTAACAGAACATAATAAAATCTAATGCACACATATGCATCAGCAACTTCATGCTTTCCATTCCCCAATCAAATCAATCAATACTGAACAAAAATATAAAACACAACATGTAAAGTGTTGGTCTCATGTTTCATGAGCTGACATAAAAGATCCCAGAAATTGTCCATACTCACAAAAACACTTATTTCTCTCAAATTTTGGGCACAAATTTGTTAGCATCCCTGTTGGTGAGCATTTTTCCTTTGCCAGAATAATCCATCCACCTGACAGGTGTGGCATGTCAAGAAGCTGATTAAACAGCATTGTCATTACACAGGTACACCTTGTGCTGGGAACAATAAAAGACCACTCTAAAATGTACAATTGTCACACAATGCCACAGATGTCTCAAGTTGAGGGAGCGTGCAATTGTTCTGCTAACTGCAAGAACGTCCACCAGAGCTGTTCCCAGAGAATTGAATGTTAATTTCTCTACCATAAGCTGCCTCCAACATCATTTTAGCAGTACACCCAACCTGCCTCGCAACCACAGACCACGTGCAACCACGCCAGCCCAGAACCTCCACATCCGGCGTCTTCACCTGCGGGATCGTCTGAGGGGAGGGAGAATTTCTGTCTGTAATAAAGCCCTTTTGTGGAGAAAAAAAACTCATTCTGATTGGCTGGGCCTGGCTCCCCAGTGGGTGGTCCTATGCCCTCCCAGGCCCAACCATGGCTGCACTCCTGCCCAGTCATGTGAAATCCATAGACTAGGGCTTTATTTATTTCAAATGACTGATCTCCTTATATGAACTAACTCAGTAAAATCTTTGAAATTGTTGCATGTTGCATTTTTATTCAGTATACTTAGATTCTATGTAGCCTAGTTTTGGAAGGGTAAACTATTGTACAATGTAATTTCAGTAGTTACAAGGCGACATAAAATCGGAATGGGGTGGTCAAAGGGACCTCTAAGCATTGGTAACGCTCTTTTGACGTAATTGACTTCCACTCTTGCAAGGAAATCCGGGGAAATGCCAAAACTCAGCCACAAAGGCTTGGCCCTAAGGGGGAAAAAAAATCCCTCATCATTGGGATAGGTCAGGAGCCTTAAAACCCCACCCTCTAAATCACAGACCCTGGACAGGTGGGGTTTAATTTCCCTTCGGCATCCTGAGGTATAGACCCTTCCAAAGACATTATACCACTAAGGCAGTCTTTTCCTGGAATATATGGACAGCTCTCTCCCTCCCATTGTGCACACCAGATGGGGCTTTCTGAGACCCAAACTAGTTCAGGCTCCGGCTGGGAACAGTCTGCTGGGTTAAAAATAGGGCTGTAAAGGCTTGGACACACTGGTAGCATTAGTCGTCCCGAGAGTACTTAGCACATCTGAACTGAGTGCCAAACGTAATTAGTCAGACATCCACCAGTGAGTGGTCCCTAAAACACACCGTGCCGAACAAACGGCAGATCAACAGTCGGTGTGGTGTGTGTGTGGTCCATTAAGTCAGATTAGACTAGAGCCACGTGTTAACATGAGCTGACATGAGAAAACAACATCAAACCTCTGGGTACGTCATCCCCTCTTGGAACAATTTTCCTCAAAAATAAAGATGAATCAGAACCATGTGGGTCAAAACTTTATTTTGCAAATGAACTGGGACAAGAGTCATGTTTTCAAGTTGTTAGAAGTTACATCCCAAAACATATACAACACAAATGTCTCCTAGCCTCCCACACATAGGCTACTTTCTGTTCCTAACACGAAAACTGAAACTAAATAATATAAAAACGAAATAGAAATGTTTTTCTAAAACATTAAATAAAAACAAGTAAAATGGATCTGAAAACTAAACTGAAACTAATAGAAATAAAAACTAATATATAAACAAAACTATAAATGGAGTGGCTGCGGTTCCGTATTTTCTGGAAACTCAATTTGCCTGGCTAAAGAGAAAGATCTCTGTGCATGTGCAGGATATTTTTTTCCCGTAGCTGCTGCCCAATCCGCTGCCTACGTAGCTGGTGCTCAGTACTCAGCTGCTGCTTTGCCCTCCTTGATCGGTGATGAATGCCTTTGTCTGGTGTAGCCTACAAATGTAATGTTATACACAAAAGGACATGGTCGACATGTTCGAACTATTGCATTCCATGCCTCAGTAGGCTTTTAAGCAGAAGCGTGATTTCATGTTCTTTGATCAGGTGGAGAGTTGAGGCGTCCGCATGCTTCCCAGCCGAAAACATTTGGTAGAGTTTGTGAATATATGACATTTACATTTTAGTCATTTAGCAGACGCTCTTATCCAGAGCGACTTACAGTAGTGAATGCATACATTTCATTTCATGCATTTTTTTATTATTTAAAAAATAAAAAATAATTGTTGTACTGGTCCCCCGTGGGAATCGAGCCCACAACCCTGGCGTTGCACACACCATGCTGGCGTTGCAAACACCATGCTCTACCAACTGAGCCACAGGGAACTGTGACAATATTTTGTGGTGTTTTGTTAGTTTTGGACTAAATTGTTTATCCCATCCCTAAAAACCTACTGTTTTTCTGCAAACGCACAGGTCCTGTGAGTAGTGGTGGGGAGTCGACTCCAAAATAATAGATTCCTCTATTCCTTGCCCGTCGACTCCCATTTCTGGATGTCAAGATAGCGGAATCGAATCCGACTCTTAAGAATTTGTATTTTTGCAACGGCGGAAACTATTCTCCGTAGACTACTTGAAGAAAACAAACTCTTGCGTCTTTCACAGCAAAGAGCAAGCGAGCGAGCTACAAAAAAATAATAAAAAAACTGCACAAACTAGAATGCTATTTGGCCCTAAACAGAGAGTACACAGTGGCAGAATACCTGACCACTGACTGAACCAAAATTACTTTATTTGCACATCGTTACAACACTGTATACAGACAAAGTAACATTTGAAATGTCTATTCCTTTGGAACATTTGTGAGTGTAATGTTTACTGTTCATTTATATTGTTTATTATCCATTTCACTTGCTTTGGCAACATAAACATATGTTTCCTATGCCAATAAAGCCCCTTAAATTTAAATTGCGATGGGAGGGGCACAGCCAAGCATACTGTAGGTAGGCATGTCGGCAGACAGAACTGTGCATCGGTAATCAAAAGACGTAGGCTATCGCAATGCTGTATTTAGCCATTTCTTGGCTTGCAATGTCACTAAAGTAGGGGCTATCAATTAGTAGGCTGAGCTATTCTACACAACAGACCAAAGACCAAAACACACTAGCGTTTTTTCACAGCGAAGAGAAAGAGGAGCAGGCGAGGGAGAGAGGATCGGGGCAGGTAGAGAGACAGTCAGAACCCGTGCGCATAGGCTTTATTTTTGTAATCTGTATCTAGCAATGCCTTGTAAATTCACCAAAAGTATATATTAGTCTAACAATGAGTATGGCTGCTATTCTTCATAGTGCCAGTAAATTGAAGTTGAACATAGCCAAAGCATAATTTTTATTAAGCCTAAATGTGCAATAAAAAGTATTGCCTATAACTTATTTAACAAAACCCTGGCTGGCTGTTGACGAGCGGATAAGAGGCGAAACGTAATTTAGATTAAGACATTAATGAGCGAGCTAGGACGGAGTCAATATAACTATTTGTTCAGCACTTTTGAAATGTACAGCGACAGAATTCAGAACATGGGCCGTTCTTACAGTATTCTCCCTGTACACCAACTCAGAACCGTAGGAAAAAATAAAGGGGCATATAAGCAGACAATGAAAGCTCTTACAATATTCAATGATTACATTTCTCTAAAACAGGTTATGTGACAAAATGATTAAGGTGATGCACATGGGCTACTAACAGCTTACTACACAACATACACTTAGTATTACTTTCTTATCTACAGACAGTATACATATCTCCCGGGCATATTACATAATTTATGCAGCAGCATACAAGGCATTTTTGGACTCACCTTGTTGTGATGTGCTCACTTGAACAGGAAGGTGGCGTGGAGGTCCTCCGGGGGCAAATTTTGTCATCAAACTTGGTCAAAGTCGGCATTCTCTAGATTTATTGTGCTTTCAAAACAACTGGGAACTCTGAAAAAAACAAGGTCGAATCATGATGATGGAGCTCTAGAAAGAGGCCAGAGTTCCTGACTTGCAATTCCTAGTTGGATGACCGTTCAAAACTTCTTTTCCCAGTCGGAGCTCTTTTTTTTTCCTGGGTTCCCAGTTGTTTTGAACTCACTAAAATCAGATTTCCCAGTTCGTGGTTTCCAGTTGTTTTGAGCGCAGCATGCTGGATTGACAGCATGGTCAATGTTGAATATTTATCCTTTTAATCTTGGAAAAGAGACCCTTAAACTGAGACTTGGGACCACACCCACTCCACTGAATAGCAGGCTAGTGATTGCTTTGCTATGCTTGCAGTTAGCCACTGATTCCTTCCAAACTACTCATTGTTGAATTTGCAATTTCCAACTTGTGTAATGTTTATGTCCAATGGCCGATGAGCACCGATACGTTTTATCTATAATTCCTCTTAATTATTTATCTTCATATGACAAGGATTGTAAAGGATTTTTCAGTAGATTGTCGACTTGATTCATGATAATGACTGCTAGCTTGCTAGCTAATATTTTGAAAGCGTGATGTTGACAATCAAAGCTACTGTAGATAACGTGATGACGTCACTTTACCTGTGGCCAATTACCTTGAGCCTTCTTGGATGGGCACTTCTAATGTAACTATTTGGCAGCACCCAAGGGGCTTGAATTTTCTAGCTCTCCCGATAGATTTTGCACTGTCCCCATGAGTGAGAACACTGAGCCAATCACGGCGCAACTAGAGAACATGACCACCCTTACGCTCCTTATTTTCCGCTGGCTGGCTAGGCTGAAACACCTGCATTTTGGAGTTACTCAAGAAAGCAAAAAAGAGATCATGTTTGTATGCAGCTTTATTAACTCAACGAATTGTTTTATTCGGTCTTGTGTGTAGAATAACTCAGCATACTCATTAATAGCCCCTACTTTACTGAATTTGCGCGAGTCATTAAAATACCAGAAATTGCGAAATACAGCATTGCGATAGACTACATATTTTTGATTACCGATGCACGGTTCTGACTGTCTGCCTGGTGGCCGATATGCCTACCTATGCCTGGCTGTGACCTTCCCATCTCTCTCCCCCCTAGCCCGGTCTTTCTTTGCTGTGAAATACGCAATACTTTGTGTTCTTGAAGTAGGCTACAGAAAATAGTTTCCTCCGTTGCAAAAAAAATACTGAATCTTAGGAGTCGACACCGTGATTCGACGGGTAAGGAATCGATTTGAGTCGACTCCCCATCACTAATTATACTTCACTCCAGCAGCAATATTTTTCGTAAGGGGACAGGGTAGTGGGCTTGATTCTCGGGACCATCCAGAAAATGTATGCACGTATGACTTAAGTCGTTTTTAATAAAAGGGTCTGCTAAATTAGATATTATTGTTGTGATTATATTATCTACATAGCATACCGCTACCACAGCTGCGTTTGCTAAAACGCACTGAAGTTCCCAACAATACGCTGTTTGCGAAGCTGCACAGCTCACGGTTGCCAGTCAACTAACTAACAAATGAAGCATTTCGATAAAATACATTCCATTGGCTAGCTAGCCCGCTATTAGATAGCTAGTTATCTAGCCCATAGTAGCCGACAGTGTCAACATATCAATGTTTCTCTCGTCGCGTGAAACGCAGCTAGCTAGCTAACACACATAAGCTAGCTTGCAAGTATTCTGCTATCATAGCTAACGTTATCATTTTACCTGGTTGAAAGATATACTCACCTTTAATTTGCCAGCGTGAATAATGTAATATCATATTGTATGGTATTGGCTAGTGAGATTGGTAGCTGGCTTGGTCTCAATCAAAAACAATAACTTCACAGCCGCAGAACACTGACGTTCAGATAGCTTAACCATCATCATTCAGCAGCAACAGAGACGCCTCTACGCCAGGCTACGACATTAGCTATCTAGCCATGCCTGCTGGATGGGATGGAGATTGCACTTCTTCTTTATGGGGTTTAACGGCGGTTGGCATCCGATGTGTTGCAACTCCCTTATACTTTACTTGAAATAGAAAAATGTACTAAATAAATACCCTACCATCTAACACTATACTCACTAATTTCAAAATTATATAAAATAAATGAACACCCCCCTAATCCACTAATTAAATGTATTTATTCCAACCTCATGCCATCACCCTAAAGGGATTGGACATCACCACTCAACACATACTGTACCTCTGCTGCTGTCAAGTCCTGCACACCCAAATACATCTCTGCATCTGCCACCACAAACTCAATTTCCTGAGACTTCCGATCCATCCCTGCAGTACAATTAATAACCATTGCTATAAATGCTAAAAATCCAATCTTACTGAAACTTATTTCACTTTTTGGCCAATCGCTCTGTACTGGTATATCTCTACTACTCTCACCACTCCTCCCCCTTAACCCATCTTCCTCTACTTTCTTCACTGCCTCAGCATGACAACTTCTGCTCTACTCTAACCCTAGAAACCTCAACCTGCCTCTCCCGCACGGGACATTTCTGATCCCCAGCTCTATGGGCACCCCTACAATTAAAACACATTCCACTACTTTCCCCAATACTACACATTCCTTTGTCTCATGCTCTTTTGCACATTTCTCACACCTTGGACCCTCCCTCCTACATACTGCTGCCACATGCCCATAAGCTTGACACCTGTAACATCTTAACGTATTCGGCACATACGCTCGTACAGGATAAATTATATATCCAAAATTAACTTTATCAGGCAAAGACTCAGCTTCAAAACTCAAAAGAACAGACAATGACTCTTCTGTTTCCCACATCCAGCCACCTTGTCTACGTTGCATCAAACGCCAAGCATCACATACACCGGGAATCTTTGCCTTCAACTGGTCAACGTTTATATCAACTGTTACCCCAGTTATCACGCATTTCATTGGTGCCTTTTTCTTACTTACCCCCATTTGTTTTACTTTAAGCGCATTCTTCCTCTGCCCAACAGAAACACAAACAATGATCACTAGACCACTTCTAGATACCCTCACCGATTCCATATGACCCACCTCCTTTTTCACCCACAGTGAAACCACAAATGAATCAGCCAAAAGGCAAGAATCCACTTTCTCCATAAACTTCAACCCTGTCACAGACTCTTCTTCATCCTGATCCTCTGTGCATACCTCGATCTCCGATGAGTTTACCGCACCTACCACCTCCGATACTTTACCGTCATTCACTTCCATTTCTCCTCCTGACTTCAGATCCCTCTGCTTACACTTTCTACCATTCTTCTTTGACAAACCATCTCCATTTTTTCCACAATTTTTATCCGATTCAAGCTCACGTTCCTTTTCCCTCACTCTCTTAGACCTCTTCTCCCTCATTCCTCCTCCGTTTGTCTCGGCATTGCTTTCCACATGCGAATAATGTGCGAATACCCCATTAGGGGCGCCAGCTTCCCGTCGTCCTGCTTTGCTAAATGAACAAACACTGCACTATAAGTGTGGTAAGAAGTGCTGTATGTATGTATATGTGAATAAGGGTGCGTTTCTTCACTTTGGTATGAACATGTGGCTGATACTTGCTTAGATTGTTGCAAGGAACTATCACGAAGACTGATCATTGCTGAAAACTGATTTAAATTACTATAAAAAAAGGGTAGTCAGGTTCGAGTTTATTTGGCACATTTGTATAAAACATGACTCATTGAACCAGTTCACCATTAGTTAATGTAGAATAATCAACATGTTATCACTCATTTAAACACACAAATGAACAAGAATATTCAAAATCATAAAAACAATTGTACTCAGAAGACAGTGTTGAATTGGCTACTTCAGAAAACGGTCAACAACATTTATACATGTATAGTACATATAGAAAAGGTGAAAGGAAACGCTTTAGGAAAATGTTCACATTCTGCAAAATCGCTTGCAAATACTAGTTAGTTATTCATTGACCTGGCACACATTGCACACTTTACAATTAAGTGTTTTATTTTTAAACCTTTGCTTAATTTCAACATGTTTTTTAAATTCTCTTCTGTTCCAGCAATTGTGTTTTTATGATGTACAGGGAATTTAGAATCTCAAATGTGCAGACAGTGGTGTTCCAAAAAACGAATCAACAAGTGACTGAAACCATTGCATTATTAGTTATGTGGGGTGGAAATGCATGTTACAGATGTACAGTGCATTCGGAAAGTATTCAGACCCCTTGACTTTTTTCACATTTTGTTACATTACAGCCTTATTCTAAAATTGATTAAATCGGGTTTTTTTTCTTCATTTACACACAATACCCCATAATGACAAAGAAAAAACCGTTTTTTTTTTTTAAATGTTAGCAAAACAGAAATATTACATTTACATAACTATTCAGACCCGTTATTTTGTTGAAGCACTTTTGGCAGCAATTACAGCCTTGAGTATGACGCTACACGCTTGGCACACCTGTATTTGAAGAGATTCTCCCATTCTTATCTGCAGAGCCTCTCAAGCCCTGTGAGGTTGGATGGGGAACGTTGCTGCACAGATATTTTCAGGTCTCTACAAAGGTGTTCAATCGGGTTCAAGTCTGGGCTCTGGCTGGGCCACTCAAGGACATTCAGAGACTTGTCCCGAAGCCACTCTTGCGTTGTCCTGTTGGAAGGTTAACCTTAGCCCCAGTATGAGGTCCTGAGCACTCTGGAGCAGGTTTTCATCAAGGCTCTCTCTGTCCTTTGCGATGTTCATCTTTCCCTCGATCCTGACTAGTCTCCCAGTCCCTGCCGCTGAAAAACATCCCCCACAGCATGATGCTGCCACCATGCTTCACTGTAGGGGTGGTGCCAGGTTTACTCCAGACTTGACGCTTGGCATTCAGGCGAAAGAGTTCCATCTTGGTTTCATCAGACCAGAGAATCTTGTTTCTCATGGTCTGAGAGTCCTTTAGGTGCCTTTTGGCAAACTCCAAGCAGGCTGTCATGTGCCTTTTACTGAGGAGTGGCTTCAGTCTGGACACTCTACCATAAAGGCCTGATTGGTGGAGTGCTGCAGATTTGGTTTGTCCTTTTGGAAGGTTCTCCCATCTCCAGAGAGGAACTCTGGAGCTCTGTCAGAGTAACCATCAGGTTCTTGGTCACCTCCCTGACCAAGGCCTTTCTCCCCTGATTGCTCAGTTTGGCCGGGCGGCCAGCTCTAGGAAGTCTTGGTGGTTCCAAATTTCTTCCATTTAAGAATGATGGAGGCCACTGTGTTCTTGGGGACCTTCAATGCTGCAGACATTTTTTGGTACCCTTCCCCAGATCTGTGCCTCAACACAATCCTGTCTCGGAGCTCTAGGGACAATTCCTTCGATCTCAGGGCTTGGTTTTTGCTCTGACATGCACTGTCAATTGTGGGACCTTATGTAGACAGGTGTGTGCCTTTGCAAATCATGTCTAATCAATTGAATTTACCACAGATGGATTCTAATCAAGTTGTAGAAACATCAAGGATGATTAATGGAAACAGGATGCACCTGAGCTCAATTTCAAGTCTCAAAGCAAAAGTTCTGAAACCTTATTTTCATAAGTAATCTGTTTTTTACTTTTCATACATTTGCAAACATTTCTAAAAAAAACGTTTCACTGTCATTATGGGGTATTGTGTGTAGAGTGATGAGGGATCTTTTATTTTTTTTAATCCATTTTAGAATAAGGCCGTAACATAAAAAGTCAACGGGTCTGCAAACTTTCCAAATGCACTGCATGCTGCATGACACACAGAGTTGAACAAAAAAAAGTGTCTACTTACAGAAACATGCACATAAATGACAACAATACAAATGTCATTAATAGGCACTTCATGTGACGAAGTGATGCTATTAAAATTGAGTTACCATTATGTCAACAGGTGACCAAGTGAACTATGTGTGGGGGTGGGGGCACCACTGCACTTGACTGTGTGCAACGATTTGCAAAACAAATAAACAGCAGTAGGACAGACAGAGCATAATGTAACATAGAAATACCAAAAGAAAGACTGAGGTCAGCTGATACGGCTCTGTTGAATTTCCAGTATCTTAAAAAAAAAAAAACCTCAAAATAACAGCAATTCTCACTGCATATTACTTAAAAGTACATATGACCACATCATACCAATTGCTTACAATGGTTGTTCTGGTTGGGGAGTACAAAAAGGTAAACACAAAAGTATCTAACAAGAGCAGTTTTAATGAAGACATAAAACCTACAGCCTGTCAACATAAAACCAAAAAGAGGTATAATTATTTCTTTTTTTAACACATAATTGCTTTTTGAAGCCCTTCAAAACTCTTGAATGACCCCTCCAAATGAAGTGCTAGAAACCAGAAACAATCAGTTAAATGTGATCAGGTTCTTGATCCATCCCTTGAATATAATTAAAATAAGTGCATTCACAGGCTATAACAAGGTACACTAAAAATAAAACTTTGAAGTATTGAAGATAATTATTTGAAAGAACAATGTAAAATATGTCATCACAACACTCCAGATTTGTTTTTAAGCATATTTTATGGCAATTATTCTTGATTTTTAAAAGACTTGACAATCGAGAACAAGTGGCAGATTTAAATTGGTCTCTCCCAATAGCGGTCTGTGAGCTCTGACTGGCAAAGCATCCACAATATCACAAATGTTGTCAATCTACTAACTATACGGTTTGTTCAATGACAATTATGGAAGAAAAATACAATAAAAACATGACATGCCTAAATTACTCAGAACAAATTGGAAAGACATTTGATAGAACAAACTAAATTAATACTGAGCCATCAACCAGTGTTCTCCATCAGTTAGCAATCTATTGGATCGATTCTCCATCAGTTTGTTAAATTACACATCCCTTGACGTGTATCCTTCATTACAACAGGGCTGTCCATCTCAGACTGTGTAGCAGGACCAGGAAAGTGCAGAGACAGGACAGGGCTCAATCCGAGTAAGTCCCCAGTCCCCACAATGACAACTATGCAAAAGCGCTGGCTCATCTTTCCTTATTTAGAGTTTCCAGTCAACCTCCCATAGTCTTTCAAGATCACAGTTAAAAAAGAATCCCAAAATGAATAGAAACAACTCCTACATTAACAGGTTATAAAAACTGAATCCTGGCAAGAAAAATACTTAATTTTCAAATCATGAAAGCAACTGGTCAGAATACAATAATATTGGATATACTAGACTTCTAAACCAAAATTAAATGAATAAATGTTTTTTTTTGGCCTTCATTAACCAGGTTTCCATCCAACCTGCTATTTTTTCAATTTATAAAAGTTACGACGGGCCCGATGGAAACAGCACATTTTTCAGTAAACTTTCCAAATGTTGACAAAACAATATATGCTACACAAGGTGGGATCTTTTTGTGTCAGTAAAATTAATTATCTGAGAAATGTAGGTGGAAATGCTTATGCGCAAATAGTGATAGAATAACCATCATATCGAAGTAAACTTGGAGTCACGTGATGACATGTATGGTCCTCCCACTACAACTCGGGAAAGCATGCAGTTTATTAGGCTACAGATGAAATAAATTATGATGAACTTCACAGGGTGGTGAAAGTGCACAGTGATGAGCTTGATGCTCCTTTACAATAAATATTGAGGGTCTTATTCTGGTGACATGATGGCCATAATAATCTCATCATGTAGGCTATACCTGCACTGTATCTGCGAGCTGTTGGCTAGAGCATAAGGGTCAGTACCAGAGTGGGCACATCCGCTATATAACGCAAAATGTTTTTGTGACAAAACAATCGGAGTTGAAAATGCGATGGAAACCCATTTAACTTATATTCTTTTATATGGGAATTTAACCGCAAAAGTTATTTTTATGTACACTACGTCATCAAGCAAAGCCTTTCATCCGCAACAAGTCAATTTCCCGGAAACACATCTCTGAAAATGTGCATATTGTTTTTATTCACTTTTTTTGAATATTCACAAGAAAATCTGTAGTCAATTGGATGGAAACCTAGCTTCTGACATACTTGTGTTTTAGCACAAAGTATACATTTTTTCTTCCGTATCTCAGGATATATTCACCACATGACCAAAAGTATGTGGACACCCCTTCAAATTAGTGTATTTCGGCCATTTCAGCCACACCCATTGCTGACAGGTGTATAAAATCAAGCACACAGACATTTCATCTCCATACACAAACATTGGGAGTAGAATGGCCCGTACTGAAGCGCTAAATTACTTTCAATGTGGCACTGTCATAAGATGCCACCTTTCCAACAAGTCAGTACATCAAATTTCTGCTCTGCTAGAGCTGCCCCGGTCAACTGTAAGTGCTGCTATTGTGAAGTGAAAACTTCTAGATGCAACAACGGCTCAGCTGCGAAGTGGTAGGCCACACAAGCTTACAGGACGGGACCGCATAGCGCGTAAAAATCGTCTGTCCTCAGTTGCAACACTCACTAGAGTTCCAAACTGCCTCTGGAAGCAACGTTAGCACAAGAACTGTTAGTCAGGAGCCTCATGAAATGGGTTTCCATGGCCGAGCAGCCACACAAGCCTAAGATCACCATGCGCAATGCCAAGCGTTGGCTGGAGTGGTGTAAAGCTCGCCGCAATTGGACTCTGGAGCAATGGAACCACATTCTCTGGAGTGATGAATCATGCTTCACCATCTCGCAGTCTAACAGACAAATCTGGGTTTGGTGGATGCCAGGAGAACACTAGCTGCCCCAATGCATAGTGCCAACTGTAAAGTTTGGTGGAGGAGGAATAATGGTCTGGGATGTTTTTCATGGTTTGGGCTAGGCCTCTTAGTTCCAGTGAAGGGAAATCTTAACGCTACAGCATACAATGCCATTCCAGACAATTCGGTGCTTCCAACTTTGTGGCAACAGTTTGGGGAAGGCCCTTTCCTGTTTCAGCATGACAATGCCCCAGTGCACAAAGCGAGGTCCATACAGAAATGGTTTGTCAAGAAAGGCGTGGAAGAACTTGACTGGCCTGCACAAAGTCCTGACCTCAACCCCATCGAACACCTTTCAGATTAATTGGAACGCCGACAGTACCCGACCTCACTAATGCCCTTGTGGCTGAATGGATCAAGTGGATCTAATGGAAAGCCTACACAGAAGAGCAGTTATAGCAGGAAAGGGGGACCAACTCCATATTAATGCCCATGATTTTGGAATGAGATGTTCGACGAGCAGGTGTCCACATACTAATGGTCATGTAGTGCATCTCCACCAAAGCAAGTGACCCACTGTTCTTGTAACATGAATTCACAGCAAATAATCAAGAACGGGTGCAGGAACAGCATTTTAACACCCCTTCCTAAAACTTAATTCCTAGAATTGTGTTCAACAGATCCGTTTAGATGGGCAGCTTCAAGTGACCATTTCTACAGAAACAATATAATCATGACAACAATAAATAAATGTAAGACACACAAGGACAGGAAAGAAACATTAGGGAATAGGAATCTAGGAAAAAAGGGTGAAATATGAGGATGTTTTTCTTGCTGCCTCAGTGGCACTATGGCCTAGGAGCTGAATTTCTGTTCCAGGCAGCTGCTGGTAAGTCCCTGCTTGTGGTCTCAATGAGACACACAACATTATGAGTTTCAACATTGCAACCCACGTAACTATTACTCAGCCATTGTATTGTTGTTGGTAGCGGCGGTTGAGCTCACGCAGCTCTTTCTCCCGAGCACGACGGGCCTTGTTGGACTTGGTGGAGCGGCTGGAGCGTGTGGACTGGGCAGACTTGGTGCTGTGACAGCGTGATGAGGCCCTCTTCAGGAGGTTTTGGGAGATAGAGCGCTGCAGGTTCTTCATGGAAGATGATGCGGCCATGCTGATGATCCAGGGGTGCTTCAGAGCCTGGCCTGCTGTTAACCTCTCACTGGGGTCAACAGTCAGCACACGGTCGATGAAGTCCTTTGCCAGGTTGGACACACTGGGCCATGGCTGAGCAGGGAGAAAGAAAGAGGTTTAAATGTTGAGAAACTGCACATTTCTATGCACTGGGGGGGTGGTCGAATCAAAGTAATTAATTAGCAGAGAGTCAATTTCTCTAGCACACTGGTTGATACCAGTTCAATTTTGGGGCATGGCTATATTGAACAATACACATAAGAGGGCAGCAGAGTAGAGCAGCTACAGTTTAATATTGCTGTACTGTAAGGCTCTGTAAACCTACAGGCTACATGTTAATAGCACAGTAGTAACTTCACAATGTGAACTTAAACGCCAATTCTTTTTTTGTAGTGTAACATACGGCAACGAGATATTGAGTACAATTTCTGAACCCTAGGATCCAAGGAAAAAGACAAGGCCAAGCATGTCTTTCGCTCCTTCAAAGTGCTGTCCAATGATAAAGGACAGGTGGTGATTTGCCCTTAGACTACAGCATAAACATTAGGCCTTTATAAAGGAAGAATAGCCTCACCCATGTATGTTACCCCAACTGAGAAGCTGAGCCTGTCTGATTCAGAGTATAAGAAAGGCCCCAACGCTCGCACACATTAAGCATACTGCGGTTGCTTCCAGGAACTCCAGCCTTAAGCTACGTCACAAAGTCACGTAGGGGGGGGGGGGGTCGTGTTGAAAGTTCAGAGATGACATGAGCATTACGCGCAGATGAGAAACACAGACACATGTTTTTTATTAAAATGAAACCTAACACATAAGCAACTGTCTGCAATGCATCCAGAATGAATTTAACATTAAAAAAAAAAAAATTAAACTAAAAAGAAGTCTAACTTTTGTTTTGATTCTCTGCTGGGATTCAGGTGTTCAACTCTTTTGGCATGATTGGGTAGCTTTCTAACTGTGAGGAATCTGTCTTTACTACAGCGGAGTCACTAAGTACACTCAAGTGCCCTACTGTACTCTTGTTCCTACCTCAGTCAGATGTTACTAGGGCTGTTGCAGTGACCAAATTACTCCTACACAAGTCACAAAAGCAGTCCATGTGACTGTTGAGTCACGGTAATCTCCTTTTATGCACTCTGGACATGCGTTGGTAGTACTCAACTCACTAACAATCATCAGGATGCTAATGGCCTGGTACTCAGGACTCTATTGTCCCTTTAACCACTATGACATCAATGCAAATTCAATCAAAAATCACATCAAACAGTATGTGGTTCTGAAACTTACCTAACTGTGACTGATCAATTTGAAGAAAGTTCAACAAATCGGTTGAAACAGTAGAAAACATGGTCTTTGTGGATGTTTCAAAGCCCAACAGAACACTTTCTAAGGTGAGGATTAATTCAAAAACATCCATATGCATATTAGAGCGTATTTGAGCATATGTTATTTCAGTATGTTATTTCAGTATTTGAGCATATGCATAAGTCTATATATGAGCCCAAGCCCCCCCCCCAAAAAACGGAATTTAAAATAATGATCGTGCCTATACAATACATAGCCTAGCGCATATTATACATTGCAGAAAAACCACACACAAAAAAAAACCGAATTTACGATGTCTTTGGTACATAATTACAATTAGTGTCCAATTAGTGAATTTTTACTTGGTTTTGAATAGCCTAGTAATGAGGATTGTTTTTACATTTTCATAATTAATAGGCTGACGTTACCTTTAGCTACAGAAACTCTCACCACGGTGCGTTTCCATCTCCTCCCCTCTCTCCTTCATTCCTTTCTCGAGCACGCAGTGAGAGGGGCTGTCAACAGTTAATTAAATGTTTCGTTGTGAAAACATGTTACTATTGATGTGCCCGAACAGACTTCACTTGGTTTCCCAAATTAAGCATCGGGTAGCTGCAGGAACAGGGTTGTTGAGCTCATGGTATAGAGTTTGGGAAGAACGTCACCTTTCACGTAGTGAGAGGCTGCATGCTCCTCAAATAGTGGTTAATGTGTGGAGTGAAATAATCCGAGTAGCCTACCCCGGCACATCAGTGAAAAACCAACCTGCGGGTAAGTGGCCTCCATTCGAGTGCATACAGACATCTTTTTTCCCATGCCCATTTGATAAAGGACCATTATAAATCAAAACAAATTGTACATATTAGTAAAAACAGATTAAATTGAGAATAGTCTGATGGGTGAAAATATGATCAATCACTTGATGAGATTAGCGTGTGCAGCCTGAAGCAAGGACCAGTAAAAAAAAAAAAAAATGTTTTTACTTTCTCAAATCAATAGCCACATCATGCAGCCCATATACACTGCTCAAAAAAATAAAGGGAACACTTAAACACAATGTAACTCCAAGTCAATCACACTTCTGTGAAATCAAACTGTCCACTTAGGAAGCAACACTGATTGACAATACATTTCACATGCTGTTGTGCAAATGGAATAGACAACAGGTGGAAATTATAGGCAATTAGCAAGACACCACCAATAAAGGAGTGGTTCTGCAGGTGGGGACCACAGACCACTTCTCAGTTCCTATGCTTCCTGGCTGATGTTTTGGTCACTTTTGAATGCTGCCGGTGCTTTCACTCTAGTGGTAGCATGAGACGGAGTCTACAACCCACACAAGTGGCTCAGGTAGTGCAGCTCATCCAGGATGGCACATCCAGGAGAGCTGTGGCAAGAAGGTTTGCTGTCTCTGTCAGCGTAGTGTCCAGAGCATGGAGGTGCTACCAGGAGACAGGCCAGTACATCAGGAGACGTGGAGGAGGCCGTAGGAGGGCAACAACCCAGCAGCAGGACCGCTACCTCCGCCTTTGTGCAAGGAGGAGCAGGAGGAGCACTGCCAGAGCCCTGCAAAATGACCTCCAGCAGGCCACAAATGTGCATGTGTCTGCTCAAACGGTCAGAAACAGACTCCATGAGGGTGGTATGAGGGCCCGACGTCCACAGGTGGGGGTTGTGCTTACAGCCCAACACCGTGCAGGACATTTGGCATTTGCCAGAGAACACCAAGATTGGCAAATTCGCCACTGGTGCCCTGTGCTCTTCACAGATGAAAGCAGGTTCACGCTGAGCACATGTGACAGAGTCTGGAGACGCCGTGGAGAACCTTCTGCTGCCTGCAACATCCTCCAGCATGACCGGTTTGGCGGTGGGTCAGTCATGGGGTGGCATTTCTTTGGGGGGGCCGCACAGCCCTCCATGTGCTCGCCAGAGGTAGCCTGACTGCCATTAGGTACCGAGATGAGATCCTCAGATCCCTTGTGAGACCATATGCTGGTGCGGTTGGCCCTGGGTTCCTCCTAATGCAAGACAATGCTAGACCTCATGTGGCTGGAGTGTGTCAGCAGTTCCTGCAACAGGAAGGCATTGATGCTATGGACTGGCCCGCCCGTTCCCCAGACCTGAATCCAATTGAGCACATCTGGGACATCATGTCTCGCTCCACAGACTGTCCAGGAGTTGGCGGATGCTTTAGTCCAGGTCTGGGAGGAGATCCCTCAGGAGACCATCCGCCACCTCATCAGGAGCATGCCCAGGCGTTGTAGGGAGGTCATACAGGCACGTGGAGGCCACACACACTACTGAGCCTCATTTTGACTTGTTTTAAGGACATTACATCAAAGTTGGATCAGCCTGTAGTGTGGTTTTCCACTTTAATTTTGAGTGTGACTCCAAATCCAGACCTCCATGGGTTGATAAATTGGATTTCCATTGATTATTTTTGTGTGATTTTGTTGTCAGCACATTCAACTATGTAAAGAAAAAAGTATTTAATAAGATTATTTCATTCATTCAGACCTAGGATGTGTTATTTTAGTGTTCCCTTCATTTTTTTGAGCAGTGTATTTTGATTTAAAAGACATTAAGTTTTGTACCATTCACAACTAAAGTTGCCAAACAGATTTAGAGTTAACATATAGGACCTGTTTCAAATGATCACTTTTACGGTCAACATAGTCACCTAATAAGCGCACTCGTTCCGGAATTGGGAAAAATATCCCTTCCATTTTATTTAGCTAAGTTATATACTTCTTATTATAATGGTGTGGGACTTAAAGCATATATTGTCTGCAAAATGAAGTAGCCTACAGCATGGCACATAGCCAAATAACATACATTAGGCAAAATGTTCTTCTGAAATACATTTTGTAATGTTTCTTTAAATGGATTTGAATGTATTCTAAAATAAATGGATTTATTGTGATGGTGTATATTCAATTGATTAATTCTACTTTTTTTTTAAGCGTAGATGTTCCAAAGGCTCACATCAGCAGCTTGTATGCGTGGGGGCCTGGAGATGCTAAACGTGTTTGTTAATTACCAGAAGACCGGCAGTCTTTTGCATGACAATAACCAGCTAAGACAATGTCATGACCGCCACAGCCCTAGATGTTACACCTCCTGAACTGTAAACTGCTGCATTTCCAAATCACCCAGCAGACACCCAATATACATATTTTTAGACCCACAGAAATCTCATGAGCTTAATATGCATGACACATATACATCCCCAAACCGGCATGAGGCTGAAGGCATTTCTGATAATTACCACTATGTCCACTACTCCAAAACAATCTACTCAAATATTTCTTTTAAAATCTACAGTGCCTTGAGAAAGTATTCATACTCCTTGACTTATTCCAAATTTTGTTGCGTTACAGCCTGAATATAAAATGGTTTAAATATATTTTATTCTTGCCCATCTACAAACAATACTCATAATGGCAAATTAAAAACATGTTTTTAGAAATGTTTGTAAATCTACTGAAAATTAAATAGAGAAATCTCATTTACATACAGTACTAGTCAAAAGTTGACAAGCCAACTCATTATCAGCGTTTTTCTTTATTTGTACTATTTTCTACATTGTAGAATAATGAAGACATCAAAACTCTGAAATAACATATTTAGAATCATTTAGTAAACAAAAAAGTGTTAAATGAAAATAAATGTTATATTTGAGATTCTTCAAAGTAGCCACCATTTGCCTTGATGACAGCTTTGCACACTCTTGGCATTCTCTCAACCAGCTTCATAAGATAGTCACCTGGAATGCATTTCAAGGTGTGCCTTGTTAAAAGTTAATTTGGGGAATTTCTTTCCTTCTTAATGCGTTTGAGCCAATCAGTTGTGTTGTGACAAGGTAGGGGTGGTATACAGAAGATGGTCTTTTATCAAATAGGGTTAAGTCCATATTATGGCAAGAACAGCTCAAATAAGCAAAGACAAACAACAGTCCATCATTACTTTAAAACATGAAGGTCATTCGATGCGGAAAATCAAGAACTTTGAAAGTTTCTTCAAGTGCAGTCGCAAAAATCATCAAGGACTATGATGAAACTGGCTCTCATGAGGACCGTGACAGGAAAGGAAGACCCAGAGTTAACTCTGCTGCAGAGGATAAGTTCATTAGAGTTAACTGCACCTCAGATTGCAGCCCAAATAAATGCTTCACAGAGTTCAAGTACCAAACACATTTCAACATGAACTGTTCAGAGGAGACTGTGTGAGTCAGGCCTTCATGATCGAATTTCTGCAAAGAA
This sequence comes from Salmo salar, assembly GCF_965601325.2. Taxonomy (NCBI): domain Eukaryota; kingdom Metazoa; phylum Chordata; class Actinopteri; order Salmoniformes; family Salmonidae; genus Salmo; species Salmo salar. The sequence goes on along the minus strand of NC_138300.1, from coordinate 90,331,278 downwards.
ACCACAACTAAAGAACACCAAGAAGAAGAGACTTGCTTGGGCCAAGAAACACGAGAAATGGACATTAGACCGGTGGAAATCTGTCCTTTGGTCTGATGAGTTCAAATTTGAGATTTTTGGTTCCAACCGCCGTGTCTTTGTGAGACGCAGAGTAGGTGAACGGATGATCTCCGCATGTGTGGTTCCCACCGTGAAGCACGGAGGTGGTGTGATGGCGTGTAAGGGCTATTTGACCAATAAAGAGAGGGATGGAGTGCTGCATCAGATGACCTGGCCTCCAATCAGGCCTCCAATCACCCGACCTCAACCCAATTGAGATGGTTTGGGATGAGTTGAACTGCAGTGAAGGAAAAGCAGCCAAGTGCTCAGCATATGTGGGAACTCCTTCAAGACTGTTGGAAAAGCATTCCTCATGAAACTGGTTGAGAGAATGCCAAGAGTGTGCAAAGCCGTAATCAAGGCAAAGGGTGGCTACTTTCAAGAATTTCAAATATATTTTGATTTGTTTAACACTTTCTTTGGTTACTACATGATTCCATATGTGTTATTTCATAATTTTGATGTCTTCACTATTATTCTACAATGCAGAAAATAGTAAAAATAAAGAAAAACCCTTGAATGAGTAGGTGTGTCCAAACTTTTTACTTGTACTGTAAGTATTCACACCCCTGAGTCAATACTAGAGGTCGACCGATTAATCGGAGTGGCCGATTAATTAGGGCCGATAACAAATCAGTAATCGGCATTTTTGGACACCGATTTGCCGATTTAAAAATAAATAAATAAATAAATGTCACAGGCCGGCTCATAGCCTGTGGCAAAAATGAGAGGACATCGACAACTGGTATAGGCCAATTCAAAATGTTCTTTATTATAAAACAAAACTATTAACTATAAACAAAGAAAAAAAGGAATGAGGTGTGGAAATGTCATAATGTAAGGTGCATGGATGCGTGAATATGTATGTGTAAACATGACTGAGTGGAAACTAAATACAGCTACAAAGGAACAAACAAAACCGGATCATACCTGGAGGAGCAGGGAGAAAGAGAGCAAGCCCAGCGAGCCAGAAGCTCAGCGAGGAGCCAGACCAGGCAGACCCGAGAGAGGTTAGTGGAGCAGTTGGTTAAATACCCTGAGCCCAGGTGGCTCCAATCACACCAGCTGCAATCACTAACGACCCTCCTCTGCCTGCAGGGGGAACTACCCCTGCACTGCAGAGGAGGAGCCGTGACTATCTATCTATCTATATTTATTTATTTATTTATTTATTTATACACCTTTATTTAACTAGGCAAATCAGTTAAGAACACATTGTTATTTTCAATGACGGCCTAGGAACGGTGGGTTAACTGCCTTGTTCAGGGGCAGAACGACAGCTTTTTACCTTTTACCTCGTTTTTGCAACCTTCCGGTTACTAGTCCAATGCTCTAACCACCTGCCTTACATTGCACTCCACGAGGAGCCTACGTGGCAGGCTGACTACCTGTTACGCGAGGGCAGCAAGAAGCCAAGGTAAGTTGCTAGCTAGTATTAAACTTATCTTATAAAAAAACAATCAAATCTTAACATAATCACTAGTTAACTACACATGGTTGATGATATTACTAGTTTATCTAGCGTGTCCTGCGTTGCATATAATCGATGCGGTGCCTGTTCATTTCTCATTGAATCACAGCCTACTTCGACAAATGGGTGATGATTTAACAAGCGCATTTGCGAAAAAAGCACTGTCGTTGCACCAATGTACCCAACCATAAACATCAATGCCTTTCTTTAAAATCAATACACAAGTATATATTTTTAAACCTGCATATTTAGTTAATATTGCCTGCTAACATGAATTTCTTATAACTAGGGAAATTATGTCACTTCTCTTGCGTTCCGTGAAAGCAGTCAGGGTATATGCAGCAGTTTGGGCCGCCTGGCTCATTGTGAACTGTGTGAAGTCCATTTATTCCTAACAAAGGCCGTAATTAATTATGACATAACATTGAAGGTTGTGCAATGTAACAGCAATATTTAGACTTAGGGATGCCATCCATTAGATAAAATACGGAATGGTTCCGTATTTCACTGAAAGAATAAACGTTTTGTTTTCGAAATGATAGTTGGAGCCATTTTAATGACCAAAGGCTCGTATTTCTGTGTGTTATGTTATAATTAAGTCTATGATTTGATAGAGCAGTCTGACTGAGCGATGGTAGGCACCAGCAGGCTCGTAAGTATTCATTCAAACAGCACTTTCGTGCGTTTGCCAGCAGCTCTTCGCAATGCTTCAAGCATTGTGCTGTTTATGACTTCAAGCCTATCAACTCCCGAGATTAGGCTGGTGTAACCGATGTGAAATGGCTAGCTAGTTAGCCGGGTGCGCGCTAATAGCGTTTCAAACGTCACTCGCTCTGAGACTTGGAGTAGTTGTTCCCCTTGCTCTGCATGGGTAACACTGCTTCGAGGGTGGCTGTTGTCGATGTGTTCCTGGTTCGAGCGAGGAGAGGGACGGAAGCTATACTGTTACACTGGCAATACTAAAGTGCCTATAAGAACATCCAATAGTCAAAGGTATATGAAATACAAATCGTAGAGAGAGAAATAGTCCTATAATTCCTATAATAACTACAACCTAAATTTTTTTTACCTGGGAATACTGAAGACTCATGTTAAAAGGAACCACCAGCTTTCATATGTTCCCATGTTCTGAGCAAGGAATATAAACCTTAGTTTTTTTACACGGCACATATTGCACTTTTACTTTCTTCTCCAACACTTTGTTTTTGCATTATTTAAGCCAAATTGAACATGTTTCATTATTTATTTGAGGGCAAATTGATTATTGAGTCCGTATTTTATCTAACGGGTGGCATCCCTAAGTCTAAATATTCCTGTTACATTGCACAACCTTCAATGTTATGTCATAATTACGTAAAATTCTGGCAAATTAGTTCGCAACGAGCCAGGCAATGAATGCAAGAGCAGTGACACAATTTCATGTTAGCAGGCAATATTAACCTGTTGGGGATAGGGGGCAGTATTTGCACGGCCGGATAAAAAACGTACCCGATTTAATCTGGTTACTACTCCTGCCCAGTAACTAGAATATGCATATAATTGTTTGATTTGGATAGAAAACACCCTAAAGTTTCTAAAACTGTTTGAATGGTGTCTGTGAGTATAACAGAACTCATTTGGCAGGCCAAAACCTGAGAAGATTCCAAACAGGAAGCGCCCTCTCTGACCATTTCTTGGCCTTCTTTGACATCTCTATCCTAAACAAAGGATCTCTGCTGTAACGTGACATTTTCTAACGCTCCCATAGGCTCTCAGAAGGCGCCAGAACGTTGAATGATGACTTTGCAGGCCATGGCTGAAAAACAGTAGCGCATTTGGTAAGTGGTCGATCTGAGAACAATGAGACTGGCGCACACGTGCACGAGACGACTCCATGTTTACATTTTCAGTCTTTGAACGAAAACAACGACTCCCGGTCGGAATATTATCGCTTTTTTACGAGAAAAATCGCATAAAAATTGATTTTAAAAAGCGTTTGACATGCTTTGAAGTACGGTAATGCAATATTTTGAATTTTTTTGTCACGAAACGCGCCGGGTGCGTCACCCTTCTTTACCCTTCGGATAGTGTCTTGAACGCACGAACAAAACGCCGCTATTTGGATATAACTATGGATTATTTGGAACCAAACCAATATTTGTTATTGAAGTAGAAGTCCTGGGAGTGCATTCTGACGAAGAACAGCAAAGGTAATCCAATTTTTCTTATAGTAAATCTGAGTTTGGTGAGTACCAAACTTGGTGGGTGTCAAAATAGCTAGCCTGTGATGGCCGGGCTATCTACTCAGAATATTGCAAAATGTGCTTTCACCGAAAAGCTATTTTAAAATCGGACACCGCGATTGCATAAAGGAGTTCTGTATCTATAATTCTTAAAATAATTGTTATGTTTTTTGTGAAAGTTTATCGTGAGTAATTTAGTAAATTCACCGGAAGTGTTCGGTGGGAATGCTAGTCACATGCTAGTCACATGCTAATGTAAAAAGCTGGTTTTTGATATATATTGCTCAAAAAAATAAAGGGAACACTAAAATAACACATCCTAGATCTGAATGAATGAAATAATCTTATTAAATACTTTTTTCTTTACATAGTTGAATGTGCTGACAACAAAATCACACAAAAATAATCAATGGAAATCCAATTTATCAACCCATGGAGATCTGGATTTGGAGTCACACTCAAAATTAAAGTGAAAAACCACACTACAGGCTGATCCAACTTTGATGTAATGTCCTTAAAACAAGTCAAAATGAGGCTCAGTAGTGTGTGTGGCCTCCACGTGCCTGTATGACCTCCCTACAACGCCTGGGCATGCTCCTGATGAGGTGGCGGATGGTCTCCTGAGGGATCTCCTCCCAGACCTGGACTAAAGCATCCGCCAACTCCTGGACAGTCTGTGGTGCAACGTGGCGTTGGTGGATGGAGCGAGACATGATGTCCCAGATGTGCTCAATTGGATTCAGGTCTGGGGAACGGGCGGGCCAGTCCATAGCATCAATGCCTTCCTGTTGCAGGAACTGCTGACACACTCCAGCCACATGAGGTCTAGCATTGTCTTGCATTAGGAGGAACCCAGGGCCAACCGCACCAGCATATGGTCTCACAAGGGATCTGAGGATTTCATCTCGGTACCTAATGGCAGTCAGGCTACCTCTGGCGAGCACATGGAGGGCTGTGCGGCCCCCCAAAGAAATGCCACCCCACACCATGACTGACCCACCGCCAAACCAGTCATGCTGGAGGATGTTGCAGGCAGCAGAAGGTTCTCCACAGCGTCTCCAGACTCTGTCACGTCTGTCACATGTGCTCAGCGTGAACCTGCTTTCATCTGTGAAGAGCACAGGGCACCAGTGGCGAATTTGCCAATCTTGGTGTTCTCTGGCAAATGCCAAATGTCCTGCACGGTGTTGGGCTGTAAGCACAACCCCCACCTGTGGACGTCGGGCCCTCATACCACCCTCATGGAGTCTGTTTCTGACCGTTTGAGCAGACACATGCACATTTGTGGCCTGCTGGAGGTCATTTTGCAGGGCTCTGGCAGTGCCCCTCCTGCTCCTCCTTGCACAAAGGCGGAGGTAGCGGTCCTGCTGCTGGGTTGTTGCCCTCCTACGGCCTCCTCCACGTCTCCTGATGTACTGGCCTGTTTCCTGGTAGCGCCTCCATGCTCTGGACACTACGCTGACAGACACAGCAAACCTTCTTGCCACAGCTCGCATTGATGTGCCATCCTGGATGAGCTGCACTACCTGAGCCACTTGTGTGGGTTGTAGACTCCGTCTCATGCTACCACTAGAGTGAAAGCACCACCAGCATTCAAAAGTGACCAAAACATCAGCCAGGAAGCTTAGGAACTGAGAAGTGGTCTGTGGTCCCCACCTGCAGAACCACTCCTTTATTGGGGGTGTCTTGCTAATTGCCTATAATTTCCACCTGTTGTCTATTCCATTTGCACAACAGCATGTGAAATGTATTGTCAATCAGTGTTGCTTCCTAAGTGGACAGTTTGATTTCACAGAAGTGTGATTGACTTGGAGTTACATTGTGTTGTTTAAGTGTTCCCTTTATTTTTTTGAGCAGTGTAAATATGAACTTGATTGAACAAAACATGCATGTATTGTATAACATAATGTCCTAGGATTGTCATCTGATGAAGATCATCAAAGGTTAGTGCTACATTTAGCTGTGGTTTGGGTTTATGTGACATTATATGCTAGCTTGAAAAATGGGTGTCTGATTATTTCTGGCTGGGTACTCTGCTGACATAATCTAATGTTTTGCTTTCGTTGTAAAGCCTTTTTGAAATCGGACAGTGTGGTTAGATTAACGAGAGTCTTGTCTTTAAAATGGTGTAAAATAGTCATATGTTTGAGAAATTGAAGTAATAGCATTTCTAAGGTATTTGAATATCGCGCCACGGGATTCCACTGGCTGTTGACTAGGGTGGGACGCAAACGTCCCACCTAGCCCAGAGAGGTTAACTCAATATGCAGGTTTAAAAATATATACTTGTGTATTGATTTTAAAGAAAGGTATTGATGTTTATGGTTAGGTACATTGGTGCAACGACAATGCTTTTTTCAGTGCTTTTTTCGCAAATGTGCTTGTTAAATCATCACCCATTTGTCGAAGTAGGCTGTGATTCAATGAGAAATTAACAGGCACCGCATCGATTATATGCAACGCAGGACACGTTAGATAAACTAGTAATATCAACCATGTGTAGTTAACTAGTGATTATGTTAAGATTGATAGTTTTTTTTATAAGATAAGTTTAATGCTAGCTAGCAACTTACCTTGGCTTCTTGCTGCCCTCGCGTAACAGGTAGTCAGCCTGCCATGCAGGCTCCTCGTGGAGTGCAATGTAAGGCAGGTGGTAAGACCGTTGGACTAGTAACCAGAAGGTTGCAAAAATGAATCCCCGAATACCCCCTGAACAAGGCAGTTAACCCCCGTTTCTAGGCCATCATTGAAAATAAGAATGTGTTCTTAATCTGACTTGCCTAGTTAAATAAAGATGTAAAAAAAAAAAAAAAATTTAAAAAAAAAATATTTATATATAATATATATATATAAAAAATTAATAATTTACAAAAAATCGGAGGCCAAAAATACCGATTGTTATGAAAACTTGAAATCGGCCCTAATTAAAATCGGCCATTCCGATTAAATCGGTCGACCTCTAGTTGTGTTTGCCCCAAACATAACGCTTTGTATTCAGGACAAAGTTAAGTTCTTTGCCACATTTTTTGCAGTTTTACTTTAGTGCCTTATTGCAAACAGGATGCATGTTTTGGAATATGTTTTATTTTGTACAGGCTTCCTTCTTTTCACTCGGTCAATTAAGTATGTATTGGGGAGTAACTACAATGTTGTTGATCCATCCTCAATTTTCTCCCATCACAGCCATTAATAAACTCTGCAACAGTTTTAAAGTCACCATTGGCCTCATGATGAAATCCCTGAGCGCTTTCCTTTCTCTTAGGCAACGGAGTTAGGAAGGACCCCTGTATCTTTGGGGTGAATGGGTGTAATGATACACCGTCCGAAGTGTAATTAATAACTTCATCATGCTCAAAAGGATATTCAATGTCTGCTTTTTTTTTTACCCATCTACCAATAGGTGACCTTTCCGAGGCATTGGAAAACCTTTGTATTTTGAATGAATTTGTAAACATTTCTAAAAACATAATTCCACTTTGACATTATGGGGTACTGTGTGTAGGCCAGTGACACAAAATCTCAATTTAATCCATTTTAAATTCAGTCTGTAACACAACAAAATATGGAAAAAGTCAAGGGGTGTGAATACCTTCTAACGGCCATGTATGTACCAGTACATAGACTGGTATTGGTACCCTCTTCATCACTCAATAATATGTGGTGTGTGTCAGTGTATGTACTGTCCAAGTAAAATTGTCCAAGTAAAATTTCCCCATGAGTATATCATATAACGTTATCAACACGTCAAATGAGGACTGCTCAATAGGGGATTGTAGAATTATTAAGAAGTAGAGAAGACAACAAATTAGTAAGAAACAGAAAATAAATGGATGAGGAGGGTGTAACGTTATAGGTGCTTACCTCCCCAGAAAAGCTGTACTTCCCCTTGAGGATCTGACGGTAGAGGCGCATGCGGTTGTCATCCTCAAAGGGCATGGTTCCACTCAGCAGAATGTAGGAGATGACCCCTAGAGCCCACATGTCCACAGCATTGGTGTATGGCTTTCGTACCAGGATCTCTGGGGCAATGTACTCTGGTGTCCCACAAGTGGTCTTCATCAAGCACTCATCACCCTTCTTACGAGTGCTGGCCAGCCCAAAGTCAGTGACCATAATCTTAGAGTCCGCACCGGGGTGATAGTAGAGCAGGTTCTCAGGCTTGAGGTCACGGTGGGTGATGCCAAGTGTATGTAGATACTTGACCCCGTCCAGTACCATCTGTAGGACACGTGTAGCATCACGCTCTGTGAAAGAGCCACGGGCAATGATACGGTCAAAAAGCTCTCCCCCTGTAGCCAGCTCCATCACCATGTACACTCTCTCAGCTGTCTCAAACACCTCCATCAGCTGGATAATGTTGGTGTGGCGTACACGCCGCAGGACACACAGCTCTGACTCACATACCTCACGTCCCTCTCTGTAGCGCGTCTCTATCATCTTGATGGCGTAGGGCTGCCGTGTGCTCTTATGCTCCACTCGCACCACCCGGCTGAAGCTACCTCGGCCTATCAGCGCCTTAATGTCATATTTGGCTGTGACCCGTGGGTCAAACTTAGCTCTGTACTTGGCTACCTTGTTTCTGCGTGGGTCAGAGGCTTCTGGTTGGCCTGTGTTTGTGGGTGCCTGGGCGGCTGAGAAAGCTGCCTGGGGCGGGGGAGAGCCTGTTTTCTCCCCTCTCATTTTACTCCCACTGCCGTCGCCTCGGATGAAATGTTTGTAGATGTCGGTCTGGAGGGGATCCACCTTTTTGACCAAGTCGAGCTGGACATCTCCAGGTGGCTCAGGGAGGACCTTACTCGTCCTGCACCCCATCACATCACAATCCTGTCCCACTGGGACCAGCAGGACATCCTCATCGCCCACACAACATCCAAGCACTGAAAAGCATCAAGCCACAGGAGGCAGCCAATGTTCTTGAAGAAATGCTGCAGTGGCCCACTGAACCAATCACTGTGGCAGACCACTCAGAAAACAGACTTCACTACACTGAAGTAGACTGATGAAATGGGGCAATTCTGAAAGAAAGAATACAGAGCAAACAATTATACATTTGAAATAAATGATTGTCCAATACCAAGTTCAACAGCAAAAAAAATTGCATCCTGAAAGATTAGATCCATTGACTGATTTGACAAACATTGCCCAGTAGCATTTAGGCCTATTTGCTGTGGCAATGTATCACGTTCTACCTAAACTGACAACCGTTGACTACACAAAATAAAATCCTGATTTATGTTAGTAGAATCAACACTGGGCTGTCTGGTAAACGTTCTAGAATCTGGCCTACCAAGATTGCCTATAAAAAATAAAATCGGCATGTGTTGACATACCGCTAAATAACGGTTCACCCATCCCACCAACTACCCCCCCAGATCCATATCCATTTACGCTTTAGGCCTGGATACATCGTATACTGACCTTGTAAACGAGGAAAATAGCGGTGTTGGCAACAGCTGCCATGTATCAAATATATAATGTATCCACAAATGAGAAAATTATACAATGTTGTCATAAACTGCAGAATGTATCATTTGGTGGATGTAACCAGCAAAATGACTTTGTCGGCCATGATGATTGTAACAAACCTAAATGCCGATAGTAGCCTAGCATTCCTCTATAGCATGAACTAAAAGTATAGGCCTAAAAGTTGTTTGAATGTTTATGGTTGGGATTTGAAACAATTTGCCAGATAAAGATAGTGAAGTTCCAAGCCATTATAGTACATTTATATTGATCGAATGTTACAAAAAATACATGTAAACATTGTATGAGTACATTTAATCGTATTATATACTCTGAAGCATCAAAACATAAAATCTCACTTTATATCAAAGTTAGCTAATTAGCAAGTTAGCTAGCAACATACGACAGCGGGAGTAATAAGGCAGAAGTCCACAACTTGCCAAAGCCAACCTCCTCACCCCACTCTCAGCTGTTGTCTCAATTTTTTTGGTTCGGATTTTTCAAAGTTGAATCCAGATGATAAAACGGCACACTGCTCCCTTATGGCTCTGATAACGTTTCAAGTAAATTGCAACAAGTTGATGGCTTCATTTTGCGCGTAAAGTAACAACGCCATGGCAAAAAAAGCAGATAGAAGCGCTCGGTCGTTCGCTTCATAAAACGGTGTTCTTGAGTGGGACCACCTTTTTTCCTGCAAACTTCTTTGTTGGAACAACCTCCTCGTCGGCTTCTTTCTACCCCAGAAAATCCTCACGAGTACGTCGTGAGGTCACTTCCTGGATACAAAGAAAAGTACCGTACCAACGCATATATTTAGTTTAACTAAAAGATTACAAGAATAACTGCCAAAAGTGTGGAAAATACATGAAACGTTGAAATCGCTCTTGAATTACAGTGTAGGGCAGACCTACCTGAAGTTATTATCCTGCTAACTAACTCTGTCATAATATTTTTTCATTATTAGGCTAATAAATTAAGTGTTGAAGTGGGTAATTCTATGTATTTCAGAATTTTGTTTTCTCTTGATGCTGCAAGATCTATATCAAATGTAGGCTACTTGAAATGTGATCTGGTGTAAAGACCTAAAGCCTAAACCTCCGAATGTTGCTCAATAAAACCCGTTTGGTTAGCTACATTTTGATTTGGCATATAAATGGCAATTGTAAACTAATAAACGTTACTCTGCTTTTTAATTTTACCATACAGATCCACAGGATGGCGCTATATGCATGTGATATAGGTTAGACCAGTGGTTGCCAAACTGTGGGGCGCAAGGGGCGGGGGGGGGGGGGGGCGCATTTTTTTGTTTGTTGAAGGAACTCAGGGTGGCTTGAAACATACTTTTGAAAAGTTGTGTAAAATGTTTACAAGTCCAGGAAATAAGCTTATACCTGCAAAACAAGATGGGTGTGAACAATTTGTGTCATGAACAGCGCTTGAGCCCATAGAAATAGACGTGGGTATGCTCAGGGGTGCACAAGATGTTCCCCAAGACTGGAAGGGGGCCCCAAGTTAAAATGTTTGGGAACTCCTGGATAAGACCACTATCTCTCACCATTTTCCTTATGATTTTGGCAGCTACCCCTTTATCTGTTGTATTCCTATTACATTTTTGGGCGGAAATTCACATTTTTCATACTTCACGCTTCTTGCTGAGCTTGTGCTCAGCTGGCTACATGGGTGACTTTTGATTTAGAATGTTCAGATAAACAATTCCACCAAACAGGGGAAGGCAATGAAAAGCCTGTGTTTTTTAGGGTCAATGAATGTTATGAAATGTGTTGGATTAGTTGTAAACGATTGCCACTGACATGCCTCCCGCCCCTGCAGCGGGGACCTCAACATGACAGCTGCACATATACACAGGCAATGAGCAGAGCAACAGGCCCAACCCCCGCTAATACACCCACCCAAGTCCCATCCTGCGACCTAAGACGTCTGTATCAGGTGCTCAACATGCTCTGCTCACACCTACTATAATGGTCTGAGCCTAAACCACACGAAAACAACACTATGGAACACAAATCTTTTCCTATCTCACCCTGGAATATACAAGGTCTGAGGTCATCTGCCTTTGGCCTAAAGAGCAGGAACCTAGACTTCATCAAATAAATTGGAAATACAGACATTGTCAACCTACAAAAAATATGGTATGGAGGAGACAGATCCACGGGTTGCCGTCTAGTTTACAGAGTGCTGGTAGTCCCATCCACGAAACTACCAGGTGTGAAACAGGGAAGAGACTCAGGGGTATGCTAATTTGATATAGAGCAGACCTAACCCACTCTATTAAATTATTCAAAAAAGGAACATTTTACATCTGTTTAGAAATTAATAAGGACATTATAGAGAAAAATGTCCTCGTGTGCTACCCACAGTGCATTCAGAAAGTATTCAAACCCCTTGATTTGTTACATTACAGCCTTATTCTAAAAGTGATTAAATACACGTTTTCCCTCATCAATCTACACACAATACCCCATAATGACAAAGCGAAAAAAAATGTTTTGCTAATCTATAAAAAAAATTAAAACAGAAATACCTTGTTTACATAAGTATTCAGGCCCTTTGCTGTGAGACTTGAAATTGAGCTCAGGTGCATCCTGTTTTTATTGATCATCCTTGAGATGTTTCTACAACTTGATTGGAGTCCACCTGTGGTAAATTCAATTGATTGGACATCCTTTGGAAAGGCACACACCTGTCTATATAAGGCCCCACAGTTGACAGTGCATGTCAGAGCAAAAACCAAGCCATGAGGTCGAAGGAATTGTCCGTAGAGCTCCGAGACAGGATTGTGTTGAGGCACAGATCTGGGGAAGGGTACCAAAATTGTCTGCAGCATTGAAGGTCCAAGAACATATTGGTCTCCATCATTCTTAAATGGAAGAAGTTTGGAACCACCAAGACCCTTCTAGAGCTGGACGCCCGGCCAAACTGAGCAATCTGGGGAGAATGGCCTTGTTCAGGGAGCTGACCAAGAACCCGATGGTCACTCTGACAGGGTTCCTCTGTGGAGATGGGAAAACCTTCCAGAAGGACAACCATCTCTGCAGCACTTCACCAATCAGGCCTTTATGGTAGGGTGGCCAGACGGAATCCTTCCAACGGGACAACAACCCTAAGCACAGAGCCAAGACAACGCAGGAATGGCTTCAGAACAAGTCTCTGAATGTTCTTGAGTGGCCCAGCTAGAGCCCGGACTTGAACCTGATCGAACATCTCTGGAACGACCTGAAAATAGCTGTGCAGTGACGCTCCCCATCCAACCTGACAGAGCTTGAGAGGATCTGCAGAGAAACTCCCCAAATACAGGAGCACCAAGCTTGTAGCGTCAACCTAAGGAAACTCGAGGCTGTAATCGCTGCCAAAGGTGCTTCAACAAAGTACTGAGTGAAGGGTCTGAATTCTTATGGAAACGTAATACTTGTTATTTGTAATAATTTTGCAACAATTTCTAAAAACCTGTTTTTGCTTTGTCATTATTGGGTATTGTGTGTAGTTTGGTGATGGGGAAAAACGATTTAATCAATTATAGATAAAGGCTGTAACGTAACAAAATGTGAAAAAGTCAAGGGGTCTGAATACTTTCTGAATGCATTGTATATCCCCCCAATATAATCCCGTACTTTTTACTTTTATGACCGCTTCTCCATCCTAGAGGGAGAGATCAACCATTTCCAGGCCCAGGGACATGTACTTGTCTGAGGCGGCATAAATGCCAGAACTGGACAAGAACCTGACACTCTCAGCACACAGGGGGACAAACTCCTGGAGGTGACAGCATTCCATCCCAAATATGCCGCCCTAGACACAACTATGACAAAACAACCAACAAAAACGGGTCACAACTCCTGCAGCGCTGTACACAGTCAATGGTAGGCTTCAAGGGGACTCTTACGGTAGGTACACCTACAGCTCATGCCTTGGCAGTAGTACCATAGATCACTTTAGTCTCTCGGAGCGTTCAGTCAGCCCACTGACAGCCCTATCAGATCACAGACTACTTGAATGGAGCAATAATCAGGCATCAAAGCCAAAGGAAATGCATAATATTATGCAATGTTATAGATGGAAGGAAAGTAGTGTAGAAAACTACACAAAAAAAAACAATTAGGAAACAAATTCAATCCCCTTTAGACAACTTGCTGGACAAAACATTTCACTGTAATAGTGAAGGTTTAAACTTGTCAGTAGAAAACCTTAACAGTATATTTGACCTCTCAGCTTCCCTATCAAATCTAAACAACCTAAGAAAATTAACAACATTGACAAATGGTTTAAAGAATGCAAAAACCTAAGAAAGAAATTGAGAAACCTACCCATGTAACGTAGACGCTGGGAGTCGAGAAGCAGGTGGTAAGTTTAATATAACAACGAACATGGAATGATTTAACGTAGGAGTAGCGTCTAGACATGAACAAACAGAAACAATACTGCCTGGGGAAGGAACCTAAGGAAGTGCCAGATAAAGGGGAAGTAATGGAGAACAGATGTGCTTGATGAAGTGCAGGTGTGCATAATGATGAATGCCAGGTGCGCGTAAGGACTATTCCCAGGACCGGTGGTTAGGAAACCGGCGACTGTGAACGCCGGAGGTGAGGAGCGGGAGTAGATGTGACAGTACACCCCCCCCCCCCCCCCCGAGGACGAGGAGGGACGGCCCCGAGGACGAGGAGTAGGTCGGTCCGGGCTGTGAAGATGGAAATCAGAGATGATGTTGGGAGCTAGAATGTTGTCCACCGGAACACAACACCGCTCCTCTGGGCCATACCCCTCCCAGTCCACCAGGTCCACCCACGACGTCAGGAGTCCAGTAGGGCTCTGACGGCATAGGCGGGAGTTCCATCTACTTCAAGGGAGGGCAGAGGGGTGTCATGGGGGACAGCATCAGCCAGGGGAACAGGAACCGCCGGCCTGAGAAGGGAGCCATGAAAAGAAGGTGAGATGCGGTAATCACTGGGAAGCTGTAACCTATAAGTCACCTCATTGACCCACCGGAGAACCTTGAACGGCCCCACAAACGGAGTGAGAGATTCCCGTTAGAGAGCCAGATGCGATCCCCAGGATAGAACACTGGAGTCTCACTGCGGTGGTGGTCTGCCTGCTCCTTCTGATGGTGGACAATGCGCTGGAGTCTGACCTGAGCCCCGCTCCACACTTCTGCGTGCCTGAACCACTCATAAACTGCAGGAGCATCGGTCTGGCCCGGGGTCCACAGAGCCAGAGCCGGCTGAAAACCCAGAACACACTGGAAGGGAGTCAGCCCGGTGGAGGAGTGACATAACAAATTCTGGGCGTACTCTGCCCATGGAAGGAATCAGGCCCACTTTCCCTGCCAGTCCTAGCAGTGACTCCTCAGGAACCTCTCCAGCTCCTGGTTCATCCTCTCCACCTGCCCGTTGGACTGAGGCCTATACCCGGAAGTGAGGCTGACGTGACCCCAAGCTTTTCCATAAAGGCTCTCCATACCCGTGATGTGAATTGGGGCCCACGGTCGGAGACGATGTTCTCCGGAAGGCCATAATGCCAAAAGACCTGCTGGAATAGTGCCTCAGCGACCTGGAGAGCAGTAGGGAGACAAGAGAGAGGAATAAAATGACAGGGATTTAGAAAATCTATCCTCAACCACCAAAATGGTGGTGAACCATCAGAGGGGAGATCAGTGACAAAGTCAATGGATAGATGAGACCAGGGACACTGAGGCATGGGAAGGGAAAGGAGTTTCCCTGCTGGAGCGTGTATGGGGAGACTTAGTTTGGGCACACACAGAACAAGAGTTGACGTAGCAAGTAACATCCTGCGCCAAGGTGGGCCACCAATACTTCTTGGAGAGTGATTGTATAGTACGGGTGATCCCAGGATGTCCAGCAACAACAGCTGAGTGTGCCCAGGTCAACAGGCACTCCCTTATCGCCATGGGAATGTAGATGCGCTTAGAAGGACAGGTAGTGGGAGCGGGTTCCCTCTTCAGAGCCTGGCAAATGTCCACATCTACATCCCAGACCACAGGGGCTACAACATGAGAGGGAACAGGAAAACATGTCCTCCGGGCATTCGGGTGACCAAGACCGTGATCCTCATCCTCGACCATGAGATGGTGGGGTTATGCGTTGGAGCCATGGGAGGCCGAGGATGATCTTATGAACTGGTGATGAAGAAGGGGATGTTTTCCTGATGTCTGGATTCCACGGTGAGGGTGAGTGGTATGGTGATGTGTGTGATGGTTCCGGATCCTAGTGGCCGATTGTCAAGGGCTTGCACCAGAAAACGGAGAGGAGAGCAGGTATGAGGGGATGTTCAGAGAAGCGGCAAGGGTCTGGTCAATAAAGTACCCCGCAGCACCTGAATCCACTAGCACTGTAGAAACAGGACGAGGGACAGCCAGCTAGTGTGATCGACACTAAAAGGCAGAAACTGATGAAGATGGGACACTCATACGTGTCCCAGGCGGTGGAAGATCACGTGACCATCCCTCTGCTCAAACTCGCATATCTATTGGGTGAAATGCCACAGTGTGCCATCACAGCAGCAAGAATTGTGACCTGTTGCCACAAGAAAAGGCAACCAGTGAAGAACAAACACCATTGTAAATACAACCCATATTTATGTTTATTTATTTTCCCTTTTGTACTTTAACTATTTGCACATCATTACAACACTGCACATAGCCATAATATGGCATTTGAAATGTCTCTATTCCTTTGGAACATTTGTGAGTGTAATGTTTATTGTTGATTTTTTGTTTATTTCACTTTTGTTTATTATATATTTCACTTGCTTTGGCACTGTAAACATATGTTTCCCATGCCAATAAAGCCCTTTGAATTGAAGAGAGAAGAGAGAGAGGAGATTTACCAGACCACACGTGTGCCTAATAGTTTACCCTGTTTTTACCCTGCTGTTCCTCAGGTTGACAGCTGTATTTTAGGCCTGGTCCTGCAGTGCAGACGTGGTCAGAGACCTGAATAATAGATGGGAGGTTAACAGTTAAACATTTCTGATCGAGTGCTCTTCTGTCCCCCTGATAAAGATTCTTTGCTCAATCCCTTCAAAATTATTGACACTCATGTTCTCTCTCCTGCATAGTAATGTCCACCACATTCTCCCCTGTCTTAGTCTGTCTATACCCTCCCTCTTCAAACTCCAAAAAGGTAAATATCATCTGTTAAATCCGAATTTGCTGACTGCTGTGAATTATTTATCAACATGGAGAGAAGCGGCTCTATTAAAAGATCTACTGACTGTTTCTCTCTCGCTCAATTATTCTCATGATGATCATTCTTACTCTGTGTATCTATCTGTCTCGTGGCAGATGGACAGCACTACAAACATAATGAGTCAGAGTTGGTAGATTTGGTACACTGACTTTTGTCAGATCCCCTAAACTCATTGTGGTTTCTGTGGTTCTATTCCTGCTCGACAATCTCATTTCCTGTCCCGTCCAATGGCACTGGGGACTTCCCTAGCAAAGCAGGCTGAAGAACAGAGGAACATTATTTGGCTGATTGCTCTTCTGCCCTGATTTAAACTTCCATAACGATCAAGGACACAGAACTGAGATTGAATGGAAACCATTCTCTTTGAATGTTTTAGTTCATTCCTGTCATTTCCCTCTCTCAGCAATAGTAGGGATCCAAGGCAGAACACTAAAAAAACAGTAGTATATTTTAACATAATTTCAAGAAATAATGTTAAGAATTGAATGCCTGTTGTGCATTTTTTTGATTACCACTTCAGGAGCTATTTCTCCACTACCCACTGCTCATTTTGAGTTCCAGCATAAACACTTAAAGATAGTTCTTAGCTTGCAAAGTGCTACTTGAACCGTTATGTAATATTGTGAACAATCCTTTTCTAAGCCATTCTCTGTAAGTACCTTATCTTTTGAGAAGTTCTCTTTATACAAATATTAAACCTATTAAAGCAGAACAAATGTCCCTGAAGACAGGCTGTTAAACATAAAAAATCTATCATCCAAATTTGTCCAAGTACATGCATTCAACGTTGTATATCTCGTGGAAGGATGAATTAGTATGAATAAATGTAAAATGTTTCAATCATTATTTGAATATGTTGGTAACCCGTTGTATAAAAGTGATAATGCCTTCGAAGGCGGTGTTTGGAGGATATATTAGCATGGTTTCATCTCAGGCCTAACAACACTGATGACAATATATCCTCCAAACATTAGCTTCTCAGGCATTATCACTTATGTGACCATGTTAAAAATGTATACTAGATATAAGTATGGTATAATGCTCTGTAACTGTTATTCTGTGTCCCACTGAGTGTATACGCTTTACAGAGTATAAAAATACATTTTCTCTGTAGAATTGTCAATATTAAAGTTTTCAGATGAACAACTTTGTAATCGTTGCTAAAGAGCTGACCAATTTTTGTTTATGTAGAGATCATAATACAGTGAGCCAAATAAACAAACACAATAACAGTAACACAATAGTCGTCAGGTACAGATTTGGAGAAAAACATTGCCACAGAGGAAGAAATCTAATCAAATCAAATTGTATTGGTCGTATACACATATTTAGCAGATGTTATTGCGGGTGTAGCGAAATGAGTGTGTACAGGCAATGGTTTTTCCATGTCATAGACATTGTGTATATGACTCTGTGCATTCCTATCATCCCTCCTCAGCACCCTCCTCCACACACACCTCTCTGTTCGATCGATTATTAATCACTGTTTCTCCGAGTGCAGAGCAATTGCAAGCACACTGCTGCCTAGCATGATTTCCACTGGGACTCTTTCAGGGACCATTCCCATCTCAGTTGGAAATTAGAATATGATTACAGAGAGAAATTAATCACAGCTTTATACTTGCTACACACACACGCACACACAAAGACAAGCACGCATGCAGGGGCACCCACACACATAGCATCCTATAGGGCAGGCAGTGTAACCCCTCATGGGCTCTTGTGATTGGTGTTTTATGACGATCAGAAAAACACCGCTACAAATCCCTCTGGACATTATGCAGTGGAATAAGTTACATACATTGACTCATGCTAATCTATACTCAGATATCAAGAACAATTCAGAATCCTTAAATAATTACTAAGACTCAAATGCTCTTTTACTGTCATGTTGTTTTTTATATTTCAACTTCCATTAAAGATAGATATATGGAGAGAACGTAAGATGGGAAAAACAAGAAAAGTCAAACTGCTCATCCAGTCACTGGCTCCTCCAGGGAACCAATCTCATGGTGAAATGTCATGTTTCAAGTGCACCATGCCATGCAATGGTCTTATGACATTTTGAAGAGACAATATCATAACATGCAGAAACAGGGGGAGGGTGAGCAGAAAATAGGATGAACGGGACTTCCAGCCCCTACATACCCCTGTTTTTTGTGTGTCTGAATCCAACAGAGAAAGAAGTCCCTAGGGAGGAAGTGAGGCCATAGGGTTAGAGAATATTGATTTGAATAGAGTGGCACCCTACATGCGGACCAGAGGGAAGGAGAACGTAACAAACAACTCTTCTGCTTCAATTCAATGTAAGGGCAGTCAGTGTTTTGTTGGGGGAAAGATATGGGCAGGGTCAAAACGCTCAATAACCAACTACATTATGTTTTCTGTGGCTGACACAACAAGGATTTATGCTGCACATTGCCCTTTGCAGGTACAAACAGACAAGATAAATGTGTAGACTGCCTCTTGTAGACTGTAAATCTCTGGTGTTGTTATTGGAGAGTTTGAGAGATTGATTGATTTGAAACAATTAGTTAAAGGTCAAACAATCACTCGACCAATACCCTTTCTATCAAATTTATATTCAACACAATTACTGGCAGAACAAAAACAAAAATCTCTTGACTTGTTCATTGGATCAATTCACCACAGGTGACTGGGACATGTGAAAGCATAGCATCCAGACTGTTTACCAGCCCATCCAACCCTGTGTTTTAGTGTCGGATCAGGATGTATTCTAATATGGGAGAGAGGACAAAGATTGAATAGTGTTTGTGTGTTATGTATCATTGTGCGCAGTACTGTACAATGGCCCAGTAATCATCTCAAATACATCCCTATTGAGCACACAATAGGAATCATTTCATCTCAATACTCCAAGGCTATGCCGCTTGTATCAGCAATGCTTTTCCTGTCTTTTCAAGGTCAGTCCATACACTGAGCAGCCCATCTCCTTCTCCTTCTCTTTTATTACTTAGCCATCTGTCCTCTTGACACGTACACAATATATACAAAAGTATGTGGACACCCCTTCAAATTAGTGGATTCGGCTATTTCAGCCACACCAGTTGCTGACAGGTGTATAAAATAAAGCACACAGCCATGCAATCTCCATAGACAAACATTGGCAGTAGAATGGCTTTACTGAAGAGCTCAGTGACTTTCAACATGGCACCGTCATAGGAAGTGTAAGTGTTGTTATTGTGAAGTGGAAACATCTAGGAACAACAACAGCTCAGCCACGAAGTGTTAGGCCACACAAGCTCACAGAAAGGGACCGCCAAGTGCTGAAGTGCGTAGTGCATAAAAATCATCTGTCCTTGGTTGCAACACTCACTACCAAGTTCCAAACTGCCTCTGGAAGCAAAGTTTGTCGGGAGCTTCATGAAATGGGTGAGCAGCCGCACACAAGCTTAAGATCACCATGCGCAATGTCAAGCGTCAGCTAGAGTGGGGTGAAGCTCACCGCCATTGGACTCTGGAGCAGTAGAAATGCAATCTCTGGAGTGATGAATCACGCTTCACCATCTGGCAGTCTGACGGACGAAAATTTGTTTGGCAGATGCCGGGAGGACGCTACCTGCCCGAATGCATAGTGCCAAGTGTAAAGTTTGGTGGAGGAGAACTAATGGTCTGGGGCTGTTTTTCATGGGTTGGGCTAGGCCTCTTAGTTCCAGTGAAGGGAAATCTTAACGCTACAGCATACAATGACATTCGAGACGATTCTGTGCTTCCAACTTTGTGGCAACAGTTTGGGGAAGGCCCTTTCCTGTTTCAGCCTGACAATGCCCCCCGTGCACAAAGCCAGGTCCATACAGAAATGGTTTGTTGAGATCAGTGTGGAAGAACTTGACTGGCCTGCACAGAGCTGTCATGACTGTCCACGAGAATCCAAATAGGTCAGATCAGGTTTGTAATGAATAACTTCAATCAAACCCCCTCTCACCCGCAGAGGGGTTGAGGAAAGAACTAGTGTGGATTAACAACTCACGTCCTGTTGTAAATGAAAGGAAAAGGAGATTCACGTCTCCCTCTCCAAGATTCACCAAAGGAATGTTCTTTGTTGCAATATACTTTTCCCCACAAAACTCTAACACGTTCAAAAGCAAATACTGCAAAAAGATTTCTATCATAGAACGTTGGGAATGGTTAGAGGTAATCTATAGAACACTAATGTCATTTTGTTTGTTATTTTGTGAAGTCATAAAAAATGTTACAAAGGAAATATTGTAACTTGAAAAGTATACCCACCATGTGTTGTGCATGTAATATGACAAATGATACAAGTGTTTTGGTTAAGAGAGGGATGTGATTTGAGAAGCAAAAAGAGATAGTTGTTTTACATAGCTTTGCACAGTGACAAGTCACACCCCCGAGTGAGGTCAGAGAGCGGGTCAGCCTGACGGAACCGCCCCTTTCGAACAAACTGTATAAATGATGGGTTAAGAAATTAACATACCAGACCAGAAAGACGTGAAGCTGCAGCTGCACGTTTAAAGTGGTTTGAACTTTGAATCTCAACACGAGGTAGAGATGATAAACTCACCTCCCGGACAATCACTGGTACGGTTGATTAGCTGTCCAAATTAAAGTATTTTCGAAAGCTCATTTAAATAGGACCATTCTGTTACTCTGCTCAAACCATCGTATTACACTACTCTCATCACTCCACTGGGAACCATCGACACGGCTGGCAAGCCTATCTTCAAAGAAGCATCTTCAAGAGTGAATAGAAGGAAAGTCAACTCTGTAGTTCAATTCAGGGCTACACGACAAGTCACCGGATACCGGACAACTACAGAGAAGGACAACAGTAGAAGAATTGTCGGAACCATTTCGGACAATCAGAGCCCTACAAGCGTGCTGCGAAAAGGCCCAAAGCCCTTTCCTAGGTTGCCCTGTCCACCGAGAGAGATCCCCGGCGAACCCAGTCATTTCACGTAAATACATTCATGATTTCTTACTCAAAACGGGCGGCGGTTCGTGTGCAAAGTATATGGTTACTGCAAGTGAGAGTAGTTCCTGAATGTACCCATGTTAAGTGTCTCCGTCCCTTTCTCCCTCCCTCTCCATCTCTTTTGTAACAAGCAGCCATGTTGTTGTCATTTCGCTAGGGACTGTTTTTAACATATTAAGTCTCCAGTCAATAACTGGTGCAGAGTGTGTATGTATCCTGTGTTCCCATTTAATTAGCTAGTAAATAAATAATTAAACCAATATGTGAAGTACTGATTCATAAGTAAGGCTCAGGTTTTTGCAAATGCAAGGTTACAACTGTTCAGAATGGTGATATGATATGAGGTTATGATTAATAAATTGACTGTTTATAGATGTGATAGGTAAAGACCTTTTAGAGTTTAATTCGGGAGATGGTAACTCTTTAAAGAACCGCTCTCATGGTGCCCCAGATCCTAATGAGCTACTTGTTACATGATTAATCTAGTTGATTAGATAAATAACAGTCTTCAGATTAATGTTAAAGACAAGTCATGACAGAGCCCTGACTTCAACCCCATTGAACACCTTTTGGATGAATTGGAACGCCGACTGCGAGCCAGGCCTAATCGCCCAACATCAGTGACCAACTTCACTAATGCTATTGTGGTTGAATGGAAGCAAGTCCCCACAGCAACGTTCCAACATCTAGTGGAAAGCATTCCCAGAAGAGTGGAGGCTGTTAGAGTAGCAAAGGGGGGGACTTAATGTTAGATGAGCAGGTGTCCACACACTTTTGGTCATGTAGTGTACCTTCTGTTCTCTCTCTTTCTGCCCCCCAACCTCTCTCTGCTTTGCATTCTCCATTCCCCTTCTCAATCTCCATCTGCATGATCTCTCCTTTCCTGTCCCCTCTCCTTTCAGACAATGACTTGAGACCTTGTATACAAAGGGGAGAGGAAAGGAAAAATTAATCAAAATTCTCTCTGTGTTGCTCTCAGACTTACAGACTGCTGAAATGAGGGAAATGCTAAAAGTAAACTCCAGTCAGCCCCTTGGGCACAGTTTTAATAAGCAAGTGTGTGCTTGTTTTCTTTGGAGCTGGTAGGGGCAATATCAGGATTTCCTGAGTGATAAATCACCTATTGTCTTCCTGAATTTATTAAGTGAACATTGAGAGGGATTTTCAAGCAGCAGTAATCCATCATGGGGGATTACCTCTTGGAGAATGCAATAGACCTGCTTTACATGGTGTGAAAACTACAGTTACAGTATAGCAAATCCTTGACAATGTGTGCAAAAATGAGCTTTGTCGAGAGAACATACATCTCTCCTGTTTGGGTGGGTCCGTGTTACTCTGTCTGAATTGATTTGAAAAACAAACACATCTTTAACAACAGTTATTTCAATGCCATTTTCATAGAATGGGTATATTTCAGGCAGACACAGCACCCACATAAGAGCTATACTGTACACCACATTAAATGAATATTGGTGGCACCACAGCTAGCTAATTTAGACAGGGTTGCTACTTCTCCAGATAAACGTTATACATTTGTAATGACATGGTGGGTCTAATCAGTTGCTATGGATTCAAATGCAATTTTAACATAAGTGACATACAGTAAGAGAAAGTATTCACGCCCCTTTACTTTTTCCACATTTTGTTGTGTTACATCCTTAATTTAAAATTGATTAAATTGAGATTTTGTGTCACTGATCTACACACAATACCCCATAATGTCAAAGTGGAATTTTCTTTGTAGAAATGTTTGAAAATAATAACAAATACAAGTTGAAATGTCTTGAGTCAATAAGTATCCATCCTCTTTGTTATGGCAAGACTAAATAAGTTAATGAGTAAACATGTGGTTATCAAATCTCATAATAAGTTGCATGGACTCATTCCTTGTTCAATAATAGTGGTTAGCATGATTTTTGAATGACTACCCCATCTCTGTAACCCACACATACAATTATCTGTCAGGTCCCTCAAATGAGTACTGAATTTCAAGCACAGATTCAACCACAAGGACCAGGGAGGTATTTCAATGCCTCGCAAAGAAGGGCACCTATTGGTAGATGTGTAAAAAATGTAAAATAATAAAAAGCAGACACTGAATATCCATTTCAGCATGGTGAAGTTATAAATTACACTTTGGATGATGTATCAAATGTTTTTATATATATATTTGTTTACCTTTATGTAGCTAGGCAAGTCAGTTAAGAACAAATTCTTATTTACACAGACGGCCTACACCGACCAAACCCGGATGATGCTGGGCCAATTGTGCGCCGCCCTATGGGACTTCCAATCATGGCTGGTTGTGATACAGCCTGGATACGAACCAGGGTGTCTGTAGTGACGCCTCTAGCACTGAGATGCAGTGCCGTAGAACCACTGCACCACTCGGGAGCCCCAAAACAAATGAATACACCCAGTCAGTACAAATATAGAGTAGTCCTTCCAAACTCAGTTGCCGGAAAGGAAGGAAACATGAGGCCAATTGTGATTTTAAAACAGTTACAGAGTTGAATGGTTGTGATATGAGAAAACTGAAGATGGATCAACAATATTGTAGTTACTCCACAATACTAACCTAAATTACAGAGTGAAAAGAAGGAAGCCTGTAAAGAATAAAACATATTCCAAAACATGCATCCTGTTTACAACAAGGCACTTTTTAATTTTTTGTATTTTTTAACTTTATTTAACTAGGCAAGTCAGTTAAGAACAAATTCTTATTTAAAATGACGGCCTACCCCGGCCAAACCCAAAACCGGACGACGCTGAGCCAATTGTTCCGCCGCCCTATGGGACTCCCAATCACGTCCGGTTGTGATACAGCCTGGAATCGAACCACGGTCTGTAGTGACTCTAGCACTAAGATGCAGTGACTCAGACCGCTGCGCCACTCAGACAAAACTGCAAAAAATGTGGCAAAGAAATGTTATTTTTCTCCAGAATACAAAGCGTTATTTTTGGGGCACATCCAACACAACACATCACTGAGTATCGCTCTTCACATTTTCAAGCATGGTTGTGGCTGCATCATGTTATGGGTATGCTTGACATCGGCAAGGACTAGGGAGTTTTTCAGAATAAAAAAAATGTAATGCAGCTATAAGCACAGGCAAAATCCTAGAGGAACCTTGGTTCAGTCTGCCTTCCAACAGACACTGAGAGACAAATTCACCTTTCAGCAGGATAAGAACAAAAAACACAAGACCAAAACTACACTGGAGTTGCTTACCAAGATGACATTGAATGTTCCTGAGTGGCATAGTTACAGTTTGACTTAAATCCGCTTGAAAATATATGGCAAGACTTGAAAATGGCTGTCTAGCAATGATCAGCATAAACTTGACAGAACTTGGAGAAGTCAACAAATTATTGGCAAATATTTTACATTCCAGGTGTGCAAAGCTCTTAGAAACTTACCCCAAAAACTCACAGCTGTAATTGTCGGCAGTGGTGCTTTTACAAAGTTTTGACTCAGTGGTGTGAATACTTACAGTTGAAGTCAGAAGTTTACATACACCTTAGCCAAATACATTTAAACTCAGTTTTTCACAATTCCTGACATTTAATCCTAGGAAAAATCCCCTGTCTTAGGTCAGTTAGGATCACCACTTTATTTTAAGAATGTGAAATGTCAGAATATTAGGGAAGACAATTATTTATTTCAGCTTTTATTTCTTTCATCACATTCCCAGTGGGTCAGATGTTTACATACACCCAATTAGTATTTGGTAGCATTGCCTTTAAATTGTTTAACTTGGGTCAAACGTTTCGGGTAGCCTTCCACAAGCTTCCCACATTAAGTTGGGTGAATTTTGGCCCATTCCTCCTGACAGAGCTGGTGTAACTGAGTCAGGTTTGTAGGCCTCCTTGCTCGCACACGCTTTTTCAGTTCTGCCCACACGTTTTCTATAGGATTGAGGTCAGGGCTTTGTGATGGCCACTCCAATACCTTGAGTTTGTTGTCCTTAAGCCATTTTGCCACAACTTTGGAAGTATACTTGGGGTCATTGTTCATTTCGAAGACCCATTTGCGAGCAAGCTTTAACTTCCTGACTGATGTCTTGAGATGTTGCTTCAATATATCCACATAATTTTCCCTGCTCATGATGCCATCTATTTTGTGAAGTGCACCAGTCCCTCCTGCAGCAAAGCACCCCCACAACATGATGCTGCCACCCCTGTGCTTCAAGAATGGGATGGTGTTCTTCGGCTTGCAAGCATCCCCCTGTTTCCTCCAAACATAACAATGGTCATTATGGCCAAACAGTTCTATTTTTGTTTCATCAGACCAGAGGATATTTCTCCAAAAAGTACGATCTTTGTCCCCGTGTGCAGTTGCAAACCATAGTCTGTCTTTTTTATGCCGTTTTTGGAGCAGTGGCTTCCTCCTTGCTGAGCGGCCTTTCAGGTTATGTCGATATAGGACTCGTTTTACTGTGGATATAGATACCTTTGTACCTGTTTCCTCCAGCATCTTCACAAGGTCCTTTGCTGTTGTCCTGGGATGATTTGCACTTTTCGCACCAAAGTACGTTCATCTCTAGGAGACAGAACGCGTCTCCTTTCTGAGCGGTAGGACGGCTGCGTGGTCCCATGATGTTTATACTTGCGTACTATTGTTTGTACAGATGAAGGTGGTACCTTCAGGTGTTTGGAAATTGCTCCCAAGGATGAACCAGACTTGTGGAGGTCTACAATTTATTTTCTGAGTTCTTGGCTGATTTCTTTTGATTTTCCCATGATGTCAAGCAAAGAGGCACTGAGTTTGAAGGTAGGCCTTGAAATACATCCACAGGTACACCGCCATTTGACTCAAATGATGTCAATTAGCCTATCAGAAGCTTCTAAAGTCATGACATCATTTTCTGGAATTTTACAAGCTGTTTAGAGGCACAGTCAACTTAATGAATGTAAACTTGTGACCCACTAATCTGTCTGTAAACAATTGTTTTAAAAATTACCTGTGTCATGCACAAAGTAGATGTCCTAACCGACTTGCCAAAACTATAGTTTGTTAACAAGAAATTTGTGGAGTGGTTGAAAAACAAGTTTTAATGACTCCAACCTAAGTGTATGTAAACTTCCGACTTCAACTGTATGTAAGTTAGATATTTCTGTATTTCATTTTCAATGAATTTTCACCAAAAAATCACTTTGGAATTATGGGGTATTGTGTGTAAATGGGTGACAAAGAAAATATTTGTAATCCATTTTGAATTCAGGATGTAACACAAGAAAATAATACTTTCTGAAGGCATGTAATTGTAAAATACCACTTGTTATGTAAAAGAGTAGAAATTAGCAATTATTTGTTTTAGGGTATGGTTATCAGGACTAAGGATATGACCCAGATGGTAGACACTGGAGGCGGATAGTACAGTTCTCAATAATTTATTATTCACCACGTGAAGGGAATCTTGGGAGAGGTGAGTGCAGAGGGGGGGAAGCCAGGATGCTGTAACCCCGGAAATGAGCAAACCCCAGGAAACGTTGCAGCTGCACTCTGGATGTGGGTTGAGGCCAATCCACAACTGCTCTCACCTTGTCTGGATCTATCTGTATATGTCCTGCAGCGATGACTTATCCTAGGAAGGAGATGGTGGAGCAATGGAATTCATACTTCTCCGCTTTAACGAAAAGCTGGTCTCGGACGTGGAGGACGTGTTCTTGAGCTGAACGGGAAAAGACAAGCTTCTGGTGTTCAGTCTGGGTAAACGTTCATCCGGAGACAATCAAGCCCTTCCCAGTAGCTTGTGCTCTGGAGGTGGCGAGTTGACCACCCTCGTGATTCCCATGAGCACTTGGGTGACATTGGATTCTCTTTGAAATTACTTTGGGGTTTTCCGGGAATCCTCAGAGGCAAGGTGGGAATCGAGGGCGAGCGACGTCGGGAACAGATTTCCTCTCCATCCTACGTTCTCGTAGCCGCCCATCGATCCGGATGGTCAAGGCTATGAGGGAGTCGAGGTCCATAGGCAGCTCCCGGTCTGCAAGCTCATCTTTGATCACCTTCGATAATCCATGAAGGAACATGTCGAACAACGCTTCTGGGTTCCAGGCACTCTCAGCCACCAACGTGTGGAAATCCACAGTGTAGTCTGCCACACTATGGGAGTCTTGATGTAGCTGGAGCAGTTTATGAGCAGCCTCTCTCCCGGACAACGGAGAATTGAACACCTTCCGTTCTTCCACCACAAACCCCTCCAGACTGAGGCAGACGGCGGACTGTTGCTCCCTCACCGCCATAGCCAAGGCCGGTGCCCTCCCGGACATCAGCATTATGAGGTATGCTATCCTCGAGGGGTCCGAGGGGAACGACAAAGGCTGCAGCTCGAAGATGACGGTGTCACGTCTGCTCCCGCTCTTCCCCCCCTGGCGCTTGAGGGCGCCAGGCTGCCCTGCATCATGCACTCATTCCATCCATTATGCACACCTGCCTTCCCTCGTCAAGCGCATCAGCGATATTGGACTCACATGGACTCACTCATCACCTGTTTATTATCTCCTCTATATTTGTCAGTTCCCCTGCTCTGTTCCCTGCTGATGCATTAATTGTTTTTTGTCTTTGTTACCCTTGTGCTGACGCTGTTCCTGTCTCACTCCATGTCCGTTCTTTATTAAATGTTTGACTCCCCGTACCTGCTTCGCCTCTCCAGCGTCAATTCATGTGACAGAGGGAGCACTGGGAGAGAAATGGCCCGGCAGTTTCCAGAATCTCCAGCGTAGCGCTCCCGAGGAGGTAAGCGGGGTTCTCGGGACACTGGTGGCGGGGTTGCTGAGAGTCCGGGGAATTACCGGTGTGGGTGCTGCCTTGTAGGGAATCCGTGGAATTGCTCCAGCAATGTATCGAACGCATAGTCATGGCGTTCTTCCAGGGTATGGAGTCCCTCCATAAGGCAATGCAGTAACTCCTCGTGTCTTCCAATGGTGGTTCCTTACTGGGAGACAGCATAGTGGAGCTAGTCTGAGTCTGCTGGGTCAGTCATGGCCAGTTCGTACTATCACTACTCAGGATATGTCCCAGATGCAGACATAGGAGGCAGATAGTACAGTTCTCAATAATTTATTATAACACAGGGCAAAGGGCAGGTTGTGGACAGGCAGAGGTTTGTAATCAGGTCAGAGTCAGGCAGGTACAGGACGGCAGGCAGGTACAGGATGGCAGGCAGGCTCGGGGTCAGGGCAGGCAGAGGTTAGTTATCCGGTCAGAGTCAGACAGGTACAGGACGGCAGGCAGGCTCGGGGTCAGGGCAGGCAGAGGTTAGTTATCCGGTCAGAGTCAGACAGGTACAGGACGGCAGGCAGGCTCGGGGTCAGGGCAGGCAGAAATGGTCAGAACCGGGAAAACTAGGAAAGAAACACTTGAGAAACAGGAAAACGGGAAAGCATGCTGGTAAGACCTGACAAGACAAGACGAACTGGCAACAGACAAACAGAGAACACAGGTATGAATGCTCAGGGGATAATGGGGAAGATGGGCAACACCTGGAGATGGGTGGAGACAAGCACAAAGACAGGTGAAACCGATCAGGGTATTAAAATGGTTTCATTTTGTGGACGGAGTTGGCCATTCTACTTCAAACTTTCAGGCTTAAAGAGAATAAAACTCTCATTATTCAGTAGGTCAGCTTGCTCCCAAAGCCCAAATCCCAAGTTACACACTTGATGTTGTTCACTGAGGCTGAAGCCAAGGTTTCCAAAATACCCCTAGCTGAAAACAGAATCACTCTCATCTTCAGCCAGTGGCTTCATAAAACATAACCTTAATTGAACCTCTTGTCGATGGGTGGGGTTTTCTGATAGATCAGAACAGCAAAGCCACAGAGAGGAGGGTAGCAAGAGCCAGAGTTTTGATCAAACACCCTTGGTTGTCCACGATCAATCAGTCTGTGTTAGGATTACTGCATGCAGTGGTTTTTGCAGGGGAGCACTGGCCGTGGGTGGGCAGGGTGTGTAAAGAACTACTGATCTACAGAGTTGATCTCTTACATTTCTTAACAGCATAATTTGATCCATAACTGCAATAAACAGATCAGAGAGATAGAGGTTCCAGATTTGAAGCCTGATATACATTTGAACCTTGAGGGAGGGATGTGGGGATGTTGCATTTTTTATGTGTCAAACATAACATCTCCTTTTCTAGTATGATCTGCACATGAACTACAGTGCTCTATGTTTACATTCTGTACATGTCAGCATTTGTCACATCATTAATTAATAATCTGTCTGTACTTACAGTCAGTCTATGGTATAGGAATATGGTGCGTGCTGGGACAAAGTTTCCACCATTCATTTAACTGGATATGTTTTTCTGTTTACTGAGGCAGCTGGGAGGCATGAAATATTAATATATAAAGTCTTCCAAATAACCAGGAGCAAGTTTTGCATACCTCCCATATTTACACCAAATCTCAATCTGAAGTCCTGTAGTTGTGCAGGAAGGTACCGTATCTGTCCAAATCTCAGTCACTGAACACAAGACAACACTCAGTGTACTAAAGCCATCAACTAACTCGCAACACCAACATTTCCGTTTGATATTTCATCAAAACTAAAGGACATCTTTGAAGCCGTCATTAGTTGGCTGGCTTAAGTACACTGAGTAGAACATGTAAAACCCACTGAAAGTAAATGCAGATTCAGCATCAGTCATCACCATTTTATTGATTATTTATAAATGTAGCAAAACATACTTCATACAGACAGACACATAGTGAAAGTGAAAAGAATTTGAACCAATGTTGAAAACTCAGTCCAATAAGACCGGAACACCCTGTGGAGATACATGGCTTTCTGTACAAAAGATAAGCTTCTACTGAAGATTATCAATACACACTATTGAACTGAATGACATATATCGGTATGTTGTTCTCCCAAGCCCAGTATCTCTGAACTAGGTCCAGTGTGTGGTCTGTCCACAGTGGAAAAACCCCATAGATGAATGTCCCTCAGAGGCTTATTCATCCCCGGGGCTCTAAATAAGCATTCCGTTTGATGGGCCGCCTTTAAGATGACAGTATCACGTATTTAAAGGGAGGAATATATAATCTGTTGAATTTGCACCCTTCGTCTCATCTGCTTCATCTGCTTCTTCTTCACGCCCGCACGCAAACACACAATTTTGAAATAGAGAGTTTTCCAACAGCCTAAAATGTGTTATCCACTAACCTAAAATGTTGCAGTGTTAGCTGATGTTATAGCCAGACAATATTCTTTAAATATTTACATTTAGTTAATGATCAACTGAATACACTTGATATATTTTACAATGCAGATGAAAAAAGATTTCCTTCAGGTTCTCACTCCAGTTTACTACTGTTTCCCTTACCATCCCACATAATTTTGCTGCATTAGCAAACAAGATTAATTGCCAATAAAAAATGCAAATCCACTGCAAATCCAAATTGACCTCTAAAGCTGTTGAGTAGGGCAGAGCAAGTAGAAAACATGAACTTTTTAAAAGGTACAGTAACATTTCCAACATGGTAGTTTATCTCAGACATACATTCAATTAGTACTAGGTTTTAAACGCAGCTAATTTTTCATGTCATGGAGTCAAACAGGGGTTATCCTTATGGTGTTTAGTATTATCATACAAAAGTCCTTTAGAGTAAAACCTATCTTTTTTCTATACCGTTCCTATTCCCCCAGGGTCTCTGCTTGATATGTACATAAATATGAATATTAATAAAATACATTATGTACATGTTCATCCATATTTCTTCAACACAAACACTAAATATAATTCTAGGTTAGTCTAGACTTGAGCTAGACAACAGACAATAAGAAGTGATGTTGAATGTAAGTTAAGTGGTTTATCTGTTCATAAACACTGTATTAAACACACGGGATGACTGCACAGTTGATCAGTGGCAGCGAACTGCCTAGAGCTGGGTATACTTCATTATGCTTGCCTGCAGGTGAGCTCAATTGTTTTAGAGGTTTTACTCTAAGTAATCCTCTCAGTAATCATCAGTGAGTCCCAAACAAAATTTAAAAAACTAGACTTCAATGCTACAAAACATCCCACAGTGCTCTCTGATTGAATAGCAACCTGACAAACTTAGGATGCAGTGTTTGAGACGTTGCTGTTAAGCCTTGCCTGGTAAGGCTTGAAGACTCTGTCTTGGGTTCCAGATGTTTGAGGTTTATGTGCTCATTTACATTCTAACCTCAGCTCTCCCAGACAGCATCCCCTGGAACCATACTATTCAACTGAACAGTTTAATTCCAAAACACTGTATATCCATTTTCAGAAATGTTTGTAAATTAGCTTTTTTCTTTTCAAGAACTTATGAAAGAGTGGTGTGTTTCTTCCTCATCTTATCATGAAATGGGGTTGTTAAATTACAGAAATGTGTTTGTTTGAAATTTATCACTAGATGGTTTTATTTCAGAGAGACAAATAATACATTTTGGTTGCGAAATGAGATATACAGTGGGGCCCGAAATAATTGACACCCTTGATAAAGATGAGCAATGAGACATGCTAACCTCCCCTGTTATTGGTAAAGGTGAGAGGTTAGCATGTCTTGGAGGTATGATCTTTGACTCTCTGTAACTTTCTCAATCATCATTAATCACGATTCATTAAGGATTATCCGTAATCATAGTAAGTGTTGAGAAACATATTCTATTCTTATTTACAATAAAAGTGACTTGAAATGACACAATACATTATTTACTATTCATTTCTATTGGGCACAAAATAATCTAAAACACAACCAAAACTAACTGCAAATGCATCCAACAAGTTTGTAGTCACAAGCCTGATGTAGCCATTGCATGCTAGGAATATGGGAACAAATACTAAACTTTTGACTACCCATAATTTCCGGACTATTAAGCACACCTGAATATAAGCCGCACCCACTGAATTAAAAAAATATATATATTTTGAACATAAATAAGCCGCACATGTCTATAAGCCGCAGGTGCCTACCGGTACATTGAAACAAATGAACTTTACACAGGCTTTAACGAAACAGCCTTCCCTGTGGCTCAGTTGGTAGAGCATGGTGTGTGCAATGCCAGGGTTGTGGGTTCGTGGGTTAGCCTTAACTCCTTCAAATACTAGAAATGTTACACACAACAACAAAAAAATCAACACTAGGCAACACTGGCCGATTTGCTGTGTACAAAAAAAAAAAAGGCATGAAATGAAATGTATGTATTTACTACTGTAAGTCGCTCTGGATAAGAGCGTCTGCTAAATGACTAAAACATAAATGTAAAACACGGCTTGTAACAAAAAGAAATAGGCTTTAACGAAACACGGCTTGTAACAAAAATAAATAGGCTTTAACGAAACACGGCTTGTAACAAAAAATTAGCAGTAAGCTTTAGTTGTCTTTTGCACTGAGTCAATTCCTCATGCTGCTGTTTCCAACGTCTTGTCATCGACTCATTAAGACCAAGCTCCCGTGCAGGAGCTCTATTTCCTTTTCCAACAGCCAGATCAATCGCCTTCAACTTGAAAGCTGCATCATATGCATTTCTCCGTGTCTTTGCCATGATGAGGGTGACAAAATGACTACCATAATCAGAATGATGGGAAGTTTGAGAGCGCTCGATTTAATCTAAACAGTAAACAAAAAAGTTATTTGACCTTAACCCGTTCGGCAATTTCATTGGTCTAATGAAAGCTTCATGCCGCCAAAAAACTGAGCACGTCACAGAATGTTTTTTTGGAAGAAAAAAAATTGAAGTGGGAAAAATCCATATATTAGCCGCGTCATTGTTTAAGCCGCGATGTTCAAAGCGTGGGAAAAAAGTTGTGGCTTATAGTCCGGAATTTACGGTACTTTATTTATAAGAATCTTTAGGGATTTCAATCATTTTGACCCCCACCTTTTTGAGAAAAAAAGGTATACTTATTAAACACAATCTCTTTCTCTGAGCAATTGTGTTAGTATAAAATAATATAATTTATAATTATTTATTTTACACATTCATTATTTACTTTATCAAGGCTCTCAATAATTTCAGATCACATTGTATCCACCTCCCTCTCTGAGAAAAAGAGTAGTACTGCAAGGTTTTACACAGTCAAATGTGACATATAATTACATTTTTATTAAAGAACTGTAGAAATGATACATTTGGGACATTAATATTTAAAATATATATATATTAAAACATTTATCAATACCGTAATATGAGATCTAGGCTCTGGTTAAAATTAGTGCACTATATAAGGAATAGGGTACCATTTGGGATGAGCCCTAACTCTAACCAAGTACTATAGCATGAGGTTATTTATTATGTGTTGAATTCATATGTTAAATATACAGGATACGAACATTCCATTCCAGCTAAACAATGGATACAGTGGCTTGCGACTATTCACCCCCCTTGGCATTTTTCCTATTTTGTTGCCTTACAACCTGGAATTAAAATTGATTTTTGGGGGGGTTGTATCATTACATTTACACAACATGCCTACCACTTTGAAGATGCAAAATAAGTTTTCTTGTGAAACAAACAAGAAATAAGACAAAAAAAAACAGAAAACTTGAGTTTGCTTAACTATTCAACCCCCCCCCCCCCCCCCCCAAAGTCAGTACTTTGTAGAGCTACAGTGAAGAATACAAGTATTTGATCCCCTGCTGATTTTGTATGTTTGCCCACTGACAAAGAAATGATCAGACTATAATTTTAAGGATAGGTTTATTTGAACAGTGAGAGACAGAATAACAACAAAAAAAATCCAGAAATACGCATGACAAAAATGTTATAAATTGATTTGCATTTTAATGAGGGAAATAAGTATTTGACCCCCTCTCAATCAGAAAGATTTCTGCCTCCCAGGTGTCTTTTATACAGGTAACGAGCTGAGATTAGGAGCACACTCTTAAAGGGAGTGCTCCTAATCTCAGTTTGTTACCTGTGTCATGACGTTGCCCTCTTTGAGTACAGGGAGGACAGTTGACCCCCTCCCCCTTGCACCATCCCCCAACCTACCTCCCCCCACCCAGGCCCTGTGTGAAGGGGTAGTAAAATTCTAAGAGGAGAATCTCCTGCCACATGGCCCATAGAGAGACACAGGAAATTATTCCAACTCACAGAATTGGTGAACCGAACAACATTTATGTTCTGGAGAAGGTATAAAAGATTGGTGAAGAATCCAGCTACGAACTGGTCCGCTTGGTACAATTTTGTGATACTCAGAAGAGACAATATAGCCATATTACCATAAAACTGTTTATATAATAGCCTCAGCTATGGGACTTGCATCCAAATGGTTGTATACAATGTATTAATAAGGATAAAGCTATTTGTAATACATTGAGATGCTATGTACTGATGTTAATGTGATAGAATGTATTTATGTTCAAAGATTAAATCAGTCATCGGCACGCCCCCAGGGACACAGACAGGACCAGGCGTCATGTGACAAGCCTGTTCTATGTTCAAGTATAAAACCCCACCCTGATTTACTTTCTTTAGACCAGCTTACCTCAGAAGAGAGAGCGAGACCAGCTTACCTCAGAAGAGAGAGCCAAGGTTTGACCCCCCTTTTAGACTATCGAGACCGACAGAATAAGAACAAGTCTTTGATATTAATTATTAGTCTGCAGCTAAGTAAATTATATCATTGAACGCGAAGACCAACGAAACATCCATTCTAAAACGACATTAATGAATGTCGCTTTGAAAGATCCATTCTAACCGAGAGAGAGAGCGAGAGAGAGAGAGAGAGAGAGAGAGAGAGAGAGAGAGAGAGAGAGAGAGAGAACTCTCCAACAGAACGACTCTCCAACAAGGATCCCGACGACACACTGAGCGTAAATTTATATTGATTGCAATTGTTCCCGAATGAGTGAGCGTTCATGTGCAAAGGCTTAGCATATCAATTGTTAATATTAATGAACTCTGTGTGCCTTCTCAAGTGCCCTTTATGACCCTTTGTTTAACAAGACACCAGCCATGCCTGTTTAGTCCAATAGGGCACATTACTCTACCAATTCTTTGTGACGATAATTACTGTTTGTATGCTTTCTGTGAATTACTTAGTTTAGTAAATAAATGACTTTAAGACAATTGATGTATGGATGACTTTAGTAAAGGCTGGATTCGTGCAGATACAACAATTTACGACGTTTGGAATGAGACTGGACGCGAGGTAAAATACACCATTTAAACCAGAAGATAATTGGCCTATACTATAATATAATATAATATAATATAATATAGGAAAGTTATATTAGGAAAATTATAACTTTGTAATCTGAATATTTTCCTTGGTGCCCCGATCTCCTAGTTAATTACAATTAAACGATTAATCAGTTTAATCGCGTGATAATAATTACAGGGAGTTATTTGATAAACATGTCTTCAGTTTAATGGTACCCCAAAGACACGACACCTGTATAAAAGACACCTGTCCACAGAAGCAATCAATCTATCAGATTACAAACTCTCCACCATAGCCAAG
This sequence comes from Salmo salar, assembly GCF_965601325.2. NCBI lineage: Eukaryota > Metazoa > Chordata > Actinopteri > Salmoniformes > Salmonidae > Salmo > Salmo salar. Next base: position 90,295,406 of record NC_138300.1, on the reverse strand, counting down.
ACCAAAGAGCTCCCAAGGATGTCAGGGACAAGATTGTGGACCTACACAAGGCTGGAATGGGCTACAAGACCATCGCCAAGCAGCTTGGTGAGAAGGTAACAACAGTTGGTGCGATTATTCGCAAATGGAAGAAACACAAAAGAACTGTCAATCTCCCTCGGCCTGGGGTTCCATGCAAGATCTCACCTCATGGAGTTGCAATGATCATGAGAACGGTGAGGAATCAGCCCAGAACTACACGGGAGGATCTTGTCAATGATCTCAAGGCAGCTGGAACCATAGTCACCAAGAAAACAATTGGTAACACACTACGCCGTGAAGGACTGAAAAGGTCCCCCTGCTCAAGAAAGCACATATACATGCCCGTCTGAAGTTTGCCAGTGAACATCTGAATGATTCAGAGGACAACTGGGTGAAAGTGTTGTGGTCAGATGAGACCAAAATGGAGCTCTTTGGCATCAACTCAACTCGCCCGTGTTTGGAGGAGGAGGAATGCTGCCTATGACCCCAAGAACACCATCCCCACCGTCAAACATGGAGGTGGAAACATTATGCTTTGGGGCTGTTTTTCTGCTAAGGGGACAGGACAACTTCACCGCATCAAAGGGACAATGGACGGGGACATGTATCATCAGATCTTGGGAGAGAACCTCCTTCCCTCAGCCAGGGCATTGAAAATGGGTCGTGGATGGGTATTCCAGCATGACAATAACCCAAAACACATGGCCAAGGCAACAAAGGAGTGGCTCAAGAAGAAGCACATTAAGGTCCTGGAGTGGCCTAGCCAGTCTCCAGACCTTAATCCCATAGAAAATCTGTGGAGGGAGATGAAGGTTCGAGTTGCCAAACGTCAGCCTCGAAACCATAATGACTTGGAGAAGATCTGCAAAGAGGAGTGGGACAAAATCCCTCCTGAGATGTGTGCAAACCTGGTGGCCAACTACAAGAAACATCTGACTTCTGTGATTGCCAACAAGGATTTTGCCACCAAGTACTAAGTCATGTTTTGCAGAGGGGTCAAATACTTATTTCCCTCATTAAAATGCAAATCAATTTATAACATTTTTGACATGCGTTTTTCTGGATTTTTATGTTGTTATTTTGTCTCTCACTGTTCAAATAAACCTACCATTAAAATTATAGACTGATCATTTCTTTGTCAGTGGGCAAACGTACAAAATCAGCAGGGGATCAAATACTTTTTTCCCTCACTGTACCTTTTGCAGCAATTACAGCTGCAAGTCTCTTGGTGTATGCTTGGCACATCTAGCTCTTGGGGTAAGCTTGGCACATCTAGCCACTGGGATTTTTGCCCATTCTTCAAGGCTAAACTGCTCCAGCTCCTTCAAGTCGGATGGGTTCCGCTGGTGTACAGCAATCTTTAAGTCATACCACAGATTCTCAATTGAATTGAGGTCTGGGCTTGGACTAGGCCATTCCAAGACATTTAAATGTTTCCCCTTAAACCACTCAAGTGTTGCTTTAGCAGTATGCTTAGGGTCATTGTCCTGCTGGAAGGTAAACCTCCATCTCAGTCTGAAATCGCTTGAAGACTGAAACAGGTTTCTGTCACGTTCTGACCAGTAAAGGGGTCATTTGTTATTGTAGTTTGGTCATGACGTGGCAGGGGGGTATTTGTTTTATGTGGTTCGGGGTGTGTGTTTATGTAGAGGGGTGTTTGTTTAGAGTTTCCAGGGTTTTGGTCTATGTTCTATGTTGTGTATTTCTATATCTGATCTAGGGTGTTTAGTTCTATGTTTAGTTAATTGGGATTGGGGCCTTCAATTGGAGGCAGCTGTTTCTCGTTGCCTCTGATTGAAGGTCCTATAATTAGGGGTGTGTTTGTTATGGGAATTGTGGGAGGTTGATTTTGCATTGCTGTGTGTTAGCCTGCATTACTGTTTGTCGTCCGTTCGTTGTCTTGTTTTGTTTAAGTGTTCAATAAATGTTAAAAATGAGCACTCAACCTGCTGCGCCTTGGTCCACTGCCTACGATGACCGTTACAGTTTCCCTCAAGAATTTACCTGTATTTAGCGCCATCCATCATTCCTTCAATTCTGACCAGTTTCCCAGTCCCTGCCAATGAAAAACACACCCACAGCATGATGCTGCCACCACCATGCTTCATTGTGGGGATAGTGTTCTCGGGGTGATGAGAGGTTGGGTTTGCGCCACACATAGCGTTTTCCTTGATGGCCAAAAAGCTCCATTTTAGTCTCATCTAACCAGAGTACCTTCTTCCATATGATTGGGGAGTCTCCCACATGCCTTTTTGTGAACACCAAACATGTTTGCTTATTTTTTTCTTTAAGCAATGGCTTTTTTCTGGCCACTCTTCCGTAAAGCCCAGCTTTGTGGAGTGTACGGCTTAAAGTGGTCCTATGGACAGATACTCCAATCTCCTCTGTGGAGCTTTGCAACTCCTTCAGTATTATCTTTGGTCTCTTTGTTGCCTCTCTGATTAATGCCCTCCTTGCCTGGTCCGTGAGTTTTGGTGGGCAGCCCTCTCTTGGCAGGTTTGTTGTGGTGCCATATTCTTTCCATTTTTTAATAATAGATTTAATGGTGCTCTGTGGGATGTTCAAAGTTAAAGATATTTTTTTATAACCCAACGATGATCTGTACTTCTCCACAACTTTGTCCCTGACCTGTTTGGAGAGCTCCTTGGTCTTCATGGTGCCACTTGCTTAGTGGTGCTCCTTGCTTAGTGGTGTTGCAGACTCTGGGGCCTTTCAGAACACTGATATCATGTGACAGATCATGTGACACTTAGATTGCACACAGGTGCACTTTATTTAACTAATTATGTAACTTCTGAAGATAATTGGTTGCACCAGATCTTATTTAAGGGCTTCATAGCAAAGGGGGTGAATACATATGCACGCACCACTTTCCATTTGTAATTTTTTTCATTTCACTTCACCAATTTGGACTATTTTGTGTATGTCCATTACATGAAATCCAAATAAAAATCTATTTAAATTACAGGTTGTAATGCAACAAAATGCCAAGGGGGGTGAATACTTTTGCATGGCACAGTATATAGCATTTTGCAACAAAACCAATTGTAATACACATCTAAAATCTATGAATAAAAAATCTGAGGACAGTAGTATTGTACAGACATATAAAGTTATCCATAGAGATGATATGTGTGTACGAAATGAATACACTACAGATGAGGAACTGCCAATCTGAACGTGCAGCTAGAAATATATGCAACTCCTTTTTAGTACAGAAAGAAATATGAGTGACTTCATGATACTGTCTGTTTGTACATGTCCTCTATGAGTTCCTCCCTGCCCTTCACCCTGGTCGTGTCTATAGGCTAGGCAACAGCAGCAGAAAAGACAGACATGAGGGGAGCAAGAAGAAGGAGGCAGGACCTGGACAGTGGGCGTGTGCTTTAAGAGACTCCTGGTTAATCTCTTCCTGGTTGGACGGGCTCAGGGCATCAGCGTTGGCAGCTGGTTGGTTACGACTGGAGCACATGTAATACAGGTTTCCAGAAAACTGCATCTTCTTGGACTCCTGTCGCAAAGACTCCCAGACAGCAGAAGCCTCATCCGGACACCAGGCCATCGCCACGTTTGCACAGTCATGAAACTCATCCCAGGACCTGTAGGGGGTGGAACAGAGATGGTCACATACAGTGCATTCGGAAAGTATTCAGTCTCCTTGACTTTTTTACAGCCTTATTCTAAAATGTATTAAATAAACAAATTTCCTCATCAAAAAAACAAAACAAACATCAATACCTTATTTACATAAGTATTCAGACCCTTTGCGATGAGACTCGAAATTGAGCTCAGGTGCATCCTGTTTCCATTGATCATCCTTGAGATGTTTCTACAACTTGATTAGGGAAAGAGAAAGGGGTATACCTAGTCAGCTGTACAACTGAATGCCTTCAACTGAAATGTGTCTTCCGCATTTAACCCAACCCCTTGGAATCAGAGAGGTGCGACATCCACGTATTCAACATCCACGTCTTGGGCGCCCGGATTGAGTCTACCTGTGGTAAATTCAATTGATTGGACATGATTTGGAAGGTACACACCTGACTATATATGGTCCCATAGTTGACAGTGCATGTCAGAGCAAAAGCCAAGCCCTGAGATCGATGGAATTGTCCGTAGAGCTCTGAGAGTATTGTGTCGTGGCACAGTTCCTCTGTGGAGATGGGAGAACCTTCCAGAAGGACAACCATCTCTATAGCACTCCACCAATCAGGCCTTTATGGTAGAGTGGCCAGACGGAAACCACTCCTCAGTAAAAGGCACATGACAGCCCTCTTAGGGTTTGCCAAAAGGCGCCTAAAGACTTGCAGACCGTGAGGAACAAGATTCTCTGGTCTAGTGAAACCAAGATTGAACTCTTTGGCCTGAATGCCAAGTGTCACTTCTAGAGGAAACCTGGCACCATCCCTACGGTGAAGCATGGTGGTGGCAGTATCATGCTGTGGGGATGTTTTTCATCGGCAGGGACTGAGAGACTAGTCAAGATCGAGGGAAAGATGAACGGAGCAAAGTACAGAAAGATCCTTGATGAAAACCTGCTCCAGTGTGCACAGGACCTCAGACTGGGGCGAAGGTTCACCTTCCAACTGGACAACGACCCTAAGCACACAGCCAAGATAACGCAGGAGTGGCTTCGGGACAAGTCTCTGAATGTCCTTGAGCGGCCCAACCAGAGCCTGGACTTGAACCTGATCAAACATCTGTGAAGAGACCTGAAAATAACTGTGCAGCAATGCTCCCCATCCAGCCTGACAGAACTTGAGAGGATTGGCAGAGAAGAATAGGACAAACTTCCCAAATACAGGTGTGCCAAGGGCCTCGAGGCTGTAATCGCGCCAAAGGTGCTTCAACAAGGTACTGAATAAAGGGTCTGAATACTTATGTAAATGTGATATATCCTTTCTTTCTCATTTCTAAAAACCTGTTTTTTCTTTGTCATTATGGGGTATTGTGTGTGGACGGGAAGAGTTAACACCACTCATAAACATCTTAGATTCACATTCCCCGTGTACAAGTTCAGAAAGGCTAAACTTGCACTGTATTTGGATATTGGCCCATGGTCTTAACTCAACCCTTAAACAGCACATCTGTTGGGGGCTTAGGGCATCTGTTTATTGTACACACAAGAGACCTTGAGGGGAATGGGTGAAACAAAGAGGAAGCAAAATCCAGCCTTGCAAAGTCCCAGAGTCACATGTGCAGTAGAAAACAGCAGAGTAACAGCAGGTGAAGGGCAGCTTGTTAGCAATATCTGCCTGCAGTCTATTTTCTGATTAAAATAATAAAGGATTGCTGAGGTGTTAGATTAAACACTTGATCTGAAACATACACTGCATGCTAATGCATAAACAAACCAAGCTCCCGGCCCGGGAAACAAGGACATTACCTGTTCTACTAACGACAGATTTTCCTTAATTTTTATTCTATACTCAAGGTAAACTCTCCTATCATTCCATAGAGAATACTGACAGTGGTGCAGCCTTGGCCTAGATGCAAATCTGAGACTTTAATCCAGTAGGGAAAAAACTGCCTTTCCCTAACAGATTTGCCCACATTCCTAGGAAGTGTGTGTGTGTGTGTGTGTGTGTGTGTGTGTGTGTGTGTGTGTGTGTGTGTGTGTGTGTGTGTGTGTGTGTGTGTGTGTGTGTGTGTGTGTGTGTGTGTGTGTGTGTGTGTGTGTGTGTGTGTGTGTGTGTGTGTGCAGACGTATGTATACACACGCACGTAAGAGTAAGTTTACTGAATGGCAGGATTAGTACCTTAATTGGTACCTTAAGGAATATGACCAAAATAATAACATAATTGTAATGACCACTATATACCTTAAGATAACAAGTGTGTCTCCAGCTCCGCAATACTGAACAACAACTCCCGACAGGACCTTCCTACATTGATGCAACAATATTTTCTGGGAATGGGTTGATCTTGATGGGGTGATGCATCTTCCAGGGGGGTCATACCCTAGCTCAACAACAACAATTAAAAATGGCTACTACAATTATTCAAATCCAGACTAAAAGGCAAATGCAGTTTAGAACCCTCAGGACTTTAGGACCATGCGGACGCCTGGGAGCGGGAGGGAAGGCTGTTTATGGCTAGCTGGCTTTATGGAGAGCTTATCGATGCAGCTGTAGGGAACAGAGCGACTTCTTCTCGAAACAGTGCTGAGGTAAAGATACTTTGGCTAGGTAACTGCTGTTTGACTTGATATGAAACTGAACAAGAGTGTAACCTCGGTGCTGAACTAGTGCGTAGCAGCTAATGTGTTTGTAGAATGTTAAGTCCCTTATTGACTGAGGTGAATGAAGCTACAGCAACAAGTTGATCATGTCTGGAGTAAAATGTTGCTTGTTTTTGATATTCTCCAAATTGCATTTTAGAGTTTTTAAATGTGTAGAAATTGAGTAAATGAGTTTTGATTTTTATAAAAAATTCCTTGACATAATGTTAAGATGGATTACAGACGCATGTATAAATAGAATGGAAGACAGAGATGGATAAAGAGAGACCCTCAATATTTAATTAGGCACTCCAATATGCCTCCAGAAAATGGGAAGTGCTGTCAGGATGTTAGAGAGAGCTGGGGCATAACCATGGAGAAGAAAGAGAGAGCTGGGGCATAACCATGGAGAAGAAAGAGAGAGCTGGGGCATAACCATGGAGAAGAAAGAGAGAGCTGGGGCATAACCATGGAGAAGAAAGAGAGAGCTGGGGCATAACCATGGAGAAGAAAGAGAGCGCGATGGAGATATTGAAATAGAGGTAAAGATCTGTTGAAGCCCATCGTTCAATGGTAATTCAGTTATGGGTCACAGTGTTATGTCAATATACACATTTCAGAGTGTGTGTGTGTGTCTATAAATAACATATAGATGAGGGGATTTGTATCTACTGTAAGTTCATAATCATTGGTCTTGGTTCATCTGTCAGTGACTATAGGGCCATAATGTGTGTGTGTGGGGGGGGGGGGGGGGGGGGGGGGGGGTGCTTACTTGCAGATGGTGTGTATCTCCTGTGTGTCCTCATCTTTCTGGGCACTGTCGGTCAGGCTGTCTCCCAGAGCCATCAGACACTGAGCGAAGCCCTTATAGATGGAGTGACACCTCCTGGTGGAGGAGGCAGAGCTGGGACAGGGGCCGACGACTGGACGGAGACACAGAGACATACAGTATACCATCAGCACTCTCTGTATCCCTGGCTCACAGTGGGGAGAAATGAGCATCAGGAGAGTTCAATATTGCCAAGCACAGGACTTCTGAGTGGTTTTTGTAAACGTGTTTGGTTACTTTAAACAAGTGGCACAAAGCTCTGTCTTATACAAGGCTTGACAAACCTTGGATCCTCTATAGCTGGATCCTCCATATGTACATTACATGACCAAAAGTATGTGGACACCTGCTCGTCGAACATCTCATTACAAAATCATGGGCATTAATATGGAGTTGGTCCCCCCTTTGCTGCTATAAGTTTCCACTCTTCTGGGAAGGCTTTCCACTAGATGTTGGAACATTGCGGGGACTTACTTCCATTCAGCCACAAGAGTATTAGTGAGGTCGGGCACTGATGTTGGGCGATTAGGCATGACTCGCAGTCGGCGTTCCAATTCATCCCAAAGGTGTTCGATGGGGTTAAGGTCAGGGCTTTGTGCAGGCCAGAGGCTTAGGCTTGTGTGTGGCTGCTAGGCCATTGGAAACCCCTTTCATTAAGCTCCCAACGAACAGTTATTGTGCTGACATTGCTTCCAGAGGCAGTTTGGAACTCGGTAGTGTGTTGCAAACAAAGACAGATGATTTTTACGCGCTACGCACGTCAGCACTCGGTGGTCCCGTTCTGTGAGCTTGTGGCCTACCACTTCACGGCTGAGCCATTGTTGCTCCAAGACGTTTCCACTTCACAATATTAGCACTTACAGTTGACCGGGGCAGCTCTAGCAGGGCAGAAATTTGACAAACTGACTTGTTGCCACATTGGAAGTCACTGAGCTCTTCAGTGAGGCTATTCTACTGCCAATGTTTGTCTATGGAGATTGCATGGCTGTGTGCTCGATTTATAAATCTGTCAGCAACGGGTGTGGCTGAAATAGCCGAATCCACTAATTTGAAGGAGTGTCCACATGCTTTTGAATATATAGTGTATCTATAGCTGTACATCTTCAGCTCTTCTGACATTGAGAGACATGGTTATGTTCCTTTGTCAGACTATTTCAGATAGAGTACTTAAGTCCTTGAAATCAGCATGGTTTTACACAATCCAAACTAATTGAATCTGAACAGCATGATGCACTGTACCAACAACTAACCTTGAAGGTGCACACTCCAGAAAGTCCATGTGTGAAAAATAAGTTTGGAAGGAAAGTGGCCCTGAAGGATGTTTTAGCTGAAGCATGTCAGAGGGGTACAGGCTGTTGTGTGAGTGACCCAGATACAACTTAATTTCAAGATTGCATTTAGGCTACATAGGAATAATTTTAATGTGAAGCAAATAGTGCCTGTAAGCCGTGTGAATATACATTTTTTTTTCAAGTGAGTCATGAACCCACTCAATAACCCCAAACTTCTCCCTTACAGACCTCTATCTCTTCATCCCCTCTCTCCTCCCCTGCTACTCCCTCCCACGGTAATCCAACCATTTTAAAGGCGAACCCTCAAAAAAGCTAACGGGACTAAGTGAGGTAAAACTGAGGATGGTAATTGGGTCAGACAGCAGATCACCGGGGCCTGGAATATAGCATAATATAAAAAGCGTCTCAGAGTAGAAGTGCTGATCTAGGATCAAGTCCCAACCTGTCTATATAATCTTATTCATTATGATCTAAAAGGTTAAACTGATCTTAGATCAGCACTCCTACTCTGAGAGGCTTTGTAGACACGGGCCCAGAATTCTCTTCTGGTACCCTGGGAAGAACATGATTAATATTGATTAATTATGACTTTTCCCGCCTCCTTTTTTTCCTGTTGATTTCGGCCAATGTTTGGCAGTGGGGGTCTAAAGATTATTGGTTTCACTCATCCTCATCAGAATTTTATGAAGACCTAGAAAGAGCAGAGAGATAGACAAATTATTGAATTGAGCCAAGAGAGATAGGGACAGTATAAGGAACAGGAGGGAAGAGGAAATTAACAAATGCACTGTCTATTGAGAAGTAAAAAAAAAAAAAAAAGGTATATGTTGGCTGAAAAAGACCACGGTTGTCCAGCCCAGTGGTTCCTCATATAAGCACGTTGCTACTTTCCCCAATAGAAATGTGTCTTAATTGAACTCCAGCATTATGCTATATCCCAGCGCCATGCACACCACGCCACGCACCATCCCATGTCCCAGCCAGGTCTGGTTCAATATGCATCCTATACAGGGCAGCAGATACTGTAAGCTGCTTTTGAGCATAAATGTAAATATTTGATAGCATGACAGAGCCTGGGGGAATCCATAGAGTATTCCTATAAAAAAGCAGGCAGTCTCAAGTCAGGCAGACATGACTGATGAAGAAACCACAGACCTAACTGATGTAGTTAGGCCTAAAAGAAAATGACATTACTTTTCTATCCATTCTGGTGTATTTTCATCACACTGGTTTTGCATTGATAATTTACCAAACTCCCCCCTCTCCATCAATAAAGATTGATGAAGACGCGTTCGTTGAAGGTTAGGAATCTAGTGATTTTTCTGTGCAGATCTTTTCCTTGAAGAGTATTGGCGTCATGAGAAAAAAACAGAATTAAAGTGCAGATATCGATATTAAAAGGATAGAGGGAAGAGTTTCTATATGTCAGGCATCACAGCCATACTGTCTCTAGCACTACGTACAGTATAGACAACTGGATGCCAAAGGCACTGTTTCATTTAGTTTTCCTGTCATTACAGCAATGTTCCAGGGGGCTTGTTACTGGAGTTTCTTTGACTCAGAGTGCTACTGCACATCAGAACTACCACAGTGGAGGCTTTGCTTCACTGTATTGACCTTCCTCTTCCACTGGAAGCCTCAGTAATGAACTGGCCTGTAAACCAGGGTAAATAGCTTCTTCTTTTTTAACCGTTATTTAACTAGGCAAGCCAGTTAAGAACAAATTGTTATTTACAATGACGGCCTTCGCCAGTCATTGTAGCTGCGTGCTATGAGAGTGGAGCACAGAGATCAAGGGGAGCAGTTGGAAGGATTCAGCAAAAGACTCACCAGTCAGAGCTGCTTAAAACACTGCTGCTTATTCGTATTACTGCTCCTGATAATCCTCACATAATTGCTGGTCACTACCCAAATGAGAGAACTTATGGTCCCGGGAGAGTTTGTAAGACTTTCTGGAAACACAATATCTATAATCTGTCCTGCTATATAATACAGAGTAAAAATGAAACAGAACAGCATAATGAGTTGAACTATACTGTACCAACATAATGTTTTGTATATGTTGTCTAACATGTGCTCCCTTAAAACATCAATGTAGCAGGAGATGTTTTGAAGTTTGGAGGAAATACACACATGAAAAACAGAATAAAGTTGTATTTATAAAGGTCCATTCTGCATCGCTCCATATATCATTAACCTCTGAACACATAAAAACAGAATAGACAAGAGAAAAATAAACAGTGCTCTGTAATAAGTGGGTCTAGACTAGGTACCCCAGCCGTTGGGGGTACGCCAAACAAAAATGTGCTAGATTTTTTTTCTTCACATTTTCAAACAGTCCATTTATATTTTCCAACGCGGCTATACATTTGGGTGAGGTTTCTTTCTCTCCTGAGTAGCCTCGTTTCACTGCCAAAAATAAAGTTAAACTATCTAGTGTTCAGCGAAATAACAACACAATGTCAAATACAGGTAGCCTAGTCAAATAATTAACATCCAATCACATTAGATGGTTTAATTAAGACGACTTTCGAGTAGTAAGTCATGTATAAAAGCAACAGATACCATTAATAAGAAGGGGCTAGAAACGTCTTATGGTGAGCTACCGAATGGCTAGGACAGGCTAGCCCCATACTATTGTGGAGGACTTAATTCTTCCTGCTGCTGTGGATATGGCCGGGACAATGCTGGGGGAAAATGGCAAAGAAACTATACAGACAATGCATCCATCAAACAACACCGTTTCATGACGCATCAATGACATGGCAGGAGATGTTTTGAAACAATTACTGCTTCACATACAAGCCAGTGAATTCCATGCGTTACAGCTGGATGAGTCAACAGACGTGGCGGGCCTGGCACAGCTCCTGGTATATGTCCGTTACGTTTATGGGGGGTCAATTAAGGAAGACATCCTCTTCTGCAAACCACTGGAAACCAGGACAACAGGAGAGGATATTTTTAAAGTACTGGACAGCTTTGTGACATTAAATGGACTTTGGTGGTCAACATGTATTAGTATCTGTACTCATGGCCCAAAAGCCATGACAGGGAGACATAGTGGAGTGTTAACGTTTGTGCAAGCAGTTACTCCCGACGCTACTTGGGTACACTGCAGCATACACAGAGAGGCTCTTGCTGCCAAGGGAATGCCTGACAGCTTGAAAGACGTTTTAGACACTACAGCGAAAATGTTAAAGCAAGGCCCCTGAACTCTCGTGTATTTTCTGCATTATGCAATGATATGGGCAGCGACCATGTAACGCTTTTACAACATACAGAAGTGGGCTGGTTATCAAGGGCCTAAGTATTGACATGTTTTTTTTAATTGAGAGACGAGCCTAAAGTTTTCTTTACTGACCATAATTTTCACTTGTCTGACCGCTTGCATGATGATGAGTTTCTCACACGACTAGCCAGTCTGGGTAATGTTTTTTCTCGCCTGAATGATCAGAATCTAGGATTACAGGGACTCTCCTCAACTATATTCAAGAGTTGGAGCTCTTCTCTGTCTGCATTAACAAGGACAACACACAGGTCTTTCCATCATTGTATGATTTTTGTGTGCAAATGAACGCAAGCTTACGGACAATGTCAAACGTGATATAGCGAAGCACCTGAGTGAGCTGGGTGCACAATTACGCGGATACTTTCCCGAAACGGACGACACAAACAACTGGATTCGTTATCCCTTTCATGCCCTGCCTCCAGTCCACTTACTGATATCTGAACAAGAGAGCCTCATCAAAATTGCAATAAGTGGTTCTGTGAAAATGTTATTTAATCAGAAGCTACTGCCACATTTCTGGATTAGGCTGTGCTCAGAGTATCCTCCCTTGGCAAATTGTGCTGTTAAGACACTGATGCCCTTTGCAACCATGTACCTATGTGAGCGTGGATTCTTGGACCTCACTAGCATGAAAACTAAATACAAGCATAGGCTGTGTGTTGAAAATGATTTAAGACTGAGACTCTCTCCAATACAACCCAACATTGCAGAGTTATGTGCATCCTTTCAAGCACCCCCTTCTCATTAACCTGTGCTGAGTTATTCACAATTTTCGATGAACAAATAAGGTTTTATATGTAAGATAACAAAATCAAGAGCAAAATTATTGATTATTATTATATTATTATTTGTGCCCTGGTCCTATAAGAGCTCTTTGTCACTTCCCACGAGCCGGGTTGTGACAAAATCTCACACTCATTTCTATGTTTAATAAATGTATTGTATAGTGTGTGTGTGTGTGGCAGGCTTACAGTGATGGCAAAAACAATATTTGAGAGTGCTGGAGGGGGTACGCAGCTGGTGGTTGAATGTTTGAAGGGGTACGGGACTATAAAAAGTTTGCGAACCACTGGTCTAGGCGACCCACCTGGCAGACTGACGGGCTGAGTCTTTCTCGGCACATGCATGTACATCTCTATTCGTGAATATGCAGCTGTTGCCAGGCGCAGTGCTGAACTAGCTGAATTGGTGCTAATGTCTGCTGCACAAGTGCTGCAGACCATTCTTTCTCATGTGTCAATTTCTGAATGATGCACACCCTTCTGATGATCCCATAAACAAAATGTTTTGACACCTCTAAAAAGAAAACAGAACTTTGAGTTCAGAGGACCATTTAGATGTACATTATGATCTCATTTCACTTTACTTCCTACAGCTGGTTGTTTACTGTGTTCATGTAGAAAGTGAGGAAATGCCTGAAGAAAGCACTACGAATCTGTGGCCTCTTCGTCGTTGCAGGTTGTTGTTTCTTTTAGCTTCCCCCCAAAATGATTATCTCCAGGTGTTTAATCAAACTACCTTGTGTATACCCTCATATATTGTATGAAATACAGTTGAAGTCAGAAGTTTACACACACCTTAGCCAAATACATTTCAACTCAGTTTTTCACAATACCTGACATTTAATCCCAGTAAAAATTCCCTGTCTTAGGTCAGTTAGGATCACCACTTTATTTTAAGAATGTGAAATGTCAGAATAAAAGTAGAGAGAATGATTTATTTCAGCTTTTATTTCTTTCATCACATTCCCAGTGGGTCAGAAGTTTACATACAATCAATTAGTATTTGGTAGCATTGCCTTTAAATTGTTTAACTTGGGTCAAACGTTTCAGGTAGCCTTCCACAAGCTTCCCACATTAAATAAATTGGGTGAATTTTGGTCCATTCCTCCTGACAGAGCTGGTGTAACTGAGTCAGGTTTGTAGGCCTCCTTGCTCACACACGCTTTTTCAGTTCTGCCCACAAGTTTTCTATAGGATTGAGGTCAGGGCTTTGTGATGGCCACTCCAATACCTTGTCTTTGTTGTCCTTAAGCCATTTTGCCACAACTTTGGAAATATGCTTGGGGTCACTGTCCATTTGGAAGACCCATTTGCGACCAAGCTTTAACTTCCTGACTGATGTCTTGAGATGTTGTTCAATATATTCACATAATTTTCCTTCCTCATGATGCCATCTATTTTGTGAAGTGCACGAGTCCCTCCTGTAGCAAAGCACCCCCACAACATGATGCTGCCACCCCCGTGCTTCACGGTTGGGATGCTGTTCTTCGGCTTGCAAGCCTCCCCCTTTTTCCTCCAAACATAACGATGGTCATTATGGCTAAACAGTTCTATTTTTGTTTCATCAGACCAGACGGCCTTTCTCCAAAAAGTATGATCTTTGTCCCCATGTGCAGTTGCAATCCGTAGTCTGTTTTTTTATGGCGGTTTTGAAACAGTGGCTTCTTCCGTGCAGAGCGGCCATTCGGGTTATATAGGTCGATATAGGACTCGTTTTACTGTGGATATAGATACTTTTGTACCCGTTTCCTCCAGCATCTCTTTTGCTGTTGTTCTGGGATTGATTTGCACTTTTCGCACCTAAGTACATTCATCTCTAGGAGACAGAACGCTTCTCCTTCCTGAGCGGTATGACGGCTGTGTGGTCCCATGGTGTTTATACTTGCGTACTATTGTTTGTATAGATGAACGTGGTACCTTCAGGTGTTTGGATGATTTCTTTTTGATTTTCCCATGATGTCAAGCAAAGAGGCACTGAGTTTGAAGGTAGGCCTTGAAATACATCCACAGGTACACCTCCAATTGACTCAAATGATGTCAATTAGCTTATCAGAAGCTTCTAAAGCCATGACATGTGTATGTAAACTTCTGACCCACTGGATTTGTGATACAGTGAATTATAAGTGAAATAATCTGTCTGTAAACAATTGTTGGAAAAATTACTTGCGTCATGCACAAAATAGATGTCCTAACCGACTTGCCAAAACAATAGTTTGTTAACAAGAAATTTGTGGAGTGGTTAAACAAATAGTTTTAATGACTCCAACCTAAGTGTATGCAAACTTCCGACTTCAACTGTAGTTAAAAAAAATACTCTCCACAGACTTTTTTGTTCATCTGTTAGGGCTCTTGCTCTGCCAGTGACATTGTATACTGGAGAATCAGTGGAGTAACCCTTAACAATAAGTTTTTCTTATACCTGTGTAGTAACACTGACATTACAGCTGGAACTTACATAATGCTTAAGTAATTGTCATTATGAAACTAAAACAAATTAGATACCAATCAAAATCGAGTATAATCTAGTATCAGTGTGTAGCCCGTGGCACCTAGCTGGTATGAGACAAGGTGAGCAAGTAAATAAATATCGAAGGTGGAACTCTCCAGTAGCAGTGTCTGTTCCACCCAGAGTACAGGGAACAATGCATATTCCCTCTCACGAAAGTCTGTCAAACTTTTGGTCAGCTTACTTTTGTTTATTTTTCTGTGAATACTTTACCACGTTGCTTACTCAAGTAAACGACAGCCCTCAAAAACAATGATTTGTGTTGAAGTAGCCTCTGTCAAGTCCCCAACAACTGGATGTTCCGGTATTCAGGGGAAATGGAAAGAGCCTGTGAAGCGACTTCCGCTTTTGGACGTTAACAAGGCGACACTCCATATTGCTAACTCCTCCTCCACATTTACTGGATTGGTTTAACAGTGCAGAAGGGTTGTTTTCTTATCGCCAAGACCAGTATGTAGAGGATATAGTTTCAGGTGTTTCTTTTACACCTGCTACGTTAGGTTAGTGTTGCAGTGATGTGCTCGATGCTGTATTCGAGGGAAGCGTTTATGGCTGTTGCGAGAAGCGGCTTTGACGCCATGTTTGTTGTGGTGTGGGCAAGGGATAGGGTATGGCCTACCAAATGTAAAGGTATGTGCTTTTAACCTTTTTCTAAAATGTTTTATGAGATTGGAGAACATATTAGGAGGGATCTTAGACCATTCCTCCATTCATATTGGGCTATTTTGCTTCCACTGGTCCTGTGGCCTTTAAGGTCAATGGCATCCTGAACTTTATCAAGTACCAGGACATTTTAGCCAAACATTTGGTTGCCTCTGCCAGGAAACTGACACTTGGCCACAAGTGGATCTTCCAGCAAGACAATTTTTATTAGATTTTTTATTTCAACTTTATTTAACCAGGTAGGCTAGTTGAGAACAAGTTCTCATTTGCAACTGCGACCTGGCCAAGATAAAGCATAGCAATTTGACTCATACAACAACACAGAGTTACACATGGAATAAACAAAACATACAGTCAATAATACAGTAGAAAAAAAGGGGAAAAAAGTATATATACAGTGAGTGCAAATGAGGTAAGATAAGGGAGTTAAGGCAATAAATAGGCTATGGTGGCGAAGTAATTACAATATAGCAATTAAACACTGGAATGGTAGATGTGCAGAAGATGAATGTGCAATTAGAGATACTGGGGTGCAAAGGAGCAAGATAAATAAATACATTATGGGGATGAGGTATATAGATGGGCTGTTTACAGATGGGCTATGTACAGGTGCAGTGATCTGAGCTGCTCTGACAGCTGGTGCTTAAAGCTAGTGAGGGAGATATGAGTCTCCAGCTTCAGAGATTTTTGCAGTTCGTTCCAGTCATTGGCAGCAAAGAACTGGAAGGAAAGGCGACCAAAGGGGGAATTGGCTTTGGGGGTGACCAGTGAGATATACCTGCTGGAGTGCGTACTACGAGTGGGTGCTGCTATGGTGACCAGTGATCTGAGATAAGGCGGGCCTTTACCTAGCAGAGACTTGTATATAACCTGTAGCCAGTGGGTTTGGCGACGAGTATGAAGCGAGGGCCAACCAACGAGAGCGTACAGGTCGTAGTGGTGGGTAGTGTATGGGGCTTTGGTGACAAAATGGATGGCACTGTGATAGACTGCATCCAATTTGTTGAGTAGAGTGTTGGAGGCTATTTTATAGATGACATCGCCAAAGTCGAGGATTGGTAGGATGGTCAGTTTTACGAGGGTATGTTTGGCAGCATGAGTGAAGGATGCTTTGTTGCGATATAGGAAGCCTATTCTAGATTTAATTTTGGATTGGAGATGCTTAATGTGAGTCTGGAAGGACAGTTTACAGTCTAACCAGACACCTAGGTATTTGTAGTTGTCCACGTATTCTAAGTCAGAGCCGTCCAGAGTAGTGATGCTGGATGGGCGAGCAGGTGCGGGCAGTGATCGGTTGAAGAGCATGCATTTAGTTTTACTTGCATTTAAGAGCAGTTGGAGGCCATGGAAGGAGAGTTGTATGGCATTGAAGCTCGTCTGGAGGTTAGTTAACACAGTGTCCAAAGAGGGGCCAGAAGTATACAGAATGGTGTCGTCTGCGTAGAGGTGGATCATAAAATCACCAGCAGCAAGAGCGACATCATTGATGTATACAGAGAAGAGAGTCGTCCCGAGAATTGAACCCTGTGGCACCCCCATAGAGACTGCCAGAGGTCCAGACAACAGGTCCTCCGATTTGACACACTGAACTCTATCAGAGAAGTGGTTGGTAAACCAGGCGAGGCAATCATTTGAGAAACCAAGGCTGTCGAGTCTGCCAATAAGAATGTGGTGATTGACAGAGTCGAAAGCCTTGGCCAGGTCGATGAATACGGCTGCATAGTAATGTCTCTCATCGATGGCGGTTATGATGTCGTTTAGGACCTTGAGCGTGGCTGAGGTGCACCCATGACCAGCTCTGAAACTAGATTGCTTAGCGGAGAAGGTACGGTGGGATTCGAAATGGTCGGTAATCTATTTGTTAACTTGGCTTTCGAAGACCTTAGAAAGACAGGGTAGGATAGATATAGGTCTGTAGCAGTTTGAGTCTAGAGTGTCACCCCCTTTGAAGAGGGGGATGACTGCGGCAGCTTTACAATCTTTGGGAATCTCAGACGATACGAAAGAGAGGTTGAACAGGCTAGTAATAGGGGTAGCAACAATTTCGGCAGATAATTTTAGAGAGGGTCCAGATTGCCTAGCCCGGCTGATTTGTAGGGGTCCAGATTTTGCAGCTCTTTAAGAACATCAGCTACCTGGTTTTCGGTGAAGGAGATATGGTGGGGGCTTTGGCGGGTTGCTGTGGAGGGTGCCGGGCAGTTGACCGGGGTAGGGGTAGCCAGGTGGAAAGCATGGCCAGCCGTAGAGAAATGCTTATTGAAATTCTCAATTATAGTGGATTTATCGGTGGTAACAGTGTTTCCTAGCCTCAGAGCAGTGGGCAGCTGGGAGGAGGTGCTCTTATTCTCCATTGACTTTACAGTGTCCCAGAACTTTTTTGAGTTTGTACTACAGGATGCAAATTTCTGTTTGAAAAAGCTAGCCTTAGCTTTCCTAACTGCCTGTGTATATTTGTTCCTAACTTCCCTGAAAAATTGCATATCACGGGGGCTATTCGATGCTAATGCAGAACGCCACAGGATGTTTTTGTGCTGGTCAACTGCAGACGGGTCTGGAGTGAACCAAGGACTATATCTATTCCTAGCTCAAAATATTTTGAAAGGGGCATGCTTATTTAAGATGGTGAGGAAGGCACTTTTAAAGAATAACCAGGCATCATCTACTGACGGGATGAGGTCAATGTCATTCCAGGATACCCCGGCCAGGTCGATTAGAAAGGCCTGCTCACAGAAGTGTTTTAGGGAGCGTTTGACAGTGATGAGGGGTGGTCGTTTGGTCGCAGACCCATTACGGATGCAAGCAATGAGGCAGTGATCGCTGAGATCTTGATTGAAAACAGCAGAGGTATATTTGGAGGGGGAGTTAGTTAGGATAACATCTATGAGGGTGCCCATGTTTACGGATGTGGGGTTGTACCTGGTAGGTTCATTGATAATTTGTGTGAGATTGAGGGCATCAAGCTTAGATTGTAGGATGGCCGGGTGTTAAGCATGTCCCAGTTTAGGTCACCTAGTAGCACGAGCTCAGAAGATAGATGGGGGGCAATCAATTCACATATGGTGTCGAGGGCAATGTCGAGGACAATAAGCCCAAGCACACATCAAAATCCACAAAGAAATGGTTCATTTACCACAAAATGAACCCCATTGAAAACCTGTGGTTTGAATTGCAGAGGGCAGTCTATAAGAGCAGACGAAGGACATCAAGGATCCGTAAACATTCTGAATGGAGGAATAGTGTAAGAACCCTCCCAACGTGTTCTCCAATCTCCATTTTTGGAGCATACAATATAGCTCAGGATTTGTATTACTTATTTTATACATTATTTTTTACTAATCTTTATTGAGGGTGCCAATAATTACAGACCTGACTATTTAATTCAGAGTGAGATGTACATTACACTGGCCCGGGCGTTTTCTAACGTCTGCTCCACACACATTCACTGGGAAGACAACTCCATCCAATACAAGGTGCTCTAGAGACAGGAACCATTAGCCAAGTTATTAGGCTGATATATCCACCACATCATTAGTACCACCCTCACAGGGACTAGAATTTGAACAGAAGTCCTCATTCTTCATCTGTGGGTGGCACTCAGAGGTCTGTGGTTCACTGTCTACACAGACTCCATTGTGTCTCTGATTAGTAGTAGCTCCGTGTTTTTTTGTCTGAGCGAATATTCAGCATGTCACTCTCTGAGCAGCAAAGCCAAAGATTTTTGTCTGACCAGGTAACTGCTGTTGCACTCTCTGACACTGAGTAGGTGGAATGCTGGGGAGGTTTACTATGGTAACTCCATCATTAAGGGCAACAGCCAGGCTAATGAACCTGCTGGTGACAGCATTGCGTGCGAGAGGAATAGAGGGACTGAATTCCCACTGCAACCTCCATGCTGGGCATAATAAGAAAGAGAGCGAGAGAGAGAAATAGAGAGAGAGAGCATGAGCGAGAGAGGGAGGGAGAGAGAGAGAGAGAGAGAGAGAGGGAGAGTAGGCTATGCATAGGATCGGCATAAAGAACAACCCCTGATAATTAGCTCTACTGGACTAACTCCCGTTTCCAAATGAATGATTAACCTCTCAGATTTTTCCATTTGGACCTCAGTTCCCATCACAGGGGAGAGGAGGGAAAATAATAAAAATCCTACAACCACAGAAAATATATTTTCCCATAGAGGACAATAGTGATGCAGAAAGGAGTGAGACGGAAATGTGAAGAGATAGAGATTACATAAATACTGTGCTCCAGAAAGACAAAGGTTTGGTAACATAATTTGTCTATTCTGAAGCATTATGAGAAAGGAGAGGTGGAGCAACTTGGTGTAGTCTTGGTTCAACTGTAATCTGTTCTAATGAGGGTTGAAGCCAAGCAGGTCACACTGAAATGAGTGGATTAGTGCTGCTACTGCCGACAATCATGTTCATTAGGACCACCAGCGCTGCTGTGCAAGTTGTCCTGTAGGTGTATGAAAATAATTGGACAAAATGCAGACCTAGGAAGACTGCATGAGGCAAATTATCTGCCTGTTGGTTAGTACAGATAGAGAGTGAAACGGAGGGAGAGAGAGGGAGGAAGAGAGAGTATGAGAAATAGGCTTTACTCAGAGAGCAACCATTCACATCAATGTAAGGAAAAAGCCTTCTCAGACATTAAATCCAGTCCAGCTCCTTAAGCCTTTCTGTCTCTTGAACGCTCTTCCTGCCTTTCCCTCTCTCTCTCTAAAGATCTGATAAATCTGTAGGAAAAAATACTTGCCAAGTAACTATTTCTTTGGCTCAGAAGAGCTAAAAGGATACACAAATTGCTTGAAGGGCACTGACGAAGAGAGAAAAGATCTTTAATGTGCAAGCTTCTTTCATATTCCTTCTTTAGCACGCCGTTTAATAAACACAGACACACACTCAAACACCCAAATACGTACACACACACACTTTAAGAAAATGAACACAACACATGGACACACAGAAACACCACACACACTCACTCTATATCTCCTCCAAGTCCATGCGCCATGGGAGTGTTGTTGCCTGTGGAGGTGGAGGGAGCTGTGGCTCGCTGCATCCCCCTCTTCTCCCGTCCCTTCCCCTCAGCAGAGTCTGAGCGCTGAGCTGAGCGCTACCTTTGATAACAGGCAGATGAGACATAGCTGCTCTAATAACCCTCACTAAAACAGACAAGAAGAAGATATAGAAGCCAATGAGATGGGACTGCCTTTTGAATACAATCAGTGTGGTGTCCAACGTGAGACGGTTAAGATATAAGGGCTGAATCATTCAGTCTGACAAAAAGAAAAACTACTCAGCTACACACAAAAAGGTCTGAAAATAGTCTGTGAAAGAGGCACGAGAATCCCATCTGTCATACAGTGTGTCATAACTGAAGTTGATAGACCACAGAGTTGTATCAAATTAACAGATGTCATACAGTACATGGTCAGATTCATAACAGTAAAATAGAGTATGTGAAGCCCTATGTAAGAGCAAAACTAGACTCAAAAGAAGTGTTGAAGTTAAAAGATGATTTCTATCTGTGATAGAAAAGGTGTTAATAATGGAAACTTGTGTGGCAACCGCCTTCTGGCTTGACACAAATTGATAACATTATCCTTTGGTGAGTATGCATCTCTTGCACTTCATTTCAACTTGGTCGATTAGGTTACATAAGGGCATGTGCCCTCAAAGAAAACAGTTTGAAGGATAAAGTTAACTCATGATTCGCTCTCCTTTCCTCCTAGGCCTCCCTTTTCCTTTCCCTGTTACACCTTCTGCTCTACAAACACCAATATCTACTTTTTCTGAAAGAGTCAAATAATTTTAATATAAACATAGCATCACACGGCTGAGCCCTGACCCAGCAACCTGAGAACATTCCTATAACATCATTGGGACATTACTAAAAAAAAAACGTACATCTTTACCTCTGATGGTTGAGTGCCTATCTGTCTACTTTGAAAAACTCTATCACTGACTAGTTTGGCTGCGCAATGATGTAGTGTTGTTGAGTGCAGAAACAGTCAGGCTACCTCAATTCAGCTGTGCCAAGAGCATTATTCCTTCCACAGCCCCATAATTTGCATCAGGAAAATTATGCATCAGAAAGAAATGTTGGTTGGTCCTCTGCATAGGTGGACGGTGGAGGGAGCTCAATATGATCAATATGTTGCAATAGAAGAGTTTCATCCCTATGGAGAAATCAGGAGTAATTAAAAGCTATCTCTGTTTATCTCTGGATCTTGTGTGTGGTTGAAGGGGTGGGATGTAAGTAGGCTAAATGGGACACATTCTACACTCAGTATGGGACTTTTAAAGTGTGATATGTCCCCTACTATCCTCCTTAAAACTGAGCAATGGAATGAAATTCAGGATGATTCATCAGGCCAATGGAATGAAATTCAGGATGATTCATCAGGCCAATGGAATGAAATTCAGGATGATTCATCAGGCCAATGGAATGAAATTCAGGATGATTCATCAGGCCAATGGAATGAAATTCAGGATGATTCATCAGGCCAATGGAATGAAATTCAGGATGATTCATCAGGCCAATGGAATGAAATTCAGGATGATTCATCAGGCCAATGGAATGAAATTCAGGATGATTCTTCAGGCCAACTGCTTCATGCTTTAACATCAGATCTAATGGGCCATTATTTATATTAAATACATTTAATCAATGTTAGATACATTTAAGGAATTTAAGGACATCATGATGAGATATAACCAGGAATCCTACGTGTGACTAACATAAAAAAGCAAGATGGAAAAGTGGTGAAACTGCTTAAATCATTCAGGACTGCCGCACGCAGCTGCATTTTTCCTTGGGATGCAGCATTAAAAAACATGAAGAACCCAATATTTTTCCAAGTATCTCTGAAAGATCATGCTAATTTAGTATTTGTGGTCTGTTCTTTCAAATCTAGAAATAATTGGCTGGATTTTATATTTTTACAACTGCAGAATATGCAAATATCCTCCTCCAAAAATAATCATTTGAATTTATATGAAAACATTATGTAAGATAGTAATCATACAGAGTTAAGCAGATACTGTACGCAGATGCTTTAACATTGTGTGATTGTACACAAAATATATTACATAATAACTGCCAAGGGATTTCCAAAGTGCTTTCGATGTCAATGCACTTATACTGAATGGTTTCCTAGTCTCTCATTACATTCACCTACCATCCTTACCATGGATCACTTAAACTGCATAATACATGTGTGTGTAATGTATGTGTTCACCTAGGCCATAGCTTATGGTTGGGGCACAATGGAATAATCAAGATTACTTATGGGACAGGTGCACTAATTAAAATGGTATGAAGAAGACCTAAGTTGCTCTTATACCTACACTACCGTTCAAAAGTTTGGGGTCACTTCAAAATGTCCTTGTTTTCCATGAAAACATACATGAAATGAGCTGCAAAATGAATAGGAAATATAGTCAAGCCGTTGACAAGGTTATAAATAATTATTTTTTATTTAAATAATAATTGTGTCCTTCAAACTTTGCTTTCATCAAAGAATCCTCCATTTGCAGCAATTACCGCCTTGCAGACCTTTGGCATTCTAGTTGTCAATTCCTGAAGCACCTCCCACAAGTTGGATTAGCTTGATGGGCACTTCTTATGTACCATACGGTCAAGCTGCTCCCACAACAGCTCAATAGGGTTGAGATCCGGTGACTGTGCTGGCCACTCCATTATAGACAGAATACCAGCTGACTGCTTCTTCCCTAAATAGTTTATACATAGTTTGGAGCTGTGCTTTGGGTCATTGTCCTGTTGTAGGAGGAAATTGGCTCCATTTAAGCGTGGTCCACAGGGTATGGCATGGCGTTGCAAAATGGAGTGATAGCCTTCCTTCTTCAAGATCCCTTTTACCCTGTACAAATCTCCCACTTTACCACCACCAAAGCACCCCCAGACCATCACATTGCTTCCACCATGCTTGACAGATGGCGTCAAGCACTCCTCCAGCATCTTTCCATTTTTTCTGCGTTTCACGAATGTTCTTCTTTGTGATCCGAACACCTCAAACTTAGATTCATCTGTCCATAACACTTTTTTCCAATCTCCCTCTGTCTAGTGTCTGTTTTGCCCATCTTAATCTTTATGGGCCAGTCTGAGATATGGCTTTTTCTTTGCAACTCTTCCTAGAAGGTCAGCAGCCCGGAGTCGCCCCTTCACTGTTGACGTTGAGACTGGTGTTTTGCAGGTACTATTTAATGAAGCTGCCAACTGAGGACTTGTAAGGCGTCTGTTTGACTTGTGAGGCGTCTGTTTCTCAAACTAGACACTAATGTACTTGTCCTCTTGCTCAGTTGTGCACCAGGGCCTCCCACTCCTCTTTCTATTCTGGTTAGAGACAGTTTGCTCTGTTCTGTGAAGGGAATAGTACACAGTGTTGTACGAGATCTTCAGTTTCTTAGCAATTTCTCACATGGAATAGCCTTAATTTCTCAGAACAAGAATAGACTGACGAGTTTCAGAAGAAAGGTCTTTGTTTCTGGCCATTTTGAGCCTGTAATCGAACCCACAAATGCTGATGCTCCAGATACTCAACTTGTCTAAAGAAGGACAGTTTTATTGCTTCTTTAATCAGAACAACAGTTTTCAGCTGTGCTAACATAATTGCAAAAGAGTTTTCTAATGATCAATTAGCCTTTTAAAATTATAAACTTAGATTAGCTAACACAATATGCATTGGAACACACGAGTGATGGTTGCTGATAATGGGCCTCTGTATGAATATTTAGATATTCCATAAAAAAATCTGTAGTTTCATTTACAACATTAACAATGTCTACACTGTATTTCTGATCAATTTGATGTTATTTTAATAGACAGAAAATGAGCTTTTCTTTCAAAAACAAGGACATTTCTAAGTGACCCCAAACTTTTGAACGGTAGTGTAGGCATATTAAAAGTACCTATTCTACTTCTGTAATTACAAATCTGCTCTCAAATATATTGTTTTGCAATTGCTAAAGTACTGTAACAACATTTTAATATTAGTGTTGTTACATGCAGTGTTACTACACAGGTAAGAGAGTTCCATGGTGGACTCCCTATTCTCCCAAGGGGGTCAAGAGGTATAAGTAAGTACACAGGTAAGAGCAACTTACTGTAAAAGATTACCTAAAATAAATATTGGAAACAAGAACATGAGTGGATGGATCCACAAAAAGAAAAAACCCATGAAGCTGCAACTAGCTCTGTCTCATGTCAGAATTAGACGTTCATCCATGTTTCTCACAGTGGTGGAAAAAGTACCCAATTGTTATACTTGAGTAAAAGTAAAGATACCTTAATAGAAAATGACTAAAGCAAAAGTGAAAGTCACCCAGTAAAATACTACTTGAGTAAAAGTCTAAAAGTATTTGGTTTAAAATTTACTTAAGTATCAAAAGTAAATGTAATCGCTAAAATATACTTAAGTATCAAAAGTAAAAGTACAAGTATATATCATTTAAAATTCCTTATATTAAGCAAACCCGACGGCATGATTTTCTTTTCTTTTTTATTTACGTATAGCCAGGGGCACACTTCAACACTCAGACATCATTTACAAACTAAGCATTTGTGTTCAGTGAGTCTGCCAAATCAGAGGCATTAGGGATGACCAGGGATGTTCTCTTGATAAGTGTGTGAATTAGACCATTTTCCTGTCCTGCTAAGCATTCAAAATGTAACTTGTACTTTTGGGTGTCAGGGAAAATGTAAGGAGAAAAAAGTACATTATTTTCTTTAGGAATGTGGTCAAGTAAAAATTGCCAACAATATAAGTAGTAAAGTAAAGTACAGATACCCCAAAAACTACTCAAGTAGTACTTTAAAGTATTTTTACTTAAGTACTTTCCACCA
Organism: Salmo salar; assembly: GCF_965601325.2. Classification (NCBI taxonomy): domain Eukaryota; kingdom Metazoa; phylum Chordata; class Actinopteri; order Salmoniformes; family Salmonidae; genus Salmo; species Salmo salar. Next base: position 90,269,937 of record NC_138300.1, on the reverse strand, counting down.
CTGGTTTCTCAAACATTACATTTTGAAGTTGTTGCAAACGTCAAATTTTGAAGTGTTTAAGGTTAAGTTTAGGCATTAACTCAGAAATCTTAAGGTTAGGCATTAAGGGTTAAGGTTTGGGATAGGCTTAAAACAAAAATCTAAAAAATAATATTGCTGGATTCAAACTTGCAACCAATGGAATCAGAGGCAAATTCCTACTTGAAGGTAACAGCGCTCACTGTTGCCCCTAGTGGACAGTTAACACATCGTCTTCCGACGTCCTCAGACATGGGTGGATGTCGAATAATGACTTGTATCAAGGGTGACCTGGCTGGAATCAAAGGCTGCAGGCACATTGCTTTGATCCACATGGCTAAAGAGATGGTTACAAACAGTTACATATCCTCTGTGAGTACACTGCCAGCATTCCTTGTTTCCTGTATCCCATACTGTTGAAACTGAGACAAATGAAGGGGCCAGAGAGATTATCTCTGAACAAGAGTGATGAGTTGATTCTACATGGAGTTAGCCAGCCGCCCCTCATCTTTACATCATTTAACTTAAAGGCTTGTTAAGAGAATTCACAACGGAGCTTGAATTAAAGATGAATATCGGAAAACTGTTTACCTGAGCAGCTAACATGTCTAGTGCCCCTAAGATTGAACGTTCTGGCTGGGTTTGCCAAGACCTCCCATCCACAGTGTGCCAGGCTAGCCACCCCAGCTCAGAGGCACTGTGACAAGTGGAGGCTCCAGAGCACACAGAGGTAATACCAACAACCTGGCTAATTATGCCAGCCCAGGTCTATGGGGCAGGGAATCCCTGCAACAGTTTTCATCTCCTTACTCCCTGTGCTGTGTTCATGAAGCACAGGGTTCTGTTGTGTTCATGCGTCTAACTCTCGCTGTTTAGAGTAGTCTTCACATTTACATTTACATTTAAGTCATTTAGCAGACGCTCTTATCCAGAGCGACTTACTTACTTACTTACTTAGTCTTGAACTGCAGAAGATTGTACGGGGAAATCTAATACATTTCAATAAAAATGCTATTCGCAGATGGAGTCTTCATGCAGATATTTAGAGTAAAAATGAACTGACTTCCTGGAAGTTGTTAAGCACATGTTGACAGAATGGAAGTTTTGACACAAAGCAAAGCACTCAGTGAGACAGTGACAGAACACTCTGACACACCGATAAGAGCCTTTCTCCATGCGGTTCATTCTATGACTACTGAGCATCAGCATCCCTCTCTCCCTCTGTGTTTCTGTGTTCTTAGTACTGGTCCAGGACCATGGTAGGCTATTCTCCATCTGACTAATAAATGAGCTTCCTGTGCACATTGATCCCTCTCCCACTCATATGGAGAGTAAGTGAGAGGCTCATTGTAATGGACACAACTGCACTGACCCACTCTGGGAGTTAATTTGTTTTTATTGACTAGAACACCTGAGTTTCCAGTTGTAACTTATCAGGGTTAGCACAGGCTTCCACAGAGCTGAAGCTCCATGCTCACTCCACTCAACAACAGACGGGAATTACATCACTGTCCAGCCCTAGTGTCCACTGCACACACTCTATCTGACCTTTTCTCGGCCTTTACTCCTTGTTCTCTTCTCTATGACCTGACCTCTGAAGCTACCCTAGAACTGTTCATCTCAGCCAAACGTATAGCATTGCTTTGAAAACAGATGGGAAGAGATACCTGACTTTCTACGCCCATACCTCAGAGTTACGGTACGCAACCCCCCGCCCATGAGAGCATCTGCTGCCTACACAGAACAAAGCACCAGGGACATAAGTTGCAGCAACCTTGGGCACATTGGGAGCCAATGGAGTTCTGTTCTTCCTCAATAGCCCTCCAAGCACACAACACATCAAGTCACTGACACAACGTCACAGCTGAATCACACACGACTCATTAGTGCTAGAGGAAACAAGTTCCTGTAACTCCTCAAAACAGAAGTATAAAAGTCGGTCTACCTATGAATATTAATTCTCAGCCTTGGCTGAGGGTGGAGTGTCACGGAGTGTCATGCACGGCTGCTGTTTCATTTCACAGCGTTTGTTTAGGGACTCCACGCCACTCTTAAGTCTGTGCTGGAGAGAGGAGACAGGGAGAGGGTGAGGGGAGGAGGTAATTATTGGGACAGGGCTGATGTGAAGTTGTGGAAAGCTTAGAGGGGCTGTGTCTGATTAATCACATGCACAATTCAGGTGGAGAAATTAAATTCCTCTCCATGCCTCCCCGTATGCTCCTTAATTACTAAACTCTCCAGCAACCGAATCAGAAGATTAATTTATAAACAAAGGATTCAGGAGAGGCACTTTATATTGCCTTAATTGTGAGGTGTTGGAGCTATGTTGATGAGATGACTACAAAGTTGCAGATTATCCATTGAAGTACAGCGAGGACTGGGATGGTAGATGTACCAGACCGGTGATCTGATAGATATTATATGCAAAGGCTGAATAAAAATGAGGAGGACATGGTTGGTGTGAAAATGTGTGATATGGGTGTGAACCATGAATTATCATGGGGAAATGAAGATCAGTAATGAATAGTCACGAAGAGAGAGGAAAGTGGATGCAATTCTACTAGAGAGCATGAACCTGATTTAATGAGGAAGTAATATCTGCTTCATATGCCTGTGTACTGCAGTAAAATGCCTTTAGAACACTCTCAAACCACAGAGGCATAAATTGAGAGAGAATCCTGTTATATCTTTCATTTTTCTCTCAATGGCTGGTCTAACATATATAGCGGGGTTCCCCAAATCTGATCGAAAGTTTTCCCATGCATAATAGAGAGACATCATTACAAATCATTTGTAGACTGGAAAAGTGACCATAAAAAGCCCCAACAGATATATTATTTGACAAAAAAAATTCTAACCTTTCTTATGTTTGTATATGATAACATCTGTTTAAGCGTCTTGTGTTCTGGACCCCTGACCATCCACTCAACTAAAATGTGTCCTGCACCTGAATCTAGTCGATCCCTGGCCTATAGTATGTATGGGCGATGCACATTCGACGCTGTATGACTATAAAGGTCGACTACTCACCGGACAGATAATACTTTCTCTCTAATATTATGCAGAATGAAGGCTGCCAATACTGAGCGCCAGGGAAAAGTAGCATAACATGATAACCTCCTGGGATAATCCTTCTAAAGGTTGTGTGGTGTGTGTGCTTTTTTTTTTTACCAATATGTTTCACACGAAAATAAGTTAAGGTTGAGGGATGGCTATGATCCGCACTGATCGAAAGGAGGGCTATTCTGCTTGCGAGCCACACAGGTTCAGATGAGATACCTGTGCTACTTTATGGAGTCTATCAGGGGAAGGCAAATGCGATTCATTCATTATTCATTTCCATTGGCATCTTTTCGCATTCAATTCCCCAATGGATAGTAGGCTATTACGTCAGCCCCTCCTTTGTGAGGAATACGCGGAGGGAATCGAGGTGACGGGTTCAGTTGTCCCGAGAGAGCATACAACTATTTCAGAATGCAGACAATATAATGCTTAGGCTATTATAATAACTAGACAGTGCAAATTTGTTCTTCTAGATTTTGTATTCACTGACGCCACACACGCTGACGCTTCGACTGCGCTTGGGAATGTAGTGTAATAGGCTACCCAAGAACAAAGCGCATGTGAATTCAAATCTACTACAATGGTAGACGACTAATATAATACTATATAATAGGACCTACTAAACAATACGACCAAATATGGTAAAACGACTAAAAAAATGTTATCAACTGTTTACTTGCCTCATCTCTTTGCAATCATTTAACTCATTTTAGTCTGTAACCTAGTTTTACGTCAGCAAATCTGTTAATTATCCATTCAAACATTTATATAATAAAACATTTTGAACTGACGAATTTTGTACCTAGGCACTGATAAAATGTGAAATATTTTCTGGTGTCCACTTTAGCGCGACTCGTTCCCCTATAATTTAGAGGTGTATTTAATAAATCCCACCCAAGAACCCCCACATAGTACGAACAAATTAAACATTACTGTTATTTCTATAGAAAAACAAATATTATTTCTAAGTGAACACTTACTCAGATGGAGAGCAAGAGGCAAGAAAATACACGCGTAATTCACGAGGGATACCATTCTGCTCAGGAGCCACTCAATTCATGAAAAAGACGCGTCTGAAACAAGTAAAAATCCGCGTCAAAGTGTTACAATCCGTTTGCTGAGCACAGCTACTTTGCTACATAGGTGAGAGCGTTGCTCAGTATCATGTTCATGAGAAGAGCGCCTACTCTTATGTATGCCTCTATGGTGTATCTAGTGTGCGTGAGGGAGGGCGAATTTGCGCGGAGTAGGGCAGACTCAAAATCTCGTCTCCACCTATCATGACCCATTAGATGGATACCGATATGTAGGGGAGAAAAGTGATATTTTAACCCCAATGTGGCAATTAACCCATGTTCATCCTCATGGGAAAAAAACATGCTTATATCTTTAGTTTGACGCGCGCGTTTATGCACCCGCTTCAAATAACTCCTATATAGAAGGGGGATTCGGCTATTATCTTTACCACAAAATGTAAAAACGTAAACGTGGTGTCGAATAGGCTACATGTGAAATAAAGGGCACTATGCAATGCATTAACCATGTTCTTTTTTTATTCCAAAAACGTTTAGGGTAAAAGAAACGAGTAAAAATATACAACAATCCAAGCACAGGGAACAAAGCACGATGGAAATTACAAACGATCAAAATGAGTAATACACAAAACATGATTTCATTGTTTTTGCAAACTAGGAAAAAATATTTAGATTGTATAGCGTTTATGTACAAGCTTACTATTATCAACATTCATGTCTGATTCTTGTTGCTTAACCCTGATCAATATGAAACATAAGTAAAACTAAGAGCTTCGAAACCATCCCGCCTTTACACTTCAGGTCAAACAACTGCTATTCCAGTTACCAGACATGTAACTTAATACAATAAAAGATGGATCATCAACCTCCTCCACCAAGGACAGATTCGTCCTCACTCCCAACCTTGGAGAAAATACAGACATTACTGTCTGCTTTACACAGCTTTGTGGCTTGGTAATACAGATGGCTTATAACCTTGAATATAGTAGTTTGATTTTTATGCATGGTTCTCCTGAGCATACAGGCATACCTAGCGTTTTGTCAATCAATCAGCAGCTGAAGATGACCGAGCAACTATATAGTGTTCACTGATGAAACTCAAATAATTGAAGCAAAGAAAAACTGGGAGTTGAGAATCAACTTTCAACAAGTCCTGTTAAATAAATTGGAACACCAAAAAGTGCTTATCAAACCAACCACTACTATGGTCAAACATAATTCTGACCTGGTAAAATAAGCATGTCTCATTTTCTGTCTATTTTCCTCTGAAGCACGAATTGTGCCAAACGTCAGGAATTTTTTTCTTCCTAAATTTTAAACAATGGAGGTGTTTCTTGCCAGCACTTTAAGAACATCCTTGAAAGAGGGTGCTATTCCAACCAGATTTGATTTTACAAGCCATTTGAACAATCCATCAGGCCACAACCGGAATAAAAGAATAAGAGAGTCTGGCAAAAACCACCTCCAAGCTTAGCTCACACTTCCCTATGTCCCCCTCATTCCACTTTATTTCTAAGAAAGGAATGTTAAACGATGACACCAGAACGTTAATAACAAGTAACTGTCCTTGAAATTAGATGACAAGACATCAATAGCAGAGATTGACATTTTGGAATTGGCAAGACAAGATGAGCATGGTTTAAACATTTCCCATCTCTCCTACAGTAAAGTGGAATTACATAAGCAATAATTGATGAGACCTATTCTAGCTAGCCTCTCTATCGTCAAATCATGTTTGTATACCTAATGCAAAGATGTTCTTCCTGTGCCATTTGAAACCTTGTTTGCAAAAGAAGTCATTAATAAGTGTGCGTGAAAACACAGTAACGCACTCTTTTACAGTCAGGCAAATACGGTTCATTTACACAATCGTTTCAAATGGCATAACATCTAAAAGGTAGTGGAGGCCAAATCCCCATCAGTGAAGTACAATAAGGCACTTACTATAAATGTTTTGTTCCTGCACATGAAAGGTTTGAGAGGGAAAACCAACACGTCTTATTTGCATGACAATCAACTGACCAGCGGCATAGTAGGCATTGTGCAGTTGACATTCATAATGCAACCCAACATTGTGGAGTTGACATTCATAATGCAACCCAACATTGTGCAGTTGACATTCATAATGCAACCCAACATTGTGGAGTTGACATTCATAATGCAACCCAACATTGTGGAGTTGACATTCATAATGCAACCCAACATTGTGGAGTTGACATTCATAATGCAACCCAACATTGTGCAGTTGACATTCATAATGCAACCCAACATTGTGGAGTTGACATTCATAATGCAACCCAACATTGTGGAGTTGACATTCATAATGCAACCCAACATTGTGCAGTTGACATTCATAATGCAACCCAACATTGTGGAGTTGACATTCATAATGCAACCCAACATTGTGGAGTTGACATTCATAATGCAACCCAACATTGTGGAGTTGACATTCATAATGCAACCCAACATTGTGCAGTTGACATTCATAATGCAACCCAACATTGTGGAGTTGACATTCATAATGCAACCCAACATTGTGGAGTTTCACAGGTCTGTCCCTAGATAATTAGACCATTTTAACTTGTTTAGAAGACAAATACGTTTTAATACATTAAGCCATGCTCCCAGTTTTGTTAAACTTTCCAACTAGACTTTGCAAGTAGCCTAAAAGAAACCATGCTAAAAATTATTAATGTGATTGCATTCAAACAAAGGGCTGCCCTCTAAAGAACAGGAGAAGTACATCAGGTTTACAAACATAACTTGGATATCTTGATGCAAAAACGAGGCCAGTATAAGTAACAATTTGTTAGAAGCATTTTCTATGGATTATAACTAATTCAATAAGTCTTCAAGCAAGTTCATGAAATCATACAAGTCTTAGAAATGTTAAGGATTGTTGGTATATAAAAAAAAAACACCCTGGGCAAAGAAAGAAAAACATTTTTCATGGACATGAGTGAATTTCGTTGAGGTGCCATCAAAAGAGTTGACTTTATAAAGCTATACAGGTGGAAGGCCGTTTCTAAGACTCCACAAGCATACTCCTGTCCTATGCACATAGTAACACGGAAATATCAGAGAAAGGAAATACTAACGGTGTAGATTGAAAGCCTACTGTAGAAGTCCCTCAAAGCGAAATAGCATTCTGAACTAAAGTCAGAACACTGGATTTAACAGAATGGTTGAATATACAGAAAACATAATACAACATAAAAGGCCCATCCATCTGTAACGACTGTCTACATTTAGGATAGGTATTTCTCAAACAGTCTCTTGTGGATATGACAGGGAAAAGACAAATAGAAGGTAATGGCAAGGTTCGTAGTACTCATGAACAGCGGGTTTCCCACTGAAAAAAATCCTTCAATCTACACAAGTCCAAAAAGGGCAAACCCAGTCTGTTCTTGCCATTTCTACACGTAAAAATTAAAGATAAAACAAAATGTTCCATTACGATGTACAATGCATCAAAAAGTGTCGAGGGTACAGAAAGTGCAGAGCCATCGGAAAGTGTTCAGACCCCTTGACTTTTCCCACATTTTATTACGTTATAGCCTTATTCTAAAGTTGATTAAATAAATGTCCTCAGCAATCTACACACAATAACCAATAATGACAAGGCAAAAACAGCTTTTTAGACATTTTTCAAATGTATTAAAAATAAAAAACAGAAATGACCTTATTTACATAAGTATTCAGACCCTTTGCTATGAGACTCGAAATTGAGCTCAGGTGCATCTTGTTTCCATTGATCATCCTTGAGATGGTTCTACAACTTGATTGGAGTCCACCTGTGGTAAATTCAATTTATTGGACAAGATTTAGAAAGGTACACACCTGTCTATATAAAGGTCGCACAGTTGACAGTGCATGTCCGAGCAAAAACAAAGCCATGAGGTCGAAGAAATTGTCCATAGAGCTCCGAGGCAGGATTGTGTCGAGGCAAAGATCTGGGGAAGGGTACCAACAAAAATGTCTGCAGCATTGAAGGGTCCCAAGAACACCTTAAATGGAAGAAATTTGGAACTACCAATACTCTTCCTAGAGCTGGCCACCTGACCAAACTGAGCAATCTGGGGAGAAGGGCCTTGGTCAGGGAGGTGACCAAGAAACCGATGGTCACTGACAGAGCCCCAGAGTTCCTCTGTGGAGATGGGAGAACCTTCCAGATGGACAACCGTCTCTGCAGCACTCAACCAAATCAGGCCTTTATGGTAGACTGGCCAGACGGAAGCCGCCACTCAGTAAAAGGCACACGATAGCCTGCTTGGAGTTTGCCAAAAGGCACCTTAAGGACTCTCAGACCATGAGAAACAAGATTCTCTGCTCTGATGAAACCAAGATTGAACTCTTTGTCCTGAATGCCAAGCATCACGTCTGGAGGAAACCTGGCACCATCCCTACGGCGAAGCATGGTGGTGGCGGCAGCATGCTGTGGGATGTTTTTCAGCGGCAGTGACTGGTATACCAGTCAGGATCGAGGCAAAGATGAAATAGAGCAAAGTACAGAGAGATCCTTGATGAAAACCTACTCCAGAGCGATCAGGACTTAAGACTGAGGCGAAGGTTCACCTTCCAACAGGACAACGACCCTAAGCACAAAACCAAGACAACGCAGGAGTGGCTTCGGGAAAAGTCTCTGAATGTCCTTGAGTGGCCCAGCCAGAGCCCGGACTTGAACCTGATCAAACATCTCTGGAGAGACCTGAAAAGAGCTGTGCAGTGACACTCCCCATCCAACCTGACAGAGCTTGATAGGATCTGCAGAGAAACCCCCCAAATATAAGTGTGCCAAGCTTGTAGCATCATACCCAAGAAGAGGGTCTGAAAACTTTGTAAATGTAATATTTACATTTTTCATAAATTAGCAAACATCTTTGCTTTGTCATTATTGGGTAATCTGTGTAGATTGATGAGGGGAAAAAAACTATGTAATCAATTTTATAATAAGGCTGTAACCTAACAAAATGTGGAAAAAGTCAAGGGGTCTGAATACTTTCCAATGGCACTGTAGATCATGCTCACATCTCTTTAACGACAGCTCTGCTCCCCTCAGCACTTCAATGAAACTCACTGCACTTTGTTCTAACTGTGTGGGAGCAGAACAGGGAAGTGAAGGGGCTAAATATCATTAGGCGCCAACCACAGAACTAGTGATTGACCAGGCCCTGAAGCATCATCACCAGGCGCCGGGCTCTCTTGCTGAGAGGACTGTGTGGGTCCTGCTGCAGGAACTGGAACAGCTTCTGTCGGACCTGGGACAGCACCGCACTCATGTGGTCCCTCGTCACCGGATCCCCATGGTCCAGGTTCATCACAGCATCCTCCAAGTAACTGATACAGACAGAGAGAAGATTACCGTGGGCTTTTAGAAGACTCGGATTGTACCATTTAAGCCAATAGTGTTATTGGCTTGCATGTCCCGACAAAGTTGCCCTAATTACCTTGCAGCCGATGGCAAAGATTTGAATGGCTTGATTAAAACAGTAAATGCAGTGGAGTGACCCTGATCGCCCAGCAGCACTGTCCTGTTACCCAATCCAGTGGCTCAACCCAAATGCGTCGCATCAGATTGTTCCAATTTTACAGCTGCAGACCCAATCCAAAGCATTTAAAACCTCTAAGCACAGTTCTCTCAATGGTAATCTTGGGGCTTAAGAGCCATTAACCTCCCAACGCTCAAAGGGACCAATTTCCCTCTAATTTCAGCAAAGCCCTACATTTATATATATCACATACCTTGGACAACAGCCCAATCAGGTCTCTTCTCTACTGAGACCGATATGCCCTTGCTCAAAGTTACACTGTGACAGTCCTTAAATTTTGAGGTCAAAATAAGTTTATACAACAGATATTTCGTACCATGCATTAAAAAAGGCAATGGAGTGTTTGAAAAAGGCCCTTCATATGTACAGCCTCAGCTACAGATTCAGTCCCACAGATGGTGTAGAAGTCTCAACAACTGGCCAGTATCAGGCTGATAGTTTAGGGTGCCATTCAAACTGGATTAAGACTGATCATTTGAGCTCTTAAAGAGCAGTAAAAAGGGACTTGGCAGCGCATTGTCTGGACATGTTTTCATATTCATAGGCCTGTCATGTTCCTACTACACACATTTCTTACTGTGGTCTAAACGCGTAAAAAGCATTCGAGCTGCAGTTTGACACAGCTCAACATGGAGGAAATGTGACTAAGGTTTGTCAGTCAGTATGTTGCTTGAGGGAGGCTTGTAAAAGAGAGCACAAACAAAATATTTAAATCTCAAGCTGAAAACTATGATCCCTTATTGATGTAATTTGTTAAATCCACTTCAATCAGTGTAGATGAAGGGGAGGAGACAGGTTAACCTGTTTAGGATAGGGGGCAGTATTTTCACGGCCGGATAAAAAACGTACCCGATTTAATCTGGTTATTACTCCTGCCCAGAAACTAGAATATGCATATAATTATTTGATTTGGATAGAAAACACCCTAAAGTTTTTAAAACTGTTTGAATGGTGTCTGTGAGTATAACAGAACTCATATGGCAGGCCAAAACCTGAGAAGATTCCATACAGGAAGTGCCCTGTCTGACCATTTCTTGTCCTTCTATATAGCCTCTTTATCGAAAATAGAGGATCTCTGCTGTAACGTGACATTTTCTAAGGCTCCCATAGGCTCTCAGAAGGCGCCAGAACGGGGAATGATGACTCTGCAGTCCCTGGGCGAAAAACAGTAGGGCTTTTGGAAAGTGGTCGTTCTGAGAACAATGACATGGGTGCGCGCGTGCATGTGAAGACTCCATTTTCTATTTTCAGTGTTTGAACGAAAACAAGGTCTCCCGGTTGGAATATTATCGCTATTTTACGAGAAAAATCGCATAAAAATTTATTTTAAACAGCGTTTGACATGCTTCGAAGTACGGTAATGGAATATTTTGAAATGTTTTGTCACGATACGCGCCGGAGCGTCACCCTTCGGATAGTGTCTTGAACGCAAGAACAAAACGCAGCTATTTGGATATAACTATGGATTATTTGGAACAAAAACAACATTGGGTGTTGAAGTAGAAGTCCTGGGAGTGCATTCTGACGAAGAACAGCAAAGGTAATCCAATTTTTCTTATAGTAAATCTGAGTTTGGCGAGTGCCAAACTTGGGTGTCAAAATAGCTAGCCATGATGGCCGGGCTATCTACTCAGAATATTGCAAAATGTGCTTTCACCGAAAAGCTATTTTAAAATCGGACACCGCGATTGCATAAAGGAGTTCTGCATCTATAATTCTTTAAATAATTGTTATGTTTTTTGTGAACGTTTATCGTGAGTCATTTAGTAAATTCACTGGAAGTTTTTGGTGGGTATGCTAGTTCTGAACGTCACATGCTAATGTAAAAAGCTGGTTTTTGATATAAATATGAACTTGATTGAACAAAACATGCATGTATTGTATAACATAATGTCCTAGGAGTGTCATCTGATAAAGATCATCAAAGGTTAGTGCTGCATTTAGCTGTGGTTTTGGTTTTTGTGACATATGCTAGCTTGAAAAATGGGTGTGTGATTATTTCTGGCTGGGTACTCTCCTGAAATAATCCAATGTTTTGCTTTCGTTGTAAAGCCTTTTTGAAATCGGACAATGTGGTTAGATAAAGGAGAGTCTTGTCTTTAAAATGGTGTAAAATAGTCATATGTTTGAAAAATTGAAGTTTTGGGATTTCTGAGGTGTTCGTAATTCGCGCCACGCTCTATCATTGGATATTGGCGAGGCGTTCCGCTAGCGGCACATCTAATGTAAGAGGTTAAAGGATATTTAAGCCTTGAGAGAATTGAGACATGTGTTGTGTATGTGTGCCATTCAGAGGGTAAATGGGCAAGACAAAAGATTTAAGTGCCTTTGAACAGGGTATGGTAGTAGGTGCCAGGTGCACCAGTTTGCGTCTAGAACGCTGCTGGGTTTTTCACGATCAACAGTTTCCTATGTTTCCAGCCAACTTATAACATGCTCCTGTGGGGGCGCATGCGTACCTGATCTTGAGCTCAGAGCGTGTGGCCAGGTTAGTGGACAGCTGCTGTATGAGGGACAGCAGCACTGGCTGGATGAGGGGGCAGGGATGCTGTCCAAACACCTGCTGGGAGTCGATGGTCTCGCACACATACAGAACCAGGTTCAGGTCAGAGGCTGACAGGGCCTATAGAGGAGGGTGGTCGGAGGAGAAGAGACAGCTCAGACGCCACAGGTATCTTTAAATGATGCCCTCTGACATCCACCACGCATTGGACAGGAGAGGCTGTGAGCCTGTGATGTGATGGGTGGAGGTGTATCAGGGAGGCAGAGGGGAGCAGGACTCTCACCTGTTGGAAGGCCTGGTTGAGCTGTCCCTGCTGCAGCAGCTGCAGGATGCTGGCTTGCTGGGCCTGGTAGTCCAGGTGAGCAGTGGGGACAGGCGTGCCTGCAGCAGAGCGCATGGCCTGCATGATGCTGGAGTTCACAGCTGCCTGCTGCTCCTTCATGGCCATACTCACCTCACCCTTCACAATGCGCTGCACCTGGGTCAGGATCGAGTCCTGCAAGCTGGATACAAGACCGAACCGGCACCGTTATATACCCAAGGTACACTATCAAAATATTGAAATGGTCGAAAATGTGTAAATTCCTAAACAGACATTTTTTAAACACTTTATAAAGTTATTCAGTCCAACTTAAAAATCTATAAACTCAAGTGCCATGAAATTAATTGCGTCGCAAACTGTGGTTCAATCGAATTTATGTACTGAAATTAAGCCAGGATTAAGGTGTTTGTTTCTGCTCAACAAATCCATTACACAGCCACTCAATATGGCAACCCAAACTGCTTGCTAAGGCATCTGTTTGGGATGTCTGATCAATCTCTAGTTGCTTTACCAATCACTAATACAAAAAAAAAGAAGAAGAGCTTTCTGTTGGGTGTTGGTTAGACTTACTTTCCCACCGTCATGTGGAGCTGATGCTGGACCTCAGAGCGGACACTTGCTGTGATGGTGGTGGCCAGCTGATCCGTTGAGTTCTGGAACGTGTCAATCATCTGTTGCAGCTGGCCAATCATAGGATCCCGTGCTTCCTGCTCATGCTGCTTCTTGTTCTTCACATGGGTCTCCAGTTGCTGGATATCTACAGAGGAAAACAAACATCCTCAGTACGACACAAAGATCTGTCAGGCATATTCAGATGTGCTGTTAGCGTAATATAAAATCAGCTGAATAAACAAATATAGCAAATATTTACAATGCATACAAAGCCCACAGCTCTTCTTGAAATAAACATATGATAAATGCGAAGTTCTTGACCTTGCTCTCGTGGTACTGCATAAAGCTAAGAAACAGCCTGGATTAGAAATGCTGAGGGTTAACAGTTGGTAATAGGATTGTCTTACACTCATGGGTGCCCTGCTTGAAGCTCTCATTGATCTGCTGGAACATAGACTGGCAGCCCCTCTCAAACACAGGCAGCACAATGCCCTGGAAAGCATCTTTGTAGGCAGCCTGGATAGGCCCCTGCATTGCCTCGGCAGCTGCCCGGCCAATAGCATCTGTGGTGTTCTGCACAGGAAGGGATAAAGGGATAAAGATGAATGCTTCAGGTAATTTTTATGTGTGCATTTTGACTGAAGACTGAATAAGAGAGTACTGAATAAGTGAGCTATGACAACTTTACATTCCTTGATCCAATGACCAACCTAGGCTCTAGAGCAGAGGTTACCAAACTTTTTTATCCCACGACCCCATTTTAATATGCGAGAGCCGTGGAAGGAAAGACATGTGTTTCTGAGAGTCTTAGCTTTCAGAAAATTGTGTCTTTACAGCTTACAGCCTCAACCGTTCAAAAGTTAACCAAATGTCTAGGGAAAAAAAACAGAACCCCTAATAGCAGATATCGAAGGTTACTCACATGACCGCGGTTCTATGAACTAAGCGGTATATTATAATGTATTTATCTCGCAATCCCATTTTCAACCCCAAGCTTGGGAAATGCTGCTCTAGAGACCATGATGATCTGAAAGTTGCCACTAACCTTTGACTTCACGACTTTGCTAACATTCTCCTTCAGTGCTGCCTCCACAGCTGTCAGCTTAGCAGCAATGGTGTTACTCATCTGGGCAGTGACAGGCTCCAGGCTCTTGGTGATAGCTGTGAAGTAAGTCCAAACAGTTACCTCTCAGTGATTTTACATAGTGAAACACTTATTTGTTAAAAAAACAGAATATGTTATAGGAAAAATGAAGGAAGTGTACTAACTGGGAGGAACAGTCTTCTTCATCTCCTCTCGGAGAGTCTTGTCCAGCCGATTACAAAGGGTGTTACTGAGAGTTTGACCCAGCTGCTGCGAGAGATGCTCCTGGAGCTGCTGGTTACGGTTGTGTCCCTCTGCTAGGATTCTCTCCATTCTCCTCTCTGAGAATCAACGCCGGGTCAAGGATCAGACACAAGAGGAACTTGTGTGCTGGGTTGATGCAACAAAATAATGGTCTTAATTACGCACCTTTCTAGAAGACATAAGGTTCTTGGTTCATTTGAATTTAAATCCGTTTAAACTACAATATTTGCATTCATAACACGGCCCTATATATTGCAGTGATCATGGTTGGACGGTGTCCAGATTTTAATACCTTCCTACCGTTCCTGTACCATACCGGGGTATACAGTATTTCCGGCAAAAAATAAATAAATATATATAAACAGTTATGCTAACAAAGTACTAGAGAATTCCTATAGCGGACGCTAGATAAATGCTAACAAGCGTGATCAAAAATAAAACAGATTGCAAGAACAGACCCTCCAGCTCAAAGTCGCACAACTATCTCAAAAGGTTTGCTGCAAAGCACAAAACAAATATTAGACCACAAGGATCTTGATCCAGGAGGGGATTGAGTGTGTCTGCTGTAACCAAGAAGCTTGATCTTACAAGCTAGCAAGTTAGCCAACAAATGCATAACTGGAGCCTAGAGCTGGAAATAATGTATTAGATAGTTACACTTATAGTTCTAAAATATTTAGCTGGCAGTAATGAATTTCAAGTGTGACTTGATCACCCCTCTTGAGCTGCAGAACAGTAGATCGTCACGAAAGCTTCCTTTTGCTCCTTGTCGTGTGCTCTTTGTAAACAAAGCAGCTGCTTTGGGGAACGGCTTATATCATTTATAATTTGATGGTACCAGAAAAAGGGAGGTCTAGGAGTTATTGGAATTTGTAACATATCCCAGTTGTAAGGATACGTTCGTGCTCCTGCTGGCTGACCATGACGTGCTCTACGTGGGCTATGACAGAGCTCTGCACGGCGTCCATGTGTCCTGTCACTCTCTGAAGCAGCTCCAGCTGACTCTGATGGAGCTCCGCTATCTCCCTCTGCTGGTTACGGAGCAAAATCAGGAGCTCTTCCAGCACCTCTGGGTTCATCTGCTACAGGTCACATCAGATGACAGAGAGGAAAGTGTATTTATTTCACCTGTATTTAACCAGGTGGGCCAGTTGAGAACAAGTTCTCATTTACAACTGATACCTGGCCAACGTAAAGCAAAGCAGTGCGACACAAACAACAGAGTTACACATGGGATTAACAAACGTAGAGTCAATAATACAATAGAAAAGTCTATATACAGTGTGTGCAAATGAGGTGAGATTAAGGAGGTAAGGCAATAAATAGGCCATAGTGGCAAAAGAATTACAATTTAGCAATTAAACACTGGAGTGATAGATTTGTAGAAGATGAATGTGCAAGTAGAGATACTGGGGTGCAAAGGAGCAAAAAAATTAATAATATGGGGATGTGGTAGTTGGGTGGGCTATTTACAGATGGGCTATGTACAGGTGCAATGATCGGTAAGCTGCTCTGACAGCTGATGCTTAAAGTTTGTGACGGAAATATAAGTCTCCAGCTTCAGTGATTTTTGCAGTTTGTTCCAGTCATTGGCAGCAGAGAACTTCAAAAGTTCAGAAGACCATGACGTCTAAGCAAACCAGGTATACTGTATAATCTACTTATCCCATGTGGATCAGTTGATAGAGCATGCGTTTGCAACGCCAGAGTTGTGGGTTCGATTCCCACGGGGGACCAGTGTGAAAAATCATTCAAATCATTCAAATGTATGCACTCACTGTCACTCTGGATAAGTGCGTCTGCTAAATGACAAATGGTATTGCTGAAAATACACAATGGGTGTACATCCTGGTGCCAGCGTCAAAATCACAACTCAAACAACCATGATCACTTACCTGATGATGCTGCTCAGGCTGCCTGGACTGAGAGGCATGAGATGCATCCCTGAAAAGAGAGAAGGCAGAGAGGCCATTAGACATTGAAGTAAAATAACAGAAAATGTTTACCATGACTGCTATCACCCACCCGTCGTCTTTTTTACTCTTCCTCTTTAGTTTAGGGGAGCCTCTGGGAGAGCTCTTCCACTCCTTCACTGGCAATCTTTGAGACGACCTGGCTCCACAGTTCCCTGAAGACGACTCTAGACTGGCCACCTCATCGTCATGGTCACTGTTACAGAAAAGCAAAACAAGAGGTACAGGATAAGTGCCCACAGTTGGTGATAAGCAATACTAAGGCATGGGTACAAAAAACCCTACAGGTTTGGGATGAACATTGAAGGTGCTACACATAGGATTTTTTTTGGTGTTGAAATTTTGCATTGTAATTTCAGACAAAACCCATAATATATATTGCACTAATAGTCGAATGATGGTGTTTCACAGTATTACTTACTCGCCAGTGTTGTGATTGGCTGTAATATTCACCTATTGATTTTTCCTGCCGGAGTGGCATCTGTTGTCAAACTGGGAAAGCTGTTCTGATTTTGTGGCTGTGTTATCTAGTGGAAATGGCTCATTTCCTGGTTGCAAAAATTCTACACTGTTCGCTCAATTTCAGTTTGTGAGAAAACAAGCAGTGTAGTCAATCATTGTACCATCTAAATCGCTGTGAAATATAGCTTCAATAAGAAAAATATAGTTTTTACAACATTTTGAAGCTAATCAAAACTTCAAACAGGGATATTGGTCCACCAGCTTCAAATTAGGGCTGACCCCATTTAGTCGACTGGTCTATTGTTTGGTCGAAAGGCTGTTGGTCGATCGAGATTTAGTTGAGCAGTAGCAAATAAAAAAAATCATGGTGTACAAGACACCTGTCTGAATCGTGCCTTTCTGAGTCCGAGTGGAATGATCCATTGTTGAGGCCATGAGCCTGGCACAGTCCATCAGTCTAAGACATTTGCTACAGAAATTGTATATAGTTATATTATGTAAGAACAATGGTGCAGAACAAAAATAATATTTTATAACAAATGTGCTTTCTCCCACATTAGATAGTGCTCGTTGTCCACGGTTCTGAAACTCATCAGTGCGCTGTTGAATGGACACTTTTTCCAAGATCATGTTGCTATGGGCATAATAGCAAAGTTGACCAGCATATTGGTGTTGAGAACAATGCGGCGGAATTAGGAGATGAGAAAACAACACTTACCTTAATTGTCTAAGAAAAGTGAGGAGAGAGGAAACCCAACTTAATTAGGTCTATAATCAATAGCCTGTTAAACGTGCCTGGCTTTATAAATCATCCATATAGATCTCTGTTCTCATTATTTGTTCCTCTTATATATTTAAAAACTGCATTGCTGGTTAGGGCTTGCAAGTAAACATTTCACTGTAAAGTCTACACCGGTTGTATTCTGCGCATGTGACAAATAAGATGTGATATCTACAGAAATAAGACAGATCATGCTTCTTCTGAATGTTTGAGTGTTTGTTTAGTGGCCTACTGATTCCGTGAGCACCAAGCCTCAGGCAACCACAACATGTCGGACAAACAATTACACAAATTCGTCTGTTTTTAATCTTCGCTATGCTGTAATACAGGCTTTACACTTTTTTTCCCCCGTTAGACCAGCATCTCTGGTATTATTTCAGATTTTTTTTTTTTAACACGGTTACAAATTGTCTGAAATATTTTATTTAATCTCCTTAGTGTTATTACTATTATGATGATCATAATAATAATAATAAATAAGTAATGTCAATATCATTAGCAGGCTTAGTATAGCCACCATCGAGCTGTAGGCTGAAGAGCGCATCCTGTTTAATCTTAAAATCGTAAATTACTTAGGCCTATAGCCTAATATAAGTATTGAAATACTGTATCAATAATTATTTTTATTGATCTCCAGTATTTTCAACAACTAGTCAAATGTATTCCACACGTGACATCTTTACCTCCTGAGCAACAAGTAAACATTCCCATGTTTCGAGTTTGTCACGTCCTCTACATCCATTTTGCGGTCAGATGAGTTACGGTGTTCAGAGCCTGTTATAACCAATTTATTGGTGTGACTATGATAAGCTATAGAGCAGGCCCTATTGGTCACGTGCATGTGTCAAGTAAAGACAGCAAGGGTTGATGGAATAGGGAATGTTATTCCTAAACAAATGAGGGATTTCGGTAACATAACTTTTCAGTCAGAAATGGCTGCCATTATGTTTCAGTTTCAGCAACACAGACAGCGCAATACACACTGTTGATGTTCTATGGTGGTCATTGCAGCTGGGAGAAGAGAGACAACGGGTGCTAGTCAAAGTCACTCGCCGTTTGTTTTTTTAACACAGCAAGTCCGAGTCAGGCCCGGCACAATCAAATCAATTGCGGTCGGACTCCCTCCAGTCATTTGTGTGTCTTAATTATTTCCTCAAACAGTTCGCTTAAAGCATCAGACAAGTTCAGCATATAGTGGATTTGATTAAAACACATACAGTGCAGTCGGAAAGTATTCAGACCCCTTCCCCTTTTCCACATTTTGTGAATTAAATAACATGTTCCTCAATCAATCTACACACAACACCCCATAATGACAAAGTGAAAACATGCATATATATTTTTTAAATATACAGGATCAGTGTCCCAAAATCGGGACAGTTGCTGTTCAATATAATATATGTGACTAGAATGGCGGTGTAAACAGCCAACCTTCTGGGACATAGACATGTCTTATATCGTCAGAAAGCTTAAATGATTGTTAATCTAACTGAAGTATCCAATTTACAGTAGCTATCACAGTGAAAAATTATCATGCTATTGTTTGAGGATGATATTGTTTGAGTGCACAACAACACAACACTTATCAAGGCAACTGGTTTGATACATTCACCTCTGACGGTAAATAATACACTTACATTCAGTAATCTTGCTCTGATTTGTCATCCTGAGGGTCCCAGAGATAAAATGTACCATAGTTTTGTTTGATAAAATCCATTTTTATATCCTAACCCAATCTGTTGTATACAGCGCTTTGCATGAATTCTCTTTCAACAAAACAATTTATTACATTTTCAAAAATCTGCAAAACGTTGTTTAACCCGGTCAAGTTCGGTTTCTGTGCAATCCTCAGACACTCTAGTAGGCAATCAAACTTGTTTAAATCATTCTACAGTAACCGAAAGGTTGCTGGATCGAATCCCAGATCCAGCAACCTTTAGCATTATCTAGTCTAAATATGGCATGATTCCACCAATTGTAACCTTCTGCATCACTTTCAAAGAGTTACTTTTATTTTGAAGGCAAACTGCAAATTCCACTATTGTGCCTAATTATTATTGTGGCTAGCTTCACAACACATAACCCGGTCTGGTCGAGCCTCACTCACTAGCCAGATGAAGCTAGCTGGCTGCTTATAACGTTAGCTTTAGGCAACAGGGTTAAGTAGCTGGCTAGCTTATTATTTTCATGAACTGAAGTTCAATTTCAATAGGCGAAGTGGCTACCTAGCTAATACTTACAAGGATTCCTAAATCATTGCAAAGAATAGTGAAAATGACTGCAGTTTCTACTGGTCATTGTTTTCAGGCTGGTTGTATTGGTGCCATCTAGGTACCAAGCTAAAGCTAGCTAGCTACCCCAGAAGTTGCGGTCGAACAAATAATGCTTTATTACCAACGCGGTATAGTAAACACATCGTTCGTGGCCGGTGTTTGCAGACTTTTTTGTACAGCTTTGACAGTGCTACTGATAGTAGTGGTGGCGCTTGGCTTGCACGTGCAAATTCAGAACACACAACAATCTATAATAGAACTGTGTTGTTTGACGTATCTTCTTTGACACGCAAATAACCAAACTGTGTTCCATAGTATATGTCGTGACGCATCACTGTAACTCCGGTAGGGTAACATGTGTACCGGTGCTTGACCAGTCAGCGAAAGACACCACCCACGACAGAGAATGGTTGATTGTCAAGGGAAATTAATTACATTATCTTGGCATTAATTGATTTCGCCTTTGAGTTGTCTCGCTGAAATGTTCTTACTCTTTCAAATGACTGCTACACTTGATTACTGCTCAGTCCACACAGCAGACATTGTGGCCTAGGTTAGGAAAACTGTGTTGCACGTGTAGTGCAAAATGTACATCATTACGTCGTGTACCTACATTATATAGGTATGCACGTCAGCTTTGAAATCAGTTTTGCACATCGGCATTAAACTAGACAGACATCGGACCAATACCAATGTTGGCATTTTTGGCAAATGTCGGGCCGATTCCGATATGTTCACCGATATATTGTGCATACCTAATACATGCTGTGGCTGTGATTTGAGTGTATTACTGCCTATTGGTCCACAAACTCAGCAAAAAAATAAACATCCTCTCACTGTCAACTGTTTATTTTCAGCAAACTTAACGTGTAAATATTTGTATGAACATAAAAAGATTCAACAACTGAGACATAAACTGAACAAGTTCCGCAGACGTGACTAACAGAAATTGAATAATGTGTCCCTGAAAAAGGGGGGGGGGGGGTCAAAATCAAAAGTAACAGCCAGTATCTGGTGTGGCCACCAGCTGCATTAAGTACTGCAGTGCATCTCCTCCTCATGGACTGCACCAGATTTGCCAGTTCTTGCTGTGAGATGTTACCTCACTCTTCCACCAAGGCACCTGCAAGTTCCCTGACATTTCTGGGGGGAATGACCCTAGCCCCCAACCTCCGATCCAACAGGTCCCAGACGTGCTCAATGGGATTGAGATCCTGGCTCGTCGCTGGCCATGGCAGAACACTGATATTCCCGTCTTGCAGGTAATCACACACAGAATGAGCAGTATGGCTGGTGGCATTGTCATGCTTGAGCGTCATGTCAGGATGAGCAGGCAGGAAGGGTACCACATGAGGGAGGAGGATGTCTTCCCTGTAACGCACAGCATTGAGATTGCCTGCAATGACAACAAGCTCGTCCGACGATGCTGTCTGACCCCGACACACCACCCCAGACCATGACGGACCCTCCACCTCCAAATCAATCCCACTCCAGAGTACAGGCCTCGGTGTAATGCTCCTTCCTTCGACGATAAACGCAAATCTGACCATCACCCCTGGTGAGACAGAACTGCGACTCGTCAGTGAAGAGCACTTTTGCCAGTCCTCTCTGGTCCAGCGACGGTGGGTTTGTGCCCTTAGGCAACGTTGTTGCCGGTGATGTCTGGTGAGGACCTGCCTTACAACAGGCCTACAAGCCCTCAGTCCAACTTCTCTCAGCCTATTGCGGACAGTCTGAGCACTGATGGAGGGATTGTGCATTCCTGGTGTAACTCGGGCAGTTGTTGTTGCCATCCTGTACCTGTCCCGCAGGTGTGATGTTCGGATGTACCAATCCTGTGCAGGTGTTGTTACATGTGTTCTGCCACTGCGAGAACGATCAGCTGTCCGTCCTGTCTCCCTGTAGCGCTGTCATAGGCGTCTCACAGTACGGACATTGCAATTTATTGCCCTGGCCACACCTGCAGTCCTCATGCCTCCTTGCAGCATGCCTAATGTACGTTCACGCAGATGAGCAGGGACCCTGGGCATCTTCCTTTTGGTGTTTTTCAGAGTCAGTAGTAAGGCCTCTTTAGTGTCCTACGTTTTCATAACTGTGACCTTAATTGCCTACCGTCTGTAAGCTGTTAGTGTCTTAACGACCGTTCCACAGGTGCATGTTCATTAATTGTTTACGGTTCATTGAACAAGCATGGGAAACAGTGTTTAAACTCTTTACAAAGAAGATCTGTTAAGTTATTTGAATTATCTTTGAAAGACAGGGTCCTGAAAAACAGACGTTTCTTTTTTTGCTGAGTTTATTTCATTATAGCGATTGTGTTCTATACTCTATACACATGTGTTGTGTATTTGATGAAGGGCTCATCTGTAAAAGTATTTATTCAGGGTTCACCCCCTGCTAAAATTAAGGTTAAATAAAATATGTAAGCCTGAGTTCCAACTGAATTTTTTTTAAACAATCCTCAATAGTGGTTGAGATGACCTCTAGGAGCCAACTCCAAAGAGACCACATTCAAGTCCTCCATCCCCCACTCATTCAAATGTAGGAAATAGTTACTCCAGTCTGACCCCTGCTGCTGTCTCTGGCTCCACTGTCTCTGACTCCAAACCTACCCCCGCCCGGCCGGCCATCTAGAGGTGTGAAGAGGCCAGCCCAGAAGCGGAGGGCGGCCAGTGCACCAGCAGCAACTAACACAGAGGGAGAGGACCGTTGGAACACTGTGCTATAGGATGATGTGGAGCCACTCCCACCAACATTTCAACCTAAAAGGTGGCCAGGGCCTCAACTGTACAACTGGAAAGTACAGCCCCCTTCATCTTTGTGAGTAAACAAAAAAAAATGTATTATCATAGCATTTTTGTATGCTCTCTATAGTTATGTATCAATTAACCAATTCGGCCACTTGGGTACATTTGTGCAAACTTGTGAGGGACACCTGTGAGACTTCATACCAAATATTATGTAGCTCACACACGGTTGCCCTGTTGTGGACAACATCTAAATTATCCCCAGATTTCTATCTCAATGTATGACCTTTCTTTTACATTTCAAAGACACAAAAATAAAACACAGTTTCTTTGTTTGTTTAAATTTGACCAGATCTGTGGTGTTATATTGTCCTACATTGATTTCACATCTCCACAAACTTCAAAGTGTTTACTTTCAATTAGTATCAAGAATATGCATATCCTTGCTTCAGGTCCTGAGTAACAGGTAGTTAGATTTGGGTATGTCATTTTAGGCAGAAATTGAGATGAAGGGTCCTATCCAGAAGAGGTTTTAACAATAAAAAAACAGAAATACCTTAACTACCGTAATTTCCGGACTATTAAGCGCACCTGAATATAAGCCGCACCCACTGAATTAACATTTTTTTTATTTTGAACATAAATAAGCCGCACATGTCTATAAGCCGCAGGTGCCTACCGGTACATTGAAACAAATTAACTTTACACAGGCTTTAACAAAACACGGCTTGTAACAAAAATAAATAGGCTTTAACGAAACACGGCTTGAAACAAAAAATCAAAAAATAGCAGTAAGCTTTGTCTTTTTGCACTGAGTCAATTCCTCACGCTGCTGTTTCCAACGTCTTATCATCGACTCATTAAGACCAAGCTCCCGTGCAGCAGCTCTATTTCCTTTTCCAACAGCCAGGTCAATCGCCTTCAACTTGAAAGCTGCATCATATGCATTTCTCCGTGTCTTTGCCATGATGAGGGTGACAAAATGACTACCGTAATCAGAATGATGGGAAGTTTGAGAGCGCTTGATTTAATCTAAACAGTAAACAAAAAAGTTGTTTCACCTTAACCCGTTCGGCAATTTCATTGGTCTAATGAAAGCTTCATGCCGCCAAAAAACTGCGCACGTTACAGAATGTGTTTTTTTGAGAAAAAAAAATTGAAAGCAGGAAAAATCCATATATTAGCCGCGTCATTGTTTAAGCCGTGAGGTTCAAAGCCTGGGAAAAAAGTTGCGGCTTATAGTCCATAATTTACGGTACATAAGTATTCAGACCATTTGCTATGAGAATCAAATCACATTTTATTTGTCAAATACACATGGTTAGCAGATGTTAATGCGAGTGTAGCGAAATGCTTGTGCTTCTAGTTCTGACCGTGCAGTAATAGCTAACAAGTAATCTAACAATTTCACAACTACCATATACACAGTGTAAAGAATGAATAAGAATATGTTCATATACATATATGGATGAGCGATGGCCGTGGGCATAGGCAAGATGCAGTAGATGGTATAGAGTACAGTATATACACATGAGATGAGTAATGTAGGGAATGTAAATATTATATAAAGTGGCATTGTTTAAAGTGACTAGTGATACATTTATAAAATCCAATTTTACATAGTCTCTCGGTCCAAGCTTTAATGCACCTGTACTGACCTCGCCTTCTGGATGATAGCGGGGTGAAAAGACAGTGGCTCGGGTGGTTGTTGTCCTTGATGATCTTTTTGGCCTTCCTGTGACATCGGGTGTTGTAGGTGTCCTGGAGGGCAGGTAGTTTGCCCCCGGTGATGCGTTGTGCAGACCTCACTACCCTCTGGAGAGCCTTACGGTGGTGGGCGGAGCAGTTGCTATACCAGGCGGTGACACAGCCCGACAGAATGCTCTCGATTGTGCATCTTGAAAAAGTTGGTGTTTTTGGTGACAAGACAAATTTTCCCAGCCACCTGAGGTTGAAGAGGTGCTGTTGCGCCTTCTTCACCACACTGTCTGTGTGGGTGGACCATTTCAGTGTGTCCGTGATGTGTACGCCGAGGAACTAAAAACTTTCCACCTTCTCCATTACTGTCCCGTTGATGTGGATAGGGGGGTGCTCCTTCTGCTCCTTCCTTTAGTCCACGATCATCTCCTTTGTTTTATTCAGTGTGAGGTTATTTTCCTGGCACCTCTCTGCAAGGGCCCTCACTCCTCCCTGTAGGCAGTCTCGTCGTTGTTGGTAATCAAGCCTGCCACTAGAGTTGTCTGCAAACTTGATGATTGAGTTGGAGGCGTGCATGGCCACGCAAACATCGGTGAACAGGGAGTACAGGAGAGGGCTGAGAACGCACCCTTGTGGGGCCCCAGTGTTGAGGATCAGCGGGATGGAGATGTTTCCTACCTTCACCACCTGGGGGCGGCCCGTCAGAAAGTCCAGGACCCAGTTGCACAGGGCGGGGTTGAGACCCAGGGTCTCGAGCTTAATGACGAGTTTGGAGGGTACTATGGTGTTAAATGCGGAGCTTTAATCGATGAACAGCATTCTTACATAGGTATTCCTCTTGTCCAGATGGGTTAGGGCTGTGTGCAGTGTGATTGCAGTTGCGTCGTCTGTGGACCTATTGGGGCGGTAAGCAAATTGTAGTGGGTCTTGGGTGTCGGGTAGGGTGGAGTTGATATGGTCATTGACTAGTCTCTCAAAGCACTTCATGATGACGGAAGTGAGTGCTACGGGGCGATAGTCATTTAGCTCAGTTACCTTTGCTTTCTTGGGTACAGGAACAATGGTGGACATCTTGAAGCATGTGGGAACAGCAGACTGGGATAGGGATTGATTGAATATGTCCGTAAACACACCAGCCAGCTGGTCTGCACATGCTCTGAGGACGTGGCTAGGGATGCCGTCTGGGCCAGCAGCCTTGCGAGGGTTAACACGTTTAAATGTTTTACTCATTGATGAGATAATGTTTTTTTTTTTTATAAAATACATTTTTGAATTAAGCTGTAACTTAACAAAAAGTTGGAAAAGTCAAGGGGTCTGAATACTTTCCAAATGCACTGTTGGATGTATCTATATGGAAAAATATGTAAACCAATTTTGACCAATCAATTGGTCAAAAGAACAGACGAATCTTGGTTGACCAAGATTTTTTTTAGCCGGGGACAGCCCTATTTCCAACAGCAGTAAAAACAATATTTTTTATTTATTGAAAACATTTTTCACAGGGATTTAGATGGTAAAATGACTATGCTATTCAGTGCTAGTTCACTCACAAACTGAAATTGAGCAAACAGTTTGAATTTTAGCAACCAAGAAATTAGTGATTTCTACTAGATAACACATCCACAGTCAGAACAGCTTTCCCAGTTTGACAACAGATGCCGTTCCGCCAGGAAAATCTATAGGCGAATATCACAGCCAATCACAACACTGGTGCGTAAGTAATACTGTGAAACACCATCATTGCACTATTAGCGGCAGATATTATGGACATTTTCTGAAATTACAATGCAAAAACATCCTACGTGTAGCAGCTTTAAATCAGAATCAAGTTTACCTTTACAAGCAAACTTCAAATCAAGCACTGACCTCCAAAAAACAGCAAATACCGCAGCCTTCCAGGGTAATTGAGAACTGAAGGGGAGTTCCAGAGATGTCTATCTTACCTCTGTTCTGCACTGGCGTCCTGACTGTCATTCTGGGTTAAGTGGTAGGTGCGTCTGTGGTATGGAGAGGACATGTGTCTGTCCTTAATTTCCTCCCTCGAGCTAAGAGAAACAAAGAGACCCGTGTATGCTCTGGGGATCCTTGCATTAGTAAAGGCATTGTGCTTATGTTAGTGTGTGTGATCTTACCAGTGTCCCAGGCCATTGTCCCGCAGGCTGTTGCGTGTTTCCCGTGTGATGTCAGGAGCTGCAGGCCACGGGTGGTTCACATTGTTGTCTGAGCAGGAGGCAGCGGCAGCAGCATTCTCCTGTGACAGGGCGTTCTCCAGTAGTGAGGGGGTGTTACTGAGCCTCTGTTCCACCTCCACTGCTCCTACTACAGCACCCAGCTCCAGGGGCAGGTGGCCATGGTCAGAGCTGTTCCGGTTTCGTGGAGAGAGGAGGTGAAGAGCTGAGGCTGCAGAAGCCATGCTGTCTGTGTGGAGGGCTGGGAGAGGTTCTCGAGATTCAGCTCCAGACACCCCCCCCAGGCCTCGCTGCAGCGTCTCAGAGGCGATCTCAGGAATGTCCTGAGACATGGCCGTGGAGGCAGATGAGATGACATCCGGAGAGCGGGCCCGGGTAGGAGAGGCCTGCTGAATCAGCATAGGCTCAATGACCTGCGGGTCCAGCGAGAGGGGCGGGTTTGGAGAGGGAAGCCCCTGTAGAGGGCGGAGGGGGTAGGTGAGGGGGAACATGAGCGTATGAGGAGTGGTCTCTTGTGGAAGATGGTACATCTTTATGAGACAGCCGGGAAGACCAAAATGGAACAAGGAGTAAGGATAATGTCACATACAATGGAGAGGGACGAAAGGTCTTGTAAGTTGACATGAACACGTTACTTTAGCCCCTCAGACTCTCCAATTGTGTGGCACACATCCTGCTTTCTAACTGTGTGTAATGAAGGCATCATGCTGTAAGTGTGTATTTTTATTTTACCTTAAACTAGACAAGTCAGTTAAGAACAAATTCTTATTTTCAATGACGGCCAAGGAACAGTGGGTTAAACTGCCTTGTTCAGGGGTAGAACGACAGATTTGTACCTTGTCAGCTCGGGGATTCGAACTTGCAACCTTTCGGTTACTAGCCCAATGCTCTAACCACTAAGCTACCCTGCCGCCCCATATGTGTTTGCTCGTGCATGTATAGCCTACCGGCATGTTGTCCCCTAAGCCTGAGATGAGGATGGAGTTGCTCTCCACAGACATCTTAGGGCTCTGGGTCAGCTCCTCTCCTCCCCTGCAGACATTACCATCACTGGAGTCAGGGACGTCAAACCACAATCGTTTTGCCTGCTCATTCTAGTCAATTATGAATTCCTCCCCTCTTATAGACTCTTCGAGTTGACCTACCTGGCGCCACTGTCAGAGTTGCTGCTCATGGCTGTTACTATGGTCAGGCTGCTGGCACTGCTGCCTGGGGAGGCTGGGACCTGGGGGAGAAGGGCAGAAACAAAATGAAGAGCAGGATCAAGATCCAGGAGTAATCATCCTTCCTTGGATATTCGCTGTAATTTTGATAGAATAGAGAGAATTTGGAACAGGACATACCGAAGCACTGGGGGTCATGAAGGCGTCAGGGGTCATGAGCTTGGGCATAGCAGCAGTGCCGGAAGGGGACAGGAAGTCAGCAAGAGCGGGAATCTTGCAGAGATCATTTTCGGAGCCGCATCCAGACTCCTTATCAGAGCTCAAACCTTCCACACTCATGTCTGTCAAGTGATCTGAAAAACCTAGGAAAGTACAAAGATGGATTTTTATCAATGAAAAATTGGGATAACATTTATAAAATCTCACTTACAATGCAAAGAAGATAGTTTTTGTTTATGAAGACTAACAGTTTTCCTAACTCACCAAAGCCATTATTTGAGTTCGAGTGAGGCAGGAACAAGGAGCCAGAGCCAAGGTTTGGCTGGAACCAGATCTGCACATCTTGAAGGGACCTGTGGGCAGAAGAATACATCAACACCCATATGGGTGTATGAAATGAGATTCTGCATTTAAATTATGTAGTCTTAGTAAATATGGTAATAATGACCCTGAATGAGGACTCTCACTTTGTGTGGACACAATATAGCTTGATTTGGATCCCAGCTTTGGATTCCATTGGTCCCTGGTTACCATCTAGAGATAAAGGGAAGAACAAGTCTTAATAAAACATAAGCAAAAATTTGACCCATGATAATTCAGAGTTAGACCAGCCCATCGTTTGATCAGGTAATAGTGGTAACGGGTATAAAAGGTGAAGCCCACCTGCAGTCATACTCTCGCTCTCCTCGTCTGGCGGGAGGACCTCCGTGTGGCACAGGCGGCTGTGGCTGACATCCTGAACACCGAAGCTAAGCACAGGGTGTGTGAGCAAGAACTCTGACACGGCTGTGAAGCTGGCTCTGCCTTTTTCCTGGTCCTGCAACAACTCCATCACATACAACACCTAGAGGGACAACACAAGCCAGGGTCAATTACTCATTATACTAAAATCCAACAGGATTACAGTCGATAGATCACAGTGACACAGCAGGACATAAATGTTATTTGACCTTTCTCTGTACGTCACTGAGGATGAGGCATTCTGCAGACAGGTCCAGACTGGCCTTCAGACAGGGCAGGACTGAGGAGTTGAACGGGTCTGGTGAGAACCTAGAGGACATGTACATAGACTCTTGTTAAAACAGGTCCAGTAACAGACAACTTGCAAGCATGAAAGTGCAGCGAAACACAAGTAAAACCGTCAGACCTGATGGTCTGCAGGCAGGTCCATGACACTGTGCACCACATCTTCAACTCCTGGTTCTGATCAGCTCCAGTAATCAGAAAGCGCCAGAACGGAACACTAGAAAGGCAAAAGGGGAAGAACATTTATTAATCTCTCATGGGTGCTTAAGAGAAAATGACTGATTACATTGGGTAACGCTGAAAAAGATGGTACCTACACATGTCTACCTAACCCTGTAGAACTCAAAATGAACATGCACACTACATTTTAAAATCAGTAATAAATACAACGCTCCCCCCCACCCAAAACAAAGTCTCATACCCTAAATCCTCCCAACGCCTGTTAAGATAAAAAGTAAAGCAGCAGTAGGGAACAGTAGTTACTTACTCTGGGTCCTGTTTCTTGTGGTTGTCACAGAACAGCAGGCAGGAAAGGGGGTTCCCGTTGTGGGGCTGCCACTCGTGTAGACATCTGTGGAAGAAGCCGGGGAGAGGACTTCACAAAGGAAAGTCAAAGTAACCATAGAGAAACAGATGGAAAGTAATGGCAAGAAACAGCTGGAATGTTCAAGAATATAATTGAATAGTATAAAATTTAATAAGTGAGTAAAAAGGTCTACCTTGGCTGGTCCTGTCCTTCAATGTAGATTTGCCAGAACTTTACATATCCATCATGACTGGCTGTGGCCAAGACTGTGCCATCCGGAGACAGGGCACCTTCACTGATGCGCTGGAGAAAAACAGAAACACCCCAAACTCAATTTCTACACTAAAAACCAGCCTGTAAATAAGTGCTTTCCATACTGGAAACAGACCACGTGATTACTGAATTATTTAAACGCCCTACATCTGTATGTCCTTTTATGGTTATAACGCCGTCCTTCAGGTCAGTGGCATCTACTGGCCAGGTGCTGTTGTTGCTGCGGAGGATCTCCAGATCCCACACTTCAGCCTGGGGAGAAAAGACAGGACAATCAGCTGAAGAGAGGGAGGAAAGAAAATAGTACAAATGGAGGAGGAGGCGGCATTTGTAAATAGTCCGGTTATGTGTAAGCAGGGCATACAGTGCCTTCAGGAAGTACTTTTTTCAAATTTTGTTGTGTTACAAAGTGGGATTAAAATTGTTATAGTTTACATTTTTTGTCAATGATCTACACAAAATACTCTGTGGAAGAACATTTTGACCATTTGTAAAACAAAATAAGACACTAATATAGCTTGATTAGATAAGTATTCAACCCCGAGTCAATACGTTAGAATCACCTTCGGCAGCGATTACAGCTGTGCGTCTTTCTGGGTAAGACAAAGAGCTTTGCACACCTAGATTGTGCAACATTTGCCCATTATTCTTTTCAAAATTCTACCTCAAAATTGGTTGTTGATCATTGCTAGGCAACCATTTTCAGGTCATGCCATATATTTTTAAGCAGATTTAAGTCAAAACTGTAACTCGGCCAATCAGGAACATTCACCGTCTTCTAGGTAAGCAACTTGTGTTTTCGGTTAATGTCCTGCTGAAAGGAGATTCTCTCCCAAAGTCTGGTGGAAAGTAGACAACCAGGTTTTCGTCTAGGATTTTGCCAGTGTGTAGCTCTATTCCGTTTTTTTTTACCTGAAAAACTCCCCAGGCCTTAACAACTACAAGCACACCCGTAACATGATGCAGCAACCACTATATGCTTGAAAATATGGAGAGTGGTACTCCGTAATGTGTTGTATTGGATTTGCCCCAAACATAACGCTTTGTATTCAGGAAAAAGTTCATTTCTTTTCCAAATTTTTTGCCGTACTTTAGTGCCTTGTTGCAAACAGGATGCATGTTTTAGAATATTTGCTATTCTGTACAGGCTTCCTTCTTTTCACTCTGTCAATTAGGTTAGTATTGTAGAGTAACTGCACTGTTGTTTATCCATCCTCATGTTTCTATCACAGCCATTAAACTCTGCAACTGTTTTAAAGTCACCATTGGCCTCATGATGAAATCCCTGAGGGGTTTCCTTCCTCTCCGGGCAACTGAGTTAGGAAGGACGCCTGAATCTTTATAGTGACGGTGTATTTATACACCATTCAAAGTGTAATTAATAATTTCACCATGCTCAAATGGACATTCTATTTCATTTCATTTTTTTACCCATGTAACAATAGGTGCCCTTCTTTGCGAGGCATTGGAAAACATCCCTGGTCTTTGTGGTTGAATCTGTGTTTGAAATTCACTGCTTGACTGAGGGACCTTACAGATAATTGTATGTGTGGGGTACAGAGATGAGACAGTCATTCAAAAGTCATGTTAAACACTATTACTGCATGCAACTTAAGCACATTTTTACTGCTGAACTTATTTAGGCTTGCCATAACAAAGGGGCTGAATACTTATTGACTAAAGACATTTCAGGTTTTATATATTTTCTTATTAATGTGTAAAAAAAAAAAAACATAATTCCACTAACATTATGGGGTATTGTGTGTTGGCCAGTGACACATTTCCATTTAATCCTTTTTAAATTCAGGCTGTAACAACAAAATGTGGAAAAAGTCAATGGGTGTGAATACTTTCTGAAGGCACTGTACATACTCTGTCTTCATGCAGTAGGGCCAGGGTCTGGCTGGCATCCTCAGGGTTCTCTTCATTGTCCTCTAGGATGAAGGGACACCAGATCAACCTCCTATTGGAGTTCAGAAGTGTGTCCTCAGGCCTCCGGACATGGACAATGACTTGATCCCTGGGAAGCATGTGGGTTAAAGTGCATAACACATAGCTGTACACACGTCACACTATCATATACAATGTGCTTTTAAATGGCCAAAACCAGGTAAATGTATATTGTTACATGAAACAGTAGGAAAGAACCAAGGGAAGTGCTATTATTGAGTAGAATGAGGAGGATACAGGATCTTGCTGCTATGGCAGGTGAGCTGCCAGATGACCAGGTTACCAGCCTCGTCAACACATCCCAGCAGGGTGGAGTCCAGGTGTGCAAAGGCCAGGTCTGTGACTGCACCAGTGAAGCCCTTCAGCAGGGTGCGCTCTGCCGAGCCCAAGCTCAACACACGGATCATGGCCTGGTTGTTTGCTCCTGCACACAAGTACAAAGCATGAGTTTGCGAGCCAACTTCTGTCACATTCAGAATCAATCCAGACTTTTTGGTTTTACATGGATAGCTAAAGCAGAGTTGAATGCCAAGGGTTCAAGACATAGTGCAGTACTTAGGGAAAACACAATATCGGTTCAGGGTATGTTTTACCACAGATTTCTCAATAAGCTCCAGTCGTTTGTAATTTTGTCATCACTATAAAGTTAAGTGATTTGATGACAGGCAGAGGGAGATCAAGATTCCAGCCAAAGAAATAGAACACAGGGGTCTTGGCAGTCACACAGCCAAAAGCAAATGCGTTTCTTATCCACTGTTATCAAACAAATAGACCTTCCTTTAACCTTTGCAACACCACCATGCATTTCTCGCTGCAAAATGCCAAGAGCAGGTTTCTAAAGTGCAATTTTTGGGGCTGACAGAAAGCAAAAAAAACAAAAAAAAAGTGTTTGTGGTTTCCAAGGAACACAAATCTGAATGGGTACGTAAGGTCAGAGTAAGCAATGTTTATTTCCAGAACATGAAATGCAAAGAAAATCCAATGAAAGGGGTACAAAATGGTCAGATCAATACTGACATCAAAAAAATTCTAAAATTGAGACGTGATCTCTTTAAAGGACAGTCTCACAAGAATAATCATTATTCTATTCTCACTACGCGCACCTCAAAATGCTTGGAACAAATAAAAAGGGAATGGTTCACGAGCACTGGCACATTTTCAGATCTGATGACAGTCTTGGCAATGTGTGTTTTCAGCAGGAATGGGCATTTAAAATGATTTTACTATTTGAATAATATAATTAATTTAAAGTGCATTCGTTAAGTATTCAGACCCCTTGACTTTTTCCACTGTTACGTTAAAGCCTTATTCTAAAATGGATTAAATAAAAAAGTCATTGATTTACACCTCAACACAATCCTTTCTCTGAGCTCTATGGGCAATTGTTTTGACCTTATGGCTTGGTCTTTGCTCTGACATGCACTGTAAACTGAGGGACCTTATATAGACAGGTGTGCCCCTTTCCAAATCATGTCCAATCAATAGAATTTACCACAGGTGGACTCCCAGTTGTAGAAACATCTCAAGGATGATCAATGGAAACAGGACACACCTAAGCTCAATTTCGAGTCTCATAGCAAAGGGTCCGAATACTTATGTAAATAAGGTATTCCTGTTTTTGAATTTTTATACATTTGAAAACATTTCTAAAAACCTGTTTCCGCTCTGCCATTATGGACTACTGTGTGTAGATTGATGTTTAAAAAAAAAAATTAAAATCAATTTTAGAATAAGGCTGTAACGTAACAAAATGTGGAAAAAGTCAAGGGGTCTGAAACCTTTCCGAATGCACTGTATTTGGATTTCTGGACTCATTCTATACATAGAAATTGACATATCATTAACCAATCACAGCCCTCCTTTAGGATTGCACATTCAGTAAATCACCAGCAGAGGGAGACCCCTTTGAATCCATTTTCCCATACACTGTTGGTGGTGCCCATAAAATACACTGCTCCAAAAAATAAAGGGAACACTTAAACAACACAATGTAACTCCAAGTCAATCACACTTCTGTGAAATCAAACTGTCCACTTAGGAAGCAACACTGATTGACAATAAATTTCACATGCTGTTGTGCAAATGTAATAGACAACAGGTGGAAATTATAGGCAATTAGCAAGACACCCCCAATAAAGGAGTGGTTCTGCAGGTGGTGACCACAGACCACGTCTCAGTTCCTATGCTTCCTGGCTGATGTTTTGGTCACTTTTGAATGCTGGCGGTGCTTTCACTCTAGTGGTAGCATGAGACGGAGTCTACAACCCACACAAGTGGCTCAGGTAGTGCAGCTCATCCAGGATGGCACATCAATGCGAGCTGTGGCAAGAAGGTTTGCTGTGTCTGTCAGCGTAGTGTCCAGAGCATGGAGGCGCTACCAGGAGACAATACATCAGGAGACGTGGAGGAGGCCGTAGGAGGGCAACAACCCAGCAGCAGGACCGCTACCTCCGCCTTTGTGCAAGGAGGAGCAGGAGGAGCACTGCCAGAGCCCTGCAAAATGACCTCCAGCAGGCCACAAATGTGCATGTGTCTGCTCAAAGGGTCAGAAACAGACTCCATGATGGAGGTATGAGGGCCCGCCGTCCACAGGTGGGGGTTGTGCTTATCATATCATAACTTCAGAATTAGCAGAGAGCCCACTGGAAATCTGATGTAGTGGTAGCGTATACTGTTCCAAACAATGTCAAAATGAACAAAATCAAAAAGGGTAGTTCTGAGAAAATCATAAATAAGTTGAATAAGTGGTATGTGAACAATTTTATTTCAGAATCTAGACATACTCCATGTTAGAGCACACCTAGGAGTATAACGACACCAAGATGTTGTCTGTATCATGTACAGTTCACAGGCGGCATGTATAGGTCCAAAAAGGCCTAAAATTGCCAGTTTCATCATGATCTTAGCAAAAATGGTTTGTGATACAATGTGAAAAGTATGTTTCCCCCATTGTTAAAATGAGAGGCCACACAGATCTTTAAAGACCCTTGCTGCCTTTCGTCTGAATGTTGAGTTTGATCTGAAACCATTCCTGTGACTTTGCTATCCATTTTAAATAAAACTGTATATATTATTTTTTATTTCACCTTTATTTAACCAGGTAGGCTAGTTGAGAACAAGTTCTCATTTGCAACTGCGACCTGGCCAAGATAAAGCATAGCAATTCGACACATACAACAACAGAGTTACACATGGACTAAACAAAACATACAGTAGAACAAAAGAAAACAAAAAGTATATATATACAGTGAGTGCAAATGAGGTAAGACAAGGTAATAAATAGGCCATGGTGGCGAAGTAATTACAATATAGCAATTAAACACTGGAATGGTAGATGTGCAGAAGATGAATGTGCAAGTAGAGATACTGGGGTGCAAAGGAGCAAGATAAATACATAAATAAATACAGTATGGGGATGAGGTAGGTAGATAGATGGGCTGTTTACAGATGGGCTATGTACAGGTGCAGTAACTGTGAGGTGCTCTGACAGCCGGTGCTTAAAGCTAGTGAGGGAGATATGAGTCTCCAGCTTAAGAGATTTTTGCAGTTCGTTCCAGTCATGGCAGCAGAGAACTGGAAGGAAAGACGACCAAAGGAGGAATTGGCTTTGGGGGTGACCAGTGAGAAATACCTGCTGGAGTGCGTGCTACGAGTGGGTGCTGCTATGGTGACCTGCTATGGTGACCTTATTATGTAGGTAATTTGTGATATTGCCATCTATTGTAAACTAGAAAAGGACATTTACTGAAGTAAATGTGGTGTGCCACCTAATCTTAAGTGGTAGTGACGGGAGTAGTAATGGTAATTTTGGTTACTGGCCCAATGCTCTAACAACTAGGCTACCTGTGGTAATAGGGTTTTCATAGGCTGTGTTAATTATAGTGACCTATTTTTGGGTGGTTTGAAGGTGTGGAGTTATTATAGTAGGCTAGAGTGCACTATATCATCATAAGCTCTCACACACCTACTTGAAGTCAGAAGTTTACATACACTTAGGTTGGAGTCATTAAAACTCATTTTTCAACCACTCCACAAATGTCTTGTTAACAAACTATAGTTTTGGCTAGTCGGTTAGGACTTCTACTTTGTGCATGACAAGTCATTTTTCCAACAATTGTTTAGACAGATTATTTCACTTATAATTCACTGTGTCACAATTCCAGTGGGTCAGAAGTTTACATACACTAAGTTGACTGTGACTTTAAACAGCTTGGAAAATTCCAGAAAATGTCATTGCTTTAGAAGCTTCTGATAGGCTAATTGACATAATTTGAGTCAATTGGAGGTGTACCTGTGGATTTATTTCAAGGCCTACCTTCAAACTCAGTGCCTCTTTGCTTGACATCATGGGAAAATCTAAAGAAATCAGCCAAGACCTCAGAATAAAAAGAAAGAAAAAAAATGGGAGACCTCCACAAGTCTGGTTCATCCTTGGGAGCAATTTCCAAACGCCTGAAGGTACCATGTTCATCTGTACAAACAATATAGTACGCAAGTATAAACACCATGGGACCACGCAGACATCATATCTCTCAGGAAGGAGACGCGTTCTGTCTCCTAGAGATGAACGTACTTTGGTGCGAAAAGTGCAAATCAATCCCAGAACAACAGCAAAGGACCTTGTGAAGATGCTGGAGGAAACCAGTACAAAAGTATCTAAATCCACAGTAAAACAAGTCCTATATCGACATAACCTGAAAGACCGCTCAGCAAGGAAGAAGCCACTGCTCCAAAACCCCCATAAAAAAGCCAGACAACGGTTTGCAACTGCACATGGTGACAAAGATGGTACTTTTTGGAGAAATGTCCTCTGGTCTGATGAAATAAAAATAGAACTGTTTGGCTATATTGAACATCGTTATGTTTGGAGGAAAAGGGGGGAGGTTTGCAAGCCAAAGAACACCATCCCAACCATGAACCACAGGGGTGGCAGCATCATGTTCTGAGGGTGCTTTTCTGCAGGAGGGCCTGGTGCACATCACAAAATAGATGGCATCATGAGGGAGGAAATTTATGTGGATATATTGAAGCAACATCTCAAGACATCAGTCAGGAAGTTAAAGCTTGGGTCGCAAATGGGTCTTCCAAATGGACAATGACCCCAAGCATACTTCCAAAGTTGTGGCAAAATGGCTTAAGGACAACAGAGTCAAGGTAATGGAGTAGCCATCACAAAGCCCTGACCTCAATCCCATAGAAAATTTGTGGGCAGAACTGAAAAAGCGTGTGAAAGCAAGGAGGCCTACAAAACCTGACTCAGTTACACCAACTCTGTCAGGAGGAATGGGCCAAAATTCACCCAACTTATTGTGGGAAGCTAGTGGAAGGCTACTAGAAACGTTTGACCCAAGTTAAACAATTTAAAGGCAATGCTACCAAATACTAATTGAGTGCATGTAAACTTCTGACCCACTGGGAATGTGATGAAATAAATAAAAGCTGAAATAAACCAATCATTCTCCCTACTATTATTCTGACATTTCACATTCTTAAAATAAAAAGTGGTGATCCTAACTGACCTAAGACAGGGAATTTTTACTAGGATTAAATGTCAGGAATTGTGAAAAACTGAGTTGAAATGTATTTGGTTAAGGTGTATTTAAACCTCCGACATCAACTATATATGTGTATATAGCCGTAATGATCGGATCATACCAAGCAACAAGGGATGGTAATGCATGGTTCCACACCAGAGGAGGCTGGTGAGGGGAGGATGGCTCATAATAATGAATGAAATGGTATCAAACATGGAAACCAGGTGTATGATGAGTTTGAGACCATTCCATATTTTATTATTCCTTTCCTCCACATTTAAAACTTGCACCAGCCACAACTGTTCCAAACTCACCTCGGATGGCATATGCCAGGTATGCGTTAGAGACTGCAATGAGGTTGCCGTAGTAATACTTGTGCTCCCAGTCGTACTTGGCGACAGGCTGGATTTTTACCTGCACGGAACAGGAGAGAGTCAAAATTCAAAGGACCCATATACTGACAACAGAGCAACACCGAGTCAAGAAAATTGTATATTGTGTTAACATGAGGACAGGTATTCAAATAATGCTAGTAAGCTCAAAACAGTGCTCGGTAATAAATTGCTTAGCTATCAAGACTTGAGACAACTACCCTTGCCTAAAATAATTGTCTTTACATCGTTTGTCTGAGAACGTTGGTGTAATCACCCCGGTGACCTTTTTCATGTTCTCAGGGACAGTTGAGGGCCCAGTGCAGCTGTTTTGATCTCAATATTAAATCATTACTCGGTAACATTTAATAAATATACTGTAATCGTTACCCATCATTTTTTTTTACGGTAAAAAAGCTACAAAAATAGTTTTACAAAAAAAATGTATCAAGCAAGAATTTTGCTTAGACTGTATGGGAGTGGTCTAAGTGCATTAACCCACAGTTAGGAATGTGGTGCGGGGTATGCAACCTGAAAACTAGCTTTTATTGGCAGAGCGGTTTGGAACTATTAACAGACGGGATTCTATTGAAGTCTAAAAGTATTTGGTTTTAAATATACTTAAGTATCAAAAGTAAAAGTATTTATTTAAAATTCCTTAAATTAAAACGGCTCCATTTTCTTGCTTTTTATTTACTTATAGCCAGGGGCACACTCCAACACTCAGACATAATATACAAACAAAGCATTCGTGTTTAGTGAGTCTGCCAGATCAGAGGCAGGAGAGACGTTCTCTTGTTTAGTGCGTGAATTTCACCATTTTCCTGCCCTGCTAAGCATTCAAAATGTAACGAGTACATTTTGGTGTCAGGGAAAATGTATGGAGTAAAAAGTTGATTATTTTCTTTAGGAAGGTAGTGAAGTAAAAAAATATATAAATATTAAAGTAAAAGCACAGATAGCCCCCCAAAACTACTTGAGTAGTACTTTAAAGTATTTTTACACCACTGTCGAACAGTAATCTATGCCGCTCGGTCATGTTGTCAACAAGGCAGCATGATGCATTTTTCAGAAACGCACATCTCTTTTCCATAAAATATGTTTGATAATGCTAACTAGTTTTCATTGAGAAGACAGATAATGGGCAAGAGCACTTGCCTCGTGTCATACTGTTACAAGCCGGTGAGAAACCTCTGGCTGGAATGGATCTTATTAGCTACCCACTCACGCTGCATATAGTCAAGTTTAAGCAGACTTGAAAAATGCCACAAGGCATATAGACATATTGAATGCATTCAATGATTTACTGGTCGCCAAAGTCCCTATACAGCTACAGTACTTTACAAATAAAGATACCGGTTGCTTGCGTGCATATCGGGATTGGCCATGAAAAGCCAACTGACATTTACTCCTGAGGTGCTGACCTGTTGCACCCTCGACAACCACTGTGATTATTATTATTTGACCCTGCTGGTCATTTATGAACATTTGAACATCTTGGCCGTGTTCTGTTATAATCGCCACCCGGCACAGCCAGAAGAGGACTGGCCACCCCTCATAGCCTGGTTCCTCTAGGTTTCTTCCTAGGTTCCGGCCTTTCTAGTGAGTTTTCCTAGCTACTGTGCTTCTACACCTGCATTGCTTGCTGTTTTGGGTTTTAGGCTGGGTTTCTGTACAGCACTTTGTGACATAAGCTGATGTAAGAAGGGCTTTATAAATAAATGTGATTGATTGACACACTAGCTGCCGCATTTCCCTGATTTTGCAGAATAAATAAAATAATAACATCAGTACTTGTCCCCGCTTTCTTTTGCCGCCGTGGTTAGGGCTATGGAGGTCATGAAATAGCCAGCCGGTGATTGTCAAGCAAATAACTGCCGGTCTCAAAGTAATTGACCGTTAACTAACAAACACATTCAGCATCTCCTGGGTAGATGAAAGGATGATCTCTGCATGTATGGTTCCCACCGTGAAGCATGGAGGAGGAAGTGTGATGGTGCTTTGCTGGTGACACTGTCTGTGATTTATTTAGAATTCAAGTCACATTTAACCAGCATGGCTACCACAGCATTTTGCCACCCCATCTGGTTTGCGCTTAGTGGGACTATCATTTGTTTTTCAACAGGACAATGACCCAACACACCTCCAGGCTGTGTAAGGGCTATTTGACCAAGGAGGAGCGTGAAAGACTGCTGCATCAGATGACCTGGCCTCCATAATCACCTGACCTCAACCCAATTGAGATGGTTAAGGAGGAGTTGGTCCGCAGAGTGAAGGAAAAGTAGCCAACATGTGCTCAGGATATGTGGGAACTCCTTCAGGACTGTGGGAAAGCATTCCAGGTGAAGCTGGTTGAGAGAATGCCAAGAGTGTGCAAAGTAATCAAGGCAAAGGGTGGCTACTTTGAAAAACTAAAATATATTTTGATTTGTTTAACACTTTTTTGGTTACTACATGAATCCATGTGTGTTATTTCATAGTTGATGTCTTCACTATTATTCTACAATGTAGAAAATAGTACAAATAAAGAAAAACCCTTAAATGAGTAGGAGTGCCCAAACTTTTGACTGGTACTATATGCAGAGGGAATGATACATTTTTTTTTTTTTTTAAAACCACTTCCTCATATGCCATTGAAACCA
Organism: Salmo salar; assembly: GCF_965601325.2. NCBI lineage: Eukaryota > Metazoa > Chordata > Actinopteri > Salmoniformes > Salmonidae > Salmo > Salmo salar. The sequence continues at coordinate 90,229,661 of NC_138300.1, read as the reverse complement.
GCATTTCTCTACTGTTCTACTGGTTTTCAAATCAACTTTCTTTAGTTGTCCAGCAGCCAAAGGCACAATCCTAGTCATATTTGCAACCCATGCCAGTTGTTGAATCTTTAGATATCCCCTCCTTCTAAAATTCAAATGACTATTTCCATCTTTGTCATATGATGCCACTTGCATGTGCAGTGCGCTTTTTACAAGTGTTTTCCCGCTAATCGCATTTGTTACCTTTGGGTGTACAACCGTGTGCACATCGCTGCACTAATCAAATGTTTCCTGCGAATGAACGCTAGAAAAAGAAAAACTCCAGTAAAATGGAACATATCTTTTGAACGGTTTGGGGTAGAAACCCGGTTTTTAGTATAATAATTGTGAAACCATGACATTAAAGGTATATTCAGTGTGTATATATGGCACTCAGGATGCACTAGGCAGGCACACATATTTTAAAAGAGCTACTGACTTTAGAAAAAGTGGCCAGCTGGAAATGAGTCTAACTGGCTATTTGGCCAACGGCCGGCGCTTAGTGAAAACACAGGAAACAAAATCCATAATCGGTCATTCTCTATCAGGAAATAACACTTTTACACTGTTCGATATATCAGCTATTGTACAAATATGATACAAAACACTGGAAAATAAAATTGACTGCACTGGGCCTTTAATTCTTAAAGTCTTACCTTGTTGCTGCCACGTGCCTTGCTGTCAATGCTTGAGTCTCGACTGGCCACAATTTCAACATAGTTGGATGTGATGGGAATGCAAGTGGAGCCATCATCCCCAGAGAGGCAGCTGGTGAAGAAACCAAATACAATGTTAACTGGACACTTGATCTTCTAAAGAGATCTAGATTGAACATGGGTTCACACAATACTGAATGTAATCTCTGTTAAGGCAGAGAAAAATACTGTACAACAGAATAAATAAGAGGTAACTTTATTACTTACATGATCTGACACTGTTGGGTGTTCATGTTCTCTGAATTAGGGCCTGTGGATTCAGCCATGGTTGACCTGTCGCCTGCTCCTATAAGTTCTGCTCCCAGAAGTCCATTCAATTCGCCATTGAAAGATGTTTTGCTTTGGTTCTCACTTGGAGAGGCGTCTACGGAAACAAACACCGGTGAGTAACTCAGTCCCCCTAACTTTGGATGTCGCCAAAAATGATAAGTAGCGAACCCTATTGCCAAGCAACATTTTCAGGGGTAAAGCCGAAAGGGGCTGATAATGTCCCTCATGTAATTTTACATGCTACCAGAAAACCAATTATTCAACTGAGCCTCGAGGACTGATGTTTCATCGCCTCCAAAGAACCCAGGCAACCTCATGCCTTATGATTTGGTACCTGGTGCTTAGACCTTGATGACCCTCAGTTCCATTACATCACACATAAGTCATTGGACGAAGGTGTCTTCTGGACAGGAGAGTTTTGTTAAGAGCCCCGGCGCCCTGTCTGAACATTAACACACATCGCTTGTGGTATGCTTTTGGAAGCATGAGGGCTTTCATATCACAGAGAAAAGAATTTCAAAAAACAAAAAAGGTTAAATTGATACATACCTTTATAGGGTTAGGGTTCGCACACGGCCATATTTTCATGTTACAATGTTTAAGTAAAACCAGATGGAAGACAGAGTGGACTACCTGTTCTAATTAGCTGTGAGTCTCCAAACACCTGTGTGTAAACTGAAGACTGATACCACAAACGTGCTGTCACTGAAAAATAATGTCAGCTACAACTATGTTAAATCCGGTTAAAACAGTAAATTGGTATTTTGCATTTGTGAAATTACTGTCTGATATGAAAGTAAAGGTATTTATGTTTCTAGAACAGTGCTGCAATTGAGAATCGATTCACGTTTAGATGGAGTATTTGGCTGTTTTGGCTTCCATAGCCAATTCACCTCTAAACAGAACATGTAAAGTCCCTGGACTATAAAGAGTAATGTTAGGCAGGGTGTTAGGGGACAAAGTGAAACTTTGGTTCTCGAGTTATACTTCGTACTACTTGTTATAGAGAAGCTTCTCAGGAACACAGAACACTATTTCACAAGGATAGGATTTACCATTATTTTCAAGTTATCGTAAAAAGGTTGGGGACAGGTCAATGTTAATCCCTAGTCAATAATGGCACTAAGTGGCCTGTCAGGATTCTTAAATTCAACACATTGTCAAATATCTCATGATAGGATAGTAAATAAAAAGTAAAAATTATATGAAATACTATATTATGCAAAGTAGGCCGTATGGAATACATAATTACAGTAATTTAGACCAATAATTTAAGGTAGGGTGTTCATACTAGTGACAATTTATGAAATCGTCATACCTCTTTTTATACAACTTTATGCAAATTAGATACACAGCCCTACACAAAGCACCCCCACCAACACTTCTCACTAAGTCTGACCTGTAGCACAGAGTGCTACTACTCTAATAACAAAAAGGGTAAGCCTACACCCAAGTTGGGTTACATTGTCATGTTATTTTTCATGATGAGTTACTCTGGTGATGGGCGGATAAACTACTGCAAATAATTCGTTTAAGCACAGAAGAGAATGAGCCACCTGCTAGCCAGCTGCACAGAAAGATAGATGGCACACATTTTCAATTCACTGATATTTAGACAATGTCTTTATCGATTGTAGGACTGTAGCCACTGAATTCTGATCGTATACAGCCAATGCTGCGCAGCGCTGCCTTTCGCAGATGTGACTATTGAAAAACTGCTTAAAAACAATATGCACATTTCCCCACACAATTGCCTTGTTGCAGATAAGGCTGTGAGTGATGACGTAGTACACATAAATTAATTTGCTGTTAAATCCCCTCCTCACAAAAAATACAAGTTAATGGGTTTCCATCGCATTTTCAACTCTGGTTCTCACCAAACATGTGCGTTATATAGCGACTGTGACCACTCTGGTATTGCGATTTGCTTACATGGAGATAATTATTATGAACAAAAGCGCGAGAACATTTTTATTTGTCAAAACGGCAGCCAAGCATCGATTATCATGTCACCAGAATAAGACCCTCGCGATATTTATTGTAAAGGAGCATCAAGCTCATCACCTTGCACTTGCACAATAAGTTCATCATAACTTAATCCATCTGTAGCCTAATAAACTGCTTGCTTTCCCGACGAATCGTAGTGGGAGGACGACACGTCATCTCGTGACTCCCAAGTTTAATTCGACCCGGTTATGATTATAATATTTGCGCACAAAAGCGTTTACAACGACAATCCTCGCATAATTAATTTTACCGACAAGACCCCACCTTGTCTAGCGTATTTTGTTTTGTTGACATTTGGAAAGTTAATTAACCGGGAAAAAAATGTTTCAATCAGGCCTGTCATGACAATATCTGACGTACTTTACACGCATAAAAAGGTTGGACGGATGAATAACAGAAGCAAGGAAAAATGTTTTACCTTATATTTCAGTCAAAAGACGCCCGATGACAGTCAAACACCCTCATTATTAGCAACACAATGTCACACTGATAGGTTGAGGAAAACTCATTGCAAAGAGCAAATATGAACAAACCGATTTTACGGGTTTCACAAAAAGGGCTGTCCCACATATTTGAACGTTCTAACATGATGACTAAACCGTCCGCATTACGTGCGCGAGTATTGTAAAATACATTTACACACGTTATTCAATAATTTCATCCAAACTGCTCGCGAGCGTCGACATAACCGGGCACCTTGATGCTCTGCAAGTCCCGCGTCTCCCATGGTTTTTACAAGCAAACACCACGACGGTGTTTGAAAGGTGAAATTTGTCCACATACCAATCCAGTTGGTGGCGGTAATGCACCTTAAAATTAGTTGCCAACCACCATAAGAAATCCACAAGAGGATGAACAAGGAGAGATTAATCAACAACAACAACAAAAAACTATATAGGTTTCCCATTTTATCTGTGGCTTAATTGTCAGAGTAGAGAGCACATGATTTTGTGTGACTAAAAATGGGTAAAAAAAATAAAAGGACCATATGCATTTCAGGTAAAATAACCCAATTTTTATCTCCCAGGACAAATTAGCTAGCAATGTCCATGAATGCTTGTGTGTTTCAACCTGTGCGCAAATTAACATAGTTTAAGTGCACTGTTTGATTCAATAATTAAGACAGACAAATGACTCGAGAGGGAGCTGTATTAAAACAAAATGACAGTGAGTGGCTGTGTTACTGGCGCATGTAGTCTCTCCTCCCTGCTGCAGCGACCATAGCACAGCAAGTGTTGACCGCACTGTCCATTCTGAAGCTGCAACATAATTACTGACATTTAGTGTAATTGTTTCTCTGACGGCAAAGTTCTGATATCAAAATCCCCAATTTGTTTAAGAAAAACCTTCCCTACTCCCTCAACCCTTGCTCTTTTACGTGACACATGTATGTATCACATGCACTTGACCAATAGGGCCAGTCCGAAAGCCTATCATAATTATAACAATAAATTGATTATAAAAAAAAATCCGAACTCGTGACAGCAAAATAGGTGCAGAGGACGTGAATTATAAACTCGAAACGGGGAATGTTTACTGATTAAGCAGAAGGGAAATTGATAGATGTGTGGAAGACTTGACTTGGTGGTCGAAACTACTGGAGATCAAGAAAAAGGAGAGTATAGGAGCAAGCGCTGCGTGAATATTAGGCCTGTGTGTGACAAACAGGTGCTGAAGATAGAGTTTACATTTCCAAATGGTCAGAAAAAAATGTAAACTAAGTCTACCAGAGTCTGTTCTAACGAAATATATATACTGTATATAAAGACTAAAAACAGTTGCATGCATTCGTGAATTGTGGTTCATTTATTGTTTAATTATTCAAAGCTCCCTTTATTTCATTTAAAACAAATGCTTGATTGTATTTCAAGCACGAATGACTCATATGCTGTGTCATGACATGAACGAATGATTGATACAGTAGACTATATATATATATAAGTAACAAGGCCCGAGGGGGTGTGGTATATGGCCAATATATCACGGCTAAGGGCTGTTCTTTAGCACAACGCAAAGCGGAGCACCTGGAATCAGCCCTTAGCCGTGGTATATTCGTCATATACAACAAACCCGAGGTGCCATATTGCTATTATAAAGTGGTTACCAACATAATTAGAACAGTAAAAATACATGTTTTGTCATACCTGTGGTATAGGGTCTGATATGCCACGGCTGTCAGCCAATCAGCATTCAGGGCCCGAACCACCCAGTTTATGAATTGATATATAGGCCTAAGTAGGTTATAGCATTAAGACTAAACAGGACACGCTCTTAGGACTACAGCTCAATGGTGCTTAAACAAGGCTACTACTATACGAAGCCTACCAATGATAATGACATTACTAAATATAATAATATAACAATAAGGTGGTCAAGAAAAAGCAGGGTATAAGAGCGAGAGCTGCATGCATACTATGTGACAAACAGGTGCCGTTGATTACAATATTATTTCTCTACCCGTTTAGAACAGTGTAAACACTAAATACATACCAGAGTCTGTTCTAAGGAAATAAAAAATTGTAACACATTTACTACAGCATAGCAAAGTCTAAAAACAGCTGAATTTGTGAAATTGATTTATCCAACATTATGCAGTTGCGTGAGGCTTGGTGCTCACGGAATCGGTAAGCTATTAAACAAACACTCAAACAGGCAACAGAAGCAGGATCTGTCTTATTTATGTAGATATATAGTGCCAGTCAACTTTACAACTACTCATTCAAGGGTTTTTATTTTTAATATTTTCTACATTGCAGAATATGAAATAAAAAGGTATAAGCAAAAAAGTGTTAAAAACAATATAATTTATATTTTAGATTCTTCAAAGTATCCACCCTTTGCCTTGATGACTGCTTGGCACACTTCGCATTCTTTCAACCTGCTTCATGAGGTAGTCACCTGGAATGCATTTCAATTAACAGGTGTGCCTTGTTAAAAGTTAATTTGTGGAATTTCTTTCCTTCTTAATGCGTTTCAGCCAATCAGTTGGGTTGTGACAAGGTAGGGGTGGTATACAGAAGACAGCCCTATTTGGTAAAAGACCAAGTCCATGTCAGGGCAAGACCAGCTCAAATAAGCAAAGAGTAACAACAGTCCATCATTACTTTAAGACCTGATGGTCAGTCAATCCAGAACATTAAGAACTTTGAAAGTTTCTTCAAGTGCAGTTGCAAAACCAAGCACTATGATGAAACTGGCTCTCATGAGGACCGCCACAGGAAAGGAAGACCCAGAGTAACCTCTGCTGCAGAGGATCATTTCATTGGAGTTACCAGCCTCAGAAATTGAGGCCCAAATAAATGCTTCAAAGTTCAAGTAACAGAAATCAAAACATCAACTGTTCAGAGAAGACTGCGTGAAATCAGGCCTTCATGGTCGGATTGCTGCAAAGAAACCACTACTAAAGGGCACCAATAAGAATAAGAGACTTGCTTGGACCAAGAAACACAAGCAATGGACATTAGACAGGTGGAAATCTGTCCTTTGGTCTGATGAGTCCAAATTTGAGATTTTTGGTTCCAACCGCCGTGTCTTTGTGAGACGCAGAGTAGGTGAACGGATGATCTCTGCATGTGTGGTTCCCACCGTGAAGCATGGAGAAAGAGGTGTGATGGTGCTTTGCTGGTGACACTGTCTGTGATTTATTTAGAATTCAAGGCACACTTCACCAGTATGGCCACCACAGCATTCTGCAGTGATCCGCCATCACATCTGGTTTGGGCATAGTCGGACTATCATTTGTTTTCCAACAGGACAATGACCCAACACACCTCCAGGCTGTGTAAGGGCTATTTTACCAAGAAGGAGAGTGATGGAGTTCTGCATCAGATGACCTGGCCTCCACAATCCCCCAAGCTCAACCAAATTGAGATGGTTTGGGATGAGTCGGACCGGAGAGTGAAGTGACTTAAAAATGTATGTTTTCATGGAAAACAAGGACATGAAATTAGTTGCAAAATGAATAGGAAATATAGTCAAGATGTTGACAAGGTTATAAATAATGATTTATAATTGAAATGTGTCGTTCAAACTTTGCTTTCGTCAAATCCTCCTCCATTTGCAGCAATTACAGCCTTGCAGACCTTTGGCATTCTACTTGTCAATTTGTTGAGGTAATCTGAAGAGATTTCACCCCATGCATCCAGAAGCACCTCCCACAAGTTGGATTGGCTTGATAGGCACTTCTAACTTACATTACGGTCAAGCTGCCCCCACAACAGCTCAAATCGGGTTGAGATCTGGTGACTGTGCTGGCCACTCCATTATAGACAGAATACCAGCTGACTGCTTCTCCCCTAAATAGTTTTTGCATAGTTTGGAGCTGTGCTTTCGGTCATTGTCCTGTTGTAGGAGGAAATTGGCTCCAATTAAGCGACGTCCACAGGGTACGGCATGGCGTTGCAAAATGGAGTGATTGCCTTCCTTTTTCAAGATCCCTTTTACCCTGTACAAATCTCCCACTTTACCGCCACCAAAGCACCCCCAGACCATCACATTGCCTCCCATGTTTGACAGATGGCGTCAAGCACTCCTCCAGCATCTTTTCTGCGTTTCACGAGTGTTATTCTTTGTGATCAGAACACCTCAAACTTAGATGTCCATAACACTTTTTTCCAATCTCCCTCTGTCTAGTGTCTTTTTTGCCCATCTTAATCTTTTTTAATTGGCCAGTCTGAGATATGGCTTTTTCTTTGCAATTCTGCCTAAAAGGCCAGCATCCCAGAGTAGTCTCTCCACTGTTGATGTTGAGACTGGTGTTTTGCAGGTACGATTTAATGAAGCTGCCAGTTGAGGACTTGTGAGGCTTCTGTTTCTCAAACTAGACACTAATGTACTTGTCCTCTTGCTCAGTTGTGCACCGGGGCCTCCCACTCCTCTTTCTATTCTGGTTAGAGACAGTTTGTGCTGTTCTGCGAAGGGAGTAGTACACAGCGTTGCACGAGTTCTTCAGTTTCCTGACAATTTCTCGCATGGAATAGCCTTCATTTCTCAGAACAAGAATAGACTGACGAGTTTCAGAAGAAAGGTCTTTGTTTCTGGCCATTTTGAGCCTGTAATCGAACCCACAAATGCTGATGCTCCAGATACTCAACTAGTCTAAAGGAGGACAGTTATTGCTTCTTTAATCAGAACAACAGTTTTCAGCTGTGCTAATATAATTGCAGAAGGGTTTTCTAAAGATCAATTAGCCTTTTAAAATGATAAACTTGGATTAGCTAACACAACGCGCCATTGGAACCCCGGAGTGATGGTTGCTGATAATGGGCCTCTGTACGCCTATGTAGATACAAATTCAGCTGTTTCCAGCTACAATAGTCATTGTAGCATCTGATCATTGCGAAGTTATTTTAATGGACAAAAAAAATGTGCTTGTCTTTCAAAAACAAGGACAATTCTAAGTGACCCTAAACTTTTGAACGGTAGTGTATATGTGGAAACCCCTTCAAAGACTGTTGGAAAAGAATTATTCTACAATGTAGAAAATCGTTAAAATAAATTAAAACTCTTGAATGAGTAGTTGTCCAAACTTTTGACTGGTACTGTATGTGTTGATCACATGTCAAAATCATTCCACAGACGACCGAGTGTGGTGGGTTTTCACTCCAACCTTGTACCTGAGTGATGAATGAAGGCCACTGATTAGTAATTAACTCCCCACACCTGGTTGTCAATGACTTAATAAGGAAAAAGAAGGTACCCCTGTTTATAGCCTCGTTATTGTTATTTTTTTTTTTTTATAACTGTAGTTTATTTAGTAAATATTTTCTTTACTTTTTCTTGAACTGCATTGTCGGTTAAGGGCTTGTAAGTAGAGGTCGACCGATTAATCAGAATGGCCGATTAACCTGCTGGGGCTAGGGGGCAGTATTTGCAGGGCCTGATAAAAAAAACGTACCCGATTTAAACTGGTTACTACTCTTGCCCAGAAACGAGAATATGCATATAATTAGTAGATTTGGATAGAAAACACTCTAAAGTTTCTAAAACTGTTTGAATGTTGTCTGTGAGTATAACAGAACTCATATGGCAGGCCAAAACCTGAGAAGATTCCATACAGGAAGTGCCCTGTCTGACAATTTATTGTCCTTCTGTAGCCAAAATAAATGTACTTTTTATTTTTTACATTTTAGTCATTTAGCAGACGCTCCTATCCAGAGCGACCCACAGCAGTGAATGCACACATTTCACACATCTCTTTCTCCATTTCTCCACTCTTACTGGTGTCTTTTAGTAGTGGTTTCTTTGAAGCAATTTGACCATGAAGACGTAGTCTCCTCTGAACAATTGATGTTGAGATGTCTGTTACTTAAACGTACCCGATTTAAACTGGTTACTACTCTTGCCCAGAAACGAGAATATGAATATAATTAGTAGATTTGGATAGAAAACACTAAAGTTTCTGTTTGAATGTTGTCTGTGAGTATAACAGAACTCATATGGCAGGCCAAAATCTGAGAAGATTCCATACAGGAAGTGCCCTGTCTGACCATTTATTGTCCTTTGGTAGCCTCTCTATCGAAAATACAGCATCTGTGCTGTAACGTGACATTTTCTAAGGCTTCCATTGGCTCTCAGAAGGCGCCAGAAAGTGGAATGACGCTTCTCCTGTCTCTGGGCGAAGAACAGCAGAATAATTTGTGACTGGTCAGGCTGGGAACAGTGACACTGGAGATGCGTGTTCATGAGAATTAAAAAAAAAAAATCTTTCAGCCTTTGAATGAATACAATGTTGCCTGGTTGGAATATTATCGCTATTTTACGAGAAAAATAGCATAAAAATAGATTTTAAACAGCGTTTGACATGCTTCGAAGTACGGTAATGGAATATTTTGAATTTTTTTTGTCACGAAATGCGCTCGCGCGTCACACTTCGGATAGTGACTTGAACGCACAAACAAAACAGAGCTATTTGGATACAACTATGGATTATTTGGAACCAAAACAACATTTGTTATTGAAGTAGAAGTCCTGGGAGTGCATTCTGACGAAGAACCGCAAAGGTAATCCAATTTTTCTTATAGTAAATCTGAGTTTGGTGAGGGCCAAACTTGGTGGGTGTCAAATTAGCTAGCCGTGACGGCCGGGCTATGTACTCAGAATATTGCAAAATGTGCTTTTGCCGAAAAGCTATTTTAAAATCTGACACTGCGATTGCATAAAGGAGTTCTGTATCTATAATTCTTAAAATAATTGTTATGCATTTTGTGAACGTTAATCATGAGTAATTTAGTAAATTCACCAGAAGTTTGTGGTGGGTATGCTAGTTCTGAACATCACATGCTAATGTAAAAAGCTGTTTTTTGATATAAATATGAACTTGATTGAACAAAACATGCATGTATTGTATAACAATGTCCTAGGAGTGTCATCTGATGAAGATCAAAGGTTAGTTAGTTAATTAGGGCCGATCTCAAGTTTTCATAACAATCTGCATTTTTTTTTTTAGACCTTTATTTAACTAGGCAAGTCAGTTAAGAACACATTCTTATTTTCAATGACGGCCTAGGAACGGTGTGTTAACTGCCTTGTTCAGGGGCAGAACGACAGATTTTTACCTTGTCAGCTCGGGGATTCAATCTTGCAACCTTACGGTTAACTAGTCCAACGCTCTAACCACCTGCCTTACATTGCACTCCACGAGGAGCCTGCCTGTTACGCGAATGCAGTAAGAAGCCAAGGTAAGTTGTTAGCTAGCATTAAACTTATCTTATAAAAAACAATCAATCATAAATCACTAGTTAACTACACATGGTTGATGATATTACTAGTATATCTAGCCAGTCTTGCGTTGCATATTTACATTTTAGTAATTTAGCAGACGCTCTTATCCAGAGCGACTTACAGTAGTGAATGCATACATTTCATACATTTTTTGACCAGTATGGAAGAAAAATAAATGTATGAAATGTTTGTATTCACCACCGCAAGTCGCTCTAGACAAGAGCGTCCACCAAAAAAACAAAATGCAAATGAAAAAATGTTTACTTTTTATTTTTTACATTTTAGTCATTTAGCAGACGCTCCTATCCAGAGCGACCCACAGCAGTGAATGCACACATTTCACACATCTCTTTCTCAATTTCTCCACTCTTACTGGTGTCTTTCGTAGTGGTTTCTTTGAAGCAATTTGACCATGAAGACGTAGTCTCCTCTGAACAATTGATGTTGAGATGTGTCTGTTACTTGAACTTTTTTAAGCATTTATTTGGACTGCAATCTGAGATGCAGCTAACTCTAACGAACTTATCCTCTGCAGCAAAGGTAACTCTGGGTCTTCCTTTCCTGTGGCGGTCCTCATGAGAGCCAGTTTCATCATAGCGCTTGATGGTTTTTGCGACTGCACTTGTAGAAACTTTAAAAGTTCTTGAAATTTTCCAGATTGAACAATGGACTGTCATTTATTTTGCTTATTCGAGCTGTTCTTGTCATAAGATGGACTTGGTCTTCTACCAAATAGGGCTATCGTCTGTATACCACACCTACCTTGTCATAACTGATTGTCTCAAACGCATTAAGGAAAGAAATTCCTCAAATGAACTTAAGGCACGCCTGTTAAGTGAAATGCATTCCTGCTTGATAGAATGCCAAGAGTGTGCAAAGCCGTCATCAAGGCAAAAGGTGGCCACCTCAAAGAATCCCAAACACATTACACCTTGATTTGCTTTAACACTTTTTTGGTTACTACATGATTCCATACGAGCCACCTCAGTGTTGATGTCTTCACTATTATTCTACAACGCAGAAAATAGGAAAAATAAAGAAACCCTAGAATGAGTTGGTGTGTCCAAACGTTTGACTGCAACTGTATGTACACACATACATACACAGAGCATTCGGACATTACAGCTATATTCTAAAATTGATTCAATTGTTTTTTCCTCAATCTACACACAATACCCCACAATTACAAAGCAAAAACTGTTTTTTAGAAATGTAAAAATAAAACCCTGAAATATCACATTTAAATAAGTATTCAGACCCTCCACTCAGCGCCCCGTCGAAGAACCTTTGGCAGTGATCACAGCCTTGAGTATGATGCTACAAGTTTGGCACACCTGCACATAATCGATGTGGTGCGCATTCGCGAAAAAGGACTGTCTTTGCTGCGACGTGTACCTAATACAGGTCGACCGATTAATCGGAATGGCCGATTAATTACGGCCGATTTCAAGTTTTCATAACAATCGGTTATCGGTATTTTTGGCCACCGATTTGCCGATTTTTAAAAATTATTATTATTTTTTTAAACTAGGAAAGTCAGATTAAGAACACATTCTTATTTTCAATGACGACCTAGGAACGGGCCTTGTTCAGAGGGGATTCGTTTTTGCAACCTTCCGGTTACTAATCCAATGCTCGAGGAGCCTGCATGGCAGGCTGACTACCTGTTACGCGAGGGCAGCAAGTTGCTAGCTAGCATTAAACTTATCTTATAAAAAAAAAAATCAAATCTTAACATAATCACTAGTTAACTAGACATGGTTGATGATATTACTAGTTTATCTAACGTGTCCTGCTTTGCATATAATCGATACGGTGCCTGTTAATTTATCATTGAATCATAGCTTATTTCACCAAACGGGTGTTGATTTAACAAGCGCATTTGCGGAAAAAGCACTGTCGTTGCACCAATGTACCTAACCATAAACATCAATGCCTTTCTTTAAAATCAATAAACAAGTATATATTTTTAAACCTGCATATTTAGTTAATATTGCCTGCTAACATGAAATTGTGTCACATCTCTAGCGTTTATTGCACGCAGAGTCAGGGTATATGCAACAGTTTGGGCCGCCTGGCTCGTTGCGAACTAATTTGCCAGAATTTTACGTAATTATTGAAGGTTGCGCGATGTAACAGGAATATTTAGACTTAGGGATGCCACCCGTTAGATAAAATACGGAACGGTTCCGTATTTCACTGAAAGAAAAAAACATTTTGTTTGAGATTATAGTTTCCGGATTCGACCATATTATTGACCTAAGGCTCATTTCTGTGTGTTTATTATATTATAATTAAGTCTATGATTTGATAGAGCACTCTAAGCGGTGATAGGCACCAGCAGGCTCGTAAGCATTCATTCAGACAGCACTTTCGTGCGTTTTGCCAGCAGCTCTTTGCTGTGTTTCAAGCTGTTTATGACTTCAAGCCGGGTGGGTATAATTTGTGGAACATTCCAACAGGAATCTGTTCCAAAAACTTCGTAAATAACAAGGTTTCCAAAAAACAACGCATGCAAAGTTGTATAGCGGCAGAATAAGATACCGGGTAGGGAGTGGTCTATTTCACTGCGTTTTTCACTCATCACGTTTATTCCGAAAAATGTCTGTCCTCACTCTGGTTGCCTATGGACAAACATTAAGAATAAGCTACGTGGTGAGTTGATGCCTATTCGGCAGCTAGTTAGCTAGGTTTGTATGCGTTGCTACTTTGTATGCGTTGTTGGTTGGCAACCTTTTACTTTACGTTTTTTGGAACAGATTCCTGTTGGAACGTTCCACAAATTATACCCCCCCCCCCCCCCCCCAAGCCTATCAACTCCCAAGATTAGGCTGGTGTAACCGATTTGAAATGGTTAGCGGGGGTGCGTGCTAATAGCATTTCAAATGTCACTCGCTCTGAGACTTGGAGTAGTTGTTCCCCTTGCTCTGCATGGGTAACGCTGCTTTGAGGGTGGCTGTTGTCGATGTGTTGCTGGTTCGAGCCCAGGTAGGAGCGAGGAGAGGGACGGAAGCTATACTGTTACACTGGCAATACTAAAGTGCCTATAAGAACATCCAATAGTCAAAGGTATATGAAATACAAATCGTATAGAGAGAAATAGTCCTATAATAACTACAACCTAAAATGTACCTGGGAATACTGAAGACTCGTTAAAAGGAACCACCAGCTTTCATATGTTCTGAGCAAGGAATATAAACCTTAGCTTTTTTTACATGGCACATATTGCACTTTTACTTTCTTCTCCAACACTTTATTTTGCAATATTTAAACCAAATTGAACATGTTTCATTATTTATTTGAGGCCAAATGTATTTTATTGAAGTATCATATTAAGTTAAAGTGTTCATTCAGTATTGTTGTAATTGTCATTATTACAAATAAATAAATAAAAAAGTAAAAAATAAATAAATCGGCTGATTAATCGGTAGCGGCCTTTTTTTTTGGGGTCATCCAATAATCGGTATCGGTATTGAAAAATCATAATCGGTCAACCTCTAGTTGTAAGTAAGCATTTCACAGTAAAGTCAACACTTGTTGTATTCGGCGCATATGACAAATAAAATGTGATTTGATTAATTAAGGTCACTAACTGGTAAGGAAAGCCAGGTCTTAATTGAAAGAAAAAACAACGCGCAGACACTCGGCCCTCCGTGGAATGAGTTTGACACCCCTGGTGTAGCTAGTTTGATATATTGAAAACCTAAAATGTACTGTTTCTGTAAATTGGTTATTGAGTTGGACAAAACTGTTGACATTGGGCTATTCATCAACATTTCTTGTGTACAGGAAGCAATAGCATCATTTAAAACTTATATTTCAGCAATATAAATGGAACTTAACATTTTTCCAATGGAATTGTGCTTAACCATGAAGGAAAAAAAACAGCCAAATTATCCCAAAACGTGCTACGATTTATTTATTTTTATGATATACAACAAATCACCTAAAAGGGTTTCACCTGCCTACCTTCAATCAGTTTTTTGGCAACCTGCTGCCTAGTTATTTAGCTAGCTAGCTACTCATTTGTATCAAATAAAACCAATGTGTTAGGTAGCCGTTGCGCACTTTAAAGTTGTAACGTTAGCCAATTTACCTAACTAGCGCCGTCTATACCCAACTTGCTATGTAAATGTACTGCTAGTTTGCTTGCTTTCTTGGTAGTTTGCAAGGTTATCAAACATCTAACCTGTAGCTAGTCTAGTAATGTTAGTTAGCTAGACAACATCAATTAGCTAGCTAGTAAAAAGTTAACAATATTTAGCTGAAGTTAACTTGCATGATAGGGATGGCGCATTCTGCTAAATTTATGCTTCAATCAGACCGACAGTCATTGCATCAATGCTGCATAATAAATTCTAAAGTGACACTTCATTCATCATGTAATCCAACATTTGTACTGGATATGTGTGCATTCCTTTTTGCTACTATTTGTCAAGTCTACGCATACAATGATGCATATGTTGGATTTATCCAACGTATGCAGCACACAGAACGTTGGGTAATTCATGTAATCTTATTCTTCTGAGCAGAGTAACGGCTCAGGTTACATCCATAACCCCATGTTCTCTTCCGTTTTCGTCACGGGTTGCCAAACGACCTAGAGGTCGTTCAGACAAAAGAGTGGGATAACACCATTTAACTTAGTCCAGATGAGTCCCTGGGACAACACCATTTAACTTAGTCCAGATGAGTCCCTGGGACATCACTGTATCCACCACAGGATGCAACAGAATATAATTAGCCAACAAGGTAACATAGAATTTCAACTGTGGTATACAACTGTACACACAAGCAAGCTGAAAGCTATAACTTACATGATTCTTCATTTGGGTGCAACAGCACCAAGAGTGGAAGGCCTCTGTATAGAACAGCCATCTCATGGACGGTTGAAAGGTATATACGTACAAGGTTGACAGTACGCTCACTTATCTGGGTTGAGAGAGCATGCCATGTCCAGAACCACAGACCCCAGTGATGGTGTGGACCTAACATTGAGTCTGCAGTACCTCAAGAAAGTCATGTGCGTTGCCCAACTTGCAGCAGCACAGAGAGTCCAGGGAGGCCCCACTGAACAAGACCCATGAAGTGGCCATACCCGTGAACAACTGTGCTACCACGCTATCTGGAGTTGGTCTACCTGCTACAGCGTATGATTTTGACAC
Source organism: Salmo salar (assembly GCF_965601325.2). NCBI lineage: Eukaryota > Metazoa > Chordata > Actinopteri > Salmoniformes > Salmonidae > Salmo > Salmo salar. The sequence goes on along the minus strand of NC_138300.1, from coordinate 90,213,763 downwards.
GGCATTGATAATCCAATGTGCCAGTCTCTGCTCCTCCCCATAACACACAAAAAGCTGTTCTGTTTGACGAACAGTTCTTGTTGCAGCAAGATAGGCACTGTGTGCATGCAGGCAAAGTGTATGCAACTCATGACTCTCCTGTGAGCAGTGGGGAGGCAGGTAAAATGATTAACCCTCTAGAGCACATGTCAAACTCATTCCACGGAGGGCAGAGTGTCTGCAGGTTTTCGCTATTCCCTTGTACTTGATTGATGAACGAAGGCCACTAATTAGTAAGAAACTCCCCACACATGGATGTCTAGGACTTAATTATAAGGAAAAAGGTACCCCTGTTTATAGCCTCGCTATTGTTACTTTTTATTTTGTAACTGTATTTAGTAAATATTAATATTATAAAACAATCCTGCAGACACTATGCCCTCCATGGAATGAGTGACACCCCTGCTGCTATTTGCCCATAGAAACATGGGCTAATATCTCAAAGAAATCACAAAGATATTTGTTGTGAAGTGTCTGTCCTATATATTTGAGGGAAAACTCCTTACTTTAGGCACTAAACTACTTCCATTAATTCGTTTTTTACTTCTACCGGGGTACCTTCAAACGAGTCTGAAAGGCTTGTTCGTCCTAGAGCAAAACAACCAACATGTACGTACGCGCTCGGGAGACTCACCTTTCCATAGATGGGTCATATTTGTGTGTAGCCCAAACTGTTCTGACTCTACAGAGGGAAGTTGGCAGATCTGTAGTACCGACTTCAGACGAGTCCCGTGACGCTTGTGGGGGTCGTAGAGCAAAACTGAGAATACCATGGTGTTCGTGAGAGTCTCATAATATTTTGAAGGCCAAACCGTTTGGGTGCTACAGACGTTTGTGAGGAAAAAAATTCTCATTGTCTGACAAACACCGCTGTAGCCCTGCCACCCCAGATGCGGAAGGGCAACGTCGGCGGATGCAGTGATTGAGACGCAGCCAAAGCAAAAAACATCCAGCTTAAACAGACGGATTTTGATGGGTATTTGTTTATTATGCTAATTAGAATTTTGTGGTAACCAATGCGCACTCCAGGCTGATCTTCCTCAAGACCTGAGGGAGCAAGTGAATTGCTGGAAAAGCATACAGCATGCGATAGAGCATTGACCCTGAGTGGGCCTGCTGTACCCTTTACAACAAAAAAAAACACATAGGACAATGCAAAGCGAACAGTTTGGCGATGGCCCTTCCAAATCGATACCAGATCATCTCCACTACAGTGGGATGTATCCTCCAGTCTGAAAGAAGAGGGCCTCCTCTGGGGAGGTCTGCTGCCTGATTCTCCACCCCCGGCAGGTGTATTGCTCTGAAGGATGTACAGTGTCTGTTTGCACAAAGCAATAGCTTCCTTGTGTAGTGACACTGACCTCAGTCCACCCCGGCAGTTGGCACGCAACCACGCTTGTGTCATCTGTCCGTTTCAGTAGTTGTCCTCTCAGTACTGGGAGGAAGTGCCGGAATGCAAGGTTAAAGGCCTTTAGCTCCAGTAGGTTGACGTGAGCTGATTTCCATGGCGCTGACATTACACCAAGGAACCCTGACTGGTTCAAGACCGCTCACCATCCCTGTCCCTACATCCCTGCTTTTCCAGGAGCAAGGGGATTTCTGATCAGCATTTGCAAGCTGTTGTTTTCAAGACACCCCTTAAGCGTGGGAGTCGCTAACACAATTGTAGAGCGTAGCCTTGTGTTAGAGTGTGTAACACCCATTTGTTGGCCGTAGATTTTTTCCAGCTGGAAAGGTGGTACTAGAGGAAACAATGTCACGCTAGAGAATTGGTCCCACCAATACTCTGCGTGTTGTGGTACAGAGGGGACTCGGCTTGCATACAGTGGTGTGATCAAGGCGTTAGCTAGCCGTGGTTCAACTTGCTAACGTAATCGTACATTTGGCAAGGGTAACGTCGTTAAGATAACTAACGTAGCAAGTAAGCTAAATTAACTAATAGGCTAGCAACCTTATTCAGTTAACGTTAGCTTAACTAGCCTAACTAGCAGTCAACTAACTTAGCTAGCTAATATGTTCGTAAATGTAAATTAGTTAGCTAACGTTAACTTAAACTTGTTCACAAGTCATTAGCTAACTAGCTAGGTACGAATGTGAACATACTGAGCTAGCTCGCATTTTGCAGCGTCCGTCCATAACTTTTGATAGCAAGCTAACGTTAGCTAACTAGAACTTTGTCCAAAGCTAGGTAGCTAAGTTAGTAGAATTAGCTTGCAATGCGGCCTAAAAGCGCTTTTCCTTCCAGTTAAAACTTACCAACGCTATTCCCGGGTCGGTCCAGCTTTAATATATCACGAAGATGCTGGGTTGCACCCTCTATATCTATGTTTGAATTTGAAGCCATATGTAAGGGATGGGGGGAAACTGGGTCGTCAGAGGGGAGCAAAATTATTTATATTTTCGTTCTTTGCTGTCAGTGTTCAATTCGTTTGACCCAACGCCACTAACCGTCTAAACTTCCGCTGGGTGTTCATGCATTTCTCTCCCCAGCAAAAGCTAGTGCGCTGTATAGTTCCGAGGATACTGTCTGCTCCACATTCCACCCCAAATTGTGGCAGCATAGGTGGCTTTGCAGCCTGTCTGTCTGTTTAGCGAAAACGTTCCACTCGTAGTACTTCGTGTCATATGCCAAAGATAGTTTAGAAAATAGCATGACAGGAGTGGAATGATAGCTGAACAGTCAGGAACCAAGACTTGTGGCATGGCATCTACAATATTTATCCAACCGTAGCTTGGTTTCCATCCAATTTGCGACAGATTTTCATGCGAATATTAAAAAATCTGCATAAAACAATATGCGCATTTTCCCATAAGAGATGTTTCTATCAAACGGACTTTATGCGAATAAAAGTCTGTTCGTGATGACGTAGTGCACATAAAAATTACTTTTGCCGTTAAATTCTCATATACCGAATGAAAAATACAAGTTAAATGGTTCCCATTGCATTTTCAACTCTACCGATGGTTTTGTCACAACAACTGTTGCGTTATGGTTTTGGCACATGCGCTATATCCAACAGCTCGCTGACCTACATTATGAGATTATTATGGATAAGAGCGATATTGTTTGTATTTGTCAAAGGGTAGCCAAGCATCGATCATCATGTCACCAGAATAAGACCATCGATATTTATTCGAATGGAGCATCACCTTGCACATTCACCACCCCATCATAACTTGTATTTAATCCGTAGCCTCGCTTTCCCGAGTCATAGTTGGTGGTCCACACAACATATTGTCATGTTTACTTCAAAATTATGGTTATTATATTATATAAATTTTTGCGGATAAAGGCCTTTCCAACGCAATTTCTCGCATAATTAATTTTACCTACACAAAAATATCCCATAATGTCTAACGAACAAAATGTCATTCGGCATTTATAAAATTGTACCGGCATTTCATGTTTCCATCAGCCCAAACACTGAATTAACCAATGTGTAATTAAAGGGAAAGGGAGATACCAAGTCAGTTTAACTGAATGCATTCAACTGAAATGTGTCTAAATGACACTAATAAAATATTTCCATTTCATATGGAATGACATTCCATACACAGAAAACCGCATGAAATGTTATTGGTAGCTTACACATACAGTATTTTGCAGATGTTATCACGGGTGTAACGATATGCTTATGTTTCTCGCTCCAACAGTGCAGTAGTGCCTAACAATACAAAACAATACATGCAAATCTAAAAAAAATTAAGAAAGGAATGAATAAGTATAGAAATGAATATAGAAATGACTGCCAAGAGTGTGCAAAGCTGTCGTCAAGGCAAAGGGTGGCTACTTTGAAGAATCTCAAATATAACATATTTTTGATTTGTTTAACACTTTTTTGTTTACTACATGATTCCATATGTGTTATTTAGAACTATGTAGAACTAAGAACATATATTGTCCTTGGTTCACCCCAGACTTGACTGCCCTTGACCAGCACAAAAACATCCTGTGGCGTTCTGCATTAGCATCGAATAGTCCTCGCGATATGCAACTTTTCAGGGAATTCAGGAACCAATATACTCAGTCAGTTAGGAAAGCTAAGGCTAGCTTTTGCAAACAGAAATTTGCTTCCTGTAGCACTAATTCCAAAAAGTTTTGGGACACTGTAAAGTCCATGGAGAATAAGAGCACCTCCCAGCTGCCCACTGCACTGAGGATAGGAAACACTGTCACCACCGATAAATCTACGATAATTGATCATTTCAATAAGCATTTTTCTACGGCTGGTCATGCTTTCCACCAAGCTACCCCTACCCCGGCCAACATCTCAGCCCCCCCTGCAGCAACTTGCCCAAGCCCCCCTGCTTCTCCTTCACCCAAATACAGACAGCTGATGTTCCGAAAGAGCTACAAAATCTGGATCCCTACAAATCAGCTGGGCTAGACAATCAGGACCCTCTCTAAAATGATGAGCCAAAATTGTTGCAACCCCTATTACTAGCCTATTCAACCTCTCTTTCGTATCGTCTGAGATCCCCAAAGATTGGAACGCTGCCGTGGTCATCCCCCTCTTCAAAAGGGGGAGACACTCTAGACCCAAACTATTATAGACCTATATCCATCCTGCCCTGCCTTTCTAAAATCTTCGAAAGCCAGATTAACAAACAGGTCACCGACCATTTCGAATCCCACCGTACCTTCTCCACTATGCAATCTGGTTTCCAAGCTGGTCATGGGTGCACCTCAGCCACGCTCAAGATCCTAAACGATATCATAACCGCCATCGATAAAAGACAGTACTGTGCAGCCATCTTCATCGACCTGGCCAAGGCTTTCGACTCTGTCAATCACCGTATTCTTATCGGCAGACTCAATAGCCTTGGCTTCTCAAATGACTGCCTCGCTTGGTTCACCAACTACTTCTCAGATAGAGTTCAGTGTGTCAAATCGGAGGGCCTGTTGTCCGGACCTCTGGCAGTCTCTATGGGGGTGCCACAGGGTTCAATTCTCGGGCCGACTCTTTTCTCTGTATATATCAATGATGCCGCTCTTGCTGCTGGTGATTCTCTGATCCACCTCTACGCAGACGACACCATTCTATATAGATCTGGCCCTTCTTTGGACACTGTGCTAACAAACCTCCAAACGAGCTTCAATGCCATACAACTCTCCTTCCGTGGCCTCCAACTGCTTTTAAATGCTAGTAAAACTAAATGCATGCTCTTCAACCGATTTCTGCCCGCACCCTCCCGCCTGACTAGCATCACTACTCTGGACGGTTCTGACCTAGAATATGTGGACAACTACAAATACCTAGGTGTCTGGTTAGACTTTAAACTCTCCTTCCAGACTCACAATAAGCATCTCCAATCCAAAATTATATCTAGAATCGGCTTCCTACTTCGCAACAAAGCCTCCTTCACTCATGCTGCCAAACATTCCCTCGTAAAACTGACTATCCTATCTACCGATCCTTGACTTCGGCAATGTCATTTACAAAATAGCCCCCAACACTCTACTCAGCAAACTGGATGTAGTCTATCACAGTGCCATCTGTTTTGTCACCAAAGCCCCATATACTACCCACCACTGCGACCTGTATGCTCTCGTTGGCTGGCCCTCACTACATATTCGTCGCCAAACCCACTGGCTCCAGGTCATCTATAAGTCTTTGCTAGGTAAAACCCTGCCTTATCTCAGCTCACTGGTCACCATAGCAACACCTACCCATAGCACGCTCTCCAGCAGGTATATTTCACTGGTCATCCCCAAAGCCAACACTTTCTTTGGCTGCCTTTCCTTCCAATTCTCTGTTGCCAATGATTGGAACAAATTGCAAAAATCACTGAAGCCGGAATCTTATATCGTCCTCTCTAACTTTAAGCATCAGCTGTCAGAGCAGCTTACTGATCCCTGTACCTGTACACAGCCAATCTGTAAATAGCACACCCAACTACCTCATCCCCATATTATTACTTACCCTCTTGCACCCCAGTATCTCTACTTGCACATCATCATCTGCACATCTATCACTCCAGTATTAATGCTAAATTGTAATTATTTTGCCTCTATGGCCTCCCTACTCTTCTACATTTGCACACACAGTACATTGATTTTTCCAAAAAATATATATATTGTGTTATTGATTGTACGTTTATTTATGTGTAACTCTGTGTTGTTGTTTTTGTCGCACTGCTTTGCTTTATCTTGGCCAGGTTGCAGTTTTAAATGAGAACTTGTTCTCAACTGGCCTACCTGGTTACATAAAGGTGAAATAAAAATAAATATATATATTTTTAATAGTTTTGATGTCTTCGCTATTATTCTACAATGTAGAAAATAGTAAAAACTAAAGAAAAACCCTTGAATGAGTATGTGTCCAGACTTTTGACTGGTACTGTAAAAAATGTACCACAACTGGACTCCAATGCATTAGGAAAGTATTCAGACCCCTTCCCCTTTTCCACATTTTGTTACGTTACAGCCTTATTCTAAAATAGATTAAATTAACTATTTCTTCATCAATCTACACACAATACCCCGTAACGACAAAACAAAAACAGGTTTTTCAAAATGTTTGCTAATTTATAACAAATAAAAATACTTCATTACATAAGTATTCAGACCCTTTGCTATGAGACTCGAAATTGAGATCAGGTGCAACCTGTTTCCATTGATCATGATGTTTCTACTTGATTGGAGTCCACTTGTGATAAATTCAATTGATTGGACATGATTTGGAAAGGAACAGACCTGTCAAAATACGGTCCCACAGGTGACATCACAGAAAAAACCAAGCCATGTGGTCAAAGGCATTGTCCGTAGAGCTCCGAGACAGGATTGTGTCGAGGCACAGATCTGGGGAAGGTCCCCAAGAACACAGTGGCCTTTTTCTCCCCAATTTTGTGATATCCAATTGGTAGTTAGTCTTGTCCTGTCACTGCAACTCCCCTACGGACTCAGGAGAAGCAAAGGTTGAGAGCCATGCGTCCTACGAAACACGACCCTGCGAAGCTGCACTGCTTCTTGACACACTGCTTGCTTAACCCAGGGAGCCAGCCGCAGCTATGTGTCGGAGGAAACACCATCCAACTGGTGACTGAAGTCAGCTTGCTGGCCCCCGGCTCGCCACAATGAGACGCTAGAATGCGATGGCACAATAAAATCCTGGCCAGTGCACCGCCTCATGGGTCTCCCCGTCACGGCCAGCTGTGACACACCCTGGGATCGAAGCCGGGGCGGTAATGACGCCTCAAGCACTACGATGCAGTGCCTTAGACTGCTGTGCCACTAGGGAACCCCGGCCTCCATCATTCTAAAATAGATGAAGTTTGGAAACACCAAGACTCTTCCTAGAGTTGGCCGCCCGGCCAAACTGAGCAATCGGCGGAGAAGGGCCTTGGTCAGCGAGGTGTCAAAAACCTGACGGTCACTCAGAGAGCTCTAGAGTTCCTCTGTGGAGATGGGAGAATATTGCAGAAGGACAACCATCTCTGCAGCACTCCACCAATCAGGCCTTTATGGTAGAGTGTCCAGATGGAAGCCACTCCTCAGAAAAAGGCACATGACAGCACGCTTGGAGTTTGCCAAAAGGCACCTAAAGGACTCTCAGACCATGAGAAACAAAATTCACTGGTCTGATGAAACCAAGAATGAACTTTTTAGCCTGAATGCCAATCATCACTTCTGAATGAAACCTGGCACCATCCCTACGGTGAAACATGGTGGCGGCAGCATCATGCTGTGGATATGTTTTTCAGTGGCAGGGACTGCGAGACTAGTCAGGATTGAGGGAAAGATGAATGGAGTAAGAGATCCTTGATAAAAACCTGCTCCAGAGGGCTCAGGACCTCAGACTGGGGTGAAGGTTTACCTTCGAACAGGATATGACCCTAAGCACACAGCCAAGACCACGCAGGAGTGGCTTCGGAACAAGCTACAATGTCCTTGAGTGGCCCAGCCAGAGTCCGGACTTGAACCTGATTGAACATCTCTGGAGAGACCTGAAAATAGTTGTGCAGCGACGCTCCCCATCCAACCTGACAGAGCTTGAGAGGATCTGCAGAGAAGAATGTGAGAAACTCCCCAAATACAGGTGTGCCAAGCTTGTAGCGTCATACACAAGAAGACTCGAGGCTGTAATTGCTGCCTAAGGTGCTTCAACAAAGTACTGAGTAAAGGGTCTGACTACTGACGTAAACTTATGCGATATACATTTTTTATTTGTAATAATTAGTCAAAATTCTCAAAACCTGTTTATGCCATTATGGGGTATTGTGTGTAGATTGATGAGGGGGGAAAAAAACAATTGAATTAATTTTAGAATAAGGCTGTAATGTAACAAAATGTTGAAAAAGTCAAGGGGTCAGAATACTTTTCGAACGCACTGTATACGATGGCGTGTATAGACATTATGGACAGTATATGAATAGAAAATGTTTGTACAGCAGTAGTTATATAGGATGAGTCTTGATTACAATACAGTATATACATATGAAGTGGGTAAAACAGTATGTAAACATTATTAAATTGGCCAGTGTTCAATGACTATGTGCATAGGGCAGCAGTCTCTAAGGTGCAGGGTTGAGTATTGGGTGTTAGGTATCTAGTGACAAAATTCAGGGCACGGTACTGGGTGGAGTCTGATGGCCTGGAGATGTAGGCTGTTTTTCAGTCTCTTAGACCCAGCTTTGATGCACCTGTACTGTCTCCGCCTTCTAGATGGTAGCGGGGTGAACAGGCCGTGGTTCGGGTGGCTGAGGTCCTTGATGATCCTCCTGGCCTTCCTATGACACCGGGTGCTGCAGATGTCCTGGAGGGCAGGCAGTGTACCCCCGGTGATGCGTTGGGCTTACCGCACCACCCTCTGGAGAGCCCTGTGTTTGCGGGACGGTGCAGTTGCTATACCAGGTGATGATACAGCCCGACAGGATGCTCTCAATGGTGAAACTGTAGAAATTTGTGAGGGTCTGAGGGGCCAGGCTGAATTTCTTCAGCCTCCTGAGGTTGAAGAGGCGCTGTTGCGCCTTCTTCACCACACTATTTGTGTAGATGGGCCATTTCAGGTTCTCAGTGATGTACATGCCGAGGAACTTGAAGCTTTTCACCCTTTCCACTGCGGCCCTGTCGATGTGGATGGGGGCGTACTCCCTCTGCTGTCTCCTGAAGTCCACAATCCTTTGTTTTGTTGACATTGAGGTTATTTTCCTGGCACCACTCCACCAGGGCACTCACCTCCTCGCTGTAGGCTGTCTCGTCATTGTTGGTTATCAGGCCTACCACTGTTGTCGTCTGCAAACTTGATGATTGAGTTGGAGACATGCGTGACGAGGTGGGTAAGGTGGAATGATATGATCCTTAACAAGCCTCTGAAAGCACTTCATGACAGAAGTGAGTTCTACGGGGCGATAGTCATTTAGCTACCTTCGCTTTCTTGGATACAGGAACAATGGTGGACATCTTGAAGCAAGTGGGGACAACACTGGGATAGGGAGAGATTGAATGTTTGTAAACACTCAGGCCAGCTGGCATCGGTGTCCATGACATGGCTGGTTTTCCCTTTATAATCCGTGATTGTCTGTTGTCCCTGCAACATACTCATGTCTGAGCCATTGAATTGCGACCCCACTTTGACTCTGTACTGACGTTTTGCCTGTTTTATTGCCTTACGGAGGGTATGGTTGGATTGTTTGTACTCGTACATGTTCCCATTCACCTTGCCGCAGTGAAATGCGGTGGTTCGCGCTTTCAGTTTTGTGCTAATGATGCCAACTATCCACGGTTTTTGGTTTAGATAAGTTCTAATTGTCGCAGTGGGAACAACATCCTCTATGCACTTCCTGATGAACTCAGTAACAGTCAGTATATACGCCAATGTTATTCTCAGAGGCAGCCAAGAACATATCCCAAACCGTGTGATCAAAACAATCTTGAAGCATAGATCCCAATTGGTCAGACCAACTAAGAAAACAAATAACATGTCCATCTCAAACATAATGCACCCCTTCTTTAACCTTGCTCAAGGCCAATAAAGGTTGCCAATAAACGCAATAAAGGTCATACTTTTCATGTCCTTTATTTCTGTCTGCCACCGGAATAGAATATCTTGTAAGTCTGTGAATAATAGCAGAACTTAGAGACAGATGCCTTTAATCTTCTTTATTGAACCAGTGACACCAGGAAAATGTCTTAACCAGTAACCCCAACAGACAGGCTGGTAGGAGCAAATAATTACAATTTAGCAGATTAACACTGGAGTGATAAATTAGCATATGAAGATGTGCATGTAGAGATACTGGTGTGCAAAAAGAGCAGAAAAGTAAATAAAATAAAAGCAGTAAGTGGATGAGGTAGGTAGATTGCCCACCCAATGTACAGATGGACTATGTACAGCTGCAGCGATCGGTTAGCTGCTCAGATAGCTGATGTTTAAAGTTAGAGAGGGAAATAAAAGTCTCCAACTTCAGAGATTTTTGCAATTCGTTCCAGTCACTGGCAGCAGAGAACTGGAATGAAAGGCGGCCAAATGAGGTGTTGGCTTTGGGGATGATGAGTGAGATATACCTGCTGGAACGTGTGCTACGGGTGAGTGTTGTTATCGTGACCAGTGAACTGAGATAAGGTGGAGCTTTACCAAGCATAGTCTTATAGATGACCTGGAGCCAGTGGGTCTGGCGACGAATATGTAGTGAGGGCCAGCTGACTAGAGCATACAGGTCGCAGTGGTGGGTGGTATAAGGTGATTTGGTAACAAAACGGATGGCACTGTGATAGACTGCATCCAGTTTGCTGAGTAGAGTATTGGAAGCTATTTTGTAGACGACATCGCCGAAGTCGAGGATCGGTAGGATAGTCAGTTTTACTAGGGTAAGTTTGGCGGCGTGAGTGAAGGAGGCTTTGTTGCGAAATAGAAAGCCGATTCTAGATTTGATTTTGGATTGGAGATGTTTAATATGAGTCTGGAAGGAGAGTTTACAGTCTAACCAGACACCTAGGTATTTGTAGTGGTCCACATATTCTAGGTCGGAACCGTCCAGGGTGGTGATGCTAGTCGGGCGGGCGGGTGCGGGCAGAGAACGGTTGAAAAGCATGCATTTGGTTTTACTAGTGTTTAAGAGCAGTTGGAGGCCACGGAAGGAGTGTTGTATGGCATTGAAGCTCGTTTGGAGGTTAGTTAGCACAGTGTCCAAGGAAGGGCCAGAAGTATACAGAATGGTGTCGTCTGCGTAGAGGTGGATCAGGGAATCGCCCGCAGCAAGAGCGACATCATTGATATATACAGAGAAAAGAGTCGGACCGAGAATTGAACCCTGTGGTACCCCCATAGAGACTGCCAGAGGTCCGGACAACATGCTCTCCGATTTGACACACTGAACTCTGTCTGCAAAGTAGTTGGTGTATTTGAAGCTAAAATAACAAAAAGTGGCTCTATACTCCATCTAGGATTTGAGATCAAATGTTTCATATGAGGAGACAGTACAGAATGTCACCTTTTATTTGAGGGCATTTTCATTCATATCTGTTTTACAGTTTTAAATTAAAGGACTTTATGTATCTAGTCACCCACATGTAAAGTATTTTGACAAATTCACTTATACAGTATTAAAATAGTCAAAAGTTTAGTATTTGGTCCCATATTTCTTGCACTCAATGACTACATCAAGCTTATGACTCTACGAACTCTTTGGATGCATTTACAGTTTGTTTTGGTTGTGTTATGTTTTGCCCAACTGAATGGTGAATGATAACTGGAGTAATTTTCTTTCTAAGTGGGTAAATAAGATGTTTCTGAAAACTTTAAATTAATCCTGATAATACCATGTTTAAGAAAAAACATGAGTGAATCGTGGGACAATGATGAGCGAGATGCCGTTCAGAGGCTACATCAAAACATGCTAAACCCTCACCATTACCAATAACAAGGGAGTAAGCATTTTTTTGGGGGTATGACTTTTGTGCCTCTGTAACCTTATCACTCATTATTCATGATTCATTGATGATTACCCATAATCATGGTAGCATCTACATGAATGTAGAAGTGTTCAGAAACATCTTCCATTCTTACTTACTATAAAAGGGACTCCAAAATGGCACAAGACATTATTCACCATTCAAAATGCATCCAACAAGTCTGTAGTCACACTCTTGATTTAGTGATTGCGTGCAAGGAATATGGGACAAAATACTAATCTTTTGACTACTTTAATATAAGTTAATTTGTCCAAATACTTGACTTCTTCAAATGTGGGGACTATATACACATAATGTTTTAATTTCTAAATGGTAAAACAGATACAGCATGTATGACAATATCTTCAAATAAAAGCTGACATTCTGTACTGTCGCCTAATATGAAACATTCTATTTCAAATCTAAAATGCTGGAATATAGAGCCTATATATATAATATATATATAAATATATATATATCACACCACACACACACACACACACACCACCGCAAAAAAAGAAACGTCCTCTCACGGTCAACTGTATTTATTTTCAGCAAACTTAACATTTGTAAATGTTTGTATGAACATAACAAGATTCAACAACTGAGACATAAACTGAACATGTTCCACAGACATGTGATTAACAGAAATTGAATAATGTGTCCCTGAACAAAGGGGGGGTCAAAATCAAAAGTAAGTCAGTATCTGGTGTGGCCACCAGCTGCATTAAGTACTGCAGTGCATCACCTCTTCATGGACAGCACCAGATTTGCCAGTTCTTGCTGTGAGATGTTACCTCACTCTTCCACCAAGGCACCTGCAAGTTCCCGGACATTTCTGGGGGGTATGGCCCTAGCCCTCACCCTCCGATCCAACAGGTCCCAGACATGCTCAATGGGATTGAGATCCAGGCTCTTCGCTGGCCATGGTAGGACACTGACATTCCTGTCTTGCAGGAAATCACGCACAGAATGAGCAGTATGGCTGGTGGCATTGTCATGCTGGAGGGTCATGTCAGGATGAGCAGGCAGGAAGGGTACCACATGAGGGAGGAGGATGTCTTCCCTGTAACGCACAGCGTTGAGATTGCCTGCAATGACAACAAGCTCAGTCCGATGATGATGTGACACACCGCCCCAGACCATGACGGACCCTCCACATCCAAATCGATACCGCTCCAGAGTACAGGCCTCGGTGTAATGCTCATTCCTTCGACGATAAACGCGAATCCGACCATCACCCCTGGTGAGACAAAACCGCGACTCGTGAAAAGCACTTTTTGCCAGTCCTGTCTGGTCCAGCGATGGTGGGTTTGTACCCATAGGCAACGTTGTTGCCGTTGATGTCTGGTGAGGACCTGCCTTACAACAGGCCTACAAGCCCTCAGTCCAGCTTCTCTCAGCCTATTGCGGACAGTCTGAGCACTGACGGAGGGATTGTGGGTTCCTGGTGTAACTCGGGCAGTTCTTGTTGCCATCCTGTACCTGTCCCGCAGGTGTGATGTTCGGATGTACCGATCCTGTGTAGGTGTTGTTACATGTGGTCTGCCACTGCGAGGACGGTCAGCTGTCCGTCTTGTCTCCCTGTAGCACTGTCTTAGGCGTCTCACAGTACGGACATTGCAATTTATTGCCCTGGCCACATCTGCAGTCCTCATGCCTCCTTGCAGCATGCCTAAGGCATGTTCACGCAGATGAGCAGGGACCCTGGGCATCTTTCTTTTGGTGTTTTTCCAGAGTCAGTAGAAAGGTCTCTTTAGTGTCCTAAGTTTTCATAACTGTGACCTTAACAGCCTACCATCTGAAAGCTGTTAGTGTCTTAATGACCGTTCCACAGGTGCATGTACATGAATTGTTTATGGTTCATTGAACAAGCACGGGAAACAGTGTTTAAACCCTTTACAATGAAGATCTGTGAAATTACTTGGATTTTTATGAATTATCTTTGAAAGACATGGTCCGGAAAAAGGGATGTTTCTTTTTTTGTGTTTGAGTTCATATATACACACACAGGACCAGTCAAAAGTTTGGACACACCAACTCATTCAAGGGATTTTCTTAATTTTTTTAAACTATTTTCTACATTGTAGAATAATAGTGAAGATATCAAAACTATGAAATAACACATGGAATCATGTAGTAAACAAATCAAAATACATTTTACATTTGAGATTCTTCAAAGTAGCCACACTTCACCTTGATGACAGCTTTTTACAATCTTTGCATTCTCTCAACCAACTTCACCTGGATTGCTTTTTAAACAGTCTTGAAGGTGTTCCCACATATTCTGAGATACAGAGAGAGACAGCGTAGGTGAACGGATTATCTTCACATGTGTGATTCCCACCGTGAAGCATGGAGGAGGACGTGTGATGGTGTGGGGCTGCTTTTCCTTCACTTTGCGGTCCAACTCACCCCAAACCGTCTCAATTGGGTTGAGGTTGAGTGATTGGGGAAGCCAGGTCATCTGTTGTCTAAAAGTAATGATGGTCTGTTGTTTCTCTTTGCTTATTTGAGCTGTTCTTCCCATAAATTGGACTTTTACCAAATAGGGCTGTCTTCTGTATACCACCCCTACCTTGTCACAACACAACTGATTGGCTCAAACTCATTAAGGAAAGAAATTCCACAAATGAACTTTTAACATTCCAGGTGACTACCTCATGAAGCTGGTTGAGAGAATGCCAAGTGTGTGCAAAGTTGTCATTAAGGCAAAGGTTGGCTAATTTGAAGAATCTCAAATATAAAATATTTTGATTTGTTTAACACTTTTTTGGTTACTACATGATTCCATATGTGATATTTTATAGTTTTGATGTCTTCACTATTATTCTATAATATAGAAAAAAGTACAAATAAAGAAACACCCTGTAATGAGTAGATGTACAAACTTTTGATTGGTACTATATATATATATATATATATATATATATATATATATATATATATATCACACACACACACACAGTATAATTATGGTCAGTCAATCAAGAACATTTCAATTACTTTGCGAGTTTCTTCAAGTGCAGTCGCAAAAACCATCAAGCACTATGATGAAACTGGCTCTCATGAGGACCGCCACAGCAAAGGAAGACCCAGAGTTACCTCTGCTGCAGATGATAAGTTTATTAGAGTTAACTCCACCTCAGATTGCAGCCCAAATAAATGCTTCACAGAGTTCAAGTACCAGACACATCAACAACTGTTCAGAGGAGACTGCGTGAATCCGGCCTTTATAATTGAATTGCTGCAAAGAAACCACTACACCAATAAGAAGAAGAGACTTGCTTGGGCCAACAAACACGAGCAATGGACATTAGACCGGTGGAAGTCTGTT
The DNA here is from genome assembly GCF_965601325.2 of Salmo salar. Lineage (NCBI taxonomy): Eukaryota > Metazoa > Chordata > Actinopteri > Salmoniformes > Salmonidae > Salmo > Salmo salar. The sequence continues at coordinate 90,198,494 of NC_138300.1, read as the reverse complement.
CTTTGGTCTGATGAGTCCAAATTTGAGATTTTTGGTTGCAACCACCATGTCTTTGTGAGAAGCAGAGTAGATGAACGGATGATATCCGCATGTGTGGTTCACACCATGAAGCACGGAGGTGGTGGTGTGATGGTGCTTTGCTGGTGACACTGTCTGTGATTTATTTAGAATTCAAGGCACACTTAACCAGCATGGCTACCACAGAATTCTGCAGCGGTACACCATCCCATCTGGTTTGCACTTAGTGGGACTATCATTTGTTTTTCAACAGGACAATGACCCAAAACACAACGCCAGGCTGTGTAAGGGCTATTTGACCAAGAAGGAGAGCGAAGGTGCTGCATCAGATGACCTGGCCTCCACAACCACCTGACCTCAACCCAATTGAGATGGTTTGGGATAAGTTGAACAACAGAGTGAAGGAAAAGCAGCCAACAAGTGCTCAGCACATGTGGGAACTCCTTCAAGACTGTTGGAAAAGCATTCCAGGCAAAACTGGCTGAGAGAATGTGTGCAAAGCTGTCATCAAGGCAAAGGGTGGCTACTTTGAAGAATCTCAAATAAAAAATTTGATTTGTTTAACACTTTTTTGGTTACTACATGATTCATGTTATTTCATAGTTCTACAATGTAGAAAATAGTAAAAATAAAGAAATATCCTTGAATGAGTAGGTGTCCAAACTTTTGACTGGTAATATAGGCTTCACTGTCCAAATACATTTGGAGGGCAGAGTATACAACCATAATTGCTGTAAAAAAAATAAAAAAAATAAAGGCATAATTTGATGTATGCCTGTTCCCCCTCCTGCAAAGCTTCTCCAAAAGCACTCTGATGGCAAAGTGCTCCCAATTGTCAAGAGCATCCTTCAATTCATTATTGGCTATTTATGCGGTATTGTCCAAAAAAAGACAGTTTAGGAGAAAGAAATTCAGAACCTTATGTCCATATACACTGATGATAGAAAACATTAGGAACACCTGCTCTTTCCATGACAGACTGACCAGGTAAAAGCTATTATTCCTTATTGATGTCACTTGTTAAATTCTCTTGTGGATGAAGGGTTGGAGACAGGTAAAATTTTGTCTGCATCTTGCTTGAGAAAATCAGTGATAGCACAGTGTTTTATATGATCTGCTCTATAGAACTACTGACTAGAACCTAAATTGTTGTCCATAAAATGCCAAGACAATTAAAATAAGAGTGAGGAGGTAGGTGTAAGGAGAGAAAGGCAGAGGTACAATGAACTGAAATCATTAAGAAAAAGTCAACTTTTATTGTGTATCGTGGCTTCATTATTCATTGTCACAGAGAGCAGTGAGCAGGAAATGGAAAACTTGCTGGTCTGAGGGGAGGGTGTCTTATTGACCATATTTTCTATGATTCTTTGGATCGCTGTAGCAACCTGATATGACAATGAATGTTAATATAAACTTAACAAAATAAGCTAAATATAGTTGTATACACCAAGGCAAGCCACAACACAAAGGTGAGTAAGAGAAAACAACAAGATCTAAGAAATGTTGAGTCCGAACATAAAACTAAAACGGAAGAGAAAATGGTGCAGGTACGTTGGTATATATTTTTTTCCTTTTCTGGCATCTTCAGATATTCAAGCTCCCCAGCATCATGCAGGTCAGCGTAGGACATTGTTTCCCAACTCCGGTCCTCACATACCCCCAACAGCACACATTTTAGTTGTAGGCCCAGACAAAAACACCTAATTCAACTTATCAAGGGCATGATGATTAGTTGACAAGTAGAATCAGGTGTGCTTGTCCGGGGCAACAACAAAAATATGTAATGTTGGGGGTACTCAAGTACTGGAGTTAGGAAGTACTGGAGTTAGGAAGTACTGGAGTTAGGAAACACTGGCGTAGCGAACGAGACTGATGGTTCTGTGAGCTCTCAGCAAAGGAACACATCTCAATTCAGTTGGAGGCATGTAGCCTATGTGCCTGTAGGTCTCTGTGTTTGACATCTGGATTCCGGTGTAATTTCACTAACAGGTATGAAAGATACAGAGGGAAGGTTGGGCATTTAGGTGTCGTCAGCCTTCCCTCATATCCCTCCTGCACACCTCTGGTGTCCTTAGCCGAAATTGTGCAGCGCGAGCCGGAACATGTCATTGGTGCATACCCAAGCATCATTAATGTTTTTCAGGATGAAACTCTGATGAAATCCCATGATGGGGTCCTCATCGGCCTGTAACACAAAGACAGAGCTTAGTCAAGTCACAGTTCTATGGCTGTGAATCCAATCCACAGTTGGGTGCATCTCTGACAAGGGTTGATTTTGGCTGGGTCGAAGCAACACAAGCTGCTTGCACACAACAAACACATTCCTGTTACTCTACTATCCATTAACTTATCCGGAGTGGCCGCGTTGCTAAATTCTCTGGATGCCTCTTCCCGATTTGCTAAACAACCGAAGCTTCTGCACATGTGTGAGATTCTCTACTTTACACACAGTCTGTACTCGTTCGGCTGCCCGGAGAACAGGCTACTCTGGCGAATTTCAGTTATGATGGAGAATGGTGCTTGTTTAATCATGTTAGATCAAACCTGAATAAATGTTTGCAAGAGCACATAATGATAGTATTCTACATAACAGAACAGAATATAATAGCATTGTATAACGTTACTGTGAGACAAAAAACACCACCTAATTTGTTATGGATTTCTGGATGATTGTGCGAATGGTCGCATTTCTCAATCATGCGGCCAAAACACAACAGCACGCGCCATAGGCAAAATATGTGCTTTGATTTCTTAACACAATCTGCAAATAAATTATCATTGTACATCATTTAAAACACTGTACATAATTAAAGAAGATCTATACTGAACAAAAATATAAACGCAACATGTAAAAAGTGTTATATGAGCTAAAAGAAAGATCCCAGAAATGTTCCATATGTACAAAAAGCTTCTCTCTCTCACAGTTTGTGCACAAATTTGTTTAGAAGGAGTGTGCAAATGGCATGCTGACTGCAGCAATGTCCACCAGAGATGTTGCCAGAGAATTGAATGTTCATTTCTCTACCATAAGTCGCCTTCAACGCAGTTTACGTCCAACCGGCCTCACAACCGCAGACCATGTGTAACCACGCCAGCCCAGGACCTCCACATCTGGCTTCTTCGCCTACGGGATCGTCTGAGACCAGCCACCCGGACAGCTGATGAAACTGTGGGTTTGCACAACCAAATAATTTTTGCACAAACTGTCAGAAACCATCTCAGGGAAGCTTATCTGCAAGCTCGTCATCCTCACCAGGGTCTTGAGCTAACTGCAGTTCAGCGCCGTAACCGACTTCAGTGGGCAATTGCTCACCTTCAATGGCTACTTGCACGCATCACCTCATGTTTCAGCATGACAATGCACGGCCCCATGTCACAAGGATCCGTACAGAATTCCTGCAAGCTGAAAATGTCCCAGTTCTTCCATGGCCTGCATACTCACCAGACATGTCACCCATTGAGCATGTTTGGGATGCTCTGGATTGATGTGTGTGACAGTGTGTTCCAGTTCCCGCCAATATCCAGCAACTTCACACAGCCATTGAAGAGGAGTGGGACAACATTCCACAGGCCACAATCAACAGCCTGATCAACTCTATGCATAGGAGATGTGTCGCACTGCATGAGGCAAATAGTAGTCACACTAGAAACTGACTGGTTTTCTGTTCCGCAACCTTACTTTTTTCTTTTTTAGGTATATGTGACCAACAGATGCATATCTGTATCCCCAGTCATGTGAAATCCATAGATTAGGGCCTAATGAATTTATTTAAATTGACTGATTTCCTTATATGAACGGTAACTCAGTAAAATTGTTGAAATTGTTGCATTTATATATTTATTCAGTGTAAATGCATATTACCATGAAATTGACTTGAGGTAAAATGGTTGGCATGGACGTTTCACCAGTAAAATTTGAAGAATTATCATACACAATTTGCAGTGAGAAATGTGAAGAGAGGGTGAGCACAACAATGTGTTTGTAAAGTAGAGGTAAAGAAACGCATGCGTGGAATGAGATACACATTTCTTCTCTGGGGAAGAGGCTTCCAGGGGGAAGGGATGTGGGAGGAACGGGGCGGTTACAGTCAGTCTTGCAATTAGCCTCAGCCTAATTTATACAATCACACTGCTTGTGACAAACCCCAATTCCTGATCAGGCTATTCCAGTCAAACAGAGCACAAGCAGGTGTGAACAAGCACTAATGGAGATACAGCCAAAAAGCAAGTAATCCCTTTAGGTGTCAGTGGAGACAAGGTTTACATAACTCTGTAAGGTTTACTGCTCAGTGATCATGATGGCATTGGCTCCTTCAAATGACACTTTTGTGTTCTAAAAAGCTTCTAACAATCAGCAGCTTGCAAGTTGAAGGTCCACAGTGAAGGTCAGAGCTAGCATATAATGTCATTATTGCGGCTGAGACTAGTTGCGATAATTGGTCAATACTGAATGATTACCAGTCAAACAAGCCAGCCTTCACTATGATCTAGGTTCAGATTCAACAAACAAACCACATGGTTGTCCCAGTTTATAGTACATTTCCCCCCACTTTAACCAGAGTGTAAAAATATTATTTGGTGAGTAAATATATTTTTTTAAACTCCCTGAACACACTATGGTCTCTCATAATCAAACTCCAGTATGAATACATCCCTCTATGGCATGAGGTTAGTAAAAGCCCAACTGAACCATGGTCAGTCAGAACACAGATCCTTACTGACAGTAAGTAGGGAGAAGATGGGGCATTAGACCACAGACAGGTCAAGGGTTGTGCTGGGCAAGCCTGAATAATTCATTGGTGCAAACCCAGGCATTGCTGTAATTGTTCAGCAAAAAGGTATTCTAAAAGCCCAGGACCTGGTCATCATCAGCCCCCAGCAGGTGGGGATGTCTAGCATGCAAACTATTCAGCTGTTGGTTTAAGAAACTGGCAATATTGATTTTTACAGTGATAGAATGAAAGATACTTACTTTTAGTTGTCCTACTACCATACTCATTATGCAGCTGTCAGGGGTGGGCTGGTGGTCTTGTGCTGTTATACTGTGAGCAATTTTTAAGAAGGGGAGAGTCTGAAAAGAAGAAATAAGAAACATGACAGATGTATCAGAGACAAGCACATTCCACCAGGATGTCTACTGGATATCCTGTTGAATCAGTATACTCCTGTCATAGTATTGAGGTATTCCATTCTGTCATGCTCAGGTGAAATATTTTAAAATGTCACTCACAGAAAGTTTCTCGACAATCGCTGCCTTTCCCTGGAATTGCTGTCCTTCCCACGTAAGGCATGATGCATCAATCTGTTAAAAGGAAAAGCAGAGGATTGAGTTTGTCAGCAGGATGTGAGGTGTCCCGACTGCCAAATATTTTAAAAGCATGACTAACTTTTCTACGCATACTCAAGGGTGTGAGGGAATATGTAATAATTTAGGCAAGTGCCAAGTGTAAGAATAGAAGAACGGGCTCTGCTGCTCTTATCTTATTCTTTGATGAAAATCTAATTGTTTGAGGCCAAATAAGATAGCAACAAAAAGCCTTCCAGTAATACATTTTCATTACGATGTAAATGAGTCAGCTTGTGCAGTTCTCCTTCCATCTAAAAATGTAAATTGTGGGTGATTCTCATGAAACCAGTTAACCATGGGAGCAATAAATTGACTTCAAACACCATAATACATCTGCAACAGTCAACTATCATTCTGAAGACTAAGATATCTAGTTCATGGCAGAGTGTATTATTTTAAATACATATCACATTTTTGTCTGAATTTAGCTAATTTTCACCCAAAATTCTCATTACCGAAATGCTTCATGATGAAATTCTCAGGTCATTTTATAAAATTTGACTTGCGAAAAACCTAACTTATTTATAACCCGACATATTTCTCATTACCGTAACAGAGTTTTTGTAAAAACTCAAAAATATTATTTAATAAAGTTGGATTAACCGATGATGCATCATCTAGAGTAGTCAGACGAGCACAAGTTCATTTAATTTCTTTACTTACGAAGAGGATTTTATTCTCAAACACCCCCTTTACGACACTTGACCTTCACATTACCAAAATGACCAAAAACCTCAAATTGGGAAAAACTTAAGATAACCATTTCCTCACCAACATGGAGGCATGAAGGGGCTTTGAAGATGTGGTCTATTGTTTGCGGACTCATAATGGCGGTCTCCTATTACTTGCAAATTGAACTAAGGTCCTCTCCTTACCATAACATTTTTAGGTCCGTTTCGGTAATGAGAACTAGAGGTCGACCGATTAATCGGAATGGCCGATTAATTGGGGCCGATTTCAAGTTTTCATAACAATCGGTAATCTGTATTTTTGGCCACCGATTTGCCTATTTTTTTAATAAATATTTTTTAACTAGGCATGTCAGTTAAGAACACATTCTTATTTTCAATGACGGCCTAGGAACGGTGGGTTAACTGCCTTGTTCAGGGGCAGAACGACAGATCTTTACCTTGTCAGCTTGGGGATTCAATCTTGCAACCTTTACAGTTAACTATTCCAACGCTCTAACCACCTGCTTCACATTGCACTCCACGGGGAGCCTGCCTGTTACGCGAATGCAGTAAGATGCCAAGGTAAGTTGCTAGCTAGCATTAAATGTATCTTATAAAGAACAATCAATCAATCATAATCACTAGTTTAACTACACATGGTTGATGATATTACTAGTTTATCTAGCCTGTCCTGCGTTGCATATAATCGACACAGTGCGCATTCGCGAAAAAGGACGGTCGTTGCTCCAACTTGTACCTAACCATAAACATCAATGTCTTTCTTAAAATCAATACACAAGTATATATTTTTAAACCTGCATATTTAGTTAATATTGCCTGCTAACATGAATTTCTTTTAACTAGGGAAAATGTGTCACTTCTCTTGCAACAGAGTCAGGGTATATGCAGCAATTTGGGCCGCCTGGCTCGTTGCGAACTGTGAAGAATATTTCTTCCTAACAAAGACAGCCAACTTCGCCAAATGGGGGATGATTTAACAAAAGCGCATTTGCGAAAAAAAGCAATCGTTGCACGACTGTACCCAACCATAAACATCAATGCCTTTCTAAAAATCAATACACAGAAGTATATATTTTTAAACCTGCATATTTAGCTAAAAGAAATCCAGGTTAGCAGGCAATATTAACCAGGTGAAATTGTGTCACTTCTCTTCCGTTCATTGCACGCAGAGTCAGGGTATATGCAACAGTTTGGGCCGCCTGGCTCGTTGGGAACTAATTTGCCTGAATTTTACGTAATTATGACATAACATTGAAGGTTGTGCGATGTAACAGGAATATTTAGACTTATGGATGCCACCCGTTAGATAAAATACGGAACGGTTCCATATTTCACTGAAAGAATAAACGTGATAGGTCATTAATATGGTCGAATCCAGAAACTAAGGCTCGTGTTTCTGTGTGTTATGTTATAATTAAGTCTATGATTTGATAGAGCAGTCTGACTGAGCGATGGTAGGCACCAGCAGGCTCGTAAGCATTCATTCAAAACATCACTTTCGTGCGTTTTGCCAGCAGCTCTTCGCAATGCATTGCGCCGTTTATGACTTCAAGCCTATCAACTCCCAAGATTAGGCTGGTGTAACCGATGTGAAATGGCTAGCTAGTTAGCAGGTGCGCGCTAAAAGCGTTTCAAACGTCACTCGCTCTGAGACTTGGAGTAGTTGTTTCCCTTGCTCTACATGCTTCGAGGGTGGCTGTTGTCGATGTGTTCCTGGTTTGAGCCCAGGTAGGAGCGAGGAGAGGGACGGAAGCTATACTGTTACACTGGCAATACTAAAGTGCCTATAAGAACATCCAATAGTCAAAGGTATATGAAATACAAATCGTAGAGAGAAATAGTCCTATAATTCCTATAATAACTACAACCTAAAACTTCTTACCTGGGAATATTGAAGACTCATGTTAAAAGGAACCACCAGCTTTCATATGTTCTCATGTTCTGAGCAAGGAACTTAAACGTTAGCTTTCTTGCATGGCACATATTGCACTTTTACTTTCTTCTCCAACACTTTGTTTTTGCATTATTTAAACCAAATTGAACATGTTTCATTATTTATTTGAGGCTAAATTGATTTTATTGATGTATTATATTAAGTTAAAACAAGTGTTCATTCAGTATTGTTGTAATTGTCATTTTTACAAAAAATAAAAATATTTAAAAATCGGCCGATTAATCGGTATCGGCGTTGAAAAATCATGGCTCAGTTGGTAGAGCATGGTGTTTGCAACGCCAGCATGGTGTGTGCAACGTCAGGGTTGTGGGTTCGATTCCCACGGGGGGCCAGTACAAAAAAAAAAATGCATGAAATGAAATGTATGCATTCACTACTGTAAGTCGCTCTGGATAAGAGTGTCTGCTAAATGACTAAAATGTAAAGATGTAAATGTAACCTTAATTTCGGTAATGATAATAAGCTATTTCTAATGTATAGTCAATGGGTGCGCTGTGCTGGTAACTTGTATTATTTACTAGGACCACAGCTTAAAGCTATTGTATAGACTTTTTTGTAAAACATCTATTATTTAACTAAGGTTGTCAAGAAATATGGGTGTAAAACAGCATTTAATTTACTTAAAGCCACAATCTGTTTGTGCTTCAGCGAAGACCAACCCCTCCACTTAAAGGAGGATATCCCCCGTTTTCCCATGTGTACATGTTTTAGCACTTGCTCCATATCCCACATATTTCAATATTTTATAGCAGGGGTTAAAGTAAAATTCATTTCTTCCCGGTATGGACCTGCTTTAGGTGCACGCGCTTGCACGCACATTTTTTTTTATGGGCCTAATCATAGAATTACATATAGGAATCCCTATCAATTCAATAGGATCTCTGTGGGCCTAGTTGTAAAGATTTGTCATTTAACTTTTAAAAATGTATACCTTTTATTGTGGCATAAACACAACCACTCATGATGTTTTCATCTGATACAATCACTTCAAAGGGCTCCTTTATGAGGCTACCTGCACACATTCACCCACTCACATTTAACCATGGAAAGAAGTCTGGAAATATGACTGAATATAAAGAGTCTAGTTATTCCCTCGCAAGGCAATAAAACAAGCAAAATGCCAGTACAGGGACAAGGTGGAGTTGCAATTCAACGGCTCAGACACGAGACGCATGTGGCAGGGTCTACAGGAAATCATGGACTACAAAAAGAAAACCAGCCACGTCACGAACACTGACGTCATGCTTCCAGACAAACTAAACACCTTCTTCGCCCGCTTTGAGGACAATACAGTGCCATCGTCGCGGCCTGCTAACAAGGACTGCGCCCCACCTCTCCGTGGCTGAGGTGAATAAAACATTTAAACGTGTTAACCCTTGCAAGGCTGCTGGCCCAGACGGCATCCCTAGCCGCGTCCTCAGAGCATGTGCAGACCAGTTGGCTGGTGTGTTTACGGACATATTCAATCGCTCCCTATCCCAGTCTGTTGTACCCACATGCTTCAAGATGGCCATCATTGTTCCTGTACCCAAGAAGGCAAAGGTAACTGAAATAAATGACTACCGCCCCGTAGCACTCACTTCTGTCACCATGAAGTGCTTTGAGATACTAGTCAAGGACACCCTAGACCCATTTCAGTTAGCATTCCGCCCCAACAGGTCCACAGACGACGCAATCTCCATCACACTGCCCTATCCCACCTGGACAAAAGGAATACCTATGTAAGAATGCTGTTCATTGACTACAGCTCAGCATTCAACACCATAGTACCCTCCAAACTCATTATCAAGCTGGAGGCCCTCCGTCTCAACCCCACCTTGCGCAATTGGGTCCTGGACTTTCTGACGGGCCGCCCCCAGGTGGTGAAGGTAGGAAACAACATCTCCACTTCGCTGACCCTCAACACTGGGGCCCCACAAGGGTGCGTGCTCAGCCCCCTCCTGTACGCCCTGTTCACCCACGACTGCGTGGCCATGCACGCCTCCAACTCAATCATCAAGTCTGCAGACGACACAACAGTAGTGGGCATGATTACCAACAACGACGAGACAGCCTACAGAGAGGAGGGGATGGCACTTGGAGTGTGGAGTCAGGAAAACAACATCAACAAAACAAAGGAGATGATTGTGGACTTCAGGAAACAGCAGAGGGAGCACCCCCCTATCCACATCGAAGGGACAGCAGTGGAGAAGGTGGAAAGTTAAGTTCCTCGGTGTACACATCAAACAAACTTAAAATGGTCCATCCACACAGACAGTGTGGTGAAGAAGACGCAACAGCGCTTGTTCAACCTCAGGAGGCTGAAGAAATTTGGCTTGTCACCCAAAACCCTGAAACTTTTACAGATGTACAATCGAGAGCATCCTATCGAGCTGTATCACAGCCTGGTACGGCAACTTCTCTGCCCACAACCGCAGGGCTCTCCAGAGAGTGGTGCAGTCTGCACAACACATCACCGGGGCAAACTACCTGCCCTCCATGACACCAACAGCACCCGATGTCACAGGAAGGCCAAAAAGATCATCAAGAACATCAACCACCCAAGCCACTGCCTGTTCACCTCGCTACCACCCAGAAGGTGAGGTCAGTACAGGTGCATCAAATCTGGGACCAAGAGACTGAAAAACAGCTTCTATCTCAAGGCCATTAAACTGCTAAACAGCCATCACTATGTCAGAGAGGCTGCTGCCTCCATTGAGACCTAATCACTGGCCACTTTAATAAATGGATCACTAGTCACTTTAAACAATGCCACTCTAAATAATGCAACTTTAATAATGTCTACATATCTCACATGTATATACTGTATTTTATACCATCTACTGCACCTTGCCTATGCCGCTCGGCCATCGCTCATCCATATACTTAGATATTGTCATTCACCCCTTTAGATTTGTGTGTATTAGGTAGTTGTTGGGGAATTGTTAGATATTACTGCAGTGTCGGAAGTAGAAGCACAAGCATTTCGCTACACTTGCATTAACATCGGCTAACCATGTGTGTGATAAATACAATTTGATTTGACATATTTCCAGCATCCAAACAGTGGTGAATGGATAGAGACATCTGTTACACAAAACACCAAAAAGTGTCAGGACATTTGCGTTTGTCATTAGGTCAGAATTTACGCGTCAACTGCTGTGCACGTATGTCTCTGTGTCGACCACTCATCTCTGCCTTGGCATTATGTTCATTCACACATTTTTGATGCCTCTGACATGCAGCCTATTTTTCTTGATATTTTGTTTTAAATATTGTAATAGGCCCATGTTTTACCGGTACTGCGTACCCTCACTATTTATTTTGCCGGGATGCTGTACCGCCTTACTTTCTCCCCTGCTTTACAGGAATATCATGTTATTCCATTTGTCCATGGGATGAAATTCAATTTAGCCTAGGTATTTTGGCCTAGGTACAGTGTGTGAACTGCCTTGTTCAGGGGCAGAACGACAGATTTTTACCTTGTCAGCTCGGGGATTCGATCTTGCAACCTTCTGGTTACTAGTCCAACGCTCTAACCACTAGGCTACCTGCCACACCAATTTTCTAAATACCTTAGAAAATAAAGGGTTATTTTTGTCAATTGCATTAAGATCAGTGATGTCAGTATTATGCGAGTCATTTGGGCTTAACAAATGACACCGTTTGATGATGTATTGTGTTACTGAATATCTAATAGAGCTCAGTACAGTTTTTCAATGGCAAACTATGCAACACTCATTACCGAAACATGCATTCTCATCTCTGAAACCTTATCATTACTGTAATGCACCAATATTTAGGAAATAAATTTAAAAAAACATATTTCAGTAATTTTGCATTAATCTGATAGTGTGCCCTTTGTTCTTTATCCAAATATCTGTACATAAAAATAACATGTATACACAAGCAATTATGACAAAAAACAATAATCAGAAAAGGTTGTGTTGCGGTAATGAGAAATCACAAAATAATTGTTTATAATTACATATTTCAATGTTTAACACTGGCCTTTTCATTAGGAGAGCAATGTTAAAAAATATTAGAATTGTATTTGTTTAAGACTTTTTGGAACTTCGGAAGCTATATTTTGCGTTGGTAATTGTGGAATTTGTGGTAAAATCAGAGGTGAAAGTAAAGCAGTACAGTCCAAAATAAATACTGGGCATACGCTGTACCAGTAAAACATAAGCCTATTACAATAAAAAAAAAAAGTTCTTTTTTGGGGGACTATTACACCACTATTTATCATTACCGCATGTCAGAGGCAGGAAACATTTGTGAATGAAAACAGGTGGTATAGCCTACGTTCCAAACAGCGATGTGGTTTGACGAGAACACTGAAATTATGCCAAGGCAGAGACGAGTGGCCGACTAAGAGGCGAGCACGGACAGCAGTGGACACATCAATTCTAGCCTAATGACAATCGGCAAATGTCATTAGACTTCTTGGTGTTTTGTGTAACAGAGGTCTCTTTCCATTCACCACTGTTTGGAGGCTGGAAATATGTTGCGAGTGGATGAAGGTGCGCAGGTAGCCTAGTAAAGGAGCCCTTTGAAGCAATTGTTTGACAAATCAGATGAAAACATCATGACTGGTTGTGTTTATGCCACAATAAAAAAAGGTAATGCATTTTAAAAGTTAAATGACAAATCTTTATGACCAGGCTAACAGAGATCCTATTGAATTAATAGGAATTCTATATGTACACTACCGTTCATGTTTGAGGTCACTTAGAAATGTCCTTGTTTTTTAAAGAAAAGTACATTTTTTGTCCATTAAAATAACATCAAATTGATCTGAAATACAGTGTAGACATTGTTAATGTTGTAAATGACTATTGTAGCTGGAAACAGCTCTTCAGTTTCTTTGCAATTTCTCGCATGGAATAGCCTTAATTTCTTAGTTCAAGAATAGACTGACAAGTTTCAGAAGAAAGTTCTCTGTTTCTGGCCATTTTGAGCCTGTAATCAAACCCACAAATGCTGATGCTCCAGATACTCAACTAGTCTAAAGGCCAGTTTTATTGCTTCTTTAATCAGAAAAGTTTTCAGCTGTGCTAACATATTTGCAAAAGGGTTTTCTAATGATCAATTAGCCTTTTAAAATGATAAACTTGGATTAGCTAACAAAACGTGCCATTGGAACACGGGAGTGATGGTTGCTGATAATGGGCCTCTGTACGCCTATGTAGATATTCCATTAAAAACCTGCCGTTTCCAGCTACAATAGTAATTTACAACATTAACAATGTCTACGCTGTATTTCTGATCAATTTGATGTTATTTTAATGGACAATGTTTTTTGCTTTTCTTTCAAAAACAAGGACATTTCAAAGTGACCCCAAACTTTTGAACGGTAGTGTATGTTGCTAAAGTTAGCTAGCTTGGTTAAAATTGTGGTACTTAAGTACCATACCGGGAAGAAATAAAATATACTTTCACCCCTGGGTAAAATGCATAATATCTGATCAAATACAAAACAATAATTATGAAATGGATACCTACAGATCCGATTCTTAGTGATCCAAGAAGAATAATAGAGAAAGATGTGTTTATGTGCCAGTTTCATGAGAATCACCCTGCTACCAATAGGGGGCACACAAACAATACACTGAATCAAGAATGCTCACTAAGCAGAATGTAAAGAAAAGGGCACAATCAACAACTTGCTTGTTCTCACGATTGATAAATGGACATTACAATTATTTGAGCAGCTTAAAATATGTTACTATATGCTGTATATTACACATCTTATTGAAATATATTATGCTTTAGCTTGTAAGTGTCCAAGTAGTATGCATATTTGCATGTCCTCCACAGTCTAACTTGATGCTTCAGACCCTGTTTCTTTGGCCCAAAAAGTTCCTCAGATGAATGCTTGTCAAAACTTGTTTGATCTAGCATCAGTCTCTGAAAGACATAAACCAAGTAAAGGTTTGAACAGTTACATTGAAATAAAGAAAGACTACGATACATGTATTGATTTAACAATCTTTACTTTGGTTAGCGTTTTGGATAGAGTTATCAGGGAGCATTCGCTCACAGGAATGGAGATATGATACACTACTTTTCTATTTGAATAACAGCTGAACCTTACATTAACAAATATTTAATGAATTGTTGAAAATCATTACTGAATGAGTTATTACAGATGCAGAGGAGGTGGATAGACAGTTGTAGGTGGAATAATGGGGCATTCATGTGCTCGTAGGAACTGGGAAGTCCTAAGTCCGACATGATTGTGTTCTGGAACTGTTAAAGTCGGACCAATTCTTCAACCAACAATATTTTAGCTAGCTTGATAAGATAGCTAATGTTGCTAATAATAAAGTTAGCTAGCTTGGTTAACATTGACAATATGGTCAAACTAGCAACGTTATCCACATTGATAATTTTGTAATGGTCAAAAACGGATGTTGTCATCCTTTGGTTGAAAGGTGAAAAGTTGCAACTTGGGTAACAACATTTTCTCAGTTTCCCATTTGTAATGCCCACTTGGGAGGGTTATTCAAGTGAAACTTCCCATTCCTAACTCGATACTTCCGATAACTCCCGACAGCACGTGAACGGTCCATATATACAAGGGGCTGACAACAGGACAGAGAAACTATGATAAATATTCATTAGTACAGATTCACATTCTGAGACTCACATATATTGCTCCAAGCTGGGTCCTGTCAGTGTCAAAGAGCTGGTAGTAATGTTGTACAAAGCTGGATCCTATCTGTTCCCAAATTGGCTTTTCCCCCATTCTGAATCACCTGGCAACAAGCACTAGTGGAAGAGACAATCTTATGAGTATAGACAATCCAATGATATAAACTAAACTCAATAAATCTGGTCAAGAAAGACCAGGTAGAGCAGGGGTTGGCAACAGGTGATTTTTGAAGTTATTTATTGTATTGTTTTGTTTAAAAAATAAAGAAACTAAAATAACCAGGAATTCAGCCCAAAATGTGTTTAAATTAGGAAGTCGATTCCCAAGTATCCCCCCAGGTATGAAATGATTGTTATTTTCAAATACAATATATTTTTAGGGTTAGTTGTAGTCAATTTGCAGTATACAAATTATATTATGAGTGCACGTACAATTATCCATGATCTGCCCTACCCTACAGACATATGCAAAGAGTGTATGTAGGAAATATCTTTTGGAATTCAGTGCTTCAACAATACATTCACAGCACAAAAAACACTCTACATGCGCTCCTAAAAAAAAAACAGCACTGTAGACTATCTATGCTTTGGGTATTTTTCCAGTTACACCCAGATGGTGTTCATACCTATCCTGACCATACTATTTAATGTTAGTTGGTCTTGTTTTGATAAGTGCGACATCAATGACACCAGCGCGTGTCATGTGTCTCGTCTCCCCCACGCACGATAACTTTATACGAGGCTTGCATACCAAAGTTATTCACATGAACCTAGTAAATACTCCTCCACTATAGTCATACTTCTCGGACTATAATTACAAAAATGTTATATCCAATCGTTTGACATTTCAGAGATAACTAGACTTAGCTAGCTACAAAGTGTTTTATTTTAGTTACCTACCAAGTCATACCAGCTAGCTAACGTTACTAGTAACTAACTTTCCCTGTGACCGTAAGCTGACTTCTAAATGGACAGCAAACTACTTCACACAGTCCGCTCAATACGTTAGTTGAGTTAGAATGTCATCATAAACAATTTTGTCGGGGTCTTTTGGCTGAACTCGCCAACCAAACTGGCTAACTCACGGTTTATAGCTCCTCTGTTAAACTCAACGATTTACGATAGAGTTGAGCAGCGACGACTACGGGCAGACTGGAGCTCCGACGTCACAAAACGACTGATTTCAGCACCCAAATAGCCCGTAATTACACAGAACAATGGAGCGGAATGTCGGGATGTTCCCTGGGAGCTGAAATTAGTTGTTTTGATTTAAACTTCACTGTATGTGACGTTGGAGCGCGAGCTCGCCCACACTAGTCAACGATTGAGTTGAGCGGCGAGTTTAATAGGCTAGGTTCATAGATAGCTAGCATAGGCAAGGCTAATAGCAAAGATCAAACGTTGGTTGTCTGGCTAGGTAGCAGTCCTGTATTGCTCATCTAATAAAATATAATCAGGGCTCTAAAAAAAACACAAATGGAATGGCACGTGGTTTCGGCTGCTAAAAATACATTTTGAAGCCTTTTTTTTTTGTTGTTGACCGGGCCCAGACAGAACATAGGCGTGTCTTAGTTAGCACTTTTGGTGAGCCAGCGCCTGTCAAAAAAAGGTATAATCAACTAATTCAGTCTAAAACATAATACGATACTGTTGTTGCCAGAAGACCATTTTTTTTTCTCATTCAATATATCATGAAATGCTTTATACAAACAAACAACTTACCGCGGACCCAAAACCCGTGCCCAGGCTCCCAGTTATGGCGATTACCCCAGTTTATGGCGCATGCTCAGGACAATAATCTGTCCTAATGCTATGCGGGAAAGAGAACTGAAGTTCTTCAATCTATACAGCTGGTAGGTTTTAGATTTTCCACAAACACACACTTTTTTTTAAAAACACACTTCCCTCTTCAGACAAAAATATGGTACCTCTTATTCAGCCTACTTTGATGAAGGTGAACTACATTTGCTGTGTAAATTACAAGAATGGGTAGAAAGGGCATGGATCAACATTACACAGGGTTTTTACATAGGGACATCCACAAGACGGCACAGTTATATAATGGTATACTGCACCAGTGATCAGTTTAATAGACTGGCGAATATCACCTGAGAAGTATGTGATAGCTTAAATTTGGAATGCTGATGTGGTTACATAAACTTTACACTATTGACACTGATTGTGGGAAACACATTTTATTTACAGATCATTTCAGTATAAACAATTACTTTGCAATGAGAGCAGAGAAAAAAAAATACAGTAAGATGCCTGACAGCTGACCTTTTCTAAAAATGCACCAGTCCTGTTGTGGTGCAGGCCCAGCCCTGGTCACATCCGCTACCAGGAGGTGCTGCAGGGCCAGCTCTGTGTCCATTTTTTGTTGTCTGCTGCTCTAGCTCCTCCTGGAGTATCTAGAAATGCCATAGTTAGGTTCCAGTCCAGTGTGGTAGAGTCCAGAGAGGGGTAAATGTTCTTGAAGGCAGCCACAGTCACCTCTGTGAATCACAAACACAATGCCCCTGATGATCCTTTCAAAACTAATCATTACTAATGCAAATGTCTGTGAACATGGAGTATAACACGTCTTTGCCACAGGTAACAGTCAGTAATGGCAGTCTAAGTCTGTTTCTTGTAAAGCTTGTGTTTCAGTATGGTAGTACAGTATGTGACTGTATTGCAATAACAGCATGGATTATTGCTATTGTACATATACTTCTATCAAAAAGGGAGCGCAGAATTATGTACTGAGGTGTGAAACTATGGACTGAGACCAAAAAACTATAGGTTATTACCTCTTGTGGGGCGGTAGGTAGCCTAGTGGTTTGAGCGTTGGTCCAGTAACCCAAAGGTTGCTGGATTGAATCCTCGAGCTGACTAGGTAAAAATCTGTCGTTCTGCCCCTGAACAAGGCAGTTAACCCAGTGTATAGTATCATTTTGGTGTTGACGAATGCCCTCTAATAATCTATAAACCCACTCCCCAGGCTTTTCCCCATTTTGGCTCTCCACATGCTGGTGTAGAAATTCTGGAAGATTGCTGCTCTCATCTCTCTGAAGATAAATACATTAAGAATAAATATTAGAGTCAAAGAGTGTGAAATATTAACTGATTATTTTGAAAGCAAAAAGGTAACAGTTTACCTTCTTGTCCTCAATGACCTTCTCCTTCCAAACCTCCTTGATGTTTCTCATATCAGCCTTCTTTAGCCTATGGTTCCTCAACTGTCCCTCATACCACAGCTATATGGGCACATCATCAGAAGTACCCTGAGTGGACACAGGCTGAAGACATTTTGACCATGCCATTATTTTCAGAAATGTGTTGTTGATGTTCAGGTAGTTAGAAAGTTCAGCAGGGAGGGAGGTTTACCAGTCTAGTGAAAGACTGAGATCTTCTGCTAGCAGTATATCCAGACGCCGCTGCTGGATTGGTCCTGGGAGAGCTCTGCCCAACACTCACTACCTCCCAGCACGTCTGTAATCACACAGTTGTGTAAATGTTATGATCTAAAACTGTTGATCGTGATTCCGTCACAAAGCAAAACTCTACTGTGGCTTGCTAAAGTATTCACCCCGCTTGGCATTTTTCCTATTTTGTTGCCTTACAACCTGGAATTAAAATAGATTTTTGGGGGGTTTGTATCATTTGAATTACACAACATGTCTACCACTTTGAAGATGCAAAATATTTTTTATTTGTGAAACAAAAAAGAAATAAGACCAAAAAACTGAAAACTTGGGCGTGCATAACTATTCACCTCCTCAAAGTCAATGCTTTGTATAGCCACCTATTGCAGCAATTACTGCTGCAAGTCTCTTGAGGTATGTCTCTATAAGCTTGGCACATCCATCATTCTTCATGGCAAAACTGCTCTAGCTCCTTCAAGTTGGATGGGTTCCGCTGGTGTACAGCAATCTTTAAGTCATACCACAGATTCTCAATTGGATTGAGGTCTGGGCTTTGATTAGGCCATTCCAAGACATTTAAATGTTTCCCCTTAAATCACTCGAGTGTTGCTTTAGCAGTATGCTTAGGGTCATTGTCCTGCTGGAAGATGAACCTCTGTCCCAGTCTCAAATCTCTGGAAGACTGAAGTAGGTTTCCCTCAAGAATATCCTTGTATTTAGCGCCATCCATCATTCCTTCAATTCTGACCAGTGTACCAGTCCCTGCTGATGAAAAACATCCCCACAGCATGATGCTGCCACCACCATGTGTCACTGTGGGGATGATGTTCTCAGGGTGATGAGAGGTGTTGGGTTTACGCCAGACATAGCATTTTCCTTGATGGCCAAAAAGCTAAATTTTAGTCTCATCTGACCAGAATACCTATTCCATATGTTTTGGGAGTCTCCCACATGCTTTTTGGCAAACACCAAACGTGTTTGCTTATTCTTTTCTTTAAGCAATGGCTTCTTTCTGGCCACTCTTCCGTAAAGCCCAGCTCCATGGAGTATTCGGCTTAAAGTGGTCCTATGGACAGATACTC
The DNA here is from genome assembly GCF_965601325.2 of Salmo salar. Lineage (NCBI taxonomy): Eukaryota > Metazoa > Chordata > Actinopteri > Salmoniformes > Salmonidae > Salmo > Salmo salar. The sequence continues at coordinate 90,179,355 of NC_138300.1, read as the reverse complement.
CAATCTCCACTGTGGAGCTTTGCAGCTCCTTCAGGGTTATCTTTGGTCTCTTTGTTGCCTCTCTGATTAATGCTCTTCTTGCCTGGTCCGTGAGTTTTGATGGGCGGCCCTCTCTTGGCAGGTTTGTTGTGGTGCCATATTCTTTCCATTTCTTAATAATGGATTTAATGGTGCTCTGTGGGATGTTCAAAGTTTCAGATATTGTTTTATAACCCAATCATGATCTGTACTTCTCCACAACTTTTTCCCTGACCTGTTTGGAGAGTTCCTTGGTCTTCATGGTGCCACTTGCTTAGTGGTGCTCCTTGCTTAGTGGTGTTGCAGACTCTGGGGCCTTTCAGAACAGGTGTATATATACTGAGATCATGTGACACTTAGATTGCACACAGATGCACTTTATTTAAATAATTATGCGACTTCTGAAGGTAATTGGTTGCACCAGATCTTATTTAGGGGCTTCATAGCAAAGGGGGTGAATACATATGCACACACCACTTTTCTGTTTTTTATTTTTTAGAATTATTTGAAACAAGTTATTTTTTTCATTTCACTTCACCAATTTTGACTATTTTGTGTATGTCCATTACATGAAATCCAAATAAAAATAAATGTATATTACAGGTTGTAATGCAACAAAATAGGAAAAACGCCAAGGGGGATGAATACTTTTGCAAGGCACTGTAAATGCTTTAGGCATTACTACCAACAATACCATAGTACAAATGGGAAGGGGAAAAACACTGAAAACCTAGAGCAGTTTTTCCTATGTGATACCCGCTCCCATTCAGGCCTCTCTGAAGCCATCCAGTTCTCCCTGGAGGCTGTGACCTGCGTGTGCGCCTCAAGCAGCGTGTCATATTCAGTTTTTCTGCAGGGTCTCCATATGGGAAAGGTGCAAATAGAGATTCCACACGAATTGAAGTGAGTCTGCTGTGGTTGAATAAAACATTTTACTGTAATGTACTGTACCTTGAGCAAGTTCTCTTTGTGGGTATGGTCCAGCGTCTCCCAGTCACGGCGGGGCATTACATCTCCATACTCAGCATGCGATCGATTTAGCTCCACCTCGGCTTTAGTCAGGTCCTCTCGACACACCTTCAGAGCTAATTTCTCTTTAACTGGGTCCTATATTTCCACTTCTGAAGGAAAGGAACAGATGTTAAGAGTTGGCATAACCCTACAATCTTCTCTTCCATCAAGATAGTTGATGAAGTATTATTTTATCACCACCTTCCAGCTCTTCCTCTGGTTCCTCGTCTAGTCCATAGCTCATGCTGCTGATGTTGGTGATGAGCAGCGTGCGAGCATCACATTCCTCTCTGTACATTAGATACGTAGTGGCCAGGTCTTCCTGCAGACAACACACCTGAGAAGAACAAGACAAAGAGCGATGAAGGGTTCAGCCCATGCATGGATGACATGAGACAGTGCAGCAATGGTGTGATTGAGACTGACCGTAGTTGGTAAGCACTGTACCTGGTTCTACAAGGAACTTTGTTTCTCCCTGATGTTTTTAATAAACGTTTGAAGCTGTTGGATCTCTTGCTTCAGGCCCCAGAGCCCTATACTACGAAACCAGGTTTGAGGACTTAACAAGCTAACTTTGGTCAACTCTGAGTTTAATTCGGGATCACCGGTACCACGAAAGTGGCACACCTTTTACCCAGTGGCACACCTTTTACCATGGCAAACAAATCTTTCAGACCTAACCTGCTCCAGGCTGCTCCATTTATCCTTAATGAAGTTTCTGAGACACGAGTTGAGAACCAATTAAATCAGATAACCTCCCTCTCGTAAAGATTGTGTCATCATCCCCTTCATTTGAGAAACTGATTAAATAGTTTTATTTTGTGTGTAGAAAAATAATGTTAAAATACCTATCACATTACACATTTAGTAACAACAGTATTTGCTTTCCAAACTGTAAGTTTTTTGCGACTGTCAGTTTAACTTTCGCAAATTTCTACATTTGCGAAAGTTAAACTGACAGTCACAACCAACCATAGATATAAACCATATATGGCAGTTCCCATTCAAGTCAAGACTGGCGGCCATTGCTAGTGTACTCATGAGTTTAACAGTCAAATTGCTAGGGGATGATATGTCTTTGGCCAAAACCCAACAAAACCCAGAAGGAGCAATAGGAGTGAGGAAAAAGGTGCTTGTGCATTGATAAGCACACCAAAGACGGGATTAGCTGTCGGATGGCAGGTAGCCTAGTGGTTAGAGTGTTGAGCCGGTAACCAAAAGGATGCTGGATCTAATCCCCGAGCTGACAAGATAAAAATCTGTCGTTCTGCCCCTGAGCAGGGCAGTTAACCCACTATTTCCCAGGCGCCCGAAGACGTGGATGTTGATTATGGCAGCCCCCGCACCTCTCTGATTCAGAGGGGTTGGGTTAAATGCGGAAGACACATTTCAGATGAATGCATTCAGTTGTACAACTGACGAAGTTGTACTAATATCCACCCTTTCCCATTAACGAGAACTAGCCTAATAAAATAAAGACAGCACTTCTAAAAGCCTATTTCACACCATAGCCTGCTGAATTTGCAACATAACTTTTCATTCATTTTGATTTCGGCACAAACAAAAATGTGCCACTGACTTGCCCATGGATTGATGTTTCAACATAAAGGCAGCAGGCAGACAAGCAATATCCACCATCGTAGTATGGATGAAGCCTGATCTGGAATGTGAAGGCAACTGAAGCTGGCTAGACTTATAAAACCCTGAGTAGATCTAGCTTGCTTCGTAGTATACCACTCAGATCTCTGCCCTCTCCTCCTCTCGCAGGCCCAGGATCCAAGATCAAGAAGGCCAACAAAATCATCAAGGACCTCAGCCACCCGAGCCACGGCCTGTTAACCCTGCTACCATCTAGAAGGTGGACATAGTACAGGTGCATCAAAGTTGGGCCCAAGAGACTCAGGCCATCAGACTGTTAGTCACCACTAGCTGGCCTCTGCCCAGTACCCTCTCCTGAACTTTAGTCACTGTTACTAGCCGGCTACCACCCGATACTCAACCCTGCACCTTAGAGACTGCTGCCCTATACACATAGTCATTGAACACTGGTCACTTTTTTACATACTGTTTTACCCACTTCATACACTACATGATCAAAAGTAAGTGGACACCTGCTCGTCGAACATCTCATTCCAAAATCATGGGCATTAATATGGAGTTGGTCCCCCCTTTGCTGCTATAACAGTCTCTACTCTTCTGGGAAGGCTTCCCACTAGATGTTGGAACATTGCTGCGGGGACTTGCTTCCATTCAGCCACAAGAGCATTAGTGAGGTTGGGCACGGATGTTGGGCGATTAGGCCTGGCTCGCAGTATGTGTACCAATTCATCCCAAAAGTGTTAAATGGGGTTGAGGTCAGGGCTTTGTGCAGGCCAGTCAAGTTCTTCCACACGATCTCAACAAACAATTTCTGTATGGATCTCGCATTGCGCACAGGGGCATTGTCATGCTGAAACAGGACAGGGCCTTCCCCAAACTGTTGCCACAAAGTTGGAAGCACAGAATCGTCTAGTGTTGTTGTATGCTGGAGCGTTAAGATTTTCCTTCACTGGAACTAAGGGGCCTAGCCAGAACATTAACAGCCTCAGACCATTATTCCTCCTCCACCAAACTTTACAGTTGGCACTATGCATTGGGGCAGGTAGCATTCTCCTGACATCCGCCAAACCCAGATTCGTCCGTCAGACTGCCAGATGGTGAAGAGTGATTAATCACTCCAGAGAATGCGTTTCCACTGCTCCAGACTCCAATGACGGTGAGCTTTACACCACTCCAGCCAACGCATGACATTGTGCATGGTGATCTTAGGCTTCTGTGCGGCTGCTCAGCCACGGAAACCCATTTCATGAAGCTCCAGACGAACAGTTATTGTGCTGACGTTGCTTCCAGGGCCAGTTTGGAACTCGGTAGTGAGTGTTGCAACCAAGGACAGACTATTTTTGCGTGCTTCAGCACTCAGCGGTCCTGTTCTGTGAGCCTGTGTGGCCTACCACTTCCCGGCTGAGCCGTTGTTGCTTCTAGAAGTTTCCACTTCACAATAACAGCTTTTACAGTTGACCGGGGCAGCTCTAGCAGGGCAGACATTTGACAAACTGACTTGTTGGAAAAGTGCCATCCTATGACGGTACCACGTTGAAAGTCAGAGCTCTTCAGTAAGGCCATTCTACTGCCAATGATTGCATGGCTGGGTGCTCGATTTTATACACCTGTCAGCAACATTTGTGACTGAAATAGCCAAATCCACTAATTTGAAGGGGTGTCCACATACTTTTGTATATATAGTGCATTCAGTTAAGTATTCAGACCCCTTGACTTTTTCCACATTTTGTTACGTTACAGCCTTATTATCAAATTGAATAAATTGTTTTTTCCCCCCTCATCAATCTACACACAATACCCCATAATGACAAAGCAAAAACAGATTTTTAGAAATGTTTGCAAATGTATAAAAGATATGTTCGATCGGGTTCAAGTCCGGGCCACTCAAGGACATTCAGAGACTTGTCCCAAAGCCACTCCTGCTTTGTCTTGGCTGTGTGCTTCGGGTCGTTGTCCTGTTGGAAGGTGAACATTCGCCCCAGTCTTAGTTTCTGAGCGGTCTGGAGCAGGTTTTCATCAAGGGTATCTCTGTTCATCTTTCCATCGACCCCACCTAGTCTCCCAGTTCCTGCCGCTGAAAAACATCCCCACAGCATGATGATGCCACCACCATGCTTCATCGTAGGGATGGTGCCAGGTTTCCTCCAGACGTGACGCTTGGCATTCAGGCCAAAGAATTCAATCTTGGTTTCATCAGACCAGAGAATCTTGTTTCTCATGGTCTGAGAGTCCTTTAGGTGCCTTTCGGCTAACTCCAAGCGGGCTGCCATAAGCCTTTTACTGAGGAGTGGCTTCTGTCTGGCCACTTTACCTTAAAGGCCTGATTGGTGGAGTGCTGCAGAGATGGTTGTCCTTCTGGAAGGTTTTCCCATCTCCACAGAGGAACTCTGGAGCTGTCAGAGTGACCATCGGGTTCCTGGTCACTCTCCCTGACCAAGGCCCTTCTCCCACAATTGCTCCGTTTGGCCTGGTGGCCAGCTCTAGGAAGTCTTGGTGGTTCCAAACGTCTTCCATTTAAGAATGATGGCGGCCACTGTGTTCTTGGGAACCTTCAATGCTGTTGACATTTTTGGTACCCTTCCCTTAATTTGTGCCTCGACACAATCCTCTCTCGGAGCTCTACTGACAATTCCTTCGACCTAATGGCTTGGTTTTAATTATGACATGCACTGTCAACTGAGGGGCCTTATATAGACAGGTGTGTGCCTTTCCAAATCATGTTGAATCAATTGAATTTACCAAAGGTGGACTCCAATCAAATTGTAGAAACATCTCAAGGATGATCAATGGAAACAGGATGCACCTGAGCTCAATTTCGAGTCTCATAGCAAAGGGTCTGAATACTTACGTAAATAAGGTAGTTCTGTTTTTTTTTTTATATAAAAAAATCTGTTTTTGCTTTGTCATTATGGGTTATTGTGTGTAGATTGATGAGGAAACAAATGTATTTAATCAATTTTAGAACAAGGCTGTAACATAAGACAATTTGGAAAAATTGAAGGGGTTTGAATACTTTCCAAATGCACTCTATATACTGTGTTCTATTCAAGGCTCATCCTATATAACTACTGCTGTACACACCTTTTCTATTCATATACTGTCTATACACACCATCATATAGTTATATTCCGGACTTTGACATTGCTCGTTGTAATATTTATATTTTCCTTAATTTCTCCCTTTTTATTTTGGGGATTTGTGTGTATTGTTTTGCATTGTTAGGTATTACTGCACTGTTGGAGCTAAGAACATAAGCATTTTGCTACACCGGCGATAACATCAGCAAAATATGTGTACGCAACCAATAAAATGTGATTTGGTCCCCTTCTCACATTGCTCTGAGACCAGAACCAGATGAGCACGGAGGGGCTCCAGCTCACGGATCTAGTCCCATAGGTATGCTGCAGAAATAGACATTGCAGTCAAATCAAATCCAACATCCTATAAGCATGAAATCTGTAAGCCCCTCTCATACTGCCATTCATCCTTGTTGTGCTGTCCAGGCTCACATTCACCATAACAATATAGGTCTATATGCCACAATCACAAACATTCCATGCTGAAATGCTACACACCAAATGTGATTTCATTTTTAAAAAGTATGTAAGACTGTAGCGGCTTGTACGTTTTGAATTCCTCCCTGTATGCCTGCGTATATATGACACTATATATGACAGAGGGCAGATTTTGTGACCTGACAACCAAGTGAAAATGAATCTATAGGCTGTACTCCTTAATGTAGTTAGGTAAATACCATGTAACAAACCCATGAAAATGATATGGATAACATGTATAAATTATATGGCAGATGGATGGGGCGTGAAGTTTGACTTTTGGCAGAAGTGGGTCAAGAGCCTGCAGCTCCCTCTACAGGTAGCTTTCAAGCTGTTCCAGGATCGTCGCTTCCCCACAGGGCCACAAAACTCAGCACCACATCTGTAGCACATGATTTATCTCAGTAAATCCTTCCACAACTTTAACCCTATGTCATATGATACAGTGCATATCATTTGTAAAATACCCATGGTTCCTGATCTCGCCACCTGAAGTACTGTCTTCTCTCTTGCTGAACAACTTGAGTGGAGACATGGGCAGGCCAGGTTACAAAATAATTAGCAAGCGAGGGGAAAGAATAGTTTAGTATGTGTCCATATCGCTATATCCAAAATAATAAAGAAGAATAGAATAGAAGCTAGCTAGCTAACGAAGAACAACAAAGAATATCTAGTTAACAGAAGAAAAGAAAGAGAAAATCAGGACAGAAGAAAAAGGATATCAAAGTGAAACAGTTCTCTAAAGACACAGGAGACAATAATACAAGAAACAACACTTCTGTAGCTTGTCAACTATGTGTCTGTCTATCCCTGTTCTCTCCCCTCTGCACAGGCCATACAAACGCTTCACACCGCGTGGCCGCTGCCACTCTAACCTGGTGGTCCCAGCACGCACGACCCACGTGGAGTTCCAGGTCTCCGGCAGCCTCTGGAACTGCCGGTCTGCAGCCAACAAGGCTGAGTTCATCTCCGCCTATGCTACCCTCCAGTCCCTAGACTTCCTGGCGCTGACGGAAACATGGATTACCACAGATAACACTGCTACTCCTACTGCTCTCTCTTCGTCTGCCCACGTTTTCTCGCATACCCCTAGAGCATCGAGCCAGCGGGGTGGTGGCACTGGAATCCTCATCTCTCCCAAGTGGACATTCTCTCTTTCTCCCCTGACCCATCTGTCTATCTCCTCATTTGAATTCCATGCTGTCACAGTTACCAGCCCTTTCAAGCTTAACATCCTTATCATTTATCGCCCTCCAGGTTCCCTTGGAGAGTTCATCAATGAGCTTGACGCCTTGATAAGTTCCTTTCCTGAGGATGGCTCACCTCTCACAGTTCTGGGTGACTTTAACCTCCCCACGTCTACCTTTGACTCATTCCTCTCTGCCTCCTTCTTTCCACTCCTCTCCTCTTTTGACCTCACCCTCTCACCTTCCCCCCCTACTCACAAGGCAGGCAATACGCTTGACCTCATCTTTACTAGATGCTGTTCTTCCACTAATCTCATTGCAACTCCCCTCCAAATCTCCGACCACTACCTTGTATCCTTTTCCCTCTTGCTCTCATCCAACACTTCTCACTCTGCCCCTACTCGGATGGTATTGCGCCGTCCCAACCTTCGCTCTCTCTCTCCCGCTACTCTCTCCTCTTCCATCCTATCATCTCTTCCCTCTGCTCAAACCTTCTCCAACCTATCTCCTGATTCTGCCTCCTCAACCCTCCTCTCCTCCCTTTCTGCATCCTTTGATTTTCTCTGTCCCCTATCCTCCAGGCCGGCTCGGTCCTCCCCTCCTGCTCCGTGGCTCGACGACTCACTACGAGCTCACAGAACAAGGCTCCGGGCAGCCGAGCGGAAATGGAGGAAAACTCGCCTCCCTGCGGACCTGGCATCCTTTCACTCACTCCTCTCTACATTCTCCTCTTCTGTCTCTGCTGCTAAAGCCACTTTCTACCACTCTAAATTCCAAGCATCTGCCTTTAACCCTAGGAAGCTCTTTGCTACCTTCTCCTCCCTCCTGAATCCTCCTCCCCCTCCCCCCCCCCTCCTCCCTCTCTGCGGATGACTTCGTCAACCATTTTGAAAAGAAGGTTGACGATATCCGATCCTCGTTTGCTAAGTCAAACGACACCGCTGGTCCTGCTCACACTGCCCTACCCTGTGCTTTGACCTCTTTCTCCCCTCTCTCTCCAGATGAAATCTCGCGTCTTGTGACGGCCGGCCGCCCAACAACCTGCCCACTTGACCCTATCCCCTCCTCTCTTCTCCAGACCATTTCCGGAGACCTTCTCCCCTTCCTCACCTCGCTCATCAACTCATCCTTGACCGCTGGCTACGTCCCTTCCGTCTTCAAGAGAGCGAGAGTTGCACCCCTTCTGAAAAAACCTACACTCGATCCCTCCGATGTCAACAACTACAGACCAGTATCCCTTCTTTCCTTTCTCTCCAAAACTCTTGAACGTGCCGTCCTTGGCCAGCTCTCCTGCTATCTCTCTCAGAATGACCTTCTTGATCCTAATCAGTCAGGTTTCAAGACTGGGCATTCAACTGAGACTGCTCTTCTCTGTGTCACGGAGGCTCTCCGCACTGCTAAAGCTAACTCTCTCTCCTCTGCTCTCATCCTTCTAGACCTATCTGCTGCCTTTGATACTGTGAACCATCAGATCCTCCTCTCCACCCTCTCCGAGTTGGGCATCTCCGGCGCGGCCCACGCTTGGATTGCGTCCTACCTGACAGGTCGCTCCTACCAGGTGGCGTGGCGAGAATCTGTCTCCGCAGCATGCGCTCTCACCACTGGTGTCCCCCAGGGCTCTGTTCTAGGCCCTCTCCTATTCTCGCTATACACCAAGTCACTTGGCTCTGTCATATCCTCACATGGTCTCTCCTATCATTGCTATGCAGACGACACACAATTAATCTTCTCCTTTCCCCCTTCTGATAACCAGGCGGCGAATCGCATCTCTGCATGTCTGTCAGACATATCAGTGTGGATGACGGATCACCAGCTCAAGCTGAATCTCGGCAAGACGGAGCTGCTCTTCCTCCCGGGGAAGGACTGCCCGTTCCATGATCTCGCCATCACGGTTGACAACTCCCTTGTGTCCTCCTCCCAGAGTGCTAAGAACCTTGGCGTGATCCTGGACAACACCCTGTCGTTCTCCACTAACATCAAGGCGGTGACCCGATCCTGTAGGTTCATGCTCTACAACATTCGCAGAGTACGACCCTGCCTCACACAGGAAGCGGCGCAGGTCCTAATCCAGGCACTTGTCATCTCCCGTCTGGATTACTGCAACTCGCTGTTGGCTGGGCTCCCTGCCTGTGCCATTAAACCCCTACAACTCATCCAGAACGCCGCAGCCCGTCTGGTGTTCAACCTTCCCAAGTTCTCTCACGTCACCCCGCTCCTCCGCTCTCTCCACTGGCTTCCAGTTGAAGCTCGCATCCGCTACAAGACCATGGTGATTGCCTACGGAGCTGTGAAGGGAACGGCACCTCCATACCTTCAGGCTCTGATCAGGCCCTACACCCAAACAAGGGCACTGCGTTCATCCACCACTGGCCTGCTGGCCCCCCTACCTCTGAGGAAGCACAGTTCCCGCTCAGCCCAGTCAAAACTTTTCGCTGCTCTGGCACCCCAATGGTGGAACAAGCTCCCTCACGACGCCAGGACAGCGGAGTCAATCACCACCTTCCGGAGACACCTGAAACCCCACCTCTTTAAGGAATACCTAGGATAGGATAAAGTAATCCTTCTAACCCCCCCCCCCCCCCCTTTAAAAGATTTAGATGCACTATTGTAAAGTGGTTGTTCCACTGGATATCATAAGGTGAATGCACCATTTTGTAAGTCGCTCTGGATAAGAGCGTCTGCTAAATGACTTAAATGTAATGTAAATGTAATAAAATCACGTTAGCTAACTGCTAACATTAGCTATCTTACTCTGTTTGATGCTAGCCTCTATTGATGAGCCAGGACCTCCAATTGACACTTGCTGATATGTTTAACGTTAGATGAAGCAAACAGGAGCGCTAGTTAGCGAATACATTACTGTAAAAACACGTCATGCCTCTTCCATTCAGTTAGTTAGCTAGTTGCTTCAGGCACCCGGATGCATTGTTACGTTAACAACAATGTTGCCATGGAAATTAAGGACCCAGGAAGGACCCCAAATAGTAGCCCATCCCGCTCCAGATGCTTTGTGTCCCAGGAGAACCTTGCCAAAAAGAATGTGTAAAACAATATTTGGCTCAGGATTTAATAATGTAATGAATCGTCAATGTCTGGAACAGTTTTGAAAATGTTTTTTTCTGCTCCCTTGATGAGTTTGCAAACACTAATCTAGCTCAAATACATCTATCAAGCATACCAATTTCAGAGTCAGCCTAGGGAAAGGCAATGTTCTCGAGTTGAAATGGATGCAGCTGGCAGTTTGTCTGGCTCAATTAGGAATTAGAATACTAGTTGTAGTGGTCCGTTAGTTTCTTTTTCAAACGACAGAGCAGCGGAAGAATTAAGTTTGAGTCGTCAGACAAACTGGCACACATCATCCACTAACATTGCATTTAAAAAATCTGGATTAGTTTGAGAAACATGTGAGACACAAAATGTTAATGAATGCATGCCAGAATGTAAATAAAATGAGGAAATGCATTGCACAAATGTCTGTTTATCTGCTATAATAAGACTTGCGAGATCAATATGTCCTGGGGTGTAATCATTATTCCAAACAATTGCAACAGAGTTTCTATTGGACAAATTCAGGTAGGTCCCTCCCCGTTCAAGAAATGCTTTGCAACATAATCGACGTAATAAATACGCCCCTGGTCCTGACCATCAACAAAATACGACCGCATACAACCACTCGAAAACTACATTTCCTAGCTTCCTTTTCACGGACTCAAACTGAAAAAAATGACCAAAGAGTGCTTCGGAGCGGGGCTTCTGTAGTCGATTCCGAAAATCTTTCTAGCGAATAGCCCTGTATTCAACTACAGTACCCACACGTCACTGTCAGTCATACTCGAGAGCGTTGGTTAGCCAGGGATATCACACCACTGTCTATCTCACTCTCTCCCTGTATCAACGCATTGACATAGCTAGTAGAAGACAATAAAAAATAAAACATTTCAAGCCGAAGATGGCAGAGCTTGGAGCGGGGAGCCTGCTGTTGGGGGATCCTGCTTTTAATTACCAAGAGGCCGAGCTAAATGAGCGATTGAAGCGGCTCTACCCGGCCGTAAATGAGGATGAGACCCCCTTACCCCGATCATGGAGCCCCAAGGATAAATACAGCTACATCGGGCTCTCACAGAACAATCTGCGAGTACATTACAAAGGTAAAGTTATACAGAAGTGACAACTGGTATAACATTTAGTACCTAGATGTCTCGAATATGTTATTTACGATAGACTCTCCGGAGGTTCAGCGTCGTGTCTCTGTATGCAATCTCCCTGATCTAGTTTAAGCTGCCTCTCGGTCCCTCTTTGCTTTGTTTCACAATAGCAGAGCGGAATGCCCATTGCCCAAATGGTTGACTGAACTCGCTAACCATGACAAGCATATCCGTTTCTTTGACTAACGTTCAACTCAAACGGTCTCTTTGTTTACAGTTAATGTTTTCTTTACAAATTGGCTAGTTACCGCTTATATTTGACCATAATCGAAATATTAACCTAACTATAAATTGTGACAGCTAACTACTATGCCACAATTTATAGCGAGGTACCTAGCAATGACAAGCGACGCACAGCTAGTTCGCTAGCGTAACTAACTGACTAGTTAGCTAGCGCGCTAGCAAACTTAGCTAGTTCGCTAACGACGTTATCCAAGCCAATGCTAATTGCACGCCATCTCTGTTAGCCAATGCAGTAACTAGCTAAATAATAGCACGCAAACATTAGCTAACTAGTACTATCGAAATGCACCATTGTATATATATATATATATATATATATATATATATATATATATATATATTAGTAGCTAGCAATATAAAATGTAGCTACTAACGTTAATGTTAGCTAGCTAAAACTGAACTCGAACGTTAGCTAACTTAGCTATGTAGCTAGCTATCGCCTCTTCCTCTGGTTCTAGCTAGCTAAAAGCAAATCTTCATACAGTTGATATGACCCATGACTAGACGTTAGAATGTGTTTGTATTTTGTGATCAAATAAGCAGAAATGTAGAAAAGGGAAATATTGCATTGTGTTCTGTTGGCTTGCCAGTTCATGAAATCGTTCTCTGTGTCTGGACTATTATTCTAAATCATTATACATTCTGGATCCAACTACTGAGCACAGCTAAGGATTCCATAGAGCTCTTCAGGCACTGAAAATAACATCATCCTCTACCATTTCAACCCAGCCAGCAGCTACACTTCCAGTTGCGACAAGGGAGGAGGCCTCAACACATTTGTTGTATATAAACATCAGCACATAGATCAGATGGTATTTATGCAGGTAGTTTAGCGATATATATTTTTTTTTACCACAAACAACTTGTTGGGGTGCAGACAGTAGCCCGGGTGTATAAATACAATTGGTTCAGATAGTTATTTAAGTATTCTGCATAAAATAAAAAGTAGGACTTGACAGCTATCCATCTAGAAATCATCATGCTGTAATGTGTGTTGTGTAATCATAGAAAGAGTAACATGCTACATGTTTAGTCAACTGTCAAGTCTAATCGCACAACAGTGCTATGATTGAGTTATTATAGGACCATAGTCAGTGCTTAACACAAGATCAGGAAAACAAAAATAACACCTCATAATAGACAGACCAAGGCCCTGGTCAGTGTAAGGTCTTGGTATTAACATACACTTGAATCTACAGAAATAATAGGCTAGCTATAGAATTCTCTTAACATTAGGTGGCTGCGTTTGTAGTGCTGAATTCAGGCCTAGGTACACTGCTTTGGTCAATTGTTGTCTGGAGTTGAAGGTTGACAAGGATTTCATGATAATTTGTGACTGATAATTGCATAATCCCATTAGTTGATGGTGGCTCAAAAGCTGTGTGTTTGTTATTTAGCCTGTGTTACATGGTTGGTCGTGTAGTGGGATTGTGGGACTACAGTACAGTCAGATGGGGGACATTTTGAGGATGTCTTTTTTTGTGATCATATTTTTTAAATTTAGTAATAATAATTGTCAGCAAGCATGAATACAGTATTAGGTCTAGTCTGTCATCTAAAGTTATAGGCTTGTTATTCCCCCTAAAATCACAGAAGCCACTGTGTTGTGTCAAGCCACTGAGTTGTCAGTTCCTGTTACTTTTCTTCACCCTGGTGATTTTTATGCTATTTTGACCAGTGTGCCAGTTTTCCTTTTGGCCTTGGTACTGTTGATTATACATGGTGGAGCTGGAGGTGTGCGATATCTCAGGATTGCCTATATCTCAAGCCTAGAGATATTAAAGAGTTCCATGTCTGCAAGGCCTGCACAGTATAAGTTCCACTGATTCATGTAAGGCCCTGAGCTGTCTTATATCAGGTGGCGCCGCTCCTACGTGACCCTCGTCCCTCAACCTCAGTACAGGCAGAATCTGACATAAGACAATGCAGTGGAGACTGCTAAGGCTTGCATAGTCCTGTTAGGCTACGTTTAGACAGGCTGCCCAATTCTGATCTTTGTTCCACTAATTGGTATTTTGACCAATCACATCAGATCTTTTCACATCAGAGCTTTTTCAGAGCTGATCTGATTAGTCAAAAGACAAATTAGCGGAAAAATGCCTAAATGCAGACATTTGCCATCTGGCCCATAAGGCCATATGATTAGGCCTGAGTAATAATGTGTATCTTCAGCCTAGACTATTGACATTTAAAATTCTTGTTTTTCAAACCTGCATGTATTTTTAAGGCCTTGTTCCTCTCTGACATTTTAGTTGTGTAGGCCCTATATCCCTGACCTTAATTGTTAATGAAAGGAGGGCCATCTTTAGCTAAAATGTTGTTTCTTAATTTCTATTGATGAGCTTACGTCCTGTGCTCATTGTTTTTAGTTTTTCTTTTCAGAAAAGGGCATCAGCTTACCTGCTGAATTAAAGAGCACATAGCCTAAGCTACAGTATTGTCTGATTCATCAGTGTGTTTTATGAAGTGGTGGTATAGGATTTGTGTACCATAGTCAACCATTGTAAATTATTGGTCTTTGTACTTGCTTTTTTTGTGTGATTTAGCCTGTATAGATTTCTGCCAATTTTCTATTTTATACCTAAAGGTTGTATAGTGTTATTGTGTAATTAAATAGCCTATAGGACACATGACTGACTTTAAGCATGCCCTGCGATTCCTTTAAACTGATTTGTAATGTTTGCCCATAGAGACGGTTTTCTGTCGTCTGAAGAACCAATCATGCATGTTCAGTCAGAGGTGACATCACCAGATTGTGTTGGTTTCCCCCAGTCTCTGTGTGAAGCTGTGATGCAGCGTTTGCTAACGTTTCTCCCTTACGCTTTTCCTCTCATTTTCTTTTGTTTTTTTTCTGTTTCCTTCTGTTTTTTGTCTATTTATTTCTTGTCTTCTGTCGTGGGTAGTACTGCGCTACATTCTTGTTTTGACCACTGACTTGACCATGAGGGAGATCCTTTGACTCTGGATTGGGGACTTAGAAAGAGAGAATCCATGAGCAGTTTCTAAAAAAAAAAATCGAACCAGTAAAAACACGGTGAAGTAAGAACGCCCCACAATATGGTAAACAATTTGCTCTATAACCAGACATGTTGTTTACACAGCAAAAAATGGTGCACGTTAATAGCCATATTTGAGTATGCCTACATTATGCTCTAATAACACATTGTTAACCAACTACTTAGGCTTATGTGGATGTTAAACAACATTTGGCCTCTAAAAAATTGTGTGTGATTGACGGAGACAGCGAGAGAGTCTCACTCCCAGGACTGTGTGGCTCTGCTGAGTGCTGTATGTTGAGGTGGTGGTGTTAGTTGGAGGTATTTATAGACACAAGTGTGTTCCTGTGTTGTATTTATTATGGCTGTTTGTATGGTCATAGAGGGGCCTGCTGGGCTTTGGTTACAGAAAGGAGAGGGCTGAAAATAGAACTGATTAATGTTGCTGATGAAATCAAAGGTGATAATAAATACACTGATTCTCTATTAGTCATAATGACTGTGGCAAAGCATGACTGGTTGATTAGTGGATTTGTACATATGATCATGAAGATGGCTGTGCTTTACTGACAGGGACACAGTACAGAGGAGAGGTACAGTACCACTTACATACAGTGTATTCATACTCCTTCCCTTTTCCCACATTTTGTTGCGTTAACAGCCTTATTCTAAAATTGATTAAATATCAATTGTTACTCATCAATCTACACACAATACCCCATAATGACAAAGCAAAAACATGTTTATAGAAATGTTTGCAAAAAAAGAGAACTGAAATATCACTATTACATAAGTAATTCAGACCCTTTACTCAGTACTTTGTTGAAGGACCTTTCGCAGTGATTACAGCCTCGAATCTACTTGGGCACACCTGTATTTGGGGAATATCTCCCATCCCCTCAAGCTCTGTCAAGATGGAAAGGTAGCATCGCTGCACAGCTATTTTCAGGTCTCTCCAGAGATGTTCGATCGGGTTCATGTCCGGGCTCTGGCTGGGCCACTCAAGGACATTCAGAGACTTTTCCCGAAGCCACTCCTGCGTTGTCCTGGCCGTGTGCTTAGGGTCGTTGTCCTGTTGGAAGGTGAACCTTCACCCCAGTTTGAGGTCCTGGGGGCTCTGGAGCAGGTTTTCATCAAGGATCTCTCTATACTTTAATCTATTGATCTTTTCCTTGATCCTGACTGTCCCTGCCGCTGAAAAATATCCTCACAGCATGATGCTTCCTCCACCATGCTTCACCGTAGGGATGGTGCCAGGTTTGATCCAGACGTGATGCTTGGAATGCTGGCCAAAGACTTCATTCTTGGTTTCATCAGACCAGAGAATCTTGTTTCTAATGGTCTGAGAGTCTTCAGGTGCCTTTTGGCAAACTCCAAGTGGGCTGTCATATGCCTTTTACTGAGGATTGACTTCCGTCTGGCCATTCTACCATAAAGGCCTGATTGGTGGAGTGCTGCAGAGATGGTTGTCCTTCTGGAAGGTTCCCTCATCTCCACAGAGGAACTCTGGAGCTCTGTCAGAGTGCCCATCGGGTTCATGGTCACCTCCCTGACCAAGGCTCTTCTCCCCCGATTGCTCAGTTTTGCCCGGAAGGCCAGCTCTAGGAAGACTCTTGGTGGTTCCAAACTTCTTCCATTTAAAAATGATGGCCACAGTGTTCTTCGGGATCTTCAATGCTCCTCGTTGAGAATGTCTGATGCTTGATGCTTATGGTTTCATGAAATAAGACAAATGATAACCAGAAGAAAAAACACAAACCTGGCCCAACCATTCTCCTGCTCCTGCTGGCTTTTGCAGATTCTGCCATTACTCTCGTGAAGTTGCAGTAATAGGCTACACGAGGAGTCTGCAACATTTCTCATGTGGGATGCATATTTATCTTACCATTTATTTTCTATTTTTGTGGGGTATTTTTTTTACCCCTTTTTCTCCCCAATTTTGTGATATCCAAATGGTAGGTGGTTTTGTCCCATCGTCGCAACTCCCGTACAGACTCGGGAGAGGCGAAGGTTGAGAGCCATGCGTCCTCCGAAACACGCCCCCGCCAAGCTGCACTGCTTCTTGACACATTGCTCACTTAACCCGAAAGCCAGCCGCACCAATGTGTTGGAGGAAACACGGTACAGCTGGTGACCGAAGTCAGTGTGCATACGCCCGCCAAAAGGAGTCACTAGAGCGTGATGGGACAAGGACATCCCAGTCGGCCAAACCCTCCCCTAACCCAGACAACGCTGGGCCAATTGTGTGCCGTCTCCATGCGACACAGCCCGTGATCGAACCTGGATCTGTAGCGACGCCTCTAGCACTGGAATGATGTGCTTTAGGGCCTTCCAATTGGCGCAGCGGTCTATCTTACCATTTCTACCAATCTTCGTGCCAATTGTGGTTTTCATATGCACATTTCTGTGAAACAGTTTCATTTAATTTATAATAACGTCTTCATATCTCAATCATCGTCATGTGGGTAATCAAAATTCTATCTAAATTAAAATGATACAAACCTAAATTAACTTTTTGCCATCGCCAACTATGTAAAAAATAGGTTACATAAAGCCAACAAATAAAAACATTGCACCCTGTAGGTAGAAAATATCCTGATAAAATGAAATATCGTATAAATCACATTGGCTACACATGGCCTGTCTGGAACAAACTGGAAACGTATCAACTGTGACTGACCGCCTTGATTCGGTCTTATGTAGCAACATTTGAAATTGTGTTTTTTACATTGGATAAATGCAGAGACGCAGAGCTACAAAATGGTATATTGTACACTGCATGTGAGGAACAATGGGAAAGTAATTCTGCTTTGAAAGTTGATAAACTTGTAACCCCACTTTTGAGAAAAAAGCCCCTGAATGTTTTGGTACACCTACTGGAGAGCTCTAATTTGTCTACACCCATTCAGCATTGTTCACACACTCTTACGCCAGCCCAACCTATCTCTTTAAGAATTCACATGTGAGGTCATGTGCTAAACAGGGAGTGGTGTAGTAAAGATTAAGACTAATTGATAAAAGTAAGGAAACATTCCAGGTAAACAGTGTCCAGATAAAAATATTTTATAAATATTAGATGACACTCTTGTCTAATTTGGTACTGCAAAATGGTTACGGGCATAATAGAAATATCAAAAATAGATGGTGTAAATATAATGAAAAAAATAGGTGTCAATGCCAGTGGAGAAAGAACCAAATAATATACAGTATGTACAAAAACAATATCAATAATGATACCAGTGATAGATGAGGTAGTTACAATTTGAAGTCGGAAGTTTACATACACCTTAGACATATACATTTGAACTCAGTTTTTCACAATTCCTGACATTTAATCAGAGTAAAAATTCCCTGTCTTAGGTCAGTTAGGATCACCACTTTATTGTAAGAATGTGAAATGTCAGAATAATAGTAGAGTGATTTATTTCAGCTTTTATTTCTTCCACCACATTCCCAGTGGGTCAGAAGTTTACATACTAATTGAGTGTATTTGGTAGCATTGCCTTTTAAATTGTTTAACTTGGGTCAAATGTTTCGGGTAGCCTTCCACAAGCTTCCTACAATAAGTTGGGTGAATTTTGTCCCATTCCTCCTGACAGAGCTGGTGTAACTGAGTCAGGTTTGTAGGCCTCCTTGCTCGCACATGTTTTTTCAGTTCTGCCCACAAATTTTCTATAGGATTGAGGTCAGGGCTTTGTGATGGCCACTCCAATACCTTGACTTTGTTGCCCTTGGGCCATTTTGCCAAAACTTTGGAAGTATGCTTGGGATCATTGTCCATTTGGAAGACTCATTTGCGACCAAGCTTTAACTTCCTGACTGATGTCTTGAAATGTTGCTTCAATATATCCACATAATTTTCTTTCCTCGTGATGCCATCTATTTTGTGATGTGCACCAGGCCCTCCTGCAGCAAAGCACCCCCAGAACATGATGCTGCCACCACCGTGCTTCATGGTTGGGATAGTGTTCTTCGGCTTGCAAGCCTCCCCCTTTTTCCTCCAAACATAACGATGGCCGTTATGGCCAAACAGTTCTATTTTTGTTTCATCAGACCAGAGGACATTTCTCCAAAAAGTACAATCTTTGTCCCCATGTGCAGATGCAAACCGTAGTCTGGCTTTTTTATGGCGGTTTTGGAGCAGTGGCTTCTTCCTTGCTGAGCGGCCATTCAGGTTATGTCGATATAGGACTCGTTTTACTGTGGGTACTTTTGTACCTGATTCCTCCAGCGTCTTCACAAGGTCCTTTGCTGTTCTTCTGGGATTGATTTGCACTTTTCGCACCAAAGTGCGTTCATCTCTAGGAGACCAAACGTGTCTCCTTCCTGAGCGGTATGACGGCTGCGTGGTCCCATGGTGTTTATACTTGCGTACTATTGTTTGTACAGATGAACGTGGTACCTTCAGGTGTTTGGAAATTGCTCCCAAGGATGAACCAGACTTGTGGAGGTCTACAATTTTTTTTCTGAGGTCTTGGCTGATTTCTTTTGATTTTCCCATGATGTCAAGCAAAGAGGCACTGAGTTTGAAGGTAGGCCTTGAAATACATCCACAGGTACACCTGCAATTGACTCAAATGACGTCATTTGAGTCAATCAGAAGCTTCTAAAGCCAAGCTGTTTACAGGCACAGTCAACTTAGTGCATGTAAACTTCTGACCCACTGGAATTGTGATACAGTGAATTATAAATGAAAAAATCTGTCTGTTAACAATTGTTGGAAAAATTACTTGTGTCATGCACAAAGTAGATGTCCTAACCGACTTGCCAAAACTATAGTTTGTTAACAAGACATTTGTGGAGTGGTTGAAAATGAGTTTTAATGAATCCAACCTAAGTGTATGTAAACTTCCGACTTCAACTGTATATGCATACAATCAGTGGTAAAGTTGCTGAGCAGTGGGATAAATAAATAGTAGCAGCAATGTTTGGTGTGTTAGGAGAGAGGCATGTGAATAGAGGCACTGCAGATAGTGCTGATGACTGGGAACTCGCCCCCGAACCATGCCTGGAAATATTTATTCGGAGAGCCTGTTTCTGTCCTGCCCTTTGTTGCAGGGCATTTGATGTCTATTGCCTCTTCGTCGCAAAATTCCCTGATCTTCTCAAAAAGATAGTTTGTATAGCTGTGTCCAGTCCAGGTGGTGCCTGTACAGGCAGACCATCTATGGGAGGAAGGATGTCAGCGTTCCGTAGCAGCTGAAACCTGGTCCCGACTGAGTCCGTACACTCCTTGGCGACAACAACACCAGGCATCAAATCTGGAAAACAGGAAATAACAAAAAATGGACATTACAACCTTGCATAACATCAATTCTCCTCCCAAGTTTAGATAAGAAGAATCACCTCATACCATGCAATGAAAATGATATTCACATGATCTGCTGGTACTGCTTGATCTGTGACAGTGGCCTGAAGTACAGGTGTTGTTACCAGCCATAGCTTTCCACCAGCACCATACCATACACAGTCCAACCAGCTGTTAGATGTTAACCCCGTCACAGTGCTGTCCTTCACGACACCAGCAGTGTTCACTCTGGTCTTTCTGAAGCGCTGCTTGATGAGGCCGAAGCACCAGTTGGGGGTTAACTTGGTGTGGTCTGTGATTTACATTTACATTTACATTTTAGTCATTTAGCAGACGCTCTTATCCAGAGCGACTTACAGTAGTGAATGCATACATTTCATACATTTTTTTGTTTTGTTGCTGTGATCAGGATGTGAAGGTCCAGACTGGGGTGGAACTTGTGCCTGGCACGCACAAACCTGTTCTTGTTTTGGCCACAGCAGTTATCACAATTCAGGTCCACACGTGTTTCCCCAACTTTCCCCAATGACTGTGCTGCTGCCTTTGCTGGATGACATGCCTTCAATCAAGTAGTTGACTTGTGGTATTCCTTCATAGCAGACACCAAACAAGCCACACTTGCGAGGAGTTTAAAAGTAGATGGGACCTGGCTGCATAGGGTCAGAAGGATGGTCCACCTGCAAACAACAAAATAACATTCATATAAATTTAAATTAATTGTCTCACCCCTGTCAGTCTGTCTTTACACAGCTCAGTCACAGGCATTTGCCTGCTTCCTGTATGTGTGTGTATCTATCCATCTATGTCCTTAATCAGTATAAAGGAGGACATATTGCTTACTTGTTGAGCAAAATCAAAGCTGTAATGCATCCTGATGTCTTTGCTTTCTGGTTCAGTAGGGGCCCAGAGACAACTGCAGGTTCTTGACAGGTTGTCTTGCAGTCAGCAACCATCCTCTGGTTGACAGACCGCTAACTCTGAACAAGTGCTTGCTTGGGCCAGCTCTATTTTTGATGGGAGGCATTAGACCATTCTCCTTGTGTGACTGATGGAGGAGAGTCAGGTGTGTTCTACTGATGCTGAATGACAAATTCCAGATACAATTCTTTTTAATATTATTATACAATAGATAGCCGTAATCACCATCAGACACACCTGGTTAATGTGATGGGTCATGTAATCATCTGGCAAAGTGGAAGATTGTCATAGCTAGCTAAAGTTCACTAGCTAACATTGAACCTATTTGCTTAATATTAGGCTATAACTAGCAATGCAAATGGTTTTCTGAGATAATATTACTCCACAGATCATACATGTAATGTTGGCTAGCGAGCCAGCCATCTAACGTCAACTAGCTAACCGTACACTAGAATTTGGGATCTTTTGTTTGGCTGGCTAGCTAGCTAGGCAATGAACCATAATCCCAATCCATAGAGCACTAGCAATACAAACCGATTATCATAGCTGGCTAAAGTTAACCAAATAGGTTCAATGTTAGCTAGCTAGCTAACATTAGGCTATAACTAGCAATGCAAATGGCTTTCTGAGATATTACATGTAATGTTAGCTAGCAAGCCAGCCACCTAACGTCAGCTAGCTAGCTAACAGTAAGCTTTAACTTGCAATGAAAACAACTTTTGGACAATTAGCAACTTATAATATCTAAAACTGTAGCTAGACTCTTACCTGTATACATGGATCAACACTTCACGGCAGACTGCAACCCCTTTCATTAAATAAGACTTCCTGTGTCGGTTTTGTTTGTACAGCTTGCTTGGCCTGTTGTGTCAAGTCACTCTGGCTCACATCGTCTGATTCAGAGAGAGCCAGTATGGTACGATCATCCTCCTGAAAGTAGTCCATCACAACTTTTTCCCACTGACGTTTGTCAATAGCATTGTTGTTGAGAGCAGTAGCAACACATTTGCAGTTATCCATGGCTAACGTTATATCTTTAGAAAAAACTTCAGTAATAAAGGATTATCTAGTCATTACGAGCAGGTCATTTTATAGACAGATGATGCTACACCGCAGACCAGTCTGAACTCCTCTCTCGGCATGTACAGCCCAGTCATTATCTCAGTCAATCATGGCTAGCGGGAAGGTTCCTGTCTTTTTCTGTGGCTAAGGGAAAGGGAAACCTTTTGAACTGATATTCTATAAGAGGAACAAGAGCTCAAACAGTAGAATGTTTGAGGTGTCGGTACTCAGCTCCTGTGTGCTCCTGCTTAAGTCGAGCACTGCTTCTTATCCCTTGCGCAGATAGCCTACAGCTGTGTCTGGCCCCAGTTCACTGGCGTGGGAAACTGAGGGCACAGAATATTTTTTACAAAGTCGTAAGTTCGCTTGCAAGCTTTGGGCAGGACCCAAGTTAATAGTTGTGTGACTTGTTTCAGGAAACTAGGTATATGTCGCAAGTCACGACTTCACAGGAGAAACGTTTCAACTTTCATTTTTTAATTAATGCGTTTTGCAAAAATGCCTTCTTGAACATTTGAACTTTCATGTGCCTTAACGAACTTGAATGCCATCTGTAAATACGAATAAAGTTTTTCAATTACGAGCCTAGTTGACGCCTCACAAGTCCTCAACTGGCAGCTTCATTAAATAGTACCCGCAAAACACCAGTCTCAACGTCAATAGTGAAGAGGCGACTCTGGGATGCTGGCCTTCTAGGCAGCATTGTAAAGAAAAAGCCATATCTCAGACTGGGCAATAAAAATAAAATATTAAGATTGGCAAAAGAACACAGACACTGGACAGAGGAACTCTGCCTAGAAGGCCAGCATCCCGGAGTCGCCTCTTCACTGTTGATGTTGAGACTGGTGTTTTGCGGGTACTATTTAATGAAGCTGCAAGTTGAGGACTTGTGAGACGTCTGTTTCTCAAACTAGACACTAATGTACTTGTCCTCTTGCTCAGTTGTGCACCGGGGCCTCCCACTCCTCTTACTATTCTGGTTAGACCCAGTTTGCACTGTTCTATGAAGGGAGTCGTTCACAGCGTTGTACAAGATCTTCAGTTTCTTTGCTATTTCTCGCATGGAATAGCCTTCATTTCTCAGAACTAGACTGACGAGTTTCAGAAGGAAGTACTTTTGTTTCTGGCCATTTTGAGCCTGTAATCGAACCCACAAATGCTGATGCTCCAGATACTCAACTTGTCTAAAGAAGGCCAGTTTTATTGCTTCTTTAATCAGAACAGCAGTTTTCAGCTGTGCTAACATAATTGCAAAAGGGTTTTCTAATGATCAATTAGCCTTTTAAAATGATAAACTTGGATTAGCTAACAAAACGTGCCATTGGAACACAGGAGTGGTTGCTGATAATGGGCCTCTGTACGCCTATGTAGATATTCCATAAAAAAATATGCCGTTTCCAGCTACAATAGTAATTTACAACATTAACAATGTCTACGCTGTATTTCTGATCAATTTGATGTTATTTTAATGGACAAAAATTAGCTTTTCTTTCCAAAACAAGGACATTTCTTAGTGCCCCCAAACGTTTGAACGGTAGTGTGTGTATATATGTTACTGCTCGACTAAAACGATCTTGGTCGACCAACAGCCTAATGACCAAACAGTCGACTAATTGTGGTCAGGTATATATAGGGGACCCTGTAATCTTTAGCTACATTTAATGGTTTCTTTTAGCTACTTCATGTAACTAACATTATTCATGCGTCACGTATTCCTCTTTGATTTAGAAGATACTCTATGCACACGCTCTAGACTATCCACACCCTCACACATACTACACTGACACGCCAACACAAACATACACATACATGCATATTGACGCCACACACACACTTTCACACTTCACATACGCTTCTGCTACTCTGTTTTATTACACACTGAACACAAATATGAACGCAACATGTAATGTGTTGGTTTCATGAGCTGAAATAAAAAATCTCCCTACGCTAAGCTTAATTCTCTCAAATGTTGTGCACAAATTTGTTTACATCCCTGTTAGTGAGAATTTCTCCTTTGCCAAGATAATCCATCCACCTGACAGGTGTGGCATATCAAGAAGTTGATTAAACAGCATGATCATTACACAGGTGCACCTTGTGCTGGGGACAATTAAAGGCCACTCTAAAATGTGCAGTTATGTCACACAACACAATGCCACAGATGTCTCAAGTTTTGAGGGACATGCATTTTTGTTCAGGATATATCCAGATTGCCTCACTTTTATTCCTACCAACATTCTACATACTATCTCAATTACCTCAACTACCTTGTAACCCTGCACATTGACTCTGTACTGGTACTCCTTGTATATTGCATCATTATTGTTTTTATTGTGTTCCTTTTTTATTTAACAAATATTTGTAGTCCTTTTTATCTCTGCACTGTTGGGAATGGGCTCATAAATAAGCATTTCACTGTAAAGACACTTGTTGTAGTCGGCGCATGTGACCAATAAAATTTGATTTGATACACAAAGTGTAAGCGCTCTGGGATACTCCTGGGAGCTGTCACAATTATGAGCTCGATGGAGTGGCGAGACAGTGACGGCCTCACTACACTGACCATGAGATTACTCTACAGGGTAAATTAACTCCATGCTGCTGATTTTAGATAAGACAAATTCCACAATAACGGACTCCGATTTTTCACTTAATGAACGTATACCAAAGAAAAAACATTGATTTCAAGGTTTAACAAACCATACAACGCTATGCACAAGGACTTCTTTTAACAATTTACACAACATTTTACTAGAAGAACTCTGCAGATTCAAAGTTTTGT
Organism: Salmo salar; assembly: GCF_965601325.2. Taxonomy (NCBI): domain Eukaryota; kingdom Metazoa; phylum Chordata; class Actinopteri; order Salmoniformes; family Salmonidae; genus Salmo; species Salmo salar. The sequence goes on along the minus strand of NC_138300.1, from coordinate 90,154,472 downwards.
AACAGAATTTCGGTAAAATCTCCCTCTTTTTTTGTGTGTGTACATTTTTCAAATATCTGCTCCAAATGTAAAGATTGAACAATGTCTGCAGAAAGAATGGGGTGTCAGGTATGACATGGCACATTGACTTTGAAAAAATCTCTTTAGGTTATTGAAGTACAGTAAGTGAAGTGGATTTACACCCGGTAACGGAATTGCAGTAACAGAATTTCATCATGGGTTCCCGATCTGTACGACAAAGAAATGCATAATTATGGATATAAATGTAATTCTCTTCATGGTGATGTATCCTAAAAAGGTACACAAAGTTATAAATATGCAATATCCTCCTTTGCATATTTGGGTATTATTTTACATTGGTTATTATTGTTAATGAGCTCTGCCCCCAAACAAGGTTAAATTTGTTTGGACCGGACCATATCTTAACCAATCATAGACATCTATGTTTCACAAGTTAGGACATTAATGTACAGCACAGTAGCCCTCAGTCGGGTACAGTGCACCACAGAACAGTAGAGTTGGTCATGGAATTTTGTTTTAATCACATAATAATTCATAGAAATAGTTTATCAGTAGAAACACTAACTAATTGATAGGTTTATCTTTACTTGTTACTTCTGTGAACTTTCATTATCCTCCGTTATGAAGGACAGAGAAGATATTTGGGTTTTTGGTAATGGAATTTCAAGGCACAAGGAAGGCCATGTTTCTAAACTTACAGAAGGCAGAAACATTTCCCAGAAACTAAGTGTTTGATAATAGTTGGCAGGGTTCTTTCCTTCAACATTGTTTTTTGAGGTATTTCTAATACCTTTTTAAAACTTTTTCTGGTAGATGTTTTCTAAGACTTCTTTTACATCTGTTTGACCATCTGTAACTTTGTGGCGACCTGACCAAATTCACATAGAAATCTGAGTTATAGATCTGTTAATGTCATTGAAAGCAGGTCTTAAAAGCGGTGGATCTGTTCTGTGTGTTATTTCTATGCCTACCATTTCATTTTTGCGTCTTTTACTTTCGGGTTTGTACACCAGCTTCAAACAGCTGAAAAATACATATTTTTGGTTATTGAAAATATATTTCACAGCCGTTTAGATGATACAGTAACTCTCTACACTATTCATTGCTTGTTTTGTCACATAAACTGAAATTAGGCTAACTATTATTTTAGCAACCAGGAAATGGCAGAGTGATTTCTGCAAATTGCAAATCTTTAAGCATGCATGTATACTCCTATGAAAGGAACTTTTGAAGAGCTATCAGATTTCATGTCACAGAATTTGAGTATGAATTTGCATGACGAATGTGATTGTCAATTGAGGTAGGATTGACAGGGATATGGTTGCGTTTTGAAAGGGTTTAGTAATTCGTACAGTATGAGGGTTTTCAGGGTCCTTGGAGAGAGAGAAGCCATTTTCAGCTATTTTTTTCTGGTTGGATTAATGCACTCTTGACATTGACCTTTCCAGGTTGACAGAGCAGTGGGTTGTTTGTGTGGTGTACTATACTGACTGTAACACACAGTTTTCTCCTTTTGTAGGTCATGGGAAGAATCACAAGGATGCCGCGTCTGTGCGTGCCACTCATCCCATACCAGCCGCCTGTGGGATCTACTACTTTGAAGTGAAGATTGTCAGCAAGGGCAGGGATGGGTAAGGGTTTGCTGATACTTGGTAACTCCACTGACTGTTCTGACCTCCCACCTTTTTCAATTTAACCTTGTGGTTTGTTTACCCATGTTAGCTATTAGCCTCTAAGTCAGTTGAAAATGGCGTGTAGAGAAACTAAAGAGAGCAGTAAATAACTGAAGGAAATTTGGGGACTGAAAGGATTTATCAGCAGCTATTGACTCATCAGACTGACTCATGTTGTCTAAACTGATGATGTCGCTGACCTTTGATCTCCTGTTGTCTCCAGGTACATGGGGATTGGTCTGTCTGCCCAGGGGGTCAACATGAACAGACTGCCTGGTGAGTATGAGGGAAGGCAGTGGCAGACTGGAATGTTTAGATTGTAGGATGAGTGTGGGTTTTGAAGGTCATAGGGTTCACAGCTAGAACCCTGCCCATAATCTTTGCTTGATTGGTAAAGTATTGAAGGAGAAGGAGTAGTAGTCAGTGTGTGTTAGGTTTTGTTTGTTCGGCTGTAATAGATTGTGGACAACTAAACCTGTGTTTTTATTATCACAACTCAGACATTGTTAATCTACAGAATCTATATCCAGATTTGTTTCCAGATGTATTGTCAGGGCTCCCTAGTGGTGCAACGGTCTTAGGCACTGCATCTCAGTGCTTGAGGCGTCACTACAGACACCCTGGTTCGAATCCAGGCTGTATCACAACCGGCCGTGATTGGGAGTCCCATAGGGCGGCCATCATTGTAAATAAGAATTTGTTCTTAACTGACTTGCCTAGTAAAGGTTACATTTATTCTTTTAAATTTAAAAAAAGAATAAAACCCTGGAGAGCCTGGAATGGATGGATCAAGATTTAATGTCACATTGAAACCGTGACTGACTGTTACAGAACATGCCTGGACTTGTTTGCGCAGAGACTTTAGTAATGAGCGATGACATTTAACATGCAAAATACCACCCAATACCTTTGTCTGACCTGTATGAAGGTCAGGTGAAAGTGGAGCTGCCACAGACAGGATGGCTCACATTCATTGAAGAGGAAGGGAGAAATACATTTGTAATTGTTGTTCATTTAGTAATCCTCTCAAGGCCTTTTCATTCTCAATGCAGTATTTTCCTCAATCATATATTCCACTCTACAGTTACGTTTAGCCCATTGTAGAATAGTCAGAGCATAGATCAAAGTGGTCAGTCTGCAGCACTCCTGGTTCAGTGAATGAAGCCATCCAAGCAGAAACACTCTCATGCCAGGGCCTGATAAGATTGGATGTAACCAAACAGGCTAGTAGATGAGTGTTTGCCACCAAACACGAAGGAGAGTACAGAGCAGTATCAGTGTATGAATACAGGGCCATCTGCACGCTGGCTGCTCAGCAGTAAATAGTTAATCACACACTTTTCATTTCATCACCAGTTAAAGATGCACTATGCAGAAATCGCTCCCTCAGTTCCTGGTTGCTAAAATTATAATAGTTTGTCTAATTTCAGTTTGTGACAAAACAAGCAAGTATAGTGTAGAGCGGCTATTCCCAAACTGGGGTGTGCTTACCCCCAGGGTTAGTCCAGGTTTCTTTCTCGCCTGAGTAGCCTCGTTTCACTGCCAAAAATAAAATTAAACCATCTATTGTTCAGCGAAATAACAACACAATGTCAAATACAAGTAGCCAATCACATTAACCGTGACTTGGTCTATAAAAAAGTGGTCAGATGAAGCAGATGCTAAACTACAGGACTGTTTTGCTAGCACAGACTGTAATATGTTCTGGGATTCTTCCTAATGGCATTGAGTAGTACACCACATCAATCTCTGGCTTTATCAATAAGTGCATCGAGTACGTCGTCCCCACAGTGACCGTACATATATACCCCAACCAGAAGCCATGGATTACAGGCAACATTCGCACTGAGCTGAAGGGTAGTGCTGCCGCTTTCAAGGAGCAGGACTCTAACCCGGAAGCTTATAAGAAATCCCGCTATGTCCTCTGACGAACCATCAAACAGGCAAAGCGTCAATACGAATTGTACTATACCGGCTCCGACGCTCATCGGATGTGGCAGAGCTTGCAAACTATTACAGACTACAAAGGGAAGCACAACCGAGAGCTGCCCAGTGACACGAGCCTACCAGACGAGCTAAATAACTTCTATGCCCACTTTGAGGCAAGTAACACTGGAAACATTCATGAGAGCATCAGCTGTTCCGGACGACTGTGTGATCACGCTCTCTGCAGCCGATGGGAGTAAGACCTTCAAACAAGTCAACATTCACAAGGCCGCAGGGCCAGACGGATTACCAGGATGTGTACTCTGAGCATGCGCTGACCAACTGGTAAGTGTCTTCACTGACATTTTCAACCTTTCCCTGTCCAAGTCTGTAATACCAACATGTTTTAATCAGACCACCAAGGTAACCTGCCTAAATGGCTACTGACCAGTAGCACTCACATCTGTAGCCTTGAAATGCTTTGAAAGGCTTGTCATGGCTCACATCATCACCATTACCCCAGAAACCGTAGACCCACTCCAATTTGCATACCGCACCAACAGATCCACAGATGATGCCATCTCTATTGCACTCCACACTGCCCTTTCCCACCTGGACAAAAGGAACACCTATGTGAGAATGCTATTCATTGACTACAGCTCAGCGTTCAACACCATAGTGCCCTCAAAGCTCATCACTAAGCTAAGGACCCGGGTACTTAACACCTCCCTCTGCAACTGGATCCTGGACTTCCTGACGGGCCGCCCCCAGGTGGTAGGTAACAACACATCCGCCATGCTGATCCTTAACATGGGGGGGCCCCTCGGGTGCGAGCTCAGTCCCCTCCTGTACTCCCTGTTCACACATGACTGCATGGCCAAGCACGACTCCAACACCATCATTAAGTTTGCTGATGACACAACAGTGGTAGACCTGATCACCGACAACGATGAGACAGCCTATAGGGAGGAGGTCAGAGACCTGGCCGTGTGGTGCCAGGACAACAACCTCTCCCTCAATGTGATCAAGACAAAGGCGATTGTGGACTACAGGAAAAGGAGGACCCAGCACACTCCCATTCTCATCGACGGGGCTGTAGTAGAGCAGGTTGAGAGCTTCAAGTTCCTTGGTGTCCACATCACCAACAAACTAACATGATCCAAGAACACCAAGACAGTCGTGAAGAGGGCTTGACAAAACCTATTCCCCCTCAGGACACTGAAAAGATTTGGCATGGGTCCTCAGATCCTCAAAAAGGTTATACCGGTGCACCATCGAGAGCATCCTGACTGGTTGCATCACTGCCTGGTATGGCAACTGCTCGCGCCTCCGACCGCAAAGCACTACAGAGGGTAGTGCATACGGCCCAGTACATCACTGGGGCCAAGTTTCCTGCCATCCAGGACCTCTATACCAGGTGGTGTCAGAGGAAGGCCCTAAAATAATCAAAGACCCCAGCCACCCTAGTCATAGACTGTTCTCTCTGCTACCGCACGGCAAGCAGTAACGGCGCGCCTAGTCTAGGTCCAAGAGGCTTATAAAGAGCTTCTGCCCCCAAACCACAAGACTCCTGAACATCTAATCAATTGACAACCCAGACTATTTGCATTGCATCTGGATTAGGCTGCACTCAGAGTATCCTCCCTTGGCAAATTGTGCTGTTAAGACACTGATGCCCTTTGCAACCACGCACCTATATGAGAGTGGATTCTCGGCCCTCACTAGCATGAACTAAATACAGGCACAGACTGTGTGTGGAAAATGATTTAAGGCTGAGACCCCTCTCCAATACAACCCAACATTGCAGAGTTATGTGCATCCTTTCAAGCACACCCTTCTCATTAACCTGTGGTGAGTTATTCACAGTTTATGATTAACAAATCAAGTTTTATATGTAAGATGGCAAAATTATTGATTATTATTTGTGCCCTGGTCCTATAAGAGCTCTTTGTCATTTCCCACGAGCTGGGTTGTGACAACAACTCACACTCATTCTTATGTTTAATAAATGTATCGTATAGTGCGTGTGTGGCAGGCTTAAAATGATGGCAAAAAAAAACATTTGAGAGTCAGCTGACCCTGGTGCTAGAGGTGGTACGCAGCTGGAGGTTGAATGTTTGAAGGGGTACGGGACCACTGGTGTTGAGAATCATTGTACCATCCAAACCGCTGTGAAATATATTTTCCATAACCAAAAATATAGTATTTTCAGCTGTTTGAATCTGAAAAGAAAAGATGCAAAGGTGAAACTTAAGAACAGGCAATGGGGGATGAGCATAAAGTGCATGTAGAGAATACATTCTTGCTTTACTCCATCAAGTACTCTCTCGCCCTCTCCCCCCACACCCATGCACTCACACACATGAAGAGATCACTGATTGTTACAGTGGCTGCTGTGACACAGGACAGGAGGGTGGGTATATTTCTGACTTAGGCCCATGGGAGCTATGTTTCCTCTTGTGCACTGATGCGATTCCCTGCCAATTAGATCATTCCTCCATGCTGCGCTGACCAATTGTATGACCCCTTCCTCAGGCTGTCACACCTGCCTATTGGGTTCTCCATGGCGCCTGAGGCCTTTGGAATGCTTTGGACTCATCCAGCCAATTCTACATGCTCTTGCTGACTACAACTGCTCTTCATTCACACCCTGCTCTGATTGCTTCAAATGTATCTGTGTTACACAATGGTTGGACTATGGTGGAAATCGGGTGCGCTGTTGTGTTGGAGAGTTTAGTTGTATGAACATTGTTTATGAATATTTATTTTGTTACTGGGTTTCTAGTACATTATATGCCAACAGACTTTTGTACATTTGTGTAGGTGGTTGTTTAGATCCTGGCTGTAATAGTTGTAAATTCCTTGTTGACCTCTGTGTGTCTGATCCCATAGTGGAGCCCTGCCCATTTCATTAGCATGTAGGGAACACTGAGCCCAGCTTTAGGAGTAATATCCCTGTCGGCGCTGCTCCGCAGATTAATCTAATACCTCACAGTTCACACACGACCTACTTTCTCTGCGCCACTTTCTCTTTTTAGTTGGTGACAGACACTGATTGAGCCGACCAATATACAATCTGCAGACACACACAAGTCTACACAATACAACCCCCCACACAAACACATGCACTGAAGATCTCTCCATACAGAGCTCCCTCTGCCCATGCAGTCTACTCTCCTTCCCTGTCCCTATTGATACCATGCACACACATGTATTGCTCTGTTTTGAGTATGACTCATCAGTCAGTGCTCCTATTCAGAGACCGATGCCTCTCGCTGGCCACCCAGAGTATTGCACATGCTACACAGGACACAAGTGGGGATATCCAAATAAAAGAGACCATTTGTCAGGCTCAGCTCCTCCGGTGTCACTGTCTTTTATGGGGATATTATTGCTCATCACACTGCTGGCTCACCCATCTCACTCCTTCCCCTCTCTAATGTATGAGTGGCACTGCCCTAACCATTAACTGATGCATATTAATCTAGCTAGATGTGAGATGAGAATGGTTAACTGTAGTTGTAAGCTTATGGAAGTGTTGAGTTTCTCTATTTGTTTCCACCATGTTGTGTAATATTCATGTACCATAGGTCTAGATTTCCTTACATCACTTCTGCCTTTGTCTCCTATCCCAGGTTGGGACAAGCACTCGTATGGTTACCACGGTGACGACGGACACTCCTTCTGCTCTTCAGGGACTGGCCAACCATATGGCCCAACCTTCACCACTGGAGATGTGATTGGCTGCTGTGTGAACCTAATTAACAACACCTGTTTCTACACCAAGAATGGCATCAGTCTAGGTGAGAACTGGACACCAACAGTGCTGGGGAATAAACATCCAAGTTAACTGTTATATGAAAATGCACTATGCTTCACACATTTTGATATGTTCCCAGGCGATGTATAACATTCTGTTTACTTGATTGCAAATTATATGTATTTTTTTATATCTTCCACTCCATTAACATTTGTTTTTCTCTGTTTGTTCTTCAGGTGTAGCTTTTACAGACCTCCCTGTGAGTATTATACTGAAATGTGGACATATTTTATTCAATGTCAAGGACTTCTGTTGTTTTACATGTGTGGTATATTGTATAGCAGGGGTCTTCAACTTATTTTGCCCAGGGACCCCCCTCCCAGTCAAACCGGCAACCCAGGGACCCCCATCATATGTTAGCAAACCATTTTTTTCACGTCCAACCTCTCCACATTATAATTGTAAGAGGTGTAAACTCAGCCTGTTAGCTAGAAAGGTAATTCCAAACGTATTTTTGCTATGAGCAGCTGTTTAACTGGTTAAACAAAGGTTAGTCATGTGTTAGCAAAATGAATGTCCAAGTCAAGAAAGCTTACCAGCAGCCAGCGGCACTTTTTGCACTGGTAGCCTGTTCACCAGTGCTTTCTCAAAGCCTATGTCAGATACTCCATTGAGTGTAATTAGCACCAAATTAGTGTAATTTGCTCAATATTAGGAATTGAGAAACAAAGCTCATATAATTAGAATTAAGATATTCTCCTATTTTCTACTGTAGATATGTAATTCAAAACGTGTTTATTCTATTGTTGTGCTTCTACACCTGCGTTGCTTGCTTTTTGGGGTTTTAGGCTGGGTTTCTGTACAGCACTTTAAGATATCAGCTGATGTAATGAGAGCTTTATAAATACATTTGATTTGATTGTTGCTAGCAATATTCATAAAAACACTATTTTATTTTTATATTGTTGCGGAACCCCTGCAAGGACCCCCGGTTGAAAACCCATGTATAGTACTCTATACTGTTTCCTTGACTTCCTCATCTGACATTCTTTACTTGTGCCATTTTAATAGTGTGTGTAGTAGCCTTGAATATTATTTTGAATAGCATGACTGTCAACTTTAAATTAGGGTAATTCAGTAGCGGTAGCTTTGCTCCTTCCATTGATGATGATATGAATGTCCTATATTATTCACGGTTGCCATGCCAATGGCATCGGAGGGGATGGCTGCCGTTTTACGGGCTCTGAACCAACTGTGCTGTTTTGTTCGTTTTTTTCACATTGTTGAACTTATTTTTGTACTTATTTTGTACATAATGTTGCTGCTACCGTCTCTTATGACTGACAAGAACTTCTGGGCATCAGAACAGCGATTACTAACCTCGAACTGGACAAAGATGTTTTCTTTAACGAGTCCGACGCGAAGGATATACTGCTTTCTAGGGAGCGGGCCCAAATCCCCGTCATTTGCGAGAAGAAAAGACGGAGAAAAAGGGTATGGAAGTCGGGCTGCCTTCTGAGAATTCGTAGGCGAGTGAGTGAACCTCCACTACCATTCATTCTATTGGCCAACGTGCAATCATTGGAAAACAAAATGGATAATATACAATCAAGACTATCCTACCAACGGGACATTAAAAACTGTAATATCTTATGTTTCACCGAGTCGTGGCTGAACGACGACATGGATAATATAGAGCTGGTGGGATTTTCCATGCATCGGCAGGACAGAGAAGCTACATCTGGTAAGATGAGGTGTGTGTGTCTTTGACAATAACAGCTGGTGCACAATGTCTAGTATTAAAGTAGTCTCTAGGTTTTGCTCGCCTGAGGTAGAGTACCTCATGATAAGCTGTAGACCACACTATCTACCAACAGAGTTTTATATTATTCGTAGCCATCTATTTACTACCACAAACCGATGCTGGCTCTAAGACCGCACTCAACGAGCTGTATAAGGCCATAAGCAAACAAGAAAATGCTCATCCAGAAGCGGCGCTCCTAGTGGATGGGGAATTTAATGCAGGCAAACTTAAATCTGTTTTGCCTCATTTCTACCAGCATGTCACATGTGTAACCAGAGGGGAAAAAAACTTGACCCCCTTTACACCACACACAGACGCATACAAAGCTCGCCCTCCATTTGGCAAATCTGACCATAATTCTATCCTCCTGATTCCTGCTTACAAGCAAAAACTAAAGCCGGAAGTACCAGTGACTCGCTCAATTCGGAAGTGGTCAGATGACGCGGATGCTACGCTACAGGACTGATTTTCTAGCACAGACTGGAATATGTTCCGGGATTTATCCAATGGCATTGAGGAGTATACCACCTCAGTCATCGGCTTCATCAATAAGTGCATTGACAACGTCGTCCCCACAGTGACTGTACGTACATATCCCAACCACTAGCTAAAGGTTAGAGCTGCCGCTTTCAAGGACGCTAACCCGGGCGCTTATAAGAAATCCCGCTACGCCCTCAGACGAATCATCAAACAGGCAAAGCGTCAATACAAGATTGAATCCTACTACACCAGCTCTGACACTCGTCGTATGTGGCAGGGCTTGAAAACTATTACGCACTACAAAGGGAAACCCAGCCGCGAGCTGCCCAGTGACGCAAGCCTACAAGACGAGCTAAATGCCTTTTTATGCTCGCTTCGAGGCAAGCAACACTGAAGCATGCATGAGAGCACCAGCTGTTCCGGACGACTGAGTGATAACGCTTTCGGTGGCCGACGTGAGCAAGAACTGTTATACAGGTCAACATTCTCAAAGCCGCGGGGCCAGATGGATTACCAGGACGTGTACTCAAGGCATGCGCAGACCAGCTGGCAAGTGTCTTCACTGACATTTTCAAGCTCTCCCTGACCGAGTCTGTAATACCTACATGTTTCAAGCTGACCACCATAGTCTCTCTGTCCAAGGAAGCGAAGGTAACCTGCCTAAATGATTACTGCCCTTAGCACTCACGTCGGTAGCCATGAAGTGCATTGAAAGGCTGGTCATGGCTCACATCAACAGCATCCCGGATACACTAGACCCACTCCAATTCGCATACAGCCCCAACAGATCCATAGATGACGCAATCTCAATCGCACTCCACACTGTCCTTTCTCACCTGGACAAAATTAACGCCTATGTGAGAATGCTGTTCATTGACTACAGCTCAGCGTTCAACACCATAGTGCCCACAAAGCTCATCACTAAGGACCCTGGGACTAAACACCTCCCTCTGCAACTGGATTCTGGACTTCCTGACGGGATGCCCCCAGGTGGTAAGAGTAGGCAACAACATGTCTTCCACGCTGATCCTCAACATTGGGACCCCTTAGGGGTGCATGCTCAGTCCCCTCATGTACTCCCTTTTCACCCACGACTGCGTGGCCAAACACGACTCCAACACCATCATTAAGTTTGCTGATGACACAACAGTGGTAGGCCTGATTACCGACAACATTGAGACAGCCTATAGGGAGGAGGTCACAGACCAGGCAGTGTGGTGCCAGGACAACAACCTCTCCCTCAATGTGAGCAAGACCAAAGAGCTAATCGTGGACAACAGGAAAAGGTGGGCCCTACAAGTCCCCATTAACATTGATGGGGCTGTAGTGGAGCGGGTCAAGAGTTACAAGTTCCTTGGTGTCCACATCACCAACGAACTACCATGGTCCAAACACACCATGAGTCGTGACACGGGCACGACAAAACCTTTTCCCCCTCAGGAGACTGAAAAGATTTGGCATGGGTCCCCAGATACTCAAAAAATTGTACAGCTGCACCATCGAGAGCATCCTGACCGGTTGCATCACCGCCTGGTATGGCAACTGCTCGACATCTGACCGGAAGGCACTACAGAGGGTAGTGTGTACGGCCCAGTACATCACTGGGGCCAAGCTTCCTGCCATCCGGGACCTATATACTAGGCGGTGTCAGAGGAAAGCCCAAAGAATTGTCAGACTCCAGTCACCCAAATCATAGACTGTTATCTCTGTTACCGCATGGCAAGTGGTACTGGAGCGCTAAGTCTAGGACCAAAAGGCTCCTTAACAGCTTCTACCCCAAAGCCATAAGACTGCAGAGCAATTAATCAAATGGCCACCCGGACTATTTACATTGACGCCCGCCTGCCCCACCTACCTACATGTACAAATTACCTCGACTAACCTGTACCCCTGCACACTGACTCGGTACCCTGTATGTTGCCTCGTTATTGTTATTTTATTGTGTTACCTTTTATTTTTTACTTCAGTTTATTTGGTATATACTTTCTTAACTTATTCATGAACTGCATTGTTGGTTAAGGGCTTGTAAGTAAGCATTTCACGGCAAGGTCTACACCTGTTGTATTTGGCGCATGTGACAAAGTTTGATTTGATCAAATGATAAAAATTAAAGGCAAGTTCTTCCTATTATGGCCAGATTGGGAATGTGCGCTTGCCAAGGTGTGCAAAGCTAATATTGTATATACCTGTGTTCACACCTTACCCTCTACCCACAGCCAAACCTGTACCCCACAGTGGGCTTGCAGACTCCTGGAGAGATTGTGGATGCTAACTTTGGCCAGCAGCCCTTTGTGTTTGACATTGAGGACTATATGAGTGAATGGAGGGCTAAGATCCATGGCATGATCGCTCGCTTCCCCATCGGCGAGAGACTCGGGGAGTGGCAGGCAGTGCTGCAGAAGTAAGAGATCCTTATCGACATTACACTTTTCACCCTAACAGACTGCTGTGTCTTTCTCTACTACTGTAAGGCTAAACCATGTCTTTGATTCTTCCAGTATGGTATCCACCTACCTGGTGCATCATGGGTACTGTGCTACGGCCACAGCCTTCGCCAGGGCTACAGAGACCTTGATCCAGGAGGACCAGACCTCCATAAAGAACCGGCAGAGTGAGAACCACACAGACTCCGCACTAACAGTACCACAGAAACACTGAGGACCAATCAGAGTCATACATTTGCTCACAGTCATCCATTCAATCAGTTTTGAATGATAATATTCCTCTTTCTACTCACAGGAATACAGAAGCTGGTATTGGCAGGGCGGGTTGGAGAGGCCATCGAAGCCACACAACAGCTGTACCCTGGACTTCTAGAACACAACCCCAATCTACTCTTCATGTTGAAGTGAGCAGCCTTGAACCAACTATGGGACTCTTTTATGGGAGTGTTAATCTAAAGGTTACATTTAAGAAGTATTGGAATTGTAGGGCCTAAATAAGCACTCTCTGCTGGTCTTGTAGTGTCTTTGCAGGCTCAGGCACATACAACACAACCACAGGAGCATTTTGTCAGTAAAGCTCTGGCCTGCTGCCCAGCTGTGTGTTTATGGCACAAAGACATTAATAAATACTGTGGTCTGCTGAAAGTCTTTTGGAGACGCAGACCCACAGCTAGGTGGCCATTTTTTATGGCTCTCTTATAGAGGAAGAGAGGAGCTTGTTGTAGCAGTTACACAGAGATGGGAGGGGGCAGGGTAAGCACAAGGTCACAGTTGTTGCCGCCGAGGGAACTCCTGATTTTGATTGGTCATGCCTGTTGCTCCATTTTGTCATGGAAGACGAGTGAGCAGAACAGAACAGGCGCTGATCTGTTTGACATTCATCCGGTCATAGTGACATGTATCCATAAAGCCAGATACTCATACTCCGTAACCAGTCTGACTTGTTCCTGTTACATTTACACATTTCTGGGTACAAAGACATGATCTTACACAGCCTCACCTTTGCCGAATTCTGAAAGCAACTGAAGTTTTGCAGTAATTGTAGTTGACAGTTTTCATTCAGACAGTTTTTGTTCAAGCAAGTGATATCTGACAGTTAAGCAGAATGAAAGGTTTAATATCAGATGGTACATTGTACTCCAGGACAAAGCATGTCAGACATTGTAGACTAGATGTCAGACAGATTCATGGTTGCCCGTATCTTCCAGGTGTCGGCAGTTTGTGGAGATGGTGAACGGTACAGACAGTGAGGTACGATGCTTTAGTGTCCGCTCCCCCAAGTCCCAGGACAGCTACCCTGGCTCCCCCAGCCTGAGCCCCCGACATGGAGCCACCAACCCCAATCTGCACAGTGCAGGTAAGGGAAACACCTTCACACTTACCTATCCATCTGCCCAGTGTGTTAAAAACACAAATGAGATAAGCGAGAGTATTGTCCATCTATTGTATGTGTCTGTTTCACCTTGGCTCTGTCATCTCCAGGAGCAGACAGCCCCACATGCAGTAACGGGGTCACCCCTCCCAACAAGAACAAGAGCCACAACAAGTATCCAGGCGTCAGCTCTGCCTCCTCCTCCTCTTCTTCCTCCCCTTCCTCTGTCAATTACTCCGAGTCCAACTCCACGGACTCCACCAAGTCCCAGCCTCACAGTGGCACCAGCAACCAGGAGGAGACCAGGTGTGTGGCAAGGCAAGGGTCTATGTGTTTGTTTTTTAGCGTGGTTGCGTTTTTAACTGGTGTGGGAGAAAAGCAGACCATCTGCGATATTATGACGGATGTCTGAACCTGTCCCTGTGTTTGTCTCCTCTGCAGTGACAGTGAGATGGAGATTGAGGCTGAGCACTACACTAACGGGGTGGCAGAGAACCCCTCTGCTCGGATCATGAATGGGACCTACAAGCACCAGGAAATCCTGCAGGCTCAGGACATCAGCCTGGGCAACGGAGTGGCAGGTACAGACGCTTGACACGTGCGCACACACACGTGCTTACTGTTTTGATTGTCAGGCGCACACACCTTGTCCCAGGTGTCAATGTCACTACCACAATGTTTTCTTTGTCACTTTTGTCTATCTCTCTTTGTCATTCTTCCTCTCCCTCTCTCTGACTGTCACTGTGTGTCTGCTTTTCTCCGTTTTTCCTTTCTGGCTGGCTGGATATCTGGGGATGTGTGTTTCTAAATTGAGCTCAAACATAATCCAGTCAGGCAGATGTTTGTGTCGTCAAGGTTGCTAAATGAAATAGACAGCAGCTTTTATTTTTTACAAGGTGTCTCACTGACATTATGAAAATTACTGAATGAAAGTGTATGTTTGTCCATACATATTTTTTTCTGTACCCGTATTTTACCAGGAAAGTTGACTGAGAACACATTCTCATTTACAGCAACGACCTGGGGAATAGTTTCAGGGAGGGGAGGGCAGATGAATGAGCCAATTGTAAACTGGGGATGATTAGGTGGCTGTGATGGTATGAGGGCCAGATTGGGAATTTATCCAGGACTCTAGGGTTAACACCCCTACTCTTACGATAAGTGCCATGGGATCTTTAGTGACCACAGAGAGTATGTTATTATGTGAAGTGTCAAATGCACTCTGTCCGTGGCTGTGCTTTGACCCTTGTGGCTGTGTGTGTCCTGGTAGAGGATAGCTGTGCCTCCAGACAGCTGTGTGGAGGGAACCAGGCAGCCACAGAGAGGATGATCCAATTTGGCCGTGAACTGCAGGGCCTCAACGAGCAGCTGTGCCGTGAATACGGCAAGAACGTCACACACAAGAAGATGCTGCAGGTACCCGGGGGGGGGTTTCACACAATAGAAGACTGGCACACTGTGGGACACTGGCTGCGTTCACACAGGCAGTTCAATTCTAGTATTATTTTTTCCACTAATTGGTCTTTTGACCAATCATATCAGATATTTTCACATCAGATCTTTTTCAGAGCTGATCTGATGAAGTGGGAAAAAAATATCAGAATTGGACTGCCTGTGTAAACACAGCCTGTGACTTACGAATTGTATAATTGTCAACCACCGAATGGGGAAAGTTTGGTTTATGGTTATACTGCAGTTTACACACTACTACTTGTATATGACCATTAGAAAGTCTGTCCCTAGTATTGTTCTCTGACAATTAAGGTAGATCGACTGAAAGTGTCTGATGTTCCCTCTGTATAAGACAGACCATTATACTGCTTCCAAATCATAGTCCTTAATGGGCTTTTACTGGTCCTGCTGTTTTCTTTCTCGCTATCTCCCTATCCCTTTCTCTCTCTCCCTATCCCTTTCTCTCTCTCCCTATCCCTTTCTCTCTCTCCCTATCCCTTTCTCTCTCTCCCTATCCCTTTCTCTCTCTCCCTATCCCTTTCTCTCTCTCCCTATCCCTTTCTCTCTCTCCCTATCCCTTTCTCTCTCTCCCTATCCCTTTCTCTATCTCCCTATCCCTTTCTCTATCTCCCTATCCCTTTCTCTCTCTCCCTATCCCTTTCTCTCTCTCCCTATCCCTTTCTCTATCTCCCTATCCCTTTCTCTCTCTCCCTATCCCTTTCTCTCTCTCCCTTTCTCTCTCTCCCTTTCTCTCTCTCCCTTTCTCTCTCTCCCTATCCCTTTCTCTATCTCTCTCTCCCTTTCTCTCTCTCCCTTTCTCTCTCTCCCTTTCTCTCTCTCCCTATCGCTTTCTCTCTCTCCCTATCGCTTTCTCTCTCTCCCTATCCCTTTCTCTCTCTTTTATCACAGGATGCGTTCAGTTTATTAGCATATTCGGATCCCTGGAACTGCCCAGTGGGGCAACAGCTAGACCCAATGCAGAGAGAGAATATCTGCTCTGCTCTTAACAGCGCCATCTTGGGTAAGGCTAAGTTTCACATACAGTACATAATGTCATGAATACTCTGATTTAAAAATAACTTTCACTCACACAAGCTATTTTTCTTTTTCTACAATATTTTTGGGGGCAGTAACTCCCAGCACCACAAAAGTAATACGCTTGGTAGTGTGTATGTTAACTCTCTTCTAATGAATACACATTGTACATTTTCCCATGTACATGTTTGAGTCACACATGCTTTATTAGCTAATGTACACACCCTGATGTTGTCTTTTGCCCCTCAGAGTCTCAGAACTTGCCTAAGCAGCCCCCTCTGATGCTTGCTCTGGGTCAGGCCACAGAGTGTGTCCAGCTCATGGCCAGGGTCCGCTCAGGGTCCTGTTCCTTCGCCAGAGTAGACAACTTTTTGCACTAGCCCCAGTCCAGGTGAGTCTGGACAGACACCCACACATACTCCCCTCCCCTTATAGTACCACATCAATGCACTGTTTTACCTATAAGGAACTTTTTAGGACTTTTTTTGACTACACATGGCCCATGCTGTTAGCGTCAAGTTGGATTGTAGGGTTACTGTTTGGAGTACAGTAATAGTGTTAGATTACAATACAGCAGTTCCAAAAATGTTTATTTCATTCCTAAGGCAATGTTCAGGACTGCTAAGAAGAGGTCTTTCCAATGGGTTGCCAGATGACTGAGGAAAGCATGTGTTTGAATTGGTGTGTCGCTTGCCATTTGGCAGAAGCAGATGGACAGGGGAATGAGTAGAACATGACAAGAAAGCTTATTTTTAATTTAGTATTATCAAATACAAAATGTGTGACTC
Source organism: Salmo salar (assembly GCF_965601325.2). Taxonomy (NCBI): domain Eukaryota; kingdom Metazoa; phylum Chordata; class Actinopteri; order Salmoniformes; family Salmonidae; genus Salmo; species Salmo salar. The sequence continues at coordinate 90,137,717 of NC_138300.1, read as the reverse complement.
TATTTAAAGAATTCATTATTATTCTGTTTATCTAGTCATTTTATAGGTTTTATTTAGTCAGTATGTTGTGCTCATCTTGGAAGGAAAAAAATCTAATTCCGTTTTTGTTTTTGAGTGGATTTCAATACCCTACACAGTATTTTAAAGATGTTCATCATATCAAAGAAATTCACATTGGCATGCTTTGTCGTTACCAAGCAAGATACTCTGGTTTCTTTCATTCAGAACTCAGGTATTCACAGCATATTTGTCATCTCAGTATGGGATATTGTAGACAGAGGGAGGTTTACCCAGCTGTACAGTGGCTCCAATTTAGGACCTGCATTTTTTGGTTCAAATTCTTACTACTTAGTATGACTTAACTCCAGAAGCTCATTTAATTTAAAGTTCAAGGTCTGAATTGGCTTGTGAGAGTACACATGGCTGTAAGCCACTAACCTGCTGGTCACCTCAGAGCCCCACACAGCAGCATTCACCTCACATCACATAATGATGACACTGATTCATTTGTGAGTTTCAATATAAGTGTAGTATATTTCCAATCAAGTGTCTCCACTAGTTTGATTTGTAACCTACAGTAACAATACACAGACATACAGTACTGTGGGGAATTTGGAAATCACTATCTGGTTTTTGACTTGCTAATTATATTGAAGATATGAAGTCTGACTGTGTGTATGTGTGTGTGTGTATGATATATATATATATATATATATATATATATATATATATATATATATATATATATATATATAAATATATATATATATATATATATATATATATATATATTATAAACACACACACACACACCATTTAATGATATATTCAATAAAAAAGTTAAACTGATTGCCAAATACGAGGCTTTTATTTTGACCTCCCCTTTTTTAATAACCAATGGTACTTGCCATTGGCCACACTTAATTCACACAGTCAGTCGATCAGTCTTTTCATACCACTGCTTTGACAGCCAGCCTATTATCATATCATCGCGAACATGCTTATTTTTCCGCTTTCTTGCGGTTCTATTTTTCTCACAACTAATGTGAAGCTGTCGCGTTAACACATAAACTCTAAACACAGACTCGGTCACTTTTACAAACATGTGACCATAACTTTGTTCGTTTGTTTTTGTTTGTTTATTATAGTCACAGTTGAATATGTAATTTTTTTTCTCTCTTTCTTTCATTACAGTATGTATTCTCCTATTTTTAACAGATATTCTCTTGGCACATGGGACAGTTGTCGATCATTGATGTATTAACGCAGTATTTCACCCAGCCAGCAGGAGGCGCTCCACTGTGTTGAATGTAGTTTAGTAGATTATATTACGTTTGTGCTTCAGATTTGCTGCTGGCCACCACGAGATTGATATTGACATCCCCTGTACCTGTAAGACATATTGCAATATGTTTCATACATTTTTTTGACAATCCTGCAAAGCAAGTTTGTGATGCAAAGGGGTGGTGGGAGTAGAAAACATCAGCTTCTGTGTTGTTAGTGTTTGGTAGACTTTAATATGTTCACAAAGGCCATTTTGATCAAAAAAATTACACAATCTTTACATTTGGACAACATCTCCTATCTGCATAATGGGCTTATACCTGCTAAAATATATACAAGAACAAATACCAAATACCTTAATGTGAGGGTCCTCTATGTGAGGGTCCTCTATACGGCCTACCCCGGCCAAACCCTAACCCAGACGACGCTGGACCAATTGTGCGCCGCCCTACAGGAGTCCCAATCACGGCCGGGGCGGCAGGTAGCCTAGTGGTTAGAGCGTTGGGCCAGGTTGCTGGATCGACTCCCCGAGCTGACAAGGTAAAAATCTGTTGTTCTGCCACAGAACAAGGCAGTTAACCCACTGTTCCTAGGCTGTCATTGTAAATAAGAATTTGTTCTTAACTGACTTGCCTAGTTAAATAAAACATTTAAAAATAAATATTGTATTGCAGTAGGAAGCAAAATACTTGATGTATTTATTTTACCTTTATTTAACTAGGCAAGTCAGTTAAGAACAAATTCTTATTTACAATGACGGCCTAACCCAGACGACGGTGGGCCAATTGTGCGCCGCCCTATGGGAGTCCTAATCACGGCCGGTTGTGGTACAGCTTGGAATCGACCGCTGCACCACTCGGGAGCCCTTTATCCCGAACCTGTTAAAGACTGACATACTGGGGCACATCATCTTTCAAGCATACCTATACACACTGTAACCCATGTTGGATGGAGGTTTTAGTTGTTTTAATTCACGTTGCTCAATTAGTTAAATCTTTAGGTGGCGGTATCCATTCGCATGGGTTTTCACTAGAGTTTACCGGTAATTCTGAACATTCAGTGATAGACTTTCAATATTGGAAGCAGCCAGCAGATAGATTTTGATTATATCTTATGACATTATAGCAAAGCCTGTATCTCTTGATGGCTTTCAAAAACAGAAAATGGCTTTTAAACTCCTATAGCCACCCAAAATGTATATTTCCATTTTAAGATCATTCATTATGAAATAGGTTGACTAATGTCTAGGTGTGTGTGTAGAAAGATCGTAATCTGTCGAGCTTCTCCTGGGACTTTTATAGACACACCTACACCTACTGTAGCAAACAATCTCCCTGTTCTCCTTTTATGTGTTATGTTTTTCCATTGGAGCTATCCATGCTTCAAATGGAGAGGCGAAGGGAATGGAATTAGGAATTAAAAACAACAAGCTGTGCACAATTTACTTCTATTATTTTAATTTCAAATTGAGTTTTGAGTTTAGCAATTGTGAAGTGAGTTACCCTCTACTTGGCATGAAACTTTTAGAACCTTTAAAACTATATATATTTTGTGTGTGTATGTGTGTGTATATATATCTATATATATACACACACACACACACACACACACAAAAAAAGAGAGATTATAATGATAATAAAAAAACATACCTATGTACTAGAAACATGATAAAGAAATATTGTATTCTGTTTAATTTTGACAGAATTATTTTTATTAAAATACACATCCATAAGCATAGTTTTGGTCTCTTGTCATTATTTTGTGGATGTACTACTTTTGAATGATGGTGACTTGAGGTTGACTGAAAAGTTAAAATATGTATATCTCTACAGTACCAGTCAAAGGTTTTTACCATTTTCTACATTGAAATAACTGAAATAACACACATGGAATCATGTAACTAAAGTGTTAAACAAATCAACATATATTTTCAATTCTTCAAAGTAGCCACCCTTTGCCTTGACAGCTTTGCACACTTCTGGCATTCTTTCAACCAGCTTCACCTGGAGTGCTTTTCCAACAGTCTTGAAGGAAGTTCCACATATGCTGAGCAGTTGTTGGCTGATTTTCCTTCACTCTGCGGTCCAACTCAATCTTAATTGGGTTGAGGTCGGGTGATTGTGGAGGCCAGGTCATCTGATGCAGCACTTGTACATGATCCCAAATGTGTTTTTTCATAATTTTGATGTCTTCACTATTACTACAATGTAGAAAATAGTACAAATAAAAACCCTAGAATGAGTAGGTGTGTCAACTTTTGACTGGTATTGTATATATTTGAGAAACATTGGTTCCAACTGTGATTGGAAGGGGCTTGCACCTGTATGGTTGAGGAACAGAATATGCAGGAGTATAGCATGTGGTAAATTGCTCACTAGAGCCCCCTACTGGACACCAGCACTATTAAAGCTATGTAAATCAGTATTCAACTTTTTAAAATGTAACTAGGCAAGTCAGTTAAGAACAAATTCTTACAATGATGGCATGACACTGGGCCAGTTGTGTGCCGCCCTATGGGACTCCCTATCACAGCTGGATGTGATACAGCTTGGATTTGAACCAGGTACTGCAGTGATGCCTCTTGCTGAGATGCAGTGTCTTAGACCGCTGCGCCATTTGGAAGCCCAAAACTAAAGAGCAAGTGGAGGAATTATTAATTGATGAAGCACACTTGTCTACAAAATATGTCTTCCCCATGCAAACTTTTCAGCTGGTGGTGGTAATGAGAGAGGGTGTGGTAGAATATACATGTTGAGCCTCAAGGTGAGGGGTACTGTGGTCTATCTCCACCTAGTGGTAAAATACACTCTCACCAAAAAGATTTGGGGTTTTGAAACTACAGTAAAGTGCAGTAACTGCAGTCGACTGGTATTTTGGACGCAGTTATACAGTTACACTGGAAATTTACTGCAGTATATGAAACTTATTTCAGATGCAGCATACTGCAGTTATACTGCACTCTGACTGCAAGTTTTTGTTCGTAAGGGCAGAAATGGAACCAGTAAAACAATTGGGAAGACTGAGCAAACATATTTCAACTGCAGTTTTTATAAAACCTTTATGTTGAATACTTTAGGTATTGGGAAATGAACAACAGGGCTAAGCAAAACTAGGGATAACCGAACAACATAAAAAGCATAGGCAAAATGGACTTAAACAACTGGTTTAGACAATAGTTAGAGCTTTTTTTTCATGAATGAACAACAAGTACAAAGGAGGGGGGGGGGGGGGGGTGTCAATGCGCTAACACACTATAGTCCTTCTCCAGGTTAAGACTTCTGGGGTCTGAAGGGTCTGAGGGATGGATCCAGAACGTCTCTCTCGACCTTCGGTGTTTGGCAACATTGCTACCGCTTTTGTTTGCTAACTTTTTCAATTCCAAAATAACTCACAAAGCCAGTGTCCTCCCTTTGAAATGGAGGGCCATTCACTTTGTGATTATTCTGATGAAGGCCATTGTAGGCCGAAACCTTCCTTAAATAAATCAAAAACATGTTTATGATCAGCGAATGTTGTGCCGTTTCCCTTGCAATACATATCACATATGCATGGGAGATCAATTATTTCAATTAAGCTTTTGTTTCAGCCACTGACCTGGCTACCTTTTGAAAGCCATGGGTGCAGAGGAACCCACAAAGAGCAAAAATATTCCCCAGTTCCATAAAATGGAAAGGTCTGCATGCTCTTTTAATTAATCTTCATAACTTGCAGTTGATCATCACAGCCTTTACATCATCACTCCACTGCAGTGGATTAATCAGATAATAGGTTATTTTGTTGATATACTCTTGTCATACTCTGATTTGAAACATGGAAATATGTTAGAAAATCGTCAGTTCCTAGAGATATTTGCAATGTTCTCTTGGTGCCATATTTACTTGGTTTTGGGAGAGGATGATCGATTTTCGCTGCAGCCAGTGAGTGACAATGACTGAATGATGAAAGTAACCACATAAACATAAAGGCAGATAAGGCGAGGATGTTGAAGCGCGTGCGGTAAACGTCGCTGAACAGTTGTAACGAGATTGTAACCATGAAGAAATCCAATCATGTCGTGGTTTATACAATGTAGCCTATAAAGTGTATACTGTGCCACTGGTGGGAAAAGTACCCAATTGTCATACTTGAGTAAAAGTAAAGATAACTGAATAGAAAATGACTCAAGATGCCTAAGAGTGAATAGCTGTAGGGGAGTACTTAGAGAAAAAGACAAGTAGCCTTCTCTCATTCTTGAATACACTCTTAACACACAGAGACAAACATTCATTGTTCAGTCTGGGACATTTTTACTGTCTGAGATTTAATATAAACATCCAGAGTGATGGGCAAGAAGGACATTGACATTATCTGGTTTTGCAATCACTTCTTGCCCTTGTGAGCACTAACTGCAGCTATACCAGCAGTAAATAATCATCCTTAATTAATAAAATAATGTCACAGGAAATTAAAATGTCTATGAGAGGGACACTGTTATATCCTCCACAATTAGAGTTAATGACCCACAGGGGTCGCTGGGGGGTTGTATTGGTGGTGGTAGTGCCTGTGCTATTGGTGTGGGTCGTGTGACTCACATTTACTCTATGTGGGTAGCAGCTTTTGGAATGTTATGAGACGGGACACACAATCAAACAGAGAGAGAGAATAAGTCAGTCAGTCATTTTCAATTTGTATTTGTTGAATTAGGTTTTGAACGTTATTACATTTTGTATTGGATATTTGTTTGTTTTATTTGTTATATATACAAGCACATACAGGTAACTGACAAAATAATGGAAGTGTTTCCATTATTTTGTCAGTTACCTGTGTGTTATTTATATATATATATATACACAAATATCCAATACAGTAAATTAGGGATACAATGTATATTGAAAGCAGGTGCTTCTACACGTGTGTGTGTGTGTGTGTGTGTGTGTGTGTGTGTGTCACCAGATCTCATCCCAATTGAACACTTATGGGAGATTCTGGAGTGGCGCCTGAGACAATGTTTTCCACCAACATCAACAAAACACAAAATTATGGAATTTCTTGTGGAAGAATGGTGGCGGTTCCCTCCAATACAGTTCCAGAAACTTTCCAATCTATGCCAAGGCGCTTATATAGTACCAGTCAAAAGTTTGGACACACCTACTCATTCAAAGGTTTTTATTTATTTTTACTATTTTCTACATTGTAGAATAATATTGAAGACATCAAAACTATGAAATAACACATATGGAATCATGTAGTAACCAAAAGAGTGTTAAACAAATCAAAATAGATTTTAGATTCTTCAAAGTAGCCACCCTTTGCCTTGATGACAGCTTTGCACACATTCTCTCAGCCAGTGTTGCCTGGAATGCTTTTCCAACAGTCTTGAAGGAGTTCCCACATATGCTGAGCACTTGTTGGCTGCTTTTCCTTCACTCTGCAGTCCAACTCATCCCAAACCATCTCAATTGGGTTGAGATCGGGGGATTGTGGAGGCCAGGTCATCTGATGCAGCACTCCATCACTCTCCTTCTTGGTCAAATAGCTCTTACACAGCCTGGAGTTGTGTTGGGTCATTGTCCTGTTCAAAAACAAATGATAGTCCCACTAGGCGCAAACCAGATGGGATGGCAAATTGCTACAGAATGCTGTGGTAGCCTTGCTGGTTAAGTGTGCCTTGACTTCTAATTAAATCACTGACAGTGTCACCAGCAAAGTACCCCCACACCATCACACCTCTTCCTCCACGCTTCACGGTGGGAACCACACATGCGGAGATCATCCGTTCACCCACTCTGTGTCTCAAAGACAGCGATTGGAACCAAAAATCTAAAATTTGGACTCATCAGACCAAAGGACAGATTTCCACCAGTCTAATGTCCATTGCTTGTGTTTTTTGGCCCAAGCAAGTCTCTCTTTCTTATTGGTGTCCTTTATTACTTGTTACTTTTCAGCAATTCGACCATGAGGGCCTGATTCACGCAGTCTCCTCTGAATAGTTGATGTTGAGATGTGTCTGTTACTTGAACTCTGTGAAGCATTTATTCGGGCTGCAATCTGAGGTGCATTTAACTCTAATGAATTTGTCCTCTGCAGCAGACGTAACTCTGGGTCTTCCTTTCCTGGGGCGGTCCTCATGAGAACCAGTTTAATCATAGCGCTTGATGGTTTTTGCGACTGCACTTGAAGAAACTTTGATAGTTGTTGACATTTGTATATTTGGCAATTGTTTTTTTTTTTTTTCTTTAGTACTACACCTACTATTCGTATTGTTGTTGCTTTCATTGTTTTTATGTGTATCACTTCGCTTTGGCAACATTGACCTTGTCATTCATGCCGTTAAAGGTTCAATGCAGACTTTTTCATCTCCATGTCATTTCTGGGTAACAATTAGGTACCTAACTGTGATTATTTTCAATTAAAATGGTCAAAAATAAACTAAAATAGCTTTTTAGTAAAGTGGAAATTCTTAAGACTTTTACTATAATTGTCTGGAAGTGGGGAGGGGAAAAAGTAGCTGTTATTGGCAGAGAGATTTGGAACTTTCTTTCTTATTGGTCAATAAACAAAATTCAGATGTCACCAACCCACCAAAACAGCTTGTACACTAAAAGGGCATTATCATAACTTTCACAATTTCAATGTATTATTCCAACCTCAGTGTGGAAATATAAACTAACTGTACAAAACATTAGGAACACCTTTCTAATATTGAGTTGCACCCCCATTTGCCCTCGGAACAGCCTCATTTCGGGGCATAGACTCTACAAGGTGTCAAAAGCATTGTACAGGGATGATGGCCCATGTTGACTCCAATGTTTTCCACAAAAACATAACATACGCACTATACACATGGATTTTGTGTTATAGATACGTGCTGGTAGTAGAGTGTGGCCTGAGGGCACACACTTATGTGGCATGTACACTAGCAAGCGGTAAATTGACGAGTTCAGCTTAGACCGCCCATTGTGACTCGCTTGTGGGCGTGCTGGCAGCATAAAAACTCAGCAAAAAAAGAACCGTCCCTTTTTCAGGACCCTGTCTTTCAAAGATAATTCGTAAAAATCAAAATAACTTCACAGCTCTTCATTGTAAAGGGTTTAAACACTGTTTCCCATGTTTGTTCAATGAACCATAAACAATTAATGAACATGCACCTGTGGAACGGTCATTAAGACACTAACAGCTTACAGACGGTAGGCAAATAAGGTCATAGTTATGAAAACTTACGACACTAAAGAGGCCTTTCTACTGACTGAAAAACACCAAAAGAATGAGGCACAGGGTCCCTGCTCATCTGCGTGAACGTGCCTTAGGCATGCTGCAAGGAGGCATGAGGACTGCAGATGTGGCCAGGGCAATAAATTGCAATGTCCGTACTGTGAGATGCCTAAGACAGCGCTACAGGGAGAGAGGACGGACAGCTGATCGTCCTCGCAGTGGCAGAACACATGTAACAACACCTGCACAGGATCGGTACATCCGAACATCACACCTGCGGGACAGGTACAGGATGGCAACAACAACTGCCTGAGTTACACCAGGAATGCACACAATCAGTGCTCAGACTGTCCACAATAGGCTGAGAGAAGCTGGACTGAGGGCTTGTAAGCCTGTTGTAAGGCAGATCCTCACCAGACATCAACGGCAACAAACGTCGCCTATGGGCACAAACCCACCGTCGCTGGACCAGACAGGACGGGCAAAAAGTTATCTTCACTGACGAGTCGTGGTTTTGTCTCACCGGGGTGATGGTCGGATTCGCGTTTATTGTCGAAGGAATGAGCGTTACACCGAGGCCTGTACTCTGGAGCGGGATCGAGGTGGAGGGTCCATCATGGTCTGGTGCGGTGTGTCACAGCATCATCGGACTGGGCTTGTTGTCATTGCAGGCAATCTCAACGCTGTGCGTTACAGGGAAGACATCCTCCTCCCTCATGTGGTACCCTTCCTGCAGGCTCATCCTGACATGACCCTCCAGCATGACAATGCCACCAGCCATACTGCTCGTTCTGTGTGTGATTTCCTGCAAGACAGGAATGTCTGTGTCCTGCCATGGCCAGCGAAGAGCCTGGATCTCAATCCCATTGAGCACGTCTGGGACCTGTTGGATCGGAGGGTGAGGGCTAGGGCCATTCCCCCCAGAAATGTCAGGGAACTTGCAGGTGCCTTGGTGGAAGAGGGGGGTAACATCTCACAGCAAGAACTGGCAAATCTGGTGCAGTCAATGAGGAGGAAATGCACTGCAGTACCGTAATTTCCGGACTATTAAGCGCACCTGAATATAAGCCGCACCCACTGAATAAAAAAAAAAAGATTATTTTGAACATAAATAAGCCGCACATGTGCCTACCGGTACATTGAAACAAATTAACTTTACACAGGCTTTAACGAAAGAAAAAAAATAGGCTTTAACGAAACACGGCTTGTAACAAAAATAAATAGGCTTTAACGAAACACGGCTTGTAACAAAAAATAAAACATTTGCAGTAAACAGTTGCCTACCAAGAAAGTCATTGCTCCAGACCAAGCTCCCGTGCAGCAGCTCTATTTCCTTTTCCAACAGCCAGATCAATCGCCTTCAACTTGAAAGCTGCATCATATGCATTTCTCCGTGTCTTTGCCATGATGGTGACAAAATGACTACCGTAATCAGAATGATGGGAAGTTTGAGCGCGCTCGATTTAATCTAAACAGTAAACAAAACAGTTGTTTGACCTTAACCCGTTCGGCAATTTCAAAAAACTGAGCACGTCACAGAATGTGTTTTTTAAATTTTATTTATTTAATTTGAAAGCGGGAAAAATCCATATATTAGCCGCTTCATTGTTTAAGCCGCGAGGTTCAAAGCGTGGGAAAAAAGTAGCAGCTTATAGTCCGGAAATTACGGTACTTAATGCAGCTGGTGGCCACACCAGATACCGACTGTTACTTTTGATTTTGACCCCCCACTTTATTCAGGGTCACATTATTCAATTTCTGTTAGTCACATGTCTGTGGAACTTGTTCAGTTTATGTCTCAGTTGTTGAATCTTATGTTCATACAAATATTTACAGATGTTAAGTTTGCTGAAAATAAACGCAGTTGACAGTGAGGACGTTTCTTTTTTTGCTGAGTTTAGTAGCACATTCGATTGTGCGTCAAGAATTCAGCATAGCCAGTTTGTATGAAGGTCTGGTTATTAAATGGGTAAATAGTTCAATAGTAATATGCTCCAAAACGCTCTGTTGACAAACAAACTTTGCTGCCCTGTTTCCAATTGTCCACATGGCTGGGAGAACCTATTCAAGTAAGTCAATACATTTTGAAAATGTAAAAAAAACGATGTTTTATTAGCTAACTAGCTAAAGTTACAGTACAGGCTAACTCAAATGAGCTGCTAAATGAGCTAACTTAGCTAGTTGGCTAGCTAGCTATCTAACCAAATTGACATACTGTATAGATATATAGCTAAGTTAATGAAATATCACCAGCTACCTAACTAAATATTAGCTAGCTATCTTGATGTATTTATCACTGTAAAAAACAAACTCCAAATGCATTTGTAGGTAGCTAGCTAACAGCCATGGAGGAGGGTGAAAGGATAACGTTAACATTAGTAGTCCCAACTTTCAAAGTGAGAAAGTAGGCTATTCTGGATAGGGTAGGTACTAGTAACATAATAATAATAACTAGTAACATAGATAATAGAAACATAATATTCAGTGCAGTGTAATTTGAGTATAATGAAGTCTGTTTCTTGTGAGGTTTTCTGTCCTGATAAAGAAGGCTATGAAAGCCTGTCTACAGATGAAGAGGTCTCAATGAAGAGCAGTGGTTCTCAGTCCTGGTCCTGGGGACTCAAAGGTGTGCACATTTTTGTTTTTGCCTTAGCACTGCACAGCTGATTCAAATGGTCAACTCATCATCAAGCTTCAAGTGGTATTTATGTATTCATTTGTGATGCTATATTGTTTGTCCTCGTGTGTCCGTTCATGTTTTTCAGCATAAAGTACTCTGCAGCCACTTAGTGTAGACACCAGATGAGGCCACACACATAGATTAATGTTGAAAACACTCTTTAACAACCTTATTTTCTCAATAACAGTCTCTCTCCTTCACTTCATCCCTCTCTCCCCTTCTCCCTAAATCCTTTAGGTTATATCAGCTGTGTCGGTGAACCCCTCCCGCATCTGAACTGGCTACATAGAGGACACAGCATGACCATAGGTGAGAGGTCACTTGGTCAGGTCAACAGGAAGTATTATTAAAGAGATGCTTTACATTGAAATACAGATAGAGAAGCAGTAGTCCCAGAGTTAATGATCCAAGGCCAGTTTTGCATTTCACCTCCTGATAATTATGATGACTGACAGTGTTACAAATTTTTTTAAACACAAGGCTTAAACATGCTATTTCTCTCCATCGGTCTCTCGTCTGCGGGTATGTTTTGATGTGAGAGAGGACGCCAACCCCCAGTCCCGTCATCGCCACCTCACCCGCTCTTAAAATAACCTTCGGGCCAACTGGGAGCCCATGGCTGGTTAGGAGACACCACTAGAGACACTATTATGTAATTGTGATGAACTGAGAGAGTATTAGGGTAGCACTGTGATTCATTAATCATATGCTGTCTTCCCTGCTCCTCTGTTCTTACCTCTTTCCCTTTCTTTTACACCTTTCTCGCCACCTCTTTCTTCCTCTGTTTTTATAATGCACAACAGATGTGCATTGAAGTAAAGATTGAATTTATATTCATAATATTTATAATGCATGTATTTATAACACTTGGATAATGAACTTCCAATAAAGCATTTCACATTCTCTACTGGTTGAAATTCTCTCATTTGATGAAATACTACACCTATCCTGTGTTTATCAGATCAATGCAGATTAAGGAAATTAGATATCGAAATGAACTTGTTTTAGAGTATTTACATGATGCATAGGATGTGTAGTTTACTGTTTTTAAAATTATATTTCTGTATATATGAATTACAAATCAGCCTTTAACTAGTTAAATCATGTTTCTAGTCTATTGCATAGTTACAATGTGTAACCATTGATGTCCCAGGACCAAGATTGGTAAACACTGTTGACGTGTATAATTGTAGTACATACATGCAGACACAGCATCATTCAAAGACTGGAATTTAATACTCCTGGTACTGGATATGACTGAAAAATTATCTCAAAGATATTCATACCTGAACTGCACCTTTATTTGCCAAGGTAGAGTACATGATCAGTGAATATATTAAATGTACAGGCTACAATGTTGGGAATCACATGCATGGTAATAACTACATGTATATACGACTTGCATCTTTGGCACAAAGTTATATTATAATCTACTCAACCCATAAGCTTCATTGTCATTCAGACTGTTTGGAAGTTGATACAACTGGCTATGATAGCTGAAGTTCTGAACTAATGTGTATACCAAACGTTTTAGGGTCCATACACAGATCGGCTACATAGCTAACTACACATCAATAGGCATACAGGTATTTTTATCCTCCACTGCACAATAAGCAAGAAAATAGTTAGCTTGCTACGTTATTTCATCTATCTGCATTGCATGGGAAATATCAGCAAGGCAAGCTTACAAAATTGTACATTCAATTTGCAGTAAATGCTTTAGCTAGCTAGATTCTTTATATCCACTGTTTCACAAGACGACAGCCTGGTTTGCTGGTTGTTTCAGGAGTCTCTGAAACATTAAACAACCAGAATTACAATTTCATATTCATGTCACAACACCCATAAAGATTGCCGGCTAGTTGGCTAATGTTAGCTCGTCAGCTAGCTTGCTAAATCGCGATTATCGTAAATTAACTTTATGATTGAAAAAAAAAAGTATAATCGTTTGTCTCGACATTAACATATTCCTGTCAACTGTTCATTTCTTGCATGATTCGTTATGACGTTATAATCACTTACATTTGCTTCCATCCTAGTGTTTTTGTCAGCCATCTTTGCTGAAGAAAGTCTTCAGCCTTGGGTCACATAGCATCAAATTCGTCATGGGAACCACTCGATATGATTGGTCATCGCCCAGCGGTCGCCGCTGGTGATTTGCATTAAGTTGGGAAAAATGTATGTTTCGCACCGCCCGAAGGTCCCCCGCCCTCTCCGCTTCTCACCACTTTCCTTCCATTGAAATTAATGGGAAGCAGTGTTTCACCACATGCCATCTTATGCTAGTGTACATGGGCCGTTAATGTGTTGTGAAATTTGGTATAATTTTCTTAATTTTTCTGGACCCCAGAAAGACTAGCTGCTGCCTTGGCAGCTAATGGAGATCCATAATAAATATTCATACAAAATACAAATACAGTTGTGTCAAGTTGGCTGGATGTCCTTTGGGTGGTGGACCATTCTTGATACACATGGGAATCTGTTGAGTGTGAAAACCCCAGCAGAAATGCAGTTCTTGACACACTCAAACTGGTGCACCTGGCACCTATTAACATATCTTGTTCAAAGGCGCTTAGATCTTTTGTCTTGCCCATTCACCCTCTGAATGGCACAAATATACAATCCATGTGTCAATTGTATAAAGGCTTACAAATCCTTCTTTAACCTGTCTCCTCTCCTTCATCTACACTGATTGAAGTGTATTTAACAGGTGACATCAATAAGGGATCATAGCTTTCACCAGGTCAGTCCATGTCATGGAAAGTGTATATAAAACACAGAAAAGTCACGTTTTTGACTGCACTGGGCCTTTAAAGCATATTGAGATAAAGTTAGTGAGAGAGAGAGAGAGCGAGAGAGGTGGGGCAAGGCCAAGGGTAAAGGATTCAGAGTGAATTAGGCCTATGCGACCACAAAAAAAACATCTAAATATTGTATTTTTTAAAATAATATTTTATTATAAGATGTAATTTCACAAACAGCATATCTCTATATGACATTCACAGTATTGTACACCCTGACCGATCAGATTCATATAAACACTTTGTTCCGCTGTTTGGTTCCCGGTACTCAAAGAAATAGAAATGTCCTCTCTAGGATTCTCATATACAAATAAAAGTACAAGAATAAGAAAAATACTCTCCATATTTTACACATTTATAAAATGTTCTTTTCCAACAAAATCTCCCAGTGAATCAAAAAAAATCCCTTGTTTATATAATTCTTCATTTGTATCTATACATATACAATTACATACATGAAAATATTATTCAGTACAGTACGTGGTAGCTTTTCTGTTATAGGTTTCTGTAGGTAGATTAAAAGACCATACTGTATCTGTGAAGGTGATTCTCTTGTATTTTCTACAAGGATGTCCAAGGACTATGTACTTGTGTTTCTTGGTTTATAAAGAGAACAAGCTTTAAAAATGCATCTTATGATGGCCTCTTTCAATAGATAATTGCCCCTCCCCTCTTATCAAAGTGAACATCTTCATTCTCAGGTTAATTATTGTATCATGCTACCTGGCTGCCACCTGGTGCAACAGTGCCGGTGACCCATACAACTGCAGCTCTAGTAAAACAATAATGACCAGGCCATAGGAGGTCTTCATGCTCTGCTGGTTTTGTTGTGTCTTATTGGTCAATTCAATAATCTAAGTCAACATTAAGATGGGGAGTTAATAAACTTGTGTTATTCCAGTGTTATTCCACTTGGTTCCAGATTGAGTGCTGACCTACACCTACATCATGTTCATGTAAAACACAATATTGTCCTTCTGGTGTGGTAGGTCATCTGATGCTCCTGCTGTCTCTGTGATTCACTCCAGACATAAAGACACAGCCAGAAACAGACACAGCCCATCAACTAGCCTGGAGGTCGTGGGCATTGTTAGCTGTGAGGGCCGTCAGAGTTTTCCTTCAGTCCAGTACTAACAGAGGGTCAGGGGGCCCTTGTGTTCAGGTGTAGTGAGGGTCAGAACCAACAACCATAAGCTTTGATAATTTTTTTTAACCCCCCTTTCTCTCCCAATTTCAATTACGATCTTGTCTCATCGCTGCAACTCACTCGGGAGAGGCTAAGGTCGAGTCATGTGTCCTTCGAAACATGACCTTCTTAACACCCGCCCGCTTAACCCGGAAGCCAGCTGCACCAATGTGTCGGAGGAAACATCGTTCAACTGACAATCAAAGTCAGCCTGCAGGCGCCCGGCCTGCCACAAGGAGTCACTATAGCGCGATGAGCCAAGTACAGCCCCCCCGGCCAAACCCTCCCCTAACTCGGGCGACGCTGGGCCAATTGTGCACCGCCATATGGGACTCCCGGTCATGGCCGGTTGTGACACAGACTGGGATCGAACCCAGGTCTGTTGTGATGCCTCAAGCACTGCGAAGCAGTGCCTTAGACTGCTGCACCACTCGGGAGGCCAAGCTTGTAGATTTTAGACCGTCTGCCTCACAGCTCTCACTGCAAGATGATACCCAAAGCCTCAAAAGTAAGAGGAACTCTCTCCTCCTTCCCTCCCCATGCTCCTCTGGTTTAGATATCAAGAAGGGAGTTAATTGTATGAACAAGGTCCCAATGTGCAGAGCTCTAGGCTTTTCAAACATGAAAGGAATTTCCTTATTTTACACAAAAACACGGCAGTCACAAGTGGGCCTGTAGACAGCTGGGTCTATAAGAGGCCGTGACCTTCTGGAGCAACAGCACTCCATGTTATTTCTGTTGTGTTCCCCCTCTGTCAAATTTTCAGGGGAGAGAAACCTTGTCCTGAAGGAAAATGGAATTGGTTTCTCTAAAAGCAAGACAGCAAGTCTGCCAGGGAAATTCTCCAGGATCTAATGTTTCATCCTGGGACCTCTGTATCTCCAAGCAACCCCTGACTTCACTGAAGCAGAGACTATGAGAGGGGAATACAAAGCCAAACCACCTGACTATGTTTTAGATTAGGAAAGTGTTTGGTGGCTGTAAAGTAAATAAAAGACGGTGGTATTCTCTTGAAGGTGGTTCTGAGACAGATACAATTGGTTAGATATACTGCTATAATGCATCCCCATTCCCCACGTCAGTGTGTAAACTTTGCCATTATCTGAAAGTCAAATAAATATGATGTGCCTCTACATCAGGAGACAGGGGACCATATTTCCCTCCTATTTCCTATACTAACACCATGATGATTAACAGCCCCATTACATATTTTCCTAGAAAAAAAGAGTATGATATGCCATAACTTTGTGTATCGAATTGTAGTAGGGATGTTCAGAAGGGAGACATGGATCAAAGCACACATTGTAAAAGCCTCACTTGACTTTGTTGTGTTGTGTGTACAGTAATACCATGACATTCCTCCTGGGGATGAGCAGAGGAAGAACGGTATGTTTCGAGATGTGCTGTATGTGAATCCAATTCACAATGACTTCTGATCAGAGGAATAAAAACAAAGACTGTCTATTATATTGACAAGATATTTGAGTGAACACTAACAATGGAAATACATGTCCTCAAAGATGCGGGGCAAGATCAGGTGGGACCATTCTAGCCAATAAGCGGGCAGATATACTCGTGTGAACAACAGACCATAGAGATAGATAGAGGACTCTTTGTATTTGTGCCACAATAGGCTATCTCCAATTTAAAGTAGTCAATTTTCTTCATTGGCTTATTGCCTCCAACTCATAAAAATCCCAACCCAATTTCTACTTTAAAATGGTGGAAGCCCTCAATGGCAATGTCCATGGTAAAACGGGTTATATCCATGATGAGTCCTCTACCTATCTCTATGACAACAGGCACTTCTCCGATATAAAGTCGTTTTTGAGTAAGTTGCCAAAACGCCACGTGCGTCCACTTATATCAGTGCATTTGTAACAACCTAACCATTACGAAATTTCTATTCGATAAAATAAGCCTAACCTAGGAAATTAGCAATTGCATTTTTTGATGACCAAATTCAACACTTATGCACCTTCATACAAAAATTCCTCACTTTGTGGGCTTATTTTCGTGGACAGATTTTGTAAAACCTCTCGCGTCGCCTATTCCTCTCTGATAAAAGCTATTGTCAGCTAAACAGGCGAACAACCAGCAGCACAGCACAATCAGCAATGATTGGCACAGTCACAGAAGAGAACACACTGTTTGGACATGCTGAGGAAGTATTGCAGAATACAGGATGAGCAAAAGAAAAGGGCTGTGTTTGTTAATGTCCCACACAGACAGACAGATAACATTTCACATTCTGTCTGCTTCTCCTTCTGCCAATCTTTACCTTTGCACTGACACCCAACGGCACTGTTTAGAATTGAAGTGAGAGGTGGTCTTGTTTGAAAGTAAAATATAAGTGATAAACATAAGGCGAGTTGTGCGGAAAGCCGTAAGGCACTTCCATTATGGTGGTGGTGACAGCGATCATCATGTGTTTTGTAGTAAGTAGGCATCAGGATTCACACTACACTGACCACTGAGTTCATTACATGACGACTGCTGGTTCCACAGTGTTGAGTTGCATGGAATACACATCAGATGCTTTTAAGGTAAAGCCATCATCATTGCCTTTATCATTGTTGTGAGTTGTTTTCTGTTATGAGGTAACAAATTGTTGTTTTATGTTCAGATAAAGTTCATCATGTGTTGATTTTCTCCAATTGTGCATGTTTTGTCTTCTGTTATTAATGTCCAGGTTTTACAGTGTGATGATGTTTCCATCCTCTCTCATGCTCTCCTGGCTGCTGCTGGTCTTGGTGGGGCTGCCGTTGTGTGTAGGAGTGGTCAGGGAGCTCAGGGAGGCCTTGCTGTCTGACAGAGAGCCGCAGCTGGGCAGGGACATGCTCTGGGGGAGGGGCCGTTGCCCTAGTGACGAGGTCAATGGAGACTCTCTGTGGCTGCCGTTACCGTTGGACACACAGCGATGGGGCAGGTAAGGTGGCAGGCTGTCAGTCTCAATGATAAGGTCTCCGTCCTCATCGCTGTCGCCCTCCGCCACGCTGTTACTGTTGCTATGGTGACTGACACTCTGAGAGGCAGTGCTGGGGGCTGAGTCGTGGGAGAATGCAGAGCCTACAGATCCAGAGGAGCTGTTCCCCCCTGCCGAGACCTTGCTTGCCCGGGGCACCACGTTGTTGCGCTGGTTGGCCGGCTTCACCGTCACGATCAGGTTGTGGCTGTTGGCCACCATCATGTCTGTCACCTGGTCCAAAGATTTGCCGGCCACATCAATGCCGTTGACCTCAAGGATCTCATCGTTGACCCCCAGCAGTCCTGTGCTCTCAGCCAGGCCTCCACGCACCAGCCGCGAGATGAAGACACCAGGCACCTTCTCCACACCCTGAGGTGTGACCCGCATGCTCACCCCGTCCCGAATATAGAAACCCAGGGGCTTGTGGGTACCGTGCTTGTGCAGGCGGACACGCCGGTGTGTCTCGGGCAGGATGTCGACATCGATGATGGAGGAGATCTGGCGGAAGTCCTGGGGAAGGCCAATCATCAGGCCTGGTTTGGTCTTCTGCTGAGCCGGGCGCAACCCTGCCAGGCCTTTTTTCCTCCTCTGCAGGGAGTTGGTGGCAAAGACCACAGGCTCATCCACATCTACAGGACAGAGAGAGGCACAGACAAAAGCCATGTCAGACAAAGACATAAAATGACAAGGCAGCACCAGGGTCTCAGTTCATTCCAAATATGAACCATCAAATAAATGGTAGTATGCTCTGAGACAGTAAGGGCATTATGTTCAAGATGTCAACAGGTAACTTGGGGGTAAGACATGGGTTAAATCTGGTCAGTTGGAGAGTAAAAAGAGGGGAAACAGCACATGTTTTAAAATCTCCTCTAATCTTTTCTAATGCCTCCGTCTGTCTTTCCGTGTGTAAACCGTCAAGCCCTAACTTTAAGATGTGGAGAAAGTTCACCTTTCAACTCTCAAGAAGGAAGTCTCATTTCCCTACTATACAAATACACCTATTGATATAGAATGCAGTGGTCTCACTTTATCCTGCTGTATTTTTCTTTTGGCTTTTCTCTGGGGGATTCGTTAAGATCAAATATTCAACCATACAGGCCCTGTGAAGTTATATACTAATTTCTATGATGTCAACAATCTGAACTGAGATTTTCAAAAACAGTGAGTCACTATTCCACTGTTTTCATAGTTACCACTCCCAATACCTCTTAACCCATTTCTCCTCTGTCTCTGTCTGTCCGTCCCTCACACACACACACACACACACACACACACACACACACACACACACACTTTTTTTCCTCCACCTTCGGAGCTAGAAGGTTGAGGGTTCGAGACCTGCTCCCTGCCTGTTTCATTACAGTATTCTTTATTGGGGTTGGTGGATGTTTATCTATTTATTTATTTCACCTTTATTTAACCAGGTAGACTAGTTGAGAACAAGTTCTCATTTGCAACTGCGACCTGGCCAAGAATAAAGCAAAGCAGTTCGACACATACAACAACACAGAATTACACATGGAATAAACAAAACATACAATCAATAATACAGTAGAACAATACAGTAGAACAAGTCTATATACAGCATGTGCAAATGAGGTAGGATAAGGGAGGTAAAGCACTAAATAGGCTAAGTTGGCGAAGTAATTACAATATAGTAATTAAACACTGGAATGGTAGATGTGCAGAAGATGAATGTGCAAGTAGAGATACTGGGGTGCAAAGGAGCATGAGGTAGATTGGATGGGCTATTTACAGATGAGCTATGTACAGGTGCAGTGATCTGTGAGCTGCTCTGACAGTTGGTGCTTAAAGCTAGTGAGGGAGATATGAGTCTCCAGCTTCAGTGATTTTTGCAGTTTCTTCCAGTCATTGGCAGCAGAGAACTGGAAGGAGAGGAGGCCAAAGGAAGAATTGGCTTTGGGGGTGACCAGTGAGATATACCTGCTGGAGTGCGTGCTACGGGTGGGTGCTGCTATGGTGCCCAGTGAGCTGAGATAAGGCGGGGCTTTACCTAGCAGAGACTTGTAGATGACCTGGAGCCAGTGGGTTTTGCGATGAGTATGAAGCGAGGGCCAGCCAACGAGAGCGTACAGGTCGCAGTGGTGGGTAGTATATGGGGCTTTGGTGACAAAACGGATGGCACTGTGATAGACTGCATCCAATTTGTTGAGTAGAGTGTTGGAGGCTATTTTGTAAATGACATCGCCGAAGTCGAGGATCGGTAGGATGGTCAGTTTTACGAGGGTATGTTTGGCAGCATGAGTGAAGGATGCTTTGTTGCGAAATAGGAAACCAATTCTAGATTTAACTTTGGATTGGAGATGTTTGATGTGAGTCTGGAAGGAGAGTTTACAGTCTAACCAGACACCTACAGTCGTGGCCAAAAGTTTTGAGAATTATTAATTTCCTTAAAGTTCGCTGCTTCAGTGTCTTTAGATATTTTGTCAGATGTTACTATGGAATACTGAAGTATAATTTCAAGCATTTCATAAGTGTCAAAGGCTTTTATTGACAATTACATGAAGTTGATGCAAAGAGCAAAGAGTCAATATTTGCAGTGTTGACCCTTCTTTTTCAAGACCTCTACAATCCGCCCTGGCATGCTGTAAATTAACTTCTGGGCCACATCCTGACTGATGGCAGCCCATTCTTGCATAATCAATGCTTGGAGTTTTTCAGAATGTGTGGGGTTTTGTTTGTCCACCCGCCTCTTGAGGATTGACCACAAGTTCTCAATGGGATTAAGGTCTGGGGAGTTTCCTGTCCATGGACCCAAAATATTGATGTTTTGTTCCCCAAGCCACTTAGTTATCGCTTTTGCCTTATGGCAAGGTGCTCCATCATGTTGGAAAAGGCATTGTTCATCACCAAACTGTTCCTGGATGGTTGGGAGAAGTTTCTCTCGGAGGATGTGTTGGTACCATTCTTTATTCATGGCTGTGTTCTTAGGCAAAATTGTGAGTGAGCCCACTCCCTTGGCTGAGAAGCAACCCCACACATGAATGGTCTTAGCATGCTTTACTGTTGGCATGACACAGGACTAATGGTAGCGCTCACCTTGTCTTCTCCGGACAAGATTTTTTCCAGATTCCCCAAACAATCGGAAAGGGGATTCATCAGAGAAAAGGACTTTACCCCAGTCCTCAGCAGTCCAATCCCTGTACCTTTTGCAGAATATCAGTCTGTCCCTGATGTTTTTCCTGGAGAGAAGTGGCTTCTTTGCTGCCCTTCTTGACACCAGGCCATCCTCCAAAAGTCTTTGCCTCACCCTGCGTGCAGATGGACTCACACCTGCCTGCTGCCATTTCTGAGCAAGCTCTGTACTGGTGGTGCCCCGATCCCGCAGCTGAATCAACTTTAGGAGACGGTCCTGGCGCTTGCTGGACTTTCTTAGGTGCCCTGAAGCCTTCTTCACAACAATTGAACCGCTCTCCTTCAAGTTCTTGATGATCCGATAAATGGTTGATTTAGGTGCAATCTTACTGGCAGCAATATCCTTGCCTGTGAAGCCCTTTTTGTGCAAAGCAATGATGACAGCACGTGTTTCCTTGCAGGTAACCATGGTTGAACAGAAGAAGAACAATGATTCCAAGCACCACCCTCCTTTTGAAGCTTACAGTCTGTTATTCGAACTCAATCAGCATGACAGAGTGATCTCCAGCCTTGTCCTCGTCAACACTCACACCTGTGTTAACAAGAGAATCACTGACATGATGTCAGCTGGTCCTTTTGTGGCAGGGCTGAAATGCAGTGGAACTGTTTTTGGGGATTCAGTTCATATGCATGGCAAAGTGGTACTTTGCAATTAATTGCAATTCATCTGATCACTCTTCATAACATTCTGGAGTATATGCAAATTGCCATCATACAAACTGAGGCAGCAGACTTTATGAAAATAAATATTTGTGTCATTCTCAAAACTTTTGGCCACGACTGTAGGTATTTTTAGTTGTCCACATATTCTAAGTCAGAACCGTCCAGAGTAGTGATGCTGGAAGGGCGGGCAGCGATCGGTTGAAGAGCATGCATTTAGTTTTACTTGCATTTAAGAGCAGTTGGAGGCCACGGAAGGAGAGTTGTATGGCATTGAAGCTCGTCTGGAGGCTAGATAACACAGTGTCCAAAGAAGGGCAAGAGGTATACAGAATGGTGTCGTCTGCATAGAGGTGGATCAAAGAATCTCCAGCAACGCGAGAGACATCATTGATGTATACAGAGAAGAGAGTTGGCCCGAGAATTGAACCCTGTGGCACACCCATAGAGACTGCCAGAGGTTCAGACAACTGAGCAACCTTGCGCTGATTGAGAGCAGAGATTGCTGGGAACAGGAGAACAGTACTTCAGAACCTGCCCCAGAGACAGACAGATAGACAGTCAGTCTGAGAGATGGAGCAGGGGTAGTGTGGTATGTGTAAGGACACAGTGAGGATTTCCATACCTCTCAACCCCTACTGAGGGGTCAGAGGTTGTGAAAGAATCAGATTGCATACCAGTCAGATGAATCACCGCTTCAATCCCCACTGTTTACATTAAACAGACAAGACAGCCTAGCTCTATCATCACACCCACCTGACACATTCTCTGGTGTGACAGAAATAAACAAATGTGTTGTTTTTAGTGCTAGCTGGCAGGTAGCAGCACAGGGAGGAACCACTCAGGGCTCTGTTCTAAATGTGAAGCGACACTTGCTGGGGAGGAGAGAATATTTTAAGTTATTTTTAAACTGCGGAGAAGGATGTGCTGTGTGATCCTGTTTCTCAGAAAGAAACGGAGGAGAGGTCTGGATGTGGTTATGTGGAGCACTGCCTGCTGAGAGGGTGAAACATAGGAAGTCATCAACAACTTAGAGAGGCCATGGCAAAAGAAAGAGAGCTTTTCCCACACCCTGTTTGGTTAGAGCTTTGGGAGATCACTGTATGACTAATGTGTATCATGGAGGACATGGAGTGGACATGATCCTAACATTCAACACCGGTAAAAGCACACTTAGCTAGTGGCTAGTAATGCCAATAGGTTTTATGGATGACAACAAACAGATTTGACCAAAGCCACAGGCTGTTGTATGAAGGGATGGATAACATTGAGATTTGATGTATATCCAGGCTCAACTAGAGGGCATGAGACATAACAAGTGGGTGACAGTTGTGAACCCTGACCTCAACACTATTAAGTGAAAACAATCATCTGGTCACAACAGAAAAGCTCTTCCAACATGGAGAATAGACAGAAAACCCAGTATATTCACTGTATATACAGTATATATGCCAATACTATAAACATTTGCCAGTTCTGGAAAGTGTGTGTGGTACAGTTTACATTTATCTGTATGTTTGTTAATAACATACAGTTGAAGTCGGAAGTTAACATACACCTTAGCCAAATACATTTAAACTCAGTTTTTCACAATTCCTGACATTTAATCCCAGTAAAAATTCCCTGTCTTAGGTCAGTTAGGATCACCACTTTATTTTAAGAATGTGAAATGTCAGAATAATAGTAGAGAGAATGATTTATTTCAGCTTTTATTTCTTTCACCACATTTCCAGTGGGTCATAAGTTTACATATACTCAATTAGTATTTGGTAGCATTGCCTTTAAATTGTTTAACTTGGGTCAAACATTTCGGGTAGCCTTCCACAAGCTTCCCACAATAAGTTGGGTGAATTTTGGCCCATTCCTTCTGACAGAGCTGGTGTAACTGAGTCAGGTTTGTAGGCCTCCTTGCTCGCACACTCTTTTTCAGTTCTGCCAACAAAGTTTCAATAGGATTGAGGTCAGGGCTTTGTGATGGCCACTCCAATACCTTGACTTTGTTGTCCTCAAGCCATTTTGCCACAACTTTGGAAGTATGCTTGGGGTCATTGTCCATTTGGAAGACCAAGCTTGCGACCAAGCTTTAACTCCCTGACTGATGTCTTGAGATGTTGCTTCAATATATCCATATAATTTTCCTCCCTCATGATGCCATCTATTTTGTGAAGTGCACCAGTCCCTCCTGCAGCAAAGCACCCCCACAACATGATGCTGCCACCCCCGTGCTTCACGGTTGGGATGGTGTTCTTCGGCTTGCAAGCCTCCCCCTTTTTCCTCCAAACATAACGATGGTCCTTATGGCCAAACAGTTCTATTTTTGTCATCAGACCAGAGGACATTTCTCCAAAAAGTACGATCTTTGTCCCCATGTGCAGTTGCAAACCGTAGTCTGGCTTTTTTATGGCGGTTTTGGAGCAGTGGCTTCTTCCTTGCTGGGCGGCCTTTCAGGTTATGTCGATATAGGACTCATTTTACTGTGGATATAGATACTTTTGTACCTGATTCCTCCAGCATCTTCACAAGGTCCTTTGCTGTTGTTCTGGGATTGATTTGCACTTTTCGCACCAAAGTACGTTCATCTCTAGGAGACAGAACGTGTCTCCTTCCTGAGTGGTATGACGGCTGCATGGTCCCATGGTGTTTATACCTGCGTACTATTGTTTGTACAGATGAACGTGGTACCTTCAGGTGTTTGGAAATTGCTCCCAAGGATGAACCAGACTTGTGGAGGTCTACAATTTATTTTCTGAGGTCTTGACTGATTTATTTTGATTTTCCCATGATGTCAAGCAAAGAGGCACTGAGTTTGAAGGTAGGCCTTGAAGTACATCCACAGGTACACCTCCAACTGACTCAAATTATGTCAATTAGCCTATCAGAAGCTTCTAAAGCCATGACATCATTTTCTGGAATTTTCCAAGCTGTTTAAAAGGCACAGTCAACTTAGTGTATGTAAACTTCTGACCCACTGGAATTGTGATACAGTGAATTATAAGTGAAATAATCTGTCTGTAAACAATTGTTGGAAAAATGACTTGTGTCATGCACAAAGTAGATGTCCTAACTGACTTGCCAAAACTATAGTTTGTTAACAAGAAATTTGTGGAGTGGTTGAAAAACTAGTTTTAATGACTCCAACCTAAGTGTATGTAAACTTACGACTTCAACTGTACATGTTTGTGTGCCTGGGTGGGTTTAACTCAAGTGTTTGTTTGTGTAGGTCTGTTTGTGTAGGTCTGTTTGTGTAGTTCTGTTTGTGTAGTTCTGTTTGTGAGTGTTCCACAGTCCTTACAGAGCTGTAGTCAGCCCTGCCTCCCTCCCTGTCCACCTTCATTAGTTTTATTGTCTGGACCCCCACAGAGAGCAGAGCAGCCTCTGTTATTAAACCCACTCATAGGCTGGAGGAGGCGGGCTGGAGGGTGAGCCCAACCGGAGAGCACGTGGGGGGCTGGGTCAGGAGGAAGGAAGGGATGGGGTCCAGGGTTACAGACCAGGAGGGTTGGGTCTGCTCAATGATCTATAGTAGGTGTCAATTATTTTTTTTTAAAGAGCCTGCAGTACAGGGAGCACTGCAATACCTTCTGAATGATGCTTCCTCTGCACTGTGCACAATATCCCCACAGAGAGAATGCCAGAGTTCATTACAATGGTCTGTAAATGAGTCCTGACATAACAGCTGACTCACACAGACATACAGGTTAACAGAGATTGAGGGCAAGACCACAGCTACTGTCTATAGAGGAAAGGGGGAAATGCCTGCTACTAGAAATAACCCATCTGGAGTAAAATGTCTCTATAACATCCAATTTCCCCTTTTTCTAAATTTCAATATCTACTTCTCTTTCCCGCTCTCTCCTTCTCTCCCTGGTGTCTGTGCGGTTGTATCGGTACACAGTGTAAGCATTGCCAGCCCAGGGGTCTGTGTGGTCTAAGAGTTCTACTGGGCTGAGCTGTATTATTGACCAACTGGGCTATAATGTGGTTTAATGGTGAGTGAGATCAGAGGCTAATGTGCAGAGTGGCTAGCTACAGAGATACTGTCTCCCTAGTGTAAATGTCTAAGTGTGTGTGTGTGCCTGCATTAGTGCCGATGTAAAGAGGAACCATTGAAACCATCCCTTCACCAGGTCCTGTACCATCTATACTCCCACTTATCTTACAAAGGAAAGAACAAACACACACAAAACAATGTACACATTTCTAGGTATACCTGTATGCAGAGCCTGTATTATACACAGACAACTTGGAAAATCTTTGCCCTGTGGTGAGGGGTTGTGGGAGGCTCCAACACATTCCAGAACAAACTGCTCTGATCTCCTAGCAACGTGTTCCCCCTGTGCTTCCCTCACTATAACAAATGAATCAACTACCCTCCTCTCTAGATCATGTGATCTCTGTAGGCTACTGCATGAATCACCTGACTCATGTTATACACTGCATTACGTTACTGCAGCACAGGAGAGAGAAAATACCTGTTAATAACCAGCGTCAAGAGGTCAATTCACTTCTGAATAACCGCTGACATCTTACATATCCTTGAGCATGTTGAGTTTAATACCATCATTATTTGCAACAAAGCGGGTATTATAAAAGTGAGATTGTTGCATGTGAAAATCAAGACAAGGCAGTCACTAGATTGAAACACTGAGAAGAAGGGCTGAGGTGGGTGGGTTCAGTAGCACTGGGCCTTAGGGGAGGACATTGAAGTGAAGCCAGCAGTGGAGAGATGGGCTTACAGTATTCATGACTCTACCAGAATTGGAAATAACTATAATACAGCTAGTCGTCTGCAGCCTTCAGGCATAGACACTGCTGATCCTCTCAGACATCTCAAACCTCGCCCACTGGGTCCTATAGAAATGCTGCTTTACCCCACTTCCACAAGAGCCTCTCTGACTCTCACACACACAGAGGACAAGGAGCAGAGGGGTTGAGAGAGTGGGAGTGGGAGAGACAGAGACACAGAAAGACCCATCAATTTACCTCCTGCCCTTGTCTAGCCTATAGTGACAGATCTCTCTGTGCTGCCATCCATGCTAACCTGGGAGGGTGTCCCCAGAGAATTCACTGTGTCCCTGTCCTCAGGACCTGGGGGAGGGGGTTGGTCTGCCAAGGAAAGCTACACAGAGAGGTGTGTATTAAGTATCTATGGGTATGGAGTCAACATCTGTCTCTCTGCTCAGCCATAAGCTGATTCTGCTGCCTCTTTCAAATAAAATAGGGTGAAAAGGGCATTTGAACTGGTTTAGTTTGCCTCCATGTTGATACAATGCCTTCTTGTCTATAGTTCAGACAGACATGCTATTGCAGAATATGATAGCTTATTGACAGTGGAGTTACACCTCAGTGCTGTGTTATTGCAGTGTAACAGCTTATTGGTTGTGAATTTGCACTTCATAATGCTGTGTTATTGCAGAGTGTAACAGCTTATTGACTAGCTATACATCACAATGACAGGTTATTACAGAATAACAGATCTCACTGACTGACTGACTGACTAGCTGGCTGCAGGTGTTGTAAGGCTGCTGAAATCTAGTTGCTTATTTCTGACCATATATACAAATATTAAAAATGTCATGCATTTTTCTGCAGCACCGTTAGCCTTTTTTCTATTGTTTACGACCAGTTGGCACTACTCTGTATTGAGTGAGAACCCACCACAGCTGGGATAAGTAGTGTTGAGTTTAGCACTATTTTAGCTGTCTGGTTTCCTTTGAGGAAACAGCTGATTTTACGCTCTAATCAGACAGACAGCAATCGTCCAATGACTTAGTAACTGTTCCGTCACATCACATAAATGTGACTGGGAGAGTCCTGCCTTCGGGGCAAACATAGGCACTACTACTTCCTCTTGCCCTGACACCAGCCATGCTGGTGGGTCACAGAGGGGTAGGTTGTTTCTTCCTCACCCTCATTGTTCTTGTCTCCTTCATTCTAGATTATGAAAACGATCATCACCATGAACACGGGTCCCACTCTGAGCTCATTGTCCTACCCTGGCTGTCATGCTGGCCCAGGCATGCTTTCACATGAATTATTCCAGAGTGAGCAGGCCAGGCAGTGGAATGGAAAGCATGGCCTGGCAGAACCAGCACCAGCGAGCCCCCGTTCTCCAGGGTAGGGGGTTTGAGTGATGGACACCTGATGCTGCCAGCAGGAAGCAGATCAGAGTACTGTGGATGCATCTCTTTGGCACCACATCTCCTGGATCCCCTTACAACGTCTGGCCACTGGCCGCATTGCAGCGCTGCTCCAAGAATAAACTATTCCTGTAGCAACATTCCAACAGCTGAGCTCTGTTGTTCATCAATGTTCAGATAGGAACATCTTTAAAAATGTTCTCCAAATAAAGATCATATATAGGATCCAGGAGTTATATTAATCCTGTGATCTAACTAGGAAAAACTCTAGTACTTTAGAGTTTTATCCTGGTCAGGGCCTGTATCCACAAAGCATCTGAGAAAAGTTCCTAGGAATCCTGTTCAAACCTGTTCAAAAGTGGCAATCAGCAGTTGATTTTTTTTTTGAAAGTGTCCTCCCTGCCCAAGTTTCTGTAAAAAGCTGATGGATGGGGCTGGAGAAATGTAACCCCTCTCAAATTCATAGGCAGAGCTATGGATGCAAGGACTGACCATCCATGATATCGACATTATAGTTTCAACCATGTTTTGAGGCTATATTGTGTTTCACGAGGTATTTATAAGTTGTGTTTTTCAAGCATCAATGGGTACATTCTAAAAATGGATGTAGCAACTCCAGATTGCCCCTTTAAGACAAAAGAAAGCTCTCAGCTCAGAGTAGGTTTAAGGATGATCTTAAGATACTGCTCAGACGAACTCTGAGCCAGGAGGAAAATCAACTCAGAAAAGTTTATCTCAGCTGGTCATCACGGCAGTTTGAGGTACTGCAAAGGAAAGATAGTGATGACGCTCATTGACATTGTTTTAAATGATTGGGAATAACCAATCACGATGAAGTATGGCCAGCTGTGAAATGTATGGCACACAAACCACGGTGAATGTGACTGTACATAAAATGTTGCAATGGTAAAATATTTTATATAATTTCTGACTGACACAATCACTTTGCCTACTGTTAATTCTTGCCTAATTTGTTGGAGTGCCTAATATATATTTTTTGGACCAATTCTGATATTTGGAATAATGTGATAGGCACATGAATCATATTGGTTGTTAAGAGGAATTTTGATAATATCACACACTCGTCACTCCCGTTTAACAACTCTACATTTCTTTGGCACAGTGGGCTAGGCATCAAGTCACTTGCCGATAATATTGCATAAAATATTCGAAAGGTCTATCATTTTTACCAAACACATTCAAAGTTAACATCGGCCCAAAATGTGTTCAATTACCCAATTTAGGCATATTTTTTTAACAATGGGATATTGCGCTCCCAATGGATAACTTGAAATAGCATGATGTAGGTTAATTAAATAATTGAAATAATAAAGTGATAATTTATTAACCTAGTGGTTATAAGTAGCTATCATGTGAATTAGGCCTCGTGAAATCATATCTAAAGAGATATTGTTGCATGTAGGTGTAGATTATTTATTGGTTAATCATATAGAAATATCAAAACATTCTTTCAACAAGTCCAAAGCAATTGCCTGTCTATAGCGCAGAAACCACTGTCTTGCTGCCTGATTCGATTTTTCAAGACACCTGCTGGTAACTCTTAACTGGTTAAGCTCATGAGGTTTTAAAATGAGGTTTCCTCTCATGACTAAAGAGGCTTCATGCATAGCTTTTATTTAGACTCAGTAGGAGTAAAATGGCTCCATTCTCAGCACTTACAACCAATGTTCTACTCTGAGATGCTTTGTGGATACAGCCCTGGTCACAAGGTAAAGAAAAACTTGCCCTACCCATATAGTCTGACTGACCTCCCCAGCCAGGTTGGGGGGACCACGCTGCCCCTGTCCTGAACCTGGAGGCTGAAGCCCTGCCATATGGTCACCATGATAACACCCCACTGTTTCCATCACATGTAAACAGCAAGAATGGGTCTTCCCACTGCCATCTAGAAAGGAGCCTCAGCATAGCCTAACTAAACAAATACAGGCAACACAGTATCAACACACAAAAACACTTCTATTCTGATTGAAAGACACTGGATGACAACATAGTTTGTTAGTGGAGCAGCAGATCCGATCAGCAATCACGTGCTGCACGGGAGGCCGGATCAGCAGTAGGCCGCGTACCTGTGTGTGTATGTATGTGTGTATTGATCAGTGGGACGTAACGAATGGCGCTTGTCTTGGATTACCCTTTAAAATTGAGGGCAGCTCTTATCCCATCCCAGGATTATTACTGAGGCACAAACACAAGGGGGACCGTCTCCCTACACCACAAACACTGGGACCTGGTCTAGCCGCTCTCTATAAAACCCCTCCCAACCCCCACGGGACCAACCCTGATCACACTATAAACCTCTGGAAACTGGAGGAAGGAGAACTATAGCTTTCACAATACAGTCTCAAACACAGCATCATTAATATTCATGATCCTCTCCCCCTGTGTTTGGGAACAGGTAAAGGGAAGTTTACAGTTGAAACTTCTCTTTAGTTCCATGTTCCTTTGTCATTTTGGCAGCATTCTATTCTTGTCTTCTGTACCACCTGCTGCTGCCTATTCCCTTACAGTCTGCTATTTCATGTATATGTGACTGTGTAAACACTGAGCTGGATCATAAAACAGTATGATGTCACCATCAATATGAGCTGAGTCATCGTCGTGGTAGGCGTACTGTAGTGTACATTCCATTCAGAATCCAAAAATGGACTGTAGACAGCTGCCAATACCAGCAAGCATTCTTAAAACCCTCAAACAATGCCCACACCTTCTCTCTGACCTCAGCAGGCAGAACGCTCAGACTCACAACGGCCCCTTCAAAGGCCCTCTCCTCCTCTGTTTCTATTTGTGGGTGCTCTGTTTTTACACATCCATACCGCTAGTCTCTGGGAAGAAACACATCTGAAAAGGACTGTCCTGCTATATATGTGATGCTCAGTAAACCACTGGGGCTTAGATTGAAGGTTGGATTAAAACCACTGAAATAAGACCAAAAACAGTCATGACGTTTTTACACTACAAAGTGGTTTACAGTTGCTCCATTGTTAATGTTACAATCAACTTGGTAACTGCACCTCTATATCAACTAGTCAAGGCAGGCAACCGGTCAAGAGCCCTGGGTCATACTGCCCTGTATTCACACTGCTGACAACCTATTGACCCTCAGTGGCATTGGGCATCTACCCACCTACCACGCTAACCTGTGGTTGGTAACATCCTGTTTCCACGCCTCCAGTGTACCCGCTGCATGCCAGGACATTCCTGCCAGTGCCTCCACTCCTTCCCCAGCCTCTAGAGATACAAAAATGTAACAACAAGCAGCGCACCAGCCTGGCTGTTTCACAGAAACAAGAGATCACAGCAGCTCTCAGAAATCTCAGAGGTTGAAAGACATGGAGAATGACTTGGCTAGAGAAGACATTCAGAGGCTGCCCTAAGTAACAGTGGGTGATATGTGCAGGTGTTGTATCTTCTGATCTGATATGGCATGAAGAACTCTGCCCAGGTTCATAACAGAGAACCCTGCCCAGGTACATAATAGAGAACCCTGCCCAGGTTCATAACAGAGAACCCTGCCCAGGTACATTACAGAGAACCCTGCCCAGGTACATTACAGAGAACCCTGCCCAGGTTCATTACAGAGAACCCTGCCCAGGTACATTACAGAGAACCCTGCCCAGGTACATTACAGAGAACCCTGCCCAGGTGCATTACAGAGAACCCTGCCCAGGTGCATTACAGAGAACCCTGCCCAGGTACATTACAGAGAACCCTGCCCAGGTACATTACAGAGAACCCTGCCCAGGTACATTACAGAGAACCCTGCCCAGGTTCATAACAGAGAACCCTGCCCAGGTGCATAATAGAGAACCCTGCCCAGGTTCATAACAGAGAACCCTGCCCAGGTACATTACAGAGAACCCTGCCCAGGTTCATTACAGAGAACCCTGCCCAGGTTCATAACAGAGAACCCTGCCCAGGTACATTACAGAGAACCCTGCCCAGGTTCATTACAGAGAACCCTGCCCAGGTACATTACAGAGAACCCTGCCCAGGTGCATTACAGAGAACCCTGCCCAGGTACATTACAGAGAACCCTGCCCAGGTTCATTACAGAGAACCCTGCCCAGGTACATTACAGAGAACCCTGCCCAGGTACATTACAGAGAACCCTGCCCAGGTACATTACAGAGAACCCTGCCCAGGTGCATTACAGAGAACCCTGCCCAGGTACATTACAGAGAACCCTGCCCAGGTTCATTACAGAGAACCCTGCCCAGGTACATTACAGAGAACCCTGCCCAGGTACATTACAGAGAACCCTGCCCAGGTTCATAACAGAGAACCCTGCCCAGGTACATTACAGAGAACCCTGCCCAGGTACATTACAGAGAACCCTGCCCAGGTTCATTACATAGAACCCTGCCCAGGTTCACAACAGAGAACCCTGCCCAGGTTCACAACAGAGAACCCTGCCCAGGTACATTACAGAGAACCCTGCCCAGGTTCATAACAGAGAACCCTGCCCAGGTACATTACAGAGAACCCTGCCCAGGTACATTACAGAGAACCCTGCCCAGGTACATTACAGAGAACCCTGCCCAGGTACATTACAGAGAACCCTGCCCAGGTACATTACAGAGAACCCTGCCCAGGTTCATTACAGAGAACCCTGCCCAGGTTCATAACAGAGAACCCTGCCCAGGTACATTACAGAGAACCCTGCCCAGGTTCATAACAGAGAACCCTGCCCAGGTTCATAACAGAGAACCCTGCCCAGGTTCATAACAGAGAACCCTACCCCGGTACATTACAGAGAACCCTGCCCAGGTACATTACAGAGAACCCTGCCCAGGTACATTACAGAGAACCCTGCCCAGGTACATTACAGAGAACCCTGCCCAGGTACATTACAGAGAACCCTGCCCAGGTTCATAACAGAGAACCCTGCCCAGGTACATTACAGAGAACCCTGCCCAGGTTCATAACAGAGAACCCTGCCCAGGTACATTACAGAGAACCCTGCCCAGGTACATTACAGAGAACCCTGCCCAGGTACATTACAGAGAACCCTGCCCAGGTTCATAACATAGAACCCTGCCCAGGTACATTACAGAGAACCCTGCCCAGGTTCATAACAGAGAACCCTGTCCAGATACATTACAGAGAACCCTGCCCAGGTACATTACAGAGAACCCTGCCCAGGTACATTACAGAGAACCCTGCCCAGGTTCATAACAGAGAACCCTGCCCAGGTACATTACAGAGAACCCTGCCCAGGTACATTACAGAGAACCCTGCCCAGGTACATTACAGAGAACCCTGCCCAGGTACATTACAGAGAACCCTGCCCAGGTACATTACAGAGAACCCTGCCCAGGTTCATAACAGAGAACCCTGCCCAGGTACATTACAGAGAACCCTGCCCAGGTACATTACAGAGAACCCTGCCCAGGTACATTACAGAAAACCCTGCCCAGGTACATTACAGAGAACCCTGCCCAGGTACATTACAGAAAACCCCGCCCAGGTACATACACCTGCACAGCAGATGTTCCTAGCACTACTCACACTCTGCCTACTTTCCTCATTCCCTTCTCTCTCGCTCCTCTGCTCTGCTTTCCTGATATAACTTTCTATCTTTCAATCTCCAAACCTAGGAATATTTGATTTCACACCGTCTGTAACGACAGTGGAGATGTTAATCATGCAATTAAGTGTGCAAAGACACAGCAGGATTGAGGGAATGTATCCTACAGCCACATCATAAATACATTCACTCTCTGTCGTCCAACCAATCCTATACATAACTCAAATGCATTCTCAGGCGCACACACACACACACACACACACACACACACACACACACACACACACACACACACACACACACACACACACACACACACACACACACACACACACACACACACACACACACACACACACACACCGTCTCCTCGGGGTATTGAGCAGCTGATGCAGCCTCAGTGCGTGTGCTGGATGAACATAAGGGAATCTCTCCTACTCTGCTAAAAACAGCAGCACAGCCAATGGGCTTTGCAACAGCATGCCGACCCACAGTAACACCTCTGATACACCACCTAAAGCACTCCTGCATGACTACATTGGAGCACGGTTTGAATGTGCAAATTGTTTTGAACTTAGTAGTAGTGTGTGGTTGTGTTTGTGCAGGTAAGGGAGACGGGAGGTTGACTTTCAATGTTAGCTAGAGGAGATCTTCCTGGATGTGTCTTCAGGGCCCTCTCTGGAGAGAGTGAGCAGGGAGAGGGGAAAAGAGGGAAGAAAGGGTTCTCTTTTCCCTGCTCACTCTCTCCAGAGAGGGCCCTGAAGACACATCCAGGAAGATCTCCTCTAGCTAACATTGAAAGTCAACCTCCCGTCTCCCTGCTCACTCTCTCCAGAGAGGGCCCTGAAGACATCCAGGAAGATCTCCTCTAGCTAACATTGAAAACCTTTCTTCCCTCTTTTCCCTTCTCCCTCTTTGTATCTCTATCCCCCCTTTTCCTGCGTCCTCTCAGTCGATGTGAATTAGCCAAATAAACCCCAGCTTGTAAAGCAGTCTGCTGAAATAAATCTTCAAGGAAGTAGATTTAGCAACCACAAAAGATATATTATTTTCACTAATCCATGCTTCTCAGACTGCCAGCTATTGCCAAGCTAATTCCATAGACCTTTGCTACTGGCTTCTTATGACTGTACCAGGAAATTGAGGAGAGACATGGTAGCTAGCTAGTTGAGAATGGCAACGATGGGCAAGTGGACTCACTGGGCTGACAGACACCATAGGTGTTCTGTGCTGGGATTCTGGGTGAGGATGGAGGCGAGCGCTGAATCTCGTGTGCTATAGAATCACATTAGCCAGCCTCTCAATGGCCACTCTGTGAGATGAGCTCATGCTAAAAGCCCCATCAATCTCATCAGTGTTTCAGTGGACCAGCACTCTGTGATATTAATGTCCCACAGAGGGAGAGTGGAGGAGGGAGGAAGGGTCAGAGACTTTAAATGGCTCCACCAGCACAATGTGTCCACTATGCCAGTAACGTGTCAATAGACCAAAGCTCTGTCATGTAGCAGCCTCGGGGGGGGAGGTTAGATAAGAGTCAATCTCTGGACAGCAGCTTATTGGGCCTTCAATAGCCAGACTGGCCAGTTGTGCTGGTCAGAGCGATTGACCAGTGTCTTAGGCGTGGTCTTAGACTAGCATCACCACTACTTCCAGTCTGTTAGCATCACTACAACCTTTACATTAAGATAGCCCTGACAGAAACTTCACCCCTGTGTTGACTCACCATCTGATTTGATTGTCCACAGTCCTCTGAGGTTATAATTCAAATATACCATGTGTACTGTACTGTATGGCAAGGATCAATAGTCTCCTTAAATAGACGGTCTCTAGAGATGAAAGAAGAGAGAGTAAGAGTTGAGGGAAATGTGGTTGACTAGAAGTCAAGACCAGTTAAAGTGAATGAAGAGCACTGCTCTACTGATTTGCTCTAACTTGCAAACAAATGAGAAATATGAAAAGGCATTACTGTGGAAAACTGACATTCCTTCCATGGAGAAGATGAAACTGCAATCACATAGCGCCAGGCCCTGAACGGGTATGTCTGTCACTGACAGTGATAAGCCCTCTCTGGAAATGTGCATTTCTGTTCCCCTTATGGTTTTATTAAATATATCCTCTGAGAAAGCCAAAGCTAACAGATATTGGCCAATGCTAGAGAGAGCAGGGAAAGAAAGAGAGAGAGCGAGAGAGAAAGAGTGAAGAGAGTGAGAGAGCTGCTTTCTAATTCTCATTTAAATAGAAAATGAGAATACTTCCAGGCAGTGGTGTAAAGTACTTTAGTAAAAATAAATAAAAGTACCACTTAAGTAGGGGTATCTGTACTTTTACTTCACTACATTCCTAAAGAAAATGCTGTACTTTTTACTCCATACATTTTCCCTGACACCCAAAAGTACTTGTTACACTTTGAATACTTAGCAGGACAGGAAAATGGTCTAATTCACACACTTATCAAGAGAACATCCCTGGTGATCCCTACCACATCTGATCTGGCGGACTCACAAAAAAAAATAACAAAAAAAAAGTGAGTGTTGGAGCATGCTATCCGTAAATGAATGAAAAACTAGAAAATGGTGCCGTCTGGTTTGCTTAATATAAGGATTTTTTTACTTTGATGATTAAGTATATGTTAGCAATTACATTTACTTCTGATATTTAAGTATATTTAAAACCAAATACTTTTAGACTTTTACTCAAGTAGGATTTTACTGGGTGACTTTTACTTTTACTTGAGTAACTTTCTATTAAAGTATCTTTACTTTTACTCAAGTATGACAATTGGGTACTTTTTCCACCACTGCTTCCAGGTGTAACTCATGAAGATTTTCACTACTCACGTAGTACATTCTCACACTCTTAAAAGGGAGGGGGGAAAAAACACTAGCACATGCAGTAGTATTGCAGAGGGTAAGGAATACAGGCTCCTAAATGAAACTGCATTTACTATACGGTTAGTAAGTGGAAAACTGAAAGCGCGAACCATTGCATTTAACCATGGCACGGTGACTGGGAATTTGGCTGAATACAAACAGTGTAGTTATTCCCTCCGTAAGGCAATCAAACAAGCAAAACATCAGTATAGAGACAAAGTGGAGTCGCAATTCAACGGCTCAGACGCAAGACGTATGTGGAATGGTCTACAGACAATCAAATTTTATATGTCACATACACATGGTTAGCAGATGTTAATGCGAGTGTAGCGAAATGCTTGTGCTTCTAGTTCCAACAGTGCAGTAATATCTAACAAGTAAACTAACAATTCCCCAACAACTACCTAATACACAAAACATCTAAAGGGGTGAATGAGAATATGTACATGTAAGTATATGGATGAGCGATGGCCGAGCGGCATAGGCAAGGTGAAATATATAGTATAAAAAAACAGTATATACGTGATCTGAGTAATGTAAGATATGTAGACATTATTAAAGTGGCATTATTTAGAGTGCATTGTATAAAGTGACCAATGATCCATTCCTTAAAGTGGCCAGTGATTAGGTCTCAATGGAGGCAGCAGCCTCTCTGACTTAGTGATGGCTGTTTAGCAGTCTGATGGCCTTGAGATAGAAGCTGTTTTTCAGTCTCTCGGTCCCAGCTTTGATGCACCTGTTATGACCTCACCTTCTGGATGGTAGCGGTGTGAACAGGCAGTGGCTCAGGTGGTGGTTGTCCTTGATGATCTTTTTGGCCTTCCTGTGACATTGGGTCCTGTAGGTGTCATGGAGGGCAGGTAGTTTGCCACCGGTGATACGTTGTGCAGACCGCACCACTCTCTGGAGAGCCTTGTGGTTGAGGGCGGTACAGTTGCCGTACCAGGCTGTGATACAGCATGACAGGATGCTCTCGATTGTGCATCTGTAAACGTTTGTCAGGGTTTTGGGTGAAAAGCCACATTTCTTCAACCTCCTGTCTGTGTGAGTGGACCACTTCAGTTTGTCAGTGATGTGTACACCAAGGAACTTAAAACTTTCCACCTTCTTCACTGCTGTCCCTTCGATGTGGATAGGGGGGTGCACCCTCTGCTGTTTCCTGAAGTCCACGATCATCTCCTTTGTTTTGTTGATGTTGAGTGAGAGGTTG
Organism: Salmo salar; assembly: GCF_965601325.2. Lineage (NCBI taxonomy): Eukaryota > Metazoa > Chordata > Actinopteri > Salmoniformes > Salmonidae > Salmo > Salmo salar. The sequence goes on along the minus strand of NC_138300.1, from coordinate 90,100,023 downwards.
TTTTCCTGACATCACACTCTGAGTGCCCTCCCCTCCTCCCTGTAGGCTGTCTCATCGTTGTTGGTAATCAAGCCCACTACTGTTGTTACATAGGTATTGCTTTTGTCCAGATGGGATAGGGCAGTGTGCAGTATAATGACGATTGCATCATCTGTGGACCTGTTGGGGCGGTATGCAAACTGAAGTGGTTCTAGGGTGGCCGGTAAGGTGGAGGTGATATGATCCTTGACTAGTATCTCAAAGCCCTTCATGATGACAGAAGTGAGTGCTACGGGGCGGTAGTCATTTATTTCAGTTCCCTTTGCCTTCTTGGGTACAGGAACAATGATAGCCATCTTGAAGCATGTGGGGACAACAGACTGGGATAGGGAGTGATTGAATATGTCCGTGAACACACCAGCCAGCTGGTCTGCACATGCTCCGAGGACGCCGCTAGGGATGCCATCTGGGTCAGCAGCCTTGCGAGGGTTAATACGTTTAAATGTTTTACTCACGTCAGCCAGTCCTTGTTAGCAGGCCGCGACGATGGCATTGTATTATCCTCAAAGCGGGCAAAGAAGGTGTTTAGTTTGTCTGGAAGCGTGACGTCGGTGTCCGTGACGTGGCTGGATTTCTTTTTGCAATCCGTGATTTCCTGTAGACCCTGCCACATTCGTCTTGTGTCTGAGTCGTTGAATTGCGACTCCACCTTGTCCCTGTACTGGCATTTCGCTTGTTTGATTGCCTTACGGAGGGAATAGCTACACTGTTTATATTCAGACATATTTCCAGACCTCTTTCCATGGTTAAATGTGGTGGATCGCGCATTTCATCCATCCACGGTTTCTGGTTAGGGTAGGTTTAATAGTCACATAGTCTATTAAACCTATTAATAGTCACGTTAGGGTAGGTTTAATAGTACCACATCTCCAATGCACTTCTTTATAAACGCACTCACTGAGTCAGCGTATAGGTCGATGTGGTCTCTGAGGCTGACCAGGAACATATTCCAGTCCGCGTAATCAAAACAATCTTGAGCGTGGCTTCCGATTGGTCGGACAAGCGTTGAATGGTTCTCGTCACTGGTACATCCTGTTTGAGTTTCTGCCTATAAGAAGGAAGGAGCAACATGGCGTCGTGGCCGGATTTACCGAAGGGAGGGTGGGGGAGAGCTTTGTATGTATTGCGGTAGTTAGAGTAGCAGTGGTTGAGGGTATTGTGCATGCGCGTATCGCAATCAATATGATTGAAGAATTTAGGTAGACTTGTTCTAAACTTTGCTTTGTTAAAATCCCCAGCTACAATACATGCACCCTCAGGATGTATGGTTTCCAATTTGTAAATAGTCCAGCATACCACTCTGCATCCCACTGCTGGCTTGCTTCTGAAGCTAAACAGGGTTGGTCCTGGTCAGTCCCTGGATGGGAGACCAGATGCTGCTGGAAGTGGTGTTGGAGGGCCAGTAAGAGGCACTCTTTCCTCTGGTCTAAAAAATATCCCAATGCCCCAGGGCTGTGATTGGGGACACTGCCCTGTATAGGGGGCTGTCTTTTGGATGGGACGTTAAACGGGTGTCCTGACTCTCTGAGGTCATTAAAGATCCCATTGCACTTATCGTAAGAGTAGGGGTGTTAACCCTGGTGTCCTGGCTAAATTCCCAATCTGGCTCTCATACAATCACGGCCACCTAATCATCCCCCCTCCTATCCCCTGAAACTATTCCCCAGGTTGTTGCTGTAAATGAGAATGTGTTCTCAGTCAATTTACCTGGTATAAAATAAAAAAGTTCCTTGATGGCTGTTCCTTGAGGGGGAATGTACACAGCTGTGACTATAACTGACAAGAATTGTCTTGGAATGTAAAATGGCTGGCACTTGATTGTAAGGAATTCCAGATTGGGTGAGCAGAAGGACTTGAGTTCCTGTATGTTGATATGATTACACCATGAGTTGTTATTCATAAAGAATACACCCTTGCCTTTCCTTTTCCCAGAGAGGTGTTAATCTCTGTCGGTGCGATGCATGGAGAAGCCCGGTGGCTGAACCGATTCCGACAACATATCCCGAGAGAGCCATGTTTCCGTGAAACAGAGAACGTTACAATTTCTGATGTCTCTCTGGAAGGCAACCCTTGCTCGAATTTTGTCTACTTTGTTGTCAAGAGACTGGACATTGGCTAGTAGTATACTCGGGAGTGGTGTGCATTGTGCCCGTCTACGGAGCCTGGCCAGGTGGCCGCTTCATCTGCCCCTTCTGCGACGTTGTTGTTTTGGATCGCCTACAGGAATTAGCTCCATTGTCCTGGGTGGTGGTCCAAACAGAGGATCCGCTTAGGGAAAGTCGTATTCTTGGATGTAATGTTGGTAAGTTGACGTTGCTCTTATATCCAATAGTTTTTCCCGGCTGTATGTAAAAAGACTTAAGATTTCCTGGGGTAACAATGTAAAAAATAATACATAAAAAACTAAAATAATGCATAGTTTCCTAAGAACTCGAAGGGAAAACCAGTCACGTCGCGGACACCGACTTCACTTCCTGACTGACGTCTTGCTTCCGGACAAGCTAAACACCTTCTTCAGCCGCTTGGAGGATAACACAGTGCCACCGACGCGGCCCGCTACCAAGGATTGTGGGCTCTCCTTCTCCGTGGCCGACGTGAGTAAGACATTTAAGTGTGTTAACCCTCGCAAGGCTGCCGGCCAAGATGGCATCTCTAGCCGCGTCCTCAGAGCATGCGCAGACCAGCTGGCTGGAGTGTTTACAGACATATTCAATCTCTCCCTATCCCAGTCTGTTGTCCCCACATGCTTCAAGATGTCCACCATTGTTCCTGTACCCAAGAAAGCAAACGTAACTGAACTAAATGACTATCGCTCCGTAGCACACTTCTGTCATCATGAAGTGCTTAGAGAGACTAGTCAAGGATCATATCACCTCCACCTTACCGGACACCCTAGACCCACTTCAATTTGCTTACCGCCCCAATAGATCCACAGACGATGCAATCGCCATCACACTGCCCTATCCCATCTGGACAAGAGGAATACCTATGTAAGAATGCTGTTCATTGACTATAGCTCAGCATTCAATACCATAGTACCCTCCAAGGTCTGAACCCCGCCATGTGCAACTGGGTCCTGGACTTCCTGACTGAAGGCTAAAGAAATTTGTCTTGGCACCTAAAACCCTCACAAACTTTTACAGATACAGTGTATCTCAGTCTATGCCACTCTGACATTGCTCGTCCTAATATTTGTATATTCCTAATTCAATTCCTTTACTTTAGAATGTGTGTATTGTTAGATATTACTTGTTAGATATTACTGCACTGTTTGAGCTAGAAACACAAGCATTTCGTTACACCCACAAAAACATCTGCTAAACACGTGTATGTGACAAATAAAATGTAATTTGATCTATAGCCACATACTGTACTTAGCCCGTTTAAAGCCTGATAGGTGTTCAGGGCTCTAAAGAGCATCCCCATGAAAACAGGAAGTAGCTCTATTGTCAGTCAGTTGCAGCAAAACAGAACAACTCCCGCTGGGTGAACAAATAGAGCAAAAAACCTCTGATTGCGTTTGCCTCCAGAGCCATTCAAATTATTGATCAGAGCTTTGTCTGTAAAGCGAGGAGGCTTTTTCAGCTAATGAATAATTAGCATGTGTGCTGGATCTCCTGGAGCATACACGGATGCTGGCTTCCTCTTTATACAGTGCCGTGAAAAAGTATTTCCCCTTTCTGATCTGCTCTATTTTTGCAGATTTTTGATACTGAATGTTATTAGATCTTCAACCAAAACCTAATATTAGATAAAGGAAACCTGAATAAAAATTGATTTACATTTATACTTGTTTTATTTATTGAATGAAGTTAATTTTATGAAATTATGCAACACCCAATTCCCCTTTGTGAAAAGATAATTGCTCCCTTACCCTCAATAACTGGTTGCGCCACCTTTAGCTGCAATGACTCCAACCAAATGCTTCCTGTAGTTGGTTTTCGCCAGACATAAATGGGACCCATCTCATCCATAAAGTTGACTCATATTTGCCAGAAGGCACCTCTCCACCTGGATGATCCACCAGACTCCTGGAAGAATGTTCTATGGACAGATGAGTCAAAAGTATAACTTTTTTGAATGACCCAGGTCCTATTATGCAAGGCAAAAACCAAACACTGCCTTACACAGTAAGAACCTCATGCCAACAGTCAAGCATGGTGGTGGTAGTGTGATGGTTCGGGGATGCTTTTCTGCCTTAGGATCTGGACAACTTGCCTTAATAGAAGGAAACATGAATTCTGCTCTGTATCAGAGAATTCTACAGGAGAACGTCAGGCCATCCGTATGTGAACTGAAGCGCAACTGGGTCATGCAGCAAGACAATGATCCAAAACACACAATCAAGTCTAAATGAAAATCGCTAAAAAGCAACACATTTGAAGTTTTGGAATGGCCTAGTCAAAGTCCAGACGTAATCCCAATTGAGATGATGTGGCAGGACATGAAACTAGTAGTTCATTCTTGAAACCCCACAAATGTCGCTGAGTTAAAGCAGTTATGCATGGAAGAGTGGGCCAAAATTCCTCCACAGCGACGTGAGAGACTAATCAACAACTACAGGAAGCGTTTAGTTGAAGCCATAGCAACTAAAAGGTGACACAACCAGTTATTGAGTGTAAGGGGGCAATTACTTTTTCACACAGGGGCATTGGGTGTTGCATTTTTTATGAAATAAATGAAGTATGTAAATGTTGTGTTATTTGTTCACTCAGGTTTCCTTTATCTAATATTAGGTTTTGGTTGACAATCTGATAACATAGAGTATAAAGAATATGCAAAAGTAGAGAAAATTAGAAAGGAGGCAAATTATATTTCTGTGCAAGCTACGGCTTTGTTATTCAAATAGGCCTTTCTTTCAAACATATACTGCATATGATGTAGATGAGAACAGGGAGAAAACAGGAAGATGAAATGGAAAAAGACACATTACTATGAACTTCCTATAGCAGTCTCTTTCTCTCCTTCGCTTTCTATTTCAATTTCTCACTTTTCATCTCTTCACATCTGAGTTTCTCTCTTGAAGCCTTCTTCCAGGACCACAGGGGAGACTAGATCTCATTAGCTGCATTCGTTGCTCTCCTGGTCTGTGCTGAATGGAAGGCACCCTCTGAGCTTCACTCCCCCAGCCCCCCAAACCCCCAACCTCTCACTCACTCTACCTCACAAATGGCATTACTAATGCTCTTCCCTTAAATCTACTATTGCAGCCTCTGTCACTCTATACATCCACCCTAGTCTCTCTCCATCCAGTGTTATTGCGCCCAGTTCCATTGCCACCTGTGTTGACCGCATCTCAGGCCCCAGCAAGGCACTGTGCTCCCCAGCCATGACAGGCAGAGCAGGGCCTGGTGCTGATGCAGCAGGAGTCACTCCCACAGAGAGCCATGGATAGAGAAGCATTAAGCTGCACTGTCTATCTCTATTCTGACTGACACATAGCACACTAAACCGTTAGAGCTTCAGCGACCACACAGAGAGGGGTTGAACTAAAGGGCACATCTCCTCTCTCCTCTCTATACACAGCTGAGCACATATTTGTTTATTTGGATCCCCATTAGCTTTTGCAGAAGCAGCAGCTATTCTTCCTGGGGTCCACAAAAAAAACACAATGACCAGTAACAAAACACTGATACACAAGAACAGTCACACACATTTTAAATACAACAATATACAAACAATACATCACAAAAATGATGTGTATGTAACATGCTGACCACACTGCTCGCGTTACGTGCGCGAGCGTAGCAAAATAAATGAACACATACGTGTTATTCAATTTCATTTCTGGCATGCATGTTGTTGATCTTAGTTCTGTATGTGCAGTTAAGTGCAAGGCATCCTGCTCTTGTTTTGAGCCAGTTGCAGCTTTGCTAGGTCTTTCTTTGCTGCATTTGACCATATTACTGGACAATAATCAAGATGGGACAATGCCAGAGCCTGAACAACTAGTATATGCAATTTTTGTGTCAAAAACGTATTTAAAGATCAGTTTATTATTAATCACCCATTCTGATACTGACTAACTCCTTATTTAGAATTTCATTGAGAACACTGGCTTTGGGTGCTGACATGTAGACTGTGGAATCATCTGCATGCATAGTCATTCTAGCTTCGTGTAAGATCAGTGACAAATAACTTGTAAAAATAGAGAAGAGTAAGGAAACTGCCCTGAGAGACACCGCACTGTACATATCTGACGTTAGCGAAGCTTCCATTGAAGAACACTCTCTGGGTTCTATTGGATAAATACAACTCTCCAACCATGTGATGGCAGGTGATGTAAAGTCAAAGCAAGCAAGTTTCTTCAATAACAATTTATGATCAATAATATCAAAGGCTGCACTCTAATCTTTATTTTATTTATGTATTTTTTATTTAACTAGGCAAGTCAGTTAAGAACAAATTCTTATTTACAATAACAGCCTACCCTGAAATCTAACAATACACCTCCAACTATTATCTTATTATCCATTTCTTTTAACCAATCATTAGTCATCTGAGTCAGTGCAGTACAAGTTGAGTGCCCTTTTCGATATATATGCTGAAAGTCACTAATTAACTTGTTCTCTGAAAAATAGCATTGTATTTGGTCAAATAAAATTCTCTCCATCAGTTTACTAAGAACAGGCAGCAAACTGATTGGGCGGCTGTTAGAGGCAACAAAGGGTGCTTTTTCTTCCTTCCACGCCTGTGGACACACACTCCTTTAGGCTTTGGTTAAAGATTTAGCAAATAGAGGTGGCAATACAGTCTGCTACCACTCTCAATAGTTTCCCATTAAGGTTGTCTATACCTGGTGACTTATCAATACTGACGAATAACAACAGTTTTTCCACCTCTCCCACACTAATTGCAAGAAATTCAAAACAGCAATTATTCTCTTTCATTATTATATCTTTTATATAAAAACATGATGGTTCACTGTTCAATGTTGTCATTTCACTTTTGAGTTTTTCCACTTTACTAGTGAAATATTCATTGAAATACTGGCAATATTAAAAGGTTTTGTTGTAAATGAACATTAACTTCAATGAACGATGGAGATGAATTGGAGTTTCTGGCCAAGATATCATTTAAGGTACTCAAAAGCTTTTTTCCATTGTATTTTGTCATTTATCTTGGTTTGGTAATATAATTTCGTCTTCTTTTTGTTAAGTTTAGTCATAAAATAGAGATGGTTAACTACAATAACCATCCATCTCCACTGACCTGGATAACATCGTGAGCCTGACGGATAATTATGTAAAGTGCTAAATGAGTCATCGATACCTTCCTGTAGCAATCACAAAGCAGCACGACATGGCTAATAAAGAAGCATAATAATGGGAATTTCATGTAAGCAAATTTGTTTTGTTACAAACAGGATGGTATTCTAAAACTGGGAACAATGGCAGCCATTCTCCTCTTTCCAGATTAACATTTCCAACTGAATTAAGCAAACAAACAAAACAATAAAACAACAGAACATAGAAAGACTTGACTATAAATAATGGGGGAGCAACTTTTAAGAGCATTAGTGACACATTTCCGGAATGTTGCCCTGCAGAATTGGTTTTGATCAAACTCACTGACCGTGATGGGGCATTAGGGATGGAGGAATTGAGAGGGAGCTAAAGAGATGTAGAGAGAGAGACAGACAGACGGAGAGAGGGGAGAGAGATTATTAAGAGGGACAGAGAGCATGTGGTGGGGAAGAGAACGGAGCATCTGAGGTTTGTGTGTGTGTTTGTGTGTGTGTGTGTGTGTGTGTGTAAAAGGCTAGGGCTGAGATCAGGGAGAGGAACCAGCCACTAGCGGTTCTGTGGGGGGGGGGGGGGGGCAGTGCTCCTGTGACAACAATTTTGGACCCCCTTGTAGCCCCCCTAAATGACAGTGGCAACGATGATGATTATGAACATGGTCTTTTGCCTGCTAATGCCTGCAATGCAGTGAAGAAAACGATATGACAACAATAACATCTAATGTAACTGGCCCCTCTAACAGTACAACTGGCCCCAGCTTGGCCCCCCCAGTTGAAAAGGTCTAGAACCGCCACTGGAGCCAGCCCCGACCCCCATCTCCAGTCCCTTAGCCTTAGCGCCAACCCCAGCTCCATCCCTTCTCAGTGCTCTGCCTTCGCATTCCTGAGGGCTGGCCCAGCGCCAGACAGTCCAACCCACTGAGGCAGGCCAGAATGGCAACAATGAGCAGAGTACCAGACACTCATCCCCTCACAATACAAACAACGTCATCACCATTGCCACACTGACTGACTCTCATACATCCACTATCAGTCACAGTAAGAAACACAGCTGTCAACAACATTACAATAGAGCCACTATCACTAACGACTGCACAATAACAAAAGGCATAACATTTATTTAGTCATAAACACACACTATAATGTTCTGCTAGCTCACCTCGAAGTTCCTTTTCATGATCTACAACTGACACTTAAAAAACACACCAAGGACAGTGCCGATAACAAGCATCAAGAGTGACAAGCCCACTTCAACACAACAGTCAACAGGCTTTGGAGCAAGAATACAGGAACTCCAACTGCAACAAGGTCAACATCAATAGCAGAAAGCTTTAACCAACACCGTAAGCTACCAATGAGGTTTCTCTTATATATATCTATACTCTTAGCCCCCTCCCATCCCTCTCTCCATGATGCAGCCTCACCTCTCTTCTGGATGATGATCCTGAGCAGTGGGTTGGCTGAGGACAGGGCTTTGTAGAAGTTGTCATCGTTGTTGATTGGCAGCAGGTCACCCTGGATGTCAGCATATCCCAGCAGCACTTCCACACCGGGGATGTGGTGAACCGTCTGCAGCAGCCGGTAAAACTCTTGAAAGCCACAGGTGCTGCTCTTCTTCAAAGCGAAACGTCTGTACTCCGCCTCAAACTGGAAAACAAAAAGGTCAGAGAACACTGTGTCATGAAAGCAAACTCATGAAGAATGGTGCATCCTGACATCAATTTTACAACAAACAACAGACTCCAACATAAGACTCAGACATGACATTGCCATTCACTGCTAACCCAACCATTCACAATTCACCTATATTCCACCATCGCTTTTCATTGTCTTGCATGCATTCTGCATTCTTCAAAACATAACCTAGGTGTTACTTTTACATCACAGAGCTTGACATGTAGACATCGTCCAGTATGTAACAACTGGAGTCATGTTCTGAGACTTCCTATTAGATGCAGCAGGGACCAGGGCACAGCCCAATGATAACACAGTGGATTGTTGATCATTGTGAGGTAGCCGTGTAGCACAAATACATAAAGAGCGCTGTGGGGACAACACAAGATGTGAGCTGTGCTTGTCTGTGTGGAGATGCTGCCCTGCACAGCCAGTGAATTTCTTTCTGAGGTGCTTATCACATAGAAACACACACAGCAGGTTGTCACTCCTCTAACACGATGTGCAATCCCATCAATGTCTGGTGCCACTTACTTCCCCAATCACAAAGACAGGGAGACAAATATACAACAGATTGGCAGGCGAAGGAGACAGATTAGAGTAAAGGAAAAACAGGCAGGATGAGCAAACAGTGCTAGACAGTATAGAGTAGGGAGTACTGCATGGTGCACCACCCATTTAAAATCCATTGGTTGTTTTTATGATAACATGATTGATTGGTTTGTGTGTCCAACCATATTTACAGTCTGAAACAAATAATGGGATATGCACTCAATGATTGTGGCCTCTCACAGAAAATGAGTGGGTTTACTCTACGCTTCTTTTCCTCTCCATTGAAGAAGAATACATTGCATGCTTTACTGAGCAGGAGGGGTGACTGATTATGCCATTTCCACCCAAAAACAGAAAAGAGAGAGAGCAAGGGGAAGATATCAGAACAAGAACATTGGGGAACAATAACATATTGTACGGGATACATTTGTACTGTAGTGAAGCCATCGCTAGTGTAATGCAAGGTCTCTTTCATGATCATGTGAAACGTCAATTGCTATGGAAATGCTGGGATGTGTTTTTCTATGAAAATTATGTTAAAGGTAATTATGATGCAACTAAACTCAGCAAAAAAAGAAACTGTCAACTGCGTTTATTTTCAGCAAACTTAACATGCGTAAATATTTGTATGAAAATAAGATTCAACAACTGAGACATAAACTAAACAAGTTCCACAGACACCTAAGACAGCGCTACAGGGAGACGGGGTGGACAGCTGATCGTCCTCGCAGTGGCAGACCACTTGTAGCAACACCTGCACAGGATCGGTACATCCGAACATCACATCTGCAGGACAGGTACAGGATGGCAACAAGAACTGCCCGAGTTACACCAGGAACGCACAATCCCTTCATCAGTGCTCAGACTGTCCGCAATAGGCAATAGACAAGACTAACAAGGGAAATACATGAACTAATAGTACAGGTAGATACCAATAAAAATGATACTACAGAGATACAAAATAAGTTAGAGGAAAAACAAAAAGAACTGGAGGAACTTATTCAAGAACGATCTAATGTAATCTATTACAAAAATAAAGTGAACTGGATGGAATATGGAGAAAAATGCACCAAATTCTTCCTGAATCTCCAACACAGCAACGCTAACAAAAATAATTTGCAGAAACTCGTTACTGAAGACGGAGTCATTTATGATTCTACAAATTATATTTTAAAAGAGATGTTCTCTTTTCCATCTCATCCTCACAAACTGAATAATGATTACTGTAAGGAATTCTTTCCAAATAATAAAAATATTGAAAATGAACAAATGTACAGAAAGATCAGTGTGAAGGCCAAATTACAGAGGAATAACTTTTTAAGGCTAATAAATCCTTTCAGTCAGTAAAAAACCCAGGGCTTTTGATATGCTCAAAGGTCCATTCTTAGCTTGTTTTAACTACTCCTATAGAAATGGTAGTTTGTCAGGTACTCAGCGGGAAGGTCTGATTTCACTATTATTAAAACAGGACCCAGGTGGCAAATATAAAGAGCCAGTCTATCTTAAAAACTGGAGGCCTCTTACGCTTCAATGTTACGCTTCAAAAATACTAGCGAAATGCATAGCACTCACAACTAAAAAGGTTTTACCAAGTATTGTTCATCCTGATCAGACAGGTTTTTTACATGGACGATACATTGGAGATAATATACGACAACCACTAGAAATAATAGAACATCATGAAATATCTAAGAAGCCAGGCCTGGTATTTATAGGGGATTTTGACAAGGCCTTTGATAAAGTAAGACAGGATTTTATTTATAAATGCCTGAGTTTTTTCAATTTCTGTGATTCTCTTATAAAAATGGGTAAATGTCATGTATAGCAACCCCCTGGTGTAAAATAGTATATAGTGGCTGCTTGTCAGAGAGTTTTGAATTGTCAAGAGGAGTTAAACAAGGGTGTCCTCTGTCACCATATATATTCGTTATTGTCATCGAATCGCTAGCTATTAAAAAACAAAGGTGTCCATGTGTGCCGATGACTCAAGTTTTATGTTGAGTCCACAAGCTAGATCCCTGCAATGTCTCACTGAAGATCTAGATAACTTTTCTGGACACTCTGGACTAAAACCTAATTATGATAAGTGTACAATATTACGCATTGGATCTTTAAAAATTACAACTTTAACATTACCCTGCGGTTTACCTATAAAATGGGCTGATGGTGAAGTAGACATACTTGGTATTCATATCACAAAAGATATGAGATCTCCACAATAAATTAAAATAGAAAACTTGTAAAAATAGACAAGATCCTGCAACCATGGAGAGGTACAGCTAAGTCCGAAGTTTACGTACACCTTAGCCAAATACATTTAAACTCAGTTTTTCACAATTCCTGTCATTTAATCCTCGTAAAAATTCCCTATCTTAGGTCAGTTAAGATCACTTTATTTTAAGAATGAGAAATGTCAGAATAATAGTAGAGAGAAAATGATTTATTTCAGCTTTTATTTCTTTCACCACATTTCCAGTGGGTCAGAAGTTTACATACACTCAATTAGTATTTGGTAGCATTGCCATTAAATTGTTTAACTTAGGTCAAACGTTTCAGGTAGCCTTCCACAAGCTTCCCACAATAATTTTTGGCCCATTCCTCCTGACAGAGCTTCTGTAACTGAGTCAGGTTTGTAGGCATCCTTGCTTGCACTTGCTTTTTCAGCTCTGCCCTTAAATTTCCACAGGATTGAGGTCAGGGCTTTGTGATGGCCACTCCAATACCTTGACTTTGTTGTCCTTAAGCCATTTTGCCACAACTTTGGAAGTATGCTTGGGGTCAATGTCCATTTGGAAGACCCATTTGCAACCAAACTTTAACTTTCTGACTGATGTCTTGAGATGTTGCTCCAATATATCCACATAATTGTCCTCCCTCATGATGCCATCTATTTTGTGAAGTGCACCAGTCCCTCCTGCAGTAAAGCACCCCCACAACATGATGCTGCCACCCCCGTACTTCACGGTTGGGATGGTGTTGCGTTTATCAAAAAAATATGATCTTTGTCCCCATGTGCAGTTGCAAACCATAATCTGTCTTTTTTATGGCGGTTTTGGAGCAGTGGCTTCTTCCTTGCTGAGCGGCCTTTCAGGTTATGTCGATATAGGACTCGTTTTACTGTGGATATAGATACTTTTGTACCTGTTTCCTCCAGCATCGTCACAAGGTCCCTTGCTGTTGTTTTGGGATTGATATGCACTTTTCGCACCAAAGTACGTTCATCTCTAGGAGACAGAACGCGTCTACTTCCTGAGCGGTATGACGGCTCCATGGTGTTTATACATGTGGCCTATTCTTTCTACAGATGAACGTGGTACCTTCAGGCGTTTGGAAATTGCTCCCAAGGATGAACCAGACTTGTGGAGGTCTACAATTTTGGCTGATTTCTTTTGATTTTCCCATGATGTCAAACAAAGAGGCACTGAGTTTGAAGGCAGGCCTTGAAATACATCCACGGGTACACCTCCATTTGCCTCAAATTATGCCAATTAGCCTATCAGAAGCTTCTAAAGCCATGATATAATTTCCTGGAATTTTCCAAGCTGTTTAAAGGCACAGTCAACTTAGTGTATGTAAACTTCTGACCCACTGGAATTGTGATACAGTGAATTATAAGTGAAATAATCTGTCTGTAAACAATTATTGGAAAAATGACTTGTGTCATGCACAAAGTAGATGTCCTAACCGACTTGCCAAAACAAAAGTTTGTTAACAAGAAATTTGTGGATGTCCCGTGTGGCTCATTTGGTAGAGCATGGTGTTTGCAACACCAGGGTTGTGGGTTCGATTCCCACGGGGGAGCAGTATGGATTTTTTTTTTAATGAAATGTATGCATTCACTAATGTAAGTTGCTCTGGATAAGAGCGTCTGCTAAATGACTAAAATGTAATATAAATGGGGAGTGGTTGAAAAATGAGTTTTAATGACTCCAACCTAAGTCTATGTAAACTTCCGACTTCAACTGTAAATACTTGTCTATTTATGGAAACATTTCCCTGATTAACTCCTTAGTCATATCTCAGTTTACTCACTTACTTATGGCGCTGCCTTCTTCTGATGATCGCCATGTCTCATTTTCGATTAATTGTAAATTATACTTTTTTAAATGTCTCTCTCTTTTTCAAACAAGTATTGCGAGCTGACTACAATTTCAATTTCATCCCCCTGAAAAGATAGAGCAAATATTACAACAAATATTATGGCTGAACTCAAATGTGCTGGTTGATAAATACCTGAATTTATGGGAAAGATGTTTGAATAGGGTATTTTGTTTTTAAATGATATTGTAAATTGGAATGGTAGAGTTATGTCTCTCATGGAGTTATCAGAATTGTATCAGAAGGTCTGCTCAATCCAAGATCCAAAAAATGGAGGAGGCAGGTGGCAGCGGGAGGAGGTCGGGAACTGGTCTGTCTGCCCAATATAAAGGATCAAAACTGGCAGAGGAATAAAAATTGCATAAATAGTAAAGTACACCTGTTTCATTTCAGGACCAGGATTTTGACAGCTGTGCCATACAGATTGAAAAATAGTTGTGAAGAGATTTTTGATGTACCGATTCCATTGTACAGGGTGTATGAGCTGATATACACTACCTTTCAATTTCCTTGTTTTTGAAAGAAAAGCAAATTTTTGTCCAAATTGATCAGAAATACAGTGTAGACATTGTTAATGTTGTAAATGACTATTGTAGCTAGAAACGGCAGATTTTTTATGGAATATCAACATCAGTGTAGAGGCCCATTATCAGCAACCATCACTCTTGTGTTCCAATGGCACGTTGTGTTAGCTAATCCAAGATTATCAATTTAAAAGGCTAACTGATCATTAGAAAACCGTTTTGCAATTATGTTAGCACAGCTGAAAACTGTTGTACTGATTGAAGAAGCAATAAAATTGGCCTTCTTTAGACTAGTTGAGTATCTGGAGCATCAGCATTTGTGGGTTTGATTACAGGCTCAAAATGTCCAGAAAGAAATAACTTTCTTCTGAAACTCGTCAGAATTTTCTTGTTCTGAGAAATGAAGGCTATTCCATGCGAGAAATTCCATGCAACTCCAGTATGCTGGCCTTCTAGGCAGAGTTGCTAAGAAAAAGCCGTTTCTCAGACTGGTCAATAAGAAGAAAAGATTAAGATGGGCAAAAGAACACAGACAGAGGAACTCTGAAACTCTCAAAGATAAAAGTAAAAAGAAAAAATTGAAATAAAACATCACAAAAAGTAAGTTTGAATGACAATGAGGGGCAGTGTTGTTACAGTTAATGCTGGTTTGCCTGAGGCTGATACTGTGCAGGTGTTTGTACACATGCAATATACACACACGCTCATTCAAATGCACACATGTGCACATACACAGACATGTAAATAGTGCCATACATGCACTCAAACATATTCAGTTGGCCTTGCTGTTATGATTTTTGTTGTCCTTGATGCGTTTTGCTGTTTGATGACTAATGTGATGTAGTTGTTGAGCTGCTTCACTGCAAGTATGGGCTCCCGAATGGCGCAGTGGTCTAAGGCACCGCATCTCAGTGTCACTACAGATCCTGGTTCGATTCCAGGCTGCATTGGCTGTATTCCAGCTGTGATTGGTAGTCCCATAGGGGTTAGGGTTTGGCTGGGGTTGGCTATCATTGTAAATAAGAATTTGTTTGTAACTGACTTGCCAAATTTGTATTTTTCCTTTATTTAACTAGGCAAGTCAGTTAAGAACAAATTCTTATTTTCAATGATGGCCTAGGAACAGTTGTTCAGGGGCAGAACAACAGATTTGTACCTTGTCAGCTCAGGGATTCGATCTGCAAACCTTTCAGTTACTAGTCCAACGCTCTAACCACTAGGCTACGCTGCCGCCCCATAAAGGTTAAATAAGTATATTGTATGTTTTAAATATTCTATAAAAACATAAAAAACGATTAAAAAATATATATATAATTCACGGAACAGAACTACATTTTTCAGGGAACAGAATCAGAACCGGGAACAAAAGTGATCCATACTATTCCAAAACAGCACCTTTATTCTTAAAAGCATGGGAACCTGTTAATAATATTATTTTACTTTCCAGTCCTTTTTCCCATTCCCCCAAAAAATGCAACAAAGCGCCTATGCAAAGCCCTCACTCTGTCACTCAGAAAATCTTTGCCAGTGTGTGTGCGTGTGTGTGGGGCCAGGCTACCTGCCCCTCCCATAGGCTACCGTAGCCTACTGACGTTACAACTGTGATTCAGAAATTAAGGAAAGAGATTTTTTATTAGAAGGTTAAATATCTCTAACAGTTGTTTTATGCACGTGAGGTCAGAATGCACTCACTGTTCCAAAATGTGATTATTACGTAACAGGACAATTAACACGCTGTCTACTAATTATCTATAGGCTATGTTTCAACTTGTCCATTTCTAATTATTTTCTAACAAGTTGTATTTTCTAACAACAGTTTTAATGGAGGTGTGTTCCGCCTCCTCATTAATTCACATAGAAGTAGTCCATTTCAGCGTTGTGGACAATTTATGTTTGAGGCTTTACTGAGCCGGATAAACTTCTCTCTTTGAGGAGAACCCACAGCACTTCACTCATGTTTGCGCAGATCAAGTATGCATATATTTGCGCAGTTTTGCAAGAATTGTAATGTTCTTGCTGGCGCTCGCATTGCCTTCCTTGTTGTTTTCCTTACAAATAATAACTTTGGACATGTGTGCGTTCCTATCCATATTTTCTGTATATTGTGTTGTCATTTCTACTGTATGTATGAATGGAGCATAATTTATTTACAGTTTATTCACATTTTCAATTACTGGTGACAAATAATGCATTCCGATTATTGCGTATATTGTAATGGACACCTATGATGTGTGTAAAATACTTTTGAAGGTTGTACTGACGATAATGATATTTGCCAGCTATGTGTGGCGCCATGTTTGATGACATTATACAATGCATTCTGGGTGTCACATAATCTGTCAGACCAAAGATGTTATAATGAGGCGAAGGAATGGTTCACTCATCTTTCGGGTAAACTTACGGAAGTGAATGAAGGGAAGTGGATGATCGTAGACGACACACCCCCTTAAACATGCATACTATAAATAGACCAAACTCATCTTGCCTCCTCTTATTATCTTTGGTTGATGAGAAAAAAACAAGCATGGCGGCTACCCATCTACCCATAGTCTGATTACTTTCGATTTCTTGAAAATGTTTAGCTAATTCATATTGTAGTTTATGTCAACAGAGAGTTGTAAACATATGACCTTGTGTTACCTCAATCTTTCCTCAGTTAGGGCTAGAACAAATGTAGCCTACATTTTTCCAATTGGATGATTGTGTTATGGTGTAGCTACTTCTGTGAATGTCTGATCATTCCATCCTGAAATAAACTGGTCACATTCTGGACATAACTTTGTCAGGACTGTGTTTGTGCAAAATATTTATGTGAGAAAAAAAAGTGTGGCCAGCTCAAATGATGATTCTTGCTTCAATCAAAAATGGACGTTCTAAATAAGCATTCTAATCACACCGGTTTGATCATGCGCAACAGGGACCACTGTAGAATGATCACACCCGTTTGTTGGTACGTGTGAAAAGGTTATTAAGGATACTATAGGTATCAAGTTTAACATTGGATTTATTAACTACAAAAATGTGTTTTTATTTAAATTCTGGTGCCGCTCTGCACACACAAGCTTGCTAGCTAGCTTGGTCCAACTTTAAGACAACTCTCTGAAGGTCAAAGACATTCAAAGATCCTTCTTCGAAGCCGCTCCTCCGTAGGTATAATTCTGTGGGCCTAATTCAGATAATGCATGTCATAACAAGATGCCCAGCACTTCAAGCTGGCCTCGTCCTCCACCCTCTCTCTTCACACATGCAACATTTCAGTCGCATTTCGCACCCTACACCTGTCTGACATCTGTCCAATGCATGTGTAAACAATTATCGCTTGGCCACTCCATAGCAAGCTGCTCTATCCGCACTGATTGGTGAAGTCATTTAATATCGAGCTAAATGTAAAAAATGTATATAAAATTGAGTTTTAAAAAGGAACGATATAAACGTACTTTTTTTGTTCGAACCAGTTGAGAACTTTATTTTTCTGGTCGGAACAGAACAAAAAAAAAGTATGGTTCTGTTCAGAACGAAAACGATTGGAAAATAATTTTGATTATGATTAAATCCACTCTGCCTAAATATCACCTACATAGCAAGTGTGCAAGTAATCAAGTGAGAATAAGTCTGTGTGTGTATGAATATAGAAAGTGATGGTAAATGTGGGAGAAAACAAGTGCGTGGGTGATGGACAGATTAGTGTAGGGGATCCTATATCCTCTACCATCCCAGGGCTCCAATGAGCAGAACAACTTTGCTGAGTCATGAGTGTCTGTACTCGTTCGGAGAAGCAAGCCTCCTGTAGAACCGTGTGAAAGGCTGGAGTGTTTTCTATTAATTATTAATACATATACTCTCCCACCAAACACATAGCTATTAGAGAGAATAAGAAGAGACTGACAAAGAGAGAACCTGTTTGCCTTCGAGACATTGCCTTTGATACATTTTAAGACGCTGCGCTGCAGCTGAGACACATACTTGAGATACAAACATGATTAGAATAGAATACACTGTCAACAAGTTGTTCAAAATCACTGTTGAGGAGAGACAGAGAGTGAGGCAGTTGCACTGCACATTACACTGCACAGAGAATGCATGTATAGATATCTCCATTTAGAGTTAACACCACAATCCGTAGCATGTCAGAATTTGACATACACACTAGTATGGTGCATTCTGAGCTTACTAGATTGTTAAAGATTCTGACCTGTAGCGAACAACAATAGTAAAACATTGAAAAAGTAATAATCAGAGTCATTAACTCCATTTAAACACTTTCCATAAACGCAGTTACCATGTTTGCTCTTTGTGACAGAAGTCCATAGAGACCCCTGGGTTTTACTGAAAAACATCTGTATTGCCAGGACAGACAATGTGTGTTCGAAGTATTGTCATCGCTATTATTTTTATAAAAAGACACATTGACAGAGTATAATTGACAGACAGTTTATTTTAATGTGCTACACTGATGATGATGATAAAATAATAAACGAATAATCACCCTGTGTAGGCTGATACTGATAATACATATATCATTTATTGTCAATTGTCAATATTTTTTTTTACAGATAGGCTATGGCCTATGTGGTCTATTCATTTATGGTGAATCGGTGAATTCATTGGCAGTGAGCTTACTAAGCCATATGGTTTATCGCTACTAATACCATGTTTCATGCATAATTAATCAGCCAGGCCTAATGTTATAATTAACCGCGTACAGCTACGCTCTATTCTGCAGCATAACAGCGCGCTACATGCATCAAAGAAATTACAACAGGAACGGATAGTGCACTTTCATAGCCGAGAGCGACAATGCGAACTGTCATTGCTTCCTAGGCTACTACATATTGAAAGAGGCAGACTCGTTCCAAGCTGCTCCGTCTCAGAACGTCGTGGCGACAAAGGCACCAACATCAGTGTTTCCCGCTCTGATGATGATTAGTTACGTGGGGGATTCAAGAGCGGATAGCGCAATACAGACAGCGCAATACGGACAGATCCAATTTATACGGATTGATTTGGTTTAGCCCTGAGCACCGCAGGCGTTATCCATGCGCGTGCCTGATAAGGTAACCTAACAGCAAATAAACTGCGGTCCACGAGTTCCATTCCCATGAATGTGAAATTAATAAACCAGCCACTTACTTTGCTCTTGACCTCTACCACATTGTCGGTGTTTTTCAAGGGGGTCCTCTGGTACCTTGACATGTTAGCGCGTTGAACCCCAGCGGATAGGACCATCCACAGGCTTTCCTCGAAGCAGGTTTAAGCAGGCAGTCAGTCAGTCAGTCAGTCACTTCGGACCATCCACAGGCTTTCCTCGAAACAGGTTTAAGCAGGAAGTCAGTCACTTCGTCGTAAGCGCATTTACTCGCAGCACCATAGGGGCTGATAGACGCACAGGTACAGTGCTTAAACAGTCCTGGTTCTGTAGTAGGAATCAGATCTGTGATGGAAAACGTTGTCCTCGCGATGGGCAGAGCTACACTGCCTCAATAACAATGACGTCAGCTAGACACGCCGATTGAAGGCGGGGATGGGGTCGTGCGTGGGGTCAGCTGGAATGTTTCAGTCGGTGTTGACCAGGAGGCATAGAGCAGGTGAGACATGGTTCACTGACTCACATTTCTCCAATGAGTGTCAAAAGTAATTTTTAGGAAGTGACTAAGAACAGAATCCCTATTATTCAACTCAATTAATGTGATGATGTGATGATGAGATTTTCCCTGAGGTCATTCAATGACAAAACGGCCAAGGACAGGATTTTTACAAAATAAATATATACAAATAGAAAAAGTGGCAATGTGGTACTTAAACTATATAGGCCTACCCTTGCTTGTAATATTGGGAAATGGTCTTTGCTGCCACTGCAGTATTCTCACACTGTATACCATGGATAGAGGCTTGGCAAAAACATTTCTACATATGTGTTCTACATATGGATTTATCTCATCAGCGATGACCCCATGCATTGACATCCAGTTTCACCAGTCTCTCTCTCTTTTTCTCTGTCAATTCATTTAAGTATACTTTATTGACTTGGAAAGTAAACACGTACATTGTCAAAATAAACATAGCTACAATGATCAAAGATAGGAATATGGCTCACATCAACACCATTATCCCAGAAACCCTAGATACACTCCAATTTGCATACCGCCCTAACAGATCCACAGATGATGCAATCTCTATTGCACTCCACACTGCCCTTTCCCACCTGGACAAAAGGAACACCTATGTGAGAATGCTATTAATTGACTACAGCCCAGCATTCAACACCATAGTGCCCTCAAAGCTCATCAATAAGCTATGGACCCTGGGACTAAACACCTCCCTCTGCAACTGGATCCTGGACTTCCTGACGGGCCGCCTCCAGGTGGGAAGGGTAGGCAACAACACATCCGCCACGCTGATCCTCAACACAGAGGCCCCTCAGGAATGCGTGCTCAATCCCCTCCTGTACTCCCTGTTCACTCATGACTGCATGGCCAGGCACGACTCCAACACATCATTAAGTTTGCCGATGGCACAACAGTGGTAGACCTGATCACCGACAACAACAAGACAGCCTATAGGGAGGAGGTCAGAGACCTGGGAGTGTGGTGCCAGGACAACAACCTCTCCCTCAACATGATCAAGACTAGCCACCCTAGTCATAGACTATTCTCTCTGCTACCGCATGGCAAGCAATACCATAGCGCCAAGCCTAGGTCCAAGAGGCTTCTAACCCCCCCCTTTTACACCGCTGCTACTCTCTGTTGTTATCATCTATGCATAGTCACTTTTATAACTCTACCTACATGTACATATTACCTCAATTACCTCGACTAACCGGTGCCCCCGCACATTGACTCTGTACCGGTGCCCCCTGTATATAGTCTCGCTATTGTTATTTTACTGCTGCTCTTTAATTACTTGTTACTTTTATTTCTTATTCTTATTCATATTTTATTTTGTTATATTTTTTAAAACTGCATTGTTGGCTAGGGGCTCGTAAGTAAGCATTTCACTAATACAATTTGATTTGATTTGAATATACTAGACTGTTTGTAATTAAGCAATAATAATGATAGTGATACTCATTAACAGCAATTACAACAAATAATAATAAAGAATAGGAAAATATGAAAAACCACACTATACACTTCTCACTGGCTGTCCTTCATGTTGTGGCAGGTGGCCACAAATGTGGCTGCTAAAACACAGCATTTTGTTTTTTCACCAGGTATGTATTTAAGTTTGTCTTCATCATTTAGATATTCAAACTATTCATATTATTTTATAATTTTGGGGAAGAATGTATTTTTTATGTCAGAATATCTGTCACAGTTTGACAGAAAATGCAGCTCTGTCTCTATCTCTTCCTGGAGGAAGCCTGTCCTCTCTGTGCAGCCAAGTTTGCCTGTGACAACCGGTCTCTATGGCCAGACTGTGCTCACTAAGTCTGTACATAGTTAGTGTTTTCTTCAGTTTTCTGCCAGTTACAGTGGTCAGATAGTCTACCACCGTGTACTGTCTGTTTAGAGACAAATAGCATTGAAGTGTACTTAGATCTTTTGTGGTTTCTTTCCAATAGGTGATATATTTTTATTTTTTATTTATGATAATTTGGTTGGGCCAGATTTGCTGAGTAGTGTCCCGAGGTTTAGTTGGGTTGGTAGTCGTTAGTGAATTAAGCCTCAGGACCAGCTGGCGTAGATATGTAGTGGTGTAACGATGTTATATGATGTACTGTTTTATCTTTTGTTTTATGTGTAATATAAGTGCCTTGGTGTGGTTGGACCCCAGGAAGAGTAGCTTCTGCCTTGGCAGCAGCTAATGGGGATCCATAATAAATACAAATAAAAAATACAAATACAAATGGCAGGAGTTTTTAACTTGTTTTTAAATGATTATACAATTTGGTGGCTCTTTTTTGGATATTAATAAGAAGAGGGAATTGGCCTAATTCTTCTCTGCATGCGTTGTTTGGAGTTTTTCTCTGTACTCTGAGGATGCTCTTACAGAATTCCACATGCAGGGTTTCAATTGTGTGTTTGTTCATTTGTAAAAATTCTTGTTTTGTAAGCAGACCCCACACTTCGTTGCCATATAGTGCAGTTGGTTATATTATTAATTTGAATATTTTGACCTGAGATCCTAATTGGTTTGTCTAATTTGATAGATATTTTAATGACATAAATAGCCCTCCTTGTCTTTTAGTTCATTCACGGCCAGGTTGAATTTCCCTGTGGAGCTGATTTTTTTTTGTCCCAAATATGTCTAGGTGTGTGTTGGTTCTTACTAAACAAAAATATAAACAGAACATGTAAAGCGTTGGTCCTATGTTTCATGAGCTGAAATAAAAGATCCCAGACATTTTCCATACGCACAAAAAGCTTATTTCTCTCAGATGTTGTGCACACATTTGTTTACATTCCTATTAGTGAGCATTTCTCCTTTGCGAAGATAATCCATCCACCTGACAGGTGTGGCATCTCAATAAGCTGATTAAACAGCATGATCATTACACAGGTGCACCTTGTGCTGTTTTGTCACACATAACAATGCCATAGATGTCTGAAGTTTTATGCGACTTGCATTTTTGTTCAGTATATATCTAGATTGCCACACTTTTACTCCTACCCACATCTACATACTGTATTATCTTAATTACCTCAACTACCTTGTACACCTGCACATTGAGTCTGCTGACTGCAGGAATGTCCACCAGAGCTGTTGCCAAAGAAATTAATGTTCAAATAAATGTTCATTTCTCTACCATAAACTGCCTCCAATGTCGTTTTAGAGAATTTGGCAGTACGTCCAATCGGCCTCACAACCGCAGACCACATGTAACTACGCCAGCCCAGGCCCTCCATATCCAGCTTCTTCACCTGCGGTATCATCTGAGACCAGCAACCCGGACGGCTGATGAAACTGAGGAGTATTTCTGTCTAAAACTCATTCTGATTGGCTTGGCATGGCTCCCCAGTGGGTGGGCCTGGCTCCCAAGTGGGTGGGCCTATTCCCTCCCAGGTCCACCCATGGCTGCACCCCTGCCCAGTCATGTGTAATCCATAGATTAAGGCCTAATTAATTTGTTTCAATTGACTGATTTCCTTATATGAACTATAACTCAGTAAAATCGTTGAAATTGTTACATGTTGCGTTTACATTTTTGTTCAGTATATGAGTGGAGCCCAGTAAAAATGGATATTGGTTTCCCTGACATCTGGATCTTTTCTGGAATATCATCTTTTTGTCTTTTTGAGATTGACTGTCAGGGCCCATCTGACAGAACTGTTGCAGATTATCTAAATGTTGCTGTAACCTCTCTTTTGTGGGGGACAACACCAGGTTATCTGCATACAGGAGCCATTTTATTTCTGTATCGCTAGAGAGGCTGTTTATTGTTCTAGTGTTTTTGCCAATTACGGATAATCCTGAATCAATTATGAATAATGATGAGTGAGAAAGTTAGACGCACAAATATCATACCCCCCCCCCCCAAAAAAAAATTGCTAACCTCCGCTCCCTTTTTCACTTACTGTTATTCACGATTCATTCAGGACTATCTTTAATCATGGTAGCATCCACATGAATGTAGACGTGTTTAGAAAAGTATTCTATTCTTATTTACAATAAAAGTGACTCCAAAATGACACAATACATTATTTATCATTCATTTCTCTTGGGCACAAAATAATCTTGAACACAACCAAAATAAACAGCAAATGCATCCAACAATGTTGTGTAATCATTGCAATGTAATCATTGCATGCTAGGAATATGGGATCAAATACTTAACTTTTCGACTACTTAAATACACATATAAGTGCATTTGGCCCAATACCTTTGGTCCTCTAAATTGGGGGGACTATGTGCAAAAAGTGCTGTAATTTTGAAACGGTTCACCCGATATGGATCAAAACACCCTCAAATTAAAGCTGACTGTCTACAGTCGTGGCCAAAAGTTTTGAGAATGACACAAATATTTATTTTCATAAAGTCTGCTGCCTCAGTTTGTATGATGGCAATTTGCATATACTCCAGAATGTTATGAAGAGTGATCAGATGAATTGCAATTAATTGCAAAGTACCACTTTGCCATGCATATGAACTGAATCCCCAAAAACAGTTCCACTGCATTTCAGCCCTGCCACAAAAGGACCAGCTGACATCATGTCAGTGATTCTCTTGTTAACACAGGTGTGAGTGTTGACGAGGACAAGGCTGGAGATCACTCTGTCATGCTGATTGAGTTCGAATAACAGACTGGAAGCTTCAAAAGGAGGGTGGTGCTTGGAATCATTGTTCTTCTTCTGTTCAACCATGGTTACCTGCAAGGAAACACGTGCCGTCATCATTGATTTGCACAAAAAGGGCTTCACAGGCAAGGATATTGCTGCCAGTAAGATTGCACCTAAATCAACCATTTATCGGATCATCAAGAACTTGAAGGAGAGCGGTTCAATTGTTGTGAAGAAGGCTTCAGGGCGCCCAAGAAAGTCCAGCAAGTGCCAGGACCGTCTCCTAAAGTTGATTCAGCTGCGGGATCGGGGCACCACCAGTACAGAGCTTGCTCAGAAATGACAGCAGGCAGGTGTGAGTCCATCTGCACGTACAGTGAGGCAAAGACTTTTGGAGGATGGCCTGGTGTCAAGAAGGGCAGCAAAGAAGCCACTTCTCTCCAGGAAAAACATCAGGGACAGACTGATATTCTGCAAAAGGTACAGGAATTGGACTGCTGAGGACTGGGGTAAAGTCCTTTTCTCTGATGAATCCCCTTTCCGATTGTTTGGGGCATCTGGAAAAAATCTTGTCCGGAGAAGACAAGGTGAGCGCTACCATCAGTCCTGTGTCATGCCAACAGTAAAGCATGCTAAGACCATTCATGTGTGGGGTTGCTTCTCAGCCAAGGGAGTGGGCTCACTCACAATTTTGCCCAAGAACACAGCCATGAATAAAGAATGGTTCCAACACATCCTCCGAGAGAAACTTCTCCCAACCATCCAGGAACAGTTTGGTGATGAACAATGCCTTTTCCAGCATGATGGAGCACCTTGCCCTAAGGCAAAAGTGATAACTAAGTGGCTCGGGGAACAAAACATCGATATTTTGGATCCATGGACAGGAAACTCCCCAGACCTTAATTCCATTGAGAACTTGTGGTCAATCCTCAAGAGGCGGGTGGACAAACAAAAACCCACACATTCTGACAAACTCCAAGCATTGATTATGCAAGAATGGGCTGCCATCAGTCAGGATGTGGCCCAGAAGTTAATTGACAACATGCCAGGGCGGATTGCAGAGGTCTAAATATTGACTCTTTGCATCAACTTCATGTAATTGTCAATAAAAGCCTTTGACACTAATGAAATGCTTGTAATTATACTTCAGTATTCCATAGAAACATCTGACAAAAATATCTAAAGACATTGAAGCAGCAAACTTTGTAGAAATTAATATTTGTGTCATTCTCAAAACTTTTGGCCACGACTGTACTCCTTAGTTTTAGTTTGTTTTGTCTTTTTTGTTTTTCACACCAAAGAAAACAAGTGATAGACAACAAGACAGATAAAAACACATTTTAAAAAACAGGTCCGAGTGTGGTTGGAAGTCCAGCGGCTTATATGAAAACTACACCACAAAAAAACAATTTTCAATAAATAAGTGCAAAAAAAAATTGGTTTGTTTAAACATATAACAAAACCTACTAATTATAAATGTATAAATGAATTGATAAGTAATAACACAAAAAATAAAAATAATAATAATAATAGTCATTGTATCATTTCATTTCATGTGTCACTTTCCCAATACCTTTGGAGCTCAAAAAGACTCAAGTTGTTCCCCTGTTTTACTCTGCACCTTTGGGAAAATAAATGTGTATGTTCATTTCTGTGGTCTGTGTATTTTATCATTTCCTTTAATATTACGTCAGGACCACAAGCTTTTCTGAGTTGCAGGGCCTGTATTTTTCCCGATAGTTATTTTTGTGTTATTGGGGAATCCAACGGGTTCTGGTTGTCTTTAATGGCTGATTCAAGAATTGTACATTTTTCATAGATTTCTTTTTGTTTTGAATTTGAATGTTTTAATATTTCTTCAAAATGAGTGTTTCATAGGTCACCATTTTGGATTGCCAATTCTTCTCAGTGTGGTTTGTTTAAGCAGCAGTAGCGGTGCGTAGTTAAAATCACTGGGGAAGCCAAGCCAGGGGAAAAAAGCCATATTACAACCTACAGTACCAGTCAAAAGTATGGACACCCCTGTTCATTCAAGGGTTTTTCTTTATTTTTTATCATTTTCTACATTGTAGAATAATAGTGAAGACATCAAAACTATGAAATAACACATATGGAATCATGGAGTCACCAAAAAAGTGTTAAACAAATCAAAATATACTTTATATTTGAGAACCTTCAAAGTAGCCACCCTTTGCCTTGATGACAGCTTTGCACACGCTTGGCATTCTCTCAACCAGCTTCACCTGGAATGCTTTTCCAACAGTCTTGAAGGAGTTCCTACATATGACGAGCACATGTTTGCTGCTTTTCATTCACTCTTTAGTCCAACTCATCCCAAACCATCTCATTTGGGTTGAGGTCGGGTGAATGAGTAGGCCACGTCCTCTGATGCAGCACTCCTTTACTCTCCTTCTTGGTCAAATAGCCTTTACACAGCCTGGAGGTGTGTTGGGTGATTGTCCTGTTGAAAAACAAATGATAGTCCCACTAGGCGCAAACCAGATGGCATGGAGTATCGCTGCAGAATGCTGTGGTAGCCATGCTGGTTAAGTGTGCCTTAAATTTGAAATAAATCACAGACAGTGTCACCAGCTAAGCATACCCACACCATCACACCTCCTTCTTCATGCTTCATGGTGCGAACAACACATGCGGAGATCATCCGTTCACCTACTCTGTGTCTCATAAATACACAGCTGTTGGAACCAAAAATCTCAAATTTGGACTCATCAGACCAAAGAACAAACTTCCACCATTCTAATGTCCATTACTCGTGTTTCTTGGCCCAATCAAGTCTCTTCTTATTATTATTGGTGTCCTTTAGTAGTAGTTTCTTCTTATTGTAATTGGTGTCCTTTAGTAGTGGTTTTCTTTTCTTTCAAGTTCTTGAAATTTTCCGGATTGACTGACCTTCATGTTTTAAAGACAGTCATTTCTTTACTTATTTGAGCTGTTCTTGCCATAATATGGACTTGGTCTTTTACCAAATAGGGCTATCTTCTCTATGCCACCCCGACCTTGTCACAACACAACTGATTGTCTCAAAACCATTAATTAAAGAAATTCCACAAATTCCCTTTTAAAAAGGAACACCTGTTAATTAAAATGCATTCCAGGTGACTACCTCATGAAGCTGGTTGAGAGAATGCCAAGAGTGTGTAAAGCTGTCATCAAGACAAAGGGTGGCTACTTTGAAGAATCTTGAAGAATTAAATTTGTTTAACACTTTTTTTGGTTACTACATTATTCCATATATGTTATTTCATAGTTTTGATATCTTCACTATTGTACAAACTAGAAACTACAATATAGAAAAATAGTAAAAATAAAGAAAAACCCTTAAATGAGTAGGTGTGTCCAGACTTTTGACTGGTACTGTATGAGTTGTGATAATTGTGTTGTTTGTTCTATAACCTGGTAGTTCATATTCCTTGACAACATGATATATAGGCCTAAGGCCGAGGCAATAAGAAAACAAAGTGGGCAGAATAAATTCAACCACACCATTGTTTCATCACAAAACCCGAGAGCAACATCTGTCCGGTGTAGTCCACAAAACGTATTACAAACAGTTACAACACTTACAGCATGGTCAAGCAAGTTAATGTTACTGACATTTTCGAGCTACTAGACAACTATTGGTTTAGAACCACAGAGAGTTAAAGATGCAAATAAAACACTCTGCTTCCACTATTCCAGCACTATTCCAACTTCAACATTTCAACATCATTTAATTACCTATGCTTAGACTAATACAGTAACAACTGAAAGATACCAAAAAGGATTTAGTCTTACCAACGTAAGCTAAATATGATGTGGCTGTCCCTGTTAGCTACAGATTTCTCTGTGTGTGTGTGTGCAAGTAGAAAAAACATGTTGACTCACCCTACAGTACTTGTAGAGAAACGCCAATACCACCCTCCTCTTTCATGGTGCTTAAATGTTCTACGACTCTTTCACACAGTACACACTTTTAGTTTTTGTTGTCCTAGGCTACCTGACTTAAATGCTTGCTCGCTATCCTAACTTCCTTTTATGGGCAGTGATGCGCCAGGCTATTAGCCTCCTACATCTAGTTACATGTTGAACTTCCATACTCTCAGGCCAGGGGCACAATGTATGAATTCATGGTTGGATAGAATCACTGTTATAATCATTGGCCAGTACAGAGAATTAAGTTTAAAAAAGTCCTAATCCCTATCTCCATCCATGGCTGATTTAGAGATGCAACAATTCTAGTTTTTTTCCGTCAATGACGTTTGGCTTCAGATGTGATGTGATTGGTGTGAAACCACCAGGACCATTCACAGCTGAGCTCACTCAGTTTAGCTCAATGTTGATTGGCTATTATTTTATCCTTTTTTTGTCAAGGGAGGCCAAATGCTCGCCGTCTTCCTTTGCATTCATTGCTATAGGGCGACAACACTGTCCTTCTCTTTTGGACCAGACAGCATCAGATAGATTGTCTACACATACTGAGACAAAGGGTGCGCTGTTCCGTTTGTTCGGATGCTTTCTCCGGTGAGAAACATTCAGCCTCTTGCGAATTGAAGGACATTTATGAAACACAGAGAGACAGAATACATGATGATTAATGACCCATGGTGTAATTCTTGCATCTCAAGTTGTTTTGTTCACCCGACTTAGAATACCTCACAATTAAATGCCGACCATATTATCTCCCAAGAGAATTCTCATCCGTCATCGCCACGGCCGTTTACATCCCACCTCAAGCTGAAACCTCGACGGCCCTCAAAGAACTTCACTGGACTTTATGCAAACTGGAAACCACATATCCTGAGACTGCATTTATTGTAGCTGGAGATTTTAACAAAGCAAATCTGAGGACTAGGCTGCCAAAACTCTATCAACATATTGACTGTCCTACTTGCGCTACTAAGACTCTCGACCATTGCTATTCAAACTTCCGGGATGCTTACAAGGCCCTCCCCCGCCCACCTTTCGGCAAATCTGACCACGACGCCATCTTACTCCTCAACATCCTATAGGCAGAAACTCAAACAGGAAGTACCCGTGCTTCGTACAATTCAACGCTGGTCTGACCAATCGGAATCCACGCTTCAGGATTGTTTTGATCACGTGGACTGGGATATGTTTTGGGTAGCGTGCGAAAATAGTCTAGACACATGCACGGATACGGTGACGGAGTTCATAAGGAAGTGTTTAGGAGATGTAGTACCTACTGTGACTATTATAACCTACCCTAACCAGAAACCGTGGATAGATGGTATGATTCGCACAAAACTGAAAGTGCAAACCATCGCATTAAACAATGGCAAGGGAACTGGTAATATGGCAGAACATAAACGGTGTAGTTATTCACTCCGTAAGGCAATCAAACAAGCTAAACGTCAGAATAGCGATAAAGTGGAGTCGCAATTCAACGGCTCAGACACGGGACATATGTGGCAGGGACTACAGACAATCATGGACTACAAAAGGAAAACCAGCCACATCGCTGAGACCGACGTCTTGCTTCCGGACAGGCTAAACACATTCTGCACACTTTGAGGATAACACAGTGCCACCGACACGGCCTGCTACCAAGGACTGTGGGCTCTCCATCTCCATGGCTGACGTGAGTTTACCCTCACGTGTTTACCCTCACAAGGCTGCCGGTCCAGACTGCATCCCTAGCCGCATCCAGTGGTGTGGGGGCTGTGCTTTGGCAAAGTGGGTGGGGTTATATCCTACCTGTTTGGCCCTGTCCGGGGGTTTCATCGGATGGGGCCACAGTGTCTCCTGACCCCTCCTGTCTCAGCCTCCAGTATTTATGCTGCAGTAGTTTATGTGTCAGGGGCTAGGGTCAGTCTGTCACATCTGGAGTATTTCTCTTGTCTTTTCCGGTGTCCTGTGTGAATTTAAATATGCTCTCTCTAATTCTCTCTTTCTCTCTTTCTTTCTTTCTCTCTCTCGGAGGACCTGAGCCCTACCATGCCTCAGGACTACCTGGCTTGATGACTCCTTGCTGTCCCCAGTCCACCTGGCCGTGCTGCTGCTCCAGTTCCAACTGTTCTGCCTGTGGCTATGGAACCCTGACCTGTAAACCGGACGTGCAACCTGTCCCAGACCTGCTGTCCCAGACCTGCTGGAACCCTGACCTGTTCACCAGACGTGCTACCTGTCCCAGACCTGCTGTTTTCAACTCTCTAGAGACAGCAGGAGCGGTAGAGATACTCTCAAAGATAGGCTATGAAAAAGCCAACTGACACTTTCTCTTGTGTTACTGACTTTTTGCACCCTCGACAACTACTATGATTATTATTATTTGACCATGCTGGTCATTTATGAACATTTGAACATCTTGGCCATGTGCTGTTATAATCTCCACCCGGCACAGCCAGAAGAGGACTGGCCACCCCTCATAGCCTGGTTCCTCTCTAGGTTTCTTCCTAGGTTTTGGCCTTTCTAGGGAGTTTTTCCTAGCCACCGTGCTTCTACACCTGCATTGCTTGCTGTTTGGGGTTTTAGGCTGGGTTTCTGTACAGCACTTTGAGATATCAGCTGATGTAAGAAGGGCTTTATAAATACATTTGATTTGATTGATTTGATTTGATCCTCAGAGCATGCGCAG
Organism: Salmo salar; assembly: GCF_965601325.2. Taxonomy (NCBI): domain Eukaryota; kingdom Metazoa; phylum Chordata; class Actinopteri; order Salmoniformes; family Salmonidae; genus Salmo; species Salmo salar. The sequence continues at coordinate 90,069,081 of NC_138300.1, read as the reverse complement.
GCCAGCTGGTTGGTGTGTTTATGGGCGTATTCAATCTCTCCCTATCCCAGTCTGCTGTCCCCACATGTTTCACGATGGCCACCATTGTTGCTGTACCCAAGAAGGCAAAGGTAACTGAACTTAATGACGATCGCCCCGTAGAACTCACCTCTGTCACCATGAAGTGCTTTGAGAGACTAGTCAAGGATCATATCACCTCTACCTTACCTGCCACCCTAGACCCACTTCAATTTGCTTCCCACCCCAATAGATCCACAGACGATGCAAACGCCATCACTCTGCACACTGCCCTATCCCATCTGGACAAGAGGAATACCTATGTAAGAATGCTGTTTATTGACTCTAGCTCAGCATTCAACACCATAGTACCCTCCAAGCTCATCATTAAGCTTGAGGCCCTGGGTCTGAACCCCGCCCTGTGAAACTGAGCCCGCAGGTGTTAAAGGTAGGAAACATCACCTCCACTCCGCTGATCCTCAACACTGGGGCCCCATAAGGGTGCGTGCTCAGCCCCCTCCTGTACACCCTGTTCACCAATGACTGCGTGGCCAAGCACGCCTCCAACTCAATCAACAAGTTTGCAAACGACACAACAGTAGTGGGCTTGATTATCAACAATGATGAGACAGCATACAGGGAGGAGGTGAGGGCTCTGGGAGTGTGGTGCCTAGAAAACAACCTCTCACTCAATGTCAACAAAACAAAGGAGATGATCGTGGAATTCAGGAAACAGCAGGGGGTGCACACCCCTATCTACATCGACGGGACCACAGTGGAGGAGGTGGAAATCTTCAAGTTCCTTAGCTTACACATCACTGACAAACTGTAATGAACCACTCACACAGACAGTGTGGTGAAGAAGGTGCAACAGAGCCTATTCAACCTCAGGAGGCTAAAGAAATGTAGCTTGTCACCTAAAACCCTCACACATTTTTACAGATGCACAATTGAAACCATCCTGTCGAGCTGTATCACCGCCTGGTACTGCAACTGCATTGCCCGCAAACGCAAGGCTCTCCAGAGGGTGGTGCGGTCTGCCCAACGCATTACCGGGGTCAAACTACCCACCCTCCAGGAACATACAGCACCCGATGTCACAGGAAGGCCAAAAAGATCATCAAGGACATCAACCACCCGAGCCACTGCCTGTTCACCCCGTTACCATCCAGAAGGCGAGGTCAGTACAGGTGCATCAAAGCTGGGACCGAGAGACTGAAAAACAGCTTCTATCTCAAGGCCATCAGACTGTTAAACAGCCATCACTAGCACGTTAGAGGCTGCTGCCTATAGGCATAGGCTAGGAATCACTGGTCACTTTAAGGAATGGAACACTAGTCACTTTAATAATGTTTACATATCTGGAATTACTCATCTGATATGTATATACTGCATTCTATACTATTCTACGGTATCTTAGTCACTTAATAATGTTTACATATCTTGCATTACTCATCTCATCTGTATATACTGCTTTTCTATACAATTCTACTGTGTCTAAGTCCGTTCCGCTCTGACATTGTTCGTCCATATGTATATAGTCTTAATTCATTCCAACTTAGATTTGTGTGTTTTGGGTATATGTTGTGTAATTTGTTAGATATTACTTGTTAGATATTACTGCACTGTCGGAACTAGAGGCACAAGCATTTCGCTACACCCACAATAACATCTGCTAATCACGTGTATGTGGCCAATAAAATTATATTTTGATTTGATTTCATACGTTATTTAGTATGTTTTTGTAGTGTATTTTATTGGTACATGTTGGAGGGAAGCCTGGCTTCCCTTGGCAACCATGAATACACGCCACTGATAGGCAGTTTCAATTTTCCCCAAAGTTTTTTTTATCAATGGATACCTCAATTTCAAGTTGGTGTATAATATGTTGCTCTTTTTTTCTGAGAGTATGTTTGTATTCTTTTAGGGTTTCCCAATACTGAAGGCGCAGATCCTGGTTGTCTGGTTGTCTATGTTTTTGGTTGGATAGATACTTACGTATTTTATCTTACGCATTTGCAATCACAATCAAACCATTTTTCATCATTTGTCTTTTTTGGATTGGATAACGATGCCAATTTGTCAAACATTTTGTTTATGTTTTGTACAGGCAAATTTACACCTTCCTTATTGTGATTATATGTGTTGGTCAGAAAGTTGTCTAGGAGAGATTATATTTTTGGATTGCTAATTGCTGTAATTTTGCTATGCTCTGATAGTGGTGTTAGTGGGCTGACTGTGAATGCTCTGAAAGACACTGGACCTAATTCTGTGATGACATAATCTACAGTACTACTGCCAAGAGGTGAGCTATCTGTATGTCTCTCAAAAGATTCCCCTTGTAGCCTTCCATTGACTATGTACAGACCCAGCGTTCAACAGAACTGCAGTAGTTGGTTCCCATTTCTGTTGTTTTTTAGCAAAGTTATTTCTGGGGGGACATGAGGGCAGAGGAATGCTGATGTTTGTAGGTTTGTGTTTGTCTCCCTGTGTGCTAATGGTATCTGATTCTTCTCTAGTCCTAGCATTAAGATCCCCACAGATCAGAACATTTCCTTGGGCCTGGAAATGATTGATCTTCTCTTCTAGAATGGAGAAGCTCTCTTCCTTGGAGTAAGGAGAATCTCCTATATCTCTAATAAAACATGGGATCTTGCTCTTAAGATCAAGAGCAGAAGTACTTCAGACATTGAATGTTCCAATGTTCTCTCTCTCTCTCTCCTCTCTCTCTCTCTCTCTCTCTCTCTCAGTCTGAGCACTGACACTCCAGCTTTATCCTCCACTCAATAAGGTGTAGTACCATGACCTAGTGTAATCAGTACCACTCTGTGTGTGTCTCTGACAAAGGAACATGGTTTTGGTATGGCATGGCCTCTACTAAATTATGTAAATCCCTCAAAGCTTTACAGATTAGGATACTAAGGATTAGATTGTTCATTTTGTGCATAGCTAATGCAATAATTAATTAAGAAGATGTTTGTGATTGAACCTTCTCTGATTCACGCCTGTATTTTGTACCATCTGTCTCTTCATTCACAGTTCAACCTGCTCAGACTGGGACAATGACAACATCCTGACTGAAAGCTGACAGGGTAACCATCAATGTGATCCACCCGACCAAATCTGTAGAAGCACACTCATATGCAGTAGTGTGGAGCTCTGCCCCCCTTCACCCCCTCCACTGGTCCCACAGTGTCTCAGATGATAGAGAGAGCAGGAATGCAGGACTGAAGAGAGACAATAATCCTGCAACCTCAGTGGATGCTGCTCAACGCCCGCCAGTGCTTTGATCTTCACACTGCTGCCAAGGGGGCCAAGCAATTTCCTGAGCTCTTCTCAGAGGAAGCTTCCTGTAAATGCATGCAAGCCTACCTACCCACCTGAACACAAACATTATATTTAATATGGTACAGGCTGCAGAGAAAGATTCTCCTCACGAAAAGCCTCCATCACCCAAGAGGAAAGGGTGCATGTCAGAGAAACTCTATACGTTTGCTGTTTCACCTTCATAGCCACACCCTTGAGAGAGTCATTGGATCTGTTTCCAGGACAACTTCCATCAGACTTTCCTCTGGTTGTTGCCTAAGTATGTGAGCTATGTGAGTCAGCCATGTCAGGCTGCTGAGCAGTAATGTTGATAAGATATATAATACTCCCACGCCTGTCTCCGTGGCCTTCTGGTGATTGTCATGGAAAAACATTCTCATCTAACAGGGATGTTATTCACTCTTCAGTGACTGAAATTAACTGGTATCCTGAAATGCAAAATTCTTCCAAAACAAAGTGATATGATATCAGTTTATGTGTGATGTCTGCCATCTCTAATTTGAAGAAACTACAGTAAACTACTGGGCAAATGCTACAGAGAGTATTTAGGAGCCTATCTATCAGAAGCACGAGCACTAACAAAAACCTAGAGCCCTGTGATAGCTGGCAGACTGGTGGATGGGTCATATGATGACATTCAAGAGATGTTTCTTTGAGATGCCTCTATTCATATCCTGCTGCCAAACAGACAATGGAGGGCGGTTCTCAGTCTCATCGTTGTGATTCCTGTTGCTGTATTCAGCAGCTGCCACTCACGCACTGTTGTGGTTTCTACCCGTTCACTGCCACCTCTCTGGTTATTCACATTTTCACATCCTCCTCAAAAATAATATTTATAAATTAGATTATTAACTTACTTAATTGGCAAAGTTGTCTCCACACCTTTTCTCTGATAAGATTTTATAGGGAACAGTATCTGAATATGCTGTACCTTTCCTGTAACTTATCGGAACATATTATTACCACCACTACCTGAGCAAAAGTGAGTTTAGAATACTTGTACCGATAGTGCTGAAGACTCGTCAGGGTTAAAGGATTTCAGAGAGACACCAATGATAGTGTGACACAGCAAGCAGCAAATGATTCATGAGATAAAACTTTTTTTCATTGAATGAAAGTGTAATTAGTACTGTAAATAGACATAGACAAGCCATCCCCCAGTAAAAAGACGCAAGGTGGATGATGCAGGTGGAACCTGTACAGGGCTCAGAGTTCTGAAGGAAGTAATGTGGAATGCTCTAGAACAGGGGTATCAAACTCATTCCACAGAGGGCCGAGTGTTTGCGGGTTTTAGTTTTTTCCTTTCAGTTAAGACCTGGCGTTCCTTACTAATTAGTGACCTTAATTCATAAATCAAGTCCAAGGCAGGAGTGACAACTCATAGACACTTGCTCTAGAAGGGGAGGGGGGGGGGGAGTAATGTTGTCAGACCAGCCTGTCCGCTCTGGGCCCTGCATTCCCTCAGCTCTCTGACTTCCACACCTCTCAGCAGGTTACCAGGCCGACCTGCTGACTCAGAGCAGCTTGGCTACCTACCTAGCATTCCTCTGGGCTTCACTCAAAGGACTCCTGCATGGTTTATCACTATATCGAGTGCAAGGCAAGTTGCGGTTGAGGTCCCACATGTCTTTTACTGGAGGATTCAGATGTTTCTGAGTCAAGCATCAAAATAAAAAGAGACTTAACTCTGTGAGTAATGTTTGACAGTGATGGACGACTCTAATATACTTTGTAGGAGGCAAACTAGGGCATAGAGACAGTAGTGAGAGAGAACTACTTATGGATGGCCTAAAATCAGTCAGGTTGCCCAAAGGAGAAATACAGGCTTGTACGCACTCCTTCTTGTAATGTTTTGTGTCTGGTTGAAATGCCAAGCATGCCACATCATACATAAGCTTGTTCAGCAGTTTGTGTCCCTTGAAGATAAAAAGTAGTTAGCTTATCTGATTGTTCTTTGTTTGTTTTTTTACTCATCCATAAATCTGTAACTTTTCAATGTGATTCATCATGACTGTGTGAGGATTCAAGATTAATTGACATAACTTAAATCTTCTCCTGTGATGACCCACTGTATACTCCATTCTGTCACAGAACTTACAGATATTCTTCATTTGCACTGACATATTTCCTTGACCATCGACATTAAAAAGTGGCAAACATGAATGGTGAAAACAAGTCTTATTCTTGAAATTTGAGTGCTATAACTGGAATGTGAAATGTTACCTGGTCACCATGGTTACCTGACTGAAAAAGCTGCTTTTTGTTCTCCAGTTCAATCAATCAAATGTATTTATAAAGCCCTTTTTACATCAGCCAATGTCACAAAGTGCTATACAGAAACCCAGCCTGAAACCCCAAACAGCAAGCAATGCAGATGATGAAGCACGGTGGCTAGGAAAAAATCCCTAGAAAGGCAGGAATCTAGGAAGAAACCTAGAGAGGAACCAGGCTCTGAGGGGTGGCCAGTCCTCTTCTGGCTATGCCGGGTGGAGATTATAACAGTACATGGCCAAGATGTTCTAACGTTCATAGATGACCAGCAGGGTCAAATAATAATAATCACAGTGGTTGTATAGGGTCAGCACCTCAGGTTAATGTCAGTTGGATTTTCATAGCCGAGCATTCAGTTAGAGACAGCAGGTGCGGTAGGGAGAGAGTCGAAAACAGCAGTTCTGGGACAAAGTAGAACATCTGGTGAACTGGTCAGGGTTCCATAGCTGCAGGCAGAAAAGTTTGAAACTGGAGCAGCAGCACGACTAGGTGGACTGGGGACAGCAAGGAGTCATCAGGCCAGGTAGTCCTGAGGCATGGTCCCAGGGCTCAGGTCCTCCGGGAGGGGAGGGAGAGGGAGACAGAGAGAATTAGAGGGAGCATACTTAAATTTACACAGGACACAGGATAAGACAGGAGAAATACTCCATATATAACAGACTGACCCTAGCCCCTCGACACATGAACTATTGCAGCATAAATACTGGAGGCTGAGACAGGAGGGGTCGGGAGACACTGTGGCCTCATCCGACGATACCCGCAGACAGGGCCAACCAGGCAGGACATAACCCCACCCACTTTGCCAAAGCACAGCCCCCACACCACTAGAGGGATATCTTCAAACCACCAACTTACTACCCTGAGACAAGGCTGAGTATAGCCCACAAAGATCTCCCCCCCGAGGGGGGCGCCAACCCGGACAGGAAGATCATGTCAGTGACTCAACCAACTCAAGTGATGCACCCCTCCTAGGGACGGCATGGAAGAGCACTAGTAAGCCAGCAGAGAATTCCAGTGGAGAGAGGGGAACCGGCCAGGCAGAGACAGCAAGGGTGGTTTGTCGCTCCAGTGCCTTTCTGTTCACCTTCACAACCCTGGGCAGAGGGTAAATAAAGACTTAAAGGTCAAGACCGAGTCTGCGTCTCTCACATGGATAGGCAGACCATTCCATAAAAATTGAGTATAGGAGAAAGCCCTGCCTCCAGCTGTTTGCTTAGAAATTCTATGGACAATAAGGAGGCCTGCGTCTTGTGACCATACCGTACGTGTAGGTATGTACGGCGGGACCAAATTCCGAGAGATAGGTAGGAGCAAGCCCATGCAATACTCTGTAGGTTAGCAGTAAAACCTTGAAATCAGTCCTAGCCTTAACAGGAAGACAGTGTAGAGAGGCTAGCACTGGAGTAATATGATCACATTTTTTGGTTCTAGTCAAGATTCTAGCAGCCATGTTTAGCACTAACTGAAGCTTATTTTGTGCTTTTCCGGGGAGCCGGAAAGTAGAGCACTGCAGTAGTCTAATCTCGAAGTGACAAAAGCATGGATTAACTTTTCTGTGTCATTTTTGGACAGAAAGTTTCTTATTTTTGCAATGTTACGTAGATGGAAAAAAGCTGTCCTTGAAATAGTCTTGAAATGTTCAAAAGAGAGATCAGGGTCCAGAGGAACGTCGAGGTCCTTCACAGTTTTATTTGAGACGACTGTACAACCACCAAGATTAATTGTCAGATCCAACAGAAGATCTCTTTGTTTCTTGGGACCTAGAACTAACATTGCTGTTTTGGATTCAGTATTCAGTATGCAGTACTCACGCAGTGACTTCAGGAGGACCTGTGCCAACTGTTTTGCAACAGTAGTTGACTGCAAGTGTGCCTCAAGGTTGAGAAGGCACGGCACCACATCAGACAGCGACTGGCTATCAATTTGAAGTTGGTTGGTGTGGATCGCGAATGGCTCCAACAACTTCACAAGCTGTTCTAGCTTGGCCCAGTTAGGCTCCATGCTCACCCTCAGATTTCTTCCCTGTTAGCTAGTGATCGCTAGTGATAGTGATGTACAAGATAGGCATATTTGAAACATCGGCATCTACTGCCAGCATTTACCCGCCAGATTCAGAAGCTTGAAAACCCCATTTAATTTTTTCCCCAAAGTTTAGAAGAAAACAACTAAAACTAAAACTAATTTATTTGGTTTTTATTTTAGTTAGTTTTGCAGTCAAAGATAATAGTTTCAGTATAGTTTTAGCTTTTCAAATGTTTTTTATTTTTATTTCAGTTTACAAAATGTTTTTTCAAATTTTTGTTTTTATTTTACTTTCAGTTTTTGTTTACTATAATAACCTTGGTGCACACATACACACACACGCAAATTAGCTGACTGTAAACTGATAGATTTGTGAAGACATTTTGTATTGCTTATGTTTTTGCTGTTGTTGTAGCTGTTTTTATTAACCCTATTTGAAGGGGTTAGTCAGTGATACATGTTTAATATTACATAACATGTAAAATGTGCCATGATTTTTCCTCTCTCTTTCTGTCAGATAAAGGTAAAGGTACTTGATTCTTCTTACATGTACTACTAAAGTCAAAGAAAAAGCATTGGATTGGTGTAAACATGGGCAAGAGAGTTTTCTTCCACCATATATCTTGCACCAGTCTAGGTGCTTATTCTTTAAATCCAAGTCACATAAGGATTGATTTATAATTTAAACCTAACCATGTCCTGGCCAGTTGTATGGAGTGCTCTATTGGACAAAAGCCTGTATTAGCATGGGCAGCGCCATTGAGGTCTTTCACCATTTTGATTTAGTCAACTGGGCGGGACTTCCAACTACATTGGCTAATCCCTCCTGATGACCTGGTTGGCATGACATGATGACCCGGTTGGAGTCGTGACAAAAGGGATCAGCCAATGAATTTTACTTGTGAAAAATATCATTTACTATTTCAAGATGGAGATGGCCTTAATGGCGCTGCCCATCCTCTCACAGACACCATCATGACACATATACAGAGATGTTATGTCTAGCCAAGTCTATGGTCCTGGCCCATTACCTTATGTTTTACTGCCCCCCAGTGTCAAGAAGGGACTACCCCCCCCCCCCCCCCCCCCCAAAGAAACTACAGGTATACAACACGTAAATAGCTCCTAGCCTCCCATGCATAGGCTACTTTCTGTCTCAAACACTACAACTGAAACTAAATAATATAAAAACTAAATTGAAATGTTTTTTTAATCAAACTGAAACTAAATAAAAAATTGTGAATCAAGTCTGAAAACAAACTGAAGCTAAACTGAATTAAAAATAAAAAATAAAAAAACTGATACAAATTAACATAATTTTAAATCACAAAACTTGAATAACCTTGGTATGCGCAAGTGTGTGTATGTGTGTGTTTACGTGTGGTGTATGTGTGTGTGTGTTTACAATGGCCTTGTTTTTTTCAATAAAGTTATGAAGTCATGTGAAAGTTCCTTATCTGATATCAGCACTCACTATCCCTCACAGAGAGAGAGAGATTGTGAAAGGGAAAGGTATCTAATTACGACTACAACATGTCTTGCAGATATTACAGGCACATCTTCTTACCAATTGTATTCGTCAGGTGTCATGCTACCCATAGTTCTGCTATGTTTTATGTCCCAGAGCCACTGGTCAAAATAGATGCAATTTCAGATCCATTTATTTACTGTATATCTCAATGTTCATCATTTAAATATTTATATAATTGAACATTTAAATACTGGGTGATTGAAGAATGAAATAATGTAGATTTCAGACTTTTAATAATAATAACGTCTACCACATTTCCTATCCACCACATATACAATGTATTAGTGGTATACTGTAAATTATGTTGCAAGTGGTAGCATACCTGTAGTGTGCCTTTGCTCGGAACTATGGGTAACTCACGACACTTTGTGGAGATAATGCAATGAACAAAAATAGAAACACAACATGCAACAATTTGAACGATTTTACTGAGTTACAGTTCATATAAGGAAATCAGTCAATTAAAAAAATGTGTTAGGTCCTAATCTATGGATTTCACACGACTGGGCAGGGGCACAGCCATGGGTGGGCCTGGAAGGGCATAGGCCCACCCACTTGGGAGCCAAGCCCAGCCAATCAGAATGAGTTTTTACCCACCAAAGGGCTTTATTACAGACAGAAATAGTCCTCGGTTTCATCAGCTGTTTGGGTGGCTGGTCTCAGACGATCCCGCAGGTGAAGAAGCCAGATGTGGAGGTCCTGGGCTGGAGTGGTTACACAAGGTCTGCTGTTGTGAGGCCGGTTGGACTTACTGCCACATTCTCTAAAATGACGTTGGAGGCGGCTTAAGGTAGAGAAAGGAACATTCAATTATCTGGCTACAAATCTGGTGGACATTCCTGCAGTCAGCATGCCAATTGCAGGCTCCCTCAAAACTTCAGACATCTGTGGCATTGTGTTGTGTGACAAAACTGCACATTTTAGAGTGGCCTTTTATTGTCCCCAGCACAAGGTGCACCTGTGTAATGATTATGCTGTTTAATCAGCTTCTTGATATGCCACACCTGTCAGGTGGATGGATTATCTTGGCAAAGGAGAAATGTTCACTAACAGGGATGTAAACAAATGCGTATGGAACATCTTAGGAACATTTCTGTGATCTTTTGTTTCAGCTCATGAAACATGGGAACAACACATTTTGTGTTTCTATTTTTGTTAAGTATAAAATAAATATTGTATGTATTTCACAACTACGTTTTTTGGGGTAATTGTCCGTCTTTTGTTTCCTACTGGTCTTGCCCTAAAGAGTCTGCTGTCCAAATGCTTGCTGAATAGTGAGTGTGCAGGGCATTATTTGTGAAATGGGATGACGCTGCTACTAAGGTGCAGCCCATGCAGATTAAACATTAACATAGGTGAAGATGAACTATGAACTCTAAATACTGTTCCGCCCCCGCACATACATTACACATAATCATAAGGAGTGTCAGTGTTGGATAAGTTAATTCAATAGACAGACAGCGACTATGGCGGCTAGGATAGGAGGCAGTGTTCTGGTGACAGGGTCTAACCGGGGAATCGGTCTAGAGCTAGTCCGTCAGCTGGCAGAGTCCACCAGTGCTCCAGCCCAGATCATTGCCGCGTGTCGAGATCTATATGGAGCTCAGGTAGTCCACAGCCTCTAAGGCCAGTTTACAGAAAGTAGCAAAGTATCAGAGAGCTCCAGAGCCCAATGCATGGCACAGAGTATGTAGAGGTTGGCAACAATAGAAAACTGAGCATGGTTTCTGTTTTATGTAGCAAGATATTTGAGTTAAATATAATACGTAGATTCTCTCATTATTAAGTACTGTACATTTGTTGTGTATTTGAATTGGAAAGATTCATTATTAGCACGTGACTTTGTATATCCACTTAATTCTCTCTGGAAATTGCTGGAGTCAATCAGGATCCTAGAATTTAGCCTGTCCTGACCCAACACATTTGCTCCTGCTTCAAGGCACTGAAGGAGCTGGCGCAGAGACATCCCCAACTGCTCACTATTGTGAGATCTTTGATGTATTGACACTGAGATTAAGAAAATTTCTTCTTTATCTGTCCTTTCTTGCAGGAGTTCAGGTCATACCTGCAGAAGGCAGCTGACCAATTAGGTCCTGCAAGAACAGGGATGTCCTGTAGCAGGGCAGCCATCATCAACATCTCCACTCTGCTGTCCTCGGTTAAGAAGTGTCCTGAGACTTTCTCCATGGCCCCTATGTATCCTTACAGAGCCAGCAAGGTATGCCACCATCAGTAGGCCTACTTCTAATGTGATCCTTAACACTCTTCTGGCTGATAGTGGAACAGTTTCTATTGATTCCATGCTGAATAATGAAGATGTGGATAAAATGATTTCTGTTGTCCTATTCTCCACTAGGCAGCACTGAACATGCTGACATGTTGCCTGGCAGAGGACTTCCAGAGGGATGGGATTCTGGTCATGGCCATTCACCCTGGCTGGGTGAAAACTGACATGGGAGGCCCACATGTGAGTAAGGGGGGGATAAAAATACTGGTTTTCATTAATTATTTCAAGAGTGCTTTTTGCATGTATCTGTAAAATAAAACTATTAAGCTTAAAAGTCCACAATGCCATTCTACACAATTGTCACGACTTCCGCCGAAGTCGGCTCCTCTCCTTGTTCGGGCGGCGTTCGGCGATCAACGTCACCGGCTTTCTAGCCATCGCCGATCCATTTTTCTATTATCCATTTGTCTTGTCTTGTTTCCATACACACCTGGTTATCATTTCCCCAATCAATCTACTTGTATTTAACCCTCTGTTTCCCATCATGTTTTGTGTGTAATTGTTTCATGTTTTCGTGGTGTTTGATTTACGCGCTTTACTTTGGTTATGTTCCGTGGTTTTGAGCGCATTTTTATTGATGTAGTGCTCTCGGATTTTGGAACTATAATAAAGTGCGCTTGGTTACATTTCGCTTCTCTCCTGCACCTGACTTCGCCTCTCATACACCCGATATTGACAACAATGCACTGCACATTGCTCTGAAGTAGCAAAACTCATTATGATAATTACATATTTGTTTATAAGTGTAGAATAAGGTAGGACTAGAGTCATAGCAGAATGGCACAGATCTATAACTGTTTGTCTATGATGGGTTTCTGTTCGACAGGCACCGGTGAAGACTGAGGACAGTGCCAAAGGCATTCTGCATGTGATGTCAACCCTCACAGAGAAGCACAATGGCAGCCTTCTGGACTGGGAAGGGAATGGTATCCCATGGTGATGTTCCAGGCCAATGGTCCAGTCTCTGGGACCAATAGACTTAGACTTCTGAGTTCTGTGAAAAAATCTCTTAGTATGACTGAATAATGTTTTGTCTGCCTAAAGGCGAGTCTGTAATCTGTAATTTCATTTTTCATTCTGATTCAATTTCTTAACTCAATAAACTGACTACAAGACTCTCATTGATCATTTGTAATCCTCTAAAAACAGCTTATCATTATTCGGGACACAAAACAAAATGTGCCAACAGCATTTATCATATACTTTGTTCATACAATAACTTGTCACTTTACTTTGTCGGATTTATCCAAAAGATAGCACTCGTTATGACTATATAAGAACGGTTAAACTAATGGGCAAAATGATGAGCCATCCTAAAGTTGAGCATAATGGAAATAGATGTGAGTGTTTTCCTGCAACTGTCCCTGTGATGGGCATCACTCTATCACAGCAGATCAGTGGCAGAATGAAATGAAAAACAGAAGAAAATATGGAAGGACCCACCGGTCAATTCAACATCTATTCCACGTTGATTCAACATAATGTCATTGAAATGACGTGGAAACAATGTTGATTCAACGAGTGTGTGCCCAGTGGGGATGGGTGAAAGACAGATGATGGAAACATAAAGAGGTGATGCAGATGGACCCATTTGCATTATTATAAAAAATAAATAAATGTTGATTTATGTCATAATCATGTATGTAGGTGGCAGGGAAGTCAGGCGCAGGAGAAACCAAATTGGTTAATCTGGAGTATTTAATGAAAAAACAAACTCCAAAACCAAAGTACAAAATAACATTGTCATAAGGGTCGTATTGAGTGGACCAAAACGCAGCAGGTATAGTGATCATCTTCTTTATAGAATGCCCACCCTAGTCACGCCCTGGCCTAACCAAAATAGAGAATAAAAACCTCTCTGTGACCAGGGCGTGACAGTACCCCCCCCCCCCCCCCCCCAAAGGTGTGGACTCCGGCCGCAAAACCTGAACCTATAGGGGAGGGTCTGGGTGGGCATTTCTCTGTGGTGGCGGCTCCGGTGAGGGACGCAGACCCCGCTCCACCTCTGGCACGGCCCACCGTATTGAGTGGACCAAAACGCAGCGGGTATAGTGATCCTCTTCTTTATTTACTTACTAAAGTGAACACTTAAACGAAAACAATAAATGACAACCAACAGTTCTGTAAGGTAACCCAACTATACAGAAAGCAACTACCCACCCCAACCCTGTGGGAAAAGGCTACCTAAGTATGGTTCCCAATCAGAGACAACGATAGACAGCTGTCTCTTATTGAGAACCATACCCGGCCAAAACAAAGAAATACCAAAACATAGAAAAAAGGACATAGAATGCCCACCCTAGTCACACCCTGGCCTAACCAAAATAGATAATAAAACCCTCTCTATGACCAGGGCGTGACAAACATGGGTAAAATATACCCGTCTCACACCGATACAAAAACACACGTAACATAACATCACAAACAATCACCGACAAGGACATGAGGGGAAACAGAGGGTTAAAAACACAACATGGAATTAATGGGATTGGAAACAGGTGTGTAGGAAAACAAGACAAGACCAATGGAAAATGATGGCTAGAAGACCGGTGACGTTGACCAAGCAAGGAGGGGTATGGACTTCGGCAGAAGTCGTGACAATTTATCTGCACCCCTACTCCGCGTACATTTACATTTTGTCATTTAGCAGATGCTCTTATCCAGAGCGACTTACAGTAGTGAATGCATACATTTCATACATTTTTTTTCCCATACTGGTCCCACGTGGGAATTGAACCCACAACCCTGGCGTTGCAAACACCATGCTCTACCAACTGAGCCACACGGGACCGTACAACGCTGGGTACTACTCCCTTCACAGAACAGAGCAAACTGGCTCTAACCAGAATAGAAAGAGGAGTGGGAGACCCCGGTGCACAACTGAGCAAGAGGACAAGTACATTAGAGTGTCTAGTTTAAGAAACAGACGCCTCACAAGTCCTCAACTGGCAGCTTCATTAAATAGTACCCGCAAAACACCAGTCTCAACGTCAACAGTGAAGAGGCAACTCCGGGATGCTGGCCTTCGAGGCAGAGTGTCTGTCCAGTGTCTGTGTTCTTTTTCCCATCTTAATATTTTATTTTTATTGGCCAGTATGAGATATGGCTTTTTCTTTGCAACTCTGCCTAGAAGGCCAGTATCCCGAAGTCGCCTCTTCACTGTTGACGTTGAGACTGGTGTTTGCGGGTACTATTTAATGAAGCTGCAAGTTGAGGACTTGTGAGGGGTCTGTTTCTAAAACTAGACACTCTAATGTACTTGTCCTCTTGCTCAGTTGTGCACCAGGGCCTCCCACTCCTCTTTCTATTCTGGTTAGAGCCAGTTTACTCTGTTCTGTGAAGGGAGTAGTACACATCGTTGTACAAGATCTTCAGTTTCTTTGCAATTTCTCGCATGGAATAGCCTTCATTTCTCAGAACAAGAATAGACTGACGAGTTTCAGACGAAAGTACTTTGTTTCTGGCCATTTTGAGCCTGTAATCAAACCCACAAATGATGATGCTCCAGATACTTAACTAGTCTAAAGAAGGCCAGTTGTATTGCTTCTTTAAATCAGAACAACAGTTTTCAGCTGTGCTAATATAATTGCAGAAGGGTTTTCTAATGATCAATTAGCCTTTTAAAATGATAAACTTGGATTAGCTAACAATGTGCCATTGGAACACAGGAGTGATGGGTGCTGATTATGGGCCTCTGTACGCCTATGTACAGTCGTGGCAAAAAGTTTTGAGAATGACACAAATATTAATTTTCACAAAGTCTGCTGCCTCAGTTTGTATGATGGCAATTTGCATATACTCCAGAATGTTATGGAGAGTGATCAGATGAATTGCAATTAATTGCAAAGTCCCTTTTTGCCATGCAAATGAACTGAATCCCCCAAAAAACATTTCCACTGCATTTCAGCCCTGCCACAAAAGGACCAGCTAACATCATGTCAGTGATTCACTCATTAACACAGGTGTGAGTGTTGACGAGGATAAGGCTGGAGATCACTCTGTCATGCTGATTGAGTTCGAATAACAGACTGTAAGCTTCAAAAGGAGGGTTGTGCTTGGAATCATTGTTCTTCCTCTGTTAGTGTCATGACTTCCGCCGAAGTCGGTTCCTCTCCTTGTTCGGGCGGCGTTCGGCGGTCGACGTCACCGGTCTTCTAGCCATCGCCGATCCACCTTTCATTTTTCCATTTGTTTTGTCTTGTTTTCCCACACACCTGGTTTACATTCCCTCATTATTTGACGTGTATTTAACCCTCTGTTCCCCCCCATGTCTGTGTGTGGAATTGTTTGTTGTTTCGTGTATGTGCACGTTAGACTGGTTTGCGCTGGGTTATGTTAACCCGTATTTTGTTTAGTGTTCTTAGTGCCGTGTGTTTTGTTCGCTGAAATAAAAGGCCGCTCTATAGGGGAAGTCACCCATAGCACTGTGCCAGCTCAATTACGGGTTTCTGGTAACCACAGTGAGACCATACAGTTCCTCCTCATTGCATCTCCCCATGTTCCGGTTGTGTTGGGATTTTCCTGGCTACAAAAACACAATCCTGTGATTGATTGCACCACAAGCTCCATCCTGGGTTGGAGCCCTTTTTGCCATTCCCACTGCCTTCAAGCAGCACAGCCTTCCCAATGTCGTCCTCCTCAGGATGTTAGCAAGATTGTGGATGCCTCTGCTATTCCTACTGAATACCATGACCTCCTGGAAGTATTCAGTAAGGCATGTGCTACTTCCCTTCCCCTGCACCGTCCCTATGATTGTGCCATTGACCTTCTCCCAGGCACTACACCACCTCAGGGTCGGTTGTATTCTCTGTCCAGACCAGAGACCAACGCTATGGAGGAGTACATAGAGGAGTCTCTGGCCACTGGGGCCGTCCGTCCTTCTGCATCTCCTGCCGGCGCAGGGTTTTTCCTCGTGGAGAAGAAGGACAAGACCCTGCGCCCATGCATTGACTACCGGGGACTTAACGATATCACTGTCAAAAATCGTTACCCCCCCCTACATCAACTCGGCGTTTGAACCTCTCCAAGGGGCTACCATGATTTCAAAGTTGGACCTTCGGAATGCCTACCACCTGGTTCGGATACACGAGGGGGATGAGTGGAAGACAGCCTTCAACACAGCCAGTAGACATTATGGACTTACCAACGCTCCCGCTGTCTTCCAGGCGTTGGTCAATGATGTGCTTTGGGACATGCTAAACCGGTTTGTGTTCGTCTACCTGGACAACATCCAGTTTTTTCCCTGATCTGCACAAGAACATGTACTCCATGTCAGACAGGTCCTACAGCGCCTCCTGGAGAACCAATTGTTTGTGAAAGCTGAGAAGTGTGAGTTCCACCGCTCTACAATCTCCTTTCTGGGATATGTCATTGCTGAGGGCAATGTTCAGATGGATCCTGGAATGGTGGAAGCAGTGGTGGATTGGCCTCAAACAATGTTCAGGGTGCAGTTGCAACGGTTTCTTGGGTTTGCAAACTTCTACCGCCATTTCATTCGGGATTACAGCACCCTGGAGGCCCCCCTCTCGGCACTCACCTCCCCCAAGGTACCGTTCAAATGGTCTCCAGCTGTCGACAAAGCCTTTGTAGACCTGAAGCATCGGTTCACAACAGCACCCATCCTCATCCATCTGGACCCCTCGCATCAATTTGTGGTGGAAGTGGATGCTACGGGTGTTGGAGTGGGGGCCATCCTGTCCCAGCGATCTTCCCAGAACCTTAAGCTTCATCCCTATGACTTCCTATCCCATCGTCTCAATCCTGCTGAAAGGAACTACGATGTTGGCAACTGAGAACTCCTGGCGATGAAGATGGCGTTGGAGGAGTGGAGGCACTGACTGGCAGGAGCAGAACAGCCATTCCTGGTCTGGACCAACCATAACTTGGAATATCTCCGTTCAGCCAAGCGCCTCAAGGCAGGCCCAGTTGTCCCTCCTGTTTACCAGATTCAACTTTACCATTTCCTACCATCCTGGGTCTAAAAATGTGAAGCCTTATGCTCTCTCCCGCCTATACAGTTCCTCTGCCACACCCTCGACTTCCGAAACCATTCTCCCTACCTCATGCATTGCTGCCACTGTGGATTGGAGTATTGAGAACCTGGTTCGCGAGGCACAATGCTCCCAACCTGGACCTGAAGGGGGCCCGGCTAACCGGCTGTTTGTCCCTAACCCAGTCCGGTTCCGGGTCCTGGAATGGGATCATTCCTCCAGGCTGACCTGTCATCCAGGGTCCCGTCGTATACTAGCATTCCTTTGACAACGTTTATGGTGGCCCACAATGGTCACTGATGTCTCTGCACTGATGTCTCTGCACACTGTGTGTGCTCAAAACAAGATTCCACGGCAAGCTCCTTCTGGCCTCTTGCAGCTACTACCGGTTCCTCATCGTCCCTGGTCTCATATATCTCTGGACTTTGTCAGTGGGCTCCCTCCGTCTGATGGCAACACTGTCATTCTAACGGTAGTCGACCGGTTCTCCAAGGCCACCCATTTCATCCCTCTCCCCAAACTACCTTCTGCCAAGGAGACAGACCAGCTTATGGTGCAGCATGTCTTCCGGATCCATGGACTCCCGGTAGACATGGTCTCCAATCGGGGTCCTCAGTTCTCGTCTCAGTTCTGCAAGGCATTCTGCACCCTTATTGGGTCGTCAGCCAGCCTGTCATTCCGGATTCCATCCCCAAACTAACGGTCAGTCGGAGCGAGCCAACCAAGACCTGGAGACAACCTTAATGTGCCTGGTCTCAACTAACCCCACTAACTGGAGCCATCAACTGGTCTGTGTGGAGTATGCCCGGAACACTCTTCCTAGTTCTGCCACGGGACTCTCCCCTTTCAAGTGCTCCATGAGGTATCAGCCTCCACTCTTCCCTGAACAAGAGCAGGAGGTCAGCATACCCTTGGCCCAGATGTTTGTCCGCCGCTGTTGACGTACCTGGAGGTACTGTCACACCCTGATCTGTTTCACCTGTCCTTGTGATTGTCTCCACTCCCCCCAGGTGTTGCTTATTTTCCCCAGTGTATTTATCATTGTGTTAACTGTCTCTCTGTGCCAGTTTGTCTTGTATGTTTCCAAATCAACCAACGTTTTTCCCGTTCTCCTGCTTTTGGCATTCTTCTTTTTCTAGTCCTCCCGGTTTTGACCCTTCACCATTCTCTTGCCTACCCCTTTGGATTAATAAACATTGTAAGACTCCAACCATCTGCCTCCTGTGTCGGCATTTGGGTCTCGCTTTGATAAAATGTGTTTAACCTCTCTGGGGTATGTGGGACGCTACTGTCCCACCAGCGGGACACACTATTCAACAGCCAGTGAAATTGCAGGGTGGCAAATTCAAAACAACAAAAATCTCAGAATTCAAATTTCTCACACATACAACTATTATATCCCATTTTAAAGATACACTTCTCGTTAATTCAACCACATTGTCCGATTTCAAAAAGGCTTTACGGCGAAAGGATAACATTAGATTATGTTAGGACAGCGCCGAGACAAGAAAAACCACACAGCCATTTTCCAAGCAAGGAGAGGTGTCACAAAAAACAGAAATACAGCTAAAATTAATCACTAACCTTTGATGAACTTCATCAGATGGCACTCATAGGACTTCATGTTACACAATACATGTATGTTGTACTCGATAAAGTTCATATTTATATCCAAAAACCCCATTTTACATTGGTGTGTAATGTTCAGAAATGTTTCGCCTCGCAAAACTTCCGGTGAATGAGCACATCAATTTACAGAAATACTCATCATAAACGTTGATCAAATATTCAACAGTTATTCAAAGAATTATAGATACACTTCTCCTTAATGCAACCGCTGTGTCAGATTTCCAAAAAGCTTTACGGCGAAAGCAAATTTTGCAATAATCTGAGTACAGTGCTCAGATATCAAAACAAGCCATACAGATACCCGCCATTTTGGAGTCAACAGAACTGACAAAAATTACATTATAAATATTCACTTACCTTTGATGATCTTCATTGGAATGCACTCCCAGGAATCCCAGTTCCAGAATAAATGTTAGTTTTGTTCGATAAAGTTAATCTTTATGTCCAAATACCTCCATTTTGTTCGCGCGTTTAGTCCACTACTCCAAATGTAAGGCACACGCTTACTAAGTCCAGACGAAAAGTCAAAAAAGTTATACTACAGTTTGTAGAAACATGTCAAACGATTTATAGAATCAATCTTTAGGATGTTTTTCTCATAAATCTTCCATAATATTCCAACCGGACGATTCCTTTGTCTTCAAAAAAGAAAAGGAGCATAGCTAAATCTCACATGAGCACGCACCACTGAGCTCATGTCATTTTCTCTGTCAGCTACTTCCAGGAGCTCTTATTCTCTCCCTATTCACAGTTGAAGCACGAAACAACGTTCTAAAGACTGTTGACATCTAGTGGAAGCCTTAGGAAGTGCAAAATGAACCCTCAGTCACTGTATACTGTATAGGCAATCACTTGAAAAACTACAAACCTCAGATTTCCACACTTCCTGGTTGGATTTTTCTCAGGTTTTTGCCTGCCATGTGAGTTCTGTTATACTCACAGACATCATTCAAACAGTTTTAGAAACTTCAGAGTGTTATCTATCCAAATATACGAATAATATGCATATCCTACCTTTTGAGCCTGAGTAGCAGGCAGTTTACTACGGGCACGCATTTCATCCGGACGTCAAAATACTGCCCCCTACCCTAGAGAAGTTAAATCATTTCTAACTTCTAATATTTCAGAGGCAAGGAATAATTAACTACATCTCCCCCCTCCACCAGTATTCTACAAGAGCACAGACACAAGGGACAACAGACACACCGGTCTCTACATTGCAGATGAGCTCTAATGGAAGGATTTCATAATTTGTAACTGTCTATTTATGATAAGGTAAAAGGTTTGTTTCTGTCTCCATATGGTAAATATATCCAATGCAAAAAACCTACACATTTAAATGGTATTAATATTAATTTGCATATATTTCCGTTAATTCCCATATATTCCCACGGAAAGTTTCCACCTCTAAATATTCCCCAAAATGTGCAACCCTACCTGCACCTTAAACAATTTTTGCAAACATACTCACACAAAAACATCCACACAAGCCCACACACACACACGTAGTCTCTCGCACACACACATAGGACCATGTCAGGTGCTCAAAGCCTGGTTCCTCTCTAGGTTTCTTCCTAGATTCCTGCCTTTCTAGGGAGTTTTTCCTAGCCACTGTGCTTCTACATCTGCATTGCTTGCTCTTTGGGGTTTTAAGCTGGGTTTCTGTGTAAGCACTTTGTGACATCTGCTGTAAAAAGGGCTTTATAAATACATTTGACTGACATACACCTCTGCTCACACACACACACACACACACACACACACACCTCACACAGACTCACACACACTCTCCGTCTTCGCTGCTGTCCCATGTATATAGAGACATTGAACACTGGTCACTTCACATTCATATACTGTATTGTGCTTAGATATACTCAACTGAGCTCACTCTAATATCTCTATTGTTGTGCATATCATTCAAGGTACAGTACCAGTCACAAATTTGGACACACCTACTCATTCCAGGGATTTTATTGATTTTTTCTATTTTTTACATTGTAGAATCAAATCAAACTTTATTTGTCACATACGCCGAATACAACAAGTGTAGACCTTACCGTGAAATGCTTACTTACAAGCCCTTAACCAACAGTGCAGTTCAAGAAGAGTTAATAAAATATTTACCAAATAAACTAAAGTAAAAAATGTAATAAAAAGCAACGCAATAACATATCAATAACAAGGCTATATACAGGGGGTACCGGTATCGAGTCAGTGTAGAAAACAAATGGAGGGGGGGTTAAAGTAAATAGTCCGGTGGCCATTTGATTAATTGTTCAGCAGTCTTATAGATTGGGGGTAGAAGCTGTTAAGGAGCCTTTTGGTCCTAGACTTGGCGCTCCGGTACAGCTTGCCGTGCGGTAGCAGAGAAAACAGTCTATGACTTGGGTGACTGGAGTCTCTGACAATTTTATGGGCTTTCCTCTGACACCGCCTATTATATAGTTCCTGGATGGCAGGAAGCTTGGCCCAGTGATGTACTGGGCCGTACGCACTACCCTCTATAGCTCTTTACGGTCAGATGCCGAGCAGTTGCCATACCAGGCGGTGATGCAACTGGTCAGGATGCTCTCAATGGTGCAGCTATAGAACTTTTTGAGGATCTAGGGACCCATGCCAAATCTTTTCAGTCTCCTAAGGGGGAAAAGGTGTTGTCATGCCCTCTTCACAACTGTCTTGGTGTGTTTGGACCATGATAGTTTGTTGGTGATGTGGACACCAAGAAACTTGAAACTCCCGACCCGCTCTTCTACAACCCCGTTTATGTTAATGGCCTGTTCGGCCTGCCTTTTCCTGTAGTCCACGATCAGCTCCTTTGTCTTGTTCACATTGAGGGAGAGGTTGTCCTGGCACCACACTGCCAGTTCTCTGATCTCCTCCCTATAGGCTGTCTCATTGTCGTCCGTGATCAGGCCTACCACTGTTGTGTCGTCAGCAAACTTAATGATGTGTTGGAGTCATGTTTGGCCACGCAGTCGTGGGTGAACAGGGAGTACAGGAAGGGACTAAGTACACACCACTGAGGGGCCTCAGTGTTGAGGATCAGCGTGGCAGATGTGTTGTTGCCTACCCTTAATATTGAAGACATCATAATTATGAAATAACACATATGGAATCATGTAATATCCCCCAAAAATGTAAATATATTTATTTAGATGTTTTGACGTCTTAAATTGTCTTCACTATTATTCTACAATGTAAAAAATAGTAAAAATAAAGAAAAACCCTTGAATGACTAGGTGTGTCCAAACTTTTGACTGGTACTATATATCTTCATGTACATTCATCCCATGCACACACGCACAGATTGTTATTTGGATTATTATTATTTGGACTGTAATTTGGATTCATTCTGATAATTCTTGGATTTATTTTCCTTTTTTCTTGACTTTTTGTTTGACATTCTACTGCATTGTTGAGGAGCTGGCTACTCAAGCATTTCACTGTACCCGCTATAACATCTGCTTAAGTGTATGCGACCAAGAGGTAATATGTATGGTTGGAGTGTGGATAGTTGGTGACCAGTGTTTGACACCAGTCAGTTACACACTGGTGGTTGATTGTTTTACTTAGCCTCTGTGTTCTGTGTGCATTGACCCCTGACGACATGCCAACCTCGGGATGGAGGAGTGTTTATGACTCTATACCTCTGTAGTGTTTGCCCTGGGCCCTCCAAGGCTAAAATATTCTGTTTTATTTTCACCTGTTTTTTTTATATAGAGGGAAAAGTAATTAATTCAGAATCAGTGCTTTCAAAGCCCACACACACATTGAACTTACAGCATATGTTTTCATGGGTCTTACATTGAAAAAAAACCAAAGACCTTTGTTAATCTGGTGCAAAACTAACTTATTAGAGAACTAGTGCACCAGTTTAACAATTAAGTACTCTGGTCAGCAGAGTACTTTTTGCTAACAGCGGAGTTGATTATGTAACAAAGTATTCACCCATCCTGTTAAAAACACTGAGCCATTACAGTTTTGAACCTGCCATGATCTCTGTGTGGCCTCTGTCTCTCAGGCCCAACCCTTTTCTCACACAGTTACTCTGTCCTCTTTTTCCCATTTCTAATCTTCAGTCAGTCTCACTAACATCTGAACACAAACACAAAAAATAGTCTCAAGGAAAGTTGGTAGGAAAACCTCCATTGTCTGCAACTTAAGAGATACATAGATGGTTATCAATGGGGAAAGGGAAAGTGTTTATTAGTACAGATGTACTGGGTCTGAAATGGAGACAGAGAGAAAGTTGTGTCAGGGATGCTTCTCTTCCTGATTGAGGTTGTCAAATGGCAAGAATGAGGCATAGGGCATTGAATGTGTCTCATTATCAGAAAAGTCAGAATGTGTGTGTGTGCGTGCGTGCTTGCGTACATGTGTGTGTGCACGAGTGTGTGTTTGTGTGACAGATTTCTGCTATTTAAGAAATGCAAATTCTTTATCTTGTGATCAAATCATACAATACTGAGTTAAGTGTTGAGTGCTACATATGAAGCCATAGCATCCATGTAGACTACAGGAAGACTATGAATCATGCATTCCAATGAGTTTCACCCCTTGTTGGGTAAGGTGCCTTACCACGGTCATAAATACTACCAAGTGGACACTCACCACAGTGTTATATTAAACAGGTCCTTTGTAGTGGTTAGTCAACTGTTTCCTGCTCAATTCAAATTCAAAAGTTCCTGACTGCAAATTCATAACATGTACTGCATCACATGCACTGCATATATAAATCCTGTACAGAACTCTTAAATCTTAGAGGGGAACTGCACCTGCTGATTTGGCCAAATTTTTTGGCTTGCTCCTCAAGAAATGCTGGCGGTCATGGCAGAAGCCAAACGTGAGTTGGCTTTGGGGTGTGGTTTGATGTGGGTTTTTCTTGGTTGTGTCCTTGCCACCATCAAGACACACCCATCTGTCAGAACATTGACCGCAGCGGTTTCCCCCCACTCAATCACCACAAACAAACCTCCTGCAGGTTGAGTTCAGTAACTACAGGCAGATGTATGGTGAGAAGCCGGAGGAAGCTTTGAATAGGTCAGTAGCCTACAGAGTAATATGAGAAGAATGCAATTGCTGAATTTATGTAGATATTCTAAACTAAGTGTTTTGATAACTTTCAAAATGTAGTAAAATGTCCATGTAGAATAAACAACCCTTTATGGGGCAGCAGGTAGCCTAGGGGTTAGCGCATTGGGCCAGTAACCGAAAGGTTGCTAGATTGAATCCCAGAGCTGACAAGGTAAAACTCTGTCGTTCTGCCCCTGAACAAGGCACTGTTCCTAGGCCGTCATTGTAATGTTCTTAACTGACTTGCCTAGTTAAATAAAACAAACATATATATATAGAACACCATAGAAACAGTGTTCTGCTAATATAACAATGTGCTCCTTTCATTGTCTTTCCCAGCCAATACAGATACTGTGCCTATTGGCATGTTGTCTGGTGGTAATGGGACTACCTTGGAAAACATGTCAGGGTGGTCATACCTTCCTGTGCAGTGTTCCGTATACAGCAGGAGTTTCCTGATCCTGGTGCAGAACACACTGGGTTTCTCCCTCCTGATATGGACTGATTCCACTCAATTCTATAATAAAAAAAGAGCCTAGTAAAATGTTGATGCCGAGTGTATCAAGCCCTTCTGTCAGTCTGGACTTCATCACTTCATCTTGCTAGTCTCCATGTGCTGGCTCCATACATGTTTCTGTGAACACATACACACATAGCCACTGTTCTATTACCAATGGCAGTTAGGATGGGTAATATCTGACACACAAACAGGTACTATGTTGAAGTTTGAACAGGTCAGATGAAACCTACCCAATTATGGTCTCCCAATCAAAAAACTGAGGCTTCCTTCTGGAAAAACCCTCTCCAGTCCATCTGTAGAAATAGGCAGAGTTGAGGCAGAGTTCATCAGTGACACATGGAATGAAAAGGTGTTGCTATTACTTGTCATTTGTGCTGTACTGTATTATTAGTAATCACCTCATTGTGGATGTGTTGAGTGGATAGGTTGAGTGCCAGGTCTCTCTGCATCTCATGCATTTGTGAGCACACACATACAGTCACTGTTCTATCACTGTTCTATCGCCAATTGCAATTAGTGATAGGTCTTCCCTGTGGCTCAGTTGGTAGAGCATGGTGTTTGCAACGCCAGCATGGTGTGTGCAACGCCAGGGTTGTGGGTTCGATTCCCACGGGGGGCCAGTACAAAATTAAAAAATGAAATGTATGCATTCACTACTGTAAGTCGCTCTGGATAAGAGTGTCTGCTAAACTGTGATATCTGACACTATGTTGAAGTTTGAATAGGTCAGACTATACACTATTGGTCAGAAGCTTTAGAACACCTACTCATTCAAGGGTGTTAATTTATTTTTACTATTTTCTACATTGTGGAATAATAGTGAATACATCCAAACGATAAAATAACACATATGGAATCATGTAGTAACCAAAAGAGTGTTAAACAAATCAAAATATATTTTATATTTGAGATTCTTCAAATAGCCACCCTTTGCCTTGATGACAGCTTTGCACACTCTTGGCATTCTCTCAACCAGCTTCACTTGGAATGATTTTCCAACAGTCTTGAAAGAGTTCCCACATGCTGAGCACTTGTTGGCTGCTTTCCTTCACTCTGCGGTACGACTCCACCCCAAACCATCTCAATTTGGTTGAGGTCGGGGGATTGTGGAGGCCAGGTCATCTGATGCAGCACTCCATCACTCTCCTTCTTGGTCAAATAGCCCTTACACAGCCTGGAGGTGTGTTGGGTCATTGTCCTGTTGAAAAACAAATGATAGTCCCACTAAGCCCAAACCAGATAGGATAGCATATCGCTGCAGAATGCTGTGGTAGCCATGCTGGTTAAGCATGCCTTGAATTCTAAATAAATTACAGACAGTGTCACCAGCAAAGCACTCCCACACCATAACACCTCCTCCTCCATGCTTTACAGTGGGAAATACAGAAGCAGAGATATCCGTTCACCCACACCGCGTCTCACAAAGACACAGCGGTTGGAACCAAAAATCGCAAATTTGGACTCCAGACCAAATTACAAATTTCCACCGGTCTAATGTCCATTGCTCGTGTTTCTTGGCCCGAGCAAGTCCCTTCTTATTATTGATGTCCTTTAGTAGGGGTTTCTTTGCAGAAAATCGACCATGAAGGCCTGATTTCTGAGACTGGTAACTCTAATGACCTTACCCTCTGTAGCAGAGGTTACTCTGGGTCTTCCTTTCCTGTGGCGGTCCTCATGAGAGCCAGTTTCATCATAGCGCTTGATGGTTTTTACAACTGCACTTGAAGAAACTTGAAAAGTTCTTGACATTTTCCAGATTAACTGACCTTCATGTCTTAAAGTAATGATGGACTGTCGTTTCTCTTTGCTTATTTGAGCTGTTCTTGCCATACTATGGACTTGGGTCTCTTACCAAATAAGGTATACCCCCCTACCTTGTCACAACACAATTGATTGGCTCAAACGCATTAAGAAGAAAATAAATTAGACAAATTAACTTTCAAGAAGGCATACCTATTAATTGAAATGCATTCCAGGTGACGACCTCATGAAGCTAGTTGAAAGAATGCCAAGAGTGTGCAAAGCTGTCATCAAGGCAAAGGGTGGGTACCTTGAAGAATCTAAAATATTACCTTGAAGAATCTAAAATATATTTTGATTCATTTAACACTTTTTTGGTTACTACATGATTCCATAGGTGTTATTTCATAGTTTTGATGTCTTCATTATTATTATTATTATTCTACAATGTAGAAAATAGTAAAAATAAAGAAAGAGTGGTAAGCAACTTCTGATCGGTAGTGTACGTACCTAATTCTATCCTCCCCATCAAAGACCGTTGGTGAGCAGGCAAGAGGCGAGGCTGGAGGTGAGGTCTTTGCCAGATCCCTATTGATGGGCATAGCAGCGTAGATCCGCTTCTTGCCCCTCATCAAAGATATTGGTTGGTCACACACAACACACACACAACACACACACACACACACACACACACACACACACACACACACACACACAAATTGATTACATTAGCAGTGGTGGTTATGATTAACCCGGTGGAACCAACCTGATCACCTTTCTTTTCACTTCAGATATCATAAAATGTGAAGTGAAAAGAAATGGTGAACACAGTGATCAGGCTGGTTCCACCAAGCTAGGTTATGCGCTGGACATTATATGCATCTAAGAAGTAGAAAATAAGCAACAAATAATGTCAGTTTACTTAAATTATGTTTCACAATTTGGTTATCAAATGCATCAAAGTAATGAAGTGGGTTACTTTCTGTATTTGTACAAATGATGAGCTTGTGAAAGCTGTTGCCACTGACAGGTGAAGGTTGCTGGCTGGATACTTGCCAACATGTGGCCGACTGTTCCATTCATAGGAATTCTCACTGCGAGGGCATGTCTGCATGATGCTGATGAGGGCCCCATTGCTGGTCTTGTCTATGCTGCTGGTCGGCTGCAAACTGGACATTTCTCGAACAACTGCAGCAGGCAATCTTATGAGGTGGTGCTGACTGGGAAGGCCTGTGACAGGGTGATATAGACAGCCAAGTGGCAAATTGTATTTTGTTCTAAAGAAGGTACTTGTGTCGTATGACACATGTTTATTCTGAGGTCTTGCTTGACAAGCTCTGAAAAAAGAAAGTGAACAGCGAATGAAAATCTTTTTTGGAGGTCGCTAAACCATTGCAATTACATTGCTGGACATGTTACGATATCCATCTTTGCTCCTTCTGGTAGGTCCCGTCATCCATTCATGACCAGGAATTCAGTCTGGCACCCAACTGTGCCCTTTTTAACATAACAAGAGGGTCAATGATTGCCATCATCCCTCAACTATAAACATAGCTTGAGAAAAAACACAATCTCGTTTGGAAGCTAATTCAATGCTATATATGTAGCCTGAAGGGCTCCATATTAGATTAGATTCAGGCTGGTGAAATTACACTAACTTAGAGAGGCATGGAAATAGGATAACATTGCTAAAGTAGGCAAATAATTACTACGAAAACAACTTTTTCATATTATGATGTAATCAATTTACATTAAAAGAGATGGCAATATTGCCATTACTGTTACTAGCAAAGTTCGTCAAAAATAGCTAGCAATGCTAATGTTAGCGAGCTAAAATACGGTGCCCCTCTCAATCTTTTGAAATTGTGTTTCCATGCCAAATGTATTGAGGTAGGCTAACGTTAGCCAGCTAGCTAGGTAGCCAGCTAGCTAGCTAGCCAGGTAGCTAGCTAGCTAGTTAGGTAGCTGGCTAGTTAGGGTAGGTAGCTAACTAGTTAGGGTTGCTAGCTAGCAAACGTCAGCTATAATAGCAATGATAGCGATAATTAGGGTTTCAAAGGGTCAGAAATGTTCCGGTAAATTTCCTGAATTTTTCATAGAGAAAGCAGATTGTATTGCAATCATCTCTGATGGGTGGTCGAATGTTCGTGGGCAAGGAATATTTAACTACATCATCTCCACCCCTCAACCAGTATTCTACAAGAGCACAGACACACCGGTCCCTACATTGCAGATGAGCTGAAGGCAGTCATCAATGACCTTGGACCACAGAAGGTATTTGCACTGGTGACAGACAACGCTGCGAACATGAAGGCTGCTTGGTCTAAAGTGGAGGAGTCCTACCCTCACATCACACCAATTGGCTGAGCTGTTCATGCATTGAATCTGCTCTTCAAGGACATCATGGCACTGAAAACAATGGATACACTACAAGAGAGCCAAGGAAATGGTTAGGTATATGAAGGGTCATCAAGTTATTGCAGCAATCTACCTCATCAAGCAAAGTGAGAAGAATAAGAGCACCACATTGAAGCTGCCCAGCAATACCCGTTGGGGTAGTGTTGTCATCATGTTTAATTGTTATCCAAACCGAACCTACATTTACTCATTGTGACAGGTTCCAAACTCCCTTTTAGATGAGACTGACTTCATGACCAATATTATATTATTTACACTGTAGTCAATTTTGACACTAGTATAAGTGTTCCTGACTCATCGATGCCATATAGGCTGTTTTCAAAGGGATTAGTTGTTTTTTAGTCGCTCTTTAAAAATATTACATTTAAAATGTTAACCTATTGACTTGACTGTGAGAATTAGAAGCTGTTGTATTCTGATCTGTTAGTACTCTACTTATCTCACCCCTCGTTTAGGATGGGGCTTTGGGTTACAGCATGACCTCACAATCACAGGAAAAATAATGGTCACATGTTACTGTACACATGTGAACAAATGTTGCCCTTTAAATTCATAGAATTTACATCTTAATATTTTTTAACCATATTATTGATGCTCCGGAAAAAAAACCTGCCATTTTGGGGTGAATTTACGTACACGTTTTGTATTTGATCATCTAGAAATACATATATGATGTTAATAAAGTGCATGTTCTGAGTGTGGGCTGTGATGACAGTATAGTCACAGGAAACGACTGGCCAGTGTTTCCGCTCATCGAACTGCTTTTGAATGTCAGTGTGGGTCTGGCTGACTAGTGCTTCCTGATGAAAGGGCACTGGTGCCAGAGGGACGTATAGCATACACACACTTTACACTTCCTCTATGTTTGTCTTACTATATAGCCTTGAGAGTAAGATATTTAATAATACCCTTATCATAAACATTGTATGATTTTTCATTTGAGTGTTTGATTGACATGTGTGAGTCTCTGTGTGGGATGGGTGAAGTTCAGATGTCTGTTCAGAGCTGGTGTCTCAGACACCGCCCCCAACTGCCCCCACTTCTTACCCAAGCAATGCTTGGTTAAGTTGGATCCTTTAACAGACTGCGCTCAAATAAATACTATACTATTCTATCCTTGGGTAACATTTCTAGTTTGGGAGGCCGTTCTTTTTTATCTCTAAAGCACTCTGAGTCTACCCAGAGAGAGACTCGGGCAGAAGTGGAGCCCATTTTAACATCTCTTTATTAATTTACAAGGCAGATGCCCTTATCCAGGCTCAGTTGATCTGACGGATGTACAGTATTTTGCTCAGTAACAGGGCTAGTTTATTATACAAACCAATCATTGCAAATTATAACAGCTGCCTCACTCAGACCACCAAAATATATGAACAATGACAAAGAATATTAAAAACGAACATATGTAAATATATTATCAACATGTTTTCAGTACCTCTTTTATATCAGGGTTGCATAAGATTAACTCCACTAACCTCACTAAAAGTGTATAATGTCAGAGTTCGTTCTTGTGCATCCATCCACAATAGACTTAGATGTATATGTAACTAGTGATTGACGTTGTTGTGGAAATAGGTTAGCTAACAACCTATGGGAATCTGGTTTAGTTGCCTGTGTGTCTTTGTTACCCTCAGTTTCATTCTTGTATTATTTTATCACCACTGTTTCTGTCAACATGCAGTGAGGTTGCTCTACTCTGGGAATGAGAAGGGAGGGAGAGGGGCAGAGGACAGCCACATGTCTTCCTCACCTCAGAGAATAGCATATATTATTCCTACTGATCCAGTTTCAAGGCTGCAGTTAACTCTGTGGTGACTATTGATGTTCTTTTATAAGCAAACTCAAATGGACATTTACTGTCAGAACAGAGTGTATGAAGCTCATTGACATGACATAATCATATAAACTTAGATCAATGGTAAAAGGTCAGAAAAGTTTCAAGTTTCATGGCTTACATATGTTCTGTGCTAAAAGAGAGACCCCCAGTGTCCTGTAAATCCAGTGAAACCACACTATCACCTTCACGGCATCCTCCACATGGTGTCACTCTCTAGCCAAAGGAGGGCAGTGTTTAACAAGGATAGAGTTTCAGTTAACTGTTGACCTGTCTCTCCAAGTTTTGGTGAGAATGATTACAGATACATTCATTTTCAGGGAACAATCAAAATGATGTTGACATGTTTTTTCTCTGTAAATATAAAAATGTGATAAAGTAACATGTTTAGATACTTTATGGTTAATCATGTATACCCCTTCAACCAATTATCAATTCATCAGTAGCCTAGCCTAAATCACATCACAACAAATATTTAAGTACATTCCTTTGAATGTCTGAGCTCCAGCTGTGGGTAATATTTGTTTGCTGCCTCTACTCCTCTCTGTCCTCTTTCCCCCGTCCTCCTCTAGTCCTACGTCAGAGAGTATGGATTGTAATTATCAGGTCTCATCATCAGCGCATTGTGTGGGCGCCACTCCAGCTCTCTCAGCACAACAAAGATCACTCACATTGTTTATATGTTTAAGAGGTGAGAGAGGAAAGAGAGGAGAGGGTTGTTCTGTTTGTACCTAGAACAAATACACGAGTTAGATTAAGAAACAAATTAACAGCAACAAATTTGGCACAAACAGATGGTTGGAGGAAGCTTAACCATACAGTGCCTTGCAAAAGTATTCAGGCCCCTTGGATTTCTTCACATTTTATTGTTTTACAAAGAGGGATTAAAATTGATTTAATTTTAATTTCTTGTTAACAGTATACACAAAATAGTTTGCAATGTCAAATGGGAAGAACATTTTTATTTTTAAAGATGCAAAAAAATCGAATAACTAAAATATAGTCGTTACATAAGAAGTCATCTCCTTTGTTAAGGCAAGCCTAAATCAGTTCAGGACTAACCCTTCCTCTGTCCCCCATACACACAACATATGTAAGGTCCCCCAGTCAAGTACTGAATTTCAAGCACAGATTAATCTACAAAGACCAGGGAGCTTTTCGAAAGCCTCATTAAAAAGGGCAGTTATTGGTAGATGGGTAACAATAACAAATCAGACTTTGAATATCTCCTTAAGCATGGTATAATTAATTTTGATGTGCATTCTGTATTAAACCACCCAGTCACCTCAAAGTTACAGTCGTCCTGAACTGAACTGTAGGACAAGAACGAAACTGCTCAGGGATGTTACCATGAGGCCATTGGTGATTTTAAAACAGCTACAGAATTCAATGGCTATGATGGGAGAGAACTGAGGATGGATCAACAACATTGTAGTGGCTCCAAAATAACGACCTAAATGACAGAGTGAAAAGAAGAACACAAATATACAAAATACAAATATTCCAAAACATGCAACAAGGCACTACAGTAATACTGGCCTAAACGCAAAGCCCTATGTTTGGGGCAAATCCAACACAACACATCACTGAATAACTACCTCCTTATTTTCAAGTATGGTGGTGGCTGCATCATGTTATGGGTATACTTGACATCAGCAAACACTGGGGAGTTTTTCAGGATAAAAAGAAATGTGAAAGGGCTAAGCACAGGCAAAATCCTAGAGCAAAACCTGCTTCAGTCTGCTTTACATTTGAAGGGCTCCCGAGTGGCGCAGCGGTCTAAGGCACTGCATCTCAGTGCTAGAGGTGTCACTACAGACCCTGGTTTAATTCCATGCTGTATCACAACTGGCCGTGATTGGGAGTCCCATAGGGTGGAGCACAATTGGCCAAGCGTTGTTAGTGTTTGGCTGGGATAGGCCGTCATTGTAAATAAGAATTTGTTCTTAATTGACTTGCCTGGTTAAATAAATAAAAGACACTGGGAGAGGACAATAACCTACAACACAAGGCCAAATCTACACTGGAGTTGCTTACCAAGAAGACAGTGAATGTTATTAAGTGGCCAAGTTACAGTTTGACTTAAACCTGCTTGAAATACTATGGCAAGACTTGAAAATTGCTGTCAAGCCATGTTCCCCAACATCTTGGCAGAGCTTGAAGAATTTTGAAAAGAATAATAGGCAAATATTGCACAATCCAGGTGTGCAAAGAAATTAGAAACTTATCCAAGAAGCCTCACAGCTGTAATTGCTGCCACGGTGTTTCTAACATGTTGGGAGCTGAATAACTATGCAGCAACTGTATTTTATGTAATTTTATTAATACACAAAATACATAAAAACATTTATTCTGCTTTGACATTAGAGTATTTTGTGTAGATTGTTGACAAAACATTTCAATTAAATCCATTTTAATCCCACTTTGTAACACTATTTTTTTTTAAAGAAATCCAAGGGGTCTGAATACTTTTGTAAGGCACTGTATATACAGTATAACCTAAAGCTACAGTTTGCATAAATGTTGTCCCTGAAAAGTGTCCCACACCAAACCCTGCCTAGTATATCTAAGAAATGTGGGAGTGGTAAGGCTGTTCAGTCAGAAATAGAAATTCAGGAATTGCACTGTATCTATAACTTGCTTGGACTGTTCCTTTCTTTAAATGGCTGCTGTTGTTTGGTTCAACATGAGCAGGAAGTGTAGCGCTCCAAGTCAGCTCAAGGAAATTAGAAAAAACACCAAAAGCCCCTTTGTGTTGCCTTCCTTATTTACAGTTGTTTACTGGCCACATCTACATTATCAGCATATATTTCTGACCCTGTCACAGGGTCATGTGCTGCATAGGGATTCTAAACACAAAAAATACATAGAAATCACAGCCTCTCTGTGCAAATTAACTTGCCAGGCAGGCATTGGATGAGTCTTTCAAGGGAGGGAGGTAGAATTTAATTTTCTGCTTTTTCTACGAGTGCATGAAGGTGTCTTTGTCTCCACTGAATGGTTTGTGTTTTGATTAAATGTTCAGCTGAAGTAAAAGAAACACTGAGCAATGATCTCATCGCTGGTGCTGTTTTCTGGAATGGAAACCAGGAGCATGTTTAGCTTTTCTCTCTGTCTACTTCTCTCTTCTTTCTCGATTTCTCGTCAGTGTAACGGACACTCAGCACTCTTTAGTGGCTTGAATGGGATCTTTAATGGGAACTCCAGTGAGAGGCCCTTAGCTGATATTTAATTTCCTCAGGGCTCTGGAGCGGCTCCATACATTTCTTCTCAGGCCCATTATGCTGCGCTTAGCTGAGATGAGTGAGGAGGTCAGACCGGGCTGGAACCAGGCCCAGCACAACTGACCAGGCCCACTAAGGTGGAACACTGACAAAACCTCACTCAGAAAGTCAAGGTCCACACAGGAATACATCATTAGCATTTTACCCTAAAATACATAGGAGGTAAACATCCACAAGGACATAGAGACACATACACACATTAATGGATTGATGTGACCATATGCTCAGAGAGTGAATACGTGCACCTCCCCCCTCCATCAAGGCCAGCTTAGATGAGATGCCATCTCTTCCACTTCCTCCCACAGAGCTGTGGGGATGGGGGGGGGGGGGGGGGGGGGGGTAATGATAATCAGAAGATCAGGCCTGAGCCGACATGGTCCCACCCAGCTCTAATGGGTTCAGAAGAGGGTCGGAATTTGGGGAGGGGAGAGAGATTATCCAGGGCTGAGGGGCAGGCAGGGCGATTCTCTCCCTCAGGCCCCCATCTAGCATTGTCCAGAAGTGTAAAGGGTGACTAGTGTCATCATGAGGAGGTCCTCCAGAATACGACTAGCTACTGTCAGCCAGCCGCCCTGGAGCAACTGTCTAATCAGGGACAAAGCCCCAACCCCCATGTCTCCCCCTGCTGTGTCTCGATGTAAAGTGACAGATTTTTACAATGTTACAAAACATTCAGTCATTTGTAACAAAGTGGTTGCCTGTTATTCAACAGGCCCAGATACTGTATATACGTTGAGCAGTTGGCCTCAGGAGGATCAAGAGGGAAAAGAAAAGGGAGGGTTGATGTTCTGGGTTGGCAGAGGAACCATTCCTTCCTCTCTACCAATCATACTCCTTTCTTTTTGCTAGTGTTTCTCAAATTCAGTGTAGTAAAAATAAATATTGAGTTTTCAAGTCTTTGATTATGCACGTTTTAGATGCCTACTGGCGAGAAGTGATCTCCCAGGAACTGGAGCCTGCAGCTCCTGCCGTTTAGTGAGGGCTTTCTGAGGTAATATATGGCCCTTCTAAAGAGAAAATCCAACTACACTATAAACAAACATGTAAACACTGTGTCTCAGTGTTTCTTTAAATGTTTTTGCATTCCTGTTCTACAAAGTGTCATACAGAGCCTTTGATTTTATGTTCTTATAAGTTGATAAATGTCTTCAGGCTCTACAGCTCAGGGACAGCTAATTCTCTCCATATGTGTGTTTGTCTGTGTTTGTGTGCTGCATTAAGAGATGTTAAACCCATTGGCTCATATACTCCTAAATGCTTATCATGAAAAAACTGCTTATTGCATCAACTTTTTTTAATAAGGTTGTTTATCAATGTACGTAAAAAACTGAGTTAACTTGCCTATTAATCATATTACTGTAGTGATTAATAATTGAGAGAGAGCCTACATCAGCATAAAATAGATGAAAAGCCCATAATCTGTAACCACAGCAGCCATTTATCACAAACACCGGCTTCTCTGGCATTATCACTTAAGGTGAGAGCTGGAAATATTCTTCAAATAATTTGAGGAACTATTGTCATTCTCAATTGATTCTAAAAACAGACTTTGCTTACTTGCTGTTTGAGGTGAAGAAAAATGACTTTGAGAAGCTCCACAGCTCATTAGTGGTGGTGAATGAAGACAATAAGAAATACTATCAGACATCCCCAAATGGACACATTCATAGGCCTACATTTGTACGCAGGCCAGGTAGATTCGTCCTACTTATACGTGCTTAATCAGGTGCGCGTCCTTACTCCACATTGACAGGAGCATTTCAAACAAAAGACAATCAATAAATTGGCAAAACTCATAAATGGAATGAAATAAAGAAAAACGTGTTTCTCACAAGTGTAGCATAGGTTGGAGTTCTGCAAAACAAATGTCCAATCTGACAATGAGAACGGTAAATAACTAATAATAATTTATTGAATGCATCAACAGAAATGACCGTAACCAAAGAAATATTACAGATTAGAAAAAATGGGTATTAACGGTAAATGTAAGCTATTACTGGTGATATATGTAATGGGGAATTGATAGACACAGAAAACAACGCACACAGTAAAGTTATGAAACAATGAATACCCACGAAATAGCAGGAGAGAAAGCATTCTGGAGAGAGGCATGCCTTGTGTATCTGAGCCCCAATTCCCATATTCTTGGACCGTGTCATACCTGTGGCCTCCTCAATGGATTAGTCCACTGAGACAGGCGCAAATCAGACAGATGTCTCATGTGCCATGAAAAGAAAAATCTATTGGCGACTGCTGGACTAAAAAAATCCCATGTTTTCAATACAGACCCCTTTTGTTATACAGTATTCCATATAAGGCACCCAGACCTTATGAAAGTTGCACAGTATACCCTTAATCTTGTAATAAATCAAATCGAGTGATACATAACGACATTTCTGCCATCCGTTGGGACATTGTGGGAGGGTAACCAACCTTCCAATTAATAGCAATGCATTTCATTAGCCACAATAAATGCTAGGTTACACCATTTTGTCTGATAACATTCCCCAGTATCAACATTTCCAAGCAAACAGAAACAGGGAGAAGGGAGAATCTGTAGACATGCTGAGATAAAAGAACATTCTCTTTGACAGAATTCAGCCAGCCTTCACAAGATCTTAACATGCAAATATGTTCCCTTTTGCATATAGTATGTTCTATGGATGGTCGTCAACTACAGTAATTTATGTCTGAGATGATATGAACATGACTGGGCATTCAAACAAATCTGTATCCATTAATCATCATCAATAGTGTCTCCCAGATCTTCCTCACATTTTTGTTTGACATGTTTTGTGTCATCAGGAAAAGCCTCTATCAACCTTTGATACAGTCTGGAAATGAGGTTTGTCAGACTGCCTTAAAATAGTTTCAATCTTTGAAGCTTATTGCTTGTCCAGTGTTTTCTGCACAGAGAGAATAAAGTGTTGTATCTGCAAATGTTCACCTCAGTGCCCTCACAGACTGGACTTCCCTGGTTGCCTGACCCTGCTGAGACTCCTGTCACTATCTGCTCCTGCTCAGATGAGGCATGACAAAGAATTAACTTGGTGTAGATTTGTACATTATATTATCCCAGAATAGAATCAATGGTTCAATAATTGAGATGACCATTATTCCCAGATCCCAGACAGTAGCCTACCCATCAACTCAAGATGGAACTTTGTATCCATTCACTGATTGTTATAATATACTCAAAATTCACCTGAGCTTCGTAGACTGGTCTTCCCTGGCTGTCTGACCATGCTGGGATAACCATCTGATCCTGCTAAGACATGATGAGCATAGTATTGTGTACTGACTGTGCACCATGGCAGTGTAGCCTGTAGAGCTGTTTATACCATGTCAGTGTGAAAAGTAGGGAATTAGCTAGGGAAACTGACAGATCAATAACGTTACATTGCTATACTGACTAATAAAAACTCACATTGAGCTGTCAAAAAACGTCAGAATATCAGTCTTCAATCATTTGGCCGCTGGTTTCATCGTTTCATTCAGGTCTAGTGGGATTGAGGAAAAAATAATAGCTAAAGTTAGTGAGCTAGCGAACGTTAGGCAACTTCTGGCTAGCTCTAATGGTACATCAACTAATGAAAACTAGCCAAGTGAATTTACTTCTGTTGAAACGGGACAAAAAGGCTACTAAAAATGTCATACACACAACAGGTGTTAGATACAGCTACAGTTGAAGTCGGAAGTTTACATACACCTTAACCAAATACATTTAAACTCAGTTTTTCACAATTCATGACATTTAATCCAAGTAAAAATTCAGTCTTAGGTCAGTTAGGATCACCACTTTATTTTAACAATGTGAAATGCCAGAATAATAGTAGAGAGTGTGTCACGTCCTGACCATAGAAAGCTTTTATTTTCTATGGTAGAGTAGATCAGGGCGTGACTGGGGGGTTGTTCTAGTTTATATTTTCTATGTGGGGTTCTAGGTTTATTTTCTATGTTGGTGATTTGTATGATTCCCAATTAGAGGCAGCTGGTTATCGTTGTCTCTAATTGGGGATCATACTTAAGTAGCATTTTTTCCACCTGTGGGTTATGGGATATTGTTTGTTTTGAGTTAGTGCACGTAGCATCTCTGTAGTCATGGTTCGTTTATTCATTTATTGTTTGTTTTGTATTTTGCTAAGTTTCACTTTATAATAAAGCTGTGGAACGCTACTCACGCTGCGCCTTGGTCCGTCTATACACACGAACGTGACAGAATATCCCATCCAACCAGGACCAAGCAGCGGGTTCACCAGGTGAAGGATTTATGGACATGGGAAGGAGATAATGGAGGACAGCGACGACGACAGGGTTCGCGGCTACAGAAAGCCCAAGGACAACCCCAAGTTCTTTTGGGGGGGAGCACATGGAGCTGGCGACTGAGCAGAGGAAGGAGCCAGAGGCTGTCAGGGAGGCAATGGCGAAGTTGGGAGAGAGTGAGATGAGAGAGATGTTGTGCAAGTGTGTTCTGCTCAACATCTGACCAGAGGATCCGGTTAGCAGTCTGGTGCAACCTGTGCCGGTTCCACGTTTCTGGCCTCAAGGGCGCCTCTCCAGTCCGGTACGTCATGTGCCTGCTCCTCGCACTCTCCCTCAAGTGCGCCTTCCCAGTCCGGTGCATCCTGTGCCTGCTCCTCGCACTCTCCCTCAAGTGCGCCTTCCCAGTCCGGTGCGTCCTGTGCCTGTTCCTCGCACTTTCCCTCAAGTGCGCCTCCACAGCCCAGTACATCCTGTGCCTGCTCCTCGCACTCTCCCTCAAGTGCGTCTTCCCAGTCAGGTACGTCCTGTGCCTGCTCCTCGCACTCTCCCTGAAGTGCGTGTTCCCAGTCAGGTACGTCCTGTACCTGCTCCCCGCACTCGCCCTGAAGTTCGTGTCACCAGTCTGGCGCCACCTGTGCCGGCTATACGCACCAGGTCTCCAGTGCACCTTCACAGCCCAGTACGTCCTGTGCTAGTTCCCCACACTTGCCGTGCGAATGTGGTCATCTGTCCAGGACACGTTGTACCAGCTCTACGCACCAGGTCTCTAGTGCGCCTTCACAGCCCAGTGCATCCTGATCCAGCTCCACGCACCAGGCCTCCAGTGCACCTTTCCAGTCCAGAGCTTCTGGCGACAGTTCCCAGTCCGGAACCTCCAACAACGGCCCACGGTCCGGAACCTCCAGAGGCGGCCCACGGTCCGGAACCTCCAGAGGCGGCCCACGGTCCGGAACCTCCTGAGATGGTCAATGGTTCGGGACCTCCAGCTTCAAGGCCAGAGTCTTCTTCTACGTTGGTGCCCAATCCAGGCACAGTGTTCATCCTGGGTCCATGGCTGGACCCGCAGGACTAGCGGGTTTTTCGTCCCGCACCGGAGCCGCCACCGACACATGACACTCCCCCTAACCATCCCTTTTTGTTTCAGGTTTTGCGGTCGGATTTCGCACCTTTGGGGTGTCACGTCCTGACCATAGAAAGCTTTTATTTTCTATGGTAGAGTAGGTCAGGGCGTGATTGGGGGGTTGTTCTAGTTTATATTTTCTATGTTGGTGATTTGTATGATTCCCAATTAGAGGCAGCTGGTTATCGTTGTCTCTAATTGGGGATCATACTTAAGTAGCATTTTTTTCCACCTGTGGGTTATGGGATATTGTTTGTTTTGAGTTAGTGCACGTAGCATCTCTGTAGTCATGGTTCGTTTATTCATTTATAGTTTGTTTTGTATTTTGCTAAGTTTCACTTTATAATAAAGATGTGGAATGCGCCTTGGTCCGTCTATACACACGAACGTGACAGAGTGATTTATTTCAGCTTTTATTTCTTTCATCACATTCCCAGTGGGTCAGAAGTTTACATACACTCAATTAGTATTTGGTAGCATTGCCTTTAAATTGTTTAACTTGGGTCAAATGTTTCGGGTAGCCTTCCACAAGCTTCCCACAATAAGTTAGTGTGAATTTTGACCCATTCCTCCTGACAGAGCTGGTGTAACTGAGTCAGGTTTGTAGGCCTCCTTGCTCGCACATGCTTTATCAGTTCTGCCAACAAATTTTCTATGGGATTGAGGTCAGGGTTTGTGATGGCCACTCCAATACCTTGACTTTGTTGTCCTTAAGCCATTTTGCAACAACTTTGGAAGTATGCTTGGGGTCATTGTCCATTTGGAAGACCCATTTGCGACCAAGCTTTAACTTCCTGACTGATGTCTTGAGATGTTGCTTCAATATATCCACATAATTTTCTTGCCTCGTGATGATATCTATTTTGTGAAGTGCACCAGTCCCTCCTGCAGCAAAACACCCCCACAACATGATGCTGCCACCTCCGTGCTTCACGGTTGGGATGGTGTTCTTTGGCTTGCAAGCCTTCCCCTTTTTCCTCCAAACATAACGATGGTCATTATGGCCAAACAGTTCCATTTTTGTTTCATCAGACCAGAGGACATTTCTCCAAAAAGTACGATCTTTGTCCTCATGTGCAGTTGCAAACTGTAGTCTGGCTTTTTTATGGCGGTTTTGGAGCAGTGGCTTCTTCCTTGCTGAGTGGCCTTCAGGTTGTCGATATAGGACTCGCTTTACTGTGGATATAGATACTTTTGTACCTGTTTCCTCCAGCATCTTCACAAGGTCCTTTGCTGTTGTTCTGGGATGATTTGCACTTTTCGCACCAAAGTGCGTTCATCTCTAGGAGACAAACCAACTTGCCAAAACTATAGTTTGTTAACAAGAAATTTGTTGAGTGGTAAAAAAACGAGTTCTAATGACTTCAACCTAAGTGTATGTAAACTTCCGACTTCAACTGTACCTGATAGATAGCTAGAGACTAACATTAAAGCTGAACTGGCTGTGGTAGCTACTAGCTAGCTAGCTAGTTCATTATCTCCAGACATAACTTAAGCTGAGAATTAATATAACATTACTGTAGCTAATGTTACATGTCAATTACACTACTAGCTCAGCACTGGGAATAAATACATTTTTTCTGTTAAGTCAAACAGCAGTTACCTTGCTAGCTATATCAGTCAAATATAGAGTAGCCAGTTTCTGTTTTTACAACTTGGAGAAAAGGTGCAACTCACACAGAGACAGCAGCTGCAGCCACCATGCCTTTCAGAAGCTTTGTCTTCACACAGCCTGTCTGCACACTCTGTGGTGTCCGCTCAGTCCTAAATCCAGCCGACAGACACCGCCAATCAGCCTACCTGACCGCTCTGAGGTGTCTGCATGGTCCTAAACAACACTGATACAGCTTTTAGTATAACAGTGAAATGATAAAACTGGGGGGGACAAAAATGCAATTTTAAAATGTGAGGGGGTCATGTCCCCCCCCCCAGAGAAAATTGCGTAGTGCATTATGTCCTTCTGACCAATCCCTTGGACATAAAATAGGTTTGTTGGGATTGCACTAAGGTGGAGTGAATGGGAGGGGGGTGATATGGGTTGGAGGGGTCGTAGTGGTGATTGAGGGTGACAGAATAATTCAGATAACTGGATAATGGGCTGGTGGGTTTCAATAGAGGGTGCAGCTACTATGGAGGGGTGGTGGGGCATTGTGGTGAATGGCAGACTATTGGTCTCTCTTTCCAGTCTTGGCCTATCTCACACAGGCAGGCGGCTGTGCAGTCTCTCCTTCCAAACGCATGACATCACCCAGGGTTGCCAGGGTAACAACTGCCCAGGGCCTGAGAGAGGAGTAATTCATCTTTTTGGGAGTGCCAGTCTGGGAGGGGTCAGGGCATTTGTCCTCAACAAGCCTGGCCTGTTGAGAAGTGACGGACTCCATCCTAGCTGGAGGGGTGCTCTCATCTTATCTACGAACATAGACAGGGCTCTAACTCCTCTAGCTCCACAATGAAATAGGGTGCAGGCCAGGCAGCAGGCTGTTAGCCAGCCTGCCAGCTTAGTGGAGTCTGCCACTAGCACAGTCAGCGTAGTCAGCTCAGCTTTCCCCATTGAGACCGTGTCTGTGCCTCGATCTAGGTTGGGCAAAATTAAAAATGGCGGTGTTCGCTTTAGCAATCTCACTAGTATAAAGACCTCCTCCATTCCTGCCATTATTGAAAGAGATTGTGATACCTCACATCTCAAAATTGGGTTACTTAATGTTAGATCCCTCACTTCCAAGGCAGTTATAGTCAATGAACTAATCACTGATAATAATCTTGATGTGATTGGCCTGACTGAAACATGGCTTAAGCCTGATGAATTTACTGTGTTAAATGAGGCCTCACCCCCTGGTTACACTAGTGACCATACCCCCCGTGCATCCGGCAAAGGCGGAGGTGTTGCTAACATTTACGATAGCAAATTTCAATTTACAAAAAAAAAAACAATGACGTTTTCGTCTTTTGAGCTTCTAGTCATGAAATCTATGCAGCCTACTCACTCACTTTTTATAGCTACTGTTTACAGGCCTCCTGGGCCATATGCAGTGTTCCTCACTGAGTTCCCTGAATTCCTATCGGATCTTGTAGTCATAGCAGATAATATTCTAATTTTTGGTGACTTTAACATTCACATGGAAAAGTCCACAGACCCACTCCAAAAGGCTTTCGGAGCCATCATCGACTCAGTGGGTTTTGTCCAACATGTCTCTGGACCTACTCACTGCCACAGTCATACTCTGGACCTAG
Source organism: Salmo salar (assembly GCF_965601325.2). Classification (NCBI taxonomy): domain Eukaryota; kingdom Metazoa; phylum Chordata; class Actinopteri; order Salmoniformes; family Salmonidae; genus Salmo; species Salmo salar. The sequence continues at coordinate 90,026,544 of NC_138300.1, read as the reverse complement.
TTTTGTCCCATGGAATAAATGTTGTGGATCTTAATGTTTTTCCTCATAATCCTGGACTATTGGACCACCATTTTATTACGTTTGCAATTGCAACAAATAATCTGCTCAGACCCCAACCAAGGAGCATTAAAAGTCGTGCTATAAATTCTCAGACAACCCAAAGATTCCTTGATGCCCTTCCAGACTGCCTCTGCCTACCCAAGGACGTCAGAGGACAAAAATCAGTTAACCACCTAACCGAGGAACTCAATTTAACCTTGCGCAATACCCTAGATGCAGTTGCACCCCTAAAAACTAAAAACATCTATCATAAGAAACTAGCTCCCTGGTATACAGAAAATACACGAGCTCTGAAGCAAGCTTCCAGAAAATTGGAACGGAAATGGCGCCACACCAAACTGGAAGTCTTCCGACTAGCTTGGAAAGACAGTACCGTGCAGTATCGAAGAGCCCTCACTGCTGCTCGATCATCCTATTTTTCCAACTTAATTGAGGAAAATAAGAACAATCCGAAATTTCTTTTTGATACTGTCGCAAAGCTAACTAAAAAGCAGCCTTCGCAAATGGAGGATGGCTTTCACTTCAGCAGTAATACATTTATGAACTTCTTTGAGGAAAAGATCATGATCATTAGAAAGCTAATTACAGACTACTCTTTAAATCTGGGTATTCCTCCAAAGCTCCATTGTCCTGAGTCTACACAACTCTGCCAGGACCTAGGATCAAGGGAGATACTAAAGTGTTTTAGTACTATATCTCTTGACACAATGATGAAAATAATCATGGCCTCCAAACCCTCAAGCTGCATACTGGACCCTATTCCAACTAAACTACTGAAAGAGCTGCTTCCTGTGCTTGGCCCTCCTATGTTGAACATAATAAATGGCTCTCTATCCACCGGATGTGTACCAAGCTCACTAAAAGTGGCAGTAATAAAGCCTCTCTTGAAAAAGCCGAATCTTGACCCAGAAATTATAAAAAACTATCGGCCTATATCGAATCTTCCATTCCTCTCAAATATTTTAGAAAAAGCTGTTGCACAGCAACTCACTGCCTTCCTGAAGACAAACAATGTATACGAAACGCTTCAGTCTGGTTTTAGACCCCATCATAGCACTGAGACTGCACTTGTGAAGGTGGTAAATGACCTTTTAATGACATCAGACCGAGGCTCTGCATCTGTCCTCGTTCTCCTAGATCTTAATGCTGCTTTTGATACCATTGATCACCACATTCTTTTGGAGAGATTGGAAACCCAAATTGGTCTACACGGACAAGTTCTGGCCTGGTTTAGATCTCATCTGTCGGAAAGATATCAGTTTGTCTCTGTGAATGGTTTGTCCTCTGACAAATCAATTGTAAATTTCGGTGTTCCTCAAGGTTCCGTTTTAGGACCACTATTGTTTTCACTATATATTTTACCTCTTGGGGATGTCATTCGAAAACATAATGTTAAATTTCACTGCTATGCGGACGACACACAGCTGTACATTTCAATGAAACATGGTGAAGCCCCAAAATTGCCCTCGCTAGAAGCCTGTGTTTCAGACATAAAGAAGTGGATGGCTGCAAACTTTCTACTTTTAAACTCGGACAAAACAGAGATGCTTGTTCTAGGTCCCAAGAAACAAAGAGATCTTCTGTTGAATCTGACAATTAATCTGGATGGTTGTACAGTCGTCTCAAATAAAACTGTGAAGGACCTCGGCGTTACTCTGGACCCTGATCTCTCTTTTGAAGAACATATCAAGACTGTTTCAAGGACAGCTTTTTTCCATCTACGTAACATTGCAAAAATCTGAAACTTTCTGTCCAAAAATGACGCAGAAAAATGTATCCATGCTTTTGTTACTTCTAGGCTGGACTACTGCAATGCTCTACTTTCCGGCTACCCGGATAAAGCACTAAATAAACTTCAGTTAGTGCTAAATTCGGCTGCTAGAATCCTGACTAGAACCAAAAAAATTGATCATATTACTCCAGTGCTAGCCTCCCTACACTGGCTTCCTGTTAAGGCAAGGGCTGATTTCAAGGTTTTACTGCTAACCTACAAAGCATTACATGGGCTTGCTCCTACCTATCTTTCTGATTTGGTCCTGCCGTACATACCTACACGTACGCTACGGTCACAAGACGCAGGCCTCCTAATTGTCCCTAGAATTTCTAAGCAAACGGCTGGAGGTAGGGCTTTCTCCTATAGAGCTCCATTTTTATGGAATGGTCTGCCTACCAATGTGAGAGACGCAGACTCAGTCTCAACCTTTAAGTCTTTACTGAAGACTTATCTCTTCAGTAGGTCCTATGATTAAGTATAGTCTGGCCCAGGAGTGTGAAGGTGAACGGAAAGGCTGGAGCAACGAACCGCCCTTGCTGTCTCTGCCTTGCCGGTTCCCCTCTTTCCACTGGGATTCTCTGCCTCTAACCCTTTTACAGGGGCTGAGTCACTGGCTTACTGGTATTCTTCCATGCCGTCCAAGGGAGGGGTGCGTCACTTGAGTGGGTTGAGTCACTGACGTGGTCTTCCTGTCTGGGTTGGCGCCCCCCCCCCCCCCTTGGGTTGTGCCATGGCGGAGATCGTTGTGGGCTATACTTGGCCTTGTCTTAGGACGGTAAGTTGGTGGTTGGAGACATCCCTCTAGTGGTGTGGGGGCTGTGCTTTGGCAAAGTGGGTGGGGTTATATCCTGCCTGTTTGGCCCTGTCCGGGGTTATCATCGGATGGGGCCACAGTGTCTTCTGATCCCTCCTGTCTCAGCCTCCAGTATTTATGCTGCAGTAGTTTATGTGTCGGGGGGCTAGGGTCAGTCTGTTACATCTGGAGTATTTCTCTTGTCTTATCCGGTGTCCTGTGTGAATTTAAATATGCTCTCTCTAATTCTCTCTTTCTCTCTTTCTGTCTTTCTCTCGGAGGACCTGAGCCCTAGGACCATGCCTCAGGACTACCTGGTATGATGACTCCTTGCTGACCCCAGTCCGTGCTGCTGCTCCAGTTTCAACTGTTCTGCCTGCGGCTATGGAACCCTGACCTGTTCACCGGACGTGCTTGTTGCACCCTCGACAACTACTATGATTATTATTATTTGACCATGCTGGTCATTTATGAACATTTTAACATTTTAACATCTTGACCATGTTCTGTTATAATATCCACCCTGCACAGCCAGAAGAGGACTGGCCACCCCTCATAGCCTGGTTCCTCTCTAGGTTTCTTCCTAGGTTTTTGGCCTTTCTAGGGAGTTTTTCCTAGGGAGTTTTTCCTAGCCACCGTGCTTCTTTCACATGCTTTGCTTGCTGTTTGGGGTTTTAGGCTGGGTTTCTGTACAGCACTTTGAGATATCAGCTGATGTACGAAGGGCTATATAAAAATCAATTTGATTGATTGATTGATTTGATTGTCACTGTCATATACATTTACTCTGTGTTTGTGTGTGCAGAGGAGATCAAATAAAATCAAATGTTATTAGTCACATGCGCCGAATACAACAGGTGTAGACCTTACAGTGAAATGCTTACTTACGAGCCCCTAACCACGAGACTTCCTTAGATATCGTGCACCAGCTGTTATTTACAAAAATACATAGTCCACTGCCCCTTGTCTTACCAGACACCACTGTTCTATCCTGCCGGTGCAGCGTATAACCAGCCAGCTGTATGTTGATAATGTCGTTGTTCAGTCACGACTCCGTGAAGCATAAGATATTACAGTTTTGAATGTCCCGTTGGTAGTTTAGTCTTCTGCGTAGGTCATCTATTTTATTTTCCAAAGATTGCACGTTTGCTAGCAGAATGGAAGGCAGTGTGGGTTTATTTGATCGCCTACGAATACTCAGAAGGAAGCCCGCCCGCCGGACCCTTTTTCTCCGCCTTCTCTTCACGCAAATGACGGGGATCTGGGCCTGCTCCAGGGAAAGCAGTATATCATTCACGTCAGGCTCGTCGGACTCTTTAATTAAAGGAAAAAATTGATTCTTCCAGTTCGTGGTAAGTAATCGCAGTTCTCATGACCAGAAGTTATTTTCGATCATAAGAGACGGTAGCAGCAACATCATGTACAAAATAAGTTACAAAAATAAGTTACAAACAACGCAAAGAAACAAACAAAAACACAATTGTATAGGAACACGTAAGACGTCAGCCTTCTTCTCCGGCGCCATTTTAGCAATGCAGGCCCTGAGAAATCTCTTCCCTCCTTTGATGGACTTATCTCTCCCACTCAAACGTTTTCACAGAGTGTGTTGTTAGGGTCTTGGTTCACCTATTGCTCTGCAATCAGTTTATTGATGCTCACTAATGACTTGTTTAAGGATGTGTGTATCTTTCTGCTGTGCACACGGCTGTACTGGAAACCAGGCTATCCTGTGTGCAGTGCAGTATATCAACAGGCACATGGAGCTCATCTTCTTTGAAATCTAGATTTGAAAGAAAGTGCAAGCCTCAAGGAAAACAGAAGATAGGAAATGCAGGCTGCTTTCACAGCACTTTTCAGAGGATGGAGTGTTTGAAGAGAAATACAGTCAGCATAAGAGCAATGTGATGTTCTCCAGACCGAAGAATCAGACTCTTTGGCAATATCATCTTCATATTGATGGAGATCATTGTACAAAATAATAATGTGGATTGTCATTATGGTATCTGTTAGTATAGTATATGCTTGTGGTCAGTGGCGGACTTACCATTAGGCAGAAGAGGCAATTGCCTCAGGCCTCACATCATTAAGGGGCCTCATGAGCTGGGCATAATTATTTCTTTTTTTACTAGTAATATATATAATTTCTCCACTTGAGGCTTCGCTCGAGGCACGATTATGATTACATTTTAACAGGGAAATTATCTAAGTTAAAAATTGATTTCGTAAAAAAGACAGGTACTGCTAATAATACTCCCTTTGTCATTGTGGCAGAGAGTACATGTACTTGCCTTCAGAAAGTATTCATACCCCTTGACTTATTACATATTTTGTTGTGTTACAGTTACAGCCTGAATTCAAAATGGATTAAATAGATTTTTTTCTCTCCATTCAGCCACAAGAGCATTAGTTAGGTCAGGCACTGATGTTGGGCCATTAGCCCTGGCTCTCAGCATTCCAATTCATCCCAAAGGTTTTCGATGGGGTTGAGGTCAGGGCTCTGTGCAGGCCAGTCAAACATTTCTGTATGGACCTCGCTTTGTGCACAAGGGCATTGTCATGCTGAAACAGGAAAGGGCCTTCCCCAAACTGTTGCCCCAAAGTTGGAAGCAAAGAATTGTCTAGAATGTCATTGTATGCTGTAGCGTTAAGATTTCGCTTCACTGAAACTAAGGGGCCAAGCCCGAACCATGGAAAAAAAAACATTATTCCTCCTCCTCCAAACTTTACAGTTGGCACTATGCATTAGCCTTCTCCTGGGATCCGCCAAACACAGATTTGTCCGTTGGACTGCAAGATGGTGAAGCTGGACTCATCACTCCAGAGTTTCCATTGCTCCAGAGTCCAAAGGTGACGAGCTTTACACCACTCTAGCCAACACTAGGGATTGCACATGTTGATCTTAGGCTTGTGTGGCTGCTCAGCCATGGAGACCCATTTCATGAAGCTCCCGAAGTACAGTTATTGTGCTGATGTTGCTTCTAGTGTGTTGCAACTGAGGACAGCCAATTTTTACGCGCTACGCGCTTCAGCACTCAGCGGTCCCGTTCTGTGAGTTTATGTGGTCTACCACTTCGCTGCTGAGCCGTTTTTGCTCCTGGACGTTTCCAGCTCTAGCAGGGCAGAGGTTTTACAAACGGACTTGTTGGAAAGGTGGCATCCTACGACGGTGCCATGTTGAAAGTCACTCTGTCTATGGAAATTACACAGCTGTGTGCTCGATTTTATACACCTGTCAGCAACGGGTGTTGCTGAAATAGCCGAATCCACTAATTTGAAGGGGTGTCCACATACTTTTGTATCTAAAGTGTATCATATGCCCCAGTCCATAGGAAGGATCACCCTAGTGAAGTAATCATGTGGATGTCACATAGGCCTACTCTCTCTCCCTGCTAACTTCAACTCAGAGGACTGTGCAGCCTCATCACTATAATTAAACCTGCTTTTGTGACAATAACTGTGAGAAATAAACTAACAAGAAAATGTGGGCAATACATCTATCTACCTTACCTCATGCGTCCTGTGGCATCTCTTTCTGCAACCTTAGTTTGAGCATACATTCCCTGTCAATAACTTTACATTAACTGTTTGTACTTCCAAGTACAGCTTGCATGCCAAAGCCCATTTGGGTATTGCGGAGAGGGTGAATGGGACATTTCTATTCCAATTCTCAAGACGTGAGAGGCGCACACAGCTGAAAATCCCCCTTCTCCCTCCACCCACCCTTCCCCCGTTGCTCTTTGAAGCTCAACCAGCACATTGCTCCCTGCAGCCATAGCAGCTCCTAGTTGTGTGTCGGTCTGTGTGTTTGCACCCGCGGATAAACTCTCGAAGAGTGCTCAACAGGAGTTAGTAGGCTACAAAGCTGTGGCGCATGGTGTCGTTGCCTGTTTTCGCCACATCTCCAAAAAGTCCTTAAGAAGTCACGACCCCGGGTCGGGTGGAAGTCTTCTTCATCCTCATTGGTTTGTCCACACCCCTCGAGAGATAAGGAAGCAAGCCTTCTGCTTCGCTCGCAGCAGAGGGAGAAAGTGACACTCGTGAAACTGGAGGGCAAATGACAAAGGAGCTGCATTGCGTGAACAAGTCTCTTGGATATTAATTGTGTAATTTGCCTATTTCTGATGAAGGAATTCGCTGAACTAATTTCCTTTTTATTGAATTGACATTTTCATTTGAAATTCGGATTCAAAGATTTAGAGTGACTTCGTCTGATAGGCTACCTACCCTGGCGGCAGACATGTATGTTGATTTTGTGTTTATCTTGTGGTTTGTCCTAAGTAGCATATGGCATTTAGGGGTGAATTTAAGAAGTGTGTATGTATATTTATTTTCACAATATTTGATATAGTCTTCTGCATAGCCCGGCTACTGCAATACAGTAAGTCAATTTTGCAACCATTCAATCACACAACGGACTGTATGGAGACTAGGGACTATAGGCCTGGCTATTTAGTCAGATGTTTCCTTTTATAAGACATTGTGGTCTACTTTGTGTTGTGTGTTGGTGGAATCCTCCAGCAGATTGTCATGGGTGACGGACGACCCATGATGAGTGCAGGGTAGACGGAGAGGGCTCATTGTTGCTCCGCATTATGATGACAAAGAGAGTCTTGTCTGTAAACTGGGATTTGTTTGATATTTGAAATGAATGCGATAGAAATGCTTGGTAGCCTCGGGTATTTAGTAACACAAGCCGCGGGAAAGAATCCTTGGCTTTTTATGAAACAAAGGTCGACACTATATAGCCTGTCAGTGTACCATATGATAATCTGTTTATAGAATCCCAATCTATTGGAAATGTTAGTGTATCAGCTGTCTGTCAGAATCACTTGACGCTACACTAACATTTCGTTTCGCGAATCATGTCCTTATCTCCATTGCTGTTGCTTGCCGATTTCCCTTAGCTAATCTCCTACAATCTAATCCATCTGGTGACTTTTTGTTCTATGTCGATGCAAGGGAATGTCTCCATCTGCAAATGATGAAAGCTTGTTTACATTGGCCGCAGATTTGAAGTTTTAATAGCCAGAATAAGCGTCTGGATAAAATGGACAAGCACATCCCATGTTTAGAGTGAAGCCATTGCTGGAGAAGGTCCTGTATGTAAGCCTAAACAGTTACAACTTTCCAGAAAACGTCTTAAATTCCGTGAAATAGAAGCCTAACATGAATAATAATGATGTCATTGATGCTGCTGACTAACTATACACGTTGGCATAGATTCTACATGTGTCTGGAACTCTATTGGTGGGATGTGACACCATTCTTCCACGATAAATGCCATCATTTGGTGTTTTGTTGGTGGTCGAAAACGCAGTCTCAGGCGTCGCCCCAGAATATCCTCGAAGTGTTAAATTGGGTTGAGATCTGGTGATTGAGACACACACACCCTATGCTCCTTTGAGACCCCTCTTTCAAAGTCACTGAGATCTCTTCTAGCCATGATAGCCAAAATATTGGGCAACTGGGCATTTTTATACACAACCCTAAGCATGAGGATGTTAATTGCTTAATTTTCTCAGGAACCGCACCTGCTTTCAATACACTTCGTCCCTCATTTAATTTATTTCAGTTACCTGTATGTTAATAGATTTGAGAGGGTTATATTCCTAATGTTACAGTTATGGCCTATGCACAAAATGTCCTTCTCTCTCTCGATATGATCTTGTTGGCTATGACAATGTTTTATCCAATGGCCAGCTCAACCCCACGCCTCTTCTGGAAGTAGTAGCCCCAGTCTGAACAGAGTGTGGGAAACTCTGCCGTCTGGGTAGTACCCAGCCAGGGCCACACAATCTGCCCTTTGTGCAAGGGCTTGACCGCCGTCAGGGGGCTTAATTTAGCCAATGATTTGATCAACAAAAACAATTATGATAAAAGGGATATAGACAGGGAAGTAGGATAGGAGTGTTTTTCTCTGTGGGCTGTACACACACGAGAGGCTGGCCAGGCTGTCATGGCAGTGAAAAATCCCTCTGCCTTCAGAAATAAGTTTGTTGTTAACGTGATAGCATGAAGTGGTTTTGTAGAGACTGATCAGGGGAGGAATGAGTGGTGTTATGTTTGGGATATGAGGAATGTGTCGGTCTCTTCAGTCTTGTCTGCATCCATGTTTGTGTACCCCATGTGTAAGACCAACACTGACCTACACACGTTCCCCTGTGCCCACAGTAGAGCTAGGTGATATGGTCAAAAATCCATAGCACGATAAATGTACCTATTATTATTATTATTATTATTATTATTATTATTATTATAAAATAAAAATTGCAATTATACATTTCTTTTTTGGCTCTCTGTTAGTGCCCTTTTTACACCATGTACAGGAATTGCCACAATATATTAGCCTAAGTTATTTGACTACCAGGTGATCCAGCATATGATTAATAAGATGATGAAACACTTCTACAGAAAGAGACCTGTATTTTAAACATGCATTTATTTCTTCAGATTTGAAATGCAATAGTATTTCATCCAAGTTCAAGTATATTGGTGTTTGGTAATTGCAGCATATTATTTGCTCCAAATGCAATCAAAATGTAGGCATATAACTTTTTGTTAGATGTATATTTAACTTTATTACAATACATACCAATGGCGAGGTGAAGTCGATATCCAAGACACTGCAACCTCATCCATCCGTTTAGGTTGGTGGCTTTAAATATGTTTGCCCCACTGTGCATTGTGATGCACACCTGCTTCTCCTCTGGCAGATCCCAGGCTGCTAACGAGTCCCACGGCCCCTGGGATATTATCTCTGCAGTGTGGTCCTCTGGAAAGTGGGCAGTCTGCAAGCACCTGCTGCGCAGCTTCCAGTCGGCATCGATGTAGTACAGTGTCAATGACATATAGGGCTCCACTTGTTGTCGCGAAATAGTGCACCTGTTTTGGCATGACATTTCCTGTGCAAACTATTCCATGATGGGTTGTTGCCGGGGCTTTGCTCTTGTTATGATGCTTGTTGGCCTCTGCCCAATTTGTTTTGTTGTCATGCTGTATTTACATGGCTGTGTTTCAAATGGTGGAATAAGTTGCTTGTGACCTGTGTTGTTGCTATAGCATTTTGTGTCAGTTCAAGCACACTGCCTCACTCTGATCGATGTCACTAGGTTTAAAACCAAAATAAGCCCAAACAACTGATCCTTTCGCAGTAATTATTTCTGGGACTGCATTTTCTTCGTCTCTGTTCATATCTCCCCCTAATGAACGAGGCTACTCGCAACATCACTTGGGAGAATTACCAACAACAGGTGTGGGAAGCATGGGATGGAACACGGCTCTGATTGGCTGCTGTAGTCTGGGTTCAAATGAAACAGCATAGATGGACGTGTTAAGCTCTGGGAGTGGAATGCTTTTTTTCTATGCCATTTCGAGGTGAGGTGATGGCAGCGGATGAATGGCATGACAAATACAGGGGGGCTACCGGTACAGAGTCAATGTGCGGGGCACCGGTTAGTTGAGGTAGTATGTACATGTAGGTAGAGTTATTAAATCAAATCAACGTTTATGTCACGTGCGCCGAATACAACAGGTGTAGACCTTACAGTGAAATGCTTACTTACAGGCTCTAACCAATAGTGCGGGGAAAAAAGGTGTGTGTGTGTGTAAGTAAAGAAATAAAACAACAGTAAAAAGACATTTGAAAATAACAGTAGCAAGGCTATATTCAGACACCGGAAAGTGTATATAGTGTCTGTATAAAGTGACTATGCATAGATGATAACAACCGAGAGTAGTAGCGGTGTAAAAGGTGGGGGGGCAATGCAAATAGTCTGGGTAGCCATGTGATTAGATGTTCAGGAGTCTTATGGTTTGGGGGTAGAAGCTGTTTAGAAACCTCTTTGACCTAGAATTGGCGCTCCGGTACCGCTTGCCGTGTGGTAGCAGAGAGAACAGTCTATGACAATTTTTCGGGCCTTCCTCTGACACCACCTGGTATAGAGGTCCTGGATGGCAGGAAGCTTGGCCCCAGTGATGTACTCGGCTGTTCGCACTACCCTCTGTAGTGCCTTGCGGTCGGAGGCCGAGCAGTTGCCATACCAGGCAGTGATGCGCGTGCTCGGTCCTCTTTTTCCTGTAGTCCAGAATCATCTCCTTTTGTCTTGATCACGTTGAGGGAGAGGTTGATGTCCTGGCACCACACGGCCAGGTCTCTGACCTCCCTATAGGCTGTCTTGTCGGTGATCAGGCCTAACACTGTTGTGTCATCGGCAAACTTAATGATGGTGTTGGAGTCGTGCCTGGCCGTGCAGTCATGAGTGAACAGGGAGTACAGGAGGGGACTGAGCACACACCCCTGAGGGGCCCCTGTGTTGAGGATCAGCATAGCGGATATGTTTTTACCTACCCTTACCACCTGGGGGCAGCCTGTCAGGAAGTCCAGGATCCACTTGCAGAGAGAGGTGTTTAGTCCCAGCATCCTTAGCTTATTGATGAGCTTTGAGGACACTATGGTGTTGAACGCTGAGCTGTAGTCAGTGAATAGCATTCTCACATAGGTGTTCCTTTTGTCCAGGTGGGAAAGAGCAGTGTGGAGTGCAGTAGAGATGGCATCATCTGTGGATCTGTTAGGGCGGTATGCAAATTGGAGTGTGTCTAGGGTTTCTGGGATAATGGTGTTGATGTGAGCCATGACCATCCTTTCAAAGCACATCATGGCTACAGACGTGAGTGCTACGGGTTGGTAGTCATTTAGGCAGGTTACCTTAGTGTTCTTGGGCACAGGGACAATGGTGATCTGCCTAAAACATGTTGGTATTCCAGACTCGGACAGGGAGAGGTTGAAAATGTCAGTGAAGACTTCGCAGTTGGTCAGCGCATCCTCACAGTACACGTCCTGGTAATCCATCTGGCCCTGCGGCCTTGTGAATGTTGACCTGTTTAAAGGTCTTACTCACATCGGCTTTGGAGAGTATGATCACACAGTTTTCCGGAACAGCTGGTGCTCTCATGTGTTCCGTGATTCCTCCGATGGCATTGAGGAGTACACCACATCAGTCATTGGCTTCATCAATAAGTGCATCAATGACTTCGTCCCCACAGTGACCGTACATTCATACCCCAACCAGATGCCATGGATTACAGGCAACATCCGCACTGAGCTAAAGGCTAGAGCTTGCCACTTTCAAGGAGCGGGACTTTAACCCGGAAGCTTATAAGAAATCAGTTTCTTGATATGCCACACCTGTCAGGTAGCTGGATCATCTCTGCAAAGGATAAATGCTCACTAATAGGAATGTAAACAAATTTGTGCACAACATTTGAGAGAAATAAGCTTTTTGTGCATATGTATCATTTCTGGGATTTTTTTATTTCAGCTCATAAAACATGAGACCACACTACATGTTGCATTTTATATTTTTATTCAGTGTATGCACTGTAGACCATGTGTTTTGTTTTTGATTCATTCACAATACATCTCAAACTCCAAACTGTCTTCAGCAATACTGTTGTACACACTGGTTATACCAAACATTAGGAACATATTCCACACCCCGCTTCCTTTTGCCCTCAGAATGGCCTCAGTTTGTCTGGGCATTTACTCTACAAGTTGTAGAAGGTGTTCCACAGGGATACTTGCCCATGTGGACTCCAGTGCTTCCCACAGTTTTTAAGTTGGCTGGATGTGCTTTTGGTGGTGGAACATTCGTGATATTCTTGAATGACCATCCGTGTACATAAAATACACGGCCTGACTGTCAACCTTAGTAGGGTGCAATTGGCCTGACATTCTTCTCCCAGCATGCCCTCTGCTCCTCAACACCAGGGCCCTCGGCAGTTGATGACTTCCTCTGGGTGGCTGTGTTCGAGAGTTGGAATGCCAATTAACCAAGCGTCCCACCCTAGTCAACAGCCAGTGGAATCGCGTCGCGCGAAATACAAAACCTCATAAATGCTATAACTTCAATTTCTCAAACATATGACTATTTTACACCGTTTTATAGATACACCTCTCCTGAATCGAACCACGTTGTCCGATTTCAAAAAGGCTTTACAGCAAAAGCAAAACATTAGATTATGTTAGGAGAGTAACCAGCCAGAAATAATCGCACAGCCATTTTCAAAGCAACTAGATGCATCACAAATACCCAAAACACAGCTAAATGCAGCACTAACCTTTGACAATCTTCATCAGATGACACTCCTAGGACATCATGTTACACAATACATGCATTTTTTGTTCGATAAAGTTCATATTTATATATAAAAACAGTATTTTACATCGGCGCGTGATGTTCAGAAAATCTTTTCCCTCAAATGCTTCCGGTGAATCAGTGCTACAATTTACAAAATTACTATTTGAAAACATTGTTAAAATGTAATATTGTCATTCAAATAATTATAGATTAACATCTCGTGAATGCCACCGCTTTGCCAGATTTAAAAATAACTTTACTGGGAAATCACACTTTGCAATAAACGACTGGTATGCTCAGAAAAATAGGCTAGGCAATTCATGTTAGCGCCATCTTGGAACCATCAAAAATACTATTGTAAATATTCCCTTACCTTTGATTATCTTCATCAGAAGGCACTTCCAGGAATCCCAGGTCCACAACAAATGTAGTTTTGTTCGAAAAAGTTAATAATTTATGTCCCAATAGTTCCTTCTTGTTAGCGCGTTCCGAAGGCTACTCAAAATGTACCGTAGTGCCTGGACTTGTCGTCACGAATGTGCAAAAAATATATATTTAAGTTCATTCAAACATGTCAAACGTTGTATAACATAAATCTTTAGGGCCTTTTTCAACCAGAGCTTCAATAATATTCAAGGCGGACGATTGCATAGTCTTACTAAACGTTTCGAAAGGGGAGGGTAGCCATGGGCGGCCACGTCATTGTAGTAAATGGCCCTCCCCCTGTGACCAAGTTCCACAGCCTCTCTTTGGGTCAGTTTGTACCATAGAAGACTCAAACCACTTTGTAAAGACTGTCAACATCTAATGGAAGCCTTAGGAAGTGCTAAATGATTAATAAGCCCCTGTGTGTTTCAATGGCAAAGGTTAGAAGTGATTTCCACACATCAGATTTCCATTTCCTGTTAGGATATGTCTCAGGGTTTTGACTGCCATATGAGTTCTGTTATACTCACAGACACCATTCAAACAGTTTTAGAAACTTTAGGGTTTTTTCTATCCAAATCTACTAATTATATGCATATTCTAGTTACTGGGCAGGAGTAGTAACCAGATTAAATCGGGTACGTTTTTTTATCCGGCCGTGCAAATACTGCCCCCTATCACCAACAGGTTTTAAATGTCCTCTCTCTCTCTCGCTCTCTCACATGCACATCACACAAATGCACCCAAACTCGCCCGCAGGGTAATTGCTTGTGTAGACACAGTCATATCTACCACTTTTTAAAAATTATGGATGCAATTAGCGTTTGAAGTTGAGTTTGGCTCTTGTTGAGTGTTGTGTTTGGGTGTTGTTTGTTCACTGTCAATCATTACTTGACAATACTAATCTCTTTATCATTTCATTGGCACAAACCCTCAAGAGACTCTGCTACATTGGGAGAACCATGTATGCTCTAATCAGAACAACTTAGAAGCCACAGAGTGCAGGGTAGACCAGCCCAGTCTATTTCAGAACACTGTGCTACAAGGCAGCCGAACTCAGAGTTCACAGTGTAGTTGAAGAGACCACAGTGTAGTTGTCAAGCTCCCTGAGCTTTTTCAAACGGGAAGCTGCAGGGTTTACAGTTATGTGGTTTGTGATGCTATGAAGTGTCTTCGGAAAGTATTCAGACCCCTTGACTTTTCCACATTTTGTTACGTTACAGCTACGGATGCACGATATATCGGTGAACATATCGGAATCGGCCAATATTAGCTAAAAATGCCGGTATCGGTCCAATGTTAAGTTTAACGCCGACGTGAAAAACCGATGTCAAAGCTGACGTGCATACCTATATAACGTAGGTTACAGGACGTAATGACGTCACGTTAAATGTTGCGCTACATGTGCAACACCGCCATTTGAAAGAGTAAGAAAATAACGGCAAGATAATGGAATTCATTGCCCTTGACAATCAACCGTTCTCTGTCGTGGGTGATGTTGGCTTTCGCGACTGGTCGAGTACGGGTACACACTAAGGTTACCAAGTGCGCTATTGTTCAGATGTTGCCCTACCGGAGTTACAGTAATAGTGTCACTGCTGTTAGCTTCACGACATACTATGGAATGCCGTTTGGCTCTTTGCGTGTCAAAAAAGATGCACGTCAAATAACACCGACGCGTTAAATAAGATTTTAATTTGACACGTCAAATAACACCGTTCTATTACAGAATGTTGTGGGTTCTGAATTTGTACGTGCAAGCCAAGCGTCACCAATACTATCAGTAGCACTGTCAAAGCTGTACAAAAAAAGTCTGCAAATAGCCGGCCACAAACGATGTGTTTACAATACCCCGTTGGTAATAAAGCATTATTTGTTTGACCACAACTTCTGGGGTAGCTAGCTAGCTTTAGCTTGGTACCTAGATGGCACCAATACAACCTTCCTGAAAACAATGACCAGTAGAAACTGCAGTCATTTTCACTATTCTTAGCAATGATTTAGGAATCCTTGTACGTATTAGCTAGGTAGCAACTTGTTCACCTATTGAAATTGAACTTCAGTTCATGAAAATAAATAGCTAGCCAGCTACTTAACCTGTTATGGCTAGGGGGCAGTATTTTCACAGCCGGATAAAAAAACGTACCCGATTTAATCTGATTATTACTCCTGCCCAGAAACTAGAATATGCATATAATTATTAGCTTTGGATAGAAAACACTCCAAAGTTTCTAAAACTGTTTGAATGGTGTCTGTGAGTATAACATAACTCATTTGGCAGGCCTAAACCTGAGAAGATTCCATGCAGGAAGTGCCCTGTCTGACAATTTCTTGCCCTTCTTGATTATCTCTATCCATTACAGAGGATCTCTGCTGTTACGTGACACTTCCTACGGCTCCCATGGGCTCTCAGAAGGCGGCAAAAAGCTGAATCGTGGCTTTGCAGGCTCTGGCTGAAAAAAAGTAGCGCGTTTGGATAGTGGCTGGTTACAGTACTGTGAGACTCAGGCGCGTGCCCGCGTCGACCCCATGCTTTGTTTTCTTTCGTCTGTTTACCTAAACGCAGATTCCCGGTCGGAATATTATCGCTTTTTTATGAGAAAAATGGCATAAAAATTGATTTTAAACAGCGGTTGACATGCTTCGAAGTACGGTAATGGAATATTTAGAAATCTTTTGTCACGAAATGCGCCATGCTCGTGACCCTTATTTACACTTCGGATAGTGTCTTGAACGCACGAACAAAACGCCGCTGTTTGGATATAACTATGGATTATTTTGAACCAAACCAACATTTGTTATTGAAGTAGCAGTCCTGGGAGTGCATTCTGACGAAGAACACCAAAGGTAATCAAACTTTTCTAATAGTAAATCTGACTTTGATCAGGGCTAAACTTGGTGGGTGTCTAAATAGCTAGCCGTGATGGCTGGGCTATCTACTCAGAATATTGCAAAATGTGCTTTCACCGAAAAGCTATTTTAAAATCGGACACCTCGATTGCACAAAGGAGTTCTGTATCTATAATTCTTAAAATAATTGTTATGTTTTTTGTGAACGTTTATCGTGAGTAATTTAGTAAATTCACCAGAGGTTTGCGAGGGGTATGCTAGTTCTGAACGTCACATGCTAATGTAAAAAGCTGGTTTTTGATATAAATATGAACTTGATTGAACAAAACATGTATGTATTGTATAACATAATGTCCTAGGTGTGTCATCTGATGAAGATCATCAAAGGTTAGTGCTGCATTTAGCTGTGGTTTTGTTTTTTGTGACATTATATGCTAGCTTGAAAAATGGGTGTCTGATTATTTCTGGCTGGGTACTCTGCTGACATAATCTAATGTTTTGCTTTCGCTGTAAAGCCTTTTTGAAATCGGACAGTGTGGTTAGATAAAGGAGAGTCTTGTCTTTAAAATGCTGTGAAATAGTCATATGTTTGAAAAATTGAAGTTTTTGTATTTTAGAGGAATTTGTAATTCGCGCCACGCCTATCATTGGATATTGGAGCAGGTGTTCCGCTAGCGGAACGGCTAGATGTAAGAGGTTTTAACCCTGTTGCCCAAAGCTAACGTTTATAAGCAGCCAGCTAGCTTCATCTCGCTAGTGATGCTCGACCAGACCGGGTTATGTGTTGTGAAGCTAGCCACAATAAGGATTAGGCACAATAGTGGAATTTGCGGTTTGCCTTCAAAATAAAAGTACCTCTTTGAAAGTGATGCAGAAGGTTACAATTGGTGGAATCGTGCCATATTTAGACTAGATAATGTTAGAGAAGGTTGGAATGTGAAGCAATGAAATGGGGAATCAGTCTACTCGGTGACACCCACAGAACATAACTGTGAAGTGTTTAGGCAAATATTAGCGTTGTAGCTCTTATTGGCCTTTCTAGGGAGTTTTTCCTAGGGAGTTTTTCCTAGCCACCGTGCTTCTTTCACATGCTTTGCTTGCTGTTTGGGGTTTTAGGCTGGGTTTCTGTACAGCACTTTGAGAATATCAGCTGATGTACGAAGGGCTATATAAAAATAAATTTGATTTGATTATTGTGGGACTGTGACTGTATGACTTTTTTAAATTTCACCTTTATTTAACCAGGTAGGCCAGTTGAGAACAAGTTCTCATTTACAACTGTGACCTGGCCAAGATGAAGCAAATCAGTGCGACAAAAACAACAATAGAGTTACACATGGGATAAACAAACTTACAGTCAATTACACAATAGAAAAATCTGTTTACAGTGTGTGCAAATTAAGTAAAGAGGTAAGGCAATAAATAGTCCATAGTGGCGAAGTAATTACAATTTAGCAATTAACACTGGAGTGATAGATGTGCAGATGATCATGATGTGCAAGTAGAAATACTGGTGTTCAAAAGAGCAGAAAAACAAATATGGGGCTGAGGTAGGTAGTTGGTTGGATGGGCTGTGTACTGTACAGCTGCAGCGATTAGTAAGCAGCTCTGATAACTGATGATGAGATATAAGTCTCCAACTTCAGTGATTTTTGCAATTCGTTCCAGTCATTGGCAGCAGAGAACTGGAAGGACAGGTGGCCAAAGTAGGTGTTGGCTTTGGGGATGACCAGTGAAATATACCTGCTGGAGCGTGTGCTACAGGTGGGTGTTGCTATGGTGACCAGTGAGCTGAGATAAGGCGGAGCTTTACCTGGCAAAGACTTAGATGACCTGGAGCCTGTGGGTTTGGCGACGAATATGTAGCGAGGACCAGCCAACGAGAGCATACAGGTTGCAGTGGTGGGTGGTATATGGGGCTTTGGTGACAAAACGGATGGCACTGTGATAGACTGCATCCAATTTGCTGAGTAGAGTGTTGGAAGCTATTTTGTAAATGAGCTCGCCGAAGTCATTGATCGGTAGGATAGTCAGTTTTACGATGTTTGGCAGCATGAGTGAAGGAGGCTTTGTTGCGAAATATTTAATTTGGGATTGGAGATGCTTAATGAGTCTGGAAGGAGAGTTTACAGTCTAGCCAGACACCTAGGTATTTATAGTTGTCCACGTATTCTAAGTCAGAACCGTCCAGAGTAGTGGATGCTAGTCGGGCGGGCGGTGCGGGTTTTTGTTCTGACATACAATGTCAACTGCGGGACCTTATAATAGACGTGTGTCTTTCCAAATGAGGTCCAATAAATTGAATTTACCACAGGTGGACTCCAATCAAGTTGTAGAAACATCTCAAGTATGATCAATGGAAACAGAATGCAGCTGAGCTCAATTTCGAGTCTCAAAGCAAAGGGTCTGAATACTTGTGTAAATAAGGTTTTTCTGTTTTTTCATATGTGTCACGTCCTGACCAGTATAAGGGTTATTTGTTATTGTAGTTTGGTCAGGACGTGGCAGAGGGTATTTGTTTTATGTGGTTCGGGGTGGTGGTTTTGTAGAAGGGTATTTGATTTAGGTATTCCGGGGTTTTTGGGCACTGTTCTATGTTTAGTCTCGTTAGTTGTATTTCTATGTTTAGGTTAATGGGGGTTTGGACTCTCAATTGGAGGCAGGTGCTTTCTCGTTGCCTCTGATTGAGAGTCCTATATATGGGTATGTGTTTGGTTTAGTGTTTGTGGGAGATTGTTTCTTGTTTTGTGTGTCTATGCCTGACAAGACTGTTTTGTTGATCGTTTGTTCGTTCTTTTGTTTGTTATTTTGCTGTTCTCTTTGAGTTAAAATAAACTACAAGATGAGCATCCACATTCCTGCTGCGTTTTGGTCCTCCTTTCCGGACGACAACCGTGACAGAATCTCCCACCAAATATGGACCAAGCAGCAGAGTAAGGAGTAAAGGGATTTCGAGATGGACCTGGGATGGAAATTCTGGACGGGGCTGGACCTTGGCACCAGGCTGGGGAATACCGTCGCCCACGGGAGGAAATCGAGGCAGCCAAGGCGGAGAGGCGGAGGTACGAGGCCTTGTACGCGCCGATAAAGCACGAGAGGCATCCCCAATAATTTTTTTGGGGGGGGCACATGGGTAGTTTGGCTGGGCCAAGGGTGAGCCCTAAGCCAGCTACCCGTGCTTATAAGAAGGATCGTATGGAGTGGAGAGCGCCGTGTTTTGCTGAAGTGCGCACAATCTCGCCCATACGCACGTACAGTCCAGTGCGAGTTATTCCAGCCCCTCGCAGATGCCGTGCTAGAGTGGGCATCCAGCCTGGTAGGAGGATGCCTGCGCAGCGTGTCTGGTCGCCGGTATGCCTCCTAGGACCAGTCTACCCTACTCCCGCTCTACGCACGGCAACCATCAGGCCCTGCACAGCCCAGTTCGCCCTGTACTAGCACCCCGCTCATACAGGGCTGCTAGTTCCATCCAGCAAGGACGGGTTGTGCAGGAGGTGCATTCAAGACCGCCTGTGCGCCTTCATGGCCCAGTTTTTCCAGTTCCTGCCTCTCTTGCTGACCCGGAAGTTCGAACCCCTAGTCTGGCACGTCCAGTACCAGCACCACGCATCAAGCTTCCAGTGAGTCAACCCAGTCCGACTCGGCCTGTTCCCGCTCCCCGCACTAGCCCTGAGGTGCGTGTCCCCAGTCTGGCACGTCCAGTACCAGCACCACGCACCAGGCTTCCAGTGCGTCAACCCAGTCCGACTCGGCCTGTTCCCGCTCCCCGCACTAGCCCCGAGGGGCGTGTCCCCAGACTGGCACATCCAGTACCAGTACCACGCATCAGGCTTCCAGTGCGTCAGCCCAGCCTGGAGAGTTCGGTAATAGTGTGCAGTCCTGAGTATCCGGCAACAGCGTGCAGTCCTGAGTATCCGGCAACAGCGTGCAGTCCAGAGTATCCGGCAACAGCGTGCAGTCCAGAGTATCCGGCAACAGCGTGCAGTCCAGAGTATCCGGCAACAGCGTGCAGTCCAGAGTATCCGGAAACAGCGTGTAGTCCAGAGTATCCGGCAACAGCGTGCAGTCCAGAGAATCCTGCAACAGCGTGCAGTCCAGTGAATCCTGCAACAGCGTGCAGTCCAGTGAATCTGGCAACAGCGTGCAGTCCAGAGTATCCGGCACCAGCGTGCAGTCCAGAGTATCCGGCACCAGCGTGCAGTCCAGAGTATCCGGCACCAGCGTGCAGTCCAGAGTATCCGGCACCAGCGTGCAGTCCAGAGTATCCGGCACCAGCGTGCAGTCCAGAGTATCCGGCACCAGCGTGCAGTCCAGAGCATCCGGCACCAGCGTGCAGTCCAGAGCATCCGGCACCTGCGTGCAGTCCAGAGCATCCGGCACCAGCGTGCAGTCCAGAGTATCCGGCACCAGCGTGCAGTCCAGAGTATCCGGCACCAGCGTCTAGTCCGGAACCGAGGGAGTCTGCCTGCGACCCGGAACCGAGGGGGTCGGCCTGCGACCCGGGACCGAAGGGGTCGGTCTGCGACCCGGAACCAGGTGAGTCTGTCTGCGACCCGGGACTGAAGGGGTCTGCCTGCGACCCGGAACCAGGTGAGTCTGTCTGCGACCCGGAACCGAGGGGGTCGGCCTGCGACCCGGGACCGAGGGGGTCTGCCTGCGACCCGGAACCGAAGGGGTCTGTCTGTGACCCAGAACCGGATGAGTCTGCCGGTGACCCGGAACCAAGGGAGTCTAGCAGCAACCCGGAACTGAGTAAGCCTGACGATTTGGAACAAAAAATAATTAACTATGTATTTAATGAGTCTGCCTTCAGTGTGGAAAGGAAGAGGTCTGCCTACGATCCGGAACAAGGGGAGTCTGCCTACGGCCCGAAACTAATCAAGTCTGTCTGCATTCGGGAGGACAGTAGGCTGGAGCCTGAACCACCACCTGTATAGGTGCGTTGGGGAGGGGGGGGTGTAGCACAAGTGCCGTCGGTGATGGCAGCCACCCTCCCTTCCCTCCCTTTAGTTTAGGGGGATTTTTTGTTGTTGTTTTGGGTTTTTTGTTTATTTATGAGGTGCATTCGGGGTCTGCACCTTTAGGGGAGGGTACTGTCACGTCCTGACCAGTATAAGGGTTATTGTAGTTTGGTCAGGACGTGGCAGAGGGTATTTGTTTTATGTGGTTCGGGGTGGTGGTTTTGTAGAAGGGTATTTGATTTAGGTATTCCGGGGTTTTTGGGCACTGTTCTATGTTTAGTCTAGTTAGTTGTATTTCTATGTTTAGGTTAACCTCTTACATCTAGACGTTCCGCTAGCGGAACACCTGCTCCAATATCCAATGATGGGCGTGGCGCGAAATACAAACTCCTCGAAAATGCAAAAACTTCAATTTTTCAAACATATGACTATTTTACAGCATTTTAAAGACAAGACTCTCGTTAATCTAACCACACTGTCTGATTTCAAAAAGGCTTTACAACGAAAGCAAAACATTAGATTATGTCAGCAGAGTACCCAGCCAGAAATAATCAGACACCCATTTTTCAAGCTAGCATATAATGTCACAAAAAACAAAACCACAGCTAAATGCAGCACTAACCTTTGATGATCTTAATCAGATGACACTCCTAGGACATTATGTTATACAATACATGCATGTTTTGTTCAATCAAGTTCATATTTATATCAAAAACCAGCTTTTTACATTAGCATGTGATGTTCAGAACTAGCATTCCCACCGAACACTTCCGGTGAATTTACTAAATTACTCACGATAAACGTTCACAAAAAACATAACAATTATTTAAAGAATTATAGATGCAGAACTCCTTTATGCAATCGCGGTGTCTGATTTTAAAATAGCTTTTCGGTGAAAGCACATTTTGCAATATTCTGAGTAGATAGCCCGGCCATCATGGCTAGCTATTTTGACACCCACCAAGTTTGGTACTCACCAAACTCAGATTTACTATAAGAAAAATTGGATTACCTTTGCTGTTCTTCGTCAGAATGCACTCGCAGGACTTCTACTTCATCACCCAATGTTGTTTTGGTTCCAAATAATCCATAGTTATATCCAAATAGCGGCGTTTTGTTGTGCGTTCAAGACACTATCCGAAGGGTAAAGAAGGGTGACGTGCCCGGCGCGTTTCGTGACAAAAAAATTCAAAATATTCCATTACCGTACTTCGAAGCATGTCAAACGCTGTTTAAAATCAATTTTTATGCCATTTTTCTCGTAAAAAAGCGATAATATTCCGACCGGGAGTCGTTGTTTTCATTCAAAGACTGAAAATGTAAACATGGAGTCGTCTCGTGCACGCGCGCACCAGTCTCATTGTTCTCAGATCGACCACTTACCAAATGCGCTACTGTTTTTCAGCCAGAGAGAGCAGAGTCATCATTCAACGTTCTGCCGCCTTCTGAGAGCCTATGGGAGCATTAGAAAGTGTCACGTTACAGCAGAGATCCCCTGATTTGGATAGAGATGGCAAAGAAGGCCAAGAAATGGTCAGACAGGGTACTTCCTGTATAGAATCTTCTCAGGTTTTGGCCTGCCATTTGAGTTCTGTTATACTCACAGACACCATTCAAACAGTTTTAGAAACTTTGGAGTGTTGTCTATCCAAAGCTAATAATTATATGCATATTCTAGTTTCTGGGCAGGAGTAATAATCAGATTAAATCGGGTACGTTTTTTTATCCGGCTGTGAAAATACTGCCCCCTAGCCATAACAGGTTAAGTAGCTGGCTAGCTATTTATTTTCATGAACTGAAGTTCAATTTCAATAGGTGAACAAGTTGCTACCTAGCTAATACGTACAAGGATTCCTAAATCATTGCTAAGAATAGTGAAAATGACTGCAGTTTCTACTGGTCATTGTTTTCAGGAAGGTTGTATTGGTGCCATCTAGGTACCAAGCTAAAGCTAGCTAGCTACCCCAGAAGTTGTAGAAACTTTGGAGTGTTGTCTATCCAAAGCTAATAATTATATGCATATTCTAGTTTCTGGGCAGGAGTAATAACCAGATTAAATCGGGTACGTTTTTTTATCCGGCCGTGAAAATACTGTCCCCTATCCATAACAAGTTAATGGGGGTTAGGACTCTCAATTGGAGGCAGGTGCTTTCTCGTTGCCTCTGATTGAGAGTCCTATATATGGGTATGTGTTTGGTTTAGTGTTTGTGGGAGATTGTTTCTTGTTTAGCGTGTGAGCCTAACGAGACTGTTGTGTTGATCGTGAGTATTCGTTGTTTATTATTTTGGTGTTCTCTTTTGAGTTAAATAAACGTAAAGATGAGCATCCACATTCCTGCTGCATTTTGGTCCTCCTTTCCCGACGACAACCGTGACAATATGTTAAAAATGTGCAATAATGTGTTTTCGCTTTGTCATTATGGGGTATTGTGTGTAGAGTGCCGGGGGGAGGGGGGGGAAATACTATTTAATCAATTTTAGAATTAGGCAAAATGTGGAAAAAGTCAAGGGCTTTGAATACTTTCCAACGGCACTCTAAATGCTCTGTTCTGTGTGTTGGTGTAGATGTTTTACAGTATTCCTCTTAGATAATGCAGTATGTTATTGTACTGAACAAAAAATATGAATGCAACATGCAAGAATTTCTAAGATTTTACTGAGTTAGTTCATAAGAGGAAATCAGTCAGTTTAAATAAATTCATTAGCCCCTAATCTATGGATTTCACATGACTGGGAATACAGATATGCATCTGTTGGTCACAGATACCTTAAAAGTAAAGGGCCTCAGGATCTCGTCACGAGATCGATTAAAATGCAATTGTGTTCATTGTCTGTAGTTTATGCCTGCACATACCATAACCCTACCGCCACCATGGGGCACTCATTTTAGTGGCCTTTTATTTTCCCTAGCACAAGGGGCACCTGTGTAATGAACATGCTGTTTAATCAGCTTCTTGATATGCCACACCTGGATTATCTTGGCAAAGGAGAAATGCTCACTAACAGGGATGTAAACAAATTTGTGCACAAACATTTTGAGAAGTAAGCTTTTTGTGCATATGGAGAATTTCTGGGATCTTTTGTTTCAGCTCATGACACATGGGACCAACACTTTACATGTTGCGTTCATATTTTTAATCCGTGTATATAAGAGCAATATCTGAAACAACACACTGCACATATGAAGTGATTCAGCTGGACGCAAGTGGTAGAAAGGCAAAATGTTTCCTTTTTATTTTCAGGTAAACGCTGAGCTCTTAAGATATTTGGGACTACAAAAAAATAAATAGATCCAGAATGAATTATCATTTCAGTGAAGTTCTATATACTGTGTCCATTTAGGAAGTAAAACACAGTAAATGAGTTATTTTGAGTAGTTGGAACTGACTCAGAATCACAGCGCCTTAAAGCACGCACCGCGGGGTCGCTGATAATAACTGCATGATCATATTGAGGGCCAATGACAGGCTACGTAATGTGGCTTAACCACAAGGTGTCTCGTTGATGAGTATCATTAGGTGTGTAGTGATTTGTGTGTGATTCAGCAGTTGCTATTTCCGCAGTGTCTTTCTCCAGTGTTTTTTTAATTACTGTGTGGTAACGACATGCTATTATAGAGCAGCAGTACTGAGTGGTTGACTCACTCTCTGATCGGGCACAGCTATTATGCAGGCATAAACCACAAGCAAATATCCAAGGAAAATGTTATATACACAAACCCGACCGACAGACGCATTAAATGCTTTGCACACCCATGGTTGTGCTGCCCATATAAAGGCTACACGTGTTCCTGTAAAAATGCTAATACAAAAACATGTTCAACAGAACAAGTGTAAGCTTATAAACTCAGTACACTTGAAGCTGTCTGGACCTAGTTAAACTATGTTCTTTGATGCCGATGGGTTAGTGATAAGCGCATTTGGGGTTTCGGGTATAATCAAATTTAGAGGGTTTAGACTTCAGAAATGAAAAGGACATGCCAGAGTTCCCCAAAGATGAAATGGTACCCACACAGGTACCTCTGGCAATGCAGTCCTCCAATCACAGACATGCCTGTTGTTATCGCCTCATTTTTTTTGTCACTCTCTTTTTATCTCTTTTTACCTATTTCTGATTCAGAGGGGTTGGGTTAAATGCGGAAAACACAATTCGGTTGAATGCATTCAGTTGTGCATCTGACTAAGTATCCAATTTCCCTTTCCCTCTCTCTTCCTCTATCGGACTCCCTCTGTCTTCCCTGTTCCTGTCTGGATGCTCTTTGCTTTGACTGGGCTAGTAGGACAAAACAGAAACCTGCCTGCATGTCTTGGCAGGTTCTCTGTGTCGCAGCAGGCACGGCTGTGTAATCAGTTTAGTCTCTGTGCAGCGAATGGCCTGGCTGTTGAATAGAGAGATGGGTGTCTGTAAAGTCATCCTTGCGTCTCACTCTGAAATCGTAAGGCAAGCAGCGCCTCACTGACTGAAATACCCACTTGCTGCCGTAATGTTTCTCCTCTGTGTTTCTACCACAGGGACAACAGTGTCTTGTGATCCTGTTGAAAGATTGTGAACCTTGTGTCAGTGATCCATTGCAAATGGCGTGTGTTTCTTCCTGAGCGCTTTTTGTACCTTTTCTGTTTCTTCCTCTCTCCTCGGGGCAATTAGGTTGATAATGGTCTGTCGCACTTCTGGGCGAAACTACTTGATGTATAACTTGCTTATGACATGGCTCAAGGGATTTTTCCAGGGAGGAAGACCTAACTGAAAATTCATGTGTAAAAACCATACAAACAGTTTCACCGCAAGTTCACCATTTGTAGTGAAATCTGTTTTGGTGGTGTGCAAGGTCGCTGTCCTTTCCAGGTCCTGTGAACTGCACTTGAGTGTTTAGATCTAAGGCTTGTGACTCTTGTTCGAAATCTTGCACGTTGGGTGGTCTCACACTGACACAACCTCATGTTTTGTTTATTCTTTTTTTAATTTAACCTTTATTTAACTAGGCAAGTAAGTTAAGAACAAATTATTATTTACAATGACGGCCTACCCTGGCCAAACCCAGACGACACTGGGCCAATTATGCGCCGCCCTATGGGACTCACAATCAAATCAAACTGTGTTCGTCACATGCGCCGAATACAAGTGTAGACCTTACCGTGCAATGTTTACTTACAAGCCCTTAACCAACAATTCAGTTCAAGAAATATAGTTAAGAAAATATTTACTAAATAAACTCATTTAAAAAGTAACACAATAACAATAGCGAGGCTATATACAGGGGGTACCGGTACCGAGTCAGTCTGCAGGGGTACAGGTTAGTTGAGGTAATTTGTACATGTAGGTATGGGTAAAGCGACAGCATAGATGATAAATAGCGAGTAGCAGCAGTGTACAAAACAAAAGGAGGGGGGTGTCAATGTAAATAGTCCAGTGGCCATTTGATTAATTGTTCAGCAGTCTTATGGCTTTGGGGTAGAAAGTGTTAAGGAGCCTTTTGGTCCTAGACTTGGCGGTCCGGTACCACTTGCCATGTGGTAGCAGAGAGAACAGTCTATGACTTGGGTGACTGGAGTCTCTTGACGATTTTATGGGCTTTCCTCTGACACCGCCTAGTATATAGGTCCTGGATGGCAGGAAGCTTGGCCCCAGTGATGTACTGGGCCGTACGCACTACCCTCTCACGTCCGGATGTGACACAGCCTGGATTCAAACCAGGGACTGTAGTGACTCCTCTTGCACTGAGATGCGATGCCTTAGACCGCTGCGCCACTGGAGAGCCCAATGTGACACACTGTACTACCTCTGAATGACTCGGACAAGAAATCAATGCTGTCATGTGGTAAAGATACTGGGAAACATTGAACATGTGCTTGGAAGCCAGAAGAAACACTGACGTCATCGCTACAATGTGCCTGGACCACAGAGCTACAAAACCACAACACACATTGATAGGGTTACTATCTGTACTGAATGTATACAATGAATGGAGGACTATCCCAGTGCTTGGTTATCAGCTGTAGTAACCCTGTTGTTCTCTGGCAGTACAGACAGCACTGTGGACAAGGCCCTCTGCAGGAGGCGAGACTCTCTGTCAGATGTTTATCAGATTTTGCTCAATGGCTGTTGATGTCCTGGTTCAAAACAGGAAGTGAACATTTCTGTTAGACGTTATCTTTTCAGAGCTCCCGTCATGGCCGTAAGACCCAAATTAAATCAACCTATTTATGGAGTAGTTAAGGAAGTACGGAAATTAGACTAGTTCATTTCTTGCTCTCGCTCACATTTGCTTGTAGAGATCTTATGTCATGGTAATTTGAGCCTCACTTCAACATGTTCACTAAATGTTTAAAGAATGAAAGCATATAGTAGTCTGTAATATGACCACCCATAAGAGTATCCAGGGTTCGACCAGATCATTGGTTTAGTTAATTAATTCCCTAAAACATGAACAACTATATCTTATTTTTTTTACACAAGAACAGTGTTTTTTTCCCCCCAGGGGTATTATGCTGCATTCATAACCAAGTGGGAAGGTGGTAATTACTAGTTGTGAAGTCGTAAATACCAGTTGGATGCATTCATGTGCTTTGAACTAATTGATGAATCCTGATTGGCGAATGGCCAAGAAGCTGCGTCAACAATAAACTAAAAGTACAGCTATCATGTTTGTAAACAAATTATAGTGTACAAAAACCATAATAGCTTTTTATAAATGTTTTGTTGCATTTAACTGCCGAAAATGCTGTTTTCAAGGTAATTTCCTTAGTAGGTGATGCCAGAGGGCGGTGTGTGAGAGAAGTCGGAGCTCAGGGATGATAGAAAAGTTTCCCAGGGGAAATTAATAGTTGGAGGGGTGTTCAAGTTAATATTTCTCAGTCGTATGTGGTAAATACCATCTTCCCACTTGGTTATGAACTCAGCATTAGGCTACAGCATTCTGCATAGTTGTTGGAACTTCACTGTCATCACAGTCATAAGGCAAATTTCCTCCAACTCTGCTGCCATGTTTTAGCTATATAATTTTAGATTTAACATGTTGCTGCTGAAAGTGTGAATTTACTGGTGGAGAAATGCCATCACCCTCCACCAGAACCTTCTAGCCTAAACCTTTACTAAAGTAATGCGTGATGTGATGTACAGGCTTATTTGCATGGATCAATGCCAAAGGCATGACAACCCTGTATGATCAAACATTGTAACAGAAAGTGTTTAGTTAGTAATAGTATACATGTCTCTGTCCTGGGATTTGTAGATGGGCAGTGATTTTCCATTTAGAAATTTCCAACATGTCAACATTGAAATAGTAAAGAGTTGAAGAAGAGAACGTAAACGGGTATGAAGTTAGAGAATGCTGTGTTGATGTACGTAGTAATTGGCCAATTAGTTTCTCTTGGTTCTGTGTCTCCAGGCTGCACGCAGAGTAGCAGGACTGTAGTGCTACAGCATCTAGTGACACATAAGCCTCTTAGTAGCCAGCTGGGGATTAAACAGGAAGTCTTGGGTTCAGGGGGGTCCAGGTCCCTTGCTGTGCAACGGTCAGCTGTGCTGCTCTACCACGGTCACTGGACGATGGAACTAACCACAGGGTTAAACTTTACATTCTACAGTCCCACTGGTCCCGTACAGTTCAATCCCCCTTTCATGGACATTTCTGTCAATATGTGAGACCAGTAATTTGAGCTATCAGCCTAATTTAGAAGTGATGAATACCTGTGGCGATTACCGTCAGGTGGCGAGTGCCGTCAGTTGTTAAAGCAACTAACAGGACCTGGAATTTAGTTGAGTGAGCTTATACAAATAAGACACTTATGTCTTTGGATTTGAGTGGATTTTGTTGTTGGGCCATGAAATGCTTACACAGTGATCCCAACTTAGCTCAGCAGTAACAGTGGGGAAGATGCCTTTATATGGAGCGATTTCAGTGCCAACAGAAATTTATATTTGAATTCCATTTTGAATTTGTATTAGGATATTGAATTTAAATGTAATATTTTTGATTTTCTAATGCAAAAATTTAATAATTGAATTCATAAATCAAACTTGTATTCATGATTTGAAATGGAATTGGATTGCATTCAGTGATTGAGGGAGACATGAGGGAGACATTCCCACTGGGAATGTGATGAAAGAAATAAAAGCTGAAATAAAGGGAATTTTTACTCTGATTAAATGTCAGAAAATGTGAAACTGAGTTTAAATGTCTCTGGCTATGGTGTATGTAAACTTCAGACTTCAACTGTATATATACACATCGGAAGTTTACATACCTTAGCCAAATATTTTTAAACTCAGTGTTTCACAATTCCTGAAATTTAATCCCATAAAAATTCCCTGTTTTAGTTCAGTTAGGATCACCACTTTATTTTCAGAATGTGAAGTGTCAGAATAATAGTAGAGAGAATGATTTATTTCAGCTTTTATTTCTTTCATCACATTCCCAGTGGGAATGTCTCCCT
Organism: Salmo salar; assembly: GCF_965601325.2. NCBI lineage: Eukaryota > Metazoa > Chordata > Actinopteri > Salmoniformes > Salmonidae > Salmo > Salmo salar. Next base: position 89,997,112 of record NC_138300.1, on the reverse strand, counting down.
CAATCCGTGCAATGGCTACTGTCATAGGTTTCAGGAGTTTCAGGCTGCTTACCACTCTCTCCCAAAATACATCCTCCAGGAGGATCCTCTTGATGGGGCTGTCCATATCGGCAGACTGTGATATAGCGATTTCTTGGAGAGACTCCTTCCCCTCCAGGAGACGGTCAAACATGATGACAACACAACCCCAACGGGTATTGCTGGGCAGCTTCAATGTGGTGTTCTTATTCTTCTCACTTTGCTTGGTGAGGTAGATTGCTGCTGTAACTTGATGACCCTTCACATACATAACCATTTCCTTGGCTCTCTTGTAGAGTGTATCCATTGTTTTCAGTGCCATGACGTCCTTGAGGAGCAGATTCAATGCATGAGCAGCTCAGCCAATGGGTGTGATGTGAGGGTAGGACTCCTCCACTTTAGACCAAGCAGCCTTCATGTTCACAGCATTGTCTGTCACCAGTGCAAATACCTTCTGTGGTCCAAGGTCATTAATGACTGCCTTCAGCTCATCTGCAATGTAGAGACCGGTGTGTCTGTTGTCCTTGTGTCTGTGCTCTTGTAGAATACTGGTTGAGGGGTGGAGATGATGTAGTTAATTATTCCTTGCCCACAAACTTTCAACCACCCATAAGAGATGATTGCAATAGTTTGCTTTCTCTGATTTGCTAGACCTTCACTTGAACTCTGTTGAACTCTGCATCCAGCAAATGAGTAGATAATGCATGTTTGGTTGAAGGGGTGTATGCTGGGCGAAGAACATTCAGAAATCTCTTCCAATACACATTGTCTGTGAGCATCGGAGGTGAACCAGTTGCATACACAGCTCGAGCAAGACATGCATCAAAACTTGATTCCAGTAGGACGATGAGCTGTTGCTATCAATAAGGTGTCTGATTCATCATTTTCACCTTGAATAGAAGTAGAGGGACTTTTGTCAACTTTTGTTGCTTGTTGGCACAGTATTTGCAAATGTACACAGCTTTTCCTTCTGCATTAGCTGCAGGGTAATGTCTCCACACATCAGATAGTGCCCGTGGCATTTTCCTGTAAAGATTTAAAAAAATTGAGTGAAAAATAAATAAACACAAATCCATGTACAGATAAATAGTTAAGCAGTTGGATCAAACAACTCTTTTGTAAGATAGATGTTTAAACATGTATGGAAACAGGTGAATTAACACTCCTCAGTTAGCAGGCTCAAGCAAGCTAAAACCCACATGGTAGCAAAAACTAACTAGCAGAGCCTGAGAAGACTGTCTGTACATCGTGAGTTCGTTTTGGTAATCATTTTGTGTTAATAAATGTTCAAAATGAACTATCTCAATTCTGCTGCATATTGGTCCCCCCTTTCCGACGATGATTTTGCTATATCATCTGACGACGACGAAATCCCTGACAAAAACACAGTCATGGGAAGCACAAATAAAACGTCACATCACCCAGAAAAAGTTAGATTCCTCCACAAATAAGTCCCCAATCATTACTTTAAATTGCCCGAATGGCACCAGAACATCAAGATTAAATGTAATTCAATATCAAATTCAAAGTTATGGAATTCAAATACAATTTCTGTCAGCACTGCAATAGCTCCATAACCTCTGCACATGAAATGATTACCATTGCGAAGCGCGGTAAGCCTTTGCCACTCAACTTTTAAAAGGGTCAATAAATTAGAGCAGTATTAGTTGGCCCCGCTCTCCTGCTCAGTCTGGGTGCAGGCATGGGGGAAACAAGGGTCTGTTGGCAGATCGTTAATCAGTGACTTTAATGGCCTCATTAAGAGAGGAGATCAGTTGAATGGCTGGATCCTAAATCTCAAAGCGAGAGATGCTGTATCTTCAACAAAATATTAAATATGTTTGTGTATTTAGTTACATACCGTAAATGCATAGGATGACTGTGTTCAAGCCAAGGTTGGAGAAATGGAATTTGCAACTCCTCAGCCAGCAGCCCTACAATAGATGGTGTATATATATAAATGGATGAACCCATCAATGATGGCACAGCATCCATTTCTATGTGAAGACTCAATGGCACATTTGAGTCAAAGAAGTCGATTTTTAGCAACGAAGATGACATGTCATGGGGGAGATTTTCAAGACATAACATGCAGTTTGAGCTAGTCCAGGAAGTGACATTGCAGGCTAGCTCAGTGCTGCTCCCTCTCATTGAGGATCTTAAGTTGAAGCCCAAAAGGGGTACTGCAGGCTGCCGGAAGCAACTACAGTGCATTCAGAAAGTATTCAGAACCCTTAACCTTTTTCCACATTTTGTTATCACATTTACTTAAGGATTCAGACCCTTTACTCAGTACTTTGTTGATGCACCTTTGGCAGCGATTACATCCTTGAGTCTTCTTGTGTATGATGCTTCATACTTGGCACACCTGTATTTGGGGAGTTTCTCCCCTTCTCTGCAGATCCTCTCAAGCTCTGTCAGGTTGGATGGGGAGCGTCGCTGCACAGCTATTTTCAGATCTCTCCAGAGGCCTTCAACCGGGTTTAAGTCCGGGCTCTGGCTGGGCCACTCAAGGACATTCAGAGACTTGTCCTGAAGCCACTCCTACGTTGTCTTGGCTGTGTGCGTAGGGTCGTTGTCCTGTTGGAAGGTGAACCTTCGCATCAGACTGATAACCTGCTCCAGAGCGCTCAGGACTTCATCAAGGATCTCTCTGTACTTTGCGCCATTCATCTTTCCCTCGATCCTGACTAGTCTCCCAGACCCTGCTGCTGAAAAACATTCCCACAGCATGATGCTGCCACCATGCTTCACCGTAGGGATGGTGCCAGGTTTCCTGCAGATGTGAAGTTTGGTATTTCAGCCAAAGAGTTCAATCTTTGTTTCATCAGACCATAGAATCTTGATTTGCCTTTTGTCAAACTCCAAGCGGACTGTCATGTGCGTTTTACTTAGGAGGGGCTTCCGTCTGGCGCCACTACCATAAAGTTCTGATTTGGTGGAGTGCTACAGAGATGGGAGAACCTTCCAGAAAGAGAACCATCTCCACAGAGGAACTCTGGAGCTCTTTCAGATGGACCATCATGTTCTTGGTCACCTCCCTGACCAAGGCCCTTCTCCCCCGATTGCACAGGCGGCCAGCTCTAGGAAGTCTTGGTTCCAAACTTCTTCAATTTAAGAATGATGGTGGCCACTGTGTTCCTGGTTACCTTCAATGCTGCAGACATTTTTTTGGTACCCTTCCCCAGATCTGTGCCTCGACACAATCCTGTCTCGGCTCTCTACGAACAATTCCTTCAACCTCATGGCTTGGTTTTTTCTCTGACATGCACTGTCAACTGTGAGACTATACATATATATATGTGTGTGTGTGTGTGTGTGTATGTGTGTGTGTGTGTGTGTGTGTGTGTGTGTGTGTGTGTGTGTGTGTGTGTGTGTGTGTGTGTGTGTGTGTGTGTGTGTGTGTGTGTGTGTGTGTGTGTGTGTGTGTGTGTGTGTGTGTGTGTGTGTACCTATCCAAATTATGGCCAATCAATTGAATTTACCACAGGTGGACTCCAAGTTGTAGAAACATCTCAAGGATGATCAATGGAAACAGGATGCACCTGAGCTCAATTTCGAGTCTCATAGCAAAGGCTCTTAATACTGTAAATAAGGTATCTCTGTTTTTTTATTTTTAATACATTTGCAAACATTTCTTCACCTGTGTTTGCTTTGTCATTATAGGGTGTTGTGTGTAGATGAGGACTTGTTTTATTTAATCTATTTTAGAATATGGCTGTAACGTAACAAAATGTGGAAAAGGGGAAGGGGTCTGAATTCATTTTCCGAATGCACTGAATATAAAATATCCTTAACTTCTGTGTGCGATTTCAAAAATATATATCTCTATATAAATTGGTTCAAGAGCATACATCTGGTGTAATATAAGCAAGTGTTGGTACCATGATTATCTTAGAAAAACAAATATTTACACACAGATTGTACACGAAGATTGCCTTTTTCCCATTTACTATAATGGGGACCCTTTGTGACAGCCTGCAGTACCTCGGTCGGCCTTCAACTTCATGGCTTCAATGAGAGGGGGAAGTCATTCTCCACTGAGCCCTACAAACCTGCTAGCTTACTGCTGAAGATAAGCTGGGTTGGGCCTGGTCAGGGTATGGTCATCTTGGACGACCATTGCACTTTCAGTGTTTACCTCAATTGACTCTTGGTAAGTAGAAAAAGCACTTCATTGCCAAAATCTTGCGCTGTCCCTTTAAGATCAGAGTGACAAGTGGTGCAAATGAGAGCCACGAGCGCACAGCCACCGCTTGCTCCTCATCTCTCTACAGTGCAGTGGCGCGCATCGTTTCTATTTCAGATGGTGTCAACATAATTACATTTTCATGCATTTAGGAATAGAATATGTGGAATAGAACTGTGTCCTCACAGTAGAATGTCCTCTGGGCTGTGCAGGGCAACTCCACATATGAAGTCTTATACATGTAGTTTTTGCTGTGTCTATCAAATTCCTTGCCACCTGCTCAAACAGTACATTTTTAATAGGTAAACCTCATTTTGGACTTAAGAATCAGAGGAGGGGGGAGTGGAAAACAAACAAGCCTGCTGTATTTGAGACACATAAAGGGCTAGTGGCACGTTAAGAATGGAAAGAATGTGTTCTCTGCACTGTGGGGTGGTTTTGGGGAATAGAGTGCTTGGTGTTGAGTGAGGCTATGGGGAGCTGGGGGTGGGTCTACCTTTGGTTGAGCTGCACCAAGGTGCAACAGCAAGGAAGTATTGATTTTTGCCGTAATGATTAATCGTAGACCAAATAAATCCAGACGGTTAGGTATATCCCCTCAGACATGCTCCCAGATCCAGGTGTCAGGCCTGTGTGTGATTACCTTGTGTCAGTGTGTAGCCAGGCACCTTATCTCTGAGTGTGACACAGATTACTTCCATTGTCCTGGGATATTTATGTCCTGTGTGTGCCTCTTGTGTGGGATCGCTATCTCTTCCTGCTTTGTGATAGGCAATGATACAGTAGCAAGCGCTGTTACTCCAATCATCTGCCATTATGGCTGTCACAAAAGTGTATGCATCTTTAATGTTAAACCTATTACGAAACGTTTGAAGTTTCAGAGAACGTTTCAGGCCTTCCTCTGGTCAAGACAGAACCCCAAGCTGATCTAGGCCTGCGCAAAGAAGGCTTTCTATGAGATGAGAGCAGTAAAGGAAATAGACATTCCGTACTTAGTGGTGAAACTTGAGAAGGTGGTACAAGAGAGAAACTGATAAGAAGGAATGTGCTCTTTACTGTGCATGCGCATGACTACTGTGTGTTCTTTTTCGTTCTCTCTCCTCTCTCAGTGCGAGGCACAGGTGCAGTGACTGTGTAACTCTGAGGAGTAGTTCGCCAGTCTGGTGGGGACAGCTGCCTCCGGGGAGATAAGAGCTCAACTGAGAACAACTAAATCCCCAGCCCACCTCTCACTCTGGGCGGCCGCTCCTCTCCCGACCCCCCTGCTTATCCTCCATCCCATTATCACACTATCAGCACTCTGAAGTCAAGGGGCACTGAGCCCCGTTTCACACCTCCCTTTCACACCAAGTAGGCTACTCTATGCTAGTCTCTCATGGAATGCTGCAGGTACAATGCACAGCAGGCATCATCAACTAGATTTCGCCGCGGGCCTATTTCTTCTTGAGTTGATCTTTTTTCCACTAATTGGTCTTTTGACCAATCAGATAATATCCTTTCACATCAGATCTTTTTACATTGGCTCTTTTTCAGTGCTGGTCAAAAGACGAATCAGTGAAAAAAAAGATAGGACGCTGCGACACAGTCTGCGTTTAGACTGGCAGCCCAATTCTGATATTTTTCACATCGGCTCTGAAAAAGACATGGTTAACAGACCACATTGATTTAAATCACCTTGACTCCCTTTCTTACTAAACTCAGCAAAAAAAGAAACGCCCCTTTTTCAGGACCGTGTCTTTCAAAGATAATTCATAAAAATCCAAATAACTTCACAGATCTTCATTGTAAAGGGTTTAAACACTGTTTCCCATGCTTGTTCAATGAACCATAAACAATGAATGAACATGCACCTGTGGAACGTTCGTTAAGACACTAACAGCTTACAGACGGTAGACAATTAAGGTCACAGTTATGAAAACTTAGGACACTAAGGAGGCCTTTCTACTGACTCTGAAAAACACCAAACGGAAGAGGCCCAGGGTCCCTGCTCATCTGCGTGAACGTGCCGTAGGCATGCTGCAAGGAGGCATGAGGACTACAGATGTGGCCAGGGCAATAAATTGCAATGTCCGTACTGTGAGACGCCTAAGACAGCGCTACAGGGACGGACAGCTGATTGTCCTCGCAGTGGCAGACCACATGTAACAACACCTGCACAGGATCGGTACAGCCGAACATCACACCTGCGGTACAGGTACAGGATGGCAACAACAACTGCCCGAGTTACACCAGGAATGCACAATCCCTCCATCAGTGCTCAGACTGTCCACAATAGGCTGAGAAAGGCTGGACTGAGGGCTTGTAGGCCTGTTGTAAGGCAGGTCCTCACCAGACATCCCTGACAACAATATCACCTATGGGCACGAGCCCACCGTCGCTGGACCAGACAGGACTGGCAAAAAGTGCTCTTCACTGATGAGTCGCGGTTTTGGCTCACCAGGGGTGATGGTAGGATTCGCGTTTATCGTTGAAGGAATGAGCATTACACCGAGGTCTGTACTCTGGAGCGGGATCGATTTGGAGGTGGGGGGTCCGTCATGGTCTGGGGCGGTGAGTCACAGCATCATCGGACTGAGCTTGTTGTCATTGCAGGCAATCTCAACGCTGTGCGTTACAGGGAAGACATCCTCCTCCCTCATGTGCTACCCTTCCTGCAGGCTCATCCTGACATGACCCTCCAGCATGACAATGCCTCCAGCCATACTGCTCATTCTGTGCGTTCTGTGTGCAAGACAGGAATGTCAGTGTTCTGTCATGGCCAGCGAAGAACTGGGATCTCAATCCCATTGAGCACGTCTGGGACCTGTTGGATTGGCGGGTGAGGGCTAGGGCCATTTCCTCCCAGAAATGTCCGGGAACTTGCATGTGCCTTGGTGGAAGAGTGTGGTAACATCCCACAGCAAGAACTGGCAAATCTGGTGCAGTCCGTGAGGAGGAGATGCACTGCAGTACTTAATGCAGCGGGTGGCAACACCAGATGACTCTTACTTTGGATTTTGACCCCCCCTTTGTTCAGGGACACATTATTCAATTTCTGTTAGTCACATGTCTGTCGAACTTGTTCAGTTTGTCTGTTGTTGAATCTTATGTTCATACAAATATTTACACGTTAAGTTTGCTGAAAATAAACGCGGTTGACAGTGAGAGGACTTTTCTTTTTTTGCTGAGTTTACATTTGACTGGTTCTGACAGACTACTAATTTCCAAAGAAACTGCTCAGCCAATCACTGTCCTAGTTCAATGTCAGCTAGTTCTCCTGTATGTCCGAGTGTGCAAAATGTAATTCTGCTGATGGTTGGTAATGTCTGGACCTGTTAGAATCACTCAGTGACTGTTGTGGCATGGTGGGTAAACACTTTTATATATTAAGTGTCTTGTTTACTTGGTTCTTTGTGTGGGTGTGTTTAATGAAAACTGGGTTTGTGTGCATAATATTCACTGATTGCACACAATTATTTGTGCACATTTTTCTATTTTGATGTAAACACCATCTCACCGTGTGGGTGATGGAGTGATGCATTTGGATCTGGGGGATAGGGATGCACAATTAATAGAATTCTGATCGAAATCGCAATATTGACATGTGCAATATCCATATCACAAGAGAACCATATCGCATTGAATGTTTTGAACACCCACTCAGCCGCATATGTCATTTTCTTTTTTTTGGAATAGTTACACAGTTTTTATCTCCTGTTGCGGCTGCTTCCCACATTAAGTTTGCATGCTGTTCTGTTAGGTCAAATGCAGTCAACAGATTGTTCCAAACAAGAATGTGCTGCTTTCCACTTCATTTTTATATATTTATATATATATATTTCTATGCTTCCAACAGTTCAAGTGTTTTGATATATATCGTGAGTTAAATTGCAAATGTATTTGGTAAAAAGAATCGCAATTCAATTTTTTGCTGATATTGTGCAGCCCTAATGGCTGTTTTTAAAGTTTAATCTGAGTGAATGCTGAATGTGCAGCAAGAGAAGCTTGGGATGAAATAATAGCCAAATATGTTGTTTAAAACTTCTTATGGCTTGAATCCCGTTAGCGGGATCGATATGACGACAGCCAGTGAAAGTGCACGGCGGCAAATTCAAAACAACAAAAATCTCATAATTAAAATTTCTCAAACATACAAGTATTATACACCATTTTAAAGATAAGATTCTCCTTAATCTAACCACAGTTTCCGATTTCAAAAAGGCTTTACGGCGAAAGCAAAACATTAGATTATGTTAGGACAGCGCCTAAACAAGAAAAACCACACAGCCATTTTCCAAACAAGGAGAGGCGTCACAAAAACCAGAAAGTCAGCTAAAATTAATTACTAACCTTTGATCTTCATCAGATGACACTCCCAGGACTCAATGTTACAAAATACATGTATGTTTTGTTCGATAAAGTTCATATTTATATCCATAAACCCCATTTTACATTGGCGCGTGGTGTTCAGAAAATGTATTCCCACCAAAACCCCCGGTGAATGAGCACATCAATTTACAAAAATACTCATCATAAATGTTGATAAAATATTCAACAGTTATTGAAAGAATTATAGATATACTACTCCTTAATGCAACCGCTGTGTCAGATTTTAAAATAGCTTTTTGGCGAAAGCACATTTGTCAATATTCTGAGTACAGAGCTCAACCATCAAAGCAAGCTATACAGATTCCAGCAAAGTTCTGGAGTCAACTAAACTCAGAATTAGTATTATAAATCTTCCCTTACCTTTGCTGATCTTGGTCGGAATGCACTACCAGGACTCCTACTTCCACAAGAAATGTTCTTTTTGTTTGAAATACTCCATATTTATGTCCAAATACCTCCGTTTTGTTTGTGCGTACAGATCACTATCCAAAGGCATAACGCGTGAGCGTAAAACAAGAGACAAGTCAAATAGTTCCATTACCGTTCGTAGAAACATGTCAAACGATGTTTACAATCAATCCTTAGGTTCTTTTTAACATAAAACATCGATAATATTCCAACCGGACAATAGCGTATTCATTACAGAAGAAAAAGAAGGAGCGGCGCGCCAAACGTGCCCGCGCAGTAAACAACTCACTGGTCCCAGGCAGTCCACTGATAGACTGAGCTCCTATTCTCTGCCCAGTAACAGTAGACAGATGAAACACGTTTCTAAAGGCTGTTGACAGCCAATGGAAGCCTTAGGAAGTGCAAAATGACCCCACAGACACTGTAGTTTGAACAGGGATTAGATAAAAGAACTACAAATCACTTCCTGGTTGGATTTTTTTCTCAGGTTTTTGCCTGCCATATGAGTTCTGTTATACTCACAGACATCATTCAAACAGTTTTAGACACTTCAGAATGTTTTCCATCCAAATCTACTAATAATATGCATTTCTTAGTTTCTGGGAGTGAGTAGGAGGCAGTTTACTCTGGGCACGTCAGTCATCCAAGCAACTCAATACTGCCACCATCCATAAGAAGTTAAAGCTTCCCTCTCTCTGGAATTGTGTAGAGCATACAGAGCACTGTGTGTCTCATGTTGAAAACATTAAAACCAGGTCTTTGCCTCCAGGAGAAGGGCAGTGGCCTGGGTTATGGGGGGAAAAGCCCAATGAGAAACGGTATTTCATAAACCAGTCTGTTTGTATTTGCAGATACCCATCTATTCTCACTCCACTTTCGTCAAAGACAGTGCTCTGCTGATTTATAGCCATTGTAGTTTTCGGCATGTTGCAACAGTTGACTAATAACTGTTATTCTGATGGCATACTGCTGACATTGACTGATGTGCCTTTTAGGTTATTGTTACCATTACTTTCATTCCTCAGCGTAAAGTGCAGCCATATACCTAATCAGGTTAAGAACCTGAACTAGAGCAGTGTCACCTTGAGTGTGATCATAAGCTTGCAGTCAGGTTCTCAAGTCCCTTTTGCCTGTCCCGTCTTTCACTAAACACTTTCAAGGTGTGCTGTTGAGAATAAGACTTGGTCATCACACAAGTTACTGATCACACAAGGTTTAAGGAGTCTGTCATCTCTGGAATTGTTAGATACTTGAGCTGACAACATGCAGTTCACGTATGCAATCTTGTAAGATGGAGGAAGACTAGCTGTGTTTCTGAAGGAGATGTGAGCTTTAATTTTCCATTTGGTGCATCATGCTCTGGGGTGTATGGATATTTTATTGTAAACCCTTCACAACATCGATAGACAGTCTGGCAGGCCAAGACCGTTAGGGATTTGTCATGGCTAAATGACTCAAGGTTGATAAGGATCACCTCATTGTGTTCTGTTATCACAGCCTGAGTTGCGCTTATGAGTCAAGGAAAAATACTAAGGGCTGAGTTAAGTTTCAAGATGAACACTTTTTTTGGGGTCCCTTTTAGTTGTCAGTCTTTTACACAAAGCTATTTGGGGTACTATTTATGGTATTTAATTGCAGTAGAGAACACAAATGTATAATTACATGTAATTTATGATTTGGAAACAATGTGCTGGTCTTGCTTGAAGAGGGAGAGGCAGGAAGAGTGTGATGTCAGCCAGGGAAGAGTAGAGGAAGCCGGAGGAGGAGAGGGCTGCTGGGAGGGTGACCGCCTTCCCATTTCCTGGCAGCGCTTCTGCTCTGCGCTCCCTTTCCTCTGAGTTTGAGAGAGGGGCAAGAGATTAAACTTCAGATGAGTAGATGTTGCTGGATCTCTGTTGTTGGATCGCTGTCCGTGGATCTCTTTACTTGATTAGACCCAAGAAAACCTCTCCTGGTCTGGGTGGTCAACACTGAGAGGAAGCCACAACACTAGCAAAGATGTACAGTGGATATGGAGGTACCCTTCCCCCCTTTTAACTAGCAGGGCTTGTAGACTTGATGTAGTTCTAGGGTACGATGGAGTTTTGAAGTGGTGGGATGTTAGTTTTGTCTGTAGTGTTGTTACTCTTGTTTTGGAATGGTGATGTCGGTAGACTCGTAAGTTGGGTATCTTACATTTACATTTACGTCATTTAGCAGACAGTCTTATCCAGAGCGACTTAAGTGTGAGGTGATTTTAGTGTAGTTGCTCGCTGCCTGTTTTGAAGTATTTGAAGTATTTCACACAGTATCAGGCAGTATCAGGCAATGGAGGCATGTTGTAAAATGTTACCTCTCGCTTAACCCATACCAGTTTCTTTTTCTTTTTTCTTATTCTGAATGTGTTTTCCCATTGATTGTGGATGTTTAGTTTTTATCGCGGTCTCTCTGTTCCCTCACCATGTCTCTCTGAGGCTGTATTCCTCTTCTCCAGCTTTGCATAGTCCTGATTGTCTGATCTGCCTGGCACTGCCCTGAAAGCAGGGGGAAGAAAACCCTCTTCCATTCTTGTTCTTCCTGCTAACAACTCTGGCTATACTGTCTCAGTCTTAGACAGTCCCCAGTGTTGTTCTGTAGGTTTGTGGTTGAGGGGGATGACTGTAGTTTGTGGTAACGCCCAGGTGGTCTCCCACTGGATGTTTAAATTAATGTGGTTTAAATTGGTCTTTAGGGAGGAAACAAACGGGTCTTTGAAGGTCGTCGGCCTCACAGATCTGTGTTGGGGGTGTTGAGGTAGACCATCTTTTTCGAGGGGCAGTGTGTCAACACCTGTGTTCATGCAGTGCTGTGGCTGTCTGTGACTTACTAACATACCCTAGGGGAGGTCCTTACATGTGTGGGTTATGCTTATGGTTTGGTCACACTCTGGTCAGGTCATGTTGTTGTGGAGATTTGAGGAACAGTATTTCAAACCTGTCCCTCATGGCCAGTGTTGTAAACATATCCATGGACTTTGAGACAATGGACAGTGACTAGGGGGCTTGACTGAAATCAGAGCACTCTGATGAGTCTGGTAAACAGTATTGGATTTGAATCATATCTGATCTCTTATTTCAGTGGAGGTGTTAGATAACTGTAGAACAGGAGTGGAGGACTGGTGAGAAGAATCGAGAAGGGGGTGGATGGAGAGGGGCTTTTTTAGGCTCTGGTTGAGAGAATGGAAGGGAAGGAAAGGGACACGTATGTGTTTAGGGGCTTTCTCATAGAGAGCGGACTCATGACTCCTGGCCGGGGTCCATTAGGATCAGGAACCAACCTGCTGATCATATCCTGGATCTGTCGAGGGAAGGAGCACCAGGCAGCCTCTCATAAACCCAATAATTTCAATATAAACATCAACGACTCATTTAGGTTCCTCATTAGCTTGTTTTGCTTTCCTTTTTTTTTGTTATACAAGCTCACCAAAAGGTTGATGGTTAGAGAGCTGATGCTTAGCCCTACTGCTTGGAAATTGGATCATTCTTTATTTAAGCAATAAGACCCGTGGGGGTGTGGTATATAGCCAATATACCGCGGCTAAGGGCTGTTCTAATGCACGACGCAACGTGGAGTGCTAGGATACAGCCTTTAGCCGTAGTATATTGGTCATGTATCACAAACCCCCGAGGTGCCTTTTTGCTATTACTAACTGGTTACCAATGTAATTAGAGCAGTAAAAATAAATGTTTTGTCATACCCATGTTATACGGTCTGAGATACCACAGCTTTCAGCTAATCAGCATTCAGGGCTCGAACCATCCAGTCAATGTGTTATAGGGTTCCAGTTAATTTCCCATAATCCAGAGCTTTAATGGTTATATAAGGTCAGTAAAGGATGTTTATACTGCACGTGGGGTTACTGGGTGACCCAGAAATGTCTACTTGCTGTATTTTGTGGTGCTAAGTGCCCCCCTACTCTTGTACTTGTGTGTTTTTTAAAGCTTGTTGCACCATTTTGTCTGTCCCCAGTGTTGTTTTTGGAGCCAGCTAGCCCTTCCCCTGTCCCTCAGCTCAGTGTTGTATTAGGGAACTGGTATGCCCTACCACCCCATCACCCTACCCCCACTGCTGATCATTCCTGGGACCCTGGCCCAGTCCTGTGACCCTCTGTTCTGAGTGGTGCCTGTGTTTTTCAGGGCCTGTGTGCCCCAGGGGACAGTAGACCCTGCTTATCTCTGCTGTGTTTGTAATGTCAGAGGGAGACCGGCTGGTTGATAAGGGGTGAAGCCTGTATCCGAGGCCAGCTCCGTCCCCATTGGCTGTCCCTTGGCCATGTCAATAGTGCTTTTGTTACTCCAACTGCACCTCTCTCTGTGGCTGATCACAAAACAGCCGGTGTGTTTTCTCTCACACTCATTCACAGACTCAACACAAGACAGAGACCACATAAACAACTCCCTTGTTTATAAACACCCAAGAGACTCCTTTGACCTGCAGGTGTGATATACACATTAAGATGAGAAGGGTGATGCTTTGATGTGCATCATGATGCTGAGGGTGGATCAGAGTGGGAATGATGGAGCAGGTGGCCCCTGTGTGCTTTTTTTCCCCCTTCTAGAACTGTTCAGGAACGGGGCCAGCCAGGCAGCAGAACAATGGGTGTAACCATGCCTATGGGCTTCACACCCTGTCCAGCAACACACCACACTCATCATGGAAACCGATGGAAGCCTGTAGTTATGTGGCGTACGACTCTCTCGTGGTTTTTACGTTTGTTGCGCTCAATAGATTTCCCCATCGTGTGATCTCACTGTTTATTCCCAGGCTGACCTATCCTCTTCTGGGACAGGTAGGAACCAGGCAGGACAGGCTGGGTGTATTGTTGGGATGGTGGACTCGGTGCACTGCGTGTGGGTGGGGGTGCAGCAGGGTATTCATCCAAGGCTGAGTGAAGAAAGGATAATGTGTCGCTTACCTGTGTCCTGTTTACTACGTGATGCCCATGATGAGAAGGATCCTCTTAAAGATGTGTGTGTACAGTAAGTGCCGTGTACTACCAGCTGCAAAGGCGTATACTTAAATATGTTTTGGCACAGTATATGATTTGTGTGTAAAGAAATACTAGTGGTTCCTCAAATGTACTGTATATGGCACAGAAACTATCATATGCCAAATATAATTACCAGTTTATAGTGACGAGGTGCAACTATTTGTCTGTCCTTCCCTCACGCTCCATGATCCCTTTTTTACATTTTATTTAGCTTGTTTTGCCTCTTTCGGTCTCTGTCCGTATCGAAGGAAAAGAAAATGGGTTCAGTCAGTAGTCCAGGCAGAGAGCTGTATCTCAGTCTCTGGCCTGTTCTAGATTGTTTTTATTTTCCTCAACCGACTTCAGACTTCCTGTAGAATGGCACCATTTCCTCTGCCTTGGGTTTGGCAGCTGGGTGTCTCTGGGTTTGTTTGTGAGTCTGAGCTGTTTGCAGTAGCACAGTTGACTGATTGATTGTAAAAGGCCTCTAATTGATTTAACAGGGAAATCATCTTACCAGGGATCAGTATGTGATTAAATATACATTTTTCACCAGGCAGACTTTAGCTTTTAACTTTACCTTCACAAGCACTTAACCCTACATCTTCCATGTGAAAATCATTGACTTGCGTGAAATATTAACTTTACGTATGAGATGTTCTGTTTCGAGCTGTAGGGCCTCTCCCTCGTCTCTCTATAGGTTTCACACTCACAGCCCCTTCTCCTTGGCTGGGTTTTGCTGAGTGAGATGGACGTAGATTAAATGCTACTGTAGGGAATGAGTGTTGGGCTACCGGGACTCAATTGGATGTAGTGAATTGTATTGAGCGTAGATGGCCAGCTCAGTTCTGTGTTTTATGACGTGAGGCATTTGTAGCTGTGACTGCTATTTTCTGACTACCACTCTTGCAAGTTCAAAATAAACCTTGGCTTCCTTCCTAAGGGCCTGAATGCATCTCTGTATCTAAGGAACTCATATCACTGCTGCTGACCAAACAAGACAACACTGATCAAACTAACAGGGCTTGACAAAACCACAATGCTCAGTAGCACTGTGGCTACCATTGACAATTACACTTCCTCCTGGGGAGAACAGTTAAAATGTATATTTGATTTGTGTGTAATAGGACTGAGCCTGTTTCTCTGTGTATTGAAGCTAAAATCTTTGCGCTTGAGGTTGCCTCACCTGAGGCTTCCTAACGTCACAGGGCCTGTGTCTCTCTGTGAGGGGCTGTTGTCCTGGCCCGAGTCCCCAGTGATGGGTGTGTGTTTAATCTAGTCTCAATCACTCCCTCTTCTTCTCCTATGAAAAAGGACCTTGTTTGGGGCCTGTGTGATGGTGATGTCACTAATGCTGCGACAAAATCCCCATGCTCATTTACTCACAATGAACTCTGAGACACACAGTTTATCTAGACGGGGAAATCTTCTCTCTATTCCTCTTTCTCTCTCTCTCTCATCCCTGCACTACTATCTTCCTTGATACAAGTGCAACATGGTTGTAACTTTGTGCTGTGGCCAGGCACCTCTAGAGGAAGAGCGTGGGTGGTAGAGAACAGAGATAGTGGGCAGGCAGCAGTAATGTGTTTGCAGTCTGCACTGTGTCTCTGTTATTCCTTGATCTTCACTGGTCTTTTGTTTCCAGTGTGGAAATGGTGACACACAGTACCCTCGCTGCTTGACCTTGCACCACAGGAAGAGGTGGGGAATATGGAGGCATACAGAGGGTGCAGGAGTAGATGGAGGGTGTGGGAGGGCAGGCCTACAATGCAGAAATAGTCTGACTGCCTTTTGACATTTAACATTTTGAGTTGCTGAATGCATTATGACAAATTATGGCTTGTTGAAAGTTGGATAACCAAATGAATGTTGACATGTCAGAACATTTGAATCTGTTAATTTGCTACACACTAAAACTAACTGATCTGTCAGATAATTAGACAACTTGCAGGTACTTTTAAACCAAAAACAACAAACTATTTGCATATCACTGTTCATGCAAAAGAGATACAAATAAAAATCTCTCCAAGGCATGAGATTAAATGTTTTCTTACATAATCTCTCCAAGAGCTCTCGGGGCTGGATTTACAGTATAATAAGATGCTTTGATGTGAAGAACTGGTATTTGTCCCAGGAGTGTGGAACCCCTGCAGCTTATTAGGGAACACAGTTTGACAAATTGATTCATAAGGATAAGGTGCATAGACCTATCAAGATTTCAAGAAATGTGTATTTGAGAAATAAATCATGGCATAATTGAGTTCCCGTGAAAGAACAAAACCAATGGAAGCCGGGTTCAATTGTAAAAAAATGTCTGCTCTGCTCATTTTGATGTTTTCCTGCAGTGCCTGAGGACAAATTCCAAACTGGCCCCATTTTGTCTGTCACTGTATAACTTCTAAAGCCTTCCCTCTCTTGTCTCTGCAGGGAGTCCCTCCAGAGCTGTGTCCTCTATGTCCCTCTCCATGCGCCCGTCGCGCCGAATCCTTTCCAGATCCATCACTAGGAGCCAGTCCTTTGCTGGGGTCAACTCCTACGATAAGCCCTACAGGTGAGGACACTCCCTCTGAGGTCTAGTGTACATTACTGTTCAAAAGCATTCGGAAACTATTCAGACCCCTTGAATTTTCCACATTTTGTTACGTTACAGCCTTATTCTAAAATTGATGAAATAGTTTTTTCCTCATCAATCTACACACACTACCCCATAATGACGAAGCAAAAAAACTTAAATATTATATTTACATAAGTATTCAGACCCTTTACTTTGAAGCACCTTTGGCAGCGATTACAGCCTTGAGTCTTCTTGGGTATGACACTACAAGCTGGGCACACCTGTATTTGGGGAGTTTCTTCCATTCTTCTCTACAGAGCCTTTCAAGCTCTGTCAGGTTGGATGGGGAGCGTTGCTGCACAGCTATTTTCAGGTCTCTCCAAATATGTTAGTTCGGGTTAAAGTCCGGGTTCTGGCTGGGCCACTCAAGGACATTTAGACACTTGTCCCGAAGCCACCCCTGCATTGTCTTGGCTGTGTGCTTAGGGTCGTTGGACGGTGAACCTTTGCCCCAGTCTGAGGTCCAGAGCGCTCTGGAGCAGGTTTTCATCAAGGATGTCTCTATACTTTTCTCTGTTCATCTTTCCCTTGATCATGACTAGTTTCCCAATCTCTGCCGCTGAAAAACATCCCCACAACATGATGCTGCCACCACCATGCTTCATCGTAGGGATGGTGCCAGGTTTCCTGCAGACGTGCCACTTGGCATTCAGGCCAAAGAATTCAATCTTGGTTTCATCAGTCCAGAGAATCTTGTTTCTCATGGTCTGATAGCCTTTTGGCAAACTCCAAGTGGGCTGTCATGTGCCTTTTACTGAGAAGTAGCTTCTGTCTGGCACTCTACCATAAAGCCCTGATTGGGTGTGTGCTTCAGAGATGGTTGTACTTCTGGAAGGTTCTCCCATCTCCACAGAGGAACTCTGGAGCTCTGTCAGAGAGAGCATCAGGTTATTGGTCACCTCCTTGACCAAGGCCCTTCTCCCCCGATTGCTCAGTTTGGCCGGGCGGCCAGCTCTAGGAAGAGTATTGGTGGTTCCAAACTTCTTCCATTTAAGAATGATGGAGGCCACTGTTCTTGTGGACTTTAAATGCTGCAGACATTTTTTGGTACCCTTCTCCAGACCTGTGTCTTGGCTTTTGCTCTGACATGCACTGTCAACTGTGGGACATTTTTATATAGACAGGTGTATGCCTTTCCAAATCATGTCCAATCAATTGAATTTACCACAGGTGGACTCCAAGGTGTAGAAACCTCTCAAGGATGATCAATGGAAACGGGATGCACCTGAGCTCAATTTCGAGTCTCATAGCAAAGGGTCTGAATACTTATGTAAATAATGGATTTCTGTTTTTTATTTGTAATACATTTGCACACACACAAAAAATCATTTTTTCCCCTGTCATTATGGGGTATTGTGTGTAGATTGTGTGTAGACATTTATTAGATCCATTTTAGAATAAGTCTAACGTAACAAAATGTGGAAAAATGGAAGGGTTCTGAATCCTTTCCGAATTCAATGAATGTGTCTATATCCTCGGAGTTTACAAAACATTGAGAGCACTTGCTCTTTCCATGACAAATCACATTTTATTGTTCACATGCACATATTTAACAGATGTTATTGTGGTTGTAGCAAAATCCTAGCTCCAACAGTGCAGTAGTATCGAACAAGCAAAGCCTTGGTCTATCCAAAGGGATTTTCTTTATTCCCTGTCAGGTAGAATGGAGGAAAATCAAGGGCACTAGTTATTTATTAATGAAGGTCCATCTACTAGAAACCAGGTCAGAATAGGAAAGGAAGGACAGAGAGGAGAATGGAGCGTGTATGCTTGAGTAACATGCGCATGAGTTTGTGTCAGAGACCGAGAGCCTCAGGAGATGGAGGAAGAGGAAATTTAGCCGTCTCTAGAAGTTAGAATTTAGCTGAAAAAATAGAGATATTAATTATGCTGTCTACAGTTGTAAGGAATGCATTAACATGAAATAGTAGTTATTATTCACATGGTTATTAGTTTTATGTCTGGATGAGGGAGTGAAAGGTGTGTTGAGTCTTATCAGATAATATCTTGCTTGAGTTTTTTCAAAGTTGAAGAGATTATGAGCAGGCTAGATAGACTAATGCATTTCTCTTCCGTAGCACATTGACTGGCCTGTCGTCTGTCAAAGAGGAGTCTTGACTCACATTGATTACCTGTTGGATTTTATAAAGTGTAACTTATTATTTTAACTCAGAATGTTATCATTACCCCTGACTGTGCAAATCTTTGCTTAATACAAGTTGCAATAAAATATGCTTTGGAAGGGTGTGTTGGAGATGGGATACTCCATCAGTGTCCTTGCTAGTGAGGAGACATCAACATGTCTTTGGCCTGTTCTGTATGAATGAGACTTATCTCCATATCATGTTTAAATAATTTAAATAACATTGATTCCATCAACTCACCAACAGTCAGTGATTGCAGTGCTACATTTTCAGTCTTGCCATTAGTAAAAGGTATTGTGTTATGTTTTAGAAACCTATCAGTGGTCAGCACCCTGGGGGTCACCAGGAAGCCCTCCAGAGTCAGCAGGATGTTCACCCTCTCTGCTAAATCACCACCGCCCAAGGTGCCCCAGCCTGAGAGGCTAGACGAAGTCTATGAGGCTCTGAAGAGAGGCTTGCAGTGAGCGCGCGCACAGACACACACACACACACACACACACACACACACACACACACACACACACACACAGACACACACAGACAGAAAGCACTTTTTCACAATATGTTACTGTCATGCATGCCTGCTCAGACATACGGGAAATTGACATGCCATGTACGTCTCAGGTCTTACCTGCAGGTGCACCAGATGGAGCTGGACAGCCTGAGCCAACAGATGAGGGAGTCCAAGAGGAACTCTCGCCTGGTAGGTACCACCAGAGCTTGAATCTGCCTTAAAATGGGTGTACGCTCACTTGATCTTGTAATGGGTTTTACTGGACAGTATAATAATGTGATCTTGTTCCTCTTCAGGGGTTTCTCTATGAGCTGGATAAGGTGAGTTTGACCTGGTCTTTTATTATTCACCCACTCCATTGCACATTAGCACACAGTAATCATATGAGCTTTCACCAAAACAATCAGACAGCAATCCATTGGTCCCAAATTACATTCTATCCATTATTTTACTTTGAGAATGAAGGTTAGCATAATTTTGAGTCCTTCTTGTGTTTCTTCCAACAGCAAGTAAAAGTGAATGAGAGGTTCATGCGACGGCTTGAGTTCCATCTAAGCAAGGTGAGTCGTGTGTGTGTGTGTGTGTGTGTGTGTGTGTGTGTGTGTGTGTGTGTGTGTGTGTGTGTGTGTGTGTGTGTGTGTGTGTGTGTGTGTGTGTGTGTGTGTGTGTGTGTGTGTGAGAGAAAGAAAATGGGGAAACAAGTGTGATTGGTAAATAAACTGTGTGCTTGTAGAAGTTATTTATCTTGGGTGTGTCAGATAGGAATAGATGTGAAAATGTGTGTTAAACTTATGTAAGCTACATACTGTATGTGAAATTAAACAAGTAATGTTAGGTTTTCATTTGATTACAACTGACCACTCAGAGTATGTCCGTAGCCACTCACACACTACAGCAAGCCTAGCAGACAGACAGGGCCTCTAACAGTGATTATGTGGGTGAGTACCTGACAGGTCGCAGTCCAGGGGTAAGGTCCAGCAGCTCTCGGCTTAGTCACTACTTATTAGTGAGTGCTGCTTTCTAGTTTTCAAAACCAGCCCTGTGTTTGCATTGGTGCAACTGAGCCTCATCACACATGCACACACAGTATGGCTGGGCGTGGTTAACTGGCAGGGGGTGGCCTCAGGCTAATCTCACATTCCTGGTTTGTTTTCTGAGCGTTTTAACCCTCCTGAGAGAGCAGGACACTGGCAAGGCTGCTAACCCGACACAGCTGCAGCAGCACAGGAACACCTCTGTCTTCTTCCTCCTCCTTATTTTCCTCCTCCTACCTGTTTGATGTTTGACTAGTTTGTGTTTTACAAGCGGGGTTTGCCTTTGGGAGCCTCTGACCTCCTAGCAGTCAAATGTCATAGCCCATCACCTGGATAAGGAGAGCAGAGTTTTTTATTTTTTTATTTGAAAGTAAGCTTAACCACTTGTTGACCTGCCCTTCCTCTTCCTGGTGACTGAGTTAGGCTGATTGCCCCTCCAGAAGGAAACACCATTGATTAGTTTTTATTCTGAAGGTTCCTTGAGCTGTCTGTTGCCGTTATAATCATTGGCCAGTACAGAGAATTAAGTAAAACCACAAGTCCAATTCCCTTTCTCCATCCATGGTTAATTTAGGAAAGGGGCAAGTTTAGCTAGCTAGCTAGCTAGCTAGCCACCGGAGGACAACAACACAACGAGATGCAACCATTCAAGTTGATTCTGCCATTGACGTATGCTCTCAATGCGATTTGATTGGAGTGACTCAACTGGCTTCCCTTGATACTTCTTTGGTGCACCAGGATTTGGTTTCTTCATTTAGGGAATGGGCAAACCAACCCTGCTGGGTGTCTGCAGTCATATCTTGTTAAATATGGGAATTTTCCGATAGTCGTTTCACCTACAGTGCATTCGTTAAGTATTCAGACCCTTTGACTTTTTCCACATTTTGTGACGTTACAGCCTTATTCTAAAATGTATTAAAATATTTTTTCCTCATCAATCTACACACAATACCCCATAATGACTCTGGTTTCTCTTCATTACGCACAAGCCTTTCGCCTTTTACTAAAGACTTCCAGGGAGAGGAACACTGATTAATTCAACGTATTTTTGGTAAGGCGGCAGGTAGCCTAGCGGTTAGAGGCAAGTCAGTAACCGGAGGGTTGCCCATTTGAATCCCAGGTCCGACAGGTAAAATTGGGCAGGAAGTGAGCTGGCGACTGGATGGTTGCTGGTATCATATCCTAGATGCCATTGTGCCCTTAAGCAAGGCGCTTAACCCCCCCACAACAACATCTCCCCGGGCGCCCAGTGTGGTAGCCTTCTGCACCTGTCCAAAACCTTTATGTATGTGTCTTTAAGAGGGGTTGGGTGAAAGGTCTACTTTTGGCATGAAAAACAGTCCACCTCCGCCTCTTTCAAAATGTTCTAATAGAAATGGGGTGTGCCTTTGGTGCTTCATTGTGTCATTCTGGGCATGCGCGCTGTGAATGACGTAGCTAGTTTGTTAGCTAAGCTAGCCACTGTAACTAGCCAGTAACTCCTCCAGTACGTGATGATGCCATTTCACAGGATTTGTTTTTGGACGGAAGCTGTAGAGATCGGTAAGAAATGGCATTTCAGTAGCCAAATATCTTATTCATCAAATGTTTTGTTTTTACGCATTAAATTACCTGGTATGATGGTGTATTGATCAGTTACGCTTTTATTTTTGTGTTTTTGCCCAAATTTCGGTTGGACCTTGTGTGCAATTGACCAAAAGTTATCTTAATCTAAATTTCTGCTTAACCTCTACCAGTGGCATCAGTTCTGCTCAATCTAGGGTATGGCAAAGTGGGGAGAGGTTTGGAAGTTGGAACTCATTTACTGCATTTCTACACAATTTTGTAACTCTAAAATGCTATTTGAAGAATAGCAAAAAGAAACAAATGTCCCCAGACATGAATTATGTCTGCAATATTAGGTTTAAAGGGCTGTGAAAGTGTATGTAAAATGTCAACCACTGCGTAACCTCATAGATTGTGGAACATCATGAATAATTTACTTGTGGAACGGAACATACAGTTCAACGTGAAATAGATGCTTAATACACGCTATCAAGTCACAACAATGCCGATATCAATGTGAAAGTAACCATAAAAAAAACATCTGGTCGCGAGGCTTACAAGGCAGAGTTCAAATGTCAACATCAAATTCAAAGCAATCGGTGCACTTCCTAAACAGCTGACCATCACGGGCGATATTCTCCACATGCTCCTAAAGCCAGCTAACCAATGCATTAAACAGCCGTTGCATTTTAATCGGGATTGGAATTATTTTAGTCTACTTTTTTGTAGCCTACTTTAAAATGTTTGGTCTTGAGCTAGAGTGTGTAGAGGTCAGGGGCAGTCATCATAGAGTGTAGTTTATTCCAGGTTTACCTCTTTCTCCTACCTTTGAGGGGTTTTGCAGGCCAGGCAGCAGTGGCGTGTATTCATGGATTCCAAGGGAAACCAGGCTTCCCCCCAAAAATGACCAAGAAAAAAATATTTAAAAAATAAATAAATAATCTTTCGTCTCTGTTTCATACATTTCCTTCAATTCGCAAGAGGCTGAATGTATCTCACCGGAGACAGCATCCAAGCGAACGAAACAGCGCCCCTCTGTCTCTGTGTAGCCCATCTATGCTGTCTGGTCAAAAGGAGTATGACATTGTTGCTTTCCGTAGCATTTAATGCAAGGTTAGCCAGGGTAGCCAGTGAGCATTTGGCCTACCTTGATGAAGAAAAAAAATTGTAAAATAATAATAGCCAATCAGCATTGAGCTAAACTGAGTGAGCTCAGCTGTGAATGGACCTGCCGCACCAAAAAAAAGTGTCAAGAGAAGCCAATTAGGATTTGACATCACATCACGTTAGAAGCCAAACGTCATTGACAGAACTTTTTGCATCTCGGTGTCATCCTCTGGTGGCTGGCTAGCTGGCTGTCTGGTTGGCTGGCTGGCTACAGTAGCTAGCTAGCTGAATTCGTCCCTTTCCTAAATTAGCCATGGCTGGTGACAGGGATTTGGACTTGTGGTTTGACTTAATTCTCTATACTGGCCAATGATTATAACAGTGTTTCTGATCCAACCATAAATTCATACATTGTGCCCCTGGCCTGAGAGGATAAAGTTCAACAGGTAGCCAGATGTTGTAACGTTGGGCTACACTAGCTGGCCTGGCATATCGTTGCCCATGAAAGGAAGTAAGGCTAGCGAGCAAGCTTTCAATTAAATTATATATTTTTCTTCTTTAACATATGTTAAAGAAGAAAAATATATAATTTAATTGAAAGCTTGCAGAAATATATATATATATATATATATATATATATATATATATATATATATATATATATAATATATGCAGAAATACGTGAAAAATAATAACTTTTGATGTGGTTTTTGCTGTTAACAGCAACAAAAAGTAAATTATGAAACATCTAAGACAAAACAAAAGTGTTACAGAAACATAAAACCACCTAATTATATTTTAGTGGTCTGATCCAATAGGATAGAACATATTTGGGACAAATTTCAGATGAAACACAGCGCCACAAGCCAACACCACCCCACATGCACACAAAGCATAGGCAAGATGACATATCCCTAAGCCATTGGGCAATACTAGGCCTGTTTTTCAGGGCAAGAGCTATCAAGGGTTTTGCTTGCAACAAGCACATATCTGTAAATGTTTATACTTGGTTCTTTAGATGAGGATTGATTGGGTACAACCCCAGGATAAACACTTTGGCATGGAGAAGCAATCATCATATGTGGTACCTCCTTCTAAAAATCTAGAATTTTCTCACAGTCCCATAGACAATGAAACGGAGTCCCTTTAGAGTTATTGTACTTGTAGCACATATCTGTAATTGTACTATTAAACTTATTTAACTTAGCAGGGGTTACATATGATCACATCAACCAATTGTATTGCAATAGTTTTAGCCGAGTATTCAGTCTGTCTGAGCCTTAGTCTTGGACGAATGGAGTAGTATATGTACTATGTCCTCCCAAGAGTTTGGTTTGTGCGCAGAGGATTCGGTTGAGCCAGACTCTAGCTTATTGTATAGAACTGAAATTCTGAAGTTCTATTAGGTTTTTGTTCTGGGCAGCCGTGAGGAAGCTCCTTAGCTGTAAATATTTTTTTATTTTTTTCTAGGAATGTCATATTTTGCTATGTTCTTCAAATGACATAAAAATACCTTCTTTATACAGGTCTCGAACTTTGCTTAAAACCTTGCTGGCCCATAGTTGGAAAACCGGATCAGCTCTCTCAGGAGTGAAACTGTGGTTTCCCCAGATAGGACTAAAACATGACAAAGAATGCGTTTCACCAAACAACTTCCGCACCTCATACCAAACGTTGATCATGGTAAAAACAAAAGGATTCATTTTTTTACTGTCTTGATATCAGCTGAGTAAATATAGAGGTTAAGGGGTAATTTGGGTACAACTGAAGACATTTCAACCTCCATCCACGAAGGGATAAATATAGTGAACATCTTTTAGCCTTGTAAAAAGGGGTGGTGGCGGCGGCAAGGGCATGTTCTGAAATAGATACAACAGTTTTGGGAGGATTTTCATTTTCAGAATGTTAATCCAGCCAATTAAAAATATATGTAAAGATGACCTATCTATGGATTGAGTTATTGAATCTACGACAGGGTCATAGTTGAGACTATGCGGTCAATCTCTGGCACAATACGAATGCCAACCTATGTAAAGCATTCCGTTGCATAAAAAAAAACAAGTCAGGTGTAGGTCTGTCTTTCCTCCTCCTTTAGCATCATAATTAGAGGTCGGCCGATTATGCTTTTTCAACACCGATACCGATTATTGGAGGACCAAAGGCCGATACCGATTAATCGGACGATTTTAGATTACAGAAATATATATATTTTTTGTAATAATGACAATTACAACAATACTGAATGAACACTTATTTTAACTTAATATAATACATCAATAAAATCAATTTAGCCTCAAATAAATAATGAAACATGTTCAATTTGGTTTAAATAATGCAAAAACAAAGTGTTGGAGAAGAAAGTAAAATTGCAATATGTGCCATTTAAAACAAGCTAACGTTTAAGTTCCTTGCTCAGAACATGAGAACATATGAAAGCTGGTGGTTCCTTTTAACATGAGTCTTCAATATTCCCAGGTAAGAAGTTTTAGGTTGTAGTTATTATAGGAATTATAGGACTATTTCTCTCTATACGATTTGTATTTCATATACCTTTGACTATTGGATGTTCTTATAGGCACTTTAGTATTGCCATTGTAACAGTATAGCTTCCGTCCCTCTCCTCGCTCCTACCTGGGCTCGAACCAGGAACACATCGACAACAGCCACCCTCGAAGCAGTGTTACCCATGCAGAGCAAGGGGAACTACTCCAAGTCTCAGAGCGAGTGATGTTTGAAATGCTATTAGTGCGCACCCCGCTAACTAGCTAGCCATTTCACATCGGTTACACCAGCCTAATCTCGGGAGTTGATAGGCTTGAAGTCATAAACAGCACAATGCTTGAAGCATTGCGAAGAGCTGCTGGCAAAATGCACGAAAGTGCTGTTTGAATGAATGCTTACGAGCCTGCTGGTGCCTACCATCGCTCAGTCAGACTACTCTATCAAATCGTAGACTTAATTCTAACATAATAACACACAGAAATAGGAGCCTTAGGTCATTAATATGGTCGAATCCGGAAACCATCATCTCGAAAACAAAACGTTTATTCTTTCAGTGAAATACGGAACCGTTCCGTATTTTATCTAACGGGTGGCATCCATAAGTCTAAATATTCCTGTTACATCGCACAACCTTCAATGTTATGTCATAATTACGTAAAATTCTGGCAAATTGGTTCCCATCGAGCCAGGCGGCCCAAACTGTTGCATATACCCTGACTCTGCGTGCAATGAACGCAGGAGAAGTGACACAATTTCACCTGGTTAATATTGCCTGCTAACCTGGATTTCTTTTAGCTAAATATGCAGGTTTAAAAATATATACTTCTGTGTATTGATTTAAGAAAGGCATTTATGTTTATGGTTAGGTACAGTCGTGCAACGATTGTGCTTTTTTCGCAAATGCGCTTTTGTTAAATCATCCCCCGTTTGGCGAAGTTGGCTGTCTTTGTTAGGAAGAAATAGTCTTCACGCAGTTCGCAACGAGCCAGGCGGCCCAAACTGCTGCATATACCCTGACTCTGTTGCAAGAGAAGTGACACAATTTTCCTAGTTAAAAGAAATTCATGTTAGCAGGCAATATTAACTAAATATGCAGGTTTAAAAATATATACTTGTGTATTGATTTTAAGAAAGGCATTGATGTTTATGGTTAGGTACACGTTGGAGCAACGACAGTCCTTTTACGCGAATGCGCACCGCATCGATTATATGCAACGCAGGACACGCTAGATAAACGAGTAATATCATCAACCATGTGTAGTTAACTAGTGATTATGATTGATTGATTGTTTTTTATAAGATAAGTTTAATGCTAGCTAGCAACTTACCTTGGATTCTTACTGCATTCGCGTAACAGGCAGGCTCCTCGTGGAGTGCAATGTAAGATTGCAAGATTGAATCCCCGAGCTGACAAGGTAAAAATCTGTCGTTCTGCCCCTGAACAAGGCAGTTAACCCACCGTTCCTAGGCCGTCATTGAAAATAAGAATGTGTTCTTAACTGACTTGCCTAGTTAAATAAAGGTGTACATTTTTTTTTTTAAACGGCCAAATTGGTGGCCAAAAATACCGATGTCCGATTGTTTTGAAAACTTGAAATCGGCCATTCCGATTAATCGTTCGACCTCTAATCATAATTGAGGATTTTGCATCCCGAGAACACCCCAAACTCTTTGATTAGGTCCAGAAGGGCAGGTATGGAATTGCACAAGTCTGTAAGAAACAAAATTACATCGTCTGCATAAAGGGCAATTTGATGTTCCGTCTGATCTATTCTAATACCTGAAATATTGGGGTGGGACCTAATGGCTAGAGGCTCACAGGAGAGGAGAAAGAGGGCAGCCCTACCTAGAACCCCTGCAGATGTAAAAAAGTTTAGATACCGTATTAGTAGTAAGGATCTCTGCAGTGGGATTTGTGTATAGTATATTTATCCATTTACTAAAGCTCTCACCACAACCAAAAACGAGTTAACACTTCAAAGAGGTAGGGCCACTGAATCCTGTCGAAGGCCTTCTCTGTGTCCAACGACAGGATCGCCGTGTCTGACGACTGGGCAAAAGACCAATTTCGTAAGATCTCAAAAACATCTCCAGGAGTGGAGTGCACAGTTTGTTCTTAAATCTCTTGTAGATGTCAACGGGCAGCCCATCTGGGCCAGACGCCCTCCCCTCCCTCATTCTATCAATTGCATTGGAAATTTCCTCCACAGTCAGCTCAGCATTAAGAATATCCTTAGATTGGAGTTTCCCAATATTTCAGATGAATCTATGTAATAAGCTAGCCTGGGTATCAGTTTCAGGAGGATATTCTGATGCATATAATTTTTCATCAAATTATTTAAAGGTATTGTTTAGCTCCCGAGGGTCTACCGCCACAGCTCCCTCTGCATCCTGAAATGAATTGATTGCTCTCTCTGCTTGCTGCTGTTTGATTTGCCAGGCCAACAGCTTCCCAGCTTTTTCACCCTGGTCATAATATGATTGGTTTAGTCTCAATAAGCTGGCTGCAGCTCTACCCGCAGAAATTCTGTGATATTGAGCCATGAGCAAGAGCAACTCCTTGTGTGCACCTGTGGAATTATTTCTCCAGAGTTTTAATTTGTTTCAATTTTGACTTGGAGCTGGGAAATGTATAATTTGACCCCTTATGAAAGCTTTAAAGGCTTCCCATCTAGTACAAGCTGAGGTCTGTGTTGTATTAATTGAAAAGTATAGGTCAATTTGCTGTCTAATGTATTCTATAAAACTTGTATCTTGCAGCCATTTAGGTTAGAAGTGCCATTTAGGTGAGTCACCTACAAAATTAGAAATGGAATATATAAGAGATGATGGAGCATGGTCAGAGATGACAATGCTATCATAAAAGCAATCTTAAATTTTTGAGAGTAATGCTGCTGAGAAAAAAAATAAAAATGATTCGGAAATAGGTCTGGTGCGTGCTAGAGTAACAGGAATGTCGCCAGATAATAGATGTGATTCTTACAAAAAAATATGATCTTCGCCTGAAGTTGTTTTCATCTACTTATTACCTGTTTTTATTTTGCCGATTTTATTTAATTCCCTACAGTTCCAGGATGTAAATTTAACTTTAAGGATTCACATGTGAGGCCATGTAGTAGACACACACTATATCAAATAAAATCTAGGTTTATTTGTCACATGCACAGGATACAGAAGGTGTAAACGGTACAGTGAAGTCGTTACTTGCATAGTAGCAATATCAAAAACAAAGTGTCCAGATTAAATATTTTATCATTATTAGATTATTCTTACCCGACACACTTGTCTAAATGTGACTCATTTCAGGAAACTAAGATTATGTCGCATGTCACTACTTCACAGGAGCGGCATTTGAATGTAAACATTTTATTTTTTTATCAAAATGCGGTTTTTGGCAGAAATTCCTTCTGGAACATATGAACTTTCATGTGCCTTAACAACAAACTTGTATTCCAGCTTTGTTGGTTTAGCCACAGAAAAAGACAGGAACCTTTCAGCTAGCCATGATTGGCTGAGATAATGGATGGGCTGGACATGCTGGCAGACCAGATGCTGGAGCATTTATTTCCCATGTACAGTAGCATGCATCTGTCTATAATGTGAACTGTTCAGTATGTATTGACAGTCCTTTCTAACGCGCCGTTTTAGAAAGATATAACGTTAGCCATCGAGAATTACAAAAGTTTTGCTACTTTTAGCAAGTCGATCAGGTTGAAATGGGCTGCGCACATGCACGCATACGCGCATGCGTACCCACACACACACTCTACACACACTTATGTATGGTGGTATTATACATGTTTTATTGTAGATATGTAGTGGGGTAATAATGTTATATGTACTGTTATTTATTTTTGTTTTTGCCTTAAGTTGTTTGGACCCTACGAAGAAAGGCAGCTAATGGGGATACTTAATAAATACACATTCAAATTTAATTTGAAATTCCAATTCACTCATGAAGTGGAGAATTTATTGAATTCAATTTGAATTTCAACAATCTTCAAGTTATATAATTGGAATTAGATTATTTGGAACTTTGTAATTGAAATTGTAAAACATGTATTCTTTGGAATTTAATTAAATTGGAATTCCCAGTTAATGCACATAGTATCAAACATTGACTTCAAGATTTGTTTTAAATCATGAACTTTTACTTCAATATTTCCAGTATAGCTTTCTGAACAGTGACATGATCAGCTTGATGGAATTAAATTGGAATTTGTGGAATTATTGGGGATAATATTTAATTATTGGAATTTACCTAACATTGGAATTTAATTATCTCTGAATTCCAAGACTGACCTAGAAATTGAAATAATTAAAATGCATAAGGAGAGAGAATTGAATTAGAATAGAATTTGTGAATTAAACCCAACCCTGGTAGTCTCAGGTGGCTTTTTTCTGCAGTGAGTGAAGTTTAAAGGAGTCACACACTGTTACTCACTCCTGAAAATTTTATGGTTTTACAGGCAGGTAGAGAGCTTCATTGTAAACACACATTGAGAGGGAAGGTAGTTTTATGTTAATGAGAGGATAGTCTTCAAACCAGCATGTTGAGACCGTGTTCAGAGAGGGTCATCAGGAATGCAGGTATAGAGTACTGTTGTGTTGGTAAGTGGACCACGTCAGGTGCACTACAGGCCTCTGTGATCATCACCAAATGGAGGGAATGTGACAGAAGAATGTAGAAGATGGCGATGCACCCACTCACTCACTCATAAAACATCTCCCAAGGAGTCCACTCTAGTGAATGGAGCTCTCATGGTGTTTGTTTACTAATTCATTCAGGCTGGCATGTTAGCGGCAGCTCAGTGGATCCACACAGTCAGAGTGGGCCTGACATTCTGGGTCACTCACTGTGGTGAATCAGGGTGTCTGAAAGTGGGGAGACAGTGGGCATCTTTTAGTGAATGAGGCACCGAGCTGAAAGCGATGTGCACTGATTCAGAAAACCAGGACAAAGTCAAAACACACAATACCACACTTCTTCTGTGACCTGAAAATAATGTGTGATGATTTTGACAAGGTGAATGCAAGTTTAATCTGTGAGAGTCTGCTACAATGTTATTTTATGGAACATACAGACAGTGTTTGTTTTTATGTGTGTCGGTGGTTGTACTGTATCTTTCTGAGATGGTCAGCATTTGTTACAGTGAGTGAGTATGAATGTGTGTATTCTAAGTGCTTTAACTGTTTCCTGTCTCCCGTAACAGCTAACAGTTCAACAGCTGCCTCCCCATATCTGCTGACGGATCAATAAAATGTTGATATATATATACAGTACATATGAGATGTGTGAGGAAGTCGTAGAGCAATAAGGTGGCCAACAGGACGCATAGTTTCTAACTTATGTTTTTCTATGCGTTTGTGAGGCCAGTGGAATGTCCCCATCTGGACTTCCACTGCATTGCAGTTGCGTCTTCATTTTACAGACACACTTTTTTCAGAGGTCGTGAGAGTGTCAAGAACCAAGGGAAGGATTATGGTGCAATTACATGCTTTAGGGTTCCATGATGATGGAAATAGAATGTCATGACCATAGAACTAAATGGATTACTATTATTGAAAATGATTTATGAAGAGAGCTTTAGGGTGTATTCTTGAATGGTTGGTGAATAAAATAAACAACAAAACTATAATATAGTTTTAACTACAAATTAAATTAACCATCCATAACTGTGTTTTGTCCTCCCCAGGTTGACGAGCTGTATGAGGCCTACTGTATGCAGCGCCGGCTGAGGGATGGGGCCAATAAAATGGTGAAGGCTTACACAGACTCCCAGGGCAGCCGCGAGGCCAGAGAGAGCCTCTCGGAGGCCAACAAGGGCTACAAAGAGTACACAGAGGTGAGGAATGTGAGAGGGGACTGTGGTCAATGGGAGGGGGAACAGGGTAAGATGGGCAGGAAGCCGTGAATAGTCAGTCTCCTGAGATGGATTTCAAAGACTGCAGGGTAACCTGACTAAGAATAGGTGTTCTATTCTGATATTAGTACAATGTTTGTAGTTTTGACTGCCTGATGTTTTTGCTTAACGTTCACTCTTTGCAGAACATGTGCATGTTGGAGAGCGAGCTGGAAAACCACCTGGGAGAGTTCCATGTGAAAATGAAGGGTACGTTCATTTTAGTCAACTCCTTCCTCTTCCCTGTCTGTTGTGACTCCAGACTGTGTTGGTCTATTTTAAACACACTGTTGCGTTGTTAGTGTTTGTATGTGGCCTCGAAGCTTTTTGTTTGTGTTGCAGGTCTAGCAGGGTTCGCACGGCTCTGTGCTGGAGACACATATGAGGTGAGTTTCTCTCTCTCCATCTCCTCTCTCTCGCGCTCTCTCTCTCTCTATCTCCACTCTAGCATGGCTGCCCCAGCATCATCATTCCTCTAAGGCTAAGCCTTATTGCTGGTGGAGGGAGTGGATATGCTACCAGTGGCGGCTGCTGATTGGCTGAATACCAGGGGCGTGAGGAGCTTGGTGTTGTCTTATAGAAAATATATAAAGCGATCTGTGCATTTGAACAACCTTGTAAATACACGTATTTCACTTTTGCATGTCAAAAACCGAACAACCTCTGCTGCATATGCTGCCACTGTTTTGAACAGATGATATTATTTAGAACTAGTGCACCAGGGAGAACTCAACAAGCTTTTTTTTATTTAACCTTTATTTAACTAGGCAAGCCAGTTAAGAACAAATTCTTATTTACAATGACGGCCGACCCTGGCCAAACCCTTACCCGGACGATGCTGGGCCAATTGTGCGCCGCCCTATGGGACTCCCAGTCATGGTCGGTTGTGATACAGCCTGGAATCGAACCAGGGTCTGTAGTGACGTCTCTAGCACTGAGATGCAGTGCCTTAGACCACTGTGCCACTCAGGAGCCCTTTAAAAGCATGCCGATGCGTTAAGTGTAAACACATTATCTAACTGGGGATAGCTAGCTAACATAATGTCACAAAGCATTATCTAACTGGGGTAGCTAGCTAACATAATGTCACAAAGCATAATCTAACTGGGGATAGCTAGCTAACATAATGTCACAAAGCATTATCTAACTGGGGATAGCTAGCTAACATAATGTCACAAAGCATGATGCGCTAGCCAGTTAACTTTCATTCTGAAATAGCTTCATATTTCAGAGTTACCCAGATATTAGTTTAGAAACACTTGAAATTGGCATGGGAGCTACAGTGGCAAGAAAAAGTATGTGAACCCTTTGGAATTACCTGGATTTCTGCATAAATTGATAATCAGATTTGATCTGGTCTTCATCTGTCACAACAATTGACAAACATAGTGTGCTTAAACTAATAAAAGACAAATTATTGTATTTTTCTTGTCTATATTGGATACAGAATTTAAACATTCACAGTGTAGGTTGGAAAAAGTATGTGGACCCCTAGGTTAATGACTTCTCCAAATGCTAATTGGAGTCAGGAGTCAGCTAACCTGGAGATGGAGATGTTGGTTAGAGCTGCCTTGCCTTGTAAAAAAACACTCACAAAATTTGAGTTTGCTATTCACAAGAAGCATTGCCTGATGTGAACCATGCCTCGAACAAAAGAGATCTCAGAAGACCTAAGATTAAGAATTGTTACAAAAGTACAAGGGTTACAAAAGTATCTCTAAAAGCCTTGATGTTCATCACTCCACGGTAATACATTTGTCTTCTTGTCTATAAATGGAGAAAGTTCAGCACTGTTGCTACACTCCCTAGGAGTGGCCGTCCTGCAAAGATGACTGCAAGATCACAGCACAGAATGCTCAATGAAGTTAAGAAGAATCCTAGAGTGTCAGCTAAAGACTTACAGAAATCTCTGGAACATGCTAACATCTCTGTTGACGAGTCTACGATACGTGAAACACGAGAACAAGAATGATGTTCATGGGAGGACACCACGGAAGAAGCCACTGCTGTTCAAAAAAAACATTGCTGCACGTCTGAAGTTTGCAAAAGCGCACCTGGATGCTCCACAGCGCTACGGGCAAAATACTCTGTGGACAGATGAAACTACAATTGGGTTGTTTGGAAGGAACACACAACACTGTGTGGAGGAGAAAAAAAAACATCTCAACTGTAAAATATGGTGGAGGGAGCATCGTGGTTTGGGGCTACTTTGCTGCCTCAGGGCCTGGACAGCTTGCTATCATCGACGGAAAAATGAATTCCCAAGTTTATCAAGACATTTTGCAGGAGAATGTTAGGCTACCTTATGGAGTGGCCCAGTCAGTCCTGACCTCAACCTGATTTGAGATGCTGTGGCATGACCTCGAGAGCAGTTCACACCAGACATCCCAAGAATATCGCTGAACTGAAACAGTTTTGTAAAGAGGAATGGTCCAAAATGCCCCCTGACCGTTGTGCAGGTCTGATCCACAACTACAGGAAACAATTGGTTGAGGTTATTGCTGCCAAAGGAGGGTCAACCAGTTATTAAATCCAAGTGTTCACATACTTTTCCCACCCTGCACTGTGAATGTTTACACGGTGTGTTCAATAAAGACATGAAAACGTATAATTGTTTGTGTGTTATTAGTTTAAGCAGACTGTGTTTGTCTTGTTGTGACCTAGATGAAGATCAGATCAAATTTTATGACCAATTTATGCAGAAATCCAGGTATTTCCAAAGGGTTCACATACCTTTTCTTGCCACTGTAACTAGGTAACAAAGATAGAGATGAAATGGTAAATTTGCCCTAAAAATCTACCAAACAATTTCTCAATATTTCCAAAAAATTCTCTATCTGGCTAATTAATTGGATCATGCTTTGTGATACACCCGGTTTTATGATGTTTTAGTCCACACAAAATGGGGGGGGGTAAAATTGGCCAGGCTTTTCTGACCTACCAGATCTGCGATGACAAGGTTCTAGCAAGTGTATCCCTCTGTCCTTCTCTTCTTGTTGGATGTAGATGACCAATTAATCAGGTCCGAGGCTCCCATTACGATTATTTGTTTATTTACAAGTTAATTACAATTAGCTTTTTGCTTTAGCGCCATCTGTACCTGATAGAGCAGATTTAGTCTCATGTGGAAGTAAGTCGTCTGGCATGAGAGACTCATTGGGAGGTAGACGAGAGCAGACCCAGGGGTTCTGACTCAACGGATGCAAATTTGAGCGCCCCAGGACGGTTCATTTACTTTGAGCTCTTATAATTCATGTGGGGCAGTAAGTAACTGAACAGCTTGTTTTGAACAATATGTTTTTGAAACAGGAAAATGTAGACATTTGCACACTTTTGAGCATTTAAAACATAATCCATGAATTATATAATATATTTTTTTAAATAAAAATACTAACTTTGGTCAACAACAATCACAAGCGGGGTGCCACCCCTAACGCCCTAATGGGCGGGCCACCGCTGTATGCTACAGTAGCATGGCCTCTTAGCTGGGCTGTCTGGGGGGATTAGCAGGAGGAGCAGAGTAAATGGAAAAGGAAAAGTGTTAATGTGTCAGCACTGCCTCTGTCTAACATGCATAGATTTAGTGATGATTGACAGCATAATCGATGGAGTAAGTCAGTGGAGCGCTGCGTTCCCTCCCTGGGGGAAGGCAACTATAAACAGAACCTACAGAGTTTGGCTCAACTTCAGCAAAAACACAAATGACTCAGCGATGACTTGAGAATAGGGAAATGTGTGACGAGCAAAATGTGAGTGTCTGGCTCATTTTTGTATCTGTCTGCTATGCCTTCTAGAACCTAAACCTGACCTCTGACCTTTTAGATCTTTATGAAGTATGGGCGGCAGCGCTGGAAGCTGAGGGGAAGGATTGAGATCAACTGCAAGCAGGTGTGGGACAGCGAGGATATGGTCTTCCTGCCTCTCATCACAGAGTTCCTATCAATAAAGGTACAAAGCAGAAATTCCTGGCCTAAAACATGCGCGTACACACACACACACACACACACACACACACACACACACACACACACACACACACACACACACACACACACACACACACACAGACTGTCAATCACATTCAGAGAGTCACATCTGCATGTGAAGCGAAGACACTAAGGTAATGGACATAACAGCTCAGTGAAAGGAGAGCAGCTGGATATCGACTTGTTTTTCTCCCTGAATGATTCCATTACTTTGCCCAATGTCACAGGATCGGAAAGTTAAACTGAGGGGTCAAGAGACATGGATCTGGCTGAATTTCCTTACAGGATTTACCCAAAACAGTGGAGTAAATATTGTTTCCATCTACGCGGGCCGGCACCCGTGTCTCACTGGGCCATGGCTCCGAAGGACCTGCTCTCACTTGGGGCCAAAGCCAGGCCACTGGTACATTTCAGATGGCATTTACAGTTGGAGTCGGAAGTTAACATACACTTAGGTTGGAGTCATTAAAACTCGTTTTTCAACCACTCCACAAATTTCTTGTTAACAAACTATAGTTTTGGCAAGTCGGTTAGGACATCTACTTTGTGCATGACACAAGTAATTTTTCCAACAATTGTTTACAGACAGATTAGTTCACTTATAATTCACTGCATCACAATTCCAGTGGGTCAGAAGTTTACATACACTAAGTTGACTGTGCCTTTTAACAGCTTGGAAAATTCCAGAATATGTCATGGCTTTAGAAGCTTCTGATAGGCTAATTGACGTTGGAGCTGTACCTGTGGATGTATTTCAAGGCCTACCTTCAAATTCAGTGCCTCTTTGCTTGACATCATGGGAAAATCAAAAGAAATCAGCCAAGACCTCTGGAAAAAAAATTGTAAACCTCCACAAGTCTGGTTCATCCTTGGGAGCCATTTCCAAATGCCTGAAGGTACCACGTTCATCTGTGCAAACAATAGTACGCAAGAATAAACACCATTGGACCACGTAGCTGTCATACCGCTCAGGAAGGAGACCTGTTCTGTCTCCTAGAGATGAACATACTTTGGTGCGAAAAGTGCAAATCAATCCCAGAACAACAGCAAAGGACCTTGTGAAGATGCTGGAGGAAACCGGTACAAAAGTATCTATATCCACAGTAAAACGAGTCCTATATCGACATAACCTGAAAGGCCGCTCAGCAAGGAAGAAGTCACTGCTCCAAAGCCGCCATAAAAAAGTCACACTACGGTTTGCAACTGCACATGGGGACAAAGATCGTACTTTTTGGAGAAATGTCCTCTGGTCTGATGAAACAAAAATAGAACTGTTTGGGCATAATGACCATCATTATGTTTGGAGGAAAAAGGGGGAGGCTTGCAAGCCGAAGAACACCATCCCATTCGTGAAGCACGGGGATGGCAGCATCATGTTGTTCGGGTGCTTTGCTGCAGGAGGGACTGGTGCCCTTCACAAAATAGATGGCATCATGAGGATGGAAAATGATGTGGATATATTGAAGCAAAATCTCAAGACATCAGTCAGGAAGTTAAAGCTTGGTCGCAAATGGGTCTTCCAAATGGACAATGACCCCAAGCATACTTCATAAGTCAAGGTATTGAAGTGGCCATCACAAAGCCCTGACCTCAATCCTATAGAAAATTTGTGGACAGAACTGAAAAAGCAGAACCAAAATTCACCCAACTTATTGTGGGAAGCTTATGGAAAGCTACCTGAAACGTTTGACCCAAGTTAAACAATCTAAAGGCAATGCTACCAAATACTAATTGACTGTATGCAAACTTCTGACCCACTCTACTATTATTCTGACATTTCACATTCTTAAAATAAAGTGGTGATCCTCACTGATCTAAGACAGGGAATTTTTACTAGGATTAAATGTCAGGAATTGTGAAAAACTAAGTTTAAATGTATTTGGTTAAGGTGTATGTAGACTTCAACTGTACATAGCCCTAGCTATGGAAACACAATTTCCCTAGTTTAACATAGGTGTGTATACGCTGGTGTTAGTTGAAAAGAAGTCAGAGAGAGGAAAGATGGGGAAGAGACCATGGTTATTATAATAAACTAAAATGAAAACTTGATGTACTTACATGTACTACTTAAGTTAACCATTGGATTGGTGTAAACATGGACGAGAGGGTTTCATTCCACCATATTTTTTGCTCCTGTCTCTGCGCTATTCCTTTTAAATCCATGTCACATTGAGATTAACTTTATAATTTTATCCTAACCTTACCCATCACCTTATGTATTACTTCCCCCCCAGTTGCAAGAAATGACATCCAAAAAACACAATCTATACAACACATGGTTCCTGGCCTCCTTTTATGCTTTCTGTCCATAACACTGCAACTAAATCTGAAACAAAATAATATAAAACAAAATAGAAATATTTTTATACAACTAAATAAAACCTAGCAAATCAGGTCTGAAAACTGAAATGAAACTGAACTTATAATAAAAAAACAAATAGAAATAAAAGCAGCAATGAACGGGGTTCACAGGATGACAGAAAGGACAAAAGATCAGTTATGGTGCCAATGACATCTATAGTGACAACAACTGGTCTGTTGCAGCCATCTAAGGTTGCAGTGACTTTATATTCACACAACCTCTAAGGACATATACATAAGGTTTACATACCAGATATCATGGCCCATGTCCTTTGGTTCAGTTCTTATAGCTCTGGTGTGATATGGTCCCATCTAGTGGTGTTGCATGGCTGACTTTTTAATGTCGCAAGTAATCATTCTCAAATTCCTCCCAATTTGGTATATAGGCTCAATCTGATTTTATGCTTCCTGAGCAGAAAAGTTAGTAATTCTGCATTAGAGTATGTGCTAACATCTTTCTATAGGTACCGTGCGGCCATATTTGAATGCAGCAACCATTTTTTCCAACCAATTAAAGACTAATGGAATGAGTGTAAATACAAAATCTGGGGTGAATCTGACTTATGGTTCATGAGGAGAAGATTATCGCAGATTTTGAGCATTAGTGTTACATATCCAAATAATGAATTAATAGTTTCCTTGTTTTTTTCAAATTCCGTTTGGTTCATTTCCGTTTGGTTCATGGATGTCCATGATAGCGATGACAAGTTTCAAGTTGATAGGCCACTGTGGAGTAGATTTACAGTGATTTAAATTAAGATGGAAAATCTGATTTTAGATTTGTCAATAACTCAGCCATCTTTAAACCAATCCCTTTTCTCAAACTAAGTTAAGACGTGTACCATGGGCCTACATTCCAAATGTGGTGTCATTTGGTCCTATGGTTCATTAGAATAAAAAAAAGTGCATATTAGCGTATGTGCTAATATGCATCTACTGGTATAGTGTGGCCATCTTTGAATGCAACAGTGTTATTTTCTGAAACTCTTTTTGGGACTTTTTTTTTTTTACACTGCTGCTACTCGCTGTTTATTATCTATGCATAGTCACTTGACCCCTACTTACATGTACAAATTACCTTGACTAACCTGTACCCCCGCACATTGACCTGGTACCCCCTGTTTATAGCCTCGTTATTGTTACCTTTCTATTTAATTTTTTACTGTAGTTTATTTCGTAAATATTTTCTTAACTCTTTCTTGAACTGCATTGTTGGTTAAGGGCTTGTAAATAAGCATTTCACAGTAAGGTCTTCACCTCTTGTATTCGGTACAAGTGACAAATAAAATTTGATTTGATAAGTCCGAAGACCAAATTTGGAGTGAATCGGACTTTTATTCTGAGAAGAATAATTTATTATTACCGTATATTCCGGACTATAAGCCGCAACTTTTTTCCCAGGCTTTGAACCTCGCGGCTTAAACAATGACGCGGCTAATATATGGATTTTTCCCGCTTTCAATTTTTTTTCTTCCAAAAAAACACATTCTGTGACGTGCTCAGTTTTTTGGCAGCATGAAGCTTTCATTAGACCAATGAAATTGCCGAACGGGTTAAGGTCAAAACCTTTTTTGTTTACTGTTTAGATTAAATCGAGCGCTCTCAAACTTCCCAGGACCACACAACATCATCCCGTGACTCCCAAGTTTACTTTAATATGATGGTTATCATATCGATCTTTGCGCATAAAATTATTTTCACCACTATTTCTCACATAATTAATTTTACAGACACAAAAAAATATAACCTTGTCTAGCGTGTTTTGTTAACATTTGGGAAGTTTACTGACAAATTTGTTGTTCAATCAGGCCTGTCGTGACATTTTCTATCCAACTTGTACTTTACTCGCATAAAAAAGTTGGAACGGAAACCTGGTTAATGCTTATCAAAATCAGCTATTGGTGTGGTGTTTGGAGAGATTTAGATCATAACTGAATCACTGATTTTGATTGGTCTTACTCCGGTTCCCTAGGTGACAGAGCTGAAGAGCCTGGCCAATCACGTGGTGGTGGGAAACGTGTCATGTGAGACCAAGGACCTGTTTGCTGC
Organism: Salmo salar; assembly: GCF_965601325.2. NCBI lineage: Eukaryota > Metazoa > Chordata > Actinopteri > Salmoniformes > Salmonidae > Salmo > Salmo salar. The sequence continues at coordinate 89,957,383 of NC_138300.1, read as the reverse complement.
TCTACCCCAGACGGTGGCAGTGGACATCAATGACCTGGGGACCATCAAACTGAGCTTGGAGGTCACCTGGAAGTGAGTGGCCCAACGTGGCTTCTGCTTTGAAGTGATCAGGATATAAAGGTTGTATAGAATGAGGGACTGTGTGTGTGCATACATTTGTGTGTGCGTCTAGTAATACGTTTCTGTGCCCTTTTTATCACTGACAGCCCCTTCGACAAGGATGACCAAGCTTCGACCGCCAGCACAGTCAACAAACCCCCCACGGTGAACAAACGCTTCTCCACCTACAACCAGAGTCCTCCTGATACCCCCTCCCTACGGGAACAGGCCTTCTATGTGAGTACCCTAAACCTCTAACTGTCCTCTAATCAGTGTTCTTTTTCATAATATGGCCCGTAATCCATAGAATAATGAACTGTACTCTGGGCTCAAGTATTTTGCTGGGTGACCTGGAGTTTTATTTTGTGAGCACCAGTGCGACTAAAATAAAATCCAAAAAATGTCTCTACACTGCTCCAACAAGACAGGCTGCCTCCCGCGGCTGCTTGCTTCCAGTTCCCGGGCCACACACACACACAAAGCCCTGCCCCTTGTCACTCAAGCAGGAATAATACAGTAACTCCATGCTGTTTATTCTCTCTTGCTCTCAATTCATGCACACAACATATGCTTCCAAAACAAGAATAATGCCACAGAGTTTCCAAAGCCGGATGCGCAACATTCTGAGACTTCCCGGAACGCTTGCAAAGCAGACCAGGCTGGGGTTTGGAGTTTGAGAAGTCAATTAGAAAAGTGAAATATTCTTTCTTGGTTGATACATTTCTCGAGCCAATGTCTTAAGTAGTTGAACATGTTTTTACTCCAACCTCGTGAAAGTGACAAACTGACACGTTTTAATTTTAGTCAAAAACAACTTTATATGGATTTGACAGCCTGCACATGCGCAGTTCGGCTCGAAACAACTGTTAGACACGATTGACGTGTTTCTGCGCATGAGTTTAGCTAGCCAACGTCACCATGACATTGTCTACAAGTGTGATCTGGGATTTCTATTGGAGAAGCAGTTTCTGCCCATGTTCATACTGTACTTCTTTGGCGAGGCTGCTTTCCACATTTCTTGTAAGCATGAATCCATGTTTTGTCTATTATACTATCAGTTTGTGTATCTTGCTCTCTGCAAAACATGAGTTAGTCTAAAGAAACGGGCATGTGCATAAAATGATGCTAACTAGCTAGCTAGCTAGCTATGTACTACTAAGGCAAAGCAAACGTTAGCGCTAATACAGGTTGCTACCAGTGGTGGTGTAGATCAGAGTGTTGCTTGTGCAACGACATGTTCTGAATCAGCTAGCCTATTCTAAAATTTTGTCTATGCAACATCTATTCAACTGTGATTAGGGTCCCTGGGAAACACTGACCAACACTACCCTTTTATAACTGCTACCTGTTTTAGTTTTTTCACTACTTGTCATGCCAAACAACATCAACCATATAATTATTTTCCGAAAATTTTTAATGGGAAGTTGAGCCCAGAAATGTTGGGAATTTTGCTTAAATTCATAAAAAAAGTTAGCTTTATAACAGTGAACCTTTTTTGTGGGATACACATAAGCCAATTCTAGGTCGTATGGCATATTTTGGTTAAACTATCCCCAATTCAATGGAATTTCAACCCTCTGCATGCACAGTGCATTCTCCCATCACATGTACAGCTGCTTCTCAAGATCTTGCACACTAATGAGATGCTATTGAACCGATACTACTACACTGTCTGAGCCAGGGACTGCATGCTTTCTGCTTTCATGTTTCCATACATGTTTAATTTTAAAACATCTTACAAAGGATTCTAACTGCTTAACTATTTATCTGTACATGGATTTGTATTGTTTTACTCATTTTAGTGCCACGGGCGATATCTGATGTGTGGAGACATTTCACTGCAGCTAATGTAGAAGGAAAAGCTGTGTACATTTGCACATACTGTGCCAAATCATATGTGAAGAATGCAACAAAGATGCTGAATCATCAGGCCAAGTGCATACAGTTCCATCAGCACTCACAACAAGCAACCTCTGACAAAAGTCCCTCTACTTATATTCGAGCTGAAAATGATGAATCAGACACCTTATCGATAGCAACAGCTCATGGTCCTCCTGGAATCAGAAGTTTTTTTGACTCAATGGAGGAACGTAGTCAGAGAAATGCTGATGAGCTGTGTTCTGCAACTGGTTCACCTCTGATGCTCACAGGAAATGTGTATTGGAAAAGATTTCTGAATGTTCTTCGCCCAGCATACACCCCTACAACCAGACATGCTTCATCTACTCATTTGCTGGATGCAGAGTTCAAGTGAAGATCAAGCAAATCATAGAGAAAGCAGACTGTATTGCAATCATCTCTGATGGGTGGTCGAATGTTCGTGGGCAAGGAATAATTAACTACATAATCTCCAACCCTCAACCAATATTCTACAAGAGCACAGACACAAGGACAACAGACACACCAGTCTCTACATTGCAGATGAGCTGAAGGCAGTCATCAATGACCTTGGACCACAGAAGGTATTTGCCATGGTCACAGACAATGCTGTGAACATGAAGGCTGCTTGGTCTAAAGTGGAGGAGTCCTACCCTCACATCACACCCATTGGCTGTGCTGCTCATGCATTGAATCTGCTCCTCAAGGACGTCATGGCACTGAAAACAATGGATACACTCCACAAGAGAGCCAAGGAAATGGTTAGGTATGTGAAGGGTCATCAAGTTATAGCAGCAATCTACCTCATCAAGCAAAGCAAAGAATAAGAGCACCACATTGAAGCTGCCCAGCAACACCCATTGGGGTGGTGTTGTCATCATGTTTGACAGTCTCCTGGAGGGGAAGGAGTCTCTCCAAGAAATGGCCATATCACAGTCTGCCGATATGGACAGCCCCATCAAGAGGATCCTCCTGGATGATGTATTTTGGGAGAGAGTGGTAAGCAGCCTGAAACTCCTGAAACCTATAGCAGTAGCCATTGCACGAATTGAGGGAGACATGCCATCCTGTCTGATGTTCAGACTCTGCTTGCAGATGTAGGAGGAAAAATCCATTTTGCCCTGCCCACTTCACTGTTGCTCCATGCAGAGGAAACTGCAGTTCTGAAATACATCAAAAAGCGTGAAGACTTCTGCCTGAAGCCCATACACGCCGCAGCGTAGATGTTGGACCCCAAGTATGCTGACAAGAACATCCTGTCTGGTGCAGAGATCAACAAGGCCTATGGTGTCATCACTAGGGAGTGAGCTGCGCATCATTGGGTGAAACTGGAAATCATTTTTAGGACTATAGTTTCCTCCTCATATAGCCTACAATATTTCTCTACACACCTAGGCCTAGTCTATTGATAGATTCAAGACAATGTTGTTTTTATTGATCTCAGATGATCAATTTGTCTGTGTCAAAGTAGCCTGCCATTTTGATAATTTGTGCGGTATTAAAAAAGATTCTGCTTAAGTCTCCAGTCATGTAAAAGTACGTAGAATTGCTTGAAATGTGTTTATAAAAGGCCAACATTTTCCCGGACTCTAGGCTACTAAAAATGTTCCCCATGTGTGCAACTACTCTACTGCTCTATGCCACTACGCTACAATGATATGCGTGCAATGCTTTATTATAATTCCACTTAGACATTATGGGATATTGTGTGTAGGCCAGTGACCAAAAATCTATATTTAATCAATTTTAAATTCAGGCTGTAACACAACAAAATGTGGAAAAAGTCAAGGGACATTTTGTGTCACGGAAATAAAGGAAAAGTGATATGTTCTTCAAGAGATATGCTTAAAAAATAAGTAGGTTTCATATATCTCAATCAGTTAAAACATGTATTTTTCTGGTGCTTCTACATTTTGTGGTGCTACTAACTTAGAAAGGTTAGGAGCACCAGCACCAGAAATGTTTTAATTTAGAGCCCTGGCTATAATAGAAAAATGGTTCTAGAATGAATCTGAATGATCCCAGGACAAGTTCTGTTCTCTGTCACGCAGCATGTTTTCTGTTAACAGCAGTCGAACAGAGGATTTTTTGTTGTTGTAGTTTTGTTTTTATAAATACACGTCTGCTGGGTTACAACGCTAACAGGATGTATTGGTCTGTTTTGTCAATGGGCAAGCTAAATACTACTTGTCTTAATTCAGTGACTTTATTGAGTTAGAAGAAAGAGCTGCCACATTGCAGTGGAGTGTTTAGTCTAGCTGTGATTTGTAGTAGAGGTGGCCCACTAGTGGACCTTTTCTCATGGTCCTCTCCTAATTTACCTGGTGGTGTGAAGACTGCTCCGAGGAGCCTGTCAAGGAGCATGATGCCCCCCAAACAGCGCTGGTCCCTTCTGGATGTGTTTCGTGACACGCTGGTTGAGAGACTGTCTCAGAGCTGCTCCTGCAGCGACGTCTCCTCAGTCCACCTGGCCTCTGCTAACATGCAGACTGACGTAAGTGCTGCTAGCCACTACAGAGAGAACCCACTATATCCCCTCTAATCTCTAGTTAAATATGTGGTATTTGTGGTAGAGCATGGTAGTAGAACCTCAGTAGAAGAACTCTAGTAGAAATCTTTCTAGATTGTGTTGTGCTATCATGTAGATCCTCTCTAATGTTGGCCACTGTAGAACCTGTGTTTATAGTCAGCTGTTGTGTCCCTCCTCTTTGGGTCTTAAAATTGTCTTTAGTAGTCTTTGCAATGACCGACGCAGCCTCCTGCTCTCAATATGAAGCCTGTATTTGTTATTGTTCCAGGGAGGTAAGCCTGGATGCTCAGCAAAGCAGAGACCAGATAAATGAGAAGTTAATTAAAGGGAGCAGGGAGTCTGTTTGCTTTTTTGGCCAGAGGCCAGGTTGCTCTGCTGTGGTTTATAATAGAGGCTTGGCTGGCATGGGCTCACAGGGCCCCTTGGCTCTCTTTCTCTCTGTCTGACTCTCAATTATCATACTGTATGTTAGCTTCAAAATGTGATGGTACTGTCTCCATTTGACTTTATCATCCTTGTGCTCTTCCTCCCTCTCTCGCTCTCACTCTCTCTCGCTCTCACTCTCTCTAGAATATGCTGAGGAGGCAGGAAGATATGGAGAATGGCACAGCATGGTCTAACTCCTCTGAGTCATCAGATGACTCATCCAGCCCTCAACTCTCCCTGGGGCTGCGTCACGCCAACAAGAACCTGATCCAGCCAGAGGTCAAGGCCGCCACACCCTCCATTGAAATCTCCTTTGCCCTCCGAGACACTGCCACCTCCACCCCTACCCGCTTAGCCAAACCGGAGGATGTGCAGGAGGAGACACAGAAGGAGGAGTCAGACATTGGGGCAGCGGGGAAAGATGAGGCTTCTGGGAAACAGGCAGTGCCTAATGGCCACGCCCGCTACTCACGCTCACTCAGCCATATCAGTGAGAACAGTGCCGATGGCGTACTGATAGACAGGTCAACCAGCGAATTTGTGGAGCCCTCTGAGGTCACCTCCCTGCAGTCTGGGATCTGTATAAACGATATTGAGATGGTGATGCCTGCCAGGGCAGAGTGGGCCCTTATCCCAGGAGAGACTGTGGCGGTCAGAGACCCCCCTGAGCAACCCGCCCCAACTACTGTGCCCTTGGAGGAGAGCAGGCCGGAGAGCAGGTATTCTGCAGTGTCTATAGAGTCAGACACAGGGTTAGAGGTTGTTTCAGGGGCTGTTTCAGAAGTAGAGCCAGAACTCCAGAGCTCTGCACCCACTAGGACTGATGCAATGTATCAGCAAGGTGCCTCTCTGAATCCCAGACCAGACTCACAAGCACAGACTCGGAGCACAGACGGCATATCATACAGTGCCTACAGGGCAGTGGTGGTGGAGACCAAGAAGCCTGAGGCTGTAGTAGAGGCCAAGCCCACAGAGGGTGAGAAGCAGCAGGCTGTGGACAGTGGAATTGAGGAAGCCCTGAGTGCAGTCATCTCCTCTCTGGATGACTACAGGGGACAGTTTCCTGAGTTACAGGTCCTGGAGCAGGAGTTACAACTACTGGAGGAGACATTAACAGTGAGTTACAGGTGTGTGTGTGTGTGTGTGTGTGTGTGTGTGGTGTGTGTGGTGTGTGTGTGTGTGTGTGTGTGTGTGTGTGTGTGTGTGTGTGTGTGTGTGTGTGTGTGTGTGTGTGTGTGTGTGTGTGTGTGTGTGGTGTGTGCACATGGCTCTGTTTCGTGTCACAATGGAAATGGCCACTTCATAAGAGTGAGGTGGGCATTGGTGGGAGCTGAGTAGATTTCAGCAACCCAGAATAACACAGTTCCCTGTAGGACTGCGATCAGGGTGTGGAACTTCCTGTCCCTCAGCTTTGTCTGAATATTTCCATCCCACAATGCTGCAGCAGGAGATGTGTGTACTGTCGCTGGGAGGCCATCTGCCTGTTACACATACACACAACCGACACAGATAGATACACATCAGAGCTCACTCTGAGCCAAATCCGCTGACAAGACAATAGGAAACAGAATAATTATGCTTTTCTTTTAATCTTCATGTTATTTTTAGGAACACGCTGTTTTGTTCAGACACTTTCCTCAGATGATCCATTTCCAAATAGGGGGTGTATTCTCACAATCAGGACTTACAGTGCTTTCAGAAAGTATTCATACCCCTTGACTTATTCCACATTTTGATGTGTTTCAGCCTGAATTCAAAATGTATTAAAATATTTTCTCACCCATCTATGAACAATAGCCCAAAATGACAGTGAAAACATGTTTTTAGATAATTTGTGCAACTTTATTGAAAAGGAAATACAGAAATCTCATTTACATAAGTATTCAAAACCATTTTCAATGCCACTCCAAATTGAGCTCGGGTGCGTCCAATTTCCTTTTGATCATCCTTGATGTCACTAAAACTTGATTGGAGTCCACCTGTGGCCAATTCAATTGTTTGGACATGATTTAGAAAGACGCACACCTGTCTATATAAGGTCCCACAGTTGACAGTGCATGTCAGAGCAGAAACTATACCATGATGTCCAAGGAACTGTCTGTAGATCTCCGAGATAGAATTGTGATGAGGGATATATCTGGGGAAGGGTATAAAACAAGTTCTAGAGTGTTAAACGTTTCCAAGAGCACAGTGGTCTCCATCATTAGGAAATTGAAAAAAATATGGAAATACCCAGGCTCTGCCAAGAGCTGAAGGACCTTGTTCAAGGAGGTGACCAAGAACTCAATGACCACTCTGACAGAACTACAGAGTTCCTTGGCTGAGATGGGAAACCTTCTAAAAGGACAACAGTCTCCACAGCACTTCACCAATCTGGGCTTTAGGGAGAGTAGCCAGACGGATGCCACTCCTGAGAAAAAGGCAGATGAAGACATGCCTGGAGTTTGCAAAATGACGTGAAAGACAGAGCATAAGGCGAAAGATTATTTGGTCTGATGAGACAAATGGAACTCTTGGGCCTGAATGCAAGGTGCTATTTCTGGAGAAAACCAGGCACAGCTCATCACCCATCTAACACCATCCCTACTGTGAAGCATGGTGGTGGCAGCATCATGCTATGGGTATGCTTTTCAGTGGCAGGGACTGGGAGACTGGTAAGGATAGAGGGAACAATGAATGGTGACAAATGCAGGCAAATCCTTTTTGAGAACCTGCTTCAAAGTGCAAACAACCTTGGACTGGGGCAAAGATTTGCATTCCAACAAGATAATGACCCCAAACATACAGCCAAAGCAATGCTGGAATGGCTTCCGAAAAATGTGAAAGTCCTTGAGTAGGCCAGCCAAAGCCCAGATTTGAATCCCATGGAAAATGTATGGAAAGACTTGAAGATAGCTGGGGGAGCGGTGGTAAACAGCAAACTTAAGAGCTTGAGAAAATCTGCAAGGAAGAACTGGAGAAATCTCCAAATCCAGATGTGCAAAGCTGAAGGACTTACCCAAGATGACTCAAAGCTGTAATTGCTGCCAAAGGTTCGTCTACAAAGTATTGACTCAGCGGTGTGAATACTTATGTAAATTAGATTTAATTTTCAATAAATGTGCAAAAATGTCTAAAAACATGTTTTCACTTTGTCATTATGGGGTATTTTGTGTAGATGAGTGAGGGACTAAAAGTGTATTTTAATACATTTTGAATTCAGTCTAACTCAGCAAAATGTGGAATATGTCAAGGGGTATAAATACTTTCTTAAGGCACTCTATATGGCATTAAAGTGGATTGGTGAAAAATATATCTATTTTTTTGTGTGTGTTCTGTATGTTTGAGTACATGTGTGCATGTCTCTCCATAACAAGTGTGTTCTGAAGGGCCGCACCTGCAGTCGTTCGTCCAGTGTCCAGAGTCTGACGGTGGAGACAGCCCTGGGCAGCTTTGACTTTCTCAACACCTCAGACCTGGAGGATGAACATGAGGAGAACTGGGAGAAGAGGAGTGTGACGGACAGGTCAGGTTCCATATCATGGCTTCCCTCCCTAAATTCCATCACAGTTATACAGATTACAAGTTTTACTCGTAAAGGAGTTATATTTCCCTGTGTTCACTTAATGCCATCTAGTGATCCCACAACACAGCTTTAAATATGCTGGATGTGAGAAGTTCATTGGTATTCTGAATGATAATGCCTTCACCTGGTCTAAATGTGACATGACATGTAGAGACAAGCCATGGCTCTCTGGGGTACCACTCTTTGGCAACAACTCTCCTGATGTACTCAGTGTTTCCCCTATTTTATTCAGCAACAGTGGCAAAGTTAGTGTGGGGGGGGGGCTACTCTTGTGGCTAAAGGCAATGTCACGACCAACAATTTTAAAGGCCCTTCTCTTGCCTGCAGAGACCATTTTGCTGCTTAAAGCTATGGGGTAGATTTTTTTGTTGTTGCAGTTTTAAATACAGATTCCTGCAATTCTACACATTTTGCCATGGATTATGCCATGTTCTTATGCTATCTGAGTGACTCAAACATAACAAAATAAATGGGGGCCCATGCCATGACATTTTGGGAATTTTAGGTTCTCCCTGACTATCTAGTTTTTATTTTGGTGTTCGTTCTCAAAGATGATCTTATTTATAATCTATACCTCTATTGTCTTTTCTACATACTTTATCTGGTTTTAGCCATTTAAATTAACACTGAAACGTTTTACCATTCCCAAAAATAATTTTCAACAATAAATAAATATACACTACCGGTCTAAAGTTTTAGAATACCTACTCATTCAAGGGTTTTTCTTTTATTTTTAATATTTTCTACATTGTAGAATAGTAGTGAATACGTCAAAACTATGAAATAAATAACATACATGGAATCATGTAGTAACCAGAAAAGTGGTAAACAAATCAAAATATATTTTATATTTGAGATTCTTCAAATAGTCACCCTTTGCCTGGAGAGCTTTTGGCATTCTCTCAACCAGCTTCAACTGGAATGCTTTTCCAACAGTCTTGAAGGAGTTCCCACATATGCTGAGCACTTATTGGTTGCTTTTCCTTCACTCTGCGGTCCGATGGATCCCAAACTATCTCAATTGGGTTGAGGTCGGGTGATTGTGAAGGCCAGGTCATCTGATGCAACACTCCATCACTCTCCTTCTTGGTCAAATAGCCTTTACACAGCCTGGAGGTGTGTTGGGTCAATATCCTGTTGAAAAACAAATGATAGTCCCACTAAGCCCAAACCAGATGGGATGGCGTATCGCTTGAATTCTAAATAAATCGGTGTCACCAGCAAAGCACCCCCACACCATAATACCATAATTCTCATCCATGCTTCACGGTGGGAAATACACATGCGGAGATCATCCGTTCCCCCACACCGCATCTCACAGAGACACAGCGGTTGGTACCAAAAATCTCCAATTTGACTCCAGACCAAAGGACAAATTTCCACCGGTCTAATGTCCATTGCTTGTGCTTTTTGGCCCAAGCAAGTCTCTTCTTATTATTGGTGTCCTTTAGTAGTGGTTTCTTTGCAGCAATTCAACCACGAAGGCCTGATACATGCAGTCTCCTCTGAACAGTTGATGTTGAGATGTGTCTGTTACTTGAACTCTGTGAAGCCTTTATTTGGGCTGCAGTTTCTGAGGCTGGTAACTCTAATGAACTTATCCTCTGCAGCAGAGGTAACTCTGGGTCTTCCAGTCCTGTGGCGGTCCTCATGAGAGCCAGTTTCATCATAGCGCTAAATGGTATTTGCAACTGCACTTGAAGAAACTTAAAAAGTTCTTCAAATGTTCTGTACTGACTGACCTTCATGTCTTAAAGTAATGATGGACTGTTGTTTCTCTTTGCCTATTTGAGCTGTTCTTGCCATAATATGGACTTGGTCTTTTACCAAATAGGGCTATCTTCTGTATATCCCCTTACTTGTCACAACACAATTGATTGGCTCAAACACATTAACCTGTTGAGGACAGAAGTTCCGCTAGTGGAACCCCGTTCCGCCTGCGGAACCCCTAGCCAACAGCCAATGCCATCGCACGGCGCGAAATACAAAACCAACTAAATTACCACAATTCAATTTTCTCAAACAATCAACTATTTTACACCATTTTAAAGATAAGACTCTCGTTAATCTAACCACATTGTCCGATTTCAAAAAGGCTTTACAGTGAAAGCAAAACATTAGATTATGTTAGGAGAGTACATAGACACAAATAATCACATAGCCATTTTCCAAGCAAGCATATATGTCACATAAACCCAAACCACAGCTAAATGCAGCACTAACCTTTGATCATCTTCATCAGATGACACTCCTAGGACATTATGTTATACAATACATGCATGTTTTGTTCAATCAAGTTCATATTTATATCAAAAAACAGCTATTTACATTAGCATGTGATGTTCAGAACTAGCATACCCACCGAAAACTTCCGGTGAATTTACTAAATTACTCATGATAAACGTTCACAAAGTACATAACAATTATTTTAAGAATTATAGATACAGAACTCCTTTATGCAATCGTGGTGTCAGATTTTAAAATAGCTTTTCGGCGAAAGCACATTTTGCAATATTCTGAGTACATCGCTCGGCCATCACGGCTAGCTATTTTGACACCCACCAAGTTTGGGGATCACTAAACTCAGAATTACTATTAGATAAATTGGATTACCTTTGCTGTTCTTCGTCAGAATGCACTCCCAGGACTTGTACTTCAACAACAAATGTTGTTTTGGTTTCAAATAATCCATTGTTATATTCAAATAGCTCCGTTTTGTTCGTGCGTTCAGGTCACTATCCGAAGGGTGATGCGCGAGCGCATTTCATGACAAAAAAGTTAAAAATATTCCATTACCGTACTTAGAAGCATGTCAAACGCTGTTTAAAATCAATTTTTATGCTATTTTTCTTGTAAAATAGCGATAATATTCCACCCGGGCAACGTTGTATTCATTCAAAGGCTGAAAGAAAAAAATGGAGTAGTCTCGTGACCGCGCATCTCCAGTGTCACTGTCCCCAGGCTGACCACTTACAAATTCTCCTGCTGTTCTTCGCCCAGAGACAGCAGACACCCCATTCCACTTTCTGGCGGCTTTAGAGAGCCAATGGAAGCCTTAGAAAATGTCACGTTACAGCACAGATGCTGTATTTTCGATAGAGATGCAACAGAAGGACAACAAATTGTCAGACAGGGCACTTCCTGTATGGAATCTTCTCAGGTTTTGGCCTGCCATATGAGTTCTGTTATAGTCACAGACACCATTCAAACAGTTTTAGAAACTTTAGAGTGTTTTCTATCCAAATCTACTAATTATATGCATATTCTAGTTTCTGGGCAGGAGTAGTAACCAGATTAAATCGGGTACGTTTTTTATCCGGCCGTGAAAATACTGCCACCTATCCCAAAGAAGTTAAAAAGGAAAGAAATTCCACAAATTAACTTTTAAGGAGGCACACCTGTTAATTGAAATGCATTTCAGAATGCCAAGCGTGTGCAAAGATGTCATCAAGGCGAAGGGTGGCTATTTGAAGAATCTCAAATATAAAATATATTTTGATTTGTTTAACACTTTTTTTGGTTACTACATGATTCCATGTGTGTCATTTTATAGTTTTGATGTCTTCACTATTATTCTACAATGTAAAAATAAAGAAAAACCCTTGAATGAGTAGGTGTTCTAAAACGTTTGACCGGTAGTGTATATACTGTATATTTATTCATTATATTGTGCATTCAGAAAGTATTCGCAACCCTTGACTTTTCCATATTTTGTTGTTACAAGGTGGGATTAAAATGCATTATTTTATTTTTTTATTATTATTATTTTTTTTAATCTACACAAAATACTCTGTCAAAGTGGGGGAAAAATTCTAACGTGTATAAAAAAGGGGGGGGGGGAAATAAAACCCTAATCTTGATTTAGATAAGTGTTCAACCCCCTGCTTTTCAAGTTCTGTCAAGTTGGTTGTTGATCATTTCTAGCTAGCAGTTTCCAAGTCTTGCCATATTTTCAAGTCTAATCTGTAACTAGGCCACTCAAACCTTCACTGTCATCTTGGTAAGCAACTCCAGTGTATATTTGACCTTGTTTTAGGTTTTTGTCCTGCTGAAAGGTGAAGTTGTCTCCCGGTGTGTGTTGGAAAGCAGACTGAACCAGGTTTTCCTCTAGGATTTTGTCTGTGCTAAGTACTATTCCATTTTCTTTTTATAAAAAAAACTCCCTTGTCCTTGCCAATGACAAGCAGACCCATAGCATGATGCAGCCACCACCATGCTTAAAAATATGAAGAGTGGTATTCGGTTATCTGTTGTGTTGGATTTCCCCCAAATCATAACACTTTGTATTCTGGACATAAAGTTCATTTCTTTGCCAATTTTTTTTAATAGTTTTACTTTGGTGCCTTGTTGCAAACAGGATGCATGCTTTGGAATATTTTTGTTCTGTACAGGCTTCCTTTTCATTCTGTCATTTCAGTTAGTATTGTGGGGTAACTACAATGTTGTTGATCCATCCTCAGTTTTCTCCTATCACAGCCATTCAACTCTGTAACTGTTTTTTAAGTCGCTATTGGCCTCACGGTGAAATCCCTGAGCGGTTTCCTACCTCTCCGGCAACGGAGTTTGAAAGGATGCCTGTATCTTTGTAGTGACTGGGTGTATTGATACAGCATCCAAATTGTAATTAATAACTTCATCATGCTCAAAAGGATATTCAATGTCTGCTTTTTTTTGTTACCCATTTACCAATGGGTGTCCTTCTTTGTAAGGCATTTGAAAACCTTTCTTTGTGGTTGAATCTGTTTGAAATTCACAGCTCGACTGAAGGACCTTATAATTATCTGTATGTGTGGGGTACAGGTATGAAGTAATCATTCAAAAATTATGTTAAACAGTATTCTTGCACACCGGGTGAGTCCATGCAACTTATTATGTGACTTGTTAAGCACATTTTTACTCCTGGACTTATTTAGACTTATTTCCACTTTTACATTATGGGATATAGTGTGTAGACCAGTGACACAATCTCTTTTTAATCAATTTAAAGTTCAGGCTGTAACACAACATGTGGAATAAGTCAAGGGGTGTGAATACTTTCTGCGCATTTATTTACATCCCTGTTAGTGAGCATTTCTCCTTTGCCAAGATAATCCATCCACCTGATAGGTGTGGCATATCAAGTAGCAGATTAAACAGCATGATCATTGCACAGGTGCACCTTGTGCTGAGGACAATAAAATACCACACTAAAATGTGCAGTTCTGTCACACAACACAATGCCACAGATGTTTTAAGGGAGTGTGCAATTGGCATTCTGACTGCAGGAATGTTATTTATTCATCATATTTTTTGGAGTGGCGGCAACGATTTATCAGCGGTGGCTCAATGAATATAAGGGAAACACTGGGGCTCATACCAGAGATGGAAGAAGAAGTGAGATTTCCCACTTGTTTTTATTCTGGTTCAATGAAAGTCACGGCAAGTGGTACCGGAGTGCCAAGTCTGGGACCAAAAGACTCCTTAACAGCTTCTACCCAAGCCATAAGACTGCTGAACAGTTCATCAAATGGCTCCCAGGAAGGACTATTTACATTGACCTTATTTTTATTCTTATCTATTATTATTTGCACTGGCTCTCTTGCACATGCTCAATGTACACTCACTGGACTCTAACCACACACACTACACTGACACTCCAACACACACACGGGCACACACAAAACACACGCATGCATATTGACAACACACACATATATATTCAAATTCATTCATACTCTTCACATTCGTGGTCACGAACATTTTGAGTCAAGATCACTTTGAGTCAAAATGCAAGCCGCGATCTATCACTCAGATAATTATTTTAACAGGACTTAAAAAACACAAACCTATGCAGCATTAACCTATTAAAAACAGTACTGTAGCAATGAGGATGGCAAGTGTTGTCCGTTAGTTTACTCCAATTAGGTGCAGACAAATACATTGATGGAAGCTACTTCCAGCTTATACATACTAAACTCAGCAAAAAAGAAATGTACTCACTGTCAACTGCGTTTATTTTCAGCAAACTTAACATGTGTAAATATGTGTATGAACATAAGATTCAACAACTGAGACATAAACTGAACAAGTTCCACAGACATGTGACTTACAGAAATTGAATAATGTCTCCCTGAACAAAGGGGGGGTCAAAATCCAAAAGTAACAGTCTATCTGGTGTGGCCACCAGTTGCATTAAGTACTGCAGTGCATCTCCTCCTCATGGACAGCACCAGATTTGCCAGTTCTTGCTGTGAGATGTTACCCCACTCTTCCACCAAGGCACCTGCAAGTTCCCAGACATTTCTGGGGGGAATGGCCCTTTGGTACGAAAAGTGCAAATCAATCCCAGAACAACAGCAAAGGACCTTGTGAAGATGCTGGAGGAAACAGGTACACAAGTATCTATATCCACAGTAAAACAAGTCCTATATCGACATAACCTGAAAGGCCACTCAGCAAGGAAGAAGCCACTGCTCCAAAACCACCATAAAAAAAGCCAGACTACGGTTTGCAACTGCACATGGGGACAAAGATTGTACTTTTTGGAGAAATGTCTTCTGGTCTGATGAAACAAAAATAGAACTGTTTGGCCATAATCACCATCGTTATGTTTGGAGGAAAAAGGGGGAGGCCTGCAAGCCGAAGAACACCATCCCAACCGTGAAGCACGGGGTGGCAGCATCATGTTGTGTTGGTGCTTTGCTGCAGGAGGGACTGGTGCACTTCACAAAATAGATGGCATTATGAGGAAAGAAAATTATGTGGATATATTGAAGCAACATCTCAAGACATCAGTCAGGAAGTTAAAGCTTGGTCGCAAATGGGTCTTCCAAATGCACAATAACCGCAAGCATACTTCAAAAGTTGTGGCAAAATGGCTTAAGGACAACAAAGTCAAGGTATTGGAGTGGCCATCACAAAGCCCTGACCTCAATCCTATAGAAAATTCGTGGACAGAACTGATAAAGCGTGTGCGAGCAAGGAGGCCTACAAACCTGACTCAGTTACACCAGCTCTGTCAGGAGGAATGGGCCAAAACTCACCCGACTTATTGAGGGAAGCTTGTAGAAGGCTACCCAAAACGTTTGACCCAGGTTAAACAATTTAAAGACAATGCTACCAAATACTAATTGAGTGTATGTAAACTTCTGACCCACTGGGAATGTGATGAAAGAAATAAAAGCTGAAATAAATCATTTCTCTCTACTATTATTCTGACATTTCACATTCTTAAAATAAAGTGATCTTAACTTCTGATCTTAACTTAACACATTCACAATGTGGAAAATAGTAATAATAAAGAAAAACCCTTGTATGAGTACATGTGTGTGTGTGTGTGTGTGTCTGTGTGTATATATATATATATATATATATATATATATATATATATATATATATATATATATAGACACACACACACACACACACATGTACTCATACAAGGGTTTTTCTTTATTATTACTATTTTCCACATTGTAGAATAATAGTGAAGACACCAACTATGAAATAACACACATGGAATCATGTAGTGTTAGACTGCACTTGAAGAAACTTGAAAAGTTCTTAATGTTCTACATTGACTGACCTTCATGTCTTAAAGTAATGATGGACTATCGTTTCTCTTTGCTTATTTGAGCTATTCTTGACATAATATGGTCTTAGCCCTATTTGGTAAAAGACCATATTCAGTATACCTACCTTGTCACAACACAACTGATTGGCTCAAACACATTAAGAAGGAAAGAAATTCCACTCAAACTTTTATCAAGGCACACCTGTTAATTGAAATGCATTCCAGGTGACTACCTCATGAAGGCGGTTGAGAGAATTCCAAGAATGTGCTAAGGTGACTACTTTGAAAAATCTAAAATATATTTTGATTTGTTTAACACTTTTTTGGTTACTACATGATTCCATATGTGTTATTTCATTATTTTGAGGTCTTCACTATTATTCTGGTACTATAGATAGATAGATAGATAGATAGATAGATAGATAGATAGATAGATAGATAGATTATCCATTATTTATTATTTTACACCTAGAGTTACTATACATAACTTTAACCCATTGTATGAGATTCTCCAAAATTGAAATATTCCAGGCATTTATATACAAATTCAAGTAGTACTTTATCTAAAGCCTTTTCAAAGTCTGCTATGAATACCAGGCCTGGTTTCCCAGATTTTTCATAGTGTTCTATTGTTTCCAGTACTTGTCTTATATTATCTCCAATGTATTGTCCATGTAAAAAAACCTGTCTAATTAGGATGAATAATATCCGACAATACCTTTTTTTAATTCTATGGGCTGTGCATTTTGCCTGAATTTTTGCATCACAACACTGAAGAGTTAGCCGTCTCCAATTTTTTAAATGGACTGTCTTGTTATATTTTCCACTTGGGTCCTGTTTCAGTAACAATGAAATCAGACCTTTTTGTTGAGTATCTGATAGTCTACCATTTGTATCAGAGTGTACATAAAAAAAGGTTTGGTATACCTCAACTGGTATACCTTCCAGCCCTGGACTTTTCCCGGACTTAATGGCTTGAATTGCATCATCAAGTTCCTCCTCTATAATTTGTCCTTCACATACATCTTTCTGTACAGCTGTTCATTTTACATTGTTAATCGAAAAAAATATATATAATTAACTTCGGTTAGTGGAGATGGAGGAGGCTGAAACTAAAACATATGCTTAAAGTACTTTCCTTCCTCTTTCAAAATATAGTTTGGTGAATCATGGGTGACTCCATCATTTAGCACATTTCAGTTAATTATTTTTGGTAGCATTTCCTCGTTGGAAGATAAAATAATTTGGTGCGTTATTATTTTACATTCCTTCCAGTTCGCTTTATTATTTTATTTGTATTTTACTGGGCTGATAGTGCCTGCATCTGATTGCCAGTCCCAGCAGAGGGAGAGAACAGCAGACTGAGGGTCCGCCTCTCAATGTCCCTCCACGCTCCCTTTCCTCCACTGACACTTACCAAAAAGGGACACCGTCTTCCAGCTGATGGCGCAACTCGTGTCGCACTTCATTATTTCTGCCTCATGCACAAATTCGTGTTGTTACTCCTATGAACAGAAAAAGACCCAAGCCGCTAATAATAACAATGCAAGCCTATCGATACACTTTCCTACTCATTCATTACAACTGCAGTGCTGGTAGCGCAAGTGGAAGAAGGAAGAAGGCGCATTTTTATGACTTACAAAAGTGTTGAATAAAAAGTGTTGACAGTGCTGAGTAAGAACTTTAAACAGGAACTTGCTCATAAAAGCAGAAGCTCTTTGATGTATTTGTTGAAAGTCTCTCTCTAGTCATAGTTTTAAATGGTTTGAAATCTCACAGTATCTACTTTGCTGTATCTTTTTTTTTACGCCTGCTACATTACTGCAGACACTGTAATCTGAGCCATCTGATTGGCCAGCGGTAGGCCTATAGAGCACTTGATTTGCTTTCCGGGCCCGGCCCAGAAGGCAGAGTTTCTACCTTCAAACACATGAAATGGTTAAAAATGTGAAAACTTTGCTTACCCGGCGCGTAGGGCAGCTGAATCGAGTGCACCTACCGCCAGCAACGCAAGACCGATAAAAAAAAATATATATATAGAGTGTTTTTTTTTTACATTGATTGACTAGGAATGCCTTGGACGGGTTGGTGACCTGATCTATGCATAGTCACTTTCCCCTACATGTACATATTACCTCGACTAACCTGTACCCCTGCACATTGACTTGATACCAGCACCCCTTGTGCAGTATATAGCCTTGTTATTTCATGTTACTATTTTCTTTGTTTATTTAGCACATACCTTTTTTAAACTACATTGTTGGTTAAGGGGTTGCAAGTAAGCATTTCACAGTAAGGTCTACTACATGTGTTGTATTTGGAACATTTGACATAGAAAATGTGATTTTATTTGAAGTCAATGGACTAAGTAGACTAGACCCAGTGGCTATTACATTGGTATCTATGGGAGACACACCCAGTTAAGTAGACCAGAAGATACCTTTTTTTAATGGTAAACTGCCTGATTTGAACTATCTTCATTTATCTATTCTCTTTGGGCTCCCGAGTGGCGCAGTAGTCTAAGGCACTGCATCTCAGTGCAAGAGTCCCTGGTTTGAATCCAGGCTGCATCACATCCGGCTGTGATTGTGAGTCCCATAGGGTGGCGCACAATTGGCCCAGCGTCGTCCGGGTTTGGCTGTGGTAGGCCGTCATTGTAAATAAGAATTTGTTCTTAACTGACTTGCCTAGTTAAAGGTTAAATAAATAAAAAATGCTCATACTCTACCTGTGTGGATGTTGTGTTTAGTGAGCACCACAGTGCCCCTGGCAGGCCATCAGAGGAGAGGGCAGGGAGAGATGACGACTGTGAGAAGAGATGCTGGGAGTCCCCCTCCTTTGGACCTGTGAGCACTGGCTGCCAGGCTCTAGACCACGCCCTACTGGTTCATCTGAAGAATTGCAGCGCCCAACTTCTGGTGAGGATCATGATATATGAGTAACAAACACCAGTGGTGTAAAGTACTTAAGTCGTTTTTTGGAGTATCTGTACTTTTAATATTTTTGACAATTTGTAGTTTTATTTCACAACATTCCTCAAGAAAATAATGTACATTTTACTCCATACATTTTCTGACACCCAAAAGTACTGTTTTGAATGCTAAGCAGGTCAGGAAAATGGTCCAATTCACACACTTCCAATTCACGTCATCCCTACTGCCTCTGATCTGGTGGACTCACTAAACACAAATGCTTTGTTTGTAAATTGTGGCCCTGGCTATCCGTAAATTTAAAAAAGATATATATATAATTCTGCCGTCTGGTTTGCTTAATATAAGAATTTTAAGTTCTTTATACTTCCATTTTAACTTTTGATACTTGCTCATTATTAATAGAAAAAATATCCATACAATTAACTTTGGTTAGTGGAGATGGAGACTGAAACTAAAACATATGCTTAAGGTACTTTGCTTCCTCTTTCAAAATAGTGTATGGTGAGTCATAGGTGACTCTGTCATTATTTTAGACATTTACTCAAGTAGTATTTTACTGGGTGACTTTTACTTGAGTCATTTTCTATTAAGTTATCTTTACTTTTACGCAAGTATGACAATTGGGTACTTTTCCCACCACTGCTAACACACCATGGTCTCACTGGGCACACCATGGCATTTCATAGTGGATAATTGGGTAATATTTTGTTGAGACGTTGAGCAATAACATTACAACCTACAGTATATTCACCCACTCAAAGAGACAGCCAAAAGTTAGTTGAATTACTAATGTATTATCACTGTGCTTTCAACCAACTGAAAGCACAACAACATTTCTAGGGATTTTTTTTCAGATTTCTGGTTTAGTGTCTCATTGCGCTTTCAACCAAAAACACAGCAAATTTCAAACTGGAATACAATGTCAGATATTAAGTTTATTTATACAGCAGATTAATGTAATATCACTGTGCTTCATCTAATAGCACAACCACATGACCTGGGCCCAGGTTCCCGTTAGCCCTGGAATTTAAAGCTTACGAGGGTTTTAACAATGCATTGTTCCTACAATTCCCAAAACACCAGGCAGAGAGAACGCTCACTATGTGCGCCGTTGACGCATGCATGTATTGATACAGGTAGGATCAAAAAGAAAAGCAGCGCTGCTCTTGGATCAGCTTTCTCCATTCAAATATTACCTTAACATTAGAATTATTCCACAATACTGACAACGGATCAGCTCCTAGAGAGATATTATAACTATGGCTGCAAATATTGAGGCGCACATCATTGCGAACATGTCACACATCATTTAAATATATTGAGTCAAATTATAGACCGTAGTCAATATGATTTGAAATATATAGACATGTAGTCTATAGGCCTACTGTATTGAGCTTTTAATGTAGTCAGCCCAGTCAAAACTGTTCGCTGCTCTGGCACCCCAATGGTGGAACAAGCTCCCTCACGACGCCAGGACAGCGGAGTCAATCACCACCTTCCGGAGACACCTGAAACCCCACCTCTTCAAGGAATACCTGGGATAGGATAAAGTAATCCTTCTAACCCCCCCCAAAAAAAGATATAGATGTACTATTGTAAAGTGGTTGTTTCACTGGATATCATAAGGTGAATGCACCAATTTGTAAGTCGCTCTGGATAAGAGCGTCTGCTAAATGACGTAAATGTAAATCTCTGTTTTCATTTGAAGCATTATCCTCTGTAACAATTGCAAAAACATTGGCAACCTTAGTCTATTGGTAATCAACTTTGTTTTGAAGTTATTAGCGGTCACAGAGAGACAGCTAAACATATTCATTCTGTGTTTACCGGAGATCTTCTGTGTATAAAGACACACTTAGCTGTACTACGAGTGGTCTGAGGCAGTCCGTAACAACGATGAACTTAAGATGCTTTTGGGGAACCGGGCCCTGGATTGCAGTTTAATTAAATTAAAAGTACATGGTGCAAGTGATGATGATATGCCATTCGAGATGCTGTATAGATTATTACAGAAATTGGGAAGACATACTATACATACAATTATCTGTAAGGTCCCTCAGTCAAGCAGTGAATCTCAAACACATATTCAACCACAAAGACCAGGGATGTTTTCCAATGCCTCGCTAAGAAGCGCACCTATTGTTAGATGGGTAAAAATAATAAAAGCAGACATTGAATATCCCTTTGAGCATGGTGAAGTTATTAAATTCACATTGAGTGGTGTAACTCAGTTGCGGAGAGAAAGGAAACCGCTCAGTGATTTCACCACTTTAAAACAGTGTACATTTGGTACAGAGGTGAATAGCTATGATAGGAGAGAACTGAGACTGGATCAACAACATTTTAGTTACTCCACAATACTAACTTAAATGAGTGAAAAGAAGGAAACCTGTACAGAATACAAATATTATAAAACATGCATCCTGTTTGCAAAAAGGCACTAAAGTAAATAGGCAAAAATGTGGCAAAGAAATGAACTTTGGGGCAAACACAACACATCACGGAGTACCACTCTTCATATTTTTAAGCATGGTAGTGGCTGAATCATGCTATGGCTAAGCTTGTCATCGACAAGGACTAGGGAGTTTTTTAGGAAAACTAGGGAGTTTTTTATAAAAATAAACTGAATAGAGCTAAGCACAGGCAAAATCCTAGAGGAAAATCTGGTTGTTTGCTTTCCAACAGACTGGGAGACAGGACAATAACCTAAAACAAGGCCAAATATACACTAGAGTTGCTTACCAGGATGACATTGATTGGCCTAGTTACATTTTGGACTTAAATCATCTTGAAAATCTATGGCAAGACTTGAAAATGGCTGTCTAGCAATGATCAACAACCAACTTGACAGAGCTTGAAGGGTTTGGAAAAGAATGATGTGCAAATATTGTGCAATCCAGGTGTGCAAATCTCTTACCCAGAAGGATTCACAGCGGTGATCGCTACCAAAGATGATTCTAGCATGTATAATTTTGCAAACATTTCTAAAAACATGTTTTCACTTGGTCATTATGGGTGAGGAAAAAAATATTTAATCCATTTTGAATTCAGGTTGTAACACAAGTCAAGGGGTATGAATGCTTTCTGAAGACACTGCACAATTACATAAGAATAAATGTATAGTTACAGTAACCTCATTGTGGCCATGGATGTTATTCATACAAGCATTTTGCTACACCCGCAATAACATCCCGTGTATGTGGCCAATAAGATTTGATTTGATTTTAAGGCTGAATGTTATATTAGTTTGTAAGATGGCCTTAACTTTAGGCTATTTATTGTATTACAAAAGTTATATTGAAAGAAATGTGACAACACAACCACATATCAACATTTAAAGGAGATGAACGTAGCTACTGCTTGGATAGTTCCATCTGAGCCACTTAATCCCATTCTTACATTTTTATTTTTGGTTGAGTTATTTATTTGTTAACTTGTCAAAGTTAATAGATTAGTTATTGTATTTCAAAAGTGATATTTAGTTGTGTTTGGTTGTCAATGCAACCAGATATCAACATTTGAAAGAGATGGAACTATCCAAGCAGAAGATGGTGCATTCAAAAAGTATTCAGACACCTTTTTACCATTTTTCCACATTTTGTTATGTTACAGCTTTATTCTAATTTTTTTTAAATATATATTTTTTCTCCTCAATCGACACAATACCCCATTATGACAAAGCGAAAAACAGTTTTTTTTTTACAAATAAAAAACAGATACCTTATTTACATAAGTATTCAGACCCTTTGCTATGAGACTCAACATTGAGCTCAGGTGCGTCCTGTTTCCATTGATCATCCTTGAGATCTTTCTACAACTTGATTGGAGACCACCTGTGGTAAAATCAATTGATTGGACATGATTTGGAAAGGCACACACACACACCTGTCTATATAAGGTCCCACAGTTGACAGTGCATGTCAGAGCAAAAACCAAGCCATGAGGTCGAAGGAATTTTCCGTAGAGCTCCGAGACAGGATTGTGTTGAGGCACAGATCTGGGGAAGGGTACCAAAACATTTCTGCAGCATTGTAGGTCCCCAAAAACACAGTGGCCTCCATCATTCTTAAATGGAAGACGTTTGGAACCAACAAGACTCTTCCTAGAGCTGGCCACCAGGCCAAACTAAGCAATCTTGGGAGAAGGGCCTTGGACAGGGAGGTGACCAAGAACCCGATGGTTACTTTGACAGAGCTCCAGAGTTTCTCTGGAGATGGGAGAACCTTCCAGAAGTACAACCATCTCTGCAGCACTCCACCAATCATGCCTTTATGGTAGAGTGGCCAGACGGAAGCCACTCTTCAGTTAAAGGCAGATGACAGCCTGCTTGGAGTTTGCGAAAAGGCACTCTCAGACCATGGGAAGCAAGATTCTCTGGTCTGATGAAACCAAGATTGAACTATTTGGCCTGAAAGCCAAGCGTCACATCTGGAGGAAACCTGGCACCATTCCTACGGTGAAGCATGGTGGCGGTGGCCGCATCATGCTGTGGGAATTTTTTTCAGTGGCAGGTACTGGGAGACTAGTCAGGATCGAGGAAAAGATGAACGGCGCAAAGTACAGAGATCCTTGACGAAAACATGCTCCAGAGTGCTCAGCACCTCTGACTGGGGCAAAGGTTCACCTTCCAACACGACAACGACCCTAAGCACACAGCCAAGACAATGCAGGAATGGCTTCAGGACAAGTCTCTGAATGTCCTTGAGTGGCCCAGCAAGAGCCCGGACTTGAACCCGATCAAACATCTCTGAACTGAAAATAGCTGGGCAGCGACACTCCCCATCCAACCTGAGAGAGCTTGAGAGGATCTGCCGAGAAGAAAGGGAGAAACTCCCCAAATACAGGTGTGCCAAGCTTGTAGCGTCATACCCAAGAAGACTCGAGGCTGTAATCGCTGCCAAAGGTGCTTCAACAAAGTACTGAGTAAAGGGTCTGAATACTTATGTAAAGGTAATATTTCAGTTTATTTGTTATTAGCAATAATGTCAACTTGTTTTGCTTTGACATTATTGGGTATTGTGTGTAGATTGATGAGAAAATATATATTTTCATCAATTTTTTCAAAATGTGTAAAAGTGAAGGGGTCTGAACACTTTCTGAAAGCACCGTACATCTGTGCCACTGAACATCTGTGCCACTGAACATCTGTGCCACTGACTTAGTCTGGCTTTAATTCCAGTTTGTCTACAAAAGTATAATTCATATGTTTGATTCACATCTCCATCTCAACCAAAAATCTAAGTTATGGAATAAGACAAAATCAAATCAAACTTTAAACGCACTTTAAATATACACTGCTCAAAAAAATAAAGGGAACACTTAAACAACACAATGTAACTCCAAGTCAATCACACTTCTGTGAAATCAAACTGTCCACTTAGGAAGCAACACTGATTGACAATACATTTCACATGCTGTTGTGCAAATGGAATAGACAACAGGTGGAAATTATAGGCAATTAGTAAGACACCCCCCAATAAAGGAGTGGTTCGGCAGGTGGGGACCACAGACCACTTCTCAGTTCCTATGCTTCCTGGCTGATGTTTTGGTCACTTTTGAATGCTGGCGGTGCTTTCACTCTAGTGGTAGCATGAGACGGAGTCTACAACCCACACAAGTGGCTCAGGTAGTGCAGCTCATCCAGGATGGCACATCAATGCGAGCTGTGGCAAGAAGGTTTGCTGTGTCTGTCAGCGTAGTGTCCAGAGCATGGAGGCGCTACCAGGAGACAGGCCAGTACATCAGGAGACATGGAGGAGGCCGTAGGAGGGCAACAACCCAGCAGCAGGACCGCTACCTCCGCCTTTGTGCAAGGAGGAGCAGGAGAAGCACTGCCAGAGCCCTGCAAAATGACCTCCAGCAGGCCACAAATGTGCATGTGTCTGCTCAAACGGTCAGAAACAGACTCCATGAGGGTGGTATGAGGGCCGGACGTCCACAGGTGGGGATTGTGCTTACAGCCCAACACCGTACAGGACATTTGGCATTTGCCAGAGAACACCAAGATTGGCAAATTCGCCACTGGCGCCCTGTGCTCTTCACAGATGAAAGCAGGTTCACACTGAGCACGTGACAGACGTGACAGAGTCTGGAGACGCCGTGGAGAACGTTCTGCTGCCTGCAACATCCTCCAGTATGACCGGTTTGGCGGTGGGTCAGTCATGGTGTGGGGTGGCATTTCTTTGGGGGGCCGCACAGCCCTCCATGTGCTCGCCAGAGGTAGCCTGACTGCCATTAGGTACCGAGATGAGATCCTCAGACCCCTTGTGAGACCATATGCTGGTGCGGTTGGCCCTGGGTTCCTCCTAATGCAAGACAATGCTAGACCTCATGTGGCTGGAGTATGTCAGCAGTTCCTGCAAGAGGAAGGCATTGATGCTATGGACTGGCCCGCCCGTTCCCCAGACCTGAATCCAATTGAGCACATCTGGGACATCATGTCTCGCTCCATCCACCAACGCCACGTTGCACCACAGACTGTCCAGGAGTTGGCGGATGCTTTAGTCCAGGTCTGGGAGGAGATCCCTCAGGAGGTCATCCGCCACCTCATCAGGAGCATGCCCAGGCGTTGTAGGAGGTCATACAGGCACGTGGAGGCCACACACACTACTGAGCCTCATTTTGACTTGTTTTAAGGACATTACATCAAAGTTGGATCAGCCTGTAGTGTGGTTTTCCACTTTAATTTTGAGTGTGACTCCAAATCCAGACCTCCATGGGTTGATAAATTGGATTTACATTGATTATTTTTTGTGTGATTTTGTTGTCAGCACATTCAACTATGTAAAGAAAAAAGTATTTAATAACATTATTTCTTTCATTCAGATCTAGGATGTGTTTAAGTGTTCCCTTTTTTTTTGAGCAGTATATTTTGGTTTGATGTAGTCATTCTTCAACTTACATTTTTGGTTGGAGATGTGAATGGAGATGTGAATCCAATTTATTCTGTTTGAATTTGTAGACAAACTGGAATTGAATGAACCAGCGCTTGAAACCCTATTTTGTCTATTTTTAGTTAAATTCTGGGTTGAATTAAAACAATTGCTGCTGATGACTTTGCAAATGCTATATAGACCTAAATAGCATGATTGATAGATTTCATTTGCTCTGTTAAACTTACCCTTTTGGAATAACTTTGATACCCTTTGGAATTACTTAGATAAAATCTATTTTGTTTTTAAGTGGAGCTCTCTCAACAATCATTATCATGATAGCATATTGGTAATAGTTAGTGACAAATAACCAAGCAGGGCTTAATTAAACCTTGGATGGGAGACCAAAGAGTAGCTGTTGATAGATCAATTCTCCAGTAGGAAGTGCTGCCCAGCCTATATATACTCTTTCTGATAAAGGATATAATGTTGAAAATCTGTTGTTTTAAAGGTACAAATTCAACTGTTTTTATACAAGGTTTGTCTATGTTAAAATGTGGTTACCGTAATGACATAATCCTGTGGTTGAAATTTCAACCTCAAAACAAGAATTTAGTTTTTTTTCAAATCCAATGTATTTTTCACATAGATTCCGCATCGCAATATGTTGACAAATTACACTGAAATGACATTGATTTAACCAGTTTGCACCCAGTGGGGTCCTCTTATGTATGAGGCTCTAAACCAAATTAGTTGAAGAATTAAAATCTCATACATAGGTGATCTGATCTTGCGTTTGTGTTGCGCTGCCAAAACAGCTCCCAGTTCGAATGTGATAATGATATAAAAAAAATGTGGCATCTGTGGTCTTACCAAATGTTCTGATTTGTTGTATCAATTTTGGCTATGTGACGCCTAATGGTTTGTGCTGTGCAGAGGCTGGGGACCTTTGGGCCTCTGCGCTGTGGGGAGATGTATGCTCTGGACCGCCTACTCAGGGAGGCCCGCGTCCTCGAGCTTATCAGACACGTTGCCAAGGAGACCCCTGGAGGAGCCACTCAGGCAGATGAGGGTGAGTTCATTGCTACTGAGAGGAGGACAATGAAACAGCATACTAGTTTACTCACTGACACAGCTAAGGATATAATGAATAAGGTTAACTACTCTAATTGTAGATTAAATTAAATCTCTAACTTGTTTTCTTTTCCTTCTGTCTCTCTCCTGGAGTAGTTGTTCCCCAGTTAGAACAGTGCCATGGGGCAACATTGCTATGGCAGCAGTGTACAGACAATGGCAGTGTGTACAGCACCTCCACAGAGGCTTTCCTCACAGCACTGGCCGCTGCTTACACCAACAGACTGCCCGAGAGAGGAGCCAGCCTGGCAGACACAGGTGTGATACTGTTGTTGTGTCTCGATCATGGATAATATCACGTATAATAACACATTTCACTGCACCTATCTGGTGTATATGACAATAAAACATATTTAAAAAGATACAGTTGAAGTCGGAAGTTTACACACACCTTAGCCAAATACCTTTAAACTCAGTTTTTCGCAATTCCTGACACTTAATCCAAGTAAAGATTCCCTGTCTTAGGTCAGTTAGGATTACCACTTTATTTTAAGAATGTGAAATGTCAGAATAATAGTAGAGAGAATTATTTATTTGAGCTTTTATTTCTTTCATCACATTCCCAGTGGGTCAGAAGTTTACATACACTCAATTAGAATTTGGTAGCATTGCCTTTAGATTGTTTAACTTGGATCAAACGTTTTGGGTAGCCTTCCACAAGCTTCCCACAATAAGTTGGGTGAATTTTGGCCCGTTCCTCCTGACAGAGCTGGTGTAACTGGGTCAGGTTTGTAGGCCTCCTTGCTCTCACACGCTTTTTAAGTTCTGCCCACAGACTTTCTATAGGATTGAGGTCAGGGTTTTGTGATGGCCACTCTGTGATGGCCACTCTATTTTGTGAAGTGCACCTTGACTTTGTTGTCCTCAAGCCATTTTGCCACAACTTTTCAAGTATGCTTGGTGTCATTGTCCATTTGGAAGACCCATTTGCGACCAAGCTTTAACTTCCTGACTGAAGTCTTGAGATGTTGCTTCAATATATCCACATAATTTTCTTGCCTCATGATACCATCTATTTTGTGAAGTGCACCAGACCCTCCTGCAGCAAAACACCCCCACAACATGATGCTGCCACCCCCGTGCTTCACGGTTGGGAGGGTGTTCTTCGGCTTGCAAACCTCCCCCTTTTTCCTCCAAACATAACGATGGTCATTATGGCCAAACAGTTCTATTTCATCAGACCAGAGGACATTTCTCCAAAAAGTACAATCTTTGTCCCCATGTGCAGATGCAAACTGTAGTCTGGCTTTTTTATGGCGGTTTTGGAGCAGTGGCTTCTTCCTTGATGAGTGGCCTTTCAGGTTATGTCGATATAGGAGTCGTTTTACTGTGGATATAGATACTTTTGTACCTGTTTCCTACAGCATCTTCACAAGGTCCTTTGCTGTTGTTCTGGGATTGATTTGCACTTTTTGCACCAAAGTACGTTCATCTCTAGGAGACGAACGCATCTCCTTCCTGAGCGGTATGATGGCTGCGTGGTCCCATGGTGTTTATACTTGCGTACTATTGTTTGTACAGATGAATGTGGTACCTTCAGACGTTTGGAAATTTCTCCCAAGGATGAACCAGACCTGTGGAGGTCTACAATTTTTTTTCTAAGGTCTTGGCTGATTTCTTTTGATTTTCCCATGATGTCAAGCAAAGAGGCACTGAGTTTGAAGGGAGGCCTTGAAATACATCCACAGGTACACCTCCAATTGACTCAAATTATGTCAATTAGCCTATCAGAAGCTTCTAAAGCCATGACATCATTTTCTGGAATTTTCCAAGCTGTTTAAAGGCACAGTCAACTTAGTGTATGTAAACTTCTGACCCACTGGAATTGTGATACAGTGAATTATAAGTGAAATAATCTGTCTGTAAACAATTGTTGGAAAAATGACTTGTGTCATGCACAAAGTAGATGTCTTAACCGACTTGCCAAAACTATAGTTTGTTAACAAGAAATTTGTGGAGTGGTTGATAACGAGTTTTAATGACTCCAACCTAAGTGTATGTAAACCTCCGACTTCAACTGTGTATATATATATATACACACACACACACACACACACACACACACACTTAGTGGCCTGTTCATTAGGTACACCACCCCGTTCACTAAAATGGTTCTAGCCTACAGATAGTGAGTCACGTGGCCGTAACTTGCTATATAAAGCAGGCAGACAGGCATTGAACATTATAATGGGCAAACGAGTGACCTAAGTGACTTTGAGCGTGGTATGGTCATCATTGCATAGTCAGGATTTTGGCGTAAGCAACATCAGTCCATGGTCCCATCCTGCCTGGTATCAACGGTACAGGCTGGTGGTGTAATGGTGTGTGGAATGTTTTTCTGGCACACGTTAGGTCCCTTGATACCAATGGGGCAACGTTTCCATGCCCTGAAGAATTCGGGCTGTTCTAGAGGCAAAGCTGGGTCCGTCCCAGTACTAGATGGGTGTACTTAATAAACTTGCCGGGGTGTATTTTAACATAGTGATACATGGTCTAAAACACTCTCCCTCAGGAGGAGTTTGTGATCCCCAATGCAATGCTCGTGGCTTTGATTCCAGTGGCGTATATGCCATCACAGACCCACAGACTAGAGAAGAGCTGTTAAAGTGATATCCCGTCACGTCGGACCTATGTCTCTCTGTGCTGTGTCTAGTGTTCTTGCGTCTGGTGGAGAGGATTCTGGAGAGGAGGCTGCCCAAGCGTGGGGGCGGGGCAGCCAGAGAGATGCTGACTCTCTTCCAGTTCTGGAGCTACCTGGAGGCAGAGGGAGTGAGCGAGCTGGACACACACATCACTGAACTGGCAGAGGAGGGTGAGTGTCTGGGAGACTGACTATGGTAGTGAATGGACCTCCTTAATTGCTTGGAGTTGGTGTTAATGAATTTGTTAATGTGTCTTACCAGGTTACAGACAGCAACTTGGCTCTATGGTCAGTCATGATGAATGTACAGCATTTAAATGGATGATTCCTCTCATTGTTGTTCTTTCACCACACCCACTATAACATAATCTCATCCTATTGTCTTTTCCTATTTTCTTTTCCAAACCCCATCCTTATTCTCTCTCTTTTTCATTTTCCTCCCCCAACACACACCCTGTCCTGTCTCTTTCTCTGCTTCTCTGTATACACCCCCCCCCTCAGTCTGGCTGGTTCAGAGCCTGCAGTCAGGAGACCAGGAGGTGCTGGTGAAGGCCCTGAAGAGGCCACCAGAGAACAGCCTGAAGAGGGAGGGGATGCATGCTGTCAGCCTGCTGCTCAGGGACCCGCGGGGGAAGGTGTCTGCCTCAGCTAGCTCCCTGCTCCGGAGCCTAGCCAACCAACCACGCCATCGAGAGAGGGTGAGACCAAGAGACACATTCATTTAAGGCAGGGGTATTCAACCAGGGGTACTGCAGGGGGTCTGCGGAAAAGTATTTTTTTTTAAACGAATGGAAATTGTTTTTATGGATATCAATATCACCAACAGACTACACAATTTTCAAATGACATACCTAAAATAGAGAAGAGTATATCTGCTATATATTCTATTCTATATATATTTATATTCTAATGATGTCAACTTTATTTCTCATCTCCTAATATTGTGTTGTCAATAATTAAGCAAATTACACTCACTGGAGTATCTGACATGGGCTTTGAAAAAGCGCCCGCGAATTGGCTACCAAGTGCCGCTGGCTGCTGTTAAGCTTTCTTGACTTGGACTTTAAGTTTTGCCAATACTTGGCTAAACTTTTGTTTAATCAGCTGCTCTTAGCGAAAATGTGTTTGGAGTTACATTTCTAGCTATGTTAGAGTGATCACTTCCTCTTCCAATTGTTATGTATGGGGGTCAAAATAATGAAAAACAATCTATTAATTTTAAAATGTTGATTACTTCTCCTTGCCATTATCATTCAGCTGGTAAGACAAGAATTGCTAACATATGATTGGGGCCCTGGATCGACAGTCTGCCTGGGAGGGGATCCCTGGGCAAGAATATTTCTATAACCCAGATTTAAGGCTATACTCACTGTAGAACTTTTGAAATGCACCTCTTAAGTGCAGGATCACCAATGAAGATAACAGGATCACCAATGTGGATTCACACTACATGATCAAAAGTATGTGAACATCTCATTCCAAAATCATGGGCATTAATATGGAGTTGGTCCCCCCTTTGCTGCTATAACAGCATCCACTCTTCTGAAAAGACTTTCCACTAGATGTTGGAACATTTCTGCGGGGACTTGCTTCCATTCAGCCACGAGCATTAGTGAGGTTGGGCGCTGATGTTGGGCGATTAGGCCTGGCTCGCAGTCGGCGTTCCAATTCATCCCAATGGTGTTTGAATGGGTTGCGGTCAGGGCTCTGTGCAGGCCAGAAAAGTACTTCCACACCAATCCCGTCTCGCTTTGTGCACGGGGGCATTGTCATTCTGAAACAGGAAAGGGCCTTCCCCAAACTGTTGCCCCAAAGTTGGAAGCAAAGAATTGTCTAGAATGTCATTGTACGCTGTAGTGTTAAGATCCCTTTACTGGAACTAAGGGGCCTTGCCCAAACCATGAAAAACAGCCCCAGACCATTATTCCTCCTCCATCGAACTTTACAGTTGGCACTATGCATTGGGGCAGGCAGTGCTCTCCTGACATCTGCCCAACCCATATTCCTCCTAACAGTTCTTGCTTCCAGAGTTAGTTTGGAACTCTGTAGTGAGTGTTGCAACCGAGGACAGATGATTTTTACACGCTACGCACTCGGCAGTCTCGTTCTGTGAGCTTGTGTGGCCACCCACTTTGTGGGTGAGCCGATGTTGATCCTAGACTTTTCCATTTCACGATAACAGCACTTGCAGTTGACTGGGGAAGGTCTAGCTTGTTGGACAGGTGGAGTCCTATGACGGTACCACGTTATAAGACATTGAGCTTTTCAGTAAGGCCATTCTACTGCCAATGTTTGTCTATGGAGATTGCATGGCGGTGTGCTTGATTTTATACACCTGCCAGCAACGGGTGTGTCTGAAATCACCGAATCCACTAATTTGAAGGGTTCTCCACATACTTTTGTGTATATATAGTGTGTGTGTTTGTGAAAATGTTAGTGTATTTTACCCCAGGCCCTGGTAAGCTGTCTGGAGCTTTTGGAGAATGAAAGCATGGAGACGAGAGTGTGTGGCTGTAAAGCACTTGCATGTCTGAAGGTCAGTCTTACCACTTAGTCACACCTCTTCAACAATCTCCATCTTCAATCTGTTTTTTTACTGTGCGTACCCTAGTGTCTGGAGTCAGTCTGTTTTTCATGTTCTGCAGGCCAAAGAGAGCATCGACCAGCTGGTCTATCTCTGTCGATCGGACAAGGAGGACGTGAGGGATGCTGCCAAACAAGCTTTGTTGGTGCTTGGTTAGTAGAAGGATAAGAAGTATACGTTTGATAGGGGACTGAGTGAGATCAAGGGATACAGGGGCACAGAGAGTGGGGTTTCTGTGGGTGGGAAAGAGTGTATGAGGGAATAATGGGAGTGTGTGTGTGTGTTCCTTACAGGTGAGGAGGGGAAGTTGGCCCACAGACACGTTGAGACATCTCTGCAGGAAGGAGTTCCACGTCTCTTCTCCCCTGGCAGCATGGCCAGCACCGCCTTTTAACGCCACCACAAAGGAATACTGATACCGTCATGCTAATGTCAACACACTATTACAGAGCCATTATCATGCCACACACACACATCAAAATATACACTGTAAAAGAGGGTGCAATACACCGATGCAAAAAGGTTGCTGTCACATGCGCTCACTAACAATGGGATGACATCTACAGCTTGACATAAAGTCAGTGAACTAAACTCAAATATTACCAACCTGTGTGTAAATAAGTGACAACTACTCATGAACTGTGGATTTGTAGACACGATGAAGAGGGGTGGAAAGTGTTTTACTGCCTTACAGTACATTTTGGCCTGGTGGTGTTGCCTTCTGAATCATGTATGCACAGCTAGGATGATGAATGGATAGAAGGACACACCAGTCATTGTGTCAGATCATTGCATGGATAGGACAGTGGGAAAGTAACAGGTTGACTTTTCAGGGGAAATCCACTTTTGATCTGCTGTATTTGTAATGAAGCTGGTTTTCTGATGGTCTGTGCGGAGAATGTCAGTGTGTGGAGAATGTCAGTGTGTGGAAGGAGTAATGAAGTAAGTCATGGGGGTGGAAGGGATTTGGTTGTTCCTCAGGAGATGATGGTGGTGCAGTTCCACATTCTTGGACCACAGTCTGATGAAGTCTGGAAAAAGTTATTACAGTGCCATCATTCCATACTATCATTCTATGCTTTATGTAAATATATTCCACTGGAAGTGTACATGTTATATAATTGTGTTGTAATTCACTTGCTATTGTTGAAACAGTCTACTGTAGGTAAATTCATCGTGCACTTCCTGAGACTTGTGCCACTGGCGATATAACTGAAGATTATTTCAGCTGTATGGGTGGTTAAGTACTTTTATTATTGTCATTATTATTGAAAACTTAAAACTGTTGTGGACTTTGCCTTTTTGGAGCAGAAAACTTCTCACTGAAACAGACAACCAAACTGCTTGTGCTGTGTGGAATGTATAGTGTGGAATCAGGGTAGGATGAGAACCT
Source organism: Salmo salar (assembly GCF_965601325.2). Taxonomy (NCBI): domain Eukaryota; kingdom Metazoa; phylum Chordata; class Actinopteri; order Salmoniformes; family Salmonidae; genus Salmo; species Salmo salar. The sequence goes on along the minus strand of NC_138300.1, from coordinate 89,923,776 downwards.
GCATTCATTCTATATTATTTACTTTGTAGGGTCATCAGTTATTCAGAGGAGGCTGGTGTAAGGAGTTATAGGAGGACAGGCTCATTAGAATGGCATATATGGAACCGAGTCAAACGTGGTCTCCATATGTGTGATGCCGTTCCAGTTATTACAGCCATCACAATGAACCCGTCCACCTATAGCTCCTCCCACCAGCCTCCTCTGGTTTTATTGTACAGGAGTTAATAACAATGGACAACTTAAAAAGCTTCTTCAGTGTATAAGTGCCTCAAGTAATGAGACATGAGATGAAATACTTTAATGAAGAGATGCAGTGCTAATACAAACAATGCAGAAAAGTATATTTTCCTTATGACTCAAATTGTGCAGCAAAATAAGTGATTTTCTTTAGATATCTTTTTTCTATAAAAGTATATTGACTGGCAAATAAATATCTTGCCTGGCATCAAATATTAATAAAATTGTGTTCAAAAATGGTTTCCTTTTGTGAGAGGATGTGATGATGTATAATTTCCCTATGTTTATTAAAATAAACAGGGGGGACATAAAGAATCGTTTTTTTCAGTTTGAACAATCTGGAAAATCTTGATGAATTTTGGTACAACTACACAAGAGGCATACAGATTCAGAGAGTGTTTATTATAGGTCTGTTGAATAAATACACTCCTCAAAAAAATAAAGGGATCACTAAAAGAACACATCCTAGATCTGAATGAATGAAATAATCTTATTAAATACTTTTTTCTTTACATAGTTGAATGTGCTGACAACAAAATCACACAAAAATAATCAATGGAAATCCAATTTATCAACCCATGGAGGTCTGGATTTGGAGTCACGCTCAAAATTAAAGTGGAAAACTACACTACAGGCTGATCCAACTTTGATGTAATGTCCTTAAAACAAGTCAAAATGAGGCTCAGTAGTGTGTGTGGCCTCCAAGTGCCTGTATGACCTCCCTACAACGCCTGGGCATGCTCCTGATGAGGTGGCGGATGGTCTCCTGAGGGATCTCCCAGATCTGGACTAAAGCATCAGCCAACTCCTGGACAGTCTGTGGTGCAACGTGGCGTTGGTGGATGGTGCGAGACATGATGTCCCAGATGTGCTCAATTGGATTCAGGTCTGAGGAACGGGCAGGCCAGTCCATAGCATCAATGCCTTCCTCTTGCAGGACCTGCTGACACACTCCAACCACATGAGGTCTAGCATTGTCTTGCATTAGGAGGAACCCAGGGCCAACCGCACCAGCATATGGTCTCACAAGGGGTCTGAGAATCTCATCTCGGTACCTAATGGCAGTCAGGCTACCTCTGGCGAGCACATGGAGGGCTGTGCGGCCCCCCAAAGAAATGCCACCCCACACCATGACTGACCCACCGCCAAACCAGTCATGCTGGAGGATGTTGCAGGCAGCAGAAGGTTCTCCACGGCGTCTCCAGACTCTGTCACGTCTGTCACATGTGCTCAGCGTGAACCTGCTTTCATCTGTGAAGAGCACAGGGCACCAGTGGCGAATTTGCCAATCTTGGTGTTCTCTGGCAAATGCCAAACGTCCTGCACGGTGTTGGGCTGTAAGCACAGCATGTGAAATTTATTGTCAATCAGTGTTGCTTCCTAAGTGGACAGTTTGATTTCACAGAAGTGTGATTGACTTGGAGTTACATTGTGTTGTTTAAGTGTTCCCTTTATTTTTTTGAGCAGTGTATATAATACAGCATGTGCCTAGGGCTGATACATGACTGTATTACCACCACACTGGTGGTGACTGACCGTATTCCCACTACACTGGTGGTGACTGACCGTATTACCGCCACACTGGTGGTGACTGACCATATTCCCACCACACTGGTGGTGACTGACCGTATTACCACCACACTGGTGGTGACTGACCGTATTACCACCACACTGGTGGTGACTGACCATATTACCACCACACTGGTGGTGACTGACCGTATTACCACCACACTGGTGGTGACTGCCCATATTACCACCACACTGGTGGTGACTGACCATATTACCACCACACTGGTGGTGACTGACCGTATTACCACCACACAGGGGCGGAAATCCCGGGGGGGACGGGGGGGACACGACCCCCCCATCCTGGGAAAAATATGATTTGTCCCCCCCAATATATCACTGAAACATAACTATGTAATTTAAATAATATTAATAATACGCAATGAAAGCAATTGTGCTGATTATAGACACTTAACCCCTGTGCGGCCTCGGACATCCTGCGAAAAATCATATCGCCATTAGCATAACAAAATGTAATAATAAAAAAAATTAAAAAAATATTCAAATTATATCGTTTTATAGATACACCTCTCCTGAATCGAACCACGTTGTCCGATTTCAAAAAGGCTTTACAGCAAAAGCAAAACATTAGATTATGTTAGAGGAGTATATCGTAAAAGTAGCCACATAGCCATTTTCCGACCAACCACATGCATCACAAATAACCAAAAAACAGCTAAATGCAGCACTAACCTTTGACAATCTTCATCAGATGACACACCTAGGACATCATGTTACACAATACATGCATTCTTTTGTTCGATAAAGTTCATATTTATATATAAAAACAGCATTTTACATCGGTGCGTAACGTTGACTATTTTCCCTCAAATGCATCTGATGAAACAGAGCTACAATTTACTAAATTACTATTCGAAAACATTTTTAAAATGTAATATTGTCATTCTAAGATTTATAGATGAATATCTCTTGAAAGCACCTGTAATGCCAGATTTAAAATTAACTTTACTGGGTAATCATACTTTGCGATGAAAGGGGATGCGATACTCTGAAAAATAGGCTAACGTTACAGGTCAGCGCCATCTTGGAACATTTTTACATTTTACATTTTAGTCATTTAGCAGACGCTCTTATCCAGAGCGACTTACAAATTGGTGCATTCACCTTATAATATCCAGTGGAACAACCACTTTACAATAGTGCATCTAAATCTTTTAAGGGGGGGGGGGTTAGAAGGATTACTTTATCCTATCCCAGGTATTCCTTGAAGAGGTGGGGTTTCAGGTGTCTCCGGAAGGTGGTGATTGACTCCGCTGTCCTGGCGTCGTGAGGGAGCTTGTTCCACCATTGGGGTGCCAGAGCAGCGAACAGTTTTGACTGGGCTGAGCGGGAACTGTGCTTCCTCAGAGGTAGGGAGGCGAGCAGGCCAGAGGTGGATGAACGGAGTGCCCTTGTTTGGGTGTAGGGCCTGATCAGAGCCTGAAGGTACGGAGGTGCCGTTCCCCTCACAGCTCCGTAGGCAAGCACCATGGTCTTGTAGCGGATGCGAGCTTCGACTGGAAGCCAGTGGAGAGAGCGGAGGAGCGGGGTGACGTGAGAGAACTTGGGAAGGTTGAACACCAGACGGGCTGCGGCGTTCTGGATGAGTTGTAGGGGTTTAATGGCACAGGCAGGGAGCCCAGCCAACAGCGAGTTGCAATAATCCAGACGGGAGATGACAAGTGCCTGGATTAGGACCTGCGCCGCTTCCTTTGTGAGGCAGGGTCGTACTCTGCGAATGTTGTAGAGCATGAACCTACAGGATCGGGTCACCGCCTTGATGTTGGTGGAGAACGACAGGGTGTTGTCCAGGGTCACGCCAAGGCTCTTAGCACTCTGGGAGGAGGACACAAGGGAGTTGTCAACCGTGATGGCGAGATCATGGAACGGGCAGTCCTTCCCCGGGAGGAAGAGCAGCTCCGTCTTGCCGAGGTTCAGCTTGAGGTGGTGATCCGTCATCCACACTGATATGTCTGCCAGACATGCAGAGATGCGATTCGCCACCTGGTTGTCAGAAGGGGGAAAGGAGAAGATTAATTGTGTGTCATCTGCATAGCAATGATATGAGAGACCATGTGAGGATATGACAGAGCCAAGTGACTTGGTGTATAGCGAGAATAGGAGTGGGCCAAGAACAGAGCCCTGGGGGACACCAGTGGTGAGAGCACGTGGTGCGGAGACAGATTCTCGCCACGCCACCTGGTAGGAGCGACCTGTCAGGTAGGACGCAATCCAAGCGTGCGCGGTGCCGGAGATGCCCAGCTCGGAGAGGGTGGAGAGGAGGATCTGATGGTTCACGGTATCAAAGGCAGCAGATAGGTCTAGAAGGATGAGAGCAGAGGAGAGAGAGTTAGCTTTAGCAGTGCGGAGAGCCTCCGTGACACAGAGAAGAGCAGTCTCAGTTGAATGCCCAGTCTTGAAACCTGACTGATTAGGATCAAGAAGGTCATTCTGAGAGAGATAGCAAGAGAGCTGGCCAAGGACGGCGCGTTCAAGAGTTTTGGAGAGAAAGGAAAGAAGGGATACTGGTCTGTAGTTGTTGACATCGGAGGGATCGAGTGTAGGTTTTTTCAGAAGGGGTGCAACTCTCGCTCTCTTGAAGACGGAAGGGACGTAGCCAGCGGTCAAGGATGAGTTGATGAGCGAGGTGAGGTAGGGGAGAAGGTCTCCGGAAATGGTCTGGAGAAGAGAGGAGGGGATAGTGTCAAGTGGGCAGGTTGTTGGGCGGCCGGCCGTCACAAGACGCAAGATTTCATCTGGAGAGAGAGGGGAGAAAGAGGTCAAAGCACAGGGTAGGGCAGTGTGAGCAGGACCAGCAGTGTCGTTTGACTTCGCAAACGAGGATCGGATGTCGTCAACCTTCTTTTCAAAATGGTTGACGAAGTCATCCGCAGAGAGGGAGGAGGGGGGGGGGAGGGGGAGGAGGATTCAGGAGGGAGGAGAAGGTAGCAAAGAGCTTCCTAGGGTTAGAGGCAGATGCTTGGAGTTTAGAGTGGTAGAAAGTGGCTTTAGCAGCAGAGACAGAAGAGGAAAATGTAGAGAGGAGGGAGTGAAAGGATGCCAGGTCCGCAGGGAGGCGAGTTTTCCTCCATTTCCGCTCGGCTGCCCGAAGCCCTGTTCTGTGAGCGCGCAGTGAGTCGTCGAGCCACGGAGCAGGAGGGGAGGACCGAGCCGGCCTGGAGGATAGGGGACAGAGGAAATCAAAGGATGCAGAGAGGGAGGAGAGGAGGGTTGAGGAGGCAGAATCAGGAGATAGGTTGGAGAAGGTTTGAGCAGAGGGAAGAGATGATAGGATGGAAGAGGAGAGAGTAGCGGGAGAGAGAGAGCGAAGGTTGGGACGGCGCAATACCATCCGAGTAGGGGGAGAGTGAGAAGTGTTGGATGAGAGCGAGAGGGAAAAGGATACAAGGTAGTGGTCGGAGACTTGGAGGGGAGTTGCAATGAGATTAGTGGAAGAACAGCATCTAGTAAAGATGAGGTCAAGCGTATTGCCTGCCTTGTGAGTAGGGGGGGAAGGTGAGAGGGTGAGGTCGAAAGAGGAGAGGAGTGGAAAGAAGGAGGCAGAGAGGAATGAGTCGAAGGTAGACGTGGGGAGGTTAAAGTCACCCAGAACTGTGAGAGGTGAGCCATCCTCAGGAAAGGAACTTATCAAGGCGTCAAGCTCATTGATGAACTCTCCAAGGGAACCTGGAGGGCGATAAATGATAAGGATGTTAACCTCTATGGGCTAGGTGGGACGCTAGCGTGCCACCCATGGTGCACTCCATCAACAGCAGGTGCATTTCAAGAGCGGCAAATTTGAATCCAAATAAATGTCAAAATTCAAATTTTTCAAAAATACAACTATTTTACACCATTTGAAAGATAAACATCTCCTTAATCTAACCACGTTTTACGATTTCAAAAAGGTTTTACAGCGAAAGCATAAATTTAGAGTATGTTAGGACAGTACATTTACAAGAGTTGTGTGTAATGTTTTGTCAAGTCAAAGACAGGGTCACCAAAACCATAAAACCAGCTAAAATGATGCACTAACCTTTTACAATCTCCATCAGATGACACTCCTAGGACATTATGTTAGACAATGCATGCATTTTTAGTTCTATCAAGTTCATATTTATATCCAAAAACAGCGATTTACTATGGCATTGATGTTGAGGAAATCGTTTCCCTCCAATAACCGGCAGTCAAGTCAGCGTCACAAATTAAATAATTAAAATTAGAAAACATTGGTAAAATATTATATTGTCATTTAAAGAATTATAGATTTACATCTCTTGAACGCAATCAACTTGCCAGATTTAAAAATAACCTTACTGGGAAATCACACTTTGCAATAATCTGAGCACTGCGCCCAGAAAAATACGCGTTGCGATACAGACTAGACGTCATGTTGGGGAGATCTAAAATCGAAAATACTATGTAAATAATCCATTACCTTTGATTCTCTTCATCAGATGTCACTTCCAGGTATCACAGGTCCATAACGAATGTAGTTTTGTTCAAAAAAGCTCATCATTTATGTCCAAAAATCTCCGTCTTGTTAGCACATGATCTAAGCCAGCCGGACTTCTCGTCATGAACGAGGGGAAAAAATATATTTACGTTCGTTCAAACATGTCAAACGTTGTATAGCATAAATCATTAGGGCCTTTTTTAACCAGAACATGAATAATATTCAAGGTGGACGAATGCATTCTCTTTTATAACGTATTGGAATGAGGGTACCCAACATGAACTCGCGCGCCAGGTGTCTAATGGGACATCATCGTTCCATGGCTCTTGTTCGGTCAGATCTCCCTCCAGAAGACTCAAAACACTTTGTAAAGGCTGGTGACATCTAGTGGAAGCAATAGGAAGTGCCAAAATATTCCTCAGCCCCTGTGTTTTTCAATGGGATAGGTTTAAAGTCAATACAACACATCAGGTATCCACTTCCTGTCAGAAAATGTCTCAGGGTTTTGCCTGCCAAATGAGTTCTGTTATACTCACAGACACCATTCAAACAGTTTTAGAAACTTTAGAGTGTTTTCTATCCATATATAATAAGTATATGCATATTCTAGTTACTGGGTAGGATTAGTAACCAGATTAAATCGGGTACATTTTTTTATCCAGACGTGCAAATGCTGCCCCCTAGCCCTAACAGGTTAAGCTACAAGGAACAATCGCATATCACATCTAGTCTTGTATACTATTGTCAATAATCCCTTACCTTTGGTTGTCTTCATCAGAAAGCACTTCCAGGTATTCCCAGGCCCACAACAAATGTATTTTTGTTCGAAAAAAATACTCCTTTATGTTCCAAGAGCTTGTTCTTGTCTGAAGGCTGCTCCAAAACCTCCATCGGCCACGGGACAGCCATTTCGATAAAATGCATTTTTTTCCCATTTAGGTTCGTTCAAACATGTCAAACGTTGTATAACATAAATCTTCAGGGCGTTTTTCAACAAGAGAGCCAATAAGATTCGAGGGGGACGATTGCATTGTGTTTCAAAACGTTTCGAAAGGGGAGGGTAACCAGGGGTGTCGGCGTCATAATGGTGATGGCCCTCTCCGTGTGACCACGTTCCACTGCGTCTCATTCATTCAGTTTTCACAGTAGGAGTCTCAAACCACTTTGTAAAGACTGGGGACATCTAGTGGAAGCAATAGGAAGTGCTCAATGAACCATAGCTCACGGTGTGATTAATAGGCAACGTGATGAAGTTGAGTTCGCAATTCAGAATTCCACTTCCTGTTTCGATCTGTCTCGGGGTTTTGACTGCCATATGAGTTCAGTTATACTCACAGACACCATTCAAACAGTTTTAGAAACTTTAGGGTGTTTTCTATCCACAAGTATTAATTATATGCATATCCTAGCTTCTGAGTTTGAGTAGGAGGCCATTTAAAATGGCCACGAATATTTTTCAAAAATCGCTTTAGCGCCCCCTATCCTAGGGGAACGCCAAGAGGTTAATAGCTCGTTTTTAAGTTTCAAAAGATTGGGACCCCCCCCACCCTTTGCCTCACAATGGTTTGATCCACTGACAGTTCCTTAGCTTGCGAGGTAACGTAGAGACTCAATGAACGTAACTGGCGTGAGGTTCATCCAGTCAATCGCGCACACACACTAGCTGAATATGCAGAGCTAGCGCGCAAATATGAACTATTAAGCTAGCTAGTACCTATTCCATTTATGTGGCGTCGTCAAAGATGGAATCTTTGCTATCGTCAATTTATTCCAAGATCAGCATGCATGTAAGTTAGTGCTTCAAAGTCCCTGTGATAAGGTTAGTGATAAACTGAACAGAACTACACTCTCTTCTACCATTGTTTTAAATATATTTAATGGTCTCGTTGCAAAAGCTAAATTGTCGCAAGGGAACTTTTATTTATATATTTTATTTCACCTTTATTTAACCCGGGTAGCAAAGATTATAGCAAACACCACTGAATTGATGCTCGCTAGCTTTGCAAATTCAGCTATTGTTAGAAGCCCGCCAATATGAAACAAATGATTAAAATTACAAAAGGTTGCAGCATATGTTGTGTAAATGGTGAACTCATACAGCTGTCAACTCTTGTCACTGCAATCCGTTTCACATTTGCTAGCTACCTTTTAGATCGAAGCCCATATAGAATGATAGAAAATAAGATGATAGAAGCCCATCTCCTACTGTAAATAACCTACAATAACCTGTGTAGCCAACCAGGTAGAAAAATGGCAGAAAAATGGCAGAAAAAAAGACGGACATCAGAGTATTTTTCAATACACCAAAACCCAAAGTAAGAACCCTAGTAGCCTAATATCTCAAAGACTAGTTGATAAAATGTTCATAAGAAAGAAATGAAATTCTAATGGAAATGTTTCACAATGATGTCATTAGGCAGAGCAGGCAACAGATGGCACACAGACAGCAGAGTTGGAGACAGATATGCAGGGACAGACTGGCAGAGACAGGGAGTCTCAGGTAAGTTTGTTGAGTCTTTGTTTGGAAACATTATGAAAGGTTCTCAATTTTTTTTACTTGTAAAATAGGAACATAATTGGAAATTGGAAAATGCCATGGATACCCCCACTCTCAACTTAAACTGGTGACTGAACTAAGATTTGTTATAGGCAATGGTATTGCTGTTGTGATTAGTTGTGTAGTTTTGGGTACCGGTAGTTAGGAGTACGGCAAACACCTTATTTCTTTGGTTCCTCAATATACATTTACCATATTAAACGTAGGCTATGTGTTACAGCACTACTTTTGGTGTCCCCCTCAGGAATTGCTCTTGAGAAAATGTAATGTAATTGTCCCCTCCAAAGTTGATATCAGATTTTCGCCCCTGCCACCACACTGGTGGTGACTGACTATATTACCACCACACTGGTGGTGACTGACCGTATTACCACCACACTGGCGGTCACGAGTCATAAAGGCAGTCAAAATCCATGTGACCGTTTAGTCAAGGTAATTAGGCTTCTCCAAGCTCTGATGCTGCTGATGGTCATTAGTATCCTACCAAACTTACCAACTGCCTGGTACTCAGCACTCTATTGTCCCTCTAATTACTTTGACATCAACGCAAATGTAATCAAACTCTTCATGATGGCCAATGACCTCATGTTGCACAACATTTCTATAGGCTATGCAATTGCATAAGAAAACAGAGTGATGGCCTCTATTAAAAAGAGGATCCCATCAGCTTTATATAGTCTAGGCCTACCACAGGAGGTTGGTGGCACCTTAATTGGGGAGGACAGGCTCGTGGAATGGTATCAAACACATGCTTTCAATGTGTTTGATGCCATTCCATTTGCTCAGTTCCAGCCATTATTATGAGCTGTCCTCCCCTCAGCAGCCTCCACTTACATTTTTTTATCTTTATTTAACTAGGCAGGTCAGTTAAGAACAAATTCTTATTTACAATGACAGCCTACATCGGCCAAACCCAGACGACGCTGGGCCAATTGTGCGCCACACTATGGGACTCCCAATCACAGCCGGTTGTGATACAGCCTGGAATCAAACCAGGATGTCTGTAGTGACGCCTCAAGCACTGAGATGCTGTGTCTTAGACCGCTGCGCCACTCGGGTCCTACTATAATTATTTCTCAACTCTCCTAATTTTAAGCACATTGCTTCGCTTTATAGCCTACCTGGCTGGCATGAAAATGAACCTCGGGAAAAGCGTCCTCCATTTGCTATTTAAGTGCATAAATTACATGTATTTTTCCCCCTGCCCCTGTTTCAAGACAGGGGCAGGGGGAAAAATTCTGCCCCTTTCTAAATGAAAACAAATTTCACACATATATTATTTAGTATACAGTGCAGTCGGAAAGTATTCGAACCCTTTGACTTTTTCCACATTTTGTTACGTAACAGTCTTATTCTAAAATGTATTAAATAAAAGGTTCCTCATCAATCTACACACAATACCCCATAATGAAAAAGTGAAAGAATGTATTAAATGTATTAAAAATAAAAATTCCTTATTTACATAAGTATTCAGACCCTTTGCTATGAGACTCGAAATTGAGCTCAGGTGCATCCTGTTTCCATTGACCATCCTTAAGATGTTTCTCCAACTTGATTGGTAAATTCAATTAATTGGACATCGTTTGGATAAGCACACACCTTTCCATATAAGGTCCCACAGTTGACAGTGCATGTCAGAGCAAAAACCAAGCCATGAGAGTACCAAAAAAGATATCTGCAGCATTGAAGGACCCCAAGAACACAGTGGCCTCCATCATTCTTAAATGGAAGAAATTTGGAACCACCAAGACTCTCCCTAGAGCTGGCCGCCTGGCCAAACTGAGCAATCGAGGGAGAAGGGCCTTGATCAAGGAGGTGACCAAGAACCCGATGGTCACTCTGAAAGAGCTCCAGAGTTTCTCTGTGGAGATGGGAGAACCTTCCACAAGGACAACAATCTCTGCAGCACTCCACCAATCTGAATGCCAAACCTGAATGCCATGTGTCACGTCTGGTGGAAACCTGGCACAATCCCTATGGTGAAGCATGGTGGTGGCAGCATCATGCTGTGGGCAGGGACTGGGAGACTAGTCAGGATCGAGAGAAAGATAAATGGAGAAAAGTACAGAGAGATCCATGATGAAAACCTGCTCCATAGCGCTCAGGACCTCAGACTGGGGAGAAGGTTCACCTTCCAACAGGACAACGACCCTAAGTAAACAACTAAAACCATGCAGGAGTGGCTTTGGGCAGTGGTGTAAAGTACTTAAGTAAAAATACTTTAAAGTACCACTGTTATGGAAATTCTTATATAGAACACTCAAAGTCAATATTAAGAATTTCCATAACAATTTGGCGTCAACGAACAGGATCAGTGATTCCACCTGTGGAGCATCCCAGTGAAGGTATGTGAGGGAGACACCGGTGCCGCTTTCTGTAATTCTCGTCTGTCCAAAGACGACATGGATCCGCCCAGACCAGACCTTTACTGAGAGCTGCCCGGGAGAAGATACCTGATCCGTGAACCTCTGCGGACAAGTCTCCCGAATTTCAGTGTCAATTTTAAATGAATCTCTATTTAATGTTTTTTTTTAAATGCATGATAAAAAATTTAAAAAATTCAAGCGAGTAACGCATTAAAAGGTACCCATAGTCTTATAGAGAGAAGACTGTTCACTAGTTTTATGAGAAAGCGAGGGTGTAATGGTACCATGGAAAGCCCCACTGACAGCTGTCAGTAGGCATTTAGAAGGAATGTCTCTGTGGTCTGCAGCCACTAAAAAATAACACAAGGTATTTTTGAGTACGTGGTGTTATTTATGTGCATAGCAAGTAATGACAGAGAGAATCGTTGACATGCACGTGGTAATGAGGAGATTGCCGAGCGTATTTGGGAATTGTACTAAGTGGATGTGAATTGTGGGATTGAGCTATGTTGTATGAGAGAGAGCTGTCAGGGGACCAGCTCATGTGTGAAAGAGCTGAATGGATGCCCTAACCAGTTCTGTGAGCTGAGTTTTTCGATCTGTAATGTTATCTAGGGTCTTTCCAACACCGCCATTGGTTCTACAGTACATGATAGCATGTCTCAGTAATCAGAAGGCTAGCATGTCTCAGAGGATAACAAGTCTTGTTAGTAACGAGGATAACATGTCTCGTTAATGTTGAGGATAATATATCTCGTTGGTAACGAGGATAACATGTCTCTGAGGATAACAAGTCTTGTTAGTAACGAGGATAACATGTCTCGTTAATGTTGAGGATAATATATCTCGTTGGTAACGAGGATAACATGTCTCTGAGGATAACAAGTCTTGTTAGTAACGAGGATAACAAGTCTTGTTAGTAACGAGGATAACAAGTCTCGTTAATGTCGAGGATAATATATCTTGTTGGTTACAAGGATACCATGTCTCTGAGGATAACATGACTTTCAATTCTTTTAGGAATACATGTCTAATCAGTAGAATTTGATGCAAAACGTTGTATGTGGAGTTATGAAATAAGTGTACTATTCAGAATATGCTGTTTAATAAGACTAGTGTAAATATCTAAATACCACTTAGATAGAACACTAGCGTATGAGAGAAATTTGTTGAAGCAAAGAGTCTGCTTCACTAATTTACTCAACGGGATATTAGCTCCAGCGTGAAAGCTGTGGCTTGTGACAGTTAAAGCAAGGTATGAGAGTATTGTATGCTTGACTAATTCACTGAGCAGGAGATTAGCTCCAACATGAAAGCTGTGTGGCTGTGAGAAAAGTGTTAATTTGAGATTTTTTTTTAGAAGCTTTCAGAAGTGTTCTTTTCCCCCCCTCCCAAACGCTTTAAATATGGGTAATAAAAATAGTAAAGCAGGGTGGGATGATCCGAACTGGGAACCAAGGGGGGCATGTAAAATAATGGTGAATACATTTGGTAGGGGGTACTGAACCAAACAGAGGATTGGACAGATGAAGATTTCCCAGCTGACGGGACACTGAGCATTGCTAAACTGGAGTGTGTGAGAAGCCAACTTAAGAAAAAAGAGACAACAATAGAGTAAAGTGGGACAACTTCAGAAAATGGGAGAGAGAAGCAAGTGGAACTATCAGAGAAGAAAGGATGAACAGAAGGGGGGAAAAATAAGCCTGGCTGGCCCTTCTCTGAGGGGAACCTTTTCACGGGCCCCGTCTGGTATCCACCACTGCCGACTCCTCCACCAGCGGGCCGGAGTTGGCGGCCTCCCACCCCTTCACAACCCATTTGGGGGTGGCCAGATGGAGGAGCGGGAGATTTAGGAGCTGTCAGAAGAGCTGCAGAGGGTGCTGGAACGGAAGATGGACAAGTACCAGCAAAAACAAGAACCAGAGCAAACGAGCGGAACGGAAGAGGGAGAGGGAGAGTGAAGAAGAAGCACTGGAGGACCTCCGAAGACAACTGGAGAAATGTAAGAGACAAAAAGAGAAGAGAGAATGTAAGCAGCAGGAAGGATGTCAGTAAAGAAGTAGCCAAGACGAAGAAGATGAAACAAGTAACAATGAGGAAAAAAACTGAAGATACGAGAAAGAAGAAAAAGTCTCCCCTGGGAATGTATCCGATAATACGCTACCCCAACCAAAATGGTGGTGGCATGTTGGAAATGGAGAGACCATGGGATGTTGATGAAATTAAAGTGATAGTGGGTGATGTTACTGACACAGCAAAAGATGCCGTAAAGTTTGAAGAAGAGGTCAAAGCAATAATCTCCATGTACAACCCCACCACCAGGGAAATTGAAGAAGTACTCCGCTGCTGTTTAAAATCTAAATGGAAGGACTATAAACATATGTGGGATCGCAATGTATTAGTGGCTGATTGCGGTGACCAACTGGATGCAGCGTTTATAGCTATAAAGGCTGCTTTCCCTAAATACACACTGGCAGAAAATCCATTCTACCAAACAGGGAACTGATGAAAAATTTAGTGACTACATGGACAGACAGTCTTCCTCCAACACTCAGGCCAGATGCCTGACCAAGACTCATACAGCAGCCTATTGTGCCATGCTGTGGAGACAGGACTGAGACAAGATTTAAAGACAGCTGTAACAACAACTTGTATAGCATAGGAAATAAAAAAAACTGCCTGACGTAAAGCCATACATCACCCATGCAGAAAGTTTCATTTTCATTCAACTGAGGACGGAAAGACACTGAAGAAGGCACAGCTGATGTACTACTCTGGAAGAGGTTAGAGAACGTCAACGAAATGGTGGTAACCGTGGAAACCGTAGGGCAGAGAAAGAAGTAGAGGCCGAGGGGCACCTGCAGGAGCTGATGGAGAGAGACTGGAGCTGCTACAACTGTGGGAAGATTGTACTGAAGGAGGAAAACAAAACGGAGCCTTCAGCGGCGGCCTGCAGCCCAGAACCTCCAGCGGCGGCCTGCAACCCAGAGCCTCTGGCGATGATCTATAGTCCGGTGGTGCAGAAGCAGAGGGATCAGCGGGTGGAGCGGGGGTTACGCCCCAAACCCGAGCCATCTCCTCCACGGGGAAATGCGCTGGATAAGAAGGTTCTGGGTACTGCACCTGAGCCGCCATAGACATTAGTCACCCACCCTACCCTCCCTTTGTGTTTTTGTTTTTTTGGGGGGGGGGTTTGGTGTTTGGGGGGTTTTGTTGTTCTTTTGTGTAGGTGCGGTCGGAGTCCGCACCTTTGGGGGGGGGGGGGGTACTGTCACGTCCTGACCATAGTAAGTGGTTATTTTCTATGGTAGAGTATGTCAGGGCGTGACAGGGGGTGTTTGTCTATGTTTTGTATTTCTATGTTCAGTTTCTAGTTTTGTGTTTCTATGTTGGTTTTGTTTGGTATGATCTCCAATTAGAGGCAGCTGGTCGTCGTTGTCTATAATTGGAGGTCATATTTAAGTTGATGTTTGTCCCACTTGTTTTTGTGGGTGATTATTTGTGAGTAGTGTTTGTTTCTCCTCTGTGTCACGGTTTGTTATTTTGTAGATTTCAGTTATTTGATGTATTGCATAGTTTTCACGGATTAAATAAATATGTGGAACTACAAACAAGCTGCACTTTGGTCCGATCCTTTCGACAGCCGTGACATCTGCAAAACAGAGAAGCCTTTGACTATATTTTGGCAGGTAAAGGGGGCACTTATGCAATCATTGGTGATGAATGTTGTACTTTTGTCCCAGATCACTCTTCTAATGTGACTGATCTTGCCAGATACATTGCCAATGTTGCTAAGAATAATTCTGCAAAACGAGATTGGAAGCTTGCGACTTGGTTTGAATCCCTGTTTGGAAATTGGGGATCCCAAATTGCACACTGGGCTGCAGCGTGTTTTTTATTTTATTTATTTTTTAATTTGCTTAATTGTTAAAATAAAATTGTACAATGTATTTATTGGCATTTAAAAAAAAACATGTTTTATACAATTTAACAATCATCAAAATATGACAAACATAATGCCCCGTTATTCCTTCCACCTATACAAAACACCATGCTACATGGGGGCACATCGTGCAAAACCC
This sequence comes from Salmo salar, assembly GCF_965601325.2. Taxonomy (NCBI): domain Eukaryota; kingdom Metazoa; phylum Chordata; class Actinopteri; order Salmoniformes; family Salmonidae; genus Salmo; species Salmo salar. The sequence goes on along the minus strand of NC_138300.1, from coordinate 89,908,512 downwards.
TTCCCTCCCCAACATAGGAACACCCCCTCCCTCCCCTTTACCGGTATTAGCTTCACTTATTATCAACAAAAAAAGAAACAGAATGACCTTCACATTCCATGCTAGAAAATAAAAGAAATAATACATTAATGAAGAAAGTAGTAATGAGGCAGCTAAGGTGACGTCTCTAGAACCTGCTGAAAGTCCCCCCAGACATCAGTAGATTCAAAGGGTTTATTACGTAAATTGTATGTTATTTTTGTCAGATGGAATATAGGAGATAGTTATTTTAGCCACATCTGCTTGCTTGGCGGAGTGTCACTCTTCCATATAATAGCTGTGCATTTATTGGCTGCAATGACTGCCAATTTAATGAATCTGGTTTTGCTACAAATATTAACTGGTAGAACAGAATCATCTCCAAGAAGTATAAGGGAAGGATCTAGTGGTAACGTCATATTAGTGACCTGTGATAAGATCTGAATAATGTCTTTCCAATAATTGCTTAGTTCAGGGCAGGACAAAAACATATGCATAAGTGTGCCCACTCCCGTTTTACACCCTGGGCAACATTTTGAATATTTAGAATTGATCTTTTACAGTCTCTCTAGTGTAAAGTAGACCCTATGTAAAATATTGAATTGCATCAACTTGTGCCTTGTGTTAAATGAAAGACGCTGAGCATCTAAAAAGAGCTTTCCCCATTTCTCATCCTCAACAATGAGACCAAGGTCATCATGCCACTTCATGCAAGCTTTCAGAGGTTCATCATTCCCCAACAGAGCTTGAAGACCAGAGTACATGTAGGAAATTAAACCTTTTTTTACCGCTTTCCTTTCCAGCCACAGTTTATCAGTTTTAGGTTTACTCATGGGCTAAATCTTACCTCCCTGCTGAGTGGCAATGTAATGCCTAACCTGTAGATACTTGAAGAAATGAGTTTGAGGTAACTGAAAAAATATATATATAATTTTTTTATTTCACCTTTATTTAACCAGGAAGGCTAGTTGAGAACAAGTTCTCATTTGCAACTGCGACCTGGCAGTTGCAAATGGGCCAGCCAACGAGATCATGCAGGTCGCAGTGGTGGGTAATATATGGGGCTTTGGTGACAAAACGGATGGCACTGTGACAGACTGCATCCAATTTGTTGAGTAGAGTGTTGGAGGCTATTTTGTAAATGACATCAGTTTTACGAGGGTATGTTTGGCAGCATGAGTGAAGGATGCTTTGTTGCAAAATAGGAAGCCAATTCTAGATTTAATTTTGGATTGGAGATGTTTAATGTGAGTCTGGAAGGAGAGTTTACAGTCTAACCAGACACCTAGGTATTTGTAGTTGTCCACATATTCTAAGTCAGAACCGTCCAGAGTAGCGATGCAGGACGGGCGGGTAGGTGCAGGCAGAGATCGGTTGAAGAGCATGCATTTAGTTTTACTTGCATTTAAGAGCAGTTGGAGGCCACGGAAGGAGAGTTGTATGGCATTGAAGCTCATATGGAGGTTAATTAACAGTGTCCAACGAAGGGCCAGAGGTATACAGAATGGTGTCGTCTGCGTAGAGGTGGATCAAAGATTCACCAGCAGCGAGAGCGACATCATTTATGTATACAGAGAAGAGAGTCGGCCAGAGAATTGAACCCTGTGGCACCCCCATAGAGACTGCCAGAGGTCCGGACAACAGGCCCTCCGATTTGACATACTAAACTCTATCTGAGAAGTAGTTGGTGAACCAAGCGAGGCAATCATTTGAGAAACCAAGGCTGTGGAGTCTGCCAATAAGAATGTTGTGATTGACAGGGTCGAAAGCCTTAGCCAGGTCGATATATACGGCTGCATAGTAATGTCTCTTATCGATGGCGGTTATGATATCGTTTAGGACCTTGAGCGTGGCTGAGGTGCACCCATGACCAGCTCTGAAACCAAAATGAGATGCTAGTTCTTGAAAGGATAGTAGTTCACCTTCTCTATAGAGATTACCAAATGTTTTAATTCCTTTGTTGAACCAAGAAATGTAATACCATCTCTCAGGGCTTTAGGTAAGATGGGGTTATTATAGAAAGGTGTTTGTTCATATATAGATCTAAGCCCTTCTGTTTGTTTACAGACTTCAATCCATACATTTAAAGTGTTTTTAATGAAAGGGTTGTTTATGAGACCTAGCAAAGCTTTAGGTGGGCTAATATAAGATATAGATGCCAATGTAGCAGGGGTCAGACATTCCTCCTCTATCTGTCTCCAAGAGGGTGAACTTGTTGTTTCTTGCCATACCCACACAGCCTTTAACTGAGATGCCCAGTAATACAACTGGAAGTCAGGTAGAGTAATTCCTCCTTCTGAGTATGGTTTGCATAAAGTTGTGAGTTTCACTCTGGGGGGGTTTCACTTGCCACAGAAATTAAGGAACTTTCCTATTAAGTTGTTTGAAAAAAACTTGGGGAATAGGAAAAGGTACAAGAATTTTGGTAATATATTCATCTTTACACAATTGACCCGCCCAATAAGAGAAATTGGTAAAGCTATCCAATTCTTCCCCAACCTTTTTGAAAAGTGGAGCATAGTTCAGTTGATATGTCTTAATCATTTCAGAGGGAATTTGCAATTCAAGATATGGCATTTTCTGTGGTTTCCAAGAAAACGGCTGGTCTAAGATTGGGTTCTGCATAGTTGCCCTGTTAAAAGGCATACTTATACTCTTCAATAGCTTATTTTATATCCTGAAAAGGTCCCATATTCTTTCAGGATGTCAACTAATGCTCAGAGTGAAATTTCTGGTTTACTGAGGTAGAGTAAAATGTCATCGGCATATAGCGAGAGCAGATGTTCACACCCACCTATACGAACACCATGGATGGATGGATGAGATCTAAAAGCTTCTGCCGGTGGCTCAATAGCCAAAGAAAAAGGAGAGGACTAGCGGGACAACCCTGTCTTGTGCCACGTGATGAAGAGAACTGTGAGGAAATGTTTCCATTAGTCAGGATCTGAGCTACCGGACATTTGTAAAGTAATCTAATCAGACCAACATACTTAGGTCCAATATTCATCCTCTGTAAAACTTCAAACAGGTAGTTCAAAAGCTTTTTCCGCATCTAATGAAGCCGCCACTACAGATTCTTGGTCATTTTCTACATAATGCATAATATTAAATAATCTTCTGATATTATCAGGAGATGAGCAGTTTCTTACAAAGCCTGTTTGGTCCATATCGACCAAGTCCGGAAGAACCTTATCCAGTCTAAGAGCTATGAATTTTGCAAGAATCTTATCTGAAGTGTTCAATAGAGACATTGGTCTATACGAACCACAAAGCAAGAGGATCTTTCCCAGGTTTTAACAAAACTGTGATCAGTGCCTGTTCAAGTGTGTCTGGGAGCTTTTCTGTCTCTATGGCATGATTAGACATACTGCAAAGAGGCTCAATTAGTTTGGGTAAAAAGGATTGATAGAATTCAATAGGGAATCCGTCTAACCCTGGTGATTTTCCCCCAGCAGTGTTGAAAATGGATTCCCTAATTTCCTCTAATGTAATCTCTTTCTCCAAGTGCTCTCTATCCTCATCAGTTAAAGTTTGTACATTGAGTTTGTTCAAAAACGAATGCATTGTGGCAGGAGAATCCCCTTCAGACTTGTACAATATTTCATAAAACTCCCTGAAAACTAGATTAATTTCCTCAGGACTGTGAACAACTGTGTTATTGGGTAGCTTAATAGAGCTAATAACTCTACTAGCATCCTCTCGTCTTATCTGCCAAGCAAGCAACTTTCCTCCATGTTCGTAGTAGTTTTGTCCTCCTAAGAGCATTTTTTGCTTTATGGGTCGTCAGGGTGTTATATTCCAATCGCTTTGAGTCAAATTTTTGTAGAGTTGAGTTGTCAAATGTTACACTATGTTCTTTTTCCAGATCTCTGATTTCATTCTCCAACAAATTTACTTGAGCCTTATACATCTTACGAGCACCTGAACTAAAGGATATGATTTGCCCCCTCAGATATGCAAGGAGAGCTTCCCATAAAATGAGGGGGGAGGCAGAGTTGTTATTGGTGCTAAAAAATATGTCTATATGTGTGTTCAGAAATGTTACAAATGTGGGATTATTTAGTAAGTATGTGCCAAACCTCCATCTTCTTGAGGGTGGCTGTGCTCTACTGACTGGTACTGAAGCCAGCAGGGCAGAATGACCTGAAGTACTTACACCCAGTAGTTAAACTTTCCTTGGCTGCAGGAATAAGAAATGAGTCAATTCTAGAGTAACTGTCATGAGTATTCTTTAACCTTTTGGTTGTGAAATCTCCATAAATCTACAAGTCCAAAGTGTTTCATTTCTGCTTTCTGCTTTTAACATTTTATCTGCCTGTGTGAGGCTGATACTATTAGAGGAAGATCTATCGCTGGAAGGGTCCATTACCAAGTTAAAATCCCCTGCCATTATTATCTCTGATGATGGGCACCTTAATTGTGTTATTAACATGCTGTAAGGCGATATGTGCCTCTCTGGCTGTTAAGATTTCAGACGTTATTATGTTTTCTTCTCCTACAGAGAAGGTGAAACCAATGAGCTGCCAACTCTGGATGAGCTCCCATTTCCCCCTGTAGATGTAGACGATGAGTAATGTTTTTTTATTTAAACTTTTTAACTAGGCAAGTCCGTTAAGAACAAATTCTTATTTACAATGACGGCCTACCAAAAGGCCTCCTGCAGGGACTGGGATTAAAAATAAATAAAAATCTAGGACAAAACACACATCACGACAAGAGCGACAACACTACATAGAGAGAGATTTAAGACAACAGGTTGTTTTCTTTTAAGTTGAGGGTGAGGTCGTCTAAACCCTCGATCTGGTTTACATTATGTGGAACACTGAGCTGATGAGCAAGCACTAACCTTTTGAAGGTCTTTGCAAAATTGTTAAACAACATGGTTTTATATTTTGACTAGGTGAAAACACTGGTCAATCCAACCCGATGGTGGAAAGAATTATGGAAACAATAGATAACATTGAGAGTTATTCACCTCTGAATCTACAGATCCCGTGTGTGTGTGTGTGCGTGTGTGTGTATTCTTTTTTAATATACTCATTCACCGTTGGTTATAACGGCTCCCCAGCATTACGCACACCTGTCTTCCCCCATCACGCGCATCATCGACTATTGGACTCACCTGGACTCAATCCCCTCATTACCTCCCCTATATCTGTCTGTTCCCCGCTTCAGCATTGATTGTCTTATGTCCTTGTATACCCGTGTGCTGATGCTGTTTCATGTCTGTTCCTGATTAAATGTTTGACTCCCCGTACCTGCTTCTCTACTCCAGCGTCGGTCCTTACAGATTGTGGGTTTTAGCTTTATGATTTATTATAGTGATATAATTTTCTAGAACCTCCTTTTTGATAGAAGCTAAAATCTAAATGTTTACTTTAAAATGTGATTATTGTTATCGCACGAGTGATAAAAGGATGAAATTTACTTTGCATCTTATGTTTGGTGTCATAAACAATCCTAGGTTCCTGTCTGTCTGGTCTAGAGAGGAGGGGGAGGGCCCCCTCCGGAGGAACAGCTGGCAGAACGCCCAGAATATGTTCTTTAAGATAGACGGAGCCAGTCACATGTGTGAACCGATCCAATGAAGCACGTTTAGATAGCAGTATATAAGGGTCTATGTAAGGAGCTCACTTCAGACCAGTACTTATGCATCTAAGTTTGACTGTGACCTCTCCAGGTCTGAGTGAATTTCCATAACACCACCAATGTCGTTTTTTTGGGGGTATCTGCACTTTACTATGTATATTTGTGCCAACTTTTACTTCACTACGTTCCTAAAGATTTTTTTTTTTTTTTACTCCATACATTTTCGCTGACACCCAAAGGTACTCGTTACATTTTGACAGGAAAATGATCCGATTCACACACTTATCAGAACATCCCTGGTCATCCCTACTGCCTCTGATCTGGTGGACTCATTAAACAAATGCTTCGTTTGTAAATTATGTTGGAGTGTTCCCCTGGCTATCCATCAATAAAATTGTGCTGTCTGGTTTTGCTTAATATAAGGAATTTGAAATGGTTTATTCTTTTACTTTTGATACTTAAGTACATTTAAAACCAAATACTTTTACGCAAGTAGTATTTTATTTGGTGACTTTCACTTTTACTTGAGTCCTTTTCTATTAAGGTATCTTTACTTTTACTCTATGACAATTGAATACTTTTTCTGCCACTGGCTTCGGGACAAGTCTCTGAATGTCCTTGAGTGGCCCAGTTAGAGCCCAGACTTGAACGCGAATGAACCTCTTTGGAGAGACCTGAAAATAGCTGTGCAGCGACACTCCCCATCCAACCTAACAGCGCTTGAGAGGATCTGCAGAGAAGAATGGGAGAAACTCCCCAAACAGGTGTGCCAAGCTTGTAACGGCATACCCAAGAAGTCTCGAGGCTGTAATCGCTGCCAAAGTAAAGGGTCTGAATACTTATGTAAACATGATATTTCTGTTGTTTTTTTATATATATTTGCAAACATTTCTAAAAACCTGTTTTTGCTTTGTCCATTATGGGGAATTGTGTGTAGATTGAAGGGGAAAAAAACAATTTAATCAATTTTAGAATAAGGTTGTAACGTAACAAAATATGGAAAAAGTCGAGGTGTCTGAATACTTTCTGAATGCTCTGTACATATTCTAGAATGGAAACGTATTCGTCACAACAAAAATATGTAGGCAGATAACGGAAATATGAAGTCTTATGACATGTTATGGCTTCTTTTATAAGACAACAGTAAATGAGAAATTGGTCAGCTATTAATTGACAAATAGTCTTACATTGAATGCTACGCCTACCTTCCTACCCTGAGCTCATAATAAACAAATAGGCTACTAGACCAGTCTGCTTACCGAGAAACATGAATTCATGCCCTAAGCAAAAGGAGGTATGCAAATTAATGTATAAGATTGTGTAAACAGATAGCAGGCCTATATCTGATGACTGATAATGAGTAGTAGCCTAGGCTAATAGTGACAGACCAGGAAGGAAGCAAGCACAAGATCCACCCACACATTGGGTTGGATGAATGCAAGCAACCTGGTCTCAGAGCATTTTGTATTATTTTGTACTTAAACCAGAGACACTCCATTTAGCATGTTATGTTTCGTATGGTATGTATTAATTTGTGGATGTCCATCATCCAATTCGTATGATATGTTACAAATTACAATTAATATGATTTATTAAAAATGTTTAAAACGTACAATATGTTACAAATTTGCAAAATGTACAATATGTTACGAATTTGCAAAATGTACAATATGTTACGAATTTGCAAAATGTATGATGTGTTATAAATTCCAATTTGGATAACATTAGCTAGGCTATGGGGTTAGGGTTAAGATTAGGAGTTAGGTTAAAGGGCTAGGGGAAGGTTTAGCTAAAAGGGTTAAGGTTAGGGTTAAGTGAAGGGTTAGCTAACATGCTAAGTAGTTGCAAAGTAGCTAAAAAGTAGTAAGTAGTTGAAAAGTTGCTAATTAGCGATGAGATTCGAACACGCAACCTTTGTGTCACTAGACATTCGCATTATATGCCCTACCATCCACCCCGACCAACTACCCTCCTTTTGTTTTTGCCTCAACTAACCTTCTGTCTTATGTAACCATACCAATACCAAATGTAACATTCAGTATCATACTAATTTGAATGTCCCGGATTTTCGTTTACTATGTTACGTCTAGTCTATGAGACCAACAAGTGTCTTTCGAAAAGGAACACACTGGCAGTTGCAGTATGCTGTGTTTGTGTTCTTCATAGGAAAACAGTAGGTAAGTGTCTCTCTTATTATTCAGTTTCCCTTAGAGAATAGAGCTTAATCACGGGTTATTAGGCAACTTTGCACTGTTGATTGAGTCATGATAAGTATACATAGGTTAAATGAAAGCTGAAATATGTAACTTTTTGGGTGACCAGAACAAATTCACATAGAAATCTGAGTTAGAAATGTAATTCTCATTGAAAGCAAGTCTAAGAAGCCTTAAATCGGTTCCCATTCTTAAGTTTCATTTTTGCATCTTTTACTTTCAGCTTCAAAAGTTGAAAATACAATATTTGGGGTCATTGAAAAGATGTCACAGCTATTTAGATCGTACAATGACTTTCTACACTATACATTTCTTATTTTGTCACATAAACTGAAATTGGGCAATTTCTGCATAGTTCACCTTTACATATTTACTTACCATAACCACTTATGATGAATTGTAAAACTGTAAAATAGGCCTATTCATAACAAGGACTGTTATTATGGTATCAATGTGATCAAAGCCTATCATTGAATTGAATGTGCATTTAGCCGTTTTTTGTACAGCACATTGTGTATTGTACGGTAGTGATATGTCAAGTCAGCATGGTTGACAAGTCATGAACAAGATGCAGCAATGGCCTGATGATTTCCAATTCAAATATCGAACACAGAAGAGTGCCGCTCTCCTCAGTGCATGCAAATACATGGTTTTGTTTGTGTGTGTGTGTGTCCGTCCGTGTCCGTCTGTCAGTGCCATGGAGGAATTTCAGGTGATCGTCCATACCTTACCAGCCCCCACCTCTGGAACATACAGCATCCTACGGCTCACTCTGATTGGCTCAGAGGGTGGCGAAACCCCGCCCATCTCAGTGAACGCCGGGGCCAACCAGCACCACCTCCTACCTGGAACAGTGAGTTCTTTCTGTCTCCCTTGCTCCCCTCTATCTTTCTCTCGCTCCCCATCTCTCTCTTGCTCCCCCTTGCCCTTTCGCTCTTTCTCCTCTTTCTCTCTCTCCCCCCTCTCTCTCTGTCAGTATATTAACCTGCAGTTTGTGTTGTCTAATAAAACATTATTTCATTTTAGATAGCTTTTCACCCAATTTCAAAGTGCTTTACATAAAGTTTTTTTCCCCCATTATCCCTGTTCCAGGCCTGTGTGGTCAGGGTGTGGTCAGAGGTGGCACTGGGTCGAGTAGTTCTGGTCCGGCTACGGTTGGAGGCTCGGACGGGTTTCCCGGACCTGGACTGGCACTGCAGGGGGGTGGAGGTCCGGAGGCTGTGCGACAGACAGGAGGAAGGGGCGGGGCTACAGCACCAAGGGGCAGAGCACTTCCCTTGTAGCAGGTGGCTCCGGTCTGTAGATGGTGACGTGGAGCTACGGAATGGAGACTGTGAGAGTGTTTTATAAATTAACATTTTTAACATGAAAAAAAAAATGTCACATGGTCATACCCCATATTACAGGAAGTGTGAGTAAGAGCTCTTCTGTCACACTGATGAACTAGGCAATTTGTGAGAACTACATACTATAACGTTACCATGGAAAGAGGAAGTGGTGTAGCCTTCATATTTGAATCATATCATATATCCTCTTTTTCTCTCTCTCTCTCTCTCTCTCTCTCTCAGTGTGTCTGTTGAACTCAGAGACTGTGCAAACACTGAAGGACCACAGACTCAAAGATCTGCACACTAAACAGCAGCACATCAGGTATCGCAACTAAACCACAACAAACGTCCTCTTACTATACACTACACTCCTCGTATCATCTTTTCTCTCCAACACATCTCCTTCGCTCGCTGTCAACACATCTCCTAACTCTACCACCAGGCACTTCCCAGTGAGAAAAAGGATTTGGAAAGACGTTGAAAATACGTATCATATGGACGTTGATAAAACTTACGGATGTTGAAAATAGATATTTTACCGATGTTGAAGTCACCACATTGAAAATTATTCTTTGGGTAGTTGTTTCTATGGACAAATTTCAACCGTACATAATTTATCTTACACCTACATGTCAATAAAGAAAGCATTGGCACATTCAAAACGTATATTTCCAATTAAAACAGAAAAAGGGAGATCGCTCCCATCTGTCACTTACAGCGCCTTCAGAAAGTATTCATACCCCTTGACTTATTCAACATGTTGTTGTGTTACAGCCTGAATTAAAAATGTATTAAATAGATATTTGTTCTTATCCATCTACACACAATACATAAGGACAAAGTGAAAACATGTTTTTAGAAATGTTGGCAAATTTATTGAAAATGAAATACAGAAATGTCTCATTTACATAAGTATTCACACCCCTGAGTCTTTCAGGGTAAGTCTCTTAGAGCTTAGCACACCTGGATTGTACAATATTTTCACATTCATTCTTTTTAACATTCTTGGCTAAAATGGTAAATTATAATACATTATTTATATTATCAGCATGGCTGGAAATGGAACTGTTAAATTATATGCGATGTCTAAATCTGGCTTCTCTACTGCTTCTGCATGATGAATCAGACCGCCCATCTCAGTATGGAGCACAGTTCACAATGCATGTAGACCTACCATCTCATTATGGTAACTTTTTCACTGGAGAGACCTGAAAATACCTTTGCAGCGACATTCCCCATCCAACCTGACAGAGCTTGAGAGGATCTGCAGAGAAGAATTAGAGAAACTACCCAAATAGAGGTGTGCCAAGCTTTTGGCGTCATAACCAAGAATTCAGCTAACCCATGGTTGGCGGTCATCAGCTATCCTTTAGTTCGAAAAGGTATCGGCGGTTTTGTACAACGCGACTCAGACCAGAGCATACCGGACCTACTTTCTCTCCATATCCCCGGATTTCTACCGCAAGCTCCGGACATTTACACCTGGATCTTGCAGCTAGCTAGCTGCTATCCGAGTGACTATTGGCTAACGTCGGTCCTGGAGCAAACTCCAATTATTCCAGACCTAGCCAGCTGAAGAGTTCCATCAGCCACTCCTGGGCTACAATCACCTATCCCGACCCGTTTTACTGCCGATGCGGAGCCCCACCGGGCCTTCACGACTGGTCTACCGACGTCATCTGCCCGAGGGATTTATCCAACTGGCCCCTCCGTCGCGACGTAACCTGAACGCCCATCTGCTAACTGCGGCCTGCTAATCGTTAGCTGTTTTGAGCATATCGGCTGCTATCTGAATCGGTCTATCGGACAATTTTCTCAGGCCACTATAACTATAACTATTTTGCCAATTGGATTGGTGCCCTCTACCACACGGAACCCCACTAATCTACCAACGGAAACGCACGAGGTGGCTAAAAACAGACCTCCATCTACTGCCAGCTTGCTACCCATGGCCTGGCTAGCTGTCTGAATCGCCGTGACCCTAACCAACCTCACTACTCACTGGACCCTTATGATCACTCGGCTAAGCATACCTCTCCTTAATGTCAATATGCCTTGTCCATTGCTGTTCTGGTTAGTGTTTATTGGCTTTTTTCACTGTAGAGCCTCTAGCCCTGCTCATTAGACCTTATCCAACCTTTCAGTTCCCCCACCCAGACATGCGATGACATCACCTGGTTTCAATGATGTTTCTAGAGACAATATCTCTCTCATCATCACTCAATGCCTAGGTTTACCTTACTGTATTCACATCCTACCATACCTTTGTCTGTACATTATACCTTGAAGCTATTTTATCGCCCCCAGAAACCTGCTCCTTTTACGCTCTTTTCCGGACGTCCTAGACGACCAATTCTCTTAGCTTTTAGCCATACCCTTATCCTACTCCTCCTCTGCTCCTCTGGCGATGTAGAGGTGAATCCAGGCCCTGCAGTGCCTTGCTCCACTCCTATTCCCCAGGCGCTCTCTTTTGATGACTTCTGTAACCTTAATAGTCTTGGTTTCATGATAACATTAGAAGCCTCCTCCCTAAGTTTGTTTTATTCACTGCCTTAGCACACTCCGCCAACCCGGATGTCCTAGCCGTGTCTGAATCCTGGCTTAGGAAGACCACCAAAAACTCTGAAATCTCCATCCCTAACTACAACATTTTCAGACAAGATAGAACGACCAAAGGGGGCGGTGTTGCAATCTACTGCAGAGATAGCCTGCAGAGGAATGTCCTACTATCCAGGTCTGTACCCAAACAATTTGAACTTCTACTTTTAAAAATCCACCTCTCTAAAAACAAGTCTCTCACCGTTGCCGCTTGCTATAGATCACCCTCTGCCCCCAGCTGTGCTCTGGACACCATATGTGAACTGATTGCCCCCCATCTTTCTTCAGAGCTCGTGCTGCTAGGTGACCTAAACTGGGACATGCTTAACACCCCAGCCATCCTACAATCTAAGCTTGATGCTCTCAATCTCACACAAATTATCAATGAACCTACCAGGTACAACCCCAAAGCCGTAAACACGGGCACCCTCATAGATATCATCCTAACCAACTTGCCCTCTAAATACACGTCTGCTGTTTTCAACCAAGATCTCAGCGATCACTGCCTCATTGCCTGCATCCGTAATGGGTCAGCGGTCAAACAACCTCCACTCATCACTGTCAAACATTCCCTGAAACATTTCAGCGAGCAGGCCTTTCTAATCGACCTGGCCCGGGTATCCTGGAAGGATATTGACCTCATCCCGTCAGTAGAGAATGCCTGGTTATTTTTTTAAATGCCTTCCTCACTTTGTTAAATAAGCATGCCCCATTCAAGAAATTTAGAACCAGGAACAGATATAGCCCTTGGTTCTCTCCAGACCTGACTGCCCTTAACCAACACAAAAACATCCTGTGGCGTTCTGCATTAGCATCGAACAGCCCCCGTGATATGCAACTTTTCAGGGAGAAACCAATACACACAGGCAGTTAGAAAAGCCAAGGCTAGCTTTTTCAAGCAGAAATTTGCTTCCTTCAACACAAACTCAAAAAAGTTCTGGGACACTGTAAAGTCCATGGAGAATAAGAGCACCTCCTCCCAACTACCCACTGCACTGAGGATAGGAAACTCTATCACCACGGATAAATCCACTATAATTGAGAATTTCAATAAGCATTTTTTTACGGCTGACCATGCTTTCCACCTGGCTACCCCTACCCCGGTCAACAGCACTGTACCCCCTACAGCAACTCGCCCAAGCCTTCCCCATTTCTCCTTCTCCCAAATCCAGTCAGCTGATGTTCTGAAAGAGCTGCAAAATCTGGACCCCTACAAATCAGCCGGGTTAGACAGTCTGGACCCTTTCTTTCTAAAATTATCTGCCGGAATTGTTGCAACCCCTATTACTAGCCTGTTCAACCTCTCTTTTGTGTCGTCTGAGATTCCCAAAGATTGGAAAGCAGCTGCGGTCATCCCCCTCTTTAAAGGGGGGGACACCCTTGACCCAAACTGCTACAGACCTATATCTATCCTACCCTGCCTTTCTAAGGTCTTCGAAAGCCAAGTTAACAAACAGATTACCGACCATTTTGAATCCCACCGTACCTTCTTCGCTATGCAGTCTGGTTTCAGAGCTGGTCATGGGTGCACCTCAGCCACGCTCAAGGTCCTAAACGATATCTTAACTGCCATCGATAAGAAACAATACTGTGCAGCCGTATTCACTTGACCTGGCCAAGGCTTTCAACTCCGTCAATCACAACATCCTCATCGGCAGACTCAACAGCCTTGGTTTCTCAAATGATTGCCTCGCCTGGTTCACCAACTACTTAAGTAAAACTAAATGCATGCTCTTCAACCGATTGCTGCCTGCACCTGCCCGCCCGTCCAGCATCACTACTCTGGACGGTTCTGACTTAGAATATGTGGACAACTACAAATACCTAGGTGTCTGGCTAGACTGTAAACTCTCCTTCCAGACTCACATCAAACATCTCCAATCCAAAGTTAAATCTAGAATTGGCTTCCTATTTCGCAACAAAGCATCCTTCACTCATGCTGCCAAACATACCCTCGTAAAACTGACCATCCTACCGATCCTCGACTTTGGCGATGTCATTTACAAAATAGCCTCCAATACCCTACTCAATAAATTGGATGCAGTCTGTCACATTGCCATCCGTTTTGTCACCAAAGCCCCATATACTACCCACCACTGCGACCTGTACACTCTCGTTGCCTGGCCCTCGTTTCATACTCGTCGCCAAACCCACTGGCTCCAGGTCATCTACAAGACCCTGCTAGGTAAAGTCCCCCCTTATCTCAGCTCGCTGGTCACCATAGCAGCACCCACCCGTAGTACGTGCTCCAGCACGTATATCTCACTGGTCACCCCCAAAGCCAATTCATCCTTTGGCCGCCTCTCCTTCCAGTTCCCTGCTGCCAATGACTGGAACGAACTACAAAAATCTCTGAAACTGGAAACACTTATCTCCCTCACTAGCTTTAAGCACCATCTGTCAGAGCAGCTCATAGATTACTGCACCTGTATATAGCCCATCTATAATTAGCCCAAACAACTACCTCTTCCCCTACTGTATTTATTTATTTTGCTCCTTTTCACCCCGGTATTTCTACTTTGCACATTCATCCACTGCAAATCTACCATTCCAGTGTTTTACTTGCTATATTGTATTTACTTCGCCACCATGGCCTATTTATTGCCTTTACCTCCCTTATCTCACCTCATTTGCTCACATTGTATATAGACTTATTTTTCTACTGTATTATTGACTATGTTTGTTTTACTCCATGTGTAACTCTGTGTTGTTGTATGTGTCGAACTGCTTTGCTTTATCTTGGCCAGGTCGCAGTTGTAAATGAGAACTTGTTCTCAACTTGCCTACCTGGTTAAATAAAGGTGAAATAAAAAAATTAAAAAAAGAAGACTCGAGGCTGTAATCACTGCCATAGGCGCTTCGACAAAATACTGAGTAAAGGCTCTGAATACTTTTGTAAATGTTATATTGTCAATGTCGTGTGTGTAGGTGGCAAGGAAGTCAGGCGCAGGAGAAACAAACTTCATATACGCAGAGTATTTTAATAACTTTAAAACAAACTCCAACAATAGAAATACATAAAAATCTAAATGGGTACACATACCCGTCGCACACCTAAAATAACCAACACGAACACAATAACACAAAACAATCTCGGACAAGGACATGAGGGGAAACAGAGGGTTAAATACACAACAGGTAATGAATGGGATTGGAACCAGGTGTGAAAAGAAACAAGACAAAACCAATGGATAATGAAATATGGATCAGTGATAGCTAGAAGACCGGTGACGTCGACCGCCGAGCACCACTCGAACAAGGAGGGGCATCGACTTCGGTAGAAGTCGTGACATATATTTCCATTTTATTTTTATTTTTTTATATACATTTGCAAAAATCTCTAAAGAACTGTTTTTGCTTTGTCATTATGAGGTATTGTGTGTAGATTGATGAGGGAAAAAACAATTTAATCAATTTTAGAACAAGGCTGTAACATAGCAAAATGTGGAAAAAGTCAAGGGGTCTGAATACTTTCCAAATGCACTGTCAGCTTACTAATTATACAATAGGCTCTATTATATTTCAAAGTTCTAATCATATTTGCTAGCCACATGCGCTTCACCAGAATCACATGTTCTCTTCTGCGTTTTCATGGTTCATGGTTTGAGCGATGTCCTTAATTAGTGGCAATTTTAGCATGTAAATCTTGGTGGGGAAAAGTCCCCACATTTTTTTTAGATGCATGCCAGCAAAGCCACTACACAACACAACACTAAACAATGCATTAATTGCACTATAGCGGTGACAAACGGTGCCCACAAATGTTTAGAGCCTACATAAAGCTGTCCCAACAGCAGAGCTTTCTTTCCAGCACCATGGTGTGACTTCTTACCACCGCTACACCTGGCTATCAGCAGAGACTTGTCTGGCAGCAGAACAGTTCATTATGGCTGACTTGCTAAAACAAATGTGGTTTCTTCCGACAATTGAGATGTACAAACTATAGCATAAGGGAACGACGAGCGGATAAGAGGCAATCCGTAATTTCAATTAAGACATTAATGACCGAGCTAGGACGGACGTAGTCAATATAACTACTTGTTCAGCACTTTTGAAATGTACAGCAACAGTATTCAGAACATGGACCGTTCTTACAGTATTCTCCCAGTACATCAAGTCAGAACTGTAGGATAAATAAAGGGCGCATATAAGCAGACAATGAAAGCTCTTACAATATTCAATGTTGACATTTCTCTAAAACAGGTTATAGGCTTCATGTGCACCACCAAGTCAGAACAGTAGGCTAAGTTATGAGGGGGAAAGGGACCAAATTATTAGGGTGAAGCACATAGGCTACTAACAGCTTACTACACAACATACACTTAGTATTACTTTCTTAGCTACAGACAATATGCATATCTCTCTGGCATATTACATAATTTCTGCAGCAGCATACAAGAAATGTTTGGACTCACCTTGTTGTGCTGTGCTCACTTTAACAGGAAGGTGGCACGGCAGTCCTTCTTGTAGGCAAATTTTGTCATCAAACTTTGTCATCAAAGTCTGGCATTCTCTGCATTTAGGATGATTTGAAGACAACTGGGACCTCTGAAAAAAACAAGGTTGAATCATGATGTCAGTGATCTTCAGGTCGGAGCTCTAGAAAGAGGCCCGAGTTCCCGACTTGCAATTCCTAGTTGGATGACTGTTCAAAACGTATTTTCCCAGTCGGGGCTCGGTTTTTTCAGAGTTCTCAGTTGTCTTGAACTCCCTGAAGTCTGAAATTTCCCAGTTCCGAGCTTCCAGTTGTTTTGAGCACGGCAGAAGTCATGCTGGATTGACAGCATGGGCAATTTGGAATGTTTATCCTTTTAATCTTGGAAAAGAGACCCTTAAACCCAGACTTGGACCACACACCCACTCAATTGAATAGAAGGCTAGTGATTGCTTTGCAATGCTTGTAATTAGCCACTGATTCCTTCCAAACCACTCATTGTTGAATTGCGATTTCCAACTTGTTGTGTAATGTTTCTGTCAAATGGTCGATGAGCATGAATAGCTTTTATCTATAATTTATCTTCATATGACAAGGATTGAAAATGATTTGCCAGTAGATTGTCGACTTGATTCATGATGATGACTGCTAGCTTGCTAGCTAAGATTTTGAAAGTATGATG
Source organism: Salmo salar (assembly GCF_965601325.2). Lineage (NCBI taxonomy): Eukaryota > Metazoa > Chordata > Actinopteri > Salmoniformes > Salmonidae > Salmo > Salmo salar. The sequence goes on along the minus strand of NC_138300.1, from coordinate 89,891,649 downwards.
CTGACATGAACAGTCCAATCAAAGCTATGGTAGATATAATGTGATATGCCATCATTTTATCTGTGGCCAATGACCTTGAGCATTCTTGGATGTGCACTTCAAATGTAAATCTATGGCAGCACCCAAGCGGCTTGAATTTTCGAGCTCTCCCCATAGATTTTGCGGCGACGTAGTGACTCATGAGTGACAGAACACTGAGCCAATCACGACGCAACTAGAGAACATTACCAACCCCTACACACACATATTTTCTGCTGGCTGACCCATCACCATAGACAGCACTGAGCTAGGCTGAAACACCTGCATTTTGGAGCTGCCTTACTCAACAAAACAAAAAAGGAGACCATGTTTTACATTGTTTGCAAACTTAGTGACACGTATTATTGCCAAAATAGCATGCAAAACAGGTAACAAACATGTGGGGCTCCAAACAGGTGGGGCTCTGCAGTGAATGGCGGGTTGCCACTGTGCATAATTCCAGTCCATATAATACAGTATAATACAATAGAGCACCGTAATACAGTTCACACAAAAAAATATTAGCCTACTGGAGCTAGTTTCATGTATTTACCTAAGAGAGCATATAGCTAGCTACATCTATGGACTTTTATATTTTTCTGTCTTGTGTAATGTACAGTAGCCTATATCATACAGTATATGTATTGGATAATGGCACATTCATTTGGGCATTTTTGGGCTTGTGCTCTTTAAATGTCGTTAATGTAGGGCTCATAAAATGTATTTAATATATGGCTCATCAGGCTCAGATTGCATCAGATTTTAATGTTCATGCTGATCAAAACTCTAGTCAAACCCAGACATACAGTATTTACAGTGCATTCGGAAAGTATTCAGACCGTTTGACTTTTTCAACATATTCTTATTTTACAGCCTTATTCTAAAATTGATTAAATTGTTTTTTTCACTCATCAATCTACACACAATACCCCATAATGACAAAGCAAAAACACATTTTTGGAATTTTTGCAAATTTGTTAAAAAATAAAAAGTATTCAGACCCTTTACTCAGTACTTTGTTGAAACACCTTTGACAGAGATTACAGCCTCGAGTCTTCTTGCGTATGACGCTACAAGCTTGGCAGGCCAAAGAGTTCAGTCTTGATTTCATCAGACCAGAGAATCTTGTTTCTCATGGTCTGAGAGTGCCTTTTGGCAAACTACAAGCGGGCTGTCATATGCCTTTTACTGAGGAGTGGCTTCCGTCTGGCCACTCTACCATAAAGGCATGATTGGTGGAGTGCTGCAGAGATGGTTGTCCTTCTGGAAGGTTCAGAGGAACTCTGGAGCTCTGTCAGATTGACCATCTGGTTCTTGCTCACCTCCCTGACACAATCCTGTCTCGCACTCTACGAACAATTCCTTCGACCTCATGGCTTGGTTTTTGCACTGTCAACTGTGGGACCTTATATAGACAGGTGTGTGCCTTTCCAAATGATGTCCAATCAATTGAATTTACCAAAGGTGGACTCCAATCAAATTGTAGAAACATCTCAAGTATGATCAATGGAAACAGGATGCACTTGAGCTCAATTTCAAGTGTCATGGCAAAGGGTCTGAATACTTATGTAAATAAGGTATTTCTGTTTTTTATTTTTTATAAATTTGCTAAAAATCTAAACCTGTTTTCGCTTGGTCATTATGGGGTGTTGTGTGTAGAATGATCGGGGGGGAAATGATTTAATCAATTTTAGAATAAGGCTGTAATGTAAAAAGTCAGGAGGTCTGAATACATTCTGAATGCACTGTACATTGAGGTTACTTTACTATAAATGTCTTCTTATGTAATCGTAGAAAGTGTGCATGTTCAACATAGCGTGCACAGTCCTGTGGAAATATTCACAAATGTTATAATAATCTACACAGTATCTCGAACAGCATTGATCACTTGTGCTATGCACTTTTAATGTAATTTCAACTGCAAGTGATAACACATTAAGTTGTTGTATAAATACAAAATATCTGACATTGTATGTTGTGCTTTTAAATGGTTGAAAGGCAATAACAACACATTCAGATGACAACTAAACTAAAGATCAGACATAGTTTTCCATTGGAATTTGGTTGTGCTTTAGATGGTTGAAAGCATAGTGATAACAAACTTCTGGCTGTCCTTTTTGAGTGGGTGAATAAAGGTTGAAATGTCATTGATCAACGTCTCAGTCAAATATTACCCACATTTCCATGTTGAAATTACGTGTGGTGTGCTCAGTGGGATAAGTCTTGATTTGAACAAATTTTTGTCCAAATCAAGGCTGGTCCAGACCGGACCAAATCTGATTTTTCTTTGAGTCAAATCAAGGCTGGTCTGAACCAGACCACATCTGATTTTTTGGGGGGCCAAATCAAGCCTGGTCTGGACCAGATCACATCTGAACCAAGTTAGGGCCAAATCAAGGCCGGTCTGGACCTGACCAAAAATTACTGTGGATGTTGAAATCAATGCCAGGGCATACTGACCAAAGTTCAACCACATTTTTTTAAAACTTTTTTTAACTAGGCAAGTCAGTTAAGAACCAATTCTTATTTACAATGACGGCCTATCGATGAGCAGTAGGTTAACTGCCTTGTTCAGGGGCAGGACAACAGATTTTTACCTTGTCAGCTCAGGGATTCAATCCAGCAACCTTTCAGTTACTGGCCCAACACTCTAACCACTAGGCTACCTGCCGCCCCACTTTTCAAAATCCATGGAATTCCTGTGTCAGTCGGTGCTCACTGGGTTTAGCGTTAATAAAGTTCTAAAACCGGTGTTAGCATTATGGAGGAGGAGGAGGAGGTGTGAAGGTAGAACATTAAGGCTCATTCACACAAAGCCGCTCTTACACGAGTCAAGTGAGTTTGCCTTTAGTACCAATAGTTTGATGTCATGGTGGTCTGCCCTGTAGGTGGCGTACATTTGCTGAGGGGGTCCCTCACTGTGTGGACATGACCAGTCTGAAGGAACTGGGACCTAACCTCAGCTACACACGCCAGAGGTCAGCCCTTTGCCCTCCACATTCTGTCTGCCCTCCACATTCTGTCTGCCCTCCACATTCTGTTTGTCCTCACCTCAACATTGTGGTCTTCCCCTTCACATTGTATTTGTCCTCTCAGCCCAGGCATCAATCTGCAGTATCTAAGGGGTTTTGCTGAGAGATCTGAATCCTGGAGTAGCTTTACTGAGCTGGAGACCATGTTCAGCCACAATGGGAGCCAGAATACTGTCGCTAGTATGACACACACACACACACACACACACACACACACACACACACACACACACACACAAATTCTCACTGTCTGTCCTCCCTCTTTAACCCCCCAACCCTTGATTTCCTTCTCTTTTCTCTCCCTCCCCCTCTCTTGAAGAGTATGTGCAGGCCCATTGGGCTGAGGACTGGTTCTTTGGCTACCAGTGTTTGAACGGCTGTAACCCTCTCATGGTGCGACAGACACGCCTCCTCCCTCCCAACCTGTCAATCAACTCTGACATTCTCTCCCCCTTCCTGCCTGACGGATCCTCACTGGAACAGGAGCTAGAGGTGTGTGTGTGTGTCTATGTCTGCCGGTGAGTGTTTTTTTTTTTTTTTTAGCTTTTATTGAAGAGATTGTAAAGCTCTGGAAAGATGGAACGCGACAGTCAAAGGTCGACAGTCAAAGGGCAGTGGGCTGTATTTGAACACATGTTGACTCTAGCATACGTGTATCGGGGTCAGCGGCAGCAACCACTGGACCACACAGGTGTGTGTTGGGTTTGCACTGTGTGAAACTTCAAACTTCACCTTTGTGCGTTCACGGCAGAGAGGGTCTATTTTCCTGCTGGACTACGAGATGTTGGAAGGTGTCCCGGCCAACGTGATCAATGGGAAGCAGCAGTTTCTCGCTGCCCCGCTAGTCCTTCTGCACCTCAACCAGCAGGGGGAGCTCAAACCCATCGCCATCCAAGTGAGTCCAGTCCAATAAAGTCTTGGACAGACCTAATTCCCGAGTTTTTCTTTATTTTTACTATTTTCTACATTGTAGAATAATAGTGAAGACATCAAAACTATGAAATAACACATATGGAATCATGTAGTAATCAAAAAAGTGTTAAACAAATCAAAATATTTGTTGTATTTTAGATTCTTCAAAGTTGCTACCCTTTGCTTTGATGACACCTTTGCACACTCTTGGCATTCTCTCAACCAGCTTCACCTGGAATGCTTTTCCAATGGTCTTGAAGGAGTTCCCTCATATGCTGAGCACTTGTTGGATGCTTTTCCTTCACTCTGCGGCCCAACTCATCCCAAACCATCTCAATTGGGTTGAGGTAGGGTGATTGTGGACACCAGGTCCTCTGATGCAGCACTCCATCACTCTCCTTCTTGGTCAAATAGCCCTTACATAGCCTGGAGGTGTGTTGGGTCATTGTCCTGTTGAAAAACAAATGAAAGTCTCACAAAGCGCAAACCAGATGGGATGGCGTATCGCTGCAGAATGCTGTAGTAGCCATGCTGGTTAAGTGTGCCTTGAATTCTAAATAAATCACTGACAGTGTCACCAGCAAAGCACCCCACGCTTCACGGTGGGAACATGCAGAGATCATCCGTTCATCTACACTGAGTCTCACAAAGCCACGGCAGTTGGAAACAAAAATGTCAAATTTGGACTCCAGCGGTCTGTCTATTGCTGGTGTTTCTTGGCCCAAGCAAGTTTTTTTCATATTGGTGTCCTTTAGTAGTGGTCTCTTTGCAGCAATTCTACCATGAAGGCCTGATTCACGCAGTCTCCTCTGAACAGAGATGTGTCCGTTACATTTATTTGGGCTGCAACTTCTGAGGCTGGTAACTCTAATGAACTTATCCTCTGCAGCAGCTGTCTTGGGCTCCCGAGTGGCGCAGCGGTCTAAGGCACTGCATCTCAGTGCTAGAGGCAGCAGTAGTAGTAGAATCAATTACAGACCCTGGTTTGATTCCAGGCTGTATCACAACCGGCCATGATTGGGAGTCCCATAGGGTGTCGCACAATTGGCCCAGAGTCGTTCAGGTTAGGGTTTGGCCGGGGTAGGCAGTCATTGTAAATAAGAATTTGTTCTTAACTGACTTGCCTAGTTAAATAAAGCTTTAAAAATTGAAAAAGCAGAGGTAACTCTGGGTCTTCCTTTCCTGTGGCGGTCCTCATGAGAGCTAGTTTCATCATAGCACTTGATGGCTTTTGCGACTGCACTTGAAGAAACTTTCAAAGTTCTTGAAATTTTCCGGATTGACTGACCTTCATGTCTTAATGTAATGATGGACTGTCGTTTCTCTTTGCTTATTTGAGCTGTTTTTGCCATAACATGGACTTGGTCTTTTACCAAATAGGGCTATCTTATGTATACCACCCCTACCTTGTCACAACACTACTGATTGGCTCAAACGCATTAAGAAGGAATGAAATTCCACATATTAACTTTTAACAAGGCACACCTGTCATCTGAAATGCATTCCAGGTGACTGCTTCATGAAGTTGGTTGAGAGAATGCCAAGAGTGTGCAAAGCTGTCATCAAGGAAAAGGGTGGCTACTTTGAAGAATCTAAAATGTAAAATATATTTTCATTTGTTTAACACTTTTTTGGTTACTACATGATTCCATGTGTTATTTCATAGTTTTTTGATGTCTTCACTATTATTATACAACGTAGAAAATAGTAAAAATAAAGAAGAACTCTGGAATGAGTAGGTGTGTCTAAACTTTTGACTGGTAATGTACATACTGACAGGCAGACAGCCACTTTATTAACCCAGAGGGGAAGGCTATTACTAGTTTGATTCTACTACTACTACTACTACTACTACTGTTACTGCTACTACAAAAATGTATAATTCGGAAACTATTATACCACTAATTATACCCACAGCTGCAGCAGGCCCCTGGTCCTCAGAACCCAGTGTTCCTGCCCTCTGACCCTGGCCCTGATTGGCTGTTGGCAAAGACCTGGGTGCGCTGCTCAGACTTCCAGTGTCACCAGCTTTCCTCTCACTTCCTTAGAACCCACCTGCTGGGAGAGGTGTGTTGCACTGCCACTCTCAGGCAGCTACCAGAAGTACACCCTCTACACCAGGTAAATAGTAAATACAGCAGGTAAAGTTGTAATAATACACCACCACTCAGTAGGTCGGTGAAACATGCTGCAACCTGGATGTTTAGATGTAACATAGTAAACGTAAATATTTCTCCCTCCATTTAGTACAATATGTTACAAATTTGCAATAGGTATGATATGTTATGAACAGTGGAGGCTGGTGGGTGGAGTTATAGGAGGACAGGCTCATTGTAATGGCTGGAATGGACCTCCTTTCGTTATGCCTTAAATAACCTTCAATCCTACATAACCATACCAAACGTAACCTATCATACTAATTTCAGTGTCCCGGATTTATGTTTACTTGTTACGTATAGACCAGGCTGCGTAGGTGAAAGTTTAGTTAACCTCCTGAACCATCCAGAAGTCTCGTGAGCTCACATCTGTTTCTCTAGTACCTTGCAGTTGGAATTGAAATTTATAGAGCTGCCATGAGACAGAACCTGACTGTTGTTGTTATTATTATTATTATTGTTGCAGTTGTTGATGCCTCACATAAAAACCTCACTACAGATCAACATCCAAGCCAGGGCCTCTCTACTGGCTGCCAACGGCGTGTTTGACAAGGTATGATCGTGTGTCTTGAAATGTTTGTGTGAGTTGCAATGTTTTAGTACACACTTTTTCTTATGCATATGCCTATAAACTTTTGCTAGTTTATAACCACAAAATTGCATGTTCCTGTTGTGTGTCAGGCCGTAGGCTGTGGTCTGGAGGCGTTGCCTGTACTGTTGTCTCGAGCCACAGAGCGTCTGCGTTACCGCTCCCTGTGTGTCCCTGACGACCTGGTGGACAGAGGGATACACACACTCAAACACTGCTACTATGCACATGACGCACTGCGAGTGTGGAACGCACTGCACAGGTACACATATTCACGCAGGCAGGCAGGCACGCACACACACACACACACAGCTACTACGCACACGATGCACTGCGAGTGTTGAACGCACTGCACAGGTACACACACATGCACTTACACGCACACACACACAGAAATACAGTCATGCACACAATTCATTTACAACTGTGATATCAATTCTCAGAATCTGGCACGAACTGCACAGGTACACACACGTACAACACACTTTCTTTTTACAAGCACCATCATTACTGTTGTGTTTTGTGTGACGATGTGGCAGATTTGTGAGTGGCTGGGTGGATGTGTATTACCTTGGAGACCAGGATGTGGAGCAGGACTCTGAGCTGCAGAGCTGGATCACTGAGATCTACACACATGGCTTCCTACAGCTCCCTCACTCAGGTCGGTGTGTGTGTTCTACCAATAACATCCTATGTGAAACTTACTGTTCAATAAAAAAGTAAAAGGTACTGTTCAATAATTTACACTATATATATTTAAAATATATATATATATATATATATATGCATACATACACACACACACACACAAGTATGTGTACACCCCTTCAAATGAGGGGATTCGGCTATTTCAGCGACACCCCTTGCTGACAGGTGTATAAAATCGAGCACACAACCATGCAATCTCCATATGAAAACATTGGCAGTAGACTGGCGTTACTGAAAAGCTGACTTTCAACGTTGCACCGTCATAGGATGCAACCTTTCCAACAAGCCAGTTAGTCACATTTCTGCCCTGGTAGAGCTGGCCCAGTCAACTGTAAGTGCTGTTATTGTGAAGTGGAAACATCCAGGAGCAACAACGGCTCAGCCACAAAGTGGTAGGCCACATAAGCTCACAGAGCAGGACAGCCGAGTGCTGAAGCGTATAGCGTGTAAAAGTCTGTCCTTGGTTGCAACACTCATTACCGAGTTCCAAACTGCCTCTTGTAAGCAACATCAGCACAAGAACTGTTTGTCAGGAACATCATGATATGTTTTTGGCAGCCACACACAAGCCTAAGATCACAATGCGAAATGCCAAGCGTCGGCTGGAGTGGTGTAAACGCTCACCGCCATTGGACTCTGGAGCAGTGGAAACGCATTCTGTGGAATGATGAATCACGCTTCACCATCTGGCAATTTGACGAACGAGTCTGGGTTTTGCGGATGCCAGGAGAACGCTACCATAGTGCCAACTGTAAAGTTTGGTGGAGGAGGAAAAATGGTCTGGGGCTGTTTTTCATGGTTCGGGCTAGGCCCTTTAGTTCAAGTGAAGGGAAATCTTAACGCTACAGCACACAATAACATTCAAGACGATGCTGTGCTACCAACTTTGTGGCAACAGTTTGGGGAAGGCCTTTTCCTGTTTCAGCATGACAATTCCCCTGTGCACAAAATGAGGTCCATACAGAAATGGTTTGTCAAGATCGATGTGGAAGAACTTGACTGGCCTGCACAGAGCCCTGACCTCAACCCCATCAAACACCTTTGGGATTAATTGAAGCGCCTACTGCATACATGAGAAGTGGTTTCTCAAAGTCTATGGCTGTGCATTTTTTGATTGTCAACTGAAATTAACTGACTATATAACTAACTGACTACATTGTTCCCCCTCCTGGTTCCCTCAGGTTGCCCACAGTCATTCCAAACCAAACCAGAACTCTCTCAGTTTGTTACCATGGTAATATACTGCTGCTCTGCGCTGCACTCTGCTGTCAACTTCTCTCAGGTAATTAACCCATCAACATGATTAACCAATGAACTGTATCCATCAATCAATACAGTACGTAGGTCCAAATCGGGCTCTGGTCAAAAGTAGTGTGCTCTAAAGGAAATATGGTATCATTTGTGACACAAACTAAGTGTTACCGATTCCCGTTCTTGTTCCCTCCAGGTGGATTTTGACCTGTGGATGCCCAACTGCCCAGCCTCCATGACGCACCCCCCTCCCCAGACCAAAGGCATGTTGACGGAAGATGAGATTCTCTCCATCCTCCCTGACGTCAACTCCACCTGCAACCTCCTCATCACTCTGTTCCTACTGTCCCAGCCCGCTGCCGACTACGTAAGACACGCACATACAGTTTCTGATGACTGATGTCCCAGCCCAATACCGACTATGTACGATCCAAATACCCTCTATCACTCTGAACTTCACCCAGTCCTCTCCAATATCATCTTATGTCTCTTATCACAAGATGTCTCTCCATCCTCCCGGACGCCAACTCCACCTGCAGCCTCCTCATTACTCTGCCCCTACTATTATTCAGACCCCTTGACCTTTTCCACATTTTGTTACTTTACAGCCTTATTCTAAAATGTATTAAATTGTATTTTTCCCTCTGACATGCATTGTCAACTATGAGACCTTATATAGACAGGTGTGTGCCTTTCCAAATCATGTCCAATCAATTGAATTTACCAGCAGTGGATTCCAATCAAGTTGTAGAAACATTTCAAGGATGATCAATGGAAACAGGATTGTCCTGAGGTCAATTTCAAGTCTCATAGCAAAGGGTCTGAATACTTATACTGAATACTTATACTTAAATAAGTTATTTCCGTTTTTTATATTTAATAAATTAGCAAAGATTTCTATGAATCTGTTTTTGCTTCGTCATTATGGGCTATTGTGTGTAGATTGATGAAGAAAAATACTGTATTTCATCAATTTCATTTATTTATAACGCCCTTTTTACATCAGCAGATGTCACAAAGTGCTTATACAGAAACCCAGCCTAAAACCCCAAGCTGCAAGTAATGCAGATGTAGAAGCACGGGGGCTAAGTAAAACTCCCTAGAAAGGCAGGAACCTAGAAAGAAACCTAGAGAGGAACCAGGCTCTGAGGGGTGGCCATTAAAGCCAGATCGTTATTCAAGATGTTCAAATGTTCATAGATTGCCAGCAGGGTCAAATAATAATCCCAGAGGGTAGAGGGTGCACTTTGGGTGGGATATAACACATGCCCCCACACACACCTAGAGATAAACAGACCACGAACTTACTACCCTGAGACAAGGCTGAGTATAGCCCACGAAGATCTTCTCCACCGCACGTGCATGAGGGTAGGCAAGACGAGACAGGAAGATTGTGGAATGCTCCTTTTTAGTTAGCTTTGCGACAGAATCAAAAACACTTTGTATTTTTATTCTCCTCAATTCGATTGTAAAGTAGGCTGATCGAGCAGCAGTGAGGGCTCTTAGACACTGCACGGTAATGTCTTTCCAAGCTAGTTGGAAGACTTACAGTTTGGTGGAGCACCATTTCAGTTCCAATATTCTGGGAACTTGCATCCGGGCTCTGGTATTTGCCAAGGAGCTAATTTCTTTGACAAATGTTTTTTGTTTTTATAAGTGTGACTGCATCTAGGGTATTACGCAAGGTTAAATTTGGATCCTCAGTTGGGTGGTTAACTGATTTTTGTACTCCAATGTCCTTGGGTAGGTGGAGGGAGTCTGGAAGGGCATCTAGGAATCTTTGGGTTGTCCAAGAATTTATAGCATGGCTTTTGATAATCCTTGGTTGGGGTCTGAGCAGATTATTTGTTGCGATTGCAAAATTAATAAAATGGTGGTCAAATAGTGCAGGATAATGAGGAAAAACATTTTAGATCCACAATATTTATTCCATGGGACAAAACTAGATACAGGGTATGACTGTGGCAATGCGTATGCCCGGACACATTGGACAAAACCCACTGAGTCGTAGATGGCTCAAAGTATTTTGGAGTGGGTCTATGGACTTTGCATTTGAAGTACTGACAACTCATTTGAGAGCAGATTATTTGTTGCGATTGCATAATCTTGTCTCTTATCCGCTAAAATCTTGTCTTTTACCTCCATCCCCTCTTTCCTCTCCTAGGTGCCTCTGTGTCAGTATCGTGAGCCTGTGTTCAGCAGTGGCGCTCCTCGCAGGCTGGTGGAGAAGGTGCAGGCCGAGCTCAGGGCCATTTCTGATGAGATCACAGACAGGAACAAGAAGCTGGAGCTGCCCTACGACTACATGTCACCCAACCGCATCGAGAACAGTGTGGCCATCTGAGCTGCTGTGAATACACCCACACAGACACGCATGCACACACGTTATGTTCTATCCTCGTGGGGACCTAAAACGTATTTCCATTCAAAGTCCTATTTTCCCTAACCCTCAACTTAAAATAGCCTTTGTCCTCGTGATTTTAGGTCCCCACAAGGATAGAAGAACCAACCAATCCACACATGCACGCACACACATGGACAAGCAGACACACAGACCCCACACACACACTTCCAGCCACATGCACAAACATAAACGACTGCTTAAGGTTAAAAAAAAATGTTAAAACCTGCTCTATAATGATTTAACTCTATTAGCCACAATGTTTCTTCAGTTTCTATGAATCACGCTTTGACGGTGTTAGTGCTGCAGGGGTTTAATGGTTTTGATGAAAAGCAGCTAAACACAGCGATCAGGTAGTTCACTCTCCTCTCCTAATGTAATCCAGGAATCACCAACAACAGCAGAAAATAATACCGGCTGAATCTCAATATTCTATAGTGGCCTCCTCTCCTATTATCCTGTCCTTTTCTCCTCCATCTTTGCTGAGCGAGAGGTTGACTAGGACTTAGCTTCCACCTGTCATGTTTAAAATGATTTCTTTAACATGTCTCCTCCCCTTTATCTACACTGATTGAAGTGAATTTAACAAGTGACATCAATAAAAGATCATAGCTTTCACCTGAATTAACCTGGTCAGTCTGTCATGGAAAGAGCAGGTGTTCCTAATGTTTTGTACACAGTACAAAATACACACACACACACACACACACACACACACACATATACAGTACATATATGTATATATATATATATATACACATATACATACATATATATACATACACATACATATGTGTGTGTATATATATATATTTATAGTGTCTAGTTTGAGAAACAGACGCCTCACAAGTCCTCATCTGGCAGCTTCATTAAATAGTACCCGCAAAACATATATATATATGTATACACAGTGGAGAGAACAAGTATTTGATACACTGCCGATTTTGCAGGTTTTCCTACTTACAAAGCATGTAGAGGTCTGTCATTTTTCTCATAGGTACAATTCAACTGTGAGAGACGGAATCTAAAACAAAAATCCAGAAAATCACATTGTTTGATTTTTAAGTAATTAATATGCATTTTATTGCATGACAAGTATTTGATCACCTACCAACCAGTATGAATTCCGGCTCTCACAGACCTGTGAGTTTTTCTTTAAGAAGCCCTCCTGTTCTCCACTCATTACCTGTATTAACTGCACCTGTTTGAACTCGTTACCTGTATAAAAGACACCTGTCCACACACTCAATCAAACAGACGCCAACCTCTCCACAATGGCCAAGACCAGAGAGCTGTGTAAAGACATCAGGGATAAAATTGTAGACCTGCACAAGGCTGGGATGGGCTACAGGACAATAGGCAAGCAGCTTGGTGAGAAGGCATCAACTGTTGGTGCAATTATTAGAAAATGGAAGAAGTTCAAGATGACGGTCAATCACCCTCGGTCTGGGGCTCCATGCAAGATCTCACCTCGTGGGGCATCAATGATCATGAGGAAGGTGAGGGATCAGCCCAGAACTACACGGCAGGACCTGGTCAATGACCTGAAGAGAGCTGGGACCACAGTCTCAAAGAAAACCATTAGTAACACGCCGTCATGGATTAAAATCCTGCAGTGCACGCAAGGTCCCCCTGCTCAAGCCAGCGCATGTCCAGGCCCGTCTGAAGTTTGCCAATGACCATCTGGATGATCCAGAGGAGGAATGGGAGAAGGTCATGTGGTCTGATGAGACAAAAATAGAGCTTTTTGGTCTAAACTCCACTCGCCGTGTTTGGAGGAAGAAGAAGGATGAGTACAACCCCAAGAACACCATCCCAACCGTGAAGCATGGAGGTGGAAACATCATTCATTGGGGACACTTTTCTGCAAAGGGGACAGGACGACTGCACCGTATTCAGGGGAGGATGGATGGGGCCATGTATCGCGAGATCTTGGCCAACAACCTCCTTCCCTCAGTAAGAGCATTGAAGATGGGTCGTGGCTGGGTCTTCCAGCATGACAATGACCCGAAACACACAGCCAGGGCAACTAAGGAGTGGCTCCGTAAGAAGCATCTCAAGGTCCTGGAGTGGCCTTGCCAGTCTCCAGACCTGAACCCAATAGAAAATCTTTGGAGGGAGCTGAAAGTCCGTATTGCCCAGCGACAGCCCCGAAACCTGAAGGATCTGGAGAAGGTCTGTATGGAGGAGTGGGCCAAAATCCCTGCTGCAGTGTGTGCAAACCTGGTCAAGAACTACAGGAAATGCATGATCTCTGTAATTGCAAACAAAGGTTTCTGTACCAAATATTAAGTTCTGCTTTTCTGATGTATCAAATACTTATGTCATGCAATAAAATGCAAATTAATTACTTAAAAATCATACAATGTGATTTTCTGGATATAATAGGTGCCGGAAGGTGGTGGATCTGGATGTATCAGGAAAATTACCAAGACAATGATGCAGCTCAGGGTCCCCGATATTCCCAACAACCGCCAACCCTCTCCTGCCCTTAGTCGATCTGCTAGGAACCACCCCATACTCACACTCTAGGAGCACATGTAACAGATGTATAGCGTACTCTCCTTGCGTTGTGTTTTTTTCCTAATAAATCACATCAGCCAGCGGTCCCAGTTGAGCATCATTTATTCCTGTTGTTAAATGAGAAACAGCACGGTAGTTGTGCAGGGCTTAATGATACTGATGGCTGTCGATGGCAAAAGCCCTTGCATCACATTTTCATACTGGGTCACAAAATACAAAAATACAATACAAAATATAACATGTGTAAATACCTGTTGTTAAATGAGAAACAGCACGGTAGTTGTGCAGGGTTTAATGATACTGATGGCTGTCGATGGCAAAAGCTGTAGCATGAAGACAACTGTGTTAGCAGTGGGCTTATGTGACCATTACAACGGTGTATGCTAGCTAACACTTATCTACACCAATCATATGCCAAAGCACATTCCAGAAAGCCCCTCAATCCCTAACAGGTACCATATACTCACACATGTAGAAATCCGTAACGTACAGCAAACTTGAACACATTGTAAAATATAAAATATAAAACAGTATTCAGAACGTGACCTACCCCTTGCATCACATTTTCATACTGGGAAGACCTGACGTTCGCGATCTCCCCCTATCTGCAAGCGGGGCCAATCACAACACACCTTATTGTCATCAGTTGAACCAACCAATACGAATGCTTGAACATTAAGTACACATTTCTTTAGAGGCAAGTTGAAACATAACCAACCCTGTTACACACACACAGTGATGGAAGTTCGGGATAGGGGATCCTCGTTAAGGAGGTAACCCCCGAACTCTGTTGGTACTCGGTTCTTCTCCTAACTCTGTGTGTGATCATTAGTGCTTGTATGTGTTCCTACCTTTTTGCAGTGGGTAACGTGGACCCAAGTGGCTCTTTCAGCTATTCTAATGGCAAAGGCGGTTACCAACAAAACCTGGTATGGGCCTTTCCAACGGGACTGCTTCCAGTCTTTTCTCCTCAGAGATTTGATAAATACCCAGTCTCCTGGTTGTATTGTCTGAATCACCTTCTTCTGTAATTCACCTGTGGGACACAAAATCGTTGACATACGAGTGTGGTTAACAAACAATCGTCTCATGTGTTCTGCTAAGGTATGCTCTGTTTCTATATCAGCCTGTTCTGGTCTCCCTAACTCTGGCATTCTATAGGGTCTACCAAAAACTTTCTCAAACGGTGACAACCCATCTTTATCTGGGGTTATCCTAATTGTCATTAATGCTATTGGTAAGCACAGTACCCAGTTTCTACCTGTGCTCATGTGTGTTTTCCTTAATCGTACTTTAATCGTATAATTTATGTGTTCAATCAATCCTGCCGATTGCGGGTGATATGAACAGTGTTTATTTTCCTATTTAATGTTCAATTTCTGTTCTATACTATCTATTACCTGATTAGGAGCTGATTGTGGACTATAGGAAAAGGAGGGCCGAACAGGCCCCCATTAACATCGACAGGACTGAAGTGGAGCGGGTCGACAGTTTCAAGTTCCTTGGTGTCCACATCACCAACAAACTATCATCGCCCAAACACACCAAGACAGTTGTGAAAAGGGCACGACAACACCTTTTCCCCCTCAGGAGACTGAAAAGATTTGGCATGGGTCCCTAGATCCTCAAAAAGTGGGGCTAAGCTTACTGACATCCAGGACCTATATACTAGGCGTGTCAGAGGAATGCCCGAAAAATTGTCTTAAGACTCCAGTCACCCAAGTCATAGACTGTTCTCTCTGCTACCGCACAGCAAGAGCCAGAGCCAAATCTAGGATTATAAGACTCCTTAACAGCTTCTACCCCCAAGCAATAAGACTGCTGAACAACTAAACTAATCAAATGGCCACCCAGACTATTTACATTGAACCCCCCCCCCCCCCCCCTTTGTTTTTACACTGCTGCTACTCTCTATTTATTATCTATGCATAGTCACTTTACAAATTACCTCGGTTAACCTGTAGCCTGGCACATTGACTCGGTACCCCCTGTATGTAGCCTCCTTATTGTTATGTACATTTATTGTGTTACCTTTTGATTGATTTGATTTGATTTTAAACTTTAGTTTATCTAGTAAATATTTTATTAACTCTATTTCTTGAACTGCATTGTTGGTTAAGGTCTTGCAAGTATATCAAGGTAATGTTGTATTTGGCGCATGTGACAAATAAAATGTTATTTGATTTTGGAAAGCACTTGACATCAGCAAGTCCTTATCCTGGTAAAGTTGTCAGTCTTACTACTGTCAACACCACTATAGATGGCAAGCAAATATAGCCATCTTGTTTATCTCCCTGAATGTTAGCTTGTTAACTAGCCATATTGATGTGATCTGTTATTAGCTAGCCAATTTGACATGGTTCATCAATCAGTGTAGCCTATCAGCAGCAATTGTGATTAAACACTAAAAAGCAATGTTGAAAAGGGGATGATGTTTGCACACTTCGCTACGTTGGGTTGGAGAAAAAGGTGCATTAGGTCTACTTATCATTATGTTTAGCCAACTGTACAAAGTTTCTGCCAGTAGCTTGCAAAGTAAACATCAGCTAAAAGTACATCGGCAAATGCGCCCTTCTGCTGCTTGACTGAGCCCACAAAGGATGGAGAAATGTACCTAAACCACTCATACTTGTCAGGTATAGTTCACTTTATTAAAATGTTATATCACTTAATAAAATATCCCATTTACGGTGGCCATTATTGAGATATCATGAGGCTACCCTTACGTGACCATTTGACATTGCGAGTTTAAAAATATTGGTCGCATGGGTGCAAGCTGCCATTTCACTAATGGTTTTGTTGAAAACTGAGGAGATATAATTCTGGTAGTCACAAAACTGTGTTTCCGCCCGGTTTCGAACCGGGGACCTTTCGCGTGTGAGGCGAACGTGATAACCACTACACTACGGAAACCTTTGATTGCATTTCCTACTCACACACTCTTATCTTCGTTGTCTTGGTATATTTATTAGTTTTTCATATAGTATCACGCACCAGCATTTTCTTATCCCATTCCTGTGTCCTCATTTTCCCCACATATTGCGGTTTCCTTTGGAAAATATAAATAACTTGCATACTGATTGCCTTTTACTTTGACCAATTTTTTAAGTTTTCTGTGATGGGTGATTTGATATATACTCCCAACCCACACACTTTTTTTGTTAACCTCCTATGGTCGTTGTTCGCGCCAAATTAACATAATACAAAAATCCCCAACAAAAATCTGTCAAAAAACACAAAGTGGATGTATTTGTATATGGTTTGGTCTTGTGAAGCCTGGCTGAATTCTGGCAAAGAGTATTGTAAATGAAATTGTGAGGGAGCAAGTCTCGACCCTCGACCTTCTAAGCCCGAAGTCCAGCGCGCTATCAACTGTGCCGCAAAAGCATGGTCGAGCGGCAAGATCTATTTCCGCGCTTATAAACCCAGGGTCGTTACAGAATGTTCTTTTATCTCAGCATGTCTACAGATTCTCCATTCTCCCTGTTTTTGTTTGCTTGGAAATGTTGATACTGGTGACTGTTATCTGAAGAAACTCTGTAACCAAGCATTTATAGCGGCTAAGAAATGCACTGCCTTTCATTGGAAAGTTGGTTATCCCCCACAATGTCAAGTTATGTATCACTAGATTCGATTTTTTTTTACAAGATTAAGAGTATACTGACCAACTTTCATAAGGTCTGGATGCCTTATATGGAATACAGCAGGGGCGAAAATCTGATATCAACTTTGGAGGGGGACAATTACATGACATTTTCTCAAGAGCAATTCCTGAGGGGGACACCAAAAGTAGTGCTGTAACACATAGCCTACATTGTAATATGGTAAATGTATATTGAGGAACCAAAGAAATAAGGTGTTTGCCGTACTCCTAACTACCGGTACCCAAAACTACACAACTAATCACAACAGCAATACCATTGCCTTTAACAAATCTTAGTTCAGTCACCAGTTTAAGTTGAGAGTGGGGTATCCATGGCATTTTCCAATTATGTTCCTATTTTACAAGTAAAAAAAATTGAGAACCTTTCATAATGTTGCCAAACAAATGTAACCGATGTGAAATGGCTAGTTAGTTAGACTCAACAAACTTACCTGAGACTCCCTGTCTCTGCCAGTCTGACCCTGCATATCTGTCCCCAACTCTGCTGTCTGTGTGCCATCTGTTGCCTGCTCTGCCTAATGACATCATTGTGAAACATTTCCATTAGAATTTCATTTCTTTCTTATGAACATTTTATCAACTAGTCTTTGAGATATTAGGCTACTAGGGTTCTTACTTTGCGTTTTGGTGTACTGAAAAATACTCTGATGTCCGTCTTTTATTTTTCTGCCATTTTTCTACCTGGCTGGCTGGCCACACACACACACAGTGTGTAGGTTATTTACAGTAGGAGATGGGCTTCTATCATCTTATCTTTTATCATTCTATTTGGGCTTCGATCTAAAAGGTAGCTAGCAAATGTGAAACGGATTAAAATAACAAGAGTTGACAGCTGTATGAGTTCACCATTTACACAACATATGCTGCATTTTAATAGTTTGTTTCATATTGGCTGGCTTCCAACAATAGCTGAATTTGCAAAGCTAGTGAGCACCAATTCTGTTTCAGTGGTGTTCACTATAATCTTTGCTACCCGGGTTAAATAAAGGTGAAATAAAATAAATAAATAAAAGTTCCCTTGCGACAATTTAGCTTTTGCAACGAGACCATTAAATACATTTAAGACAATGGTAGAAGAGAGTGTAGTTCTGTTCAGTTTGGACTTCAGTTTATCACTAACCTTATCACAGGGACTTTGAAGCACTAACTTACATCATCTGCATGCTGATCTTGGAATAAATTGACGATAGCAAAGATTCCATCTTTGACGAGGCCACATAAATGGAATAGGTACTAGCTAGCTTAATAGTTAATATTTGCGCGCTAGCTCTGCATATTCAGCTAGTGTGTGTGCGCGATTGACTGGATTAACCTCACGTCAGTTACATTCATTGAGTGCCTTTCAGACAGTGGATACGACCCCTCTGTTACCTTGCCAACTAAGGAACTGGCAGTGGATCAAACCATTGTGAGGCAAAGGGTGGGGGGGGGTCGTACTCTTTTGAAACTTAAAAACGCGCTATTAAGTGTCTATAATCAGCACAATTGCTTTCATTGCGTATTATTAATATTATTTAAATTACATAGTTATGTTTCAGTGATATATTGGGGGGGAATCATATTTTTCCCAGGATGGGGGGGTCGTGTCCCCCCCGGGATTTCCGCCCCTGGAATACAGTAAGACTAAAGGAGTCTTTATTGAAAACCTTCCCATGTCAAGGGAGATGCCTATTTAAGCAATCTCTACCTGCTGGGCTGCTCAGTCCTGGCCCTGGGGGTCTGTCATCCTGTGAGTTGTCACTCTGGCCTTCACCTACCATACCCAAACCAATAAATTAATGTTTCACTAAGATCCTGAAGCTGAGTGGGGTGTTTTGGGTTGGGGCGCTGCAGGGTGGTGGACCCCTAAGTACAGGACAGGGTGACCCAGCTATATTGTGTGCAAGTAAAAAGAGCTCTACAGTACTATTAGGCCTATGAAATTAATTATATGGAGGATTTGCGGTTTCTGTGTGTTAATGTATTTATGAGGTATATGTGATTTATTTTTTTGTTTCCATACCTTTCCCTTGGGAATTAAAACAATGTAAGGTGGGAACTAGGAAGGATATTGTGTTGGGAGAGTGGAGACATTGTTTAGACTGGTGGGGGACGGGCATGCAAGCGGCTCGAACTGCTTGGTCAGTCTGGCTGAAATTCTCAGGATCCCTTAAATAAACAGGTCCCTTAAATCTTTTTTAGAGTTTTTTTGGTTGGACAGATGTCAATACGGTTTGGTAAAATGGATAGCTGAATTTATTTCTGAAAGAACTGGAACAGTTGCCAGTAAAGCGAGAGATTATGGAACATATCAAATATTATCAAATATTTTTAGATGTCTGAGATCATTTTGTCTGTTCTCAGGACCCTGTTTGTAGGGAAGTTTTATAAAATCAACTGATCTGAGTGCAGATAGGCAACTCCTCGTTAGCATAGTGGTCAGTATCCCCGCCTGTCACGCGGGGGCCAGTCGTGTATAGCCGTAATGGACATTTTGGTGACCTTATTTGACCTTTTTGGCTGCTTTTGAGACACGGTTCGATCCCTCCTTGGAGCACTACTTGATTGAGTAAATAAAACACTAAACAATCACAATACAGTAACTATTACTAAACAATCACAATACAGTAACTATTACTAAACAATCACAATACAGTAACTATTGGTCACTGTATTATGTATTATTCTAATATGTATTCATTATACAATTGTGTCAGTTATTAATGATAAACCTTTCAACTGCACTCTTCCTCCCTATCTCTCCTCATCTCTCTATTTTTCAGCTCCAGATGGCAAAACCTGCACAGTCCAATGGTTGCAGGTCCACCGACTTCCTTCTGGTCACACATTGTATTAGGAGAAATATCCAATAAACCAAAGACATTGCTTTAACTTTGAATGTCATTTATTGGAGATATTTTCCTCAAATAAAATGGAGCATACATAAAATAAACAAGTTATTACAATTTATTTACATTGGGTCTAGTGTGTGTGTGTGAGAGAGAGGGAGGCATGTTTTTCATTCAGAAAAAAGTACACCGAATTTCCTAAAACTGTACACAGTCTTTTACAATATTATCAATCACATGTTGATTTGATAGATATTTAGAGTAATTATGCAGATATTGATAATGGCTATATAGGAGTAGATATCTAATAAAATAAAATGGAGCAAACATTAAATAAACAAATAATTGCAACTTATTTACATTGTGGATAATGTGTGTGTGTGTGTGTGTGTGTGTGTGTGTGTGTGTGTGTGTGTGTGGCATGTTGTTTTATTTTTCTTGTCAGCCACCCATCTCTGCTTTGTCAGTCTTGATAGGCCCAGTGTCTTCTGGGTGAGGCTGTCAGCTAGTGGTGGAGTGCATGCCAGATCTGAAAGACAGATGCACAAAGTGACAGTAAGTAAATAGCTCAACAACATGTCTGTGTGTACATCTGTTGGTGTGACTGAGCATATGCAATATAATTCTGAATTACCTGTATCCATCTGGGAATCCTCAAAAGTTTCTCCTTTTAACAGCCAGTGTAGTAGGAACTGGTGCAGCCGGTAAATTAAATACCACAGCTGAGGACTGCTGTGACTGCAGCTGAACTGCTGTCGGTGGCAGATCTAAAAGAGAGAGGCACAATTTTCTTAACTGACAATAATCATACAACTAAATAGCCTGAATGAGTGTAAGGCCTAGATTCAATCAGATCAATTGTTAACCAGCGATAGCCGACACCACATAGCTGATGTTTTGGCCGTGTCGGAGGTGTAACTATGTTGGATCTGTCAAATCAGTGAGCAGCAGCTCTTGATTATTGTCACAAAACTACTATCATATCCATATCTAATATGACCAAAGAGAGTGTAGCATGGCTTTGTTAGTGATGTGGTGTTGACAAGTGTGGGTGTGTGTACCCTGTGCTTTGAAGGTGTTCAGGTCTTGTCTGAAGGTATGTGTGGGGACTCACTGCTGTAGGCTGCTAAGGTAGCCATGTTCCTGAACCACCGCCTCTCTCTTCCACACCATCACCTGGACAAACACACACAATATGCAGATAATGAGCCCCTCAAGGATGTCATTGTTCACACTTCATTTAAAACCTTCCAAGGGTACTCTATGAATCGCTTAGCTCTATGAAAAATGTCAAGACCTTGTTCACGAGACTGAAGTTTTGCCCAACCCCTAACTCACACAATTGACATGTCACATTTATTTATTATGCAGTTTATTTTACAAACATGTATTAATCAAGGCAGAGCCCCCCAGTTACCCATCTGATGATTAGCAGAGCTGCATTAGACAGCAGCAGGCTTTCTACACTCATTGAGAGTGGGCTCCTGAGTCATCCTGAGGTTGGCGGTTGCAGTAAAAAAAATACATAATATATACTACATATAATATATACAATATATGTTTCCTTTTTGTTAAAACATTTTTTACATTTGCTCCGTATTGGGGCTCCCCACAGGCCTGGGCCCAGGGGTTTTAACCCTGTTAAGCCCCTGCATTAATCTGGCCCTGGACATATAGAAAAGAAAGACAGATAATTAAATTCCTAGGACAGCAAAGTTCCACAACCAACACACACAATACGAATAACCCATGCAATGCCAGTCAGCTCAACCTTAGTATAGCGGTCAGTCTGTATCCATGCCTGTCACACTGGGGTTCAATTCCCTGACGGAAACCAGACTTTTGCCCTTCCTTGGATATCATTCGCGATTTGACGGTTTTCAGAGAGTAAGCGGTGTAAAAATGCTTATTCATATTGCCCAGGTGAATAAGTAAAAGTTATGTAAAATGTAACAAATTAAAACTTTATTTTTACATTTTGGTACAAAACAAACAGAGTTGTGCTGACGGTTCGCCGTCTTGCCCAGAAAAAGTCTAGTTCATCTAGCTAGCTATGTAACTCACATGATAACACAATCCCTTCGTCAGAAGAGCCCCGTTTTTAAAACAGTTGTGAAGATTGTTTTAATGATCCGCGTAGTCACGGCCCCATTGTATGATCGCTTGTTAGTATAAATATTTTCTTACCTATTGAGTGAGTTAAGTAGGCAATGCTGTGGCCAAGAGTAGTGGCGAGTGTCTCACGCAGGAGCCCGGGGTTCAATTCTCCGCCACAGGTACAACTTCCCCGCCCTGCAATAGTAGGCAAAATTGTAATCATATTCAGTTGTGGTTTTGTTTGTAGGGTACACCTCAATATCAAAGCAACCTGAAAGGCTTCGCAACTGGCCGATTTAATGCCAGTCCACTCAACCTTGTCTGTATCCATGCCTGTCACACTCGTGTTCAATTCCCGACGGAGACGCCAGACTTTTGCCCTCCCTTACAAGGGTTTAACCATTTTATTTATTAAATAAAATGTTTTGGTCATACAATATGTTCAATTTCTATAGGGTTTCGTATCCCACCTGGCTATTAAGCGTAGTGGGGTTATGACCAGAATCATTATTTGTCCCTGCTTATATCAGTTTCCGTAGTGTAGTGGTTATCACGTTCGCCTAACACGCGAAAGGTCCCCGGTTCGAGACCGGGCGGAAACACGTTTTGATGTCGTTAGGTGGTTATCAATTAAAACGTCACATTGCGGTCCACATGCCGTTTCCACATTTTATTTATTTAACTAGGCAAGTCAGTTAAGAACAAATTCTTATTTACAATGATGGCCTACCACAATGCCTCCTGCAGGGAAGGGGCCTGGGATTAAAAAAATAAACACAATATATATACACATACATACACACACACACACACACAGTGATTTGTTAAATTGACCTCCTAAAAAGTAATTCGGTGCCACCATGAAATAAAAAAATATATAAACTATACTGTATCTTTGTTTTTTCACTGGAACACCCCACATTTTGAATGACTGTCAACTACAACTTCTGTTAAATAAATGAGAAAACCATAACATTTTACAGAAATTAATTTCTCTTATCGACTGAGCTCCTTTCTGCATTTTTGAAACAATAATATATTTGAATTGGTTTTTTTTAACATTAATAACACTGGTTGTACCGAATGATCATTGCCGGTCACACCGCATGAGTATTTTGTTATGGTGTAATTTTTTAGGCAGATCTCTCTTCATTTCCCTCTTAATCAAACACACACACACACATTACGAGTAACATGGTTTCTTATTCAACAACAATGATGCCTTTAATGGTTAGTGAAATACCACAAATGTGACTCAAATTTATTTATTTTTATTTGTTATTTTATTTGTGACTCAAATGAGTATCACACAGAAACATTTAATCATGAACATGACAATGAACTTCTAAAAACAGGATAAAAATTGTGCATTATGATGAATTTTTCAAACAATGTTAAAAATAGTGTTAAGAATCATTGTAATAAATGAATATTAAAGATACTGAAATACAGTAATTCAACATTCAAACATTAAAATATAAAATGCATAAAAAAGTTATTCAACATTACAATATTAAGAAAAAGTAACATGTTTGTGCAATATCTTCTAAAAACATTCATCTCCACATTGCGTGGACAATAAAGTTTTTATATTTCTAATATTAAAGCATAAACAGATGTGATTAAGTTTGTGCAGACCAGTGCAAGATTAAAAATGAGAATTAAAAAAGTTGAATTGTGTAAACAATTCATGAGATTCAAACATTAAAGACAAAGAAATTATAACTTTGTAGCAAAAGTTGTAACACAAACTTATTGAAGTTGAAAATAATAAAACGTGCATTCTTAAAACAGTGTGTTTGATGTTGTTGCACTAGTGTGACATGTAAGCAGCCCAGTCTGTGTCAGACTGCCGAGATGCTCTTTAGCTGAAGGGCTCGGGCTCACTGATCATGGAATTCACATCTCCTTCATAGTAGAAGGTAATGTCTGGCACAGGGGGCCAGACAAAAACATTCCTCACTCCAGGCTTCTGCATACAAGTGATTTGTACTTCCTCCCAATCACCTTCAGCACCTTGCCTACAAAGGGGTGGTCTTCATAGCTGACAATGACAAAACTGCCTAGACTTTCAGTGTTGACTTGGCCACAGCTGCAGCTTAATTTTGCTGTTCATCAGTGATGGTTTTCTCCTTATGTTGTTCTTCATTGAAGTTCACTTCTACAGCACTGAAACAGGTGTTGCTTGGTCTGCTGCAGACGCAAGACACTTCACTGTGTTTTATTTTCCCTGCCACTGTGGAGGTGACCTCAATCAATCAAACGTATTTATAAAGCCCTTTTCATGGTTCCTTTGACTCCAGCGAGGTTGTTTGGCACAGCTTCACCGCAATTAGTGACATCTGTAATCCAAAAGAACTTAATGCTCGATCCACTCTTCTTGAGTAGTTCAAAGAGCTTCTTGGGAGTCTGCACATCCTCCCACCGTTGAATGTGTGTCTGCACAACGTTTCACAGCCCCACCCACGCCATCTGGTGCCCCCTTCTCCTGGACTTTTCAGAAAAGTTCCAGGTGATTTGTTTGAATCTGTAAATATATGGTAGAGTGCTGAGTAGTTACATGTTCTCCTTGTTTCTGTATTGGCTGACGGGACCATCGCTTATCATGTGGTGTCATGATTTGTGGATTCTTGTTCTTGACATCTCTTAGGACATGCTCCAGGTTAGCCCATACTGCTCTCTTATCATGTCTAATGGAGTCAGATATGGCGTAGGACTGGCTTCCCTCTGATGCGTACACCACAATTGTATGGATTGTAGCCTGCTGTCCACTCCCCCCAAAGTGGAAAACATGGAGTTCTATGGCCAATTTACAACTGAGTCAGTAGTAATCTGTGTCCTGACGATAAAGGCATCTGCAAATTGAGAATGCCAAGAGTGTGCAAAGCTGTCATCAAAGCAAAGTTCAACACTTTATTGGTTACTACATGATTCCATATGTGTTATTTCATAGGTTTGATGTCTTCACTATTATTCTACAATGTAGAAAATAGTAAAAATAAAGAAAAACCCTTGAATGAATAGTTGTGTGCAAACTTTTGACTGGTATAGATAGGATAGTAGTTATTTACTTAAACGTATTTTCAGTATTAGCTGCTTGATGTACACTACAATATATAAAATAAACTGACAACTCCTTTATCCTACAAACACTTGTGTTTTTACTTAAAAGGAGATGTGTATATAGATTAACATATAACTTAATACAAAGACAAACATATTGACATTATTCAGTCAAACCGTTTAGTCATATGGTGTAACTGTAATTTCTGGTGACTTGAATGATCATTTTGGTTACACGTATGACTTTTCTCACATAAACATGTATTAGAGGCAACTGCTTTTGCACTAGAGGTCGACTGATTATGATTTTTCAACGCCGATACCGATTATTGGAGGGCCAAAAAAAAACGTGCACCCTGCTAACTAGCTAGCCATTTCACATCGGTTACACCAGCCTAATCTCAGGAGTTGATAGGCTTGAAGTCATAAACAGCGCAATGCTTGAAGCATTGCGAAGAGCTGCTGGCAAAACACACAAAAGTGCTGTTTGAATGAATGCTTACGAGCCTGCTGCTGCCTACCACCACTCAGTCAGACTGCTCTATCAAATATCAAATCATAGACTTAATTATAATAAACACACAGAAATACGAGCCTTAGGTCATTAATATGGTCCAATCCGGAAACTATCATCTCGAAAACAAAACCTTTATTCTTTCAGTGAAATATTTTTTTCCTTTCAGTATTTTATCTAACGGGTGGCATCCCTAAGTCTAAATATTCCTGTTACATTGCACAACCGTCAATGTTATGTCATAATTACGTAAAATTCTGGCAAATTAGTTCGCAACGAGCCAGGCGGCCCAAACTGTTGCATATACCCTGACTCTGCGTGCAATGAACGCAAGAGAAGTGACACAATTTCATCTGGTTAATATTGCCTGCTAACCTGGATTTCTTTTAGCTAAATATGCAGGTTTAAAAATATATACTTTTGTGTATTGATTTAAGAAAGGCATTTATGTTTATGGTTAGGTACAGTCGTGCAGCGATTGTGCTTTTTTTCGCAAATGCGCTTTTGTTAAATCATCCCCCGTTTGGCGAAGTTGGCTGTCTTTGTTAGGGAGAAATAGTATTCACACAGTTCGCAACGAGCCAGGTGGCCCAAACTGCTGCATATACCCTGACTCTGCAAGAGGTGACACATTTTCCCTCGTTAAAAGAAATTCATGTTAGCAGGCAATATTAACTAAATATGCAGGTTTAAAAATATATACTTGTGTATTGATTTTAAGAAAGACATTGATGTTTATGGTTAGGTACACATTGGAGCAACAACAGTGCTTTTTCGCGAATGCGCACCGCATCGATTATATGCCACGCAGGACAGGCTAGATAAATTAGTAATATCATCAACCATGTGTAGTTAACTAGTGATTATGATTGATTGATTGTTTTTTTATAAGATACGTTTAATGCTAGCTAGCAACTTACCTTGGCATCTTACTGCATTTGCGTAACAGGCAGGCTCCTCGTGGAGTGCAATGTAAAGCAGGTGGTTAGAGCGTTGGACTAGTTAACCGTAAGGTTGCAAGTTTAAATCCCCTAGCTGACAAGGTAAAAATCTGTCGTTCTGCTGCTTGACAGAGCCCACAAAGAATGGGGAAATGAACCTAAACCATTCATACTTGTCAGGTACAGTTATATATATATCACAAAAATATACAAATTATGGTGGCCAATATTGAGAGATATCATGAGGCTACCCTCAGTTACCAACTAGTCGCATTTTGTGACCCTTTGACATTGCAAGTCACATTTTTAATTGGTCGCATCGGTGCAAGCTGCCATTTCTAGCTAGTCACATCACTAATGGTTTTGTTGAAAATGTAATAGATATAATTCGACTGGTCAACAAAAGTGTTTCCGCCCGGTTTCGAACCGGGGACCTTTCGCGTGTGAGGCGAACGTGATAACCACTACACTACGGAAACTGTTGAATAAAGTGTTGGCCACACACTGTCTTATCCGTCATCAATGTACATGTTTTGTCCTCCCGGATCATGGACCAGTATTTTTGTATCCCATTCCTGTGTCATTACTTTCCCCACATATAGTGGTTTTCTTTGGAGAATGACAAATATAAATAATTTATGTACTGAACGCCTTTTATTTTGTGCTAATTTAAAAGGTCAACTGATCTGACTGCAGACAGGTCACTCCTCGTTAGTATAGTGGTCAGTATCCCCGCCTGTCACGCGGGAGACCGGGGTTCAATTCCCCGACGGGGAGGTACAACTTTTTTCCCTCACATCCTTATCATATTACCCACAATTTGCCCCTTATCACTTTCAATCAATTACCTTTTCTTCTTAGTACTTCATCAATGAAATGTCAGCTTTAATTTTTTTTTAATGTTATTCCTTTAATGAAAATTACGATATTGAGCATCGCCATCTAGAGGTGGAATAAATACCCTGCAACTACAGGATTAGATTTTTAAGTGTTTATTTCTTCTACTACTACTACTACTACTACTACTACTACTACTACTACTACTACTACTACTACTACTACTACTACTACTACTACTACTACTACTACTACTACTACTACTACTACTACTACTGTTTATTTCTATAATAAGATAAGTGATGTCAGACTTTCTATTATAAATTGTAATTCCCATTGGTTCTGCCTCTGACTGAGCGGTGTCAGAATCATTTTTAGTTATTTGATTGCGAGGGGCCAATCCGTGTTAGTATAGTGGCCAGTATCTCTGTCTGGCCGCGGTAGACCTGGTTTCAATTCTCCTCTTTCCTTTGTTGTTATGGAGTTTGTCATCCACTGTGCTGTATTTGAATTCATGATTTGCAATGTAGTAGTGGCAGCACTATGAATGACAATTGGCACAGTTTTACATCTCCAATTTCACAAAAAAAATGTTTTTGAGTAACTAGTTCCACAGCCTTGTCACATGAAATTCACATTTTGAGTTGGCCAAAACTTTGTTCTGACTCAATGAGACAAGTTGGGGAGAAGTTCCTTTAACTTCGAATGAATTATAAAAAATGTGTTCATATGGAAATTATTTTGATATGTTGTAAAATTGTTTTGTTAAAGGATAATTATTTTTTTTACAACCAAATCTCTATTTTTCCTTCCAAACGTAATCCGCAACGTTATATTGTCGTGATGGGGAATAAAATGTATAGTTACATATCGGGATATAATTTCTGAAGCTACATTGTATCCAAGGCCGGCCCCACCCATTAGGCAGATTGATGCGGGCGGCTGACCAAGAGGCACCTCTAACAACACATAAAACCTCTGACTAATTCTGCCCTAAAACAATAACAATTTCTTCCAACCAGTGGCATATGGGCTTTTTAAGGTGAGTGCTGAAGCCGCCCTGTGATAATCAGTGCCCACTTTGTCAAAGGCAGGGGCGCAAAATATTGCCCATTCCAACAGCACCCTGGAGAGGCGCGCTGGGAAAGACTCATTGCTACGGCGCTCCAAAATTATCTAACAAATCATGTAGCAGATATATAAAAACAATGTAGCCTTTTCTGTAGCCTACAGGCTGGAGATAAAAGTACACATGTTACATCGTGCAAGTTTCTCAGATCAAATAGCCGAACCTAAATGGCGCCCAATCAACAACAAAAAAAATGGTCTGACATGTTAACCATATCCTAAAAACAGGACAGGTCAAAGTAAAATGGACAATATGCAATGGACAATCAGGCCACTCACAACTGCAGTCCAGAAGTTTCAACCGTGGGCTAAGTTGTCGTGATCAGAGGCTTCAAGTTTGTATATGAGATAAGAAAGTGTGTATCATAGCGAAAAAGAAAATACTTCTGCATTTCCCGCTGTGTAAACACATTGATTCTCATTCCAAATAGGCAAATAAAGTTGGACGTAGCTGATATTCATAGCTTAACAGGAAACTTCACCGCGATTTACTATGGGGTGTTGTTCAAGTCTCCCTACATAATTATGAGTGATGAGAGGGTGTTTCACTCCTCTTCAATGGCTGTGATAAGTTGGAATTGTGTTGTATGACAGAACTAAACATTTTTAGAGTGGCCTTTTATTGTCCCCAGTGCAAGGTGCACCTGTGTAATGATCATGCTGTTTAATCTTCTTGATATGCCACACCCGTCAGGTGGATGGATTACCTTGGCAAATGAGAAATGCTCACTAACAGGGATGTAAACAAATTTGTGCACACAATTTAAGTGATATAAGCTTTCTGTGGATTTTGGAAAATTTCTGGGATATTTTATTTCAGCTCATGGAACATGGGACCAACACTTTACCTGTTGTGCTTATATTTTTGTTCAGTATATAACTGACTGAATATCGTTTTACCCCTCTCGGTTCCTTCAAGTTGCCCACAGTAATTCCAAACCGAACCAGAACTCTTGTCAGTTTGTTACCATGGTAATATACAGCTGCTCAGCTGTCAACTTCACTTAGGTAATCAATCCATCAACATGATTAACCAATAAACTGTATCCATCAATCAATACAGTACTTATGGCCAAATCTTCACTTAGTTGAGACACATATGGGCTCTGGTGAAAAGTAGTGAGCTATAAAGGTAGTGAGCGTGTTCCCTCCAGGTGGATTTTGACCTGTGGATGCCCAACTGCCCAACCTCCATGACGCACCCCCCTCCCCAGACCAAAGTCACGCTGACCGAAGATGAGATTCTCTCCATCCTCCCGGACATAAACTCCACCTGCAACCTCTTCAGCACTCTGTCCCTACTGTCCCAGCCCACAGCAGACTACGTAAGACACACAGTTTCTGATGACTGATGTCCCAGCCTACTGCCGACTATGTACAATCCACACACACCTTTTCTCGTATCCGCTAAAATCTTGTCTTTTACCTCCATCCCCTCTTTCCTCTCCTAGGTGCCTCTGTGTCAGTATCGTGAGCCTGTGTTCAGCAGTGGCGCTCCTCGCAGGCTGGTGGAGAAGGTGCAGGCCTAGCTCAGGGCCATTTCTGATGAGATCACAGACAGGAACAAGAAGCTGGAGCTGCCCTACGACTACATGTCCCCCAACCGCATCGAGAACAGTGTGGCCATCTGAGCTGTGTTAATACACACTCACGT
Source organism: Salmo salar (assembly GCF_965601325.2). Classification (NCBI taxonomy): domain Eukaryota; kingdom Metazoa; phylum Chordata; class Actinopteri; order Salmoniformes; family Salmonidae; genus Salmo; species Salmo salar. The sequence goes on along the minus strand of NC_138300.1, from coordinate 89,861,333 downwards.
AGACAGACACACACTAGCATAATGATTTTACTCTTTCAACCACAATGTTTGTTCAGTTTATAATAATCATGATTACAAAAATCTATTTAAACACTGAAACGTAACTGCTTTGATGGTGTTATTGTCTTTTTACATAGTCATATTTAAGACTGCACTCTTTACTTCTCATTACACTATTGCCCTCAAACTCTCTGGACCTCAAAGCCAGTTTTTTTAATTGTTACCCTTTAAATCAGGGACTGATTTACAACTGGGACACCAGATGTGTGCAATTAGGTAGAACAGAAAACCAGCAGGCTCTGGACCTCGTAGGGTAAGCGTTCAGTACCCCTGCACTATTGTATAGCCTATACCACGTGTCAAACTCATTCCAAGGAGGGTCGAGTGTCCGCGAGTTTTCACGCCTCACTTGTACTTGATTGATGAATTAAGGTCACTAATTAGTAAGGAACTCCCCTCAGCTGGTTGTCTAGGACGTAATTGAAATGAAAAAACAAAAACCAGCAGACACTAGGTGTGAGTTTGACACCCCTGGCCTATACACTACACCAGGGCTATTCAACTCTTACCTTACGAGGTCAGGAACCTGTTGTTTTTCTGTTCTACCTGATAATTAATTGCACACACCTGGTGTTCCAGGTCAAAATCAGTCTCTGATTAGAGGGGAACGATGAAAAAATGCAGTGGAACTGGCTTTGAGGTCCAGAGTTGAGTTTGAAGGCACTACATACTCGCCTCAGTTTAAAATGACACAGTGTAGTGCTGCTGATGGGGTTTAATGATCTTGATGAGATGCAGCGATACACAGCGATCAGGTAGTTCACTCTCCTCTCCTAATGTAAACCAGAAATCAACAACAGCAGCAGAAAATAATACCGGCTGCATCTCAATAGTCTATAGTGGCCTCCTCTCTTATCCTGTCCTTTACTTCTCCATCTTTGCTGAGCGAGAGGCGGACTAGAACTTGGCTTCCACCTTTCCAGTTTCTTAATGTCAGTGTAGTTAGATGGCGGAAAGGAGATGGGCGCACACCCCCTAAGACTATTGAGATGCATCCCACAGAGTTTCAACAACAGGGAGCAGCATTGATTCACTGTAAAGCGACTTCAATTAAAGTGCCTGAGCATTTTAAACTGTCAATATTAACAAAAGTCTTTAAAAACAATCAAAACATGCTTTCACAAGCAGCAGCTTAAAAAGTATGACATTGCTGATATTACTATACTGACACTGAGCCAAGAGAGTGGGAGAAAATAGTAAGCGATCAGAATAATAAATAAATAGCGCTGAACACTGTAAAAGGCATCATGGACAGTGAAGTTTGTACAGTGCAATAATGTTCTGTATATCTTGCATAACTGGCAGCATTTAGCAAAGTATAACATACAGTATTTGAGATAACTGTACAGTAGTATTTCTCCTTAAAAGGGATAGTTTTAAATAAGGAATTAATCAAGGGAAAAGTCTAAACGGGATCCTTGGGACATCACAATTCTGACGTCAACCCCATTGACGTTTAAATTTATAACAGTTAAGGCGAGAGTTAAGATTAGAGTTAGGTAAGGGTTATGTTTACGGTAAGGGTAGGGGTTATGGTTAGGGTAGGAACGTCCCAAGGACCCCAGATAGAACTAACCATAAAGAAATGCTAAATGACAAATGTTCTCATCTTGTTTTTCATTCGACCCAAAGAGGAGTCTGTTCTAATGTCATCAAAACGACCACTGTGACCTCACAGCAGGCCACATGGTTTCACATGGGTTCCCTTCACACCCCAACAGGTTTGTTGTTCTGACCATAGAAATAGAATAAACTACTTCTATGGTTCACACATCAGTAGCAGCATGAGTGTTACAGATCAAACCAGTTACATTTCGATAATACTGTGGCTTCTGCCTCATCCTCAGTTTAGATCTTAGGCCCTCATCTTCACACTCATTGTTCTCTATCTGCATCTTTCGCTTATCTACCATTGTCAACATTCTTCTCCCTCCATTCATCTTATTCTCTCTCCACCCTCCCCCCCATCCCACATCTTGTATCTTCCCTTCCCTCTTCACCTCTCATCTCCCTCCCTCTCCTAGCTGATTGGGTCCAGCACCAGGACTTTGCACTCCCTCTTGGCGATCTTGTCCAATGACAGCACAGCTTTCTCCTGGGGGGGCAGGTAGAGAGGTCGACCTACAGGAGAGCCCACCGGGGGGGTGATGGCTCGCCTTTCCATCGCACTGCCCGTCCTGAAACACAGACACACCAGTATGAGCTTAAAGATGCATGTGACACAATAAATCAGTGTACAGAGGACACATAATGACTGTGTGCATCCTCCCTGCTAACCTCATGATGTGAGAGCGTGACGGTTGTTGATGAGAGAAGCTCTGTGATCGTCCCAGACTGGCCTGGTGTCTATCCAGTAGGTCTCTGACTGCAGGGCTGGATGGACTGTTCTTACCTAGAGAAACAGACACAGTTGCTCTTTGCCTTCAGTTCATGTTAAAAAAGGATTTGTCATTTACTATAATAATAGTAAAAAATGTGTTTAATTTATTTGTATAGCACTTTCCATTAAAGTTATCTCAGAGCTCTACTGAGGAAAAAAATTAAACATACAATAAAAACAACAGTGCCTTTGGAAAGAATTCAGACCCCTCGACTTTTTTCAAAATTTTGTTAGGTTACAGCCTTATTCTAAAATTGATTAAATAGTTTCCCCCCATCAATCTACACACAATACCACATAATGACAAAGCAAAAACTGTTTTTTATACATTTTTGCTCATTTATAAAAAGAAATCAAAAACAGAAACATCACATTTATATAAGTATTTGCAAACATTTCAAAAAAACATTTCGCTTTGTCATTATGGGGTATTGTGTGTAGATTGCTGAGATTTTTTTTATTTAATCATTTTAGAATAAGGCTGTAACATAACAAAATTTGGAAAAAGTCAAGGGGTCTGAATATTTTACGAAGGCACTGTACATTTAGAATTATGCAGATACAATAGCAATAGTAGTCTAGCAACATAACAAGCAAAAAATAGAACAGAAAAATCGAGTTGTTTTCACAATTTCTGATTAACATTATCGATATGCTTCCTTGGCCAGCTCTCCTGCTATCTCTCTCAGAATGACCTTCTTGATCCTAATCAGTCAGGTTTCAAGACTGGGCATTCAACTGAGACTGCTCTTCTCTGTGTCACGGAGGCTCTCCGCACTGCTAAAGCTAACTCTCTCTCCTCTGCTCTCATCCTTCTAGACCTATCTGCTGCCTTTGATACTGTGAACCATCAGATCCTCCTCTCCACCCTCTCCGAGTTGGGCATCTCCGGCGCGGCCCACGCTTGGATTGCGTCCTACCTGACAGGTCGCTCCTACCAGGTGGCGTGGCGAGAATCTGTCTCCGCACCATGCGCTCTCACCACTGGTGTCCCCCAGGGCTCTGTTCTAGGCCCTCTCCTATTCTCGCTATACACCAAGTCACTTGGCTCTGTCATATCCTCACATGGTCTCTCCTATCATTGCTATGCAGACGACACACAATTAATCTTCTCCTTTCCCCCTTCTGATAACCAGGCGGCGAATCGCATCTCTGCATGTCTGTCAGACATATCAGTGTGGATGACGGATCACCAGCTCAAGCTGAACCTCGGCAAGACGGAGCTGCTCTTCCTCCCGGGGAAGGACTGCCCGTTCCATGATCTCGCCATCACGGTTGACAACTCCCTTGTGTCCTCCTCCCAGAGTGCTAAGAACCTTGGCGTGATCCTGGACAACACCCTGTCGTTCTCCACTAACATCAAGGCGGTGACCCGATCCTGTAGGTTCATGCTCTACAACATTCGCAGAGTACGACCCTGCCTCACACAGGAAGCGGCGCAGGTCCTAATCCAGGCACTTGTCATCTCCCGTCTGGATTACTGCAACTCGCTGTTGGCTGGGCTCCCTGCCTGTGCCATTAAACCCCTACAACTCATCCAGAACGCCGCAGCCCGTCTGGTGTTCAACCTTCCCAAGTTTTCTCACGTCACCCCGCTCCTCCGCTCTCTCCACTGGCTTCCAGTTGAAACTCGCATCCGCTACAAGACCATGGTGATTGCCTACGGAGCTGTGAAGGGAACGGCACCTCCATACCTTCAGGCTCTGATCAGGCCCTACACCCAAACAAGGGCACTGCGTTCATCCACCACTGGCCTGCTGGCCCCCCTACCTCTGAGGAAGCACAGTTCCCGCTCAGCCCAGTCAAAACTGTTCGCTGCTCTGGCACCCCAATGTTGGAACAAGCTCCCTCACGACGCCAGGACAGCGGAGTCAATCACCACCTTCCGGAGACACCTGAAACCCCACCTCTTTAAGGAATACCTAGGATAGGATAAAGTAATCCTTCTAACCCCCCCCCCCCCCCCCCCCCTTAAAAGATTTAGATGCACTATTGTAAAGTGGTTGTTCCACTGGATATCATAAGGTGAATGCACCATTTTGTAAGTCGCTCTGGATAAGAGCGTCTGCTAAATGACTTAAATGTAATATGTAATGATATGCATATTCAAAGGTGTCTCCAAAAATGACGCATTAATGTATCATAGCCTATTGTCCTTCATTAACATGTCATAGTGTATAGATTGTCCTTCATGCCATTCTATAGGCTCTGTAGATTCTCTAGGTTCTTACGGGAGAGGGGGCGGGCGTCAGGGGGAGGGTTGGAGACAGATGCTGTGAACTGCAGCTTCAGCTTCATATGTTGACTCAGCTATAGAGAGAGAAAGATGTAGAGGAGAAAGGATAAGATAATAATAATGATTATTACTACACTGAACAAAAATATAAAAAACGCAACATGTAAAGTGTTTGTCCCATGTTTCATGAGCTGATATAAAAGATCCCAGAAATGTTCCATATGCACAAAAAGCTTATTTTGTGCACAAATTTGTTTACATACCTGTTAGTTAGAATTTTGAAAAATAAGCTTTTTGTGCGTATGTCAAATTTTGGGGATCTTTTATTTCAGCTCATGACACATGAGGCCAGCACTTAACATGTTGACTTCATATATTTGTTCAGTATACAATGTTTTTTATCATCAGACACACCCGAATAGGCGCATACACACACACAGTGTATCCCTATCCAGTGTGTATTGTACCTCGTAGAGTCCTGCCTTGAGTATCTGGAATGCGACAGTGAAGGAGAGAGTGCAGCCTTTCCGACAGTGGCCCAGGTTACTGAGGGGGGAGTGACACACTACAGCCCCCAACGCTGCATCCTCACTCTGCCCACGACCTGGAGGGGGGAGGTGAAGGAGGGGAAAGGGGGTAGAGAAAGGAGAGAAGAAACTGAGAAAATGGTAAGGTGCTTGAAAACTGTTCTTCACAGAAATAAGATACCCGTCCCCATTGGCAAAAACAACTTAATAAACTAATTGGTCACAATGATTGTACATTTGTCAAGGAATCTTCCTTCCTCGGCTGTCCAGAGCCTCCACACACACCCCCCTCACCCTCGGGTGTCCAGACCAGACGTACAGCCAGGAAGTCTTGCAGGTTGTTGAGCAGAGTGTATCTGACCCTAAAGTGGTCCTTGGTCTGCACGGTGCTGGGGCTACTGGCGGTCATCACGAACCTCGGACGGTCCAACCGGATACTGGGCAGTCTGGAGGGAAAGTGGGATGGATGGAGGAGAGAAAAGGGAAGGGAAGGCGAGTTAATAAACTAACCTAAGAAAATTGAAGTTTCTGGGTGGATGGTAGCAACATCATAAACAGTTGTAGGCCAGACAGAGATGAGTAGTGAAGTGACATTGTGCACATGCAACAAACATGCAATTCAGTGGCACCTGTAGTGTGTGTAGATGCAGTTGGTGAAGGGCATCTTGGGAGTTGACCACTGAAGCACTGCTACTAGAGGAACTTCAAGACCCTGAATAAACACATAGTGACACATCACACTCTGAAGTGACAAAAGTGACTTTTTGGGGAACCGACCAAATTCAGATAGAAATGTGAGTTATAGTTCTGTCATTTTCATTGAAAGCAATTATAAGAAGTGGTCGATCTGTTCTATGTTTCATGTTCATAAGTTACATTTTTTTGCGTATTTTACTTTAGATTTTGTACACCAGATTCAGACAGCTGAAAATACAATATTTTTGGTTATGGAAAATATATTTTACAGTGGTTTAGATGGTACAATGATTCTCTACACTATACTTGCTTTGTCACAAACTCAAATTAGGCAAACTATTAGAATTTCAGCAACCAGAAATGGCTTTCTGCGTAGAGTTTTTAACTTAACTCAGAAAAAAAACATTCACATACACACCACAGCCGGGTGGTGGCACTTTAATTGGGGAAGACGGGCTTCTCACACACTCACAAACCTCTTTGGAGTCGTCCTGGGGCATGTCGCTGAGCTGCAGCTGGAACAGGAAGTCGTATTCCTCCAGGGCGCTGAGCATGCTGGGTAGTCGACAGGCTACACTCTCCATCCTGCAGAACGACTCCATGGCAACCTCTCCTGACTGGTGGCTGGAAGGATAGACAAAATATAACATCACAGATGTGAGGAAGACAATAATTAGATGTACCAGTAAAGACACTATGTGTGGACACCAACTTACAATGTAGGGTACTAACATTGTCCAGTCAACACAATGCACAAATAAGACAGTTACACGCATACACAGACCCCCCCCCCTTTCCCACACAGTCATACCACACGTTGTCGACAAGCATCACAGATCCATCTGGCATCATGGGCAGGTAGGAGGCATTGAAGTTTGGCAGAATCCTGACGTCCCTCACAGTCACCTCCTCCTGAGAACACTCATTTAATACTGGAAAGTGTGGGGAGAGAAGAGAAGAGAGGGGGAAAGAAAAGGGTTAAAATGGGAATAGGAGAGAGAGAGAAGAGAGAAATAAGGTCAGGAGGCAATAGTTTAAGTAACATCAATCTAATCCAATTATTGTGTCAGTGGAACTAGTGTTGGCTCTCAAATGAGTTGTCAGTACTGGCCATCTGGCCCTCATACCTTTGAGCACAGTGAGATGCTTCCCAGAGACAGTCATCTGCTTACAGCAAACAGTAGGGGGTGGTAGCACTGTCAGAGTGGTGCTCACTGAGGAGGAGAGGGGGTGCTGAGTTAAATCTGAGATGCTTTATTAAGTCAATAAACATAGATAACTGATTCATATCCATATCTAATATGACCAAAGAGAGTGTAGCATGGCTTTGTCAGTGATGTGGTGTGGTGTTGACAAGTGTGGGTGTGTGTACCCTGTGCTTTGAAGGTGTTAAGGTCTTGTCTGAAGGTATGTGTGGGGACTCGCTGCTGTAGGATGCTAAGGTAGCCATGTTCCTGAACCTCCGCTTTCTCTGCCTCTCTCTTCCACACTGTCACCATCACCTGGACACACACACAATATGCAGATAATGAGCCCCTTAAAAGCTGTCATTGTTTACTTTTCACACTTGATTTAAAACCAAGCCTTCCAAAGGTACTGTATGAATGCAATTTCTTTACACAAAATGTGAAGTATTAATGGAACACTGAGGCTGCATCCCAAATGGAATATTCCCTATATAGTGCAATAAAAAGTAGTGCACTACATAAGGAAAAGGGTGCCATTTGGGACACACTGAATTAGTCTGACCTCTCACCTTGACTTTGAGGGTGTTGACGGGAAGTTTGTCTAATGACACGGTCAGGGGGAAGATGACCTCATCAGTCAACACAACAGGCTCGTCCAATGGAGACTAGAGGAGAAAGAGGGGGGAGTGAGGGGGAGAAAGGGGGAGGGAGAGAGACAGACAGACAGCAGAGTGAGAGGTAGGGAGGAGGAAGTAAGAGGGGAAAAGAAAGACAAAAAAGGAGCAGAAGAAAGGAAAAAAAGGAGAGATGGAAGAAGACGAGAGGCAGAGAAAGAGACAGAGGGTGAATATTACCCATGCTCTATTTACTGCAGTCACAGAGAGAGGTGATTGTTACACAAAATGCATCTCCATCTTCAGTCAGTCATTAGGAGACAACACAGGGAGTCCCTCCATCTTCAGTCAGTCATTAGGAGACAACACAGGGAGTCCCTCCATCTTCAGTCAGTCATTAAGAGACAACACAGGGAGTCCCTCCATCTTCAGTCAGTCATTAAGAGACAACACAGGGAGTCCCTCCATCTTCAGTCAGTCATTAAGAGACAACACAGAGAGTCCCTCCATCTTCAGTCAGTCATTAAGAGACAACACAGGGAGTCCCTCCATCTTCAGTCAGTCATTAAGAGACAACACAGAGAGTCCCTCCATCTTCAGTCAGTCATTAAGAGACAACACAGGGAGTCCCTCCATCTTCAGTCAGTCATTAAGAGACAACACAGAGAGTCCCTCCATCTTCAGTCAGTCATTAGGAGACAACACAGAGAGTCCCTCCATCTTCAGTCAGTCATTAAGAGACAACACAGGGAGTCCCTCCATCTTCAGTCAGTCATTAGGAGACAACACAGGGAGTCCCTCCATCTTCAGTCAGTCATTAAGAGACAACACAGGGAGTCCCTCCATCTTCAGTCAGTCATTAGGAGACAACACAGGGAGTCCCTCCATCTTCAGTCAGAAATTAGGAGACAACACAGGGAGTCCCTATTGTTCTCCTCACACACACACACACACACACACACACACACACACACACACACACACACACACACACACACACACACACACACACACACACACACACACACACACACACACACACACACACACACTATTGTCGCAGGGTCAACAAAAGACAGAGGCAGACACAAATACTGTAGATGTTTTCTGATCTCTATGCCTATGAGACAACAGTACAGTAGTGGATTTGGTTAGTGTGATCTGTGATGTTGCTGCTGATACTTTACTAGCTAGCTACAACTCTATGACACTCATTCAAATGAAGGGACTTTACCTAGCCCATAGAAATCACACATCTCCACAGGCCAGTAGGAAAGACCCCCGGCTGACCAACCAACCAACCCCTTATGATGTCATGTCAGTTTCTATCATAGAATTAGGAATTATAAATAATTTCTATACTGACACTAAATACGTGGCTTATAAGAAAGTTCCCAGTATGTCAGCAAATATACAGTGCGGGTGCTGCTGGGTGTTGATGTTATGATGCAGATTACAGAATAGAGATGCGAGGCCATCCGTAAAATAAACCTGTCAGTTTGCATTCTGAGGTGACTTGTGAGAGCAGGTCAGAGTAAATATAGCTAAGGTAAGGGGTTAGTGCAGAATAGACCGATAGGGGCAGATACAGAGATGAATTCCCTTAGAAGGGCATATAGAAAGAAAGACATAAGTAGATTCCTATCAAAAATGTTCATACCAAAATCTAGGACACCAAAGTTACACAACACACACAATACCAAATAACCCATAATGATCTCCATAACCCATAATGATCTCCATACCTGCAACGGCGCCCTGCGGAACTCCCGAACCCCACTCCCCGTGCTGTTGTGGATGAGAAGCGGCCTGCAGTCCCTGAAGCCCCGGCATCTCGCATCCACCCTGCCTGTCAAAGCCGGAGCCCCGTACTCATCCTCGGCCTCCTCCGTGCCCTCGTCCCCGCTGCTCTGGTAATCGTGGTGCAGATGATGCGACCGGTGCCTGCTCTCTCCCGGGCTGACGCTGGCCACGGCGCACAAAGAACCGGCCAGCTCCCTCCATGCCCGGACACTTGGGGTCTCCGAGCCGAACCCAGCAACACCTCCCCCGCCTCCCACTATCCCAATCCCCGGCCCTGTCGGTGTCTCTCCGCTGGACTCGTCCCTGCACCGGAGCACCAGGAGGAAGCGGACCGTCTCGCCGAGGTAGAGGTGACTGCGCCGGGGTAGGGTTCTGTAACGGGCCGGGTCCGACAGGTCGGATATTGGCACCGCGGGGAAATACATGAAATACTCGCACTGAGACTCCATCATCCGAACCATCGCAGCAAGCACCTGCCTGTCAAATATAGGCTATAGAGATTGTATATTCTACAGACGCTCCTGATGTAGCCTACACAAACAGATTATCAAGCAATGCACTGATATCAAACAGAATAAGATCCAGCATCCTATCTATTTGGTAATCAAAAGGTTAACACCATTCTTGATTTAAAGACAGTAGCCTAGTCATTTCATAGGTCCTGCATCATCATCGCTCCTCTACATACATGTAGCTGCTACTGCAGATGGGCTAGCAGCCTCCGAAGCGATGTTCACAAGCGCAAGTAGCCACGGGCAAAAGTAAATCAGCATAGAGGATGCTGCAACAATAACAAATGGGTTTTCAGAATCATTTATCAACGATGACGTGCCCTGCCCTGTGTGTGTATGTGTGGTTGGCCCTGGAATGTATTCAGATTACTTTGCCATGGAAATCACATCACATTAAAACTTAATATAGCCACACAAACATACAAGGTTAACACTGCCACAAAAATCATAATTATGGCTAAACCCCGCCCATTTCTACAATTGATTTTAAACCAAACTTAACCACACTGCTCACCTTATGCTTAACCCCAACCTTAAATTAATACCAAAAAAGCTAATTTGTGTAGCTTCGTGGCTGTGTTATTTGGTGGGAACCAACATATGGTTTTAGCTAGCAGATTGTAACCGAGGTAAAAACAGTTTCAGATTGGATATTCGACGGATATTCGGGTGTATTCCTTACGTCCACCAACAGCAGTTAGCGTCAACATAGTGACAAATCAAATTTTTCAAATTTCAATAACCACTACTCCTAAAACTTTCAAAACTGGTTCTAGCTAACCTGATGGCATAGACACACATTGCACACATTTATTTTTTGTCGATTTACATCTTGCACTATTTTAAATTATTTATTTTCATTTTTGAATTTCAATAGCTCATTGGTTTCTCAAATGATTGCCTTGCCTGGTTCACCAACTACTTATCTGATAGAGTTCAATGTGTCAAATCGGATGGCCTGTTGTCCGGGCCTCTGGTAGTCTCTATGGGGGTGCCACAGGGTTCAATTCTTGGGCCAACTCTTTTCACTGTATACATCAATGATGTCGCTCTTGCTGCTGGTGAGTCTCTGATCCACCTCTACGCAGATGACACCATTCTGTATACTTCTGGCCCTTCTTTGGACACTGTGTTAACAACCCTCCAGATGAGCTTCAATGCCATACAACTCTCCTTCCGTGGCCTCCAACTGCTCTTAAATACAAGTAAAACTAAATGCATGCTCTTCAACCGATCGCTGCCTGCACCTGCCCACCCGTCCAGCATCACTACTCTGGACGGTTCTGACTTAGAATATGTGGACAACTACAAATACCTAGGTGTCTGGTTGGACTGTAAGCTCTCCTTCCAGACTCACATCAAACATCTCCAATCCAAAGTTAAATCTAGAATTGGCTTCCTATTTCGCAACAAAGCATCCTTCACTCATGCTGCCAAACATACCCTCGTAAAACTGACCATACTACCAATCCTCGACTTCGGCGATGTCATTTACAAAATAGCCTCCAGTACCCTTCTCAATAAACTGGATGCAGTCTATCACAGTCTATCACATCCGTTTTGTCACCAAAGCCCCATATACTACCCACCACTGCGACCTGTACGCTCTCGTTGGCTGGCCCTCGCTTCATACTCGTCGCCAAACCCACTGGCTCCAGGTCATCTACAAGACCCTGCTAGGTAAAGTCCCCCCTTATCTCTGCTCACTGGTCACCATAGCAGCACCCACCTGTAGCACGCGCTCCAGCAGGTATATCTCTCTGGTCACCCCCAAAGCCAATTCCTCCTTTGGCCGTCTCTCCTTCCAGTTCTCTGCTGCCAATGACTGGAACGAACTACAAAAATCTCTGAAACTGGAAACACTTATCTCCCTCACTAGCTTAAGCACCAGCTGTCAGAGCAGCTCACAGATCACTGCACCTGTACATAGCCCATCTATAATTTAGCCTATACAACTACCTCCACCCCTACTGTATTTATTTATTTATTTATTTATTTTGCTCCTTCGCACCCCATTATTTCTATTTCTACTTTCTTCCCCTGCAAATCTACCATTCCAGTGTTTTACTTGCTATATTGTATTTACTTTGCCACCATGGCCTTTTTTGCCTTTACCTCCCTTATCTCACCTCATTTGCTCACATTGTATATAGACTTATTTTTCTACTGTATTTATTGACTGTATGTTTGTTTTACTCCATGTGTAACTCTGTGTTGTTGTATGTGTCAAACTGCTTTGCTTTATCTTGGCCAGGTCACAATTGTAAATGAGAACTTGTTCTCAACATGCCTACCTGGTTAAATAAAGGTGAAATAAAACAAATAAAATAAATATGACCTAGTGAACTCAAACAAGGTTCAGAATGTCCACTGACTGCCCTTCTATATTGCACACCCTTTAGTTTGTCCATTTTCATCTCACACGTTTTTACATGAATTTTACCAAATGTAACATTTCAATAGCTCCTTGGTCACGTGACCTAATGACTTCAATCAAGATTCAGAATGTCCACTCAGTGGGCCTACACATTGCACACCCTTCAGTTAGTCCATTTTCATCTCACAAGATTTTACATTAATTTTTCAAAATTTAGAATTTCAATAGCTCATGTGACTTACTGACTTCAAACATGGTACAGAATGTACCCTTCTATATTGAACACTCTTGTTTAGTTACTGTAAAATCACACGGTTTAATGTACATTTTTCATAGTTTTACATTTCAATAGCTCCTCGGTCATGTCAATTACACACCTAAGAAGTGTGCAGTGGATGTACACCCATATTGCATAACCTCTAGTCATGTATCTTCTATATTGTTGTACATTAATATTAGTTTGACAATTAGGGGGTTCAGTCCAGTGTTGTGTTTACCCTTTCTTTAATATTTATCCATAATAATTACTTATTTTCCCTGTTTTTTATTTTTCTACAGCATTTAACAGCGGTACACAATAGGAGAGAGACAGATAACATCTCCTTTCGTCGTTAATATCAACCATAAAGAAAAAGGGTAAAGTACAGAGTCATGCTATTAATTGTCTAAAGCAGGGATGGAGAGTGAGCTAGTGAGGTAGGCTGCAGTGGGTTTGCTGGTCAATACATATACTGAACATGTAACCACAGTAATGGTGGCCAGTAAATCAATGAATAAAAATGTAATATTGACAAATTAAACTGAAATTGTAGACCTTTAATCTTTTACAACAGACACTTAACTTCAAATAAGTATGAAACATTTCACAGTGTTAACTTTCTCTTTATCCCTGGTTGATGTACATTTCAGAGCCTCTTCAGTGTGGATGGGGTATAGCATACATTTTCAACAACAAAGACTGCACTTCCAGTTTGTGTTCTTTACTCTGTTGAACTAAAACAAAACAACGCATAACACGTTATAAATCATATGAAATATCAATGTAGTATGACGAATGACGAATTAGCCATCCATTGTGTTATATCATAAATTGTCTTACATGCCGTCACTGTTGTCAAAAGATTATAAACATGTTAAATAAAGTTACTAACCCAGTCAGTCTTTGGGCCACATCCAGGTTCTTTATCAGTGGCACACATGAAGCAGTTGTTGGCTTTGTTGAACTCTGAAATCATAGGCATGAACTGAACATATGGTTGTCCGACACAACTACATAAAAATAAAGAATATACATTCACTTTGAATTAAATGTCATTACATACCAGACATTTTTAGTATATCCTCAGCCATTTCTTTTCGTAGTTGCTCCATTTTTGTGAAGGTTCTATATCAATTTGGGAGGGGATGTTGGGGATGTTCTGTGCAACTTCCTTGGCCATCTACACCAAAAAATAAAATATAATTTTTTACCTAATTGTCACATAACAGCTAACCATTCATTATTGAAAATATAACTATCAAACCTGCATTACAAAGACCCCGCAGCTGAAGGTGTTCTGTTGCATGGTGTGAGTTATTTCCCCTCCTTTCCACTTTATGTCCATCCAGTCGTCTTTTCCATGGTAGGATCTTCTCATTTTGAAGTATTCTCTTTTTTATGTAAAGATAATGGAATACTGATTAGTTATAGGAAAATGAATACACAAGCCAAATTTGTATGCTGTTTTCCTTATCACTATAATCTAGTAGTAATTTAGTAGTAGAGGTAATTTCCTTTATGCCCCATTCTACACACAGCCTAAATTATAGGCACTGAACCATTTACAGGACAATAATAAAAGTAGCATATAGGATCCAACGCTATCACAGAGTGAATAAATGTAGAGCGTTTGTAGACTTTGAGAAAAACATATTACGTGACAGTTTCATCAGTACGTGCTTCAAGAAAGTCATATCACAAAGATCACAGATGACAGTGCCCACCAAGTCTATGACAATAGAGAATGAATTGAATGTTCTGAATGACATAATTTCATGTGTATCAAATCTAAAGACCAGCATCACTATACAGAGCGTTTTAGTTTGTTAAAGGATGTATTTAGGTGTTTTGGGAGCATTTGTTCATGTTTTTCAGAGCCAACAAGGATGAGGAAGTGAATCGCTGGTTACATAGAGAAAATAATAAAAATTGTAAAAAAAGATTGTAAAAAAAAGCTAACTTCTCCTTAAGACAAGTATATTAATGTCATACCTAAAGTCCCTTTTGACTATATTCTAATTTCAGTTATGATCCAAATAATAGACTGGTTAAATCTGTTTTGACTAACCACGAACCATATGAACATGTTAACAATTCCACATACTTTTTTGCTATATCTGGTTTAAAGGGTAGGTAGCATAAACGTAATGTATGGATTTGCATTAGTATACAGATCAAAAGCCTCAAAGTAAAGTTACACCTCGCTTGTATTTTTTTCCGAGTTATTACATAAAACCTATCAGAATTCTGAAGAAAGTGATTGGAAAATGTTTTTTTCCGGAGGTTCATGTAATATGGAGGACCCGGCAAGCCAACCTATTCCCGATAATGTAAACTTGAACAGAAATAACTTCAAATGTATAACTTAAAATTGTTTGCACTCGCATCTACTGGTTTCAATAAAAATTTCAGGTAACTTACAAGCAAATACTTTATGAATGTAATGTTCCATATCAACTTGCAAGGTTGCTAACCCTATTAACCTGCTAACGATAGCCCTATTAGCCTGCTAATGTTAGCCCTACCAGCCTCCTAATGTTACATTAGCTCTACACGAGTCAGCAAGTTGCTATCAACACATAGCTTACAGATACATTAAAGTAAACCAACGTTTTGGGAATGCATAACCAGTTATCAAATAATGTTAGCTATATGCAGTTATGTTAGCCAGTCAGCTAACCTTTGCTATTTAGCTAACTAGCTATAAGCCTGGTCAGTAAGCTAGAGCCCAACCACTGTAGACCAGCTAGAACACAACTAACACAACTAAAACATAACCACAGATCAAAGCATCGAGAGAGCAGAGACTTACAGATTGATGTCTGGGGCACATCCCATGGTAAAACTTAAAAGCGTGCAAGCTGAGTTCGCTACCAAAGCCAGGGGGAGGCAGGCACTTCACCAGCCGATGGAGAGTCAGGATAATCCAAAATAGATAGATTCAAGATGTCCGTCAGCTAGCGCATTTGCACTACTGTAAGTCAAGGTGGAAAAAGTTACAAAACTCCCATAGCCTACTTTGCAGAGAACATACCGAAAAGTTGTAAAAAAACTAAACTGAGAACAGACGAGGTCCTACATAATCAGAGCAAGTAGGTATGATTTTCTCTTTAGTTTTGAGCCCACGGTAAGAAGGCACCAGAGCCTTTCGTGCTAAGGGGTTCCCACTAGATAACACAGCCACAAAGTCTGTGAAGAGCACGCTGCATGGCCGCACAAGCTACTCCTTCATACTTCCTGTGATTGGTGGATTGTAGCTCACCACCACCAACACTTGATCTGGAATGTAATCACATGCTAGCATGGCTAGTGACTAACAGTAGCCAGCTTGTGCTAGCTACCCAGCTAGCAAACAAACTCGGTAGTACAGAGTAGATCCTCCATATGACGTTGAGAAATTCTGCATTGTGGGTAGTTTAGAAGCTATCCGGAAATAAGTTAATAAATATGTAATAACCCCTAAACATAACTATGTACTTATCGTGACTACAACTAAGTTACTAAGTCTTTGACCACACTGTGTTGTTACATTGGTGAGCAAAAAGTAATGCTTCCTACTCCTTACAGCACAGGTGTCAAACTCAGTCCACAAAGGGTAGAGTGTCTGCAGGTTTTCGGCCTCCCTTGTACTTGATTGATGAATTAAGTTCACTAATTAGTAAGGAACTCCCCACACCTCGTTGTCTAGGTCTTAATTGAAAGGAAAAAACAAAAACCTGCAGACACTAGGCCCTCCATGGAATGAGTTTGACACCCCTGCTTTAAAGTATCATATTTCAGTCTCTGTTTTAATTGTAAACTAGTCCCTGACAATTAAATTGAATAACATAAGTGAAATACAATTTGCAGAAAGACACACTGGGAAATATGTATATTAATTTGCGGCCCTTGCAAACTTAACTTTTTGTGTGATCAACTCAGCTATTTGAGTTGCAATTCTGAAGTTAACACAACAATTATTTTAATTTCAGCTCAATTTGAACAAAAGTTATTGGGTTGGTGGAGCATTCCATGTAAACTCAACTTTTTTCCCTCAAATTTCAAGTACAGCCAACTTGGATATTTAAGCTAGCACATTATAGTATATATAGAAAGGTTGACATGTTAAGATTTTTTATTTTCTAGTGCCGTTAGATCTGTAAATGCATCTATGTATACTGCCCCAGTTACACAGCAGCACCTTTTGTGGTGCACATTGATAATCGGGCAACCGAAGTCCCAAAGAAACCATAAAACAGCATTCTGTAAACATTGTATTGATTTACATTGCATTTCAGACAAACATTGCATGTATTGACAAACATTGCATTTCAGATTTATGGGAAAAACTGTCCAGGGGTGAAATTATTATTCAAAATATAAAAATCCTCAAGAACACATATCTGACCCTTGGTCTAAAAATGACAAAAACAGAGGACGCTGTTGATTTTTTTCCCTCCATTACTTTCCCAATGTTGTGGCAACAACGTGCTGGTTGGGAAATGGTGGAAAATGGTGGATGGATAGGCAGTGCTACAGTACAAACACCAGAAGCATATTCATTCAGTTTAACAAATCTCATCTGAGCACAAATGCAAAGTCAATTAAATAATTAAGATCATTCATACTGTAGTATTTATCTAACTGTTATTTATCTAGCTAACGTGTGGGACGTGTTACCGAGGTGAGCACTGGTTTGCTATGAACAGGAGTCACATTAATGGTAGGGCTGTGATGATGCCAGTATCGCAATATTTTTTCCATGGCAAAAAATAAAATACGAAGCAGAACAAACTCTTTGGTCCTTTAAAAACCTGCTGTATGTAAAATATTGTGTGATATAGCTTGGAAAATAAAGAAAATGTGACTGGATGACAACATAATGATGTTTGTTTGCAACATTATGGCTCTTTCCTAAAGAAGTTAGTTCATATAAGGAAATCAGTCAATATAAATAAATTCATTAGGCCTTAATCTATTGATTTCACATGACTGGGAATACAGATATGCATATGTTGGTCACATATATCTTTAAAAAAAATGTATTGCCATCGATAAAATGCAATTGTGTTCATTGTCCGTAGCTTATGCCTGCCCGTACCATAACTCCACTGCCACCATGGGGCACTCTGTTCACAACGTTGACATCAGCAATGCAGCAATGTGGTGGTTTGCACTTTCAGTTTTGAGTGAATGCTGCCAACTTTCCACGTTTTTTGGTTTGGGTAGCTTTTAATGGTCACAGTGGGAACAACATCCCCTGTACACTTCCTTATGAACTCAGTCCCCGTGTCAGTGTATCCCTTATGGAAAGAGATCCTCTCCCTGAGCTTGTCTACTTTATTGTCCAGGGATTGAACATTAGTGGATGGTGTACACGCCTCCTGAGTCTGACTAGAAGTCCACCACGAATACCTCTTCTCCGCCTGCGGCATCTTGGAGCAGCCTCTGGGATAAGTTCAATTGCCTTGGGGGATACGAACAAATGATCCAATTCAGGAAATGTGTATTTCTGGTCAGAATGCTGGTCAGTTACCACCGCTCGGATATCCAAAAGTTATTTTCGGTTGTATGTAATAACGCAAAAAACGTTCTGGGATAATAATATAAGATATAACACAAAAAGAAACAAAATACTGCAAAGTTGCTTTAGAGCTAGTAGCAAAGCTGCCATGTCTATCGGCGCCATCTTGACTAAGAGATTTGTGCCATATTGACTACTGTGTCTTACCAGGTTACAGACAGCCACTATGTTCAGTCATGAGATTTGTGTGAATGTACAGCTCAGTCTTACCACTTAATCACACCTCTTCAACAATTTCTGTTCCATCTGTTTTTTGCCTCTACGTACCCTAGTCAGGGAGGCAAACTCGCCACTTTTCGCCAATTTTCTGATGAAAAGTGTGCAGACGCAGAGTGTATCACCTATTAGGCTATAAAAGAGAGGTGCGAACAGATCACAGTCTTCTCTCTCGAAATAAATCCCTACTCATCCTACAAATATAATATAAAAAATATTGGTATTGTGACAACCCCACTCTGAAAACAGGCACATTTTCATGCAGTTTACACTGATTTTCAAGTGTTTCTGCGTAAAAAATATGTTTCACCTTTTTTGGACCTTACCCGTTTGCATCCCTGCTAGTATCTGGAGTCAGACTGTTCAATCCAATCTATGTTTTTTATGTTCTGCAGACCAAAGAAAGCATCGACCAGCTGGCCTATCTCTGTCGATCAGACAAGGATGTGAGGGATGTTGACATCACACTCTGAACTTAGTTTGATATTCTATTTGTAGGATGGTAGGGATTCATTTAGAGACACTGGCAAACAAGTTATGTTGGCTCTTGGTGAGTAGAAGGATAAGAAGTACAAGTTTTATAGGTGACTGAGTGAGATCAAGGGATACAGGAGCATAGAGAGTGGGATTTCTGTGTGAGGGAAAAAGTAAATGAGGGAATAATGGGGTAAGATGTGTGAGAGGAAGGAGACACGTGTGTGTGATTGACGTTCTCTGTGTTCCATCCAGATGAGGAGGGGAAGTTAGCCCACAGACCGGTTGAGGAGGGAGCGCCACACCTCTTCTCTCCTGGCAGCATGGCCAGCACGACCTTCTAATGCCACTACAACAGAATACTGAGATTGTCATGCTAATGTCAACACACTGTTACAGAGCCATTAACATCCCACACACACAGACGTGTAAAATTGTTTTGTTTCAGACCAGTACAGGCCGTCGGAGATGCACCCAGGAAAACAAAATATAGAGTATTTGACCCGCTCACACTCACATTACATATGAGGATTGCATCTGTCCAATACAGCATCCCCATCCTTGCCCCAGCACCAATACACCCAGTCTCCACCAACCAACTAACTCATCCAACCTTTGATTGGCTGACTAAAGTGTCAGTGCTAAGGCAGAAACAAAAACGTGCAGGCCCCCAGGACAAGGACTGGGAGACACCGGTCCAGTGCAATAGGCCAACCTGCTATTGAAACCCCTGGACAAGATATTGCCAAGCTGCCCTGGAATGTGGCTTCCACATTTTAATAAAACTATTTTCATTACAGTGTAGATCTGCCAACAGCATCTCCAAGGGGAGAATCCTAAATATTTCTCTGTACCACATTGTTACAGTAGGTGGCGTGTTATCAACCCATTTACAAAGAATACATTTCCTTGCCAACAAAAGCAGCTTTTCTAAAAGTTGTTGTTCGATCATATCCAACCCAGACGGGTCAGGATGTACACTGAACAAAAATATAAATGCAACATTTAAAGTGTTGGTCCCATGTTTCATGAGCTGAAATTTTCCATACGCACAAAAAGCTTATTTATCTAAAATTTTGTGCACAAATTTGTTTACATCCCGGTTATTGAGCATTTCTCCTTTTCCAAGATAATCCATCCACCTGACAGGTGTGGCACATCAAGAATCTGATTAAACAGCATGATCGTTACACAGGTGCACCTTGTGCTGGGGACAATAAAAGGCCACTTTAAAATGTGCAGTTTTGTCACACAACACAATGCCACAGATGTCTCAAGTTTTGAGGGAGTGTGCAATTGGCATGCTGATTGCAGGAATGTCCACCAGAGCTGATGCCAGATAATGTAATGTTAATTTTTCTAGCATAAGCCGTCTCCATCGTCATTTTAGAGAATTTGGCAGGAAGTCCAATCGGCCTCACAACCACAGACCACGTGTAACCACGCCAGCCCAGGACCTCCACAACCGGCTTCTTCAACTGTGGGTTGGTCAGAGACGAGCCACCCTGACAGCTGATTAAACTATGGGTTTGCACAACCTAAGAATTTCTGCACAAACTGTCAGAAACTGGGAAGCTCATCTTCCTGCTCATCGTCCTCACCAGTGTCTTGACCTGACTGCAGTTCGGCGTCGTAATGGGCACGTCACTGGGCAGGCATAAGCTATGGACAATGAACACATTTGCATTTTATGACAATTTGAAAGCACAGAGATACCATGATGAGATTCTCAGGCTCATTATTGTGCCATTCATCCGCCACCATCACCTCATGTTTCAGCATGATTATGCATGACCCCATGTTGTAAATGATAGTGCATGACCCCATGTTGCAAGGATCTATACCTAATTCCTGGAAGCTGAAAATGTCCCAGTTCTTTGAAGGCTTGCATACTCACCAGACATGTCACCCATTGTGCCAGTTTGGGGTGCTCTGGATCGACGTGTATGACAGACAGCGTGTTCCAGTTTCCGCCAATATCCAGCAACTTCGCACAGACATTGGAGTGGGACAACATTCCACAGGCCACAATCAACAGCCTGATCAACTCTGTGTGAAGGAGATGTGTAATGCTGCATTTGGCAAATTGTGGTCACACTAGATACTGACAGTTTTTTTTATCCATGCCCTTACCTTTTTTTCAAGGTCTCTGTGACCAACAGATGCATATCTCTATTTCCAGTCATGTGAAATCCATAGATTAGGGCCTCATGAAATTATTTCAATTGACTGATTTCCTTATTTGAACTGGAATTTAGTAAAATCTTAGAAATTGTTGTATGCTGCGTTTTATATTTTTGTTCAATGTACATACAAGTAAGACCAGCACCTAAGAAATTGGGCCCATAACCATGCTTTCCTGCTTTGCAGCGAGCTGATTACTTCTAAGACCTCAGCCTCAGAGATTGGTTGGCATAGAGATTCTCTATGTTCCTGAGAGAGTGAGGGGAGAGCAATCTTATCAAAGAAAGTTGCCTGGTTTTCTCCCAAGTCTGCACACAGTAGAAGTAGTCAAACCTGGAGAATGATTGAACAGCATTAGAAAAAAATGTAATCAGTTTAGCGAGTTAAAATCTTGGCAAAACTAATTTAAGAGCCTTGTAAAGCATATATCAAAGGCATGTGTTGTAAATTAATCTTTAGGAATTCTGAACATTATCACAAAGAGAAGTCTGCTTATTCAAGTGAATGATATTCGTAAAGGACAAAGCATTGCTCACTTCAAAAATAAAAAACATATAAGAACTACACACAACATTTAGTGCAAACACAAACCCATAGGCACATGATACTGAAAGAAGTTCAACCAAAAGAGCGCAGTCTATCTCGAGAATGTCAATAAACTCCCCTCCCAAGCTCCCTAACCACATATACACTGAGTGTACACCTGCTCTTTCCATGACATAGACTGACTAGATGAATCCAGGTGAAAGCTATGATCCCTTATTGATGTCGTGTTAAATCCACTTCAATCAGTGTAGATGAAGGGGTGGAGGCAGGTTAAAGAATGATTTTGAAAGCCTTGAGACAATTGACACATGGATTGTGTATGTGTGCCATTCAGAGGGTGAATGGGCAAGACAAAAGATGTACGTGCCTTTGAATGGGGTACGGTAGTAGGTGCCAGGTGCACCGGTTTGAGAGTGTCAAGAACTGCAACTCTGCTGCAACGTTTTTCATTTTCAACAGTTTACTGTATGTATAAAGAATGGTCCACCACCCAAAGGACATCCAGCAAACTTGAAACAACTGTGGGAAGCATTGGAGTCCACATGGAATGCTTTTGACACCTTGTAGAGTCCATGCCCTGACAAATTGAGACTATTCTGAGGGCAAAAGGGGGTGCAACTCAATATTAGGATGGTGTTCCTAATGTTTTGTACACTCAATGTATACAGTACCAGTCAAACGTTTGGACACACCTACTCATTCAATGGTTTACCTTTATTTTTACTATTTTCTACATTGTAGAATAATACTGAAGACATCAAAACTATGAAATAACATATATGGAGTAATTTAGTAACCAAAAAAGTGTTAAATAAAGATTATTCAAAGTAGCCTTGATAACAGCTTTGCACACTCTTGGCATTCTCTCAACCACCATCACCTGGAATGCTTTTCCAACAGTCTTGAAGGAGTTCCCACATGTGTGGAGCACTTGTTGGATGCTTTTCCTTCACTCTGCGATCTATCCCAAACCATCTCAATTGGGTTGAGGTAGGGTGATTGTGGAGGCCAGGTCATCTGATGCAGCACTCCATCACTCTCCTTCTTGGTCAAATAGCCTTTACACAGCCTCAAGGTGTGTTGGGTCATTGTCCTGTTGAAAAACAAATGATAGTCCCACTAAGTGCAAACCAGATGGGATGGCATATCGCTGCAGAATGCTGTGGTAGCCATGCTGGTTAAGTGTGCCTTGAATTCTAAATAAATCACTGACAGTGTCACCAGCAAAGCACCCCCACACCAAGACACAGCGGTTGGAACCAAAAATCTCACATTTGAACTCATCAGACCAAAGGCCAGATTTCCACTGGTCTAATGTCCATTGCTCGTGTTTCTTGGCCCAATCAAGTCTCTTTTTCTTATTGGTGTTTGTTAGTAGTGGTTTCTTTGCAGCAATTCGACCATGAAGGCCTGATTTACGTAGTCTCCCCTGAACAGCTGATGTTGAGATGTGTCTGTTACTTGAACTCTGTGAAGCATTTATTTGGGCTGCAATTTCTGAGGCTGGTAACTCTAATGAAGTTATCCTCTGCAGCAGAGCTAACTCTGGGTCTTCCTTTCCTGTAGTGGTCCTCATGAGAGCCAGTTTCATCATAGCGCTTGAAGGTTTTTGCGACTGTACTTGATGAAACTTTCAAAGTTCTTGAAATGTTCCAGATTGACTGATTGACATGTCTTAAAGTAATGATGGACTGTCATTTCTCTATGCTTGTTTGAGCTGTTCTTGCCATAATGTGGACTTGGTATTTTACCAAGGCTATCGTCTGTATACCACCCCTACCTTGTCACAACACAACTGATTTGTCTCAAATGCATTAAGGAAAGAAATTCCACAAATTACCTTTAACAAGGAACACCTGTTAATTGAAATGCATTCCAGGTGACTACCTCATGAAGCTGGTTGAGAGAATGCCAAGAGCGTGTAAAGATGTCATCAAGACAAAGGATGGTTACTTTGAAGAACCTCAAATATAAAATATATTTTGATTTGTTTAACACTTTTTTTTGGTTACTACATGGTTCAATATGGGTTATTTCATAGTTTTAATGTCTTCACTATTATTCTACAATGCAGAAAATAGTCAAATAAAGAAAAACCCTTCAATGAGTAGGTGTGTCTAAACTTTTGACTGGTATTGTATATACTTGATTATTTTCATGCAATAATTTCCCCAGAGGTGGTGAAGGGGGCCATCCTCCTGCGGGAGCCCCCTCACTTAAATGCACTTTTGACCTGCTGTATTTGTAATGAAGCTGGTTTTCTGATGGTCTGTGCGGAGAATGTCAGTGTGTGGAGAATGTCAGTGTGTGGAAGGAGTAATGAAGTAAGTCATGGGGGTGGAAGGGATTTGGTTGTTCCTCAGGAGATGATGGTGGTGCAGTTCCACACTCTAGGACCACAGTCTGATGAGGAGCTTGTAGCCATGCCGGCCAGGAAGAAGTCGTCTGGAAAAACATTTATTATAGTGCCATCATTCCATACTATCATGAAATGTTTCATGGGAATATATATTCCACTGGAAGTGTACAAATTATGTAGTTGAATTGTAATTCTGTTGGCATTGTTGAAACAATCTTAAGTAAATTAATATTTGGTTTGAGTGCTGATACCTCAATAAGTCACCATTCACTTCCTGAGACTTGCCACTAGGTGATATAACTGAAGGTTATTTCAGCTGTATGGGTGGTGGTGTTCTTTTTATTATCATTATTATTGAAAACTTAAAACTGTGATGGACTTGCCTTTTTGGAGCAGAAAACTTCTCACTGAAACAGACAACCAAACTGCTTGTACTGGCCACCTGCTGGCCATATAGTGAAATCAGGGTGTGATGAGAACCGGCATTCACTGTACATTATTACGTTTGCAGATTGATCAGTTTTATTATATAGCACTTCAAAATAACAATGGACTTCAGTGGCTTCTTCAGTGTATAAGTGGCTCAAGTTACAGTGGAGCAAGGTTTAATTAGACTTGAGATGAAATACTTTATGAATGAATAGATACAGTGCTAATAGAAACAAATTATATGTATTTACCTTATGACTGCAGCTTTATATATATATATATATATATATATATATTTGTTATAATGTCTAGCAAATATCATGCCTGGCATCAAATGTGATATGAACTATATATTGTGGCCTTGGTGTTTGGCACGGGTATACATACTTAAATGATTGTTCAAACTGATAGAAAAATCTGGAAATTATTAATTACAAAATGTAATGGCTCAATGAAATGTTTTAATAATTTTGGTACAACTACACATTTGGAGTTTTTATTATAGGCCTGTTGAATAAATATAGAATACAGCCAGTGACAACCGCTTTTAACTGCCTGTGAAGATCATAAAACAGACATTGACATTCGTATGAAGTTAGAAATTCTATCAGATTTATGACAAATAACCTCATAAATGATATATTCATGACGGTATACTGTATTTCAAAAGTAGCGCCCCACATGGCCAATCCCCATAATTCAATGTTTAGAACGGTTTACACCCACCCTCTCGCCACCGCCCCCCTTCAATGCACAGGCGCACTAACTTTCACAAGGCCGCCATTTTGTGCGGAGCCCACTCTGCAAAAGGGGAGAGGATTAAAACCGCAGGAGAAGAAGGGCGCAATTCTCAGCCATCTCTGTCTTATTGAAGAACATACTCTGGGCTTTCTGTCGAGTTCAGCGAGGAATTAAACGACGAAGAGCAGGTAAAGTAACAGTACTTTCCAGAAAAGGGGGCAGTTTTGCAGGAGCTTTAATCGGCCTCTAGGTGTCACGATGGTCCTCCCGGTCCAGGCGGTAGACGGGGGGTGTTTGTCTCCCTCTATCGTTATCGAACATTCAGCAAAAAAAACATTATAACCCAGAAGTTCAACGAAATGTCTCATTAACGAGTATTTTTAGAGCTATATTAGTTTGCACTTTGGCATGGATCGATCATTAAATACTTCAACGTGTTGGTTTAGTGTTTAGGCCAGGCGTCCATTTTATTTTTCTTCTTTGTGTCGTCTTTTTAACCCTGTGTCAAGATAGAAACTCGCGGCTGCGTATGAAGTCAGCGCGCGCCAGATTGTAGCTCGGTACACGGGATTTACTAAATCTCACAAGCATAATCTAACTAGTTAGACCCCTATCTACATAACGTTGGTTTCCACGCCACTAGCTAACGTTCGTTTTGTTAGCTAGTAAAGCCATCAATCGAAATTAGCTATAATTTACAAGAACGGTTTACTGTCAATATTGCCCCACCTTGATAACGGCCTTCGCAAAAGCTAACGTTAGTAACCCCTTACATTGACCAAACTAACGTTAAATAACTAGCTAATTAGAAAGTTATTTAACGTTAACTGTTTTAATATGACCACATTAACTAACTTCTAGCGTTAGCTAACAAGTATTTTAAAACGGTAAGGTCCTAGATGCAAAGACGTCACAATTTAGCAGACGCTATTTATCTAGCAATATAAAAGTTAGCTGGCTTGGCTTGTTGCGCAGACCGAATTCAAACAAGGGAGATACATAACATAAATGTCTCCGGTAGTCATTTTCACGAGCGTTTCCACTAGTACGACGTCTCCCTCCGGCCTCAAATTAATGCGACTTATCTAAAAAAAAAATATATATAATCTAAATGCCTCTGCTGCCAGCCCACTGCAGTTCGTCTTCCATCCAGTGTCCGCAGTCTGATTCAAAGCCTACATTGAGCTACAACGGCACTAACGTAAGCGAGCTAGAATGGATAAAAACAGGGTAGAGCTCCCTCTACAACCCGGCTGGTAGCGGTACAAAAACATGACAACCTACATGACTTCATGTCCACTATCAAAATGCTGTCCGTGTTCACTGTGAATGAATGTCACATCATACTTGTAGATTGTTTTTGATAATACCAGGTCAGCCACATTTGCTAGACTGGCTTAACTAGCTACGAATGTGTCTGTGCATTCAATACATGCAGTAGGTTTATGTAGATGTTCAACTTGTTTGTCTTCCCCACAGGTTGAGTGTCAGGTAACAGTCAGGAGAGTTGAGTCAGAAATTGAGCAAGCCAAGCAGATCTAGAAAGATGAAGTATTCCTTTCTAGTGCAGGTAACAATTTAGAAAGCTAAGGAAGTTGCATCATGTTTGAGATCTTGCCTGAACTGAACACAGTATGCCATTTTCAGTCAGTTAGGCCTTGCTAGATTGATCATATGTCCTGGTACACTTTCAACATTTATTAATAAATGGTTATGCTTTAAGATGACATTTTTAGATTGTGTGCTGATTGGTTTTGGGGTGATTCTCTCAGGTGTTACCGATGGACGGAGGACCAACAGATGTTGTGGTTGAGGCCAAGGACTTCATCACCTATGAGGGGGAGGAGGTGGTGGCAGACCTGCTCCAGCAAGCAGCAGAGGGGGTGATGGACCAGCAGCCAGAGGGAGTTGCTGGTCTGGATACCCAGCAGCTGGTGGAGGGAGTCAATGTGGAGATGATGGTAATGGACTCCCTGGACCCGGCCCTGCTTCAGATGAAGACTGAGGTGATGGACGCCCCTGTGGCTACAGCCCACGAGGCCACGGTCACCACGGTGGATGAGACCCAGATCATCACACTGCAGGTTGTCAACATGGATGAGCAGCAGCTGGGAGGCCTCGGGGAGCTACAGCTGGTCCAGGTCCCTGTCTCTGCTGTCCCTGTCACCCAGGCCACTGTAGAGGCGCTACAGGGCACCTTCGTGGACACCACGGCCATGCCCAAAGACGGAAACCCTGTTATCTGCCACACCCTGCCCCTGCCAGAGGGATTTCAGGTAAGAGAGACTGCACTTCATGACTAAATATTACATAATTCAGAACTAATGGGAGCATATTTCCCTATGAATGTACAACAATGTTTTGTACCACAGGTCAATATCTAAATGTACTAGTTGTAGAGAAATTAAAAACACTACTGCTTCTTCAGGTGGTGAAGGTTGGTGCGAATGGTGAGGTGGAAACAGTGGAGCAGGATGAGCTCCAGCACCAGGAGGAGCAGCAGGTCCATCCTGAGGAGGAGGAGCTGCACTGCGAGCCCGAGCCTGAAGAACCACAATGGGCCAAGGACCCCGACTACCAGCCCCCAGCCAAGAAGACCATCAAGAAGGCAAAAAAGAGCAAGCTGCGCTACAACACAGAGGGGGATAAAGACAACATGGACGTGTCTGTGTACGATTTTGAGGAGGAGCAGCAGGAAGGGATGCTCTCTGAGGTCAATGCAGAGAAGGTGGTGGGCAACATGAAACCCCCCAAACCTACCAAAATTAAGAAGAAGGGTAAGATTACCCCTTCTTTCTGTGTCCTTTGTTGCTGAGGAATTTTGTAACTCAAGTTGTAGTGCTAAATGCCTCTGCAAGTGCTGACTTTGTATGCTCCAGGTGTGAAGAAAACATTCCAGTGTGAGCTGTGTAGCTACACCTGTCCCCGCCGCTCCAACCTGGACCGACACATGAAAAGCCACACAGATGAGAGGCCCCACAAGTGCCATCTGTGTGGAAGGGCCTTCAGGACCGTTACCCTGCTGAGGAACCACCTCAACACACACACAGGTATGGTGACATCATAGTCACATTGACGGACAATTCTATATTCCTGTACATATTACCATGTTAGATACCATTATAACTCTATTTCTGTTTACAGGTACCAGACCACACAAGTGTCAAGATTGTGACATGGCCTTCGTGACCAGTGGAGAGCTGGTCCGACATCGTCGCTACAAGCACACACATGAGAAACCCTTCAAGTGCTCCATGTGTGACTATGCCAGTGTAGAGGTGAGCAAGTTAAAGCGGCACATCCGTTCCCACACTGGGGAGCGTCCGTTCCAGTGCAGTTTGTGCAGCTATGCCAGCAGAGACACCTACAAGCTGAAGAGACACATGAGGACACACTCGGGTAGGCACAGCCGCAGGGATACTGTGTAAGCACAATTAGTGACTGGCCTGATTTGTTGAACTTGTGCACTCATGTTTTCCTGCTTTGTTTTCCAGGAGAGAAGCCGTACGAGTGCTACATCTGCCACGCCCGTTTCACCCAGAGTGGAACCATGAAGATGCACATCCTGCAGAAGCACACAGAGAACGTGGCCAAGTTCCACTGCCCCCACTGTGACACGGTTATCGCCCGAAAGAGTGACCTGGGTTAGATAGCTAGTCATTGACTTTTGGCCTGATTATCCCAATATGTTGACAGCATAATTTGGAAATCTCCCCCGTAAACTTAATTGTGACTAGGGCTGTTGCAGTGACCGTATTACTGCCACACTGGCAGTCATGAAGGCAGTACAATTCCACATGACCGTTTAGTCACGGTAATTAGCCTTCTCCAAGCTCTGCTGCTGATGGTCATTAGTAGCCTCCCAATCTTGCTAACTGCCTGGTACTCAGCACTCTATTGTCCCTCTAATTACTCTGACATCAATGCAAATGTATTTGAAAATCTAACCAAACTCTTCAGGAGAGCTCATGCTGCGCAAGAAAACAGAGTAATGGCCTCTACAAAAAAGAGGAGGATCCCTTCAGCTTTCTATAGGCTAGGCCTAAATATATTTATTTCTCAACTTTCCTAATATTCAGTACATTGCTTATATTTACAACAGGAGTATAGCCTACCTGGCTGGCATGAAAATGACCACGGGGAAAGCGTCCCCTATTTGGTATTTAAATGCATAGATGACGTGTTTTTTTTCATGCTACACCTGTTTTGTTTCAGGTGCATGATAATGGTCCATTCTAAATCATGTAAATTTAAGATTAAATCAAGAATAGTCTGATCGGTGACCGTATTAGCCGGTCACTTGTGAATTATATATGATCACTTGTGAGTGATGCCCAGCATAAGAAACGATGCCTTTTTTAGCGACTTTTTCGAATCATAGTTGTACACCTCATGTAGCCTAGCCCATAGGCCTATATGTTTTGATAAGGTTTGTATCACAACTAAAACGGCCAAATTACTTCTTAAAATTAAGCACAGTAATCCACTTTACAAGGGGTGTAAAGCCTAAGTGGCATACATAAGCAGCGCGTGAGTTTCAAGTTGAGGGAAGATAATTTTCACCATAAAAATGGCACGTGGGTATCTGCTTCTATAAACCAATGAGGAGATGGGAGAGGCAGGACTTGCAGCACAATCTGCGTCACAAATAGAACTGACTTCTATTTTAGTCCTTGGCAACGCAGACGCTCGCGAACAGTGTGGGTGCAATAATTGAATAATATAGATTTCTAAATGTATTTTGCAACAACGAGCGGTGTAGTCAGGGTAAACATATAGCCCAATGTTTGTAGAACAACAAGTTACATTAATAACTCTAAATTAAGCATATAGGAGGACCTATTTCTATGTCAACCGCTCAACACAGAATAGCCGCATGAGCGCACTCCCTCAATCGTTTGGAGAAAATATCCTTTCTATTTTATTCAGCTTTGTTCAGTTGTATTCTTCATACTATTAAATAGGGTTGCACATTTTGGGGAATATTCAGAGGTGGAAACTTTGTGAATATATGGGAATTAATGGAAATGTATGCAAATTAATATTAATACCATTTTAAATGTAGATGTTTTTTTGCATTGGATATATTGACCATATCATATGGAGACAGAAACCTAAACATTTTACCTTATCATAAGTAGACATAATTGCACATGATTAAATCCTCCCAAAAAATAAACAATTTAGTCACGAATTTAACTGTAATTAAATGAGTTGACTCTTCACATGGGATAATTTCACTGAACAACAAAAGAAAGGGAATATTCAATGATCCTCAATGATCCATCGCATCTCCCAAAAAATGTTTTCAATATACATCTGCAAAATGATAGTCTGGAAACTAAAGCTTTGGATGTCTTCCCCTCAGGGTTCCATGTCTTCTCCCTGGACCTCCTCAATGTCCACCTCTTAAACATCATACTCTGAGGCCTCATCTTCACTGTCACTTTCCAACCTTGTTGAGGACGGCTTGTTGTCATGCTCAAAAAGCCTCAAATTTGCCCAGATGGCCACCACTTTTTCTACCCTTGTATTTTGATATTATTTTTTATTTTACCTTTATTTAACTAGGAAAGTCAGTTAAGAACAAATTCCTATTTTCATTGACGGCCTAGGAACACTGGGTTAACTGCCTTGTTCAGGGGCAGAAGGACAGATTTTTACCTTGTCAACTCGGGGATTCGATCTTGCAACCTTTCGGTTACAAGTCCAACGTTCTAACCACTAGGCTACCTGCCGCCCCATTAGTCAGCCTGTTGCGTGCTTTGGTGTGTGTGTTCCCTAACAAGGACCAGTTGCGCTCTGAGGTGGCTGATGTTGGTGGGATTTGGAGGATGATGGAGGCAACAGGGGAAAGAGCCTCAGATCTACAAAGTCCCGTGGCTGATGAGATATGTTGGCACGACTGCCATATTGCATCTCCATCCCAAATCCCTTGCTTGGAAGTGTACTTCGCCAGACTGCCAAGAACCTTGCCCTCATCCAGGCCAAGGTGGCGAGACACGGTAGTGATGACGCCATATGCCTTGTTGATCTCTGCACCAGATGGGATGCTCTTGCCAGCATACTTGGGGTCTAACATGTATGCTGCGGCGTGTATGGGCTTCAGGCAGAAGTCTTCACGCTTTTTAATGTATTTCAGAACTGCAGATTCCTCTGCTTGGAGCAGCAGTGAAGAGGGCAGGGCAGTACCGATTTCTTCTCTTACATCTGCAATCAGAGTCTGAACATCAGACAGGATGGCATTGTCTCCCTCAATCGTGCAATGGCTACTGCTATAGATTTCAGTCTGCTTACCACTCTCTCCCAAAATACATCCTCCAGGAGGATCCTGTTGGCAGACTGTGATATGGCCATTTCTTGAAGAGACTCCTTCCTCTCCAGGAGACTGTCAAACATGATGACAACACCACCCTAACGGGTGTTGCTGGGCAGCTTCAGTGTGGGGCTTTTATTCTTTTCACTTTGCTTGGTGAGGTAGATTGCTGCTATAACTTGATGACGCTTTACATAGCTAATAATTTCCTTGGCTCTCATGTAGAGTGCATCCATTGTTTTCAGTGCCATGATGTCCTTGAGGAGCAGATTCAATGCATGAGCAGCACAGCCAATGGATGTGATGTGAGGGTAGGACTCCTCCACTTTAGACCAAGCAGCCTTCATGTTCGCAGCGTTGTCTGTCACCAGTGCAAATATCTTCTGTGGTCCAAGGTCATTGATGACTGCCTTTAGCTCATCTGCAATGTAGATACCGGTGTGTTTGTTGTCCCTTGTGTATGTGCTCTTGTAGAATACTGGTGGAGGGGTGGAGATGATGTAGTTAATTATTCCTTGCCCACGAACATTCGACCACCCATCAGAGATGATTGCGATAGTTTGCTTTCTCTATGATTTGCTTGACCTTCACTTGAACTTTGCATCCAGTAAATTAGTAGATAAAGCATGTCAGGTTGGAGGAGTGTATGCTGGCGAATGACATTCAGAAATCTCTTCCAATACACATTTCCTGTGAGCATCAGAGGTGAACCAGTTGCATACACAGCTCGAACAAGACATTCATCAGCATTTCTCTGACTACGTTCCTCCATTGAGTCAAAAAATAGACTACATTTTCTTCATATCATGTTTCTTCAAACCTGTCTAAAATAAATATTGGATTTATTGGACTTTTTAAAATGTATATGTTCCAATTGCCTGCATCATTGGCTTGTAGGCTGTGTGTGGAAGCCAGGAGATGCTAAATGTGTTTGTTAATTAACATTAAATTACTGGGAGACCGACAGTTATTTGGTTTACATTCACAGGCTGACAATTTCGTGCTCGCCACAGCCCTAATTGTGACTCAACTTGTTTATATTGATGACATCTCTCAATAAGCTATTTTTTGCCCCCTCCAGGCGTCCACCTGCGAAAACAGCACTCGTTCATTGAGCAGGGCAGGAAATGTCGTTACTGTGATGCTGTGTTCCACGAGCGCTACGCACTCATCCAGCACCAGAAGTCCCACAAGAACGAGAAACGCTTCAAGTGTGACCAGTGTGATTACTGCTGCAGACAGGTGAGGTCCTGCCGTCTCTAACCTGGGATGATAGAGAATCTAGACTGGAGTAAATGTTAGGGGTATGAACGTTTAAACCAGGGGTCGGAACCGGTTCAGGAAACAGAACCGAAAACTGGAAAATATTTTTTCTTAGGATCAGAACCTGGAACGGAAGTGATCAGTACTTTTCCTGAACAGAACAATTATTTTAAACGCATTAGAACCGGTTAATAACCTTTTGCGTTGCGGACATTTGCTACCAAGCACCTATGCAAAACCCTCCTGTCAATCAGAATCTTCTTCCAGTGTCTGCCTGCCATCTGAAAATCTTTGCCTGTGTGTGCGCGTGTAGGCTTCTTTTCCCTCCCCCCGCAGACGCTGTAGCCTAGCCTACTGACGTTAAAACCGTGATTCAAATGATTGGGAGAGATTTTTAATTGGAGATGAATGGATTCACCTTTTTAATGCTATTTGGGATACTATAGTTAACACATTTCACAACTACAAAAAGATAAGACTTTTTAAATTCTGCCGCACTGCAAAAACAAGCTTGTTAGCTAGCTTCTCTGGTCTGATGTTCAGACATTAAAAGTTCCTCCGTTGAAGCCGCCCCTCCGTAGGTATAATTCTGTGGGCCTAATTCAGATAATGCATGTCATCACCAGATGCCCTGCGCTTTAAGCCAAGCTGCCTCCACCCTTTTTCCCCACCCGCAAAATTTGTTGCAAACCTCACGCCTTGTCTTTCCATCACGCATGTAAACAACTCACTGAACTATAGCTTCCCTGCTCCATAGCAAGCTGCTCTATCCGCACTGCATGATTGGTGAAGAAATTTAATGTCGAGCTAAATGTACAAATATATGATTTCAGAGGTTTAAAAAGGAACAGAAAGAAATGACAAACTACTTTTTTGTTCTAACCAGTTTTACTGGTCAGAACAATGAAACCAAAAAAATAATGGTTCTGTTTAGAACAAAATGATTGGAAATTTTTTGGGATCCAACCCCTGGTTTAAAGTAAAAAAAAAATTTTTTTATTTTTTTTTAATGAAATGTAATTGTTAATATTAAGAAAACAACATGTTTTTCCCCCCACAAAATTAAATTCACAGTGCCGTTATCACAAAACTACTAACAGGTCCTGATCATCATAAAGAGGAAAAAATTAACAAAAAGGCCTACCTAACCCGTTTTGTTACGGCATTGTAATGCATGTAGGGCCTCCCGAGTGGCGCAGCAGTGTAAGGCACTGCATCGCAGTGTTGAGGCATCAGTCCTTAAAAAATAAAAAAAAAGGTTTATTTTTATTAATCCCTCCCCCACCCCCCTCTTCGGAGGACAAATATCTTCGTTTTGTTACAGCTTTTTTGCTACTTATACATTTTACATACATGGTACTTTTATTTAAAGCAGTCGCATAACAATAATACATGACCAAACATTTAATCACCACTCTCAGCCCGTCCCTTCTTTCACTATAGACCACCCTTGTTTGTTTCCATGTGCCATATATATTTAAATTGTATTTCACGCGACGCGATTCCACTGGCTGTCCCACCTTCCCAGACAGGTTAAACAGATGGATTTTGATGGAGATTTGTATTTATTTATGTTAATTAGATTTCTGCGGGTGGCGCCAATTGTAGGCTAACGGTTAACCTCTATGGGTCCCCTTCCCGTTCTCATCCCGGTAACGGGATTGCTTGACAAGATAGCATGGCACGAAATTCAAAACAGCAATAATCTAATAATTTCAATTTCTCAAACAATCAACTATTTTACACCATTTTAAAGAAACAGCTCCTTAATCCAACCACATTGTCCGATTTCAAAGAGGCTTTACGGCGAAAGCATAAAGTTCGATTATGTTAGGACAGTACATGGACAGAAAATTACACACAGCCATTTTCAATGCAAGGACAGGCGTCACCAAAAGCAGAAAACCAGCTACAATTATGCACTAACCTTTGACAATCTTCATCAGATGACACTCCTAGGACATTATGTTAGACAATACATGCATTTTGTGTTCTATCAAGTTCATATTTATATCCAAAAACAGCATTTTACATTGGCGCGTGACGTTCAGAAAATGTATTTCCCCCAAAACTGCCTGTGAATCAGCACTACAATTTACAAAAATACTCGTCATAGACGTTGATAAAATATTAAACTGTTATTCAAAGAATTATAGATTAACATCTCCTGAATGCAACCGCATTGACAGATTTCTAAATAACTTTACTGGGAAAGCACACTTTGCAATAATCTGAGTACTGTGCTCAGAAAAATACACTACGCAATACAGATAGCTGCCATTTTGGAGTCATCTAAATGCATAAATAGCATTAGAAATATTCACTTACCTTTAATAATCTTCATCAGAAGGCACTTCCAGGAATCCCAGGTCCACAACAAATGTTTTGTTCGATAAAGTTCATAATTTAAGCTACTCAAAATGTAGGACGCGTGAGGAAAATGTCACGACGAAAAGTAAAAAAAAATCTATTTAGTTCGTTCAAACGTTGTATAGCATCAATCTTTAGGTCCTTTAGAACGTGAAGATTCAGTAATATTCCAACCGGACTCATGCATTGTCTTGAAATACGTTTTGGAACAGAGCTACCTTTCGCGTGAACGCGTGCCAATGAACTGACATCCTTCCCTGGGTTACCAACTTCCCAGCCTTCTCATTCGGTCTCTGTTCATCATAGACGCCTCAACAACTTTCTAAAGACTGTTGACATCTAGTGGAAGCCTTAGGAAGTGCAAAATGAATCCTTCGTCACTGTGTGTTCGATTGGTAATGACTTGAAAAACCTACAGGCACCAGCTTTTTCATTTCCTGGTTGTATTTTTCTCAGGTTTTTGCCTGCCATATGAGTTATGTTATACTCACAGACACCATTCAAACAGTTTTAGAAACTTCAGTGTTTTCTATCCAAATCTACTAATAATATGCATATTCTAGTTTCTGGGCCAGAGTAGTAACCTGTTTAAATTGGGTACGTTTTTCATCCGGCCGTGAAAATACTGCCCCCTAGCCCAGACAGGTTAAGCTAGGAACATTTTTTTGCACTGGATGCGTCTCAATCCACCGCATCCGCTGATGTCGCACCCCTGCATTTGCAGTGAAAGGTGGCAGAGCTAGAGCTGTGTTTCAGACCGTGAGACATCCTGAAAATCGGTCTTCTCGTCTGTAGCGTCTGAACGGTTTGGCCTACAAACTATTATGACCACTCTATGGAAAGATGACTTTCACGACCCCCACGGCGTTTTGGGACTTGTCTAAAGTTTAGGCTACATACTTATGACCCATCTGTTTTGTTCTAGGATGCCCACAAGACTCATCTGAAGGAATTTAAATAGATTGCATGATTGAAAAAGCATGACCCTCCCCCATTTTCCTTCGGGTAACAGTTGTGTAAATTTAGACCGGACCCTACCTTCCTGCCAATGACCTTGATTGGATATTCAGTGACAAAGGAGCACTGACTTCATAGCCCAGCATCCTACATTAACTAGGGATGTGACAAATGGATGTTTTCATGTTTAAACTGCCTTTTTTTAAATCGAAGTTCTACCGCAATCATACAGTTTTATTTTTTTTATTTTACTTTTATTTAACCAGGCAAGTCAGTTAAGAACAAATTCTTATTTTCAATGACTGCCTAGGAACAGCCTGTTCGGGGGCAGGACGACAGATTTGTACCTTGTCAGCTCGGGGGTTTGAACTTAAAACCTTCCGGTTACTAGTCCAACGCTTTAACCACAAGGCTACCCTGCCGCCCCATACAGTAGGCTAAGGCATCTGGAATCTGCTTTGTGGCTGCCTGAAAAGGCAGGTGAGATTTTGTCCTGACGACAGCTGTTAATTCACATTGACTCGTGTTCCTTCCATTTGTTATATGCATTAGCGACTCTAGCCAAGTGATCACAGTTCACCTCCTTGCGTTCTGTTTTCCCTGCATTAGGCCTACCTG
Source organism: Salmo salar (assembly GCF_965601325.2). Lineage (NCBI taxonomy): Eukaryota > Metazoa > Chordata > Actinopteri > Salmoniformes > Salmonidae > Salmo > Salmo salar. The sequence continues at coordinate 89,824,646 of NC_138300.1, read as the reverse complement.
TCTCTCTCACAATTTTGATCTGATCGCTCCCTCTACACACACGTGTTGCGTGCCCAAGCTCACATTAAGTCTACAGAAATGACTGCCTACAAAAACATATCTAACTGACCGGATACACTAACAAAGCTGTAGACCAGCTACATTCCTTGCCAAATCATGACATTTTTGTCACAATTTCAAAATGGACTGGTTGATTTTAAAGTAGAGAAATATGTGTTCCAGCCATGAACTGCAGTTCTGGAATAATATGTGTTTTGTCTATTTTAGGCCTCTTTTCTTGCGAACCACTATAGTGTTCCATTTCGAATAGAACCGTGGCATGTTCTGGACTGAAATATGCAACAAAAACATTGTTTTGATGAAGGCAAATATTCATTAGTTGAGGGGCCCACTTTGTTTCATGATTAACAAAAGCCTGCCCACCAAGTTTGTATGTAGCTCTGTCCTTGTTCTTTTATTTTAATGTTCTGTATTATGTAATGATTTATGTGGACCCCAGGAAGAGTAGCTGCAACAATCACCACAACAAATGGGATCGTAATAAAATATCTCCCCCGAATTGGCCTACATCACTGCAGTTTACAGTCTGAGACAATAATTGTGTACTCATTTGAGAACAATAATAATTTTCCTCATTGCACTGTTGTAGCCTAGGTAGAACAATGTTATTGTCTAATAACGTAGGCCTAATCAATAGTGGAGCTTTGCGTGCCTGACTGCTGCCGAGCGCAGCCTGGAGGAATGCACATACAGTTGAAATTGGAAGTTTACATACACTTAGGTTGGAGTCATTAAAACTTGTTTTTCAACCACTCCACAAATTCCTTTATAACAAACTATAGTTTTGGCTAGTCGGTTAGGACTTCTACTTTGTGCATGACACAAGTAATTTTTCTAACAATTGTTTACAGACGGATTATTTCACTTATAATTCACTGCATCACAATTCCAGTGGGTCAGAAGTTTACATACACAAACTTGACTGTGACTTTAAACAGCTTGGAAAATTCCAGAAAATGTCATGCCTTTAGAAGCTTCTGTTAGGCTAATTGACATAATTTTTGTCAATTGTAGGTGTACCTGTGGATGTATTTCAAGGCCTACCTTCAAGCTCTGTGCCTCTTTGCTTGACATCATGGGAAAATCAAAGAAATCAGTCATGACCTCAGAAAATAAATTGTAGACCTCCAAAATTCTGGTTCATGCTTGGGAGCAATTTCCAAATGCCTGAAGGTACCACATTCATCTGAACAAACAATAGTACGCAAGTATAAACACCATGGGACCATGCAGCCGTCAAACTGCTCAGGAAGGAGACGCGTTCTGTCTCCTAGAGATGAACTTACTTTGGTGAGAAAAGTGCAAATCAATCCCAGAACAACAGCAAAGGACCTTGTGAAGATGCTGGAGGAAACGGGTACAAAAGTATCTATATCCACAGTAAAACGAGTCCTATATCGACATAACCTGAAAGGCCACTCAGCAAGGAAGAAGCCACTGCTCCAAAACCGCCATAAAAAAGCCAGACTATGGTTTGCATCTGCAAATGGGGACAAAGATTGTACTTTTTGGAGAAATGTCCTCTGGTCTGATGAAACAAAAATAGAACTGTTTGGATGGAAAAGGGGGAGGCTTGCAAGCCGAAGCACACCATCCCAACCGTGAAGCACGGGGGTGGCAGCATCATGTTGTGGTGGTGCTTTGCTGCAGGAGGGACTGGTGCACTTCATAAAATAGATGGTATCATGAGGGAGGACAATTAATTATGTGGATATATTGAAGCAACATCTCAAGACATCAGTCAGGAAGTTAAGCTTGTTCTCAAATGGGTCTTCCAAATGGACAATGACCTCAAGCATACTTCCAAAGTTGTGGCAAAATGGCTTAAGGCCAACAAAGTCAAGGTATTGGAGTGGCCATCACAAGCTTGTGGAAGGCTACCTGAAACGTTTGACCCAAGTTAAACAATTTAAAGACAATGCTACCAAGTACGAATTGAGTGTCTGTAAACTTATGACCCACTGGGAATGTGATGAAAGAAATAAAAGCTGAAATCAATTTTCTCTCTTATTCTGACATTTCACATTCTTAAAATAAATTGGTGGCCCTAACTGTCCTAAGACAGGGAATTTTTACTAGGATTAAATGTCAGGAATTGTGAAAAACTGAGTTTAAATGTATTTGGCTAAGGTGTATGTGAACTTCCAACTCCAACTGTATATACCATTTCATACTTCTTTTTCTTGCACTTTGACAGGTAAATATTTATAGCCGTAATATTTAGCTAATGCGTGGCCTAATCGTCTACACAACTCTAGCCTCTCTCTCTCTATTCCAGGCTACAGACTCAAGACTCTCCGCTATTCCTCTTTTTGTGAAATCCCATATATATATTTCACAAAATATATATATACTGCTCAAAAAAATAAAGGGAACACTTATACAACAGAATGTAACTCCAAGTCAATCACACTTCTGTGAAATCAAACTGTCCACTTAGGAAGCAACACTGATTGACAATAAATTTCACATGCTGTTGTGCAAATGGAATAGACAATAGGTGGAAATTATAGGCAATTAGCAAGACACCCCCAATAAAGGAGTGGTTCTGCAGGTGGGGACCACAGACCACTTCTCAGTTCCTATGCTTCCTGGCTGATGTTTTGGTCACTTTTGAATGCTGGCAGTGCTTTCACTCTAGTGGTAGCATGAGACGGAGTCTACAACCCACACAAGTGGCTCAGGTAGTGCAGCTCATCCAGGATGGCACATCAATGCGAGCTGTGGCAAGAAGGTTTGCTGTGTCTGTCAGCGTAGTGTCCAGAGCATGGAGGCGCTACCAGGAGACAGGCCAATACATCAGGAGATGTGGAGGAGGCCGTAGGAGGGCAACAACCCAGCAGCAGGACCGCTACCTCCGCCTTTGTGCAAGGAGGAGCAGGAGAAGCACTGCCAGAGCCCTGCAAAATGACCTCCAGCAGGCCACAAATGTGCATGTGTCTGCTCAAACAGTCAGAAACAGACTCCATGAGGGTGGTATGAGGGCCCGACGTCCACAGGTGGGGGTTGTGCTTACAGCCCAACACCGTGCAGGACGTTTGGCATTTGCCAGAGAACACCAAGATTGGCAAATTCGCCACTGGCACCCTGTGCTCTTCACAGATGAAAGCAGGTTCACACTGAGCACATGTGACAGACGTGACAGTCTGGAGACACCGTGGAGAACGTTCTGCTGTGCTCCATGTGCTCGCCAGAGGTAGCCTGACTGCCATTAGGTACCGAGATGAGATCCTCAGACCCCTTGTGAGACCATATGCTGGTGCGGTTGTCCCTGGGTTCCTCCTAATGCAAGACAATGCTAGACCTCATGTGGCTGGAGTGTGTCAGCAGTTCCTGCAAGAGGAAGGCATTGATTCTATGGACTGGCCCGCCCGTTCCCCAGACCTGAATCCAATTGAGCACATCTGGGACATCATGTCTCGCTCCATCCACCAACGCCACGTTGCACCACAGACTGTCCAGGAGTTGGCGGATGCTTTAGTCCAGGTCTGGGAGGAGATCCCTCAGGAGACCATCCGCCACCTCATCAGGAGCATGCCCAGGCGTTGTAGGGAGGTCATACAGGCATGTGGAGGCCACACACACTACTGAGCCTCATTTTGACTTGTTTTAAGGACATTACATCAAAGTTGGATCAGCCTGTAGTGTGGTTTTCCACTTTAATTTTGAGTGTGACTCCAAATCCAGACCTCCAAGGGTTGATAAATTGGATTTCCATTGATTATTTTTGTGTGATTTTGGTTGTCAGCACATTCAACTATGTAAAGAAAAAAGTATTTAATAAGATTATTTCTTTCATTCAGATCTATGATGTGTTATTTTAGTGTTCCCTTTATTTTTTTGAGCAGTGTATATTAGGGCTAATAGACTTTTCATGGAGAGAAGCAGGCTTGCTTTTGATAATTGCTGAATGTAAAATTAAATGTCGGGGAAAGATGCACAGAGTATCGCTGGCTAGTTATAACATTGTTTTACTGATGTATTTAAATGGTTGCACAGGACAGACCTTGATGAGCACAGTAAAAAAGAAGATCCAGATTAATTGACATCCATTAGAAAAATGGAAATCACTTGAGCAATGAGGCAAGCAATGACATGACGTAAAAGATGCGCAGGGTAAAACGCGTTTGAATATCTACATTTAATTTTAAATATTAGTTTCTATTTTATATTTTTATTAGGCTACATGTAGCCTACATTTGAAGTATTGTTGTCACACTAACCAGGTTTTCATCCAACCTTTTTATGAGAGTAAAGTACATTTCGCAGATAAAAAATGTCATGACGGCTGATGGAAAAAGAAAATGGGTAAACTATCCAAATGTCGACAAAACAAGACGCTAGAGAAGGTGGGATCTTTTAGCGTTGGAAAAGTGCATTATACGAGAAATGTCGGTGGAAACACTTATGTCCAAATATTGATATAACAACCATCATATCGAATGAAACATGGGGTCACGCGATAACGTGTTGTCCTCCCATTACAACTCGTTGGGAAAGCATGCAGTTTATTAGGCTACAAATTAAATGTAAAGTTATGAACTTCACAGGGTGGTGAAGATTCAAGGTGATGAGCTTGATGCTTCTTTCAAATAAATATCGAGGGTCTTATTCTGGTGACATGATCATTGATGCTTTGCTGCCGTTTGACAAATACAAATAATCTCGCTCTTTTGTCCATAATAATCTCATGTAGAGCGTGCGGATACAGTACTGTATCTGCACACTGTTTTCTAGAACGCAAGTGAAAATACCAGAGTGGGCACAATCGCTATATAACGGATTTGTTTTTTGTGAGAACCATCAGAGTTGAAAATGCAATGGAAACTCATTTAACTTGTATTTTTTATTCAGTACATGGGAATTTAACCACGTAAGATATTTTTATGTGTACTACGTCGTCACGCACAGCCTTTTATCTGCAACAAGTCATTTTGATGGAAACTCATCTCTTCTGGGAAATATGCAGATTTTAGAATATTCACATGAAAATCTGTTACCAATTGGATGGAAACCTAGTTTATGGCAATGAACACACACTGAATGGTCTGTTTTACCACCTTAATAACAGGTGTGCAGTAGGATATACAGCGTGCAGTAGGATGCTTTGATCAGTTGATTGACCGTTGTAGGCTACTGTAGAACAAACTTTCCTCTAGTGTGGATGCTCACCAACAGTTTAAAGTCATGTGTAATTTAGAGTTATCATCCTTTGTGTGGATGGCCCTTAACACTTAAAGTGGTAAATGCTGCCCTCTAGCGGATAATATGAATATGGTATGATACAGTACTGGTTCTCAACCAGGGATTGATTTGATAGAAATCACCACTGCAACATTGATAGCCTAGTAAAAAGAGATTCAATATTCCCTGCTATTTTGTTTTAATTATCATTTTGGAGGGGGAAGGTAAAAAAATAAATAATAATCTAATGCTCTGGAAGGGCCAGGTAAAAATATATATTTTCCTCAGGGGGAGGACCATCGATTTTCATTTCATTGCAATTACCTCCAGGTGTGTCCCTCAATATAAAAAACCGTTCACTCATTATGGATACTGGACATTCAGCATAGTTTTGAGATGGAGTTGGTAAAAGTTTTCTGTCCTGATGTTTTTCTTGCTGTCCTTGCATTGACTAGGAGCGCCACATGCTGATGCACAGGCGCACCCACACAGGAGAGAAGCCTTACGCCTGTAGCCAGTGTGAGAAGACCTTCCGTCAGAAGCAGCTCCTGGACATGCACTTCCGCCGCTACCATGACCCCAACTTTGTGCCTACCGCCTTTGTGTGCACCAAGTGTGGCAAGGCCTTCACCCGCAGGGTATGGACACTTACTCAAACACACATTATTGAGTGGAAGAATACATCCATTTTTTATGTTTTTTGGCATAGCCCTTCATTTTATCCTTTTGTTAAAAAGTTTTTTGTTTTTTTAAATCTCTCCTCAGAACACCATGGCCAGACATGCAGAGAACTGTAACGGGGATCCTAGTGAAGGAGAGAACGGATCCCCACCCAAGAGAGGACGAGGTGGGAGGAAGAGGAAGATGCGCTCAAGGAAGGACGACGACGATGATGATGATGATGACGATGACGACAGTGGTGAGAGGCCCTTTCTTATACTGAAACATATCTAATTGTAGTGTCCTATAAACTATTGCTCTTTGGATGTAATGAGATCAGTGTTAGACTCTTTAACTTCCCACCTCCAGAGGACAATGCTGATCCTGAGCTGGATGACATTGATGAAGAGGATGAGGAGGCTGAGGCAGCATTGCTGGAGGAAGAGGAGGAGGAGGAGATGGAGTTGGAGCAGGCTCCACCCACCAAACCTATTCCTGCCCCTGTAGAGCCGCCTGTCAAGAGGAAACGCGGCAGACCCCCCAAGAACATCCCCAAACCCTCCCCACCCGCCAAAGCCAGCAAGGCTGCCCCCAAAGGCAAGGCTGCTGCAGGTGAGTTAAATCTCCCTGATCCAATATCATGCGATGTTTAAATCAGGGATGGCAACTTTGATGGGGGTAGGGGCCACATGAAATCTGAACTCTGCGATTCTCAAGTTTCCCATGTGTATCAAGAATAGGCCACCCCCCAAAGGACATCCAGTCAACATGACACAACTGTGGGAAGCATTGGAGTCCACATGGGCCAGTATCTCTGTGGAACGCTTTCAACACTTTGTAGAGTCCATGCCATGATGAATTGAGGCTGTTCTGAGGGAAAAAGTGGGTGCAACATAATATAAGGAAGGTGTTCCTAGTATTGTTTTACATTTTGGGTAAATTGATCTGCGGGCCTACAAAAAGCGGGCAGGCCGCCAGTTGCCCATCCCTGGTCTAAATCTATGCCCCGTTTATGCTTTACTGACCATTTTAATGTCGAGTTATAATACCTGGTGTTGTCTCCTCAGCTGCAGCCATCATCCAGGTGGAGGATGAGAATACCGGCGCCATAGAGAACATCATAGTGAAGAAGGAGCCAGAGGTTGAACAGGCTGCCCCAGAGGTGGTGGTGGAGCAGCCAGAGGAGGCGGGGGTGGAGACGGTGGAGCTGCCTGTAGCAGACACTGCCCCCAACGGAGACCTCACCCCTGAGATGATCCTCAGCATGATGGACCGGTGATCTAGCCCACACAGACTGCTCAAAGACATCCCCTTGTCTCAACCTTTCCCTTCAACAAGTCCACCCTCTTCATACGATCTGCCATCTTACAAACCACTCCGCTTTACACTTTTGGTTTTTGTCTTAAACAAATCGGTGTGTTTTCTTATCACTCTCAAACCCACTTCCTTCCATGCATTCATTGTAATAGTTTAAGTTCCAGCTGCTTGGTCTGTAGAAATGTATATATTTTTTTGGGGGAGGAATGTTGGAGAAATGTGTAGTAATGGATCCCTTCATGGAGGGATGGTAGCTGAGGTTCGACACATGGTGGACATTGGGACTTTCTGTAGTGGTCAGTTTTTTGAATTTTTTTATTAGTTTTTTTTCCCTCCAACTAATAAACTATTTTCTTAACCTGTTTGTGAGCTTGACATGGCAACAGTGAGTGCCAATAATTTCAGCCTTGTTATCTAGGACCTCTGCTGTAGACTAAAACTATTACTTTCGCTGTCAAAGGAAGTCCTTCCATTTTTTAACACTTTATTCACTGCATATTACATTTTACTTACTGTTATACTTGTCACAGATTATGAAGTTTGTAGAGGCGTACATTAACTACTAAAGTCAGGGACAGTGACATGCATCCACCCACAAAGTTTTTAAGACTGCAGTTATGTTGTACAAATGGTAATCTTGGCTGGTTTTGCTTGTAAATACTTTTTTAGTTTTATTACAAACATATTTGAATCTTTTTCTAGTGATCTAAAGAACTTTAATGCTGGGGGAAAGGAACTCTTAACCATAGCTGTTTGGAACACAGGCTGTATGTGGATTTCTAATCTCTAAAGTGGGAGACTTTGCCCACTGTAAATCATGTTGGAGATATGACCTTTCCGGTTTTGAGCTTTTTAGCCTGAATATCTAGTGTATTTTATTTTATTTTTTTTATTTTTTTTGAGCTACAGAGGATAGCAGCTTTACTCACTCTTAACCTACCTAACATCTGGACCGCATGGACTAATGTTAGAGGTTTTGAAAGATGACCATGTACGTCTTGTTTTGCTTTTCAAGATAAGGTAGAGAGATTGTGATGTAAATTGCGCCCATGTTCTGGAAAGCTTTAATCAAGTTCTGTGTGAAACTGTAAAGGAGGGAGGTGTCCAATTGAACTAGCTTCAGGTCTTAACTGTAAATGAAAGATGATTATTAAGGCTTTGGTAATCTTGTGAAGCAGAATGTTTCTCCCAGTTCACTGTTCATTTCTCAAACCATTTTGTGCTAATGGTGCAGTTTTGTTGTGGGATGTCTACAGACGCGTTCAGAGGGCCTTGTGGAATTCTGATTAGGAGGTTCAAAAAGGGGAGGAGAGAACTATAAGGGAAAGATATTTTGTATAAAGGTTGTTAGTTGTTTCAGTTGACTATGTCCTTTCTTTCATAGAACATTTGACGCTGATACAACATGAAGCTTCCTTCTATATGTAATTGCATTTAAATTGCTTTTGTCAAGCTCTTAACAATTCTAGGTTGATGCATTTTTGTACCTGGCTGTACTGTGTGAATTTTACAATGATCTGAAAACCAACATAGATACATGTATTGTTGGGTTGAGAGGGCATGTTGGTATGCGGAATGTATTACTGTACAGCTAATAAAAAGATATTGGCCTACTCCTGTTTTTTCCTTTGTATTTTTTGTTGAAGTTCTTTTGACATTACTATGTTATTGCAGCAGATCATGTAGGGATCTTTAGCAAAGGTGATACTGAAAGGGTTGTCATTTCCTGTCTCAGGGCTCCTAGCTTGCTATGGTTTCACTCTGAGTGTGGTTGACAGCAGCAGGATGTGTGTGTGTGTGTGCCTCCCAGACCTGCCTGAGCTGCCTCCGCTGCTGCTACTCCCCCGCTCTCTCTCCCTCTTTCTCTCTTACCCCTACTGACGAGCTGGGCCCAACATCATGGCTGGCAATACTGACATCTCTTACAGCTTGCAAGGTATGGAGCTCCACTGTTTTTCCTGTCACTTATCTTTCTCAATATATTCATGTTTGTATGCTCATTTAAGATTGAGATGGCCTCTTTTTTTTCTCCTGTCTCCCCCCCCCCCCCCCCCCCAAATATATATTTGTGTTACGGCGGTGCCTGTATCCTCTTGGCAAAGATCTGTATGCCGAGCTGAATCTGAATGGCTCGCTGTCCCTCTGTTATTTTCATGCTTCTCTATTCTCTCCTGAGAAGAGCACATCACTCAGCTGCTGAAGCCCCAGAAGATTTGTCTCATGCGGCAGGTGCAGTTAAACCCACCCAAGGGGAAGGCTGAGAGCAGGGTTCTGGTGAGTAGGGACCTCGTGGTCCCTGGGTCCAACATCACTGTGGCGGGTGGTTTAACCTGCGCTGGTTAAGAAAACCCTGCTACTTGGCATCGACTGGGGCTTGTTTGGCACTTTGGGCATTTGTTTATGTTGACCACAGAGGGTTAAACTATATTAGCTGTGTGTGTTTAAATGTGCAAAAGAGCAGCAGCCGATTATCTGGAATCTGGTGTGTTTGCATATTGGTCTGGAACAAAATGCTACCGAAGGATCTCAGGTGGGAGGATTCACCCCTAGAGAAAAACAGTATATCTGTTTGTAATATGGCTGAAGTTACCAGGTTCCACCTGCAAGTGGAGCTATTAAGCTGACAAGCTCTAGCTGACAGCTGGCAGTCTACACTGCTATGTGAATGGGGGAGATTTGAATAAACCTCCAATACAGTTAGCTACATACAATGAAGTCCATTCTCACTCACACACACTCTCTCACACACTAGACAGGCAGTCTTTGATCTTGTAGTGGTTACTGACATGTTTGTTTTTGTTTACACTTTTCAACTAGGTGATGACTCTATGGAGAGCTTATGTTGTCCACAGTAAGCAACCTGTCAGGGTAAGTGTTTGTATGTTTACTCATGTCTTGAATACAGTTGCTCCAACTGTAAATCAACTACATGTTAACACCATTGCTTGAGTCTGGTTATGGTCAGTCAGGACTAACCTCAGGACTAATTTACAGTCTGATATGAGCTTACAGAAGAATGAGGAAATGCTTGTAAAAATAGACTTTGGGTACTGGAAGTCAGGAATGTATCTCCCTTTAGAAGAAATACGCAGCCAGTGCCAACTGAGTTCCAGCACACACCTCAAATAAAAGTGGAGACCTGCAGGTCAAGTTGAGTATTAACTTACCGAGCAGATGAAGGGAGCATGGCACGCTAGATAGAGGGAGAGTGGAGGAAGGGAGCATGGCACGCTAGATAGAGAGGGAGAGTGGAGGAAGGGAGCATGGCACGCTAGATAGAGAGGGAGAGTTGAGGAAGGGAGCATGGCACGCTAGATAGAGAGGGAGAGTGGAGGAAGGGAGCATGGCACGCTAGATAGAGAGGGAGAGTTGAGGAAGGGAGCATGGCACGCTAGATAGAGAGGGAGAGTGGAGGAAGGGAGCATGGCACGCTAGATAGAGAGGGAGAGTGGAGGAAGGGAGCATGGCACGCTAGATAGAGAGGGAGAGTGGAGGAAGGGAGCATGGCACGCTAGATAGAGAGGGAGGGTGGAGGAAGGGAGCATGGCACGCTGGATAGAGAGGGAGAGTGGAGGAAGGGAGCATGGCACGCTGGATAGAGAGGGAGAGTGGAGGAAGGGAGCATGGCACGCTAGATAGAGAGGGAGAGTGGAGGAAGGGAGCATGGCACGCTAGATAGAGAGGGAGAGTGGAGGAAGGGAGCATGGCACGCTAGATAGAGAGGGAGAGTGGAGGAAGGGAGCATGGCACGCTAGATAGAGAGGGAGAGTGGAGGAAGGGAGCATGGCACGCTAGATAGAGAGGGAGAGTGGAGGAAGGGAGCATGGCACGCTAGATAGAGAGGGAGAGTGGAGGAAGGGAGCATGGCACGCTGGATAGAGAGGAAGAGTGGAGGAAGGGAGCATGGCACGCTGGATAGAGAGGAAGGGAGCATGGCACGCTAGATAGAGAGGAAGAGTGGAGGAAGGGAGCATGGCACGCTAGATAGAGAGGGAGAGTGGAGGAAGGGAGCATGGCACGCTGGATAGAGAGGAAGAGTGGAGGAAGGGAGCATGGCACGCTGGATAGAGAGGAAGGGAGCATGGCACGCTAGATAGAGAGGAAGAGTGGAGGAAGGGAGCATGGCACGCTAGATAGAGAGGGAGAGTGGAGGAAGGGAGCATGGCACGCTAGATAGAGAGGGAGAGTGGAGGAAGGGAGCATGGCACGCTAGATAGAGTGGAGGAAGGGAGCATGGCACGCTAGATAGAGAGGAAGAGTGGAGGAAGGGAGCATGGCACGCTAGATAGAGAGGGAGAGTGGAGGAAGGGAGCATGGCACGCTAGATAGAGAGGGAGAGTTGAGGAAGGGAGCATGGCACGCTAGATAGAGGGAGAGTGGAGGAAGGGAGCATGGCACGCTAGATAGAGAGGAAGAGTGGAGGAAGGGAGCATGGCACGCTGGATAGAGAGGAAGAGTGGAGGAGGGAGCATGGCACGCTGGATAGAGAGGAAGAGTGGAGGAAGGGAGCATGGCACGCTAGATAGAGAGGGAGAGTGGAGGAAGGGAGCATGGCACGCTGGATAGAGAGGAAGAGTGGAGGAAGGGAGCATGGCACGCTGGATAGAGAGGAAGAGTGGAGGAAGGGAGCATGGCACGCTAGATAGAGAGGAAGAGTGGAGGAAGGGAGCATGGCAAGCTAGATAGAGAGGAAGAGTGGAGGAAGGGAGCATGGCACGCTGGATAGAGAGGAAGAGTGGAGGAAGGGAGCATGGCACGCTGGATAGAGAGGAAGAGTGGAGGAAGGGAGCATGGCACGCTGGATAGAGAGGGAGAGTGGAGGAAGGGAGCATGGCATGCTAGATAGAGAGGGAGAGTGGAGGAAGGGAGCATGGCACGCTGGATAGAGAGGGCGAGTTAAATGGAGCGGCTCAAGGCATTAGAGAGAGGATGGGACCTGTATTAGTACATTCTAATAATTGTTATACAGTGTAGAAACAAGTTATGCTGGCCTCAGTTTGTGTTGTTTGTATACTTATAAAGCAGAAATGCCTCACCTGGACAAAAGGGAAGTAACACAAATAAAATGTCATCTCATGTGACTGAAAGTGGGCATGACTTCACTTATGCTTATGTCAGTTGTGTACTTTGCTATAGGTAGCGTGATCATGGTTGGAGGCCCATGAAGGCAAATGTTTTGTTTAAGTTTCAGTCGTAATGACCTCCCTCCCCCACTCTCCCCTGTTAGCTGACGTAGTAATGAGAACTCTTATCTTACTTTGACTCTCATTGGAGCCGCAGCTCCCGGCCCCCCCCCCCCCCCCCCAACAGGACCGCAGTCCCCCCCCCCCCCCCCCCCTTCTCTCTCTTCCCGTCACCTTCCCTTTCATATATTAACCTGTGTGAGTCAGTATACATTTTTTGTGTTTGTATCAGTGCTTCACTGTTGTCCACAGTCTGGTTTCTCCCTGCAGGTGGAAAGCTCCTTCAGCTATTTAGAGATTTATGCCATCAGCATTGAGAGCCTTAATCAGGTAAATCAAATAATGTCCTTTATGTGTTTAAGTGACATGTTTTGTAATGTAGTGTGTGTCACTTCTAACTTGTCTGTTCTGTTCAGCTTGAATGACATATGTTTCTCAGTACTTCATTGAAATATTTGAAAGCTGCCTGAACCAGGATGCAAATATTTGTTGCACATACAGTACCTGTACTGTGTAAATAAAGGGAGGGGGAAACGATGGTATATGGCTGGCTGACCACTGTGACCCATGGTTACCACTGCCTGGGTGTTAAGAGGTTTTAATGTCTGTTTGAAAAATAGCAGCCCTGATTGACCATAAACTAGCTCTGATCACTGCTGGTCATGTAAATTATTCGCTGTAAAAACATGCTTCGTGCTGAATAAGAGAAACCGGGATCAGAAGCACATAGCAAATTATCCAACTCAATGCTGTTAAATGTGAATAGTAAAACATTCCAGATATCATTTCTTTGTAATTTAGCAGACATACTTATCCAGAACGACTTACAGGAGCAATTAGGGTTAAGTGCCTTGCTCAAGGGCACATCAACAGGTTGTTCACCTAGTCAACTCGGAGATATCAAACCAGTGACCTTTCGGTTACTGGCCCAATGCTCTTAACCACTAGGCTACCTGCCGCTATTGCTGTCCTCCAACCCATCACCATATGTTTACAGTATTTGACCTACCACATATGGAGATGGATTTATACCACTAAGAAATGGGGTGAACTTCAGATTTCCATCCACTCATCTGAAGAATCCCCTCTTTACGCACCTCTGGTCCCATTCCATATACACAGGATGCAGTCAAAGGTCACCAGACTTCAGTCAGGGCTCTGAGATTGTGGTGGTTTTTCTTCTGTAGCGCTGCAGAGGTTAACACTCTACGTCCTGTTGGTAGGAAACATTAGTCACCACCACTGTTTAGGGGGGGGGGGGGGGGAAGACACTGTCATTCTTTCTCTGACTGTTGCTCAGTGACAACAAATATTTTTTGAACTAACCCAAGATAGACCACAGCATGTCGTTTCCAATGGGAACAAATGAGCCAAATAGAGTTAAACTGCATTCTAATGTCGACTTCGCTTGATATGGTTTTCTGTACGCAAAGGGTTTTACACATGCTCAGTTCTTGTGCCTCGAGGGCTGTGCGAGTGGAAATTTGAAATGTAAGTTATGGAACTCCCTTGCTGACATTAAATGTGAATAATGATACATTTGTGTTCTTGTTTTAGTTTTTTTGCACCCCCACTTTGAGACAAAGTCAGGCGTGCCCATGTCACCACTCATCACAATGTCTACAGTAGTGGGGCGATGGTCAGTTGTTTGTTCACTACAACTGCCTGACTATATGTGATAAAGTGAAAAACTGCACCTGAGCCTAAACCGCTATATAGAAAATATGCTGTAGGCTACAGTCAAAGGTGGTCGAATGGTTTTTTTTTGACAGGGGGTGCAGTATTTTTTGTTGTCGCCTGGTTTAGATGTTTCTTAAAATGTCCGACATTTTTGGTAGGCTATTTGTTAGTCAACTTGTCTATAATTAGATGCATGCAGCTTTTCTTCTGTCATTACTTGTTGCTCTAGAAGACTAAATAAACCCTTGCTCACCAGAATGTCATAAATCGATAGAATGAATGCTTCATCTAGTTGACATCGGTAAAGTTTTCTCTGTCATCTTCTGCCGCGGAGCAAAGACATTTAAGTAACGGGGAGAAAATGCGAGCTATGAGTCAACCCCTGCTTCACTAGTCTACAGGTACCTAGTTACACCAAACGAACAAGCAGAGACGGTGTTGATGTGTTTCCGAGTTCATGTGTCCACTAACCACCTATACTATTTAGAAAGTCTTTCTGTCAGAATGTGTATCTGTATCTCTGCATGGTGGTTGTAGTGACAGACCGATAGAAAGACTCCTACTGCATGTGTTGACCATTCAGGTGGTGATTGAGACGGACAGACAGACCTACTCTCTCAGTCTGACATCTGTTGAGGACCTTGAGGCTATGGTCAGTCATGTCACAGCTTCTCTGAAGAAGATCTTCCCTGATTCATCTCCAGGGTGAGTGTCGTGGCAATACAGATGGACATTTTCCTCCCTCAAACATAGTGAGAGTTGCTTGTGATATACTTATAGCAGAAACCCCTGAGGTGAAACATCTACCCATTAACCAACTGATTAGGGCTCCTCTTCTATCCAAGGAATGGAGGTTTTCTTACTCAGAGAGCTCACTTCTGAATCATATTTCAATCCAATACCGATGATGAAGTGGATACCTAATGTAAATATCTGTCATTTTAAGAGGATTAAAATGTGTGACATGTATGTGTGTTGATTTCCTGCTCTCAGGAAGATCCTGAAGAAGATCCCTCCAGACCTGCAGGAGCAGCTGTGGAACCTGGCAACGCGGGTGGAGGAGCACCTGACTGGAACACTGGGACCATGTGGTCAGTAGAATCAATCAGAGCACTGTAGCATTGTCCCCTCATTTGTGTGTATCGTACTATGTGGACATTGTGTAGGTGTGTGGATGTGGATTTGTACAGTAATTGATCCCTCTGCCATTCCTTGGTTCTCTACACTACAGGAGGCTTCTCAGAGACGTATGCTGCTCTATGTGACTTCAATGAATTACCCTGCAGAGAGGAGGTCCAATGGGTCAGTAGGTTACCATCAATCTATGATGACACCACATTCAATGTTTCTGATAAATGTTGTTTTCTGCTATTAATATCAATTGATGTAGTCAAACATCAAGAATATTAGTAAAGGTGTTTATGATTTATATTCTTTCAGGATGTGGACAACATTTACTATGTCCAGAATTGTCGGGAATTCAACCTCCTGGATTTCAGTCATCTGGAAAACAGAGATTTGGCCTTATCAGTGGCCGCACTTTCCTTCAACCAATGGTTCACCAAGATCTCCAGCAAAGACCTCAAACTGGTAAACTTTTTAGCCACCTCTTGTTCTGTTTTTCCAGGTCCAGTTGGAGAGCTCACTGTCTCATGTTATCACTATCTATCCCTGAGTACTGCTCTCTCTGGGCCTGTCATGACTGTCTGTACGTGTTGGCAGTGTGAGCTGATGATGGGATACTGTGGGTGACCTAACTGGCAGCCTGGACTAGGCTACAGGGTCTAGCAGGGCTTATCAACAGTCATCACATGTACACACAGACTGGAGGCAGAGCACAATAATGACTTCATAATCTAGCTACTTTTGTGTTAGTGATACTGGAGTGCCTTTAAGCAATCACATGGCTATGATGGAGTTCAGGGAAATGACCTTCATGATAAGGGAGAGAAGCTGTCTGGAACTGCACAGATGTAGTTATATTCTACAGGAAAATGTATTTAAGGTGATTTGTGACCAGAGAAATGGGCTGACACTGAAGATGGAGATCAGATGGAGATTCTCATTGAGATTTGATTTGCTGCCAGTGTATGGAGACGGGATGGCTAATGATTCAATAGAAATGAGAGGAATAGTAATTCCCCCTCTGTATCTATCCGCAGAGCTCAGAGGTCCAAGAGCAGGTTCTCTTCATGATCAACAGATCCTCCACCTTGGAGGAGGTGTGTCTAGAGGGATGTGGGCTCAAACTGTGAGTAGTCTACTACCTGATACACCTCACCTTCATGAAAAAATCCCTTACTCCCTCCCTCTCTACCTCCCTCCTTCTCTCCCAAAACAGTCTACCTGGTGCCAGAAGCACAGAGGAAATGGGAAATCTTTGGATGACATTTGATTTATGTGATTGGTTGACACTTTATTATTCATTTTAGTTCACAGGAATAACTATTTTCCATTCCTCTTTCTCTCTCCTGGCCCTTCCTCTTGTAGGGATTTTGCAGTGAAGATGGCCTGTGCCCTGCGAGATCACACTTGCTCCGCCATCCACACCATCAACCTGTCAGCCAATCACATAGAGGACAAAGGCAAGCATTTAGTTACCATTGATAACTTTTTAGGTTTGTCAATGTCCATTGCTGGTGCTGCCTGGAATGGCTAGTGACTACTCATGTGTGTAACGTTGTGATATCTGTCACCAGGTGTGATAGCTCTCAGTCAGGAACTGGAGAATCTGCCCAATGGTCTCACCCAGCTGTCCCTCTCCAGGATTAGTGTCTCTCCCAAAGGTTCATTCAAACTCTTCTGTCTGCTGCACCTTTTGAAATGTCCATCTTCCACAAAGATGTGAATGTAATGGCTTTTACATATTCTATTGAAAGCATGCCTGACTACTTGGGTTGCTTTTGTTAGTGCTACATACTGTGAATAAATAGAGATCCGTACAGCTTCCTTTCTCTCTCTGATTCCTTTCCCTCCCTTCCATCTATCCAGGTCTAGGTAGTCTGACTCAGGCGTTACGGCAGAACAAGGCCTTCTCCAGCTCTCTGTGTCACCTGGACCTGTCAGGGAATACAGGCATTCTGGCTACAGAGGAAGCTGTGGTGAGTGCGGGGGCAGCACTTGTTTTCAGTTCACTTCTTAGAATTCAGTCTCGCTCGCTCCATACACTATTACACTTGAGTAAAGCTTCCTACTGTAGGCGTTGCTAATCTCAGCTAAATGCGTTTTGTAATGTATAGGGTGTATGCTGTGGAACATGAACTCTGTGGTTATATTCAGTAATGGGTTGTCTATAGAGGTTATTTGACATAAAGGGAGTTTGTTTTGCCAGTACAGTCTCAAGTGACAGGATATGCATGCTACTTGATACTGATATGACTTAATGATACAGGAGGCAACTCAATCAGAGTAAATGTATTACGCCACTGTACAGTATTGAATTGAGTTGCCCTGTAGTTGGGTTTGGCTCTAGTCTACAGGACCAGAGCACTGAATAGCTTTACATCTTTACCTGTCAGAACCTGTTTAAGTTCCTGTCTGAGACCAATGCTGTATCTTACCTGGACCTGAGTGGCACAGACTGCCCTGTGGACACTGTAAGTGGCCTTTGCCCTTTCACCTCCAGCCAGTTTCTGTCATATTCGTCAATTTAAAATACACAACCTGATCTGCTTTTCGATGTCACATGTTTGTGCCAATGTGAACCAATGAACCTTTTACATCCCCAACTTCCTTCTCTCCCTAGCTGTTTGTATCTCTGTCAGCAGGCTGCTGCCCCAACCTGGCCCACCTCAACCTGTCCAGAAACCCCTTCTCCCACAGGTGAGCTCCCTGCCATGTGTCATCTCTGACTAGTGTTGCCCAACCCGTCCACTGACCTGTCTCTGTCCCCAGGAAGGTGAGGGAAGTGACGAGGACTGTAAGGGAATTCTTCAGTAAGAGCAATGAGCTCAGATACGTGGGATTGGCAGGAACCAAACTACCCCCAGAGGCTCTCAGGTGAGCACTGATGGAATGTTAAACCAGGAAATAGAAATGTGATGCATGCCAAACAGAATGTGATGCCTACTTATAATTATGTGTTTGCATTTTGACATATTTATGTGTATACTGCTGTTTCATACGCATATTTTTGTGGTGAAATTAACTAAATCGGTCTTGTATGCAGATTGTTGTTGCAGGGTCTTGCTACAAATACTTATCTGTGTGGGCTGGAGCTAGACCTGAGTGGCTGTGAGGTACCTATATACACACACACACATGCATTTTGTTGTGGAAATTCAGCACTGAGAGCGATTTGGTCATTTCTTCAAATAATCATGATTTAATATTGATGAATTATTGCAATAATGAGGCTGGTCGACCACCCACCCTTGAGTGTTGGACCGAGTAATCTAACCTTTACATAAATGCAGAGTGCTATATATAGCTGACACGAACAATGCTCAGTCAGGGTTGTTTCCACCCCTCCCATGCGGACCAAGGAGCATCATAAGTCACTCTGGGTTCATCCTGTCGTTATCTGCACGTGGGTGTTGTCTTAACCCCTCCCTGGCTTAGTTTCCCAGATGCAAGGATGATTTAGAGACAATGAGGAATTGTTCTAAACTCCTCCTGGCTATCTCGGTTACACCCACCACATCTTGTCTATATAATGCAGTCTTTAACTAATTTGTCAGCTCAAGTTATCTCTGGTGACCGTACGACCAGAATAGCTGCAGGGAACTAGAGTGGAGCCCATGAAAACACAGACACTAACAGGACAGAGATATCCTCCTATTTGTTAAGTATTAATTTCTAACTATTAGTATCAAACAAATCAGGTAAATATGTCATTTTTCGAACACAATGTACTGTACGCACACACACACACACACACACACACACACACACACACACACACACACACCGTTCACTTTTTTTTAAATCATCACTAACCAGGTAGCTGAGCTAGGTTTTGTCTGGCTGATAATCATGTGTATTATATGTGCAGCTGAGGTCTGCTGGGGCCCAGGTGATTCAGGAGCACATCTTTGAAGCCAAGGCCATCAGCAGTCTGGACCTCTCTGACAATGGTATGATTCCTCACCTCACCCATTTTCTCTCTCACTCTCTCTCCTCTCTCTCGCGCCTTCTCTATCGCTCTCTGAATCAGATGCTTTCACATTTTCTTCCTACCTGGAGAGAGTACAGGGAGGTGTGTGTGTGTGTGTTAGGTGGTGCCAGCAGGTGATAAATCACACACAATTCAGATAATATAACATAGAGAGAGAGACATACATTATTCTCAGTGTGTATGTCTCATGGGATGATCCCCTGCTCTATAGCACAATGAGGAGAACCCAGGACCAGCCCAGCCTCACCATGTGGGGGTGGAGGGGGCTGAAGGGTTGTTCTGGGAACTGTCCAGGGGGACTCTGCATGGGGCCAGTGTGTGGGCATCATTACGATCAAACCCCTTCACTAGAATAGAGTATTCTGTATACATTTCTGAGCAGGAATCTCAGAGGGCAACTGAATGCTGCAGGCAATTTATATTCAAGGCCAAAGAAAACATTTGGTTTTCGATTAATAATATGAAATGCGAAGTACCTGTTTTTTCTGCGTTATTATTATAACTAGGCATACTTTTGGAACTACCAATAGAAATGAGAAAATACCATTCTCTTCTCCTACTACAGTGGCTTGTGAAAGTATTCACCCCCTTTGGCATTTTTCCTATTTTATTGCCTTACAACCTGGAATTAAAATGCATTTTTTGGGGGGTTTGTATCACTTGATTTACACAACTGGCCTACCACTTTAAAGATGCAAAATATTTGTTATTGTGAAACAAACAAGAAATAAGACAAAAAAATTATAATATTCACCTCCCCAAAGTCGTTACTTTGTAGAGCCATCTTTTGTAGCAATTACAGCTGCAAGTCTCTTGGGGTATGTCTCTATAAGCTTGACATATCTAGCCACTGGGATTTTTGCCCATTCTTCAAGGCAAAACTGCTCCAGCTCCTTCAAGTTGGATGGGTTCTGCTGGTGTACAGCAATATTTAAGTCATACCACAGATTCTCAATTGGATTGAGGTCTGGGATTTGACTAGGCCATTCCAAGACATTTAAACGTTTCCCAAATGTTTCCCAACCACTCGAGTGTTGCTTTAGCAGTATGCTTAGGGTCATTGTCCAGTCTCAAATCTGTGGAAGACTGAAACAGGTTTCCCTCAAGAATTTCCATGTATTTAGCGCCATCCATCATTCCTTCAATTCTGACCAGTTTCCCAATCCCTGTCGATGAAAAATATCCCCACAGCATGATGCTATCACCCCCATGATGTTGTTCTCTGGGTGATGAGGTGTTGGGTTTGTGCCAGACATAGCATTTTCCTTGATGGCCATAAAGCTCAATTTTAGTCTCATCTGACCAGAGTACCTTCTTTATATGTTTGGGGAGTCTCCCACATACCCTTTGGCGAACACCAAATGTGTTAGCTTATTTTTTTATTTAAGCAATGGCTTTTTTTCTGGACACACTCCCGTAAAGCCCAGCTCTGTGGAGTGTACGGCTTAAAGTGGTCCTATGGACAGATACTCCAATCTCCACTGTGGAGCTTTGCAGTTCCTTCAGGGTTATCTTTGGTCTCTTTGTTGCCTCTCGGATTGATGCCCTCCTTACCTGGTCCGTGAGTTTTGGTGGGCAGCCCTCTCTTGGCAGGTTTGTTGTGGTGCCATATTCTTTCCATTATTTAATAATGGATTTAATGTTGCTCCGTGGGATGTTCAAAGTTTCTGATATTTTTTTTATAACCCAACCCTGATCTGTCCTTCTCCACAACTTTGTCCCTGACCTGTTTAGAGAGCTCCTTGGTCTTCATGATCCCGCTTGCTTGGAGGTGCCCCTTGCTTAGTGGTGCTGCAGACTCTGGGGGCTTTCAGAACAGGTGTATATATATTGAGATCATGTGACAGATCATGTCACACTTAGATTGCACACAGGTGGACTTTATTTAACTAATTATGTAACTTCTGAAAGTAATTGGTTGCACCAGATCTTATTTAGGGGCTTCATAGCAAAGGGGGTGAATACATATGCACACACCACTTTTCTGTTTTTTTAAATGTATTTTAAAAAATAGAATTGAAACAAGTTATTTTTTTAATTTCACTTCACCAATTTGGACTATTTTGTGTATGTCCATTACATGAAATCCAAATAAATATCAATTTAAATTACAGGTTGTAATGCAACAAAATAGGAAAAACGCCAAGGAGGATGAATACTTTTGCAAGGCACTGTAATTTAAACCTGGTTCTGGAAACACAGTAGAGCCAATCAAAGGCTGGACCACTGAGAATAGCTCAAATCAGGCCGTGTTATTTCTGGAACAGGCAGATAAGATCAGGCAGGCAGGGCTCCCAGCCTCCCACAGACAAACCTCCATGCAGCACCGAGGAGTGACCAAGGGCAGACACATCAGTGTCAGTCAGAATAGACACAGTACTGCTGGGACACTGAGTCTCCTGCACCTGCCTGTCTGCCAACCCATTTCCTCATCCATATTCATCCTTTACAGACAGAGCTTGGACAACAATTTATAATGAAGAGAGGATACTATAGTGTATTACTGTAACCATGCAGCATGAGCACTTCTGGGGATCACACCCACATCACACTGACCAAGACTATGATGGTGTGGTACAATCTCCTACACGAGCCAGTGGCTCAGATATAGAGACCATTTGTTTTCATGGAGAATGCAACTTTCAAAAGGCTCCTGGGAATCCTAATTGGTGTATTTATGACTGAATAGGCTGAACATGAATTGAGCTGACATGAGATGGCTTCCTCAAAGCATACAGATATACAGCATGCAGACTGTCTACTCTTCCACAGTGAGTTACTGATATACATCTCTCTCCTCTCAGGTTTTGAGAGTGACATGGTCACCTTGGTGCTGTCCATTGGTCGTAGTCACTCCATTCGCCATCTGGCTTTGGGACGCAACTTTGCCATGAAGTCCAGGTGAGTCATTTAATCTGTCAGAACCACTGTTTTCTATCCATCTACCTGTCAGCTCTCTATTCACTCTATTCACTCTCTCGCTCTCTCGCTCTCTCGCTCTCTCGCTCTCTCGCTCTCTGTGTCTTTCTCTCTCCCCACAGAGCTCTAACAGATGTCCTACAGCGTATCGTCCAGCTCATTCAGGAGGAGGAGTGTGTGAGTGCTTGATTTTGTACAGTGCATTCGGAAAGTATTCAGACCCCTTGACTTTTTCCATATTTTGTTATGTTACAGCTTTATTTAAAAATTGATTGAGTAAAAAAATGTCCTCATCAATCTACACACAATACCCCATAATGACAAAGCGAAAAACAGGTTTTTAGAAATGTTTGCTAATTTAGAAAAATTACAAAAACCGATACCTTATTTACATAAGTATTCAGACACTTTGCTATGAGACTTTAAATTGGGCTCATGTGCATCCTGTTTCCATTGATCGTCATTGGGATGTTCCTACAACTTGATTGTGGTAAATTCAATTGATTGAGCATGATTTGGAAAGGCACACACCTGTTTATATAAGGTCCCACAGTTGACAGTGCATGTCAGAGCTAAAGCCAAGCCGTGACATCAAAGGAATTGTCTGTAGAGCTCTGAGACAGGATTGTGTCGTGGCACAGATCTGGGGAAGGGTACCAAAAGAATGTCTGCAGCATTGAAGGTCCCCAAGAACACAGTGGCCTCCATCATTCTTAAATGGAATAAGTTTAGATCCACCAAGACTCTTCCTAGAGCTGAGCAATCGGGGGAGAAGGGCCTTGGTCAGAGAGGTGACTAAGAACCCGATGGTCACTCTGAAAGAGTTCCAGAGTTCCTCTGTGGAGATGGGAGAGCCTTCCACAAGGACAACCATCTCTGCAGCACTCAACCAATCAGGCCTTTATGGTAGAGTGGCCAGACGGAAGCCACTCCTCAGTAAAAGGCACATGACAGCCCGCTTGGAGTTTGCCAAAGACACCTAAAGACTCTCAGACCATAAGAAACAAGATTATCTGGTCTGATGAAACCAAGATTGAACTCTTTGGCCTGAATGCCAAGCGTCGCGTCTGGAGGAAACCTGGCACCATCCCTACCGTGAAGCATGGTAGAGGCAGCATCATGCTGTGGGGATGTTTTTCAGTGGCAGTGACTAGGAGACTAGTCAGGATCGAGGGAAAGGTGAACGGAACAAAGTACAGAGAGATCCTTGATGAAAACCTGCTCCACAGTGCACAGAACCTCAGACTGGGGCGAAGGTTCACCTTCCATCAGGACAACGACATTAAGCACACAGCCAAGACAACGCAGGAGTAGATTCAGGACTAGTCTCTGAATGTCCTTGAGTGGCCCAGCCAGAGCCCGGACTTGAATCCGATCAAACATATCTGGAGAGACCTGAAAATAGCTGTGCAGTGACGTTCCCCATCCAACCTGACAGAGCTTGAGAGGATCTGCAGAGAAGAATGGGAGAAACTCCCCAAATACAGGTGTGCCAAGCTTGTAGCATCATACCCAAGAAGACTCAAGGCTGTAATGGCTGCCTAAGGTGCTTCAACAAAGTACTGAGTTAAGGGTCTAAATACTTATGTAAATGGAATATTTCAGCTTTCATGTTTTAAACATTACCAATTAATTTTTACCCTGTTTTTCCTTTGTCAATATGGGGCATTGTATGTAAAATGATGAGGAAAATAAACAATTTAATCCGTTTTCGAATAAGGCTGTAACGTAACAAAATGTGGAAATAGTCAAGGGGTCTGAATACCTTCTGAATGCACTGTATATAGGGCAGCAGCCTCTAAGTTAGAGGATGAGTAACCTGGTGGTAGACGGCTAGTCACAGTGACTAAGTTCAGGGCAAGGTACTGGGTGGAGGCCGGCTAGTGATGGCTATTTAACAGTCTGATGGCCTTGAGATAGAAGCTGTATTTTAGTCTCTCGGTCCCAGCTTTGATGCACCTGTACTGACCTCGCCTTCTGGGTGTAGTATTCTCCTATTCCCTGCTAGGGGAGCTGTGTAATGATAGAGGCTCTGTGGAAGCATAGTCCTCTGGGACCTCCCCTTGAGTGAAAGAAAGTATTTTAATTACCTCAAATCCTTCTCCAGCGAGACAAGGCCCGCCTCAGTAATTACACACTGAGCAGCTGAGACTCGTACAGTATACAAGGCTCATTTGAAATCAGGCAGACATTTTCTCTGAGTATTAAAGGGCCAGATGTCAGGCTGAAGGTCATGTAATCCAACTGAAGTTTTCTCAGGCCCAGAGCCCCAGACTCTGGGCTCTGACTGGACGGATCAGATCAGTGGTGGGTGTGTGTGTGTGCGCATGTGTGTGTGCCATGCCCACAGCCCCTGGAGTCTCTGTCAGTGTGCGACTCCAAGCTGAAGACAGGCACCACCATCCTCATCAACAGCCTGGGTTGCAATGCCAGCCTCACTAAGATAGACATCAGTGGCAACTGCATCGGAGACACTGGAGCCAAGATGCTGGCCAAGGCCTTACTCATCAACACTAAACTCAGGTAACCTAGCTATAACCCAACCTAACCATAAACTGACCTGCCCCAACCTAGCCTGCCCCAGCCGCACTCTGGAATTATATAACTGTGAACTAACCAACACCTGACCTGCCCAGTGTATATCTCTACACAGGACTCTGGTCTGGGACAGGAACAATGTGACAGCCAGGGGATTTTTAGATGTGGCCAACGCTCTAGAGAGGTGAGTCGTAGCGAGGAAGAGTCCATCAAATGGTAATATTGCCTAAAAGATAACATTACCCCTCCTTTCCTGCCTTTTGAATGGTTGATTAATTCCTTATTCTTTTCTCTCTGTGTGTATGCATAAACACAGGAACTTCACACTGCAGCACATATCCATCCCCATGAATGACGTCACACAGGGGTATCGTAACAGTCCTGAGAAGACAGAGGAGGCTCTGCAGAAGGTGAGATTGGGTTGTCCTTGAGGTGCATGATAAAAATGGATGTCTGAGTCACCCTGGTATAAAACACCTGTTGTGTCCAGATCCAGTCGTGTCTGATCAGGAACAGCCAGAGAAAGTCTGCAGGCCCAGACCAGATACTAAACCTCCAACAGGGCCTGAAGACCGTACGCTCTGAACAGGTGGGTCAGTTCTCGTTCTTGGAGGCAACAGAAATATACACTGAGTGTACAAAACATTAGGAACACCTGCTCTTCCCATGACATAGACTGACCAGGTGTATCCAGGTAAAAGCTATGATCCCTTATAGATGACACCTGTTAATTCCACTTCAATCAGTGTAGATGAAGTGGAGGAGACCGGTTGAAGAATGATTTTTAAGCCTTGAGACAATTGAGACGTGGATTGTGTATGTGTGTCATTCAGAGGGTGAGTGGACAAGACAAGAGATTTAAGATTTAAGACCTTGAACGGGGTGTGGTATTATTAGGTGCCAGGTGCACCGGTTTGAGTCTCAAGAACTGCAATGCTGCTGAGTTTTTCACGCTCAACAATTTCCTGTGTGTATTAATCGTCCACCACCCAAAGGAGATCTAGCCAACATGATAAAACTGTAGCAAGCATTGGAGTCAACATGTGCCAGCATCCTTGTGGAATGCTTTCGACAACTTGTAGAGTCCATCCCCTTGACGAATTGAGGCTGCTCTGAGGGCAAAAGGGGATGCAACTCAATATTAGGAAGGTGTTCCTAATTTTTTGTACACTCAGTGTATGTGTGTCTGAATGTATGAGGGTTTGTTCCTTTGCCATATTCCTACATTTCGGGCACATTTGCCATTCTCACCCTGTGTCTGTCTGATTCATCCTACATCTCAGCTGGTTCAAGGTCTGTGTCAGAGGTTACAGGAGAGTGTCCGACCTTTAGCCCCCTGCAATATACAGGAAGTGCAGTCAGACATATTGGCTGCAGAGGAAGTGCTTCATAATACTAAAACCTCCATTATGGTAAGGTATCTTTGAGTCCCACCGATACGAAATGATCATCTATGTTTTTGAGAGGTCTGGACTCAAACATCTAAGGCCTAATAATGAAGGATTTGGAGAATGGTGAAATATCACTAATACGTTTGCATGTTCAACCTCCAGCTATTGCCTTCACTTTATGATCTGGTGAAGACACCCTCTAGTGGTGCAATGCTGCAACACATACTGAATGACACGGCCAAAACAGTCACCAACGAAATAACAGAGGAGATTCAGGTAATACTGCCATTTTTGTTTCTGCATCGTGTGTGAACAATGTATATGAGGCACATGGTATCAATGTGCATCTGTCAGTTACCAGCCACTGATGACGATCAACATTCAGACAAATTGAATAGATATGTCTAAACCTGCAACACCTGGGAGGGAAAGTCTCAGGAGAGGTCATCCAGGTGACTGGTATGCCATGTGTGTTCCAGGAGCTGGCTCAGGCCTTGTTGCAGTCAGCCCAGACCCTCTGTCCTAGGGTCACCCACAGGTCAAGTGTCTGTGAGCAGCTGGCTGACTGTGTGGCTAAGAAGTCCAGACAGACAGCCCTGTTCATCCAGGACACCTTCATGCAGCACATAGGAGAACTCATCAGTAACAAACTAAGGTAAATAGCTGAATACACGCACATTCACCCTGAAACAAAAACACAGCTTATGTAGAACACAAACAGTTACATCGTACATAATCTTTGTTGTTTTGTGTCAGTGCCTCCCACATCTCTCATAAAGCTCACTGGTGTTGCTTAGGATTTACTTCTCCCCTTCCAATATTTCTTTGTTTTTCATTTCTTTTTCAGTGAACTCAAACTGTCAGTTAGTGTCTCCTTGGTGGAAAGTATCATTGATGAGGTTCTGCTGGACTTGTCTGTGGCTCAGCAGAAATTGGTGAGAGTTTTGTGTGTGTGTGTGTGTGTGTGTGTGTGTGTGTGTGTGTGTGTGTGTGTGTGTGTGTGTGTGTGTGTGTGGGGGGGGGGGGGGGGGGGGAAGTGAGTTTACCAAGCTACCAATTACTTCACACTGGGAGAAGTTAAGCTACACTACATCTACCCTTAATAAAAATATAGTTTACTGAACAAAAGTTGTTAACTACATCCAAACTACTTTGTGATAAATTATCATATCTACATTTGAAATGTCATCGACAACAAATTGCAAGAACAGATCAGTCTGGAGTTGGACGTTAACAGAATGTGTCATTTTGCCTACTAAACAGAAAAACGGTTTCATGTAAGAACTAGACAGGTCTGATGACGGGTCATATTGTATTTTAGAAAGAAAGTCGTGTGAGGTTCCAATAGATAGCTACACCTATACATGGAAGAAACAAGTTATTAACTACTGGAAACACAGAGTTCAACTACCACCAAACTACTGCAAAGTGTAGTTAAATTACTAGTTGAACTATGTATTTCACTACTCCCCAACACTCGTTGTGTTGGGTGTGTCCGATTAGTATAACTGATCACCACCCTCCCTCACCTCAGGACCGTCATATGAGGGAGCAGACCACCTCTGGACTCAAAATCAACGCCCCTCATCTACGAGTGGTAGACCATGACTTCCCCATGGATGATGTAAGAGCTCTAACATAGCCCCTCTCTAAAACACACATAACCCACCATACTAAACAGTATATGCCATACCATTGTACCAGTCTACACAAGTATCTACATGACCTGCATTAGTTCTTGTTTAATACAACTAACTGAATTTCTCTCTCTTTCTCAGTATGTTCCTGTCATTTGGAGGAGCAGCATCCACTCCAAGAGTATCCGTCCAGCCCCCTCAGTGAAAAGTAAGAACCAGGCTTGTCATCAGTCTAATTCTGATTTATTCTACAGACTTTTTAGTAGGAAAGCTTGGAGTCTGGGATGAAACTAGGCAGATTGTTTACAGTGTTAATCAGGTTTAGTTATTGACTGCAGTCTGCTACATCAAAACGGCCTTGACCTGTGATGTCAGCAGCTGCAATCAACCGCCACTGTGATTGGCTTAGAAAAAGGTTTCAACCAGAATTCACAGTTGAAAAGGTCGGGGGTCGTGTCTAAACCATTTAATTATCCAGTTAGGAGTGAGCTCTAACAAAAGAGGGTCAGAAGGGCAGTAACATGAAAATAATGGAGCAGTCACAACAAAGAGGGAGATTCCACTAGAGCAATATGGTTCTGGATTGTTCTGTGTAAATCCCTTTAGTGCAATGTGCTCTTAAGTACATCCCAAATCAGATTTAGAACCAGTCAAAATGTGTCCGTGTGTTACACTCCTCCTGTGAGTAGAAAATAACACTGCACTTTTTATCTCCTTGTCTGCTGAAAACTCTGTCAAAAGAGGCACCTATAAGCCCATGTGTTTTATTAAACGTGAAGGGGTTATTGCTTATGTGTGTCATTCATGCAGCCCGGAACACTAGAGGGGCTGTCCCCCAATGCGTCTTGGGAGTTCCCCCTCCTTGTGATAGTGCTCTGTCATGGTGTTGTAGGATTAAGGTCCCATATCGGAGGGGAGATTCTGGGGGGCGGTGATGGAGGTGGTGGTGGGGGGGGGTAATACTCTAGCTTCAACAAAAGATAATCAGCTGCCTGTCCAATAAAAAGGGCTGTGGCTAACTGGAGCATGGCCGGGTTATTTTCAGACCACTGAACCTCACTTGGGGAGGGAGGGAGGGAGAGGGGGGGCACCGGCTTACAACCATTGTACAACACCTCCCCCTCCTTTGCCTCTCTCTCCAGCCGTCCTGCTCTGCCGCTACCTGCAATCTGTCTCTCTCCCCATCTCTCTTTCTCTCTTGCGCCATCTCTTTTTTGCTCTCTCCCGCTCTCTTCCATCGTTTAGATTCAGTGTTGTAAATCTGTCTGATTAGTCTCCTCTCTTCTCTGTGCCGTTGAGCCTATATCTATTGTCATCCATCGGACTCCTTTTCCATCCATATTTTCTGTCTGTAGCTTTTTTATTTTTTTATTTGTCCTCCTCTCCTCCCCCTTTCTTCATCAATGGTCTCTCAATCACTATTCTCAGCTCCTCCTCCTCTCTCTCCCTCTCCCATTATATCTTACATCCCCTCCCAGTTTATCTCCGCGTTATAGCTAGATACTCTATTTCTACATGCATCCTATCGTACGTCCTGTGCCTTTGTGTGTTGGTACCATTCCCTCTCTCTCTCGTGTTTCTCCCTCTCTCTCTCTGTCCCCCTCTCTCTGTCTCTGTCTCTCTCTGCAGGTCTCCTGGATGTGGACACGGAGCAGCAGGCAAGAGAGAGCATGCATTATCAGCAGGAAGGAGCATGGGTAGGAGGGAAGGTGCAGGCACTGTCGTCAACGACACTGTCAGTCACAGTGGGAGGCCAGCTGAAATCCGAAGGCCCCTCCCACACAGGGAGAGAGGCGGATGCTGCCGCTGCTCCTGCTCCTGCAGCTGCTGCGGCTCTTAGCAACAGTGAGCCCCGGCGCCCTGAGCCCGCACCTCCTCAGGCCCCTATGGACCTGCCCATCGACGGCCACACACTGAGGCACTACACCCGCTCCAGGCCCAGACCCAACCGCCGGAACAGCAAGCCGCCCAGCAAGACCCAGGTAAGAGGCAACACGACGAGCACCATGGAGGATGGGGAAGAAAGGGAGGCACAGACAGAAGAAGAGAGAGCGGGTGGGATGCAGGGAGAGGCTAATCAATTGTAGCGACAGAGTTGCTTTCTGACAGAAGGATGGATGAGAAGGGATGGCGAGAAAGAGAGATGAGGGAAGAGAAAAATCAGGGGAGAGCAGAGAATGGTGATAGAGGGGGAGGGAAGAAGAGTTGTGATGGCGGTACTCAGGTTATTGCAGCCACAACAGCAGAGGCAGTGTCAGTGGCTTGCAGCTCTGGGCATTCTCTCTACATCTCCCTCCTTCCCTCTCTGTCGATCTGATTCTATTTCATCGTCTTGTCAGTGCTGCTGCTGTAGCTGTTGATGTGTTGAGGAGCCATTTCTGTGTGTTTTCTCCATATTCCCCCTGCATTAACGGTGGTCCTGTGGTTCTCAGTAGTGGACTGGGAGCTGTCAGAACAGGATGCTCTCTCCACACTGGTTCTGGAGGGCTCTGCTCTGTGTGACTGCTGTAGCAATTTAATTATTCATGTTTTCACATCAAGGAGTGCTCCCCCCCTTTCACTATCGCTCTCCTGTCAATGCCCTTAGGAGAATCCCTCTTTTACAGTGTAATATTGTTAAGGATTGTCAATGGGAACTGGTTGTGCACGTGTGTGGGTGTGTGTCTGTGGGTATGTGTTTGCATGTATGTATTCATCATCGTGTTTGATTAGAATGTCTCAATGTTCAGCTGGTGATTGGTGATGATTGATGGAGGTCTGTCTGTCTGTCTGTCTGTCTGTCTGTCTGTCTGTCTGTCTGTCTGTCTGTCTGTCTGTCTGTCTGTCTGTCTGTCTGTCTGTCTGTCTGTCTGTCTGTCTGTCTGTCTGTCTGTCTGTCTGTCTGTCTGTCTGTCTGTCTGTCTGTCTGTCTGTCTGTCTGTCTGTCTGTCTGTCTGTCTGTCTGTCTGTCTGTCTGTCTGTCTGTCTGTCTGTCTGTCTGTCTGTCTGTCTGTCTGTCTGTCTGTCTGTCTGTCTGTCTGTCTGTCTGTCTGTCTGTCTGTCTGTCTGTCTGTCTGTCTGTCTGTCTGTCTGTCTGTCTGTCTGTCTGTCTGTCTGTCTGTCTGTCTGTCTGTCTGTCTGTCTGTCTGTCTGTCTGTCTGTCTGTCTGTCTGTCTGTCTGTCTGTCTGTCTGTCTGTCTGTCTGTCTGTCTGTCTGTCTGTCTGTCTGTCTGTCTGTCTGTCTGTCTGTCTGTCTGTCTGTCTGTCTGTCTGTCTGTCTGTCTGTCTGTCTGTCTGTCTGTCTGTCTGTCTGTCTGTCTGTCTGTCTGTCTGTCTGTCTGTCTGTCTGTCTGGTGTGTGTATTTTCCTCTGACACTGTCTGTTTTGCCAACTGATCAAAGACAGCTCTCTGTTATGTGTGAAAAACAATGCTGCAGCCATCTTATAAGCAGAACTAGTTCAAAATAAATTGTTTTCTTTGTAACATCATCTGTGTGTGTGTGTGTTTTTGTGTGCGTCTGTGTTTTGTGTGTCTGTTGTTGTTAGTGCTGGTACATTGGTGTTGTAGTGTGATTCATTGTTGGTGTAGTAACAAGGGAATTGTTGTTCTTATTGCAGGTAACACTGTGCAATGGAATGTTTACCAATACCACATGAACTGGGTGTCTGTATCCCCTGTGTTGTCATTACTGGAACACAGTGTCTACACTGTTATTTAGACTGTATTCGAGGTGCCCCTTGTGCCTGCATTCTGTACTTCTGTATTTCCAGTTCTGTCCCTGGTTACCCGTGTGTCTGTAATACGATTGAAACAGTCTTTCCAGTACTGATGTCTGTGGCCACCTGTTTTCCTGAATAGTGATTGAAACAGTCCTGTGATCTGTGTGCCTGGAATACAATTGAAACAGTTTATTCATTGCTATTGTCCATGGTTACCTGTGCTTCTGTATTGTAATTGTTCATGCAGTGTTCCCTGTGTGGTTATCTGAGCCTCTGGGGTCACTATGCAGTCAGGAAGGACAGGCAGCCAGCTCAGATCAGAGATTTTCTGGAGAGGAGGGCTCTACTCCTCAGTTACCACAGAGATGAGGGGACGGGCAGCCAGCTCAGATCAGAGATTTTCTGGAGAGGACGGCTCTACTCCTCAGTTACCACAGAGATGAGAGGACGGGCAGCCAGCTCAGATCAGAGATTTTCTGGAGAGGACGGCTCTACTCCTCAGTTACCACAGAGATGAGAGGACGGGCAGCCAGCTCAGATCAGAGGTTTTCTGGAGAGGACGGCTCTACTCCTCAGTTACCACAGAGATGAGAGGACGGGCAGCCAGCTCAGATCAGAGGTTTTCTGGAGAGGACGGCTCTACTCCTCAGTTACCACAGAGATGAGAAGCAGATAGAACCGCTGTACCCTTCTATGGAAAAGGCAGAAGTTCACATATACTTGAAGCTAAGTGTTATGAAGCAGAATTTCTAGTTTTTTTGTGTCTGGATCGCTAGGTTTTTATGAACATAAAACATGCATGTGTATCAGAAGTAGGTTTGTCTAATGTGCATGTTGATAATGTAGCTGGATGGCCTGGTGAAATAAGGGGCCAGGTGGTGGTTGTAGCTTGGAGGGCTGCTGGCTGTGTTGACTGTGGAAAAGGAAAGGGTCTACTGTCACTCTGCTGTAACACTCACTGTGGTGGTGGTGGGACTGCACCTTCTTCTGGGTGTGCCTGCTGCCTGGCCCACTTTCAGTATGCTCACACATGACTACTATTTTTCCTGCAGTTGCATTTTATTGCATCTGTTGAAAAATGTAAAACACTTTGCTTTGGATTTTATGTAACAGCATACCTCCCCAGAAAATATCTTGCGTCAATGTTGCAGAGAGAGAGCTTCTTGTTGTCATGAGGTTTGCTCATAAACCATTCATTCACTTGCCATCACTTAGTGCAATGTTGAAGCCAAAGCACAGCCAGTCCAGTGCTACATGAGGAATTTCACAGACAGCCTAGCAGTTGAATTCTGCAAATGGTGGGAACTGCTACTGAATGATGCTCTGGGAATGTGGGGGAGACTGCTCTTTGAAATCCAAGATATGATATTATTAAACATATGTCAGTGATTTCTCTTAGATTTGATGCTCTCCTTGTTATTCGGTTAATTGACTTAGAGAATTAGTTTGAGATATCGTTGAATGAGCAGAGTCCTCTACCTACGTTGACATGTACTGTATGTGAGAAAAGGCCACCTATTGATGTCCTATTTACCATAACAGAAAATGCACTGGAAAGACAATACAGTCCCCACCCCCTTCTATATTATGAAGAAACCAATAGACACACCCCTACCACACAGTCTATCAGTAAGTGTTGCTATGCTAGATATATATATATATATATAGACAGGGTGTATCTATATGAAAGTGTTAGTGTGTTGTCATCAATGGAAACACCATCCTTGTGTTTTATGGCAAGGATTTTTCTCTTCCTGAAGATAGAGTGGAGTGATGGGGATCGTTGCTCTCTGATTGGCTGGGAGGTACTAAATGATTTCTAATCCATTTCTCATGCGGCGTGGCACACCATTTGCATACGTTTGTTATAGCTGTTCTGCAGTGGGATGGTTCTCCTGCTCTCTGTAACCACAGCGCCTAAAGGCCTCTCTTCTCCCTCACAGTCTGTTCAGCTGCAGCTACACTCATAGACTGGCTAAATACAGAACATCGTCTCAAACACTGAGACACTGAGAAAACAGTCCTCGCCTTCACTCTCTTTCCACCCCTGAAAATTGTCAGCCAATACTACCTGTCAAAATATTGTGCACTGCCTGTTTGTATTTGAGTAAGCGACAGACAACCATTAAGGGATTGTGAACTGCTCTTCCCACCCGCCTGCTAAATAACAGTGAATAATGAATCTTTTAAATCATCACAGTATGATCCAAACTGAAGAGCTGCTCTTCAGACTGGAACAGAGGGAGAGGAGAGAGTGGTGGTGGTGAAGGGTGTGTCTGAGAGATATAATCATATTGTGGAGGATCAGGAGACGATGGGGCTGAGGGGTTGTGTTCTTTCCTGGGACCTGAAGCACAAATGTGCCTGCTGCAGACACACACACGAATAGTCTATAGAATAGACAGGATGATCGTGTGTGTGTGTGTGTGTGTGTGTGTGTGTGTGTGTGTGTGTGTGTGTGTGTGTGTGTGTGTGTGTGTGTGTGTGTGTGTGTGTGTGTGTGTGTGTGTGTGTGTGTGTGTGTGGTGTGTGTGTGTGTGTGTGTGTGTGTGTGTGTGTGTGTGTGTGTGTGTGTGTGTGTGTGTGTGTGTGTGTGTGTGTGTGTGTGTGTGTGTGTGTGTGTGTGTGTGTGTGTGTGTGTGTGTGTGTGTGTGTGTGCGTGCGCGCGTGCGTGCGTGCGTTCATAAACATGTATTTTTCTCTATTGCATATCTGTTGGCAAACATCATAATCAGTATGTGTACTGTGAGAGTGTAATCAGCCTACACTATTCAGTCACACAATGGTATTACCGTAAGCATCCGCCAAGCCTGTGTGTGTGTGTGCAGGAGCAGGCAGCTGAGAGTGAAGAGAATGAAGCCAATGAGACCATTGGCAGGGTGGATGAGGGAGTAGAGGAGTTCTTCACTAAGAAGATCATCCATGATGACCCACTGTAAGTATCCATATACCTCCAAGTGAATACACCTTTCCATACTAACACGCATACGGCATAGATGTACTGCATGCACCCACACTAAACAAACCAACTAACACTGGCTCTCTACACCCACACTATACTAACCAACTAACACTGGCTCTCTACACCCACACTATACTAACCAACTAACACTGGCTCTCTACACCCACACTAAACTAACCAACTAACACTGGCTCTCTACACCCACACTAAACTAACCAACTAACACTGGCTCTCTACACCCACACTAAACTAACCAACTAACACTGGCTCTCTACACCCACACTAAACTAACCAACTAACACTGGCTCTCTACACCCACACTAAACTTACCAACTAACACTGGCTCTCTACACCCACACTAAACTAACCAACTAACACTGGCTCTCTACACCCACACTAAACTAACCAACTAACACTGGCTCTCTACACCCACACTAAACTAACCAACTAACACTGGCTCTCTACACCCACACTAAACTAACCAACTAACACTGGCTCTCTACACCCACACTAAACTAACCAACTAACACTGGCTCTCTACACCCACACTAAACTAACCAACTAACACTGGCTCTCTACACCCACACTAAACTAACCAACTAACACTGGCTCTCTACACCCACACTAAACTAACCAACTAACACTGGCTCTCTACACCCACACTAAACTAACCAACTAACACTGGCTCTCTACACCCACACTAAACTAACCAACTAACACTGGCTCTCTACACCCACACTAAACTAACCAACTAACACTGGCTCTCTACACCCACACTAAACTAACCAACTAACACTGGCTCTCTACACCCACACTAAACTAACCAACTAACACTGGCTCTCTACACCCACACTAAACTAACCAACTAACACTGGCTCTGTACACCCACACTAAACTAACCAACTAACACTGGCTCTCTACACCCACACTAAACTAACCAACTAACACTGGCTCTCTACACCCACACTAAACTAACCAACTAACACTGGCTCTCTACACCCACACTAAACTAACCAACTAACACTGGCTCTCTACACCCACACTAAACTAACCAACTAACACTGGCTCTCTACACCCACACTAAACTAACCAACTAACACTGGCTCTCTACACCCACACTAAACTAACCAACTAACACTGGCTCTCTACACCCACACTAAACTAACCAACTAACACTGGCTCTCTACACCCACACTAAACTAACCAACTAACACTGGCTCTCTACACCCACACTAAACTAACCAACTAACACTGGCTCTCTACACCCACACTAAACTAACCAACTAACACTGGCTCTCTACACCCACACTAAACTAACCAACTAACACTGGCTCTCTACACCCACACTAAACTAACTAACTAACTAACTAACTAACACTGGCTCTCTACACCCACACTAAACTAACCAACTAACACTGGCTCTCTACACCCACACTAAACTAACCAACTAACACTGGCTCTCTACACCCACACTAAACTAACCAACTAACACTGGCTCTCTACACCCACACTAAACTAACCAACTAACACTGGCTCTCTACACCCACACTAAACTAACCAACTAACACTGGCTCTCTACACCCACACTAAACTAACCAACTAACACTGGCTCTCTACACCCACACTAAACTAACTAACTAACTAACTAACTAACACTGGCTCTCTACACCCACACTAAACTAACCAACTAACACTGGCTCTCTACACCCACACTAAACTAACCAACTAACACTGGCTCTCTACACCCACACTAAACTAACCAACTAACACTGGCTCTCTACACCCACACTAAACTAACCAACTAACACTGGCTCTCTACACCCACACTAAACTAACCAACTAACACTGGCTCTCTACACCCACACTAAACTAACCAACTAACACTGGCTCTCTACACCCACACTAAACTAACTAACTAACTAACTAACTAACACTGGCTCTCTACACCCACACTAAACTAACCAACTAACACTGGCTCTCTACACCCACACTAAACTAACCAACTAACACTGGCTCTCTACACCCACACTAAACTAACCAACTAACACTGGCTCTCTACACCCACACTAAACTAACCAACTAACACTGGCTCTCTACACCCACACTAAACTAACCAACTAACACTGGCTCTCTACACCCACACTAAACTAACTAACTAACTAACTAACTAACACTGGCTCTCTACACCCACACTAAACTAACCAACTAACACTGGCTCTCTACACCCACACTAAACTAACCAAC
Source organism: Salmo salar (assembly GCF_965601325.2). Classification (NCBI taxonomy): domain Eukaryota; kingdom Metazoa; phylum Chordata; class Actinopteri; order Salmoniformes; family Salmonidae; genus Salmo; species Salmo salar. The sequence continues at coordinate 89,788,056 of NC_138300.1, read as the reverse complement.
TAACACTGGCTCTCTACACCCACACTAAACTAACCAACTAACACTGGCTCTCTACACCCACACTAAACTAACCAACTAACACTGGCTCTCTACACCCACACTAAACTAACCAACTAACACTGGCTCTCTACACCCACACTAAACTAACCAACTAACACTGGCTCTCTACACCCACACTAAACTAACTAACTAACTAACTAACTAACACTGGCTCTCTACACCCACACTAAACTAACCAACTAACACTGGCTCTCTACACCCACACTAAACTAACCAACTAACACTGGCTCTCTACACCCACACTAAACTAACCAACTAACACTGGCTCTCTACACCCACACTAAACTAACCAACTAACACTGGCTCTCTACACCCACACTAAACTAACCAACTAACACTGGCTCTCTACACCCACACTAAACTAACCAACTAACACTGGCTCTCTACACCCACACTAAACTAACTAACTAACTAACTAACTAACACTGGCTCTCTACACCCACACTAAACTAACCAACTAACACTGGCTCTCTACACCCACACTAAACTAACCAACTAACACGGGCTCTCTACACCCACACTAAACTAACCAACTAACACTGGCTCTCTACACCCACACTAAACTAACCAACTAACACTGGCTCTCTACACCCACACTAAACTAACCAACTAACACTGGCTCTCTACACCCACACTAAACTAACCAACTAACACTGACAGATATGGCTACACACACCATGCATACATACTGTACAAACAGAAAGATAACAGAATGTATTCGCAGAATGTTTGTTTACTGTGGTTGAAAACAATGTATCCCAAATACACAGCATCCCACTGATCCCATCACCAAAGCCACGACATCCCATCACTAGATAGTATGAACACTGAACAAGCACCACCACTGAATGGAGACTCAGTAGTGTTGTTGCTGTTTTGTGCTTCACCTCAATTGCAGAAAAGCGCAGAGGGAGGAGATCCCTGACAAAGCACAACCCACAGAGTCGACTTCCCCTGCCCCTCCCAGCACGTCTGCCCCGGCCCCGCCCTCCTCCACCACCACCACCTCTAGCACTTCTTCCTCCTCCGCGACTGAAACAACCACCCTTTCCTCCGCCCCCTCCAAAAACATCAAGAAGAAGTTTGGGGACTTCTTCGCCTTCAAGAAAGGCCGTGCCGGCCGGGGGGTGAAGGGCGAGGTTTGCCCAGAGGGCAAGGTCAAAAAGACCTCCATTGTAGATCTAATCAGACCACTCAGGGAGGCAAAAGAGAAGGAAAAAGAGAGGGAGCGAGACAAAAAGGGGAAATTGGAAGAGGAGAGGGGTGCTAAGGCCACCAGTGTTAATGATTCTGATGCCACCACAACAGTAAGAGCAGCAGAGGACAACACCATGGCCCCCGCCACTCTCTCTGACGTCGCCACCACCTCCGCCTCCCTGCCCACCAGTGCCCTTGCCCAGGAGAAGGTGACCCCCATGTCCCCCAGCGCTCTGACCCCCAGCCCCGTCATCAGCCCTATTGGGGGGTTCCTGGTGGAGAGAGAGAAGAGCCGGACTCTGGAGAAGAGCAGGACCCCAGATGGAGAGAGGAGGCTGAAGGCCACACGGCGCTCCCTCAGGGATGGCAAGTCCCAGTCCCTCATCCTGCTGACAGGCCTGGAGGATGGCACTGCCACACATGGAAAGGTAGGTACCACTCTGCACTGGTCAGAAAGTACATAGAACCAGTCTGTAATAAACAAAATGCACATCATTTAGATATGTTTTTGGTCATCCTCTTCCAGAAACACGCATCTGAGAGCACATCCAGCCTTGAGCAGCGTCTCCACGTCATGCTCCACCGCATGGGGGTGGCCAAGACACCTCCTGCAGACACAACGACCAGCCAGGTGTGTGTGTTAGTGTGGGATATGAATGGTTGTGGACCACCCTTGCTGTTCTCTACTTGACTATTTCCTTTATGTTCTGAGCACACAGCTGTAGTGGGATTCATTGAGGATTACAGTACCTTTGTGACATTAATGTAATGTGGCATGGCCTTGAATGTCTCAGTATAGTACCTGATGGTGAGGGTGTGACAGCCTTGGTATTGTAAATGATTTAATAGGGGGATATAGGAGGATAACGTAAGAACATAGAGGATAATAGGAGAATAACTCAAGAATAACATTGTCTTATATCCCATTGTAGAACAAAGAAGAGGAGCTGAGGAAAGCCAACTCAGAGGGTAAGACTCTCCCCACTCTTCCTCAGCTGTGTGTCTGGGATCTGGGACTTCCTGTTCCTAGCTCCTCTTCACACTGTATGTAGGAGAGACTGGGGTTGGTTGTCACACTTACTGGTTAGTGTTTTCCTCACGAATCTTGCTCTGGAGGCAGAACTGAGCAATTTCCCCTTAGATAGGCCAGCTGCAAAGTCAAAATTGGCTATGTTGTAAAAATTCATGAAAACAAATGAGCTTTTTGGTCTTAATTTAAGGTTAGGCATTAGGGTTAGCTGTGTGGTTAAGGTTAGTGTTAAGGTTAGGTTTAAAATCAGATTGTATGACTTTGTGGCTTTGCCAGCTAGCAACCCCTTACGGAAATGAAATATATTGAAGATATCTTTTTCATAATAAATCTTAAAGCATATAATATATTTTCAAAAATACATTATTTGGTATATTGTAAACATGTAATTGTTTGATATAATATATCTAAATATATGACGAAATATGCAAGTATCTGCCGCTTTAAGATATAACAGTATATTATCATATGTGTTGGGATATATTATAATATACCTGTATATATCATTATTAGCCATAATGACAAAACTATATCAAGCATTATAATTATTATTATTTTAGATTAAAGTGCCAACAGTGTAGGTGTGAATGAAACAATAATACACCACTAAAATAATATATATACTTACCGTTCAAAAGTTTGGGGTCACTTCGAAATGTCCATGTTTTCATGGAAAACAAACATGAAATTAGTTGCAAAATGAATAGGAAATATAGTCAAGATGTTGACAAGGTTATAAATAATGATTTTTAATTGAAATAATCATTGTGTCCTTCAAACTTTACTTTCGTCAAAGAATCCTCCATTTGCAGAAATTGCAGACCTTGCAGACCTTTGGAATTGTAGTTGTCAATTTGTTGAGGTAATCTGAAGAGATTTCTCCCCATGCTTCCTGAAGCACCTTCCACAAGTTGGATTGGCTTGATGGGCACTTCTTATGTACCATACAGTCAAGCTGCTCCCACAACAGCTCAATAGGGTTGAGATCCGGTGACTGTGCTGGCCACTCCATTATACACAGAATACCAGCGGACTGCTTCTTCTCTAAACAGTTATTGCATAGTTTGGAGCTGTGCTTTGGGTCATTGCCCTGTTGTAGGAGTGAATTGGCTCCAATTAAGCGCCGTCCACAGGGTATGGCATGGCGTTGCAAAATGGAGTGATAGTTTCCTTCTTCAAGATCCCTTTTACCCTGTACAAATCTCCATAGAGGGAGCAGAGGGTCGGTTTGGGTAGGAGGATTTACTAGCCTCTCAAAGAACCGTGTGGCTCAGTTGGTAGAGCATGGTGTTTGCAACGCCAGGGTTGTGGGTTCGATTCCCACGGGGGACCAGTACGGGAAAAAAATGTATGAAATGTATGCCTTCACTACTGTAAGTCGCTCTGGATAAGAGCGTCTGCTAAATGACTAAAATGTAAATGTAAATGTATGATGACGAAAGTGAGTGTAACGGGTCAGTAGTCATTCAGTGCAGTTATTTTCCCTTTCTTGGGCACGGGTATGATAGTGGACATCTTGAAGCAGGCCTGAGCTAGAGACAGATTGAAAATGTCTAAAAACACAACAGCTACCTGGTCTGCACATGCTCTGAGGGCGCGGCTAGGGATACCGTCTAGGCCGGCAGCCTTGCAAGGGTTTACAGATTTGAATGACATACATATGTCCACTGTGGAGACCGTAAGCACATAACTCAAGTTCTTCTCAGAGGCTCTCCTTGGCAGCTCGGTCGTTTTGCACGAAGCATGAGAAAAAGGTGTTTAGCACATCCGGTAGGGAGGCATTGGTGTCCGAGACATGACAGGCTTTATTTTTGTAATCCTTTATCGTTAGAAGCCCCTGCCACATACGCCTCATATCCGACCTGTTGAATTGCTCCTCCACGCTGTCCCTATACTTGTGTCACATGATGTAGTATATTGATAAGTGAAAAAAGTAAAGCTGTAAACATTTGTGTTAACTCAATGTTTTGCTGAAAACAAGGAATGCTTTTTCAAACAGGAAGAGGTGTGCGTGTTTGTGAATGTTGCTGACTCTGTTGGACAAGCAGGTTCAGACCGGACCAAAACAGAACCAATCATAGACATCCATGTTTCCCAAGTTTTGACAGCACAGTATACAGTAGAGCACAGCAGAGTACAGTAAAGTAGTGTATTCAGTAGAATATATTTCAGTAGAGCACAGTAGAATACAGTATACTACACCAGAGTAGAGTACAATATAATGTATTGTATCTCAACTGTACTGTACTCTACTGAATTAAACTCAACTGTACGGTACTCTACTTTGCTGTACTCTACTATACTGAATTCAACTGTATTGTACTATACTGCACTGTACTCTGCTGAATTAAACTCTACTGGACTGTGCTGTACTGTGCTGTCCAAACTTGTGAAACATGGAGGTCTTTTCAACATCCAGAAAACAAGTCTTCTAGGCATCTTTTCAATGTAATTTAGCTTACTGTGCACATTGTTACAATGGAGATGGTTGTCAGATTGTGACAAGCAACCTAAACATCAATGTGACAACCATTCCCAATCTTAATTAGCATGCTAATTAAGATGCTAGTTACCACATGGCTTGATCTAGGAACTCGCAAATAGGCTTGAAATAAAGCTCTCCCTTTCCTATTTTCAATAAAAGTAATTGTTTATGGATACTTCCATCATACAACTATTTATTAAAGAAATAACAAGCATATTAATATTTACTTTCACAGATGAAAAATGCAGTTATTCCTCTCACCTCAATGTTTTGTTATCCTGACCTGAATTGACCAGATGGATGACCTCTCCTACAGAGGACACACATTTTTATCTTGAAATTATTACACGGAAACTATTACACGGTCCGTCCGTCCGGTCCGTCCGTCCCCCCCCCCCCCCCCCCCCCCCCCGTGACAACCAACCCCCGGTCTCCCCTACAGATCCTTTCCTGCTGACGGGAGCGGGGCAGCATCTCAGGTTTGATGTAGACGTGTAGACTAAGTCAACTTACGGGAGGTCAGAGCTACACAGACAGGCCAGCCTGGGAGTCATTTCTTCCATCTGTCACTCAGTGCTGGAGGTCAGGGGTCAGTTCACACATCCACTCAGAGGGGAACTCAGCACTATCAGCCAATGGCTTGTGCTCTAAAGGTGACAGCTCCCTTTGATGTCTTTTGTGTGGATTTGTTTATTTGTTTGTGTGTCAGGCTGCTTCAATTATAGAGTGGCTCATAGTATGTGAACTTCCCAGTTTGCTATAATCTTCTTCTCTTTCTCAGGTGCAATTCTTGACAAAAAACCTGAACCTCCAACCACGTTGATGAAGCCTCGCACTATGTCCACATCAGCTTCAGGTAATTCTGACACTTAAAGCTGGTGAATGGATGTCCATGTAATAAATTCATCCATACTCCAAACCAATATGTAAATGTTATGTTGCAGTAATGACTTCAGTGCAACCACCCTTCTCTCCTCAGACACCAGGTGGCCAATCAGAGCAGGCCTAACACCTCTGGAGGCTCTCCGAACAGATAAGCCCCTCCTCCCAGAACGTCCCATCGGCCCCCTCCCTCCCAAGCCCACAGTGGCAGCCAAACCCCCTCTCCCTGCCCCCCAGCAGCCCCCTGCTGCAGCTAGGACGTCCCCGGGGTTCCCCCGGCAGCCAAGCAAAGCCACAGGCCCAGAGACCCAGCCAACAGAACCAGAGCCCTCCCAGAGCCAGACCCAGCAGAGGGAGCCCCCCTGCCCCTCCCCCCGCAAGGAGACTCCCCCTGCCCCATCGCCACGGAGGGGACCCTCTGCCCTGGAGAGCAGGGAGCGATCTGAGAGAGCACAATCAGTTACTGAAGGTACACTTATATACAGTCCTCACCTCTCCTTGGTGACAAAATATATAAGCAGCTTTGGTGTTTTTCTGTCTGAGCAGAAAAAGACCAAGCTAGCTTGTATTTGTCTCTTCTCTGTGTCTCCCACTCTGTTTGATTATTTGTCTTCCATTATGAGCTTAATATTAAATAATGCAAGAACAGTGAATGCTCAGAGCGTAATAATTACTTCAGTGTCTCTCTCTGTTTTCATATACTGTAATATTTTGTGGATGGCAGCTCCTAATGCACTTGTCTGTATTGGAAAGATTGTTTTACACAATCGAACAGAGCTGAGATCAATCCTGGGAGTCCATTTGCCAGGAGTTGGACTGTATTGGTTTTCACTCACCAATGCCTAATTTGAATGACTGAATTACTTGAATTTACAGTGTAAAAGTGCTCAAAGCATTTTACATTAAAAAGGTAGGAACTCCCTTCATCCACCACCATTATATATCACCCACTCATCTGATGTTATTTGGGTCCAGATTATGGCAGAGGATGGCATCCCAAACATGTGAGCCAAACGTGTTGGGTAGTGCAATGCCTGGTCTGGTCTTTTTTTTAACATGAATGTCATTGTGACTCAAGTGTCAAGTGCTTAAACCCACCTCCAGTTATGTTGTGTGTGATCGTGTATCTGAGTCCTGTGTGTCTTGGTCGTCCCCTAGAGAGCCTTCCTAAACCCCGGCCCCGCATGAAGCCCTCTTCCCAGCGGAGAGCTGTGTCTGTCTACGACGACTCTCTCCTCCGAGAACATGCTGCACTGCTGGACCATGAAGGTGAGCTCAGCAGCAGAGAGAGAGCACTTCCTGCTGGATACCACATGCTACTGCAGAGGATCAGAGCCATGTAAAGCCTATACTGTATGTATACAGTGCCTTTAAAAAGTATTCATACTCCTTGACCTTTTCCACATTTTGTTGTGTTACAGCCTGAATTTAAAGTGGATTAAATGTAGCTTTTGTGTCACTGGCCTACCCACAATACGCCATAATGTCAAAGTGAGAAAACATTGTTTTTAGACATTTTTACAAGTTCATAAAAAATTAAACGCTGAAATGTCTTGAGTCAATAAGTATTCAACCCCTTTGTTATGGCAAGCCTAAACAAGTTCATGAGTAAATATTTTCTTAACAAGTCACATAAGTAGCATGGATTCACTCTGTGTGCAATAAGTGTTTAACATGATTTTTGAATGACTACCTCATCTCTGTACCCCACACATACAGTTATCTCTAAGGTTCGTCAGACGAGCAGTGAATTTCGACCTCAAAGACCAGGGAGGTTTTCCAATGCCTCACAATGCGCCCAGTCACTACAAAGATACAGGCATCGTTCCTAACTCAGTTGCCGGAGAGGAAAAAAACTGCTCAGGGATTTCACCATGAGGCCAATAGTGACTTTAAAACAGTTAGTTTAATGGCTGTGATAGGAGAAAACTGAAGGTGGATCAACAACATTGTAGTTACTCCACAATACTAACCTAAATGACAGAGTGAAAAGAGGGAAGCCTGTACAGAATACAAAATATTCCAATACATGCATCCTGTTTGCAATAAGGCGTTAAAGTAAAACTGCAAACCATTTGGCTAAGAAAATATGAATACAAAGCATAATATTTGGGTAAAATCCAACAAAACACATCACTGAGTACCACTCTTCATATTTTCAAGCATGGTAGTGGCTGCATCATGTTATGGGTATGCTTGTCATCAGCAAGGACTAGGGATTTTTTTACGATAAAAATGAGATAAGCACAGGCAACATCCTAGAGGAAAACCTTGTTCAGTCCACTTTCTGACAGACACTGGGAGACATTCACTTTTCAGCAGGACAAAAACCTAAAACGCAAGGCCAAATATACACTGTAGTAGCTTACCAAGACGACATTGAATGTTCCTGAGTGGCCTAGTTACAGTTTTGACTTCAAGTCGGCTTGAAAATCTATGGCTAGACTTGAAAATGTCTTTCTAGCAAGATTCAACAGCCAACTTGACAGAGCTTGAAGAATAATGTGAAAATATTGTAAAATCCAGGTGTGCAAGCTCTTAGAGACTTACCCAGAAAGACTAAGAGTGGAATCGCTGATTCTAACATGTATTGATTGACACAAGTGTGTCAAATACATTGAAAATCCTAGCTGTGTTCATAGATGTCCTACTGCACTTTGGATATGAGGTCAATTCATGAGGCAGGTTGTTTCTTTCCTCTACTTCTCAGAGCTGAAGGCTGCATTGCCACGGTTGCAGAGGTCACCAGCCCAGAAACGTGCCAACCCTGGGGAGCTCCCTACCTGTAGTGAGGACCAGCCTGAGGGGAAGGATGGTGAGTAAAATCCTCAGAGTAAGAAATCTTGACAATTACATTTTATACTGAGTGTTTTTACACATATATTGTGGGGAGGGGGAGGAATAAGTGAAAATGGTTTGAAAGGAAGATTTTATGATGTGTATGGCTGTGAAATGGATGCTCTTTTTGAGGCGTTGTGCCAAATGTTTGGTTTGGGACCTATAAGCCTTGGGCTAATGGGCATATGCTCACTTCCTCCCCTTCTCTCTGCTTTGTCCTCCACTGTTCTATAATAATAAACCCATCAGGCCCTCAGCACCACATACACTGTAGTGCAATTACCATCCTATTATATCTCAAATACTTGTTAGCATTCTGACACAGGGATATTCATCACAATTTTCTGGCAAATCAACTTCAATTACAGACATGGAGGAGGACTGGATATCAGGTCCTTAATGTGACAGATTTATTAAAGCGATGCTTCATCATTATGCACACAACCCTCAGTAAATATCTACCTTACAGCATGCTATAGAGTGCAGCTATTAACATCTAGAATAACCTTGTTTTGGTTTAAACAAATTACTTCTTGAATGATCAATCTAATCAAGAAACATTTATTTTTCTTTTCACTGTTCAATTTATCTTTCTGCCTGTAAAAAAGTCAGGTTTTGTCTTGTTCTCTGTTGGTCTTGAGATTGAAAATCTAATCTCTGCTGTGTTTTATTAATAATCCAAACAGCAGGTGAAGCAGAGGAGGAGAGGACAGGCAAGGGGATGGACAGCTGGCCAATAACAGAGGACAAGCCAGGGCCAAGCCCAGTGGGGACCAGTCAGGGAGAGAGCACAGTAGAGAAGAGGGGAGAGACTGTCTCCCAGCAGCACACAGCACAGGCAGAAACATCAGACCAAAGAACTGAACCTCCCTCACCGGAGACACACATGGATTGACCTGCGCATAGTCTATTTTCTATCATGTCTACCTTTGCCTTGCACGCCAGATTCTGAAAAAAAATTATTATAAACAAAATGTTTTAAAGAGTAAATCCATACATATACTTGTTAATTATTAAAAAGTTGATTTTGAAGTGTCATTAAGTGCACTTTCCTCACTGCTTTAATTTGATGCACAAAGCTACAAAACCTGGGTTAATTCATTTATCAAATATTCAGCAGTGTTTTGCCTGAAGTGCATGGAAAACATGAAACATTATCTCAGTGATGATCATATAAAGCACCAGGCTGTCTCATGGAGTGCAGCCTGGATAGTGGCCCCCTCATGATGAGTCATCTGTGTGTAGTTTCTCCTTGGTAACGCCACATTACTCCCTCCGTCCGCCACTGAGCCATGCCGCTGCTGGGAGTTGGCTAGTGGAGGCAGTAAAGGCACAGGAGTGCCATCTGTGTGTGTATGGAGGGGCAGAAAGATAAATAATCAGTCTATACTCTGGTGTCATGCAGTATTGTCAAAATGAGTTGAAATCAGTCTGGTGTAAATCAATACACTACTCAAATGATTAATGTAAACGTTTTTTTATTACATGACAATATTAACAATTGGCACTTAATTTACTGTAAAAATCAACCTTGTAAAAACAAAATCAATCCATGGATTCAAATCACATGGTAAATAAAGAGCATTAACTTAATGGAAATCGAGACAAACCAACTAGCTCTAACAAACAGTAGTGTGCAGTCATGCTACAATGAGGAAAGTTAAAGAACTTTAGAAAAATAAACTCTGTGGAATTGAGGTGTCCAAGGTTTAGATAAGCAGAGCATGGCTTTCAACATGTCACCCCTCATGATATCACTGCCAGAAAGTAGACTAGCTCTGGGCTGCTGTTAACTTTAATCACCACAAATGTCTACATTACAATAATGATTCATAACCCAATAGTGTTATCGCCAAGCCAACCTCAATATCCTAATTTATTCCTATAACCTGTCTGCTCTCAATCCACCCCTTGTATTATTACTGCACTTATAATGACCACTACACTGAGGTCACTAATCTGCTGATAGTTTTGGACAATCTGCATGCAGCGGTGCTGAATAATAAAAAAAACATTTTAGTTTAACTGTAATTAATGCTTGATTTCGCTAGTCTTTGCTACTCTTGGCATGTAATAGAGATCTCTGCAAAGTTGTGCTTTCCTATGATGGTATCTGATTTTTTTCTTGCTAAATTTGACTTACGACTCCAGATTTATACTCAAGATACACTGTCAAAATCCTTAAAGTAGGATTTTGGGACATGGGGGCTTTCAGTTCAAACTAAATCAGTTGTACATTTTGTATTCGGTTCTCTTTGGTAAAGGTTTAAGAAATTCCACAAGGGATTTTAAGGAAATTAGATTCACATTCATGGTTTAGAGTGAGGTTGCCTCTTCTTCCTTTAGCATAATCAATGCCAAAGTAACATATTATACTGTTCACCATTAACACCAAGGCCAATATAAAATTAACAAAAACTGAGCAATGCTGCAAAGGTTCTTGAAAGAGATATACAATTCTATAAGCGTGTTGACGCCAGATAACCAAGTGCAGTCTGCTACTGTTTTGTGTTAAGACTTCACTCAGAAAGAAGTATGTTGCATACACACTGGACTTAACCATCTGAAAATACCCTAACAATATGGACAAATATTTAGAGAATAAAACAGATGAATCAACTCCATTCCTTATGGCAGTGGTATTCAACTCTTACCCTACGAAGTCCGGAGCCCAATGGTGTTCTGTTCTACCTGACAATTCATTGCACCCTCCTGATGTCCCAGGTCTAAATCCGTCCTTGATTAGAAGGGAACAATGAAAAAAATAACGCAGAGGAACTGGCTTCGAGGTCGAGAGTTGAGTTTAGGGCCCTATGGTTCTCAGCAATATACAGAATGCCTCTATGCTTACAGAAAACTGGAATGGGCTTAAATATTATGTACAAACTTTTTTTACACACCCCAAGTAGGAATGTTAAAGTATGGAAAACCTCTAATGCTAGAAAACACGTGGAAATAACAAAGCTTAAAGTTGTAGCTATGTCCGACTTAAAATGTCAATACCAATGTCATATCATCGAGCACTGTGCCTCATTGTAAAGATATTACACCTCACAGTCAAGACATTGTAGTAAGCTGAATGATTTGGGGAGGAGCAGAGCATGTTCTCCTTTAGTGTTTCTCTAAAGGCATGCAGGCTCAGACATGTATAGGTTAGTCTTTTACAGGCCGTTGAACAGTAAAACTTAGAATTTACTCAACCAAATTGTAGAGTGCAATTATTCTGGAATGTTTCATTCTCAGCCATGTGTATGATACACATACAACTCACAAAATGAGAAGGCTAGTTCAGAATATAGTGCCACAGCCACACACACATAACAATCTGAATGAAAACTAACAAAGAATGAAGAAGACAGAGCCTCTGGTTAGCCCTGAAATATACCACTTTGGAAAATAATCATGTATCAAACAAAGAGTCATCCGGTAACGGTTATAGAAAATAAGGCCTCTGAAGGAACAGCTGTCTCTTGCATATGCCGTCCTGCGGATTGCATGTTCTTCCTCCCTCACTCCCTTCTTGAGTTCCTGTGTCCCAGTGCTAGAGTGTAGCTAGGACTCTGAGGAAGGATATGATGAGGACACAGAAGGACTGGCCCACTCCAAACACCAAGGCCTCCAAGGAGATCATCCTCTTCCCTGCTGCTTTGTACACCCCAGCTATGGCAGCACCTATAAGCACAAATATTTTTGTTTTGTTTTTAGCAATGTATAAAATAATTTGAACATCATGGCTTTGAGCACTGAGTTGATGAGTAGTGATGTCTGTGTACAATAATAGATCATGTTTATAGCTTATCAGAAGATGAGGTGAATAACTCACTGGTGAGGACTCCACCACACACAAGGCCCACGATGCCCATCAGTAGGATGGCGATGGGCATGAAGCGGGCCATCTTGTGTTGTCGCAGGGTGGCGAGGGCCAGGAGAGCAGCGGGGAGGTGGAACACCAGTGAAGAGACAGCAGCCCACAAGAAGACTCCATACCACATCTCTGAGAGAAAGAGCAGAGGGAGTTAGGCAACTGAAGGAAGTAAGTGTAGGCAGGTAGCCTAGCGGTTAAGGGCATTGGTTTGAATCCAAGCCGGCTAGGGGGAAAATCTGCCGATGTGCCCTTGAGCAAGGTACTTAACCCTAACTACTGCTGTAAGTTGCTCTGGATATGAGCGTCTGCTAAATTACTAAAATTTTAAAAAATGCAAGCGCATCATGATATAATAGAGCTATTCCATGTAAAAGGACCCATGAGCACCAACAGGTGAAGTTCATAGGAGCATGTGAAATGAAAGCCAAGAGTACATTTTTTTTTATTAAGGCATATATACATTTCTCCAACCAATTTCCATCCTAAAGTTAGGAATAAGCAAAGGCTTTGATTTCTGGTCAAACAAATGGAAAAGGGGTCTTAAAAAACAGCAACCAGAAAAAGTCTTAGAAATATATCAAAACACAATGTTGAAGTAAAGACCCCTGCCTAATATCAACATTTATATTTCGTTTTGGAGAAATTAATTGCCTTCGTAAGTTCAAAAAAATATTGCCTAGTGTCCTGTAATTCTGTTACCAAAAACACATACAGTGCTGCAAAAAAGTTTTTGCCCCCTTTCTGATTCTCTCAATTTTTGACACTGAATATTATCAGATCTTAAACCAAAACCTAAAAAAGGGATCCTGAGTTTACAAATAACAAAACATGTATAACCATTTTCATGTAGACTTGATTGTGTGTTTTGGATCATTGTCGTGCTTTATGACCCAGCTGTGGCCTGACATTCTCCTGTAGAATCCTCTGATACAGATCAGATGTCGGGGGGCTAGGGTCAGTCTGTTACATCTGGAGTATTTCTCTTGTCTTATCCGGTGTCCTGTGTGTATTTAAATATGCTCTCTCTAATTCTCTCTTTCTCTCTTTCTGTCTTTCTCTCGGAGGACCTGAGCCCTAGGACCATGCCTCAGGACTACCTGGTATGATGACTCCTTGCTGTCCCCAGTCCACCTGGCCGTGCTGCTGCTCCAGTTTCAACTGTTCTGCCTGCGGCTATGGAACCCTGACCTGTTCACCGGACGTGCTTGTTGCACCCTCGACAACTACTATGATTATTATTATTTGACCATGCTGGTCATTTATGAACATTTTAACATTTTAACATTTTGACCATGTTCTGTTTTAATATCCACCCTGCACAGCCAGAAGAGGACTGGCCACCCCTCATAGCCTGGTTCCTCTCTAGGTTTCTTCCTAGGTTTTTGGCCTTTCTAGGGAGTTTTTCCTAGGGAGTTTTTCCTAGCCACCGTGCTTCTTTCACATGCTTTGCTTGCTGTTTGGGGTTTTAGGCTGGGTTTCTGTACAGCACTTTGAGAATATCAGCTGATGTACGAAGGGCTATATAAAAATAAATTTGATTTGAAATTTGAATTCCAGGTCCTGAGGCAGCAAAGCATCCCCAAACCATCACACCACCATGCTTGACCGTTGGTATTTGTTTTGTTATTTGTAAACTCAGATTTTCTTTATCTAATATAAGGTTTTGGTTGAAGATCTGATAATTCAGTATAAAAAAAAAATACGCCAAGGTAAACAAAATTAGAAAGGGGGCAAACACTTTCACAGAACTGTATCTAAGATATTTTCTCATTTCTCTCCCTCATGAGGAGGGAGGATAGTAAAAGTAATAGTAGACCTACCAATTAGTTATCGTGTTTCTACTGATGACAATTTTGTTAATGAATTATTATGTAGGCCTAATTAAAATGCATCATTCTGTTACCAAATCAGTAACAGAATGAGGGGAAAATATATAACAGAATTACTGCAATAGAATTGTCTACAATGGGAAATCATAGTAGTCACAAACCACAGTTGGGTCACCTGTTACGGTCTTCCCTTCCACTAGCATACCGCTTTTTTCTGTTGTGTTGTGGTAAAACCAAGAGTGTGAAAACAGTCTGGGCAACCCCTTCCTCTCTCTCCAGTTAATTTCACTGCTCTCTTCCCATTTACTGTAACTAGCATCCTCACCCACTGACCACCAACCAACACAGGACGTCCCTGGACATTGAAAAGTAATTTAAATTTGGTCAGTCCGCCCTGGCCTTGTTTTCAACGTTGATTTTTGGTCAGGTTCGGAATGGCCTTGATTTCGGACTAAATCCAAACCAATCACAGACGTCTAGTTTCAGAAGTTTGGACAGCACAGTTCAGTACAGTAAGAAAAGTGGAGTATAGTTCAGTACTACAGTGAGTAGAGTTCAGTACAGTAGAGCAAACTAGAGTACAGTATAATACTCTACAGTACTGAACTATACTCTACTAAACTATACTGTGCTCTGATTCAGAGGGGTTGGGTTAAATGCGGAGACACATTTCAATTCAATACATTCCGTTGTACAACTGACTAGGTATTCCCCTTTCACCTGTACTGAATTCTACTGTGCTCTGCTATGATGTCCAAACTTGTGAAACTCAGAAGTCTATGATTGATACAGATTTGGTCCAGTCCAGACCAAATGTGTTCTTGTTCAGGGAAAGAGCTCATTAAAATAGCCAGTTTGTAGAATAATACCCAAATATGCATGATATTGCATATTTCTACCTTTGTGTACCTATTCAGGATACATCACCGTGAAGAGAATGACATTCATATCCATAATTATGCATTTCTTTAGTACTGATCAGGTATCCATGATGTCATTCTGTTGTTGTTTTTCAACTCAAGGTGTCATAGCTGACACTCCATTCATTCTTTCTGCAGAATTTTGAATCTTAACTGTTAAGTCTACTCTGAATTTCTGGAAAACATGGTCACATAAACAGAGAGATTTTATCATCATTCTGTTACAAAATGTTGCATCTTGACTGTTCTTCAAGTAAGCTAAATGTGTTATTTTATTTCCTGTGTTAACTGTTAAAAGTAATCTAGCTAGTCCTTGTGCATTGCGTTGTATCGTTTTTGTTTGGCGTGCATTTTAAAGTGAAACTTCGGAGTCTCAGCGTCATTCTGTTACCAAGGAATTGCCCAGAGGTTACACCAGGGTTTCCCAAACTCGGTGCACGTTTTCTGTTTTTGCCCTAGCACTATACAGCTGATTCAAATAATAAACGAATCACCAAGCTTTGATCTTTTGAATCAGTTGCTATCAGACTGTATAATAACTCTAGCTCTTAAATGGTTCTCCCAAAAATTACAAACAAAAGTAATACTTTTTTTTAAATCACATTTTAATATTTGAAATGTTCATCATGAAACATTTCCTTTAATGTTTTCAATTGTTCAATATTCTATTTATCACATGCGCTGATTACAACAGGTGTAGTAGACCTTACAGTGAAACGCTTACTTAGAAGCCCTTAACCAACAATGCGGTTTTAAGAAAGTAAGAGCTAAGATGTATGTCACGTATTATGCATTTTAAATTAGTGTTTTGCAATTATTAGTAATGTAAATTCTGCATTTCTTAAGTTTTATCTGTAAGCAAGAATAAATCAACTCAAACTCAGTGTTAGGGCAAAAACTAAAACGTTCACCGAGTTTGGGAAATGCTGGGTTACACAGACATTACACACATGCCTGTTGTCTCTGACACGTCTTCTGAATTCAATACTACCTACCCAGTACCCATGTTTCGCATTCATAATGTAAAACTGACCCCTACATAACCCAGCGAAATAATATAAACTGCTAAAGATTACACATTATATACACATATCTCACACACAGTAGTCTGGAGAATAATATTTCTCACAAACACATGGCACTTTCTCTAAAAAAGACCACTGCATTGGTGACTAATATATGGATTAACGTTAGGGGCAATTTAAAGCTGTCCGCTTGTACAATAGCTATTATTGTTGTTATTGCCAGCTAACACAAGATTAGCTACTTAGTGTACTTGTATATTAACGTTCACATAAACTAACGTTAGCTATGTTAATTTAAATTGCTTACTAGTTAGCTCCTTTAAATCGGTTAACGAAACATTCACTTTAGGTTTACAGCGAAAACTGTTCGACTGTGAGGCTATAGCTAGATTGAATCTCACCTGAGAAGTCGCTAAGCGATGTGTCGTTGCCTCGATTGGTGCCATTTTTCCTTGGGACCAAATTCAAGCTAAGAATTTGCTGAACAAACCCAATCTCGTTATATCCGTTATGCATGTCTTATGCACAGGACACCACGAGCAAGTGTGAGAGACCACGAATATCCGAATAACACCATGAGAACATTAATGTTGGATCTAGCAAGTCCACAAGGGTTGGTTGGTTGATCTTCCTGAATATATATGTTAGCTAGCTCATGTAGCTTGATGTCAACACGACTTGGTTTGACGTCACGCCGTTAACATATTCAAAGAGCTACACAAATGATTTCTCAATCGTAATACGCTAGCTAGCTTCTTGAACATACTTTACAAAGAGCATTGACATGTCAAAATATAATAATGCAATCGATAAAGAAACCGGTATTTAATTTCCAACAACAAATATGCTATAAGCCCGTCGTTCTTAACGATTTGTTGATCCTGTGGACTTGCCGTAGTAAAACAGGAAGTCAACAGCTACCAAATAATTACTCATTGAGCTCCTTTCTGTAGCTAGTCACCAAAGCCACACGTTTTCACAGTGTAGAACCTTGTTAAGTCTTGGTTCGTTAATTTAGTTGTAGGTATAATACGCTATACATCTAGAAACAGTTGATAGCTTTCTCAGTTATTTTGTAACCGCGTGATACTAGCTACAGCCAGGGTTTGTCAGACAACCGGTGCTTTGCCTTTGTAAATTGCTGACGTTACTGGAGACAGCTATCTAGCCAACTATCCAAACATTCCCTGCTGTGTTACTATTGGTAGAACTTGTAGGCTCTTTCTGGAGGGGAAATTATGAATTATTCAGATTATGATTCCGATGGCTATTCTTCAAATGCAGATCAAGACTATGTCACATCTGGTAAGGTTACTTCCATAAGCAGATAGACATGCAATGCTAGAGTTGACAATATATTTTATTACACGTGACAGAAAATCATAACCACTTTATACAGTAGTTATTCACTGTAGGTGTCATATTCTTCATGTATGTTGCTTGATGAAAGCTACTGTATTTGTCATTCAATTCAAGTTTTCTAATCATGGTTGTTGTGTGATTGAATGACGGATGACAACCTTAGTGAAGATGACATGAATGTGTGAAAGAGGATGGTCTGGAAGGGGAAGACCAGCGTGGCCAACAGTCTGATCATGTCACCAAGAAGAAAAAGAAGAAAGGCCAACACATTAGTATGAGGTGAGTGATTCAACACTTTTCTGTTTGGCTCAGTTTTTAGAACATTGGTGTGCAGTGATTGCTTTGTTTTGCTCCGTTTTTCTTGTAAAGTCCATGTTGTTAGTCTGCTGGAATTGGTGGATGACAATGCACTACTATATTTGTACATTATTTTCCTACTGCACTCTTTGTCAATCCTCATAGGAAAAGAAAGAAAGGAGGACTGAAGTTAGAGGAGACACTGCATGATGGCAGTGTGGAGGATCAGAAAGTAGAGCAGGGGGAGGAGAGAGAGTTTTCTACTCCCAGGCCCAAGAAGGAGGAGGATGAAGAGAAAAAGAAGAAGGCAGATGATTTGTGGGCCAGTTTTCTGAGTGATGTTGGTCACAAATCCAAGCCACCGCAGGCTACTACTAAACAGCAGGTATTGTACCAAATATAACAACTCCTGGCCTGTAGAGATACACCAGGCATATGATAGTTGGAACCTGGGTTCCTGTTACAGTTTGGTGGTTGTGCACATGTTTTGCATTGTGTCGTGTCTTTGGGGGTACCATTAAACGGAAGATATGTTTATCAATTAGCTCCCTGTAATTATTATCACGCGATTAAACTGATTAATCGTTTAATTGTAATTAACTAGGAGATCGGGGCACCAAGGAGAATATTCAGATTACAAAGCTATAATTTTCCTAATATAACTTTCCTGTACTATAATATTCTATTCTATTATAGTATAGGCCGATTATCTTCTAGTTTCAATGGTGTATTTTACCTCTAGTCCAGTCTCATTCCAAACGTCGTAAATTGTTGTATCTGCACGAACCCAGTCTTTACTAAAATCATCCATACATCAATTGTCTTAAAATCATTTATTTACTACACTAAGTAATTAACAGAAAAACATACAAACAGCAACTATCGTCACAGAGGATTGGTAGAGGAATGTGCCCTTGTGGGCTAAACAGGCAGGTCGGCCTGTTGAACAATGGATCATAAAAGGTCAGCTGTGGCACACAGAGTTCATTAATATTAACAATTGACAATTGAAGGCTCACTCATTCGGGAACAATTGCAATCAATATATATTTACGCTCAGTGTGTCGTTCTGATTCTTGTTGGAGAGTAGTTCTGATGGAGAGTCTCTCTCTCGGTTAGAATGGATCTTTCAAAGCGACATTCATTAATGTCGTCATCGAATGGTTGTTTCGTTGGTCTTCGCGTTCAATGATATAATTTACTTAGCTGCAGACTAATAATTAATATCAAAGACTTGTTCTTATTCTGTCAGTATCAATAGTCTAAAAGTTAACCACGTGGTATGGTTCACTTTCAGTAGAGGAATTGGAAGGTAAAACCTATTAGCCAACGGAGTGTAGGCCTGGTCTAGGGAAATGTAAATCAAGGGGTGTTTTATAGTGCCCATAGAACAGCTTGTCAAATGACGCCTGGTCCTGTATGGGTCCCTGGGGGCGTGCCTATGACTGAGTTAGATTTGGTTACAGAAATACAATTCTATCACATTACATCAGTACATAGCATCTCAATGTCTAACAAAAGCTTTATCCTTATTAATACATTCTATACAACCATTATGATGCTATTATATAAACAGTTTTATGGTAATATGGCTATATTGTCTCTTCTGAGTATCACAAAATTGTACCAAGCGGATCAGTTCGTAGCTGGATTCTTCACCAATCTTCCATACCTTCTCCAGAACACAAAATGTCGCTTGGCTCTCCAATTCTATGAGTTGGAAGAATTTCCTGTGTCTCTCTATGGGCCATGTGGCCAGAGACTCTCCTGGAATTGTAGAGTTTTTACGACCCTTTACACACAGGGTGGATTGGGGGAAGGTAGGTTGGGTGGTGGTGCAAACGGGAGGGGGGGGGGTCAACTGTCCTCCCTGTACCAAAAGAGGCCAACGTCATGACAATTGGAATCAAGTTTTCAGTTTTTGGAACACTACTCTGATGTTTAACGCCTGTTTTGTTTTATTATCTCCACCAGGCTGCACCCACAGACAGTCCGAAGAAGCCCATTTCGGCTCCATCAGAACCTCAACAACCAGAGCCTAAAGAGCCCTCTTTAGTCACCATCACTAAGGTGTTTGACTTTGCTGGGGAAGAGGTCTGGTAAGTTTAGACCACTGGTGGACAATCAATCAATCAAATGTATTTATATAGCCCTTCTTACATCAGCTGATGTCACAAAGTGCTGTACAAAAACCCAGCCTAAAACCCCAAACAGCAAGCAATGCAGGTGTAGAAGCACGGTGGCTAGGAAAAACTCCCTAGAAAGGCCAGAACCTAGGAAGAAACCTAGAGAGGAACCAGGGTATGAGGGGTGGCCAGTCCTCTTCTGGCTGTGCCGGGTGGAGATTATAACAGAACATAGCCAAGATGTTCAAATGTTCATAGATGACCAGCAGGGTCAAATAATAATAATAATAATAATAATAATAATAATCACAGTGGTTGTAGAGGGTGCAACAGGTCAGCACCTCAGGAGTAAATGTCATTTGGCTTTTCATAGCCGATCATTCAGAGTATCTCTACCGCACCTGCTGTCTCTAGAGAGTTGAAAACAGCAGGTCTGGGACAAGGTAACACGTTCGGTGAACAGGTCAGGGTTCCATAGCCGCAGGCAGAACAGTTTAAACTGGAGCAGCAGCACAACCAGGTGGACTGAGGACAGCAAGTATTCATCAGACCAGGAAGTCCTGAGGCATGGTCCTAGAGCTCAGGTCTCCCGAGAGGAGGGAGGGAGAGCGGGGGAGAGAGAGAGAGCATACTTAAATTAACACAGGACACCGGATAAGACAGGAGAAATACTCCAGATATAACAGACTGACCCTAGCCCCCCGACATAAAATATTGCAGCATAAATACTGGAGGCTGAGACAGGAGTCTATGCATATACCGGTAGATGTACACTCTTTGACCACCTGATGGCAGTGCAACCTAACAGTTGAAACCTTGACATTGTTCCTGAGAAAGTGTCTGAATTCCACAGCATACTGTAGCATTTTGATTTATGAGTTACAACACCAAATGTCAGTTTACAGGCCAAATAATGTGCTGGGAAAGTGTTTTTACTTAATCGGGGTCTCACCAGTAGTATTATCTATATAATATGAAGGACTTTGTTTATTTTCTCTGAAAGCCCTAATTATTGCAACATATGATTACCATTGCACACAGGCAGCTATAACCCAGACCCTAATGGATTCAATCCCCTTAAGGAATGTATTCCCAGAGGGATGTACTGGTTGACCTTAATATTGGACTCTTCTCCTCCACAGTGGTGTATGGGCACATCCTATCCCTGTCATTATGTCCAATTTGAAAAGAGAGGACTGTCTATTATATCTGATGGAGTGCAGTGTCTGTTGAGGGATTCAGATGCTGTATCATCCACTACACTCAGGGTCGGCGTTAGCCTTTTGGGGGCCCTAAGCGAGATTTGGTTGGGGGGCCCCCCACCTCGCGGCAAAACATTTGTGGCCCCTCTCTTGACGCAGAGTAACTTTCCTTTAATTCTACACATTTTGCAATGGGTGGAGAGAGAATTTAGCATTTTTTTATAACACATTTAATTCAATTCTATAATTTTGTCATTGGGCAGAGAGATAAAATGTGCAGTTTTACAGTACATTTCCTGAAATTCTAAAATACAGGGTGGAAACTTATGTTTTTGCACCTCCACTTTTTTACCAGCAAATTATCATAATCCATTGGGTAAACTGGTCTGTAAATGGTAAAATTGCGTGTGATATGATTGCATTTTGGAAGCCCGCTCCCCGTTGCCCAAATATGCATGGGTTTTGACCATGCTCTACTGCTTTGATTGGTGTAGCTAGAAATCACAAGTGCCTGTTTTATAATGAAAAGGTACCCGCAAAAGAAAATTCCACAAACTTGTTTATCTATTTTCTACATTTGTTTTGGTGTTTTGTTTCGTGTCCGATGCACTGATGGTGTTACATATAATTTGCGGCGTGCATCATGAGGAAAGTCATTGCCATTTCACTTTTTCTAGCTATGAGAACCATGGCATGAGCATGGACTTATTTGGCATTGCTGTAGCGCAGCAAAATAGCCTGTAAGCAGCCTACCAAATTTTGCACCCTATAATTACAATGTAGAAAAATGTATCTGTAGTCCAAATCGTTCAATGGTTAGGCTATCCATATTACCGGTGCTTCATCTTATTATTTTTATTTCTATGGCGGACTCGCGGCCGCAATTTATGGAACATGCCAAAACTTGAGATAAAAATAGATGGCAAATTCAAAGATACTGGTTGCCTCTATCCATCTGTGGCAGAGTTTTCCCTAAATGCTTATGACAAATCCAGCTCAAGAACCTGCTATTGCATAGCCAGCTGGCTAATCTTTTGAATACGGTGTAGCAATAACAGATAACATTAGCTAGCTAGATAACATTAGCATTGCTAGCTAGCTACACTGACAGCTGTCAGTTGTTGTTATTTCTTCACTCCAAATGGAAATCACCACAACGTTCCCACCCCCTGCACCTGGTGTGTTTTTCTATTCTTACTCATAATAGTAAGTTGAGTCCCCGACTGAGTTCCAATTAAAAAATAATATATCTTTTTTTTTTCCCAGGGGCCCTAAGTGACCACATGGTTGTTTAGATGGGGTGCTAGAAGCAAGTGCAGGGTTTAAGGAGGAAAGGGAGAAGAAACAGAAGAGTGAGAGGCAGAGGCATAGCCTTGAATAAAAAATTACCACTTGGCAGGAGATGGAGGGAAAGTATTGTCAGATTTTACAGAATGTTGATTCGTGTGTGTGTGTGTGTTTGTGAGTGTGTGTTATACAGTGTGGGAGGGGATTCTTGTACTACCAGCGAGGGACTCAACCAAAAGCATTGGCTTGTAAACAGTGACCAGCCTAAGGGGTTTATGAAACATCAGCTGTGCTGTTTTTTGGAAAAACGGATGTTTTTATGTGAGTGTGTGTGTGTGAGAGAGAAAATTATAGGAGGGTGGGAATTTGTTTAAATGCCAGCCAACCCATGGCTTCTTGTCTATGTGTGTGTGTGTGTGTCCTTTTCTTGAGAAATGTACAGAGTTACGTAACTTGATGATATTTACTTATGTTCGTTAGACTGCCACTAATACAGTCCTGGGTTTAAGTATCTGTCTGTCTTTTTCGGTCTCCTGTGTATCCAAAGAGGTTGATGCTGACTCCAAGGAGGCCAAGAGCTTTCTGAAGGCCAAGGAGGAGACACCATATGTACAGACTGTACCCAGAAGATTTGAGCCCTCCTCCCTTGCCCCTGGACCGAGGTACATCCCCACCTAGTCACTACATCACCCAGACACCCACCTCTGTCTCTTAATATTTGACTTGTAGAGAGGTTAAATATCACTGCTGTTTTTCCTGAATTAGCACTTTCATTTGTATAGGAACACCTTAATGGTGAAACAACCACGTCTGGTTGCGATATTACAACAATGAAGAAGTTACTGCAAATAACAAACATTGTTTTCCCCCTCGGACTTCATTGCGCGCGATAGAAGAGCACAATATGTACTGCAGTTTTTTTCTCTCAGCTCGGCAACAAAAATAATAGTAACGGTGGTGGGGTGGCCGGTGGCGCTGTTTCTCCCTACTGCAGATTCCATCTAACTTACAGTAATGCTAACTGCATAATGTGGTGTCAATTGTGTTTCCACAGCCATGTTTGAATGGTCTGTGAAAGGCATGTGTATGTGTCTAGGACATGAGGGTATAATCCTTGCCGGTTTCACTCCATTGATTTCTGACAGCTCTTACAGAAAGCCTTTGATCCTGTCATTCCGCTCTCTCTGCTACCGAGAAACCAGGGAAGGGGATTATTGCTCGCCTTTCACACTGCTCTGATACAACTGGTTGTGTGAGAGGGAGAGTGTTAGAGTGCATTTTAGTAGTGATGGGGGGGAAGTCGATATAGTTACATATCGCAATATTATTTTGGATGATATTATATCAATACTTTGACTCCAAGATGGAGAACAAGCTATAGGTACCTTTTTTTTATGGTATAGTTAGAAAGCGTTAGTCGGCTGTACCTGCGCCAAAACTCTGGTATTGTTCCTCTTATAGCTTGGACTGCATCTTCTTTTTAAATAGTGAGTCAACATATTTTCAGCACTTTTCTTTCCATGACTGGTGAAAACTCATTTTCTCATGCTCTCTTGTCTCTCTGCAGCAAACATGTATAGTGAGCAATGGTGATTGCCTACGGAGCTGTGAAGGGAACGGCACCTCCATACCTTCAGGCTCTGATCAGGCCCTACACCCAAACAAGGGCACTGCGTTCATCCACCTCTGGCCTGCTGGCCCCCCTACCTCTGAGGAAGCACAGTTCCCGCTCAGCCCAGTCAAAACTGTTCGCTGCTCTGGCACCCCAATGGTGGAACATGCTCCCTCACGACGCCAGGACAGCGGAGTCAATCACCACCTTCCGGAGACACCTGAAACCCCACCTCTTTAAGGAATACCTAGGATAGGATAAAGTAATCCTTCTAACCCCCCCCCCCCCCCCCCCCCCCCCCCTTAAAAGATTTAGATGCACTATTGTAAAGTGGTTGTTCCACTGGATATCATAAGGTGAATGCACCAATTTGTAAGTCGCTCTGGATAAGAGCGTCTGCTAAATGACTTAAATGTAAATGTAATGTAAATGTGAGCAATATGTTTGAACATCAAATCGCCATAAAACCACAGTATCGAATCGCAAAACATATAGTATCGTGAAAATCGCAATACATATCGTATCGGCACCTAAGTATGGTGATAATATATTATCGTTAGGTCCCTGGCAATACCCAGCCCTGCGTTTTAGTGTATGTGAAGTTGTGAATTCATGTTCCGTTCAAGCTTGTTTGTTTGACAACAGTATTTTGGAGTAGTTGCACTTTGCACTGGATGTCAGGGGAAGGAGCTGGGAGTTTGAAGTGGATGTGTGTGTCTGTTGTAGCAGCAGGCGGTGCATCATGCGTTGGTGTATCGTGTACTTTTGGCTGCTTGGATAGTGTCTGTGCATGTGTTGTGCATATTATTTTGTGTGTGTGTGTGTGTGTGTAATGTGTGTGTATCATTGTCTAGCTATGACAGCTCCAGCTGCTCTCCTCTCCCGCTCCCCTGCATTTCAATACTTTCCTCTGTTGCCATGGTGTTTAATTTGCCGAGCGCGTCTTTCCTCTGAGCCGGTGGCTTGTGTCCAGACAGGAAGTGATATTTTCCTTACAGGATGTACAGTGTGTCCAGAACCATTTCCTGTTGTAGAGGAGGAGAGGGTGGGCTTATCTACAGTACGACAACAGGAAGTAGCCGTCAGTCAGTCAGCAGCCCTCCCTCATCATTCCTGTAGACCAGACCCATTCAGTTAATTACCTTGCCTTAAAACCACATCACAACCTGCTGCATGGACAGGGCCAATGTTGTTTAATTTTGTTCTTATCAGCTCATAAGGCTCTCTGGACGTTGAGGTAATGTTGCAGTTACGTAAGGGTGGCGAATGCTGTGCTGTTACGGAGGTTCCATGGTGCTCTCTTTTTCCCATGTTACACCCACTAGCTTCCCGCCTTAAACAAGAGGCAGAAAAGTGTTGACTGCATTTTCCCACCCTTTGTCCCTCCATTATTTTCTTCATCTTCGGCTTTCCTGTCCTGTCTACACCCCATCTCACCACCTCTATCTCACTCTCTCTGTCTCCTGTGTCCTGTGTGATTGGAGTTAAGCCCCTCTCTCTCTCGTGTGATTGGAGGTGAGCAGTGTAGTGGAAGCCCTGAGTCAGCAGGACAGGCCCCAGACGTGATCTCCATTGAGTTCAGCCTCTCTTAAATGAACACGTGCTTCCCTGCCATACCGTTCAGCTCTGTCTGTCTGAGCTCTGTCTGTCTGAGCTCTGTCTGTATGAGCTCCTACTGCGCTGTAATGTGGCCCTGGCCTTCTGACTGCCATTACTGCGCACCAAAAACTGCTCTCTTGTCTGCATTTTCATTCACTTTCTGTCTCCCTCCCTTCTCCCCTCTCTCAACCCCATCTCAATCTATTTTTCTCTTTTACTATCCTCACACCTTCTTCCTTTATAGATCTGTTCCAGGGAGGCACTATCAAAACAACTGTATTGAGACATGAAATAAACACAATAAAGGAAAGATGGTTAAAATCAGAGCTCTGTGGTGCCTGTTGTTGCATAAGGCATCATAGTGGTGCACTCAGCTTTGGCGGTATCCAAATTGTCATACCTTCATACCGACCTTGTGCCATACCAGGATATTTGGTAATATCAGCACTGAACACAAGGGGTCCTATTTTCAAACCCACCTGAGCCTCTGTAATCCGATGGTTAGCAATGCTAACAAGTACATGTCAAATCCCAGAGAAAGTGCTAACTAAATGCTAACAAGCATATTGCAATCATTTTATACAGTCTCTTACCTAAACTATTTGCAGGACAGCTCATAACGTTTTACAAGTAACAAAAAAAATGCTACTCACATTTTGCTGCACACACACAACAAATATTGTGCAGCAAGGCTCTTGATCCAGGAGGCATTGGAGGCTCCTCATATGAGGAAGGGGAGGGCCATCCTCAGTGAATTTCATATATTTAAAAAAAAATATATGAAACATTAAAAAAAGTTAGCCTTTTTAGATAAAACTATACTAAATATATTCACATGTCACCAAATAATTGATTAAAATTATAGTAGCCTCAACAGCACAGTTTGGGGTGGCACCATTGTGTAGCCACAGGACAGCTAGTTTCTGTCCTCCTCTGGGTACATTGACTTCAATACACAACCTAGGAGGCTCATGGTTCTCACCCCCTTCCGTAGACTTACACAGTAATCATGACAACTTCCGGAGGACGTCCTTCAACCTATCAGAGCTCTTGCAGCATTACATTTACATTTTTACATTTTAGTCATTTAGCAGACGCTCTTATCCAGAGCGACTTACAGTAGTGATTGCATACATTTCATACATTTCATTTTAATTACATGCATTTTTTTTTTTTTGTACTGTAACATGTTGTCCATGCAATCAAAGGATCCGAGAATGAATTTAGTACTGAATGCATAATCTACAGCTAGCTAGCACCGCAGTGCATAAAATGTGAGTAGTTGACTCAGCGAGAGAGCGAGCGCTATATATATATATATATATATATATATATATATATATATATATATATATATATATATTTTAAAAAAAAATTATTTCACTTGCTTAGCTAGCGAATGCAGCTAGCTAGTTTAGCCCACTCTAACACCCGGCTCAAACAGACAGAGGCTATGTTAGCTAGCTGGCTATAGCTATTCAACACTGGAACTCTTCCACGTCAAGGTAAACTTTTGGTTTTATTCATTTATTGCCACCGGGGCCAGCTGGTGTAACTGCTAAACTACTTTCTGTATTCTGTACTGCATCATTGTAGCGGGTTTACTAACGCGTTAGTTCTAGTAGCTATGTTGACTATGACATTAGCCAATATGGTGACAATGTTGTAGGCTGTGTGAAGCGGTTATGGTATGAAGGTTTGGCTTGTTTTTTTTGCCTGGTCACAGAAAGCTGCTGTGTTGTGCCCTGAAGTCCACAAACGAAGGGAAAAGGTGAGAGGAGGTACAACAAGCAAAGTGATCATACTGTTTGTTTGTGGCTGCTATGGAAGTGAACTGTGTTTGCGGGTGATCAGGGGCGTATTCATTCCACCAATTCTGTTGGGGAAAAAAATCTTCAACGGAAGCAAATGGAATGAAACAGGGATAAACATACCTGAATTTGTCCAATAGAAACTCTTGTTTGCAACTGTTGGACTAATGATAACGCCCTAGATCAGCTAGATGCAGGCAAGAGTGTGCAAGGCGGTATTTAATGTGTCACTGTCTGTCACCTTGATTACTAAAAATGTTCTCTCCACCTGTTGTCGCAACCTTATGATGGGTATAGGGACAATTTTAGAATCAAGCAGTAGCCTAATCCTCTTGATGTTACATTGAGCTGGTTGAATTCAATATGAAAGACAGTCATCCGATATGCTGTAATAGAAATAAGGTCATGCTCATCTTAAAAGGCCCCGACTGCCACTACCAGGAGGGGCTTCTCTGCTGTTAGACTACCTCAGCTTGATTTTGGAAGAAGCTAGCCACTTAGCTAGATAGCTAAATAGACAATAAATTAGCAAACCAAATGGACAACTGCAGAGCATTTAGAACATTTTAGACAGTTAACTTAATAGTTATGAGATTTCTAGCTGGCAAACATATAGTTATGAATTCCATACTGTAACTAGATCCCCTGGTGCGTGCAGCTCACAAGGCGGTCTCTCGTCGTTGTGTGCATGTAAACAAACACCACATGACTGGGGACTACCGGTAAGCTTTATGATGAAAAATGATGTGGCAGGTGTCATGAAGAACGCAATCTGCTTTATCTCCTAACGTATTGCACAAGTTGACTGCTGGTATTTCCTTAAAAAGTACCTACAAATATTTTGATTTATAAAAAAAAATCAAGAAAATTGTTTAAACAGTATTGAAAAACCATCTTGTGGCTATTTCCAAATACCCCGGTATACGGTATACCGCTTAAGCCTAGCACTCAACAAAAACACCAGCCAACATTTCATCAACCCTCCATCCCCCATCTAATTGAGAGCAGTTGTGTTCATAGATTTGATTGACCTGCTGTCATGCTCTGTGGGTACTCCTGTGTGTGTGTGTGTGTGTGTGTGTGTGGAATGGCTATAATCTGCCAGAACGGTGGTCCACAGCGGTATTGTGAAATACTGGCGGTTCAGGCTAAGTGCTATTGATTAGCATACCGCCGAGATTTAGAGCCGCTTGTTGGGAACTCTAGTGATTGGTTGATTGATTGCTCTCTGTCTCTGTGGTGTTACCTCACTACTCAACACCGGGTGACATTGATTCTGAATGTAGACGGGCACACACTCACGTACACATGCACGCACATCATCGCCACTGTGACACAACAGTAAGACTGTCTTCTCTAGACTTCCTAACGTTACTGTAGTCTTGTGTACACACACACACACGTTTTGTTGTTGATAAATATATTTATTCCTGTTTTTCTCATTTCACATTTCAAGTTATTACATATTTAATGATTTACAATTTCAGACAACTTCAGACAAGGTCATAGCCATTTTTACATTGTTCAGAGGATGTGCTTTTTAATCCTGATCCTGGGGACCCAAATGGGTGCACATTCCCACCCGCACCCTCATGCACCCAACCCCAATGAGAGGCTGAATGGGTCCCCAGGGCCAGGGCCAAGAAGCACAGCTCAAAGGTCCATGGATGGGTATGGTAGCAGATTCTCAGCCGTTTCAAATCAGTTCAACAGAATGGAGGCACATCAGATATTTGGAAAATAAATAATAATTACAAAAGCAGCGACAGTCAGTCAAGTAAATTACCTGGAAAGTCTTGCCTCTGAAGGAGGGAGGAAATACATATTTCTTCCCTTTTTAAAATGTATCATTTTTTTTCTAGTTCTAAAAAGTTAATCAAGTCCTGCAGCCATTGACTATGCGATGGTGGGTGACCGTTTTTCCACTCCAGGACTTTACATTTCTTGGCAAAGATAGTAGCAAAAGCGATTGTATCCTGCACTGCCCTGGACACAATTAAACCAGTAGGTGGTAGACCAAAAAGGGCCAACAGAGGGCACAATTCTACATTGACTCCAAAAACTACAGACATTGTTGCAAAAACACTTGTCCAAAACACATCGATCTTGGGACAGGATCAAACATATGAAGAACAGTGCAGATGCAAAGTTTGGTAACACAATGACGGCACAGCAGCACAAACCATCATTCTGTTACCGAACTTTGCATCTGTTCTTCAAGTAAATGTGTTTTAGTACAATTTTCTGTGGAAATTGTTACAAGTAGTCCTTGTGTATAGAGTTGTAAGGTTTGTTTAACTTTGCAATCATTGGTTTTTGTTTGACATACGGTCTCAGCATTATTCTGTTACCTTGGAATTACCCTTCTTCATTAATGTAATTGTTAACTTCCCTCTCTTTGCTCCTGACTGTAGCTGGCTGTCTATAAAATAAGCCTGTCTTATGGTGTGTGAGTATTTCAATGCTAACAGGGCAGTTGCGTTGGTTGATATTTTCCTGTATTTTTGTGTATATGACCTCTGTTCGGTGTGTGTGTGTGTGTGTGTGTGAATGTATTTGTGTGTGCGCACGCACATGCTTCGTGAGAGAGTAAGTATGTCTGCAAAGGCTAATGATTTCCATATGTTCTCAGCTTAGAGGGCTGCTTTTCTAATTATAGAGGGACATCTCAGGGGCCTAAAAATAAACCTTTTCTTTGTTTTTACGGAGATGGAGAGGAAAGCTATCATACATTAAGTCTGGCTTGACTCTACACCCAAGTCATACATTATAAGCATGTCTGTCTGTATTTTTGTGCACACACTTCTCAATTTAGTGTGTGACTGAGTGCGTATATATGTGTGTGTGTACACATTTTTGTAAGTGTGTGTGAGTTCGAGCCTGACTGGAACATTTTGCTCCCAGATCAGAACATTCTCATGAATTCTACAAAGTTCTGCAGTGTTATTTCAAAGGGTCTCTGCTTAACTCTGTTCATAACTTTTATAAATCGGGGAAAGGAAGGCTTCTATAGGCCTACATCTAGAACAGTAGAGAGGGTGATGAGAGACTACCAGTGAGGTATGCTGCAGCGACAACAGTAGTAGTTTTCTCATCATTGGACTCTATGGCTGTGGACCATCCTCTGGAGCTCTGTAGCTCACTCATGTTTCCCATCTCGCTGAGAGCTCTGAGAGCAGGCTGCCCTCCAGAGGTGAGGGGTCAGGGGGTAAGTGGGGTCAGAGCCAGCAGCAGTAGGGACCAGGGAAAGGGGAAGAGTGTGACTGAGGGAATTAATGAATGGTTATAGAGCAGAGATAATGAGTCTGCTGTCAGTGAAGAGAGGTGTGACAGACGACGAGGGCTCCCCAGATTTAGGAACATAAACTCTTTTCCTTCATCAGAGGTGTGTGTGTCCTCTACTGCTGAGCGATTAGTGCTTTTTGAGGTCGGCTCGGTTTTGGTTCGATTTGTTTTTAAATCCCGGATTTCGGTTTCGATATTTATTTATTTATTTGACATTAAATGCCCTATGCGTTATGTGGGTTGAATACTCTAACAACACAGAATAAAACAATTCGTAAAAGTCCCATCAGGGTAGTGACTTCCCATTACTGCTTATCACTTATTAACCATCATTTATTCACATGACTTTACTTTAATACAATATTTGAGTTGTGTATATTATTTGATGACTTTATTATTTCATTCCAGGTCATCATCTCATCTCTATAGAACTGCTGCTTATATCTGTCTGACAAAATCACTATTTGGTAGTTCTTCAAAGGCAGACTTTAATGACTGCTGAATACCAACTATCAATCACTTAGATCAGCAAAAGCTGCTCTTTATATCACCTCATGCTCATGCATTCTTCTGTCTCTTCCGTAGCAGGTGTAAAAGAAAACACAGACTGGACAAGTAGATGCAAAATGGATTGTGGTCATTGTAGTTAATTACCATGTTTTATGCATATAAACTACACTGTGTATACAAAAGTATGTGGACACCCCTTCAAATAAGAGGATTTGGCTATTTCAGCCACACCAGTTGCTGACAGGTGTATAAAATCAAGCACACAGCCACGCATTCTCCATAGACAAACATTTGCAATAGAATGGCCTTACTGAAGAGCTCATTGACTTTCAACGTGGCACCATCATAGGATGCCACCTTTCCAACAAGTCAGTTCATCAAATTTCTGCCCTGCTAGAGCTTCCCCGGTCAACTGTAAGTGCTGTTATTGTGAAGAGGAAACGTTGGGGAGCAACAACGGCTCAGCCAGGAAGCGGTAGGCCAAACAAGCTCACAAAATGGGACTGCTGATTGCTGAAAGTGCGTACAAATTGTCTGTCCTCAGTTGCAACACTCACTACCGAGTTCCAAACTGCCTCTGGAAGCAACGTCAACGCAAGAACTGTTTGCGTTCTCTGGAGTGATGAATCACGTGTCACCATCTGGCAGTCTGAAGGATGAATCTGGGTTTGGCGGATGCCAGGAGAATGCTACCTGCCCGAATGCATAGTGCCAACTGTAAAGTTTGGTGGAGGAGGAATAATAGTCTGGGGCTGTTTATCATGGTTTGGGCTAGGCCCCTTAGTTCCAGTGAAGGGAAATCTTAACGCTACAGCATACAATAACATTCTAGACGATTCTGTGCTTCCAACTTTATGGCAACAGTTTGGGGAAGGCTCTTTTCTGTTTCAGCATGACAATGCCCCCTGTGCACAAAGTGAGGGCAATATAGAAATGGTTTGTCGAGATCGGTGTGGAAGAACTTGACTGGCCTGCACAGAGCCCTGACCTCAACCCCATCGAACACCTTTTGGATGAATTGTAACGCAGACTGGGAGCCAAGCCTAATTGCCCAACGTCAGTGCCTGACGTCACTAATGCTCTTGTGGCTAAACGGGAACAAGTCCCGGCAACAATGTTCCAACATCTAGTTGAAAGCCTTCCCAGAAGAGTGGAGGCTGAATTAGCAACAAAGGGAGGACCAACTCCATATTAATGCCCATGAGTTTGGAATGAGATATTTGACCCGCAGTTGTCCACATACTTTTGGTCATGTAGTGTATGTAGACTATTGGCCTGTTGGAAACAACAACTCCCTATTAAATTCCACAGTTCAGGCTGGATCTGATGTATCTCTAGAAAAACTGTGCAATGTGCGCATTGAGCTCACAGAAAAAAATGGAAGGAAATGGAATTCAAATAATTGAACCGATGTCGGTCAATTTAAAACCCCCAAAATAACCAACATTTCTGTGAATCGCTCAGCACTAGTGTCAACGCACCTAAGTGAAGGACCAGTCATGGTGTTATGTTTCAGCAGGGCTATCAGATGTTTCTCACCACCATAGGTTATTATGTCTGAGTGTTACACGTTGCTATGCTTGTAATGAGAGGGTGCTAAAAGATACTACCTTAAGTGGAGGAGCCTCATTCAGCTGCAGAGCAAAGAGCATCCTCACCTACCAGTGAGACCTCTTTATAGAAACCTGCTGTACATGCACCATCTAGAATGCACGAGCTGTGTGTCGTATCTTATGTTGAGGTTTCTATGTTTAGGTAGAGTTCTGTGGTGTCATGATAACTGTTGAGGAGATTGATGTAGTCACCCGTAGAGAAGCATCTGTGTGTTTGTTGTGTGTACACACTGCCCGGTCAGGTGACCGGTGAGATGAAATGTCCATTGTATAGCTTTTAACCTCACCTTACATGGTTACACCACCTTATAACAACACTCTCTTTAATCCTCCTCTTCTTTCATAATTGTGATTTATCAGGGTCATCACCTCTTTTTCTGCACAAATTACCACTTTAAAATATGCATGGCTTTTCTATTGGCCTTGAGCTGTGAGAGGAGATCTACCAATGACCTTTTAAATGGGCACAAAGTGTATTATCCTTTCAAGGACTTCCTCCTGGCCTGGGTCTGCTGATGAGAGGATGAGGAGCAGCTGGGTACACCCCTTACAGGTAGGCAGCAGCCTTAGAGTGTGTGTGTTTTTAGGGGTCCTGCATTCTCTCCCTGTGGCTACATACATCTGGAGGAGCCCCTCCACTATCCCTGTGGCTACAGACATCTGGAGGTGCCCCTCCACTCTCCCCGTGGATACAGACATCTGGAGGAGCCCCTCCACTCTCCCCGTGGCTACAGATATCTGGAGGAGCCCCTCCACTCTCCCCGTGGCTACAGATATCTGGAGGAGCCCCTCCACTCTCCCCGTGGCTACAGATATCTGGAGGAGCCCCTCCACTCTCCCCGTGGCTACAGATATCTGGAGGAGCCCCTCCACTCTCCCCGTGGCTACAGACATCTGGAGGAGCCCCTCCACTCTCCCCGTGGCTACAGATATCTGGAGGAGCCCCACTCTCCCCGTGGCTACAGATATCTGGAGGAGCCCCACTCTCCCCGTGGCTACAGATATCTGGAGGAGCCCCTCCACTCACCCCGTGGATACAGACATCTGGAGGAGCCCCTCCACTCTCCCCGTGGCTACAGACATCTGGAGGAGCCCCTCCACTCTCCCCGTGGCTACAGATATCTGGAGGAGCCCCACTCTCCCCGTGGCTACAGATATCTGGAGGAGCCCCACTCTCCTCGTGGCTACAGACATCTGGAGGAGCCCCTCCACTCTCCCTGGGGATACTGTGAGAACATTCTTACAGTTAATACACCTCCACGGCCTGCTGTGAGTGTCAACTCACTGTGTCAACTCATTTATGCTGTGTGTGTGTGCGTGTGCGTGTGCGTGTGTGTGTGTGTGTTTGTGTTTGAGTTAGGGACTGTTCATTATAGACCTGTCACATATGCCCTGCCCTCTAGAATTTATACAGTGCCTTCAGAAAATATTCATACCCCTTAAATGCTTTCTACATTTTGTTGTGTTACAGCCTGAATTCAAAATGGATTAAATAGTTTTTCTCACTCGTTTGCACACAATACCCCATTATGACAGAGAAACATGTTTTTAGAAAATGTATTGAAAATGAAATACAGAAATATCTAATTTACATAGGTATTCACACCCCTGAGTCAATACTTTGTAGAAGCACATTTGGCAGCGATTACAGCTGTGAGTCTTTCTGGGTCAGTCTTAATTTCCATACCTGGATTGTGCAACGTTTGCCCATTTTATTATTTTCAAAATTATTCAATCTCTGTCAAATTGGTTGTTGATCATTGCTAAACAACTATTTTCAAGTCTTGCTATAGATTTTCAAGCAGATTTAAGTCAAAACTGTAACTCGGCCACTCAGGAACATTCACCTTCTTCTTGGTAAGCAACTCCAGTATAGATTTGGACTTGTGTTTTAGGTTATTGTTCTGCTGAAAGTTGAATTCATCTCCCAGTGTCTATTGAAAGCAGACTAAACAAGGTTTTCTTCTAGGATTTTGCCTGTGCTTCCGTTTCTTTTTTATCCTGAAAAACTCCCCAGTCCTTAACGATTACAATCATACCCATAACGTGATGCAGCCACCACTATGTTTGAAAATATGAAGAGTGGTACTCAGTAATGTGTTGTGTTGAATTTGCCCCAAACATAACACTTTGTATTCAGGACAAAAAGTGACTTGCTTTGCCACATTGTTTGCAGTACTTTAGTGCCTAATTGCAAACAGGATGCATGTTTTGAATAATTTTTATTCTGTATAGAGTTCCTTCTTTTCAATCTGTCAATTAGGTTAGTATTGTGGAGTAACTACAATGTTGTTGATCCGTCATCAGTTTTCTCCTATCACAGCTATTAAACTCTGACAATTTTAAAGTCGCCATTGGCCTCATGGGGAAATCCCTGAGCGGTTTCCTTGTTCTCCGGCAACTGAGTTAGGAAGTACGGCTGTGTCTTTGTGGTGACTGGGTGTATTAATACACAATCTGAAGTGTAATTAATAACTTCACCATGCTCAAAGGGATATTCAGTGTCTGCTTTTAGATGTATTTTTTTACCCATCTACGAATGGGTCCCCTTCTTTGCAAGGCATTTTAAACCTCCCTGGCCTGAATTTGTGTTTGAAATTCACTGCTCGAATGAGGGACCTTACAATTATCTGTATGTGTGGGGTACAGAGATGAGGCAGTCATTAAAAAATCATGTTAAACATTATTGTTGCACATCGGATGAGTCCATGCAACTTATGTGACTTGTTAAGCACATTTTACTCCTGAACTGATTTAGGCT
Organism: Salmo salar; assembly: GCF_965601325.2. Taxonomy (NCBI): domain Eukaryota; kingdom Metazoa; phylum Chordata; class Actinopteri; order Salmoniformes; family Salmonidae; genus Salmo; species Salmo salar. Next base: position 89,752,460 of record NC_138300.1, on the reverse strand, counting down.
TTCCATAACAAAGGGGTTGAATACTTATTGACTCAAAACATTTCCGTTTTTTATTTGTAAAAACATTATACCAGTTTGACATTATGGTGTATTGTGTGTAGTAGTTGTAGGCCAGTGACAAAAACATATGTAAATGTTATTCAGGCTATAACACAACAAAATGCGGAACAAGTCAAGGGGTGTGAATACTTTCTGAAGACACTAAACATTTAATTGCAGTTAAGCACTTAAAACTGGGTTGTGTTTGGGGGGGTGTATCCATCCACTTGTGTTAGTATGTTTCTGTGAATGTCCTTTCCTTGGCGTTGTTGTAAGTCAACCACTTGCACTACCTGTAACCTCTAGCATGTCTTCAGGAGGCAGGTCTATGTGTAGCTGGCAGGGCTGAGGACAGCCTGAGCCTGAGTGAGGTTAAGCTAGGTCTGTGGTGGTGACAGGCTGTAACTGCGACACTGGAAGTTGAACACATTGTGTCAGTGACGTGTGGGGAGCTGTGACAGGAGAGAGCTGACAGTCTCTGTCTACACATTAGCAACCAGTGTGCACACTGTGACTGCCACACACACACACACACACACACACACACACACACACACACACACACACACACACACACACACACACACACACACACACACACACACGCTCTCTAGCAGCCATTATAAGGTGTGGGTAGGTGGAAGCCCACTGGGTGAAGCGGAAGGCGGTGTTGTTAAAAGTATGTCTCAGGTTGTGTTTCACAGGACCTGATGCATCACACCTGCCTGCCTGTAGTGCGTGTGTGGAAGTTCTTTCAGATGGTGCTTACGTTTGTGTTGAGGAGGCATCATTTTTGTGTTCTTGCATGGGATTTGTTAGTTTTTTACTGGTTAGAGGCAGCCAGTGTTTTATGGATAAGAAGCAAGACAAGCACTCCCCATGTAGATGTCTCAGTAGGTTACACTCACCATGTAGATGTCTCAGTAGGTTACACTCGCCATGTAGATGTCTCAGTAGGTTACACTCGCCATGTAGATGTTACACTTGCCATGTAGATATCTCAGTAGGTTACACTCGCCATGTAGATGTCTCAGTAGGTTACACTCGCCATGTAGATGTTACACTTGCCATGTAGATGTCTCAGTAGGTTACACTCGCCATGTAGATGTCTCAGTAGGTTACACTCGCCATGTAGATGTCTCAGTAGGTTACACTCGCCATGTAGATGTTACACTTGCCATGTAGATGTCTCAGTAGGTTACACTCGCCATGTAGATGTTACACTCACCATGTAGATGTCTCAGTAGGTTACACTCACCATGGAGATGTCTCAGTAGGTTACACTCACCATGTAGATGTCTCAGTAGGTTACACTCGCAATGTAGATGTCTCAGTAGGTTACACTCGCCATGTAGATGTTACACTCGCCATGTAGATGTCTCAGTAGGTTACACTCGCCATGTAGATGTCTCAGTAGGTTACATTCGCCATGTAGATGTCTCAGTAGGTTACACTTACCATGTAGATGTCTCAGTAGGTTACATTCGCCATGTAGATGTCTCAGTAGGTTACACTCGCCATGTAGATGTTACACTCGCCATGTAGATGTCTCAGTAGGATACACTCGCCATGTAGATGTCTCAGTAGGTTACACTCGCCATGTAGATGTTACACTCGCCATGTAGATGTCTCAGTAGGTTACACTCGCCATGTAGATGTCTCAGTAGGTTACACTCGCCATGTAGATGTTACACTCGCCATGTAGATGTCTCAGTAGGTTACATTCGCCATGTAGATGTCTCAGTAGGTTACACTCGCCATGTAGATGTTACACTCGCCATGTAGATGTCTCAGTAGGATACACTCGCCATGTAGATGTCTCAGTAGGTTACACTCGCCATGTAGATGTTACACTCGCCATGTAGATGTCTCAGTAGGTTACACTCGCCATGTAGATGTCTCAGTAGGTTACACTCGCCATGTAGATGTTACACTCGCCATGTAGATGTCTCAGTAGGTTACACTCGCCATGTAGATGTCTCAGTAGGTTACACTTATCATGTAGATGTCTCAGTAGGTTACACTCACCATGTAGATGTCTCAGTAGGTTACACTCGCCATGTAGATGTCTCAGTAGGTTTCACTTATCATGTAGATGTCTCAGTAGGTTACACTCGCCATGTAGATGTTACACTCGTCATGTAGATGTCTCAGTAGGTTACACTCGCCATGTAGATGTCTCAGTAGGTTACACTCGCAATGTAGATGTTACACTCACCATGTAGATGTCTCAGTAGGTTACACTCGCCATGTAGATGTTACACTCGCCATGTAGATGTCTCAGTAGGTTACACTCGCCATGTAGATGTCTCAGTAGGTTACACTCGCCATGTAGATGTCTCAGTAGGTTACACTCGCCATGTAGATGTTACACTCACCATGTAGATGTCTCAGTAGGTTACACTTGCCATGTAGATGTTACACTCGCCATGTAGATGTCTCAGTAGGTTACACTCGCCATGTAGATTTCTCAGTAGGTTACAATCGCCATGTAGATGTTACACTCGCCATGTAGACATCTCAGTAGGTTACACTCACCATGTAGATGTCTCAGTAGGTTACACTCACCATGTAGATGTCTCAGTAGGTTACACTTGGCATGTAGATGTTACACTCACCATGTAGATGTCTCACTAGGTTACACTCGCCATGCCATGTCGATGTCTCAGTAGGTTACACTCGCCATGTAGATGTCTCAGTAGGTTACACTTGGCATGTAGATGTTACACTCACCATGTAGATGTCTCAGTAGGTTACACTCGCCATGTAGATATCTCAGTAGGTTACACTCGCCATGTAGATGTTACACTCGCCATGTAGATGTCTCAGTAGTTTACACTCGCCATGTAGATGTCTCAGTAGGTTAAACTTGGCATGTAGATGTTACACTCACCATGTAGATGTCTCAGTAGGTTACACTCGCCATGCCATGTAGATGTCTCAGTAGGTTACACTCGCCATGTAGATGTCTCAGTAGGTTACACTTGCAATGTAGATGTCTCAGTAGGTTACACTCACCATGTAGATGTTACACTCACCATGTAGATGTCTGAGTAGGTCACACTCGCCATGTAGATGTCTCAGTAGGTTACACTCGCCATGTAGATGTCTCAGTAGGTTACACTCGCCATGTAGATGTCTCAGTAGGTTACACTCGCCATGTAGATGTTACACTCGCCTTGTAGATGTCTCAGTAGGTTACACTCGCCATGTTGATGTCTCAGTAGGTTACACTCACCATGTAGATGTCTCAGTAGGTTACAATCGCCATGTAGATGTTACACTCGCCATGTAGACGTCTCAGTAGGTTACACTCGCCATGTAGATGTCTCAGTAGGTTATACTCGCCATGTAGATGTCTCAGTAGGTTACACTCGCCATGTAAATGTCTTAGTAGGTTACACTCGCAATGTAGATGTTACACTCACCATGTAGATGTCTCAGTAGTTTACACTCCCCATGTAGATGTCTCAGTAGGTTACAATCGCCATGTAGATGTCTCAGTAGGTTACACTCGCCATGTAGATGTCTCAGTAGGTTACACTCGCCATGTAGATGTCTCAGTAGGTTACACTCGCCATGTAGATGTCTCAGTAGGTTACACTCGCCATGTAGATGTCTCAGTAGGTTACACTCCCCATGTAGATGTCTCAGTAGGTTACATTCACCATGTAGATGTCCCAGTAGGTTACACTCGCCATGTAGATGTTACACTCGCCATGTAGATGTCTCAGTAGTTTACACTCCCCATGTAGATGTCTCAGTAGGTTACACTCGCCATGTAGATGTCTCAGTAGGTTACACTCACCATGTAGATGTCTCAGTAGGTTACATTCGCCATGTAGATGTCTCAGTAGGTTACACTCGCCATGTAGATGTTACACTCGCCATGTAGATGTCTCAGTAGGATACACTCGCCATGTAGATGTCTCAGTAGGTTACACTCGCCATGTAGATGTTACACTCGCCATGTAGATGTCTCAGTAGGTTACACTCGCCATGTAGATGTCTCAGTAGGTTACACTCGCCATGTAGATGTTACACTCGCCATGTAGATGTCTCAGTAGGTTACATTCGCCATGTAGATGTCTCAGTAGGTTACACTCGCCATGTAGATGTTACACTCGCCATGTAGATGTCTCAGTAGGATACACTCGCCATGTAGATGTCTCAGTAGGTTACACTCGCCATGTAGATGTTACACTCGCCATGTAGATGTCTCAGTAGGTTACACTCGCCATGTAGATGTCTCAGTAGGTTACACTTGGCATGTAGATGTTACACTCACCATGTAGATGTCTCAGTAGGTTACACTCGCCATGTAGATATCTCAGTAGGTTACACTCGCCATGTAGATGTTACACTCGCCATGTAGATGTCTCAGTAGTTTACACTCGCCATGTAGATGTCTCAGTAGGTTAAACTTGGCATGTAGATGTTACACTCACCATGTAGATGTCTCAGTAGGTTACACTCGCCATGCCATGTAGATGTTACACTCGCCATGTAGATGTCTCAGTAGGTTACACTCGCAATGTAGATGTCTCAGTAGGTTACACTCACCATGTAGATGTTACACTCACCATGTAGATGTCTGAGTAGGTCACACTCGCCATGTAGATGTCTCAGTAGGTTACACTCGCCATGTAGATGTCTCAGTAGGTTACACTCGCCATGTAGATGTCTCAGTAGGTTACACTCGCCATGTAGATGTTACACTCGCCTTGTAGATGTCTCAGTAGGTTACACTCGCCATGTTGATGTCTCAGTAGGTTACACTCACCATGTAGATGTCTCAGTAGGTTACAATCGCCATGTAGATGTTACACTCGCCATGTAGACGTCTCAGTAGGTTACACTCGCCATGTAGATGTCTCAGTAGGTTATACTCGCCATGTAGATGTCTCAGTAGGTTACACTCGCCATGTAAATGTCTTAGTAGGTTACACTCGCAATGTAGATGTTACACTCACCATGTAGATGTCTCAGTAGTTTACACTCCCCATGTAGATGTCTCAGTAGGTTACAATCGCCATGTAGATGTCTCAGTAGGTTACACTCGCCATGTAGATGTCTCAGTAGGTTACACTCGCCATGTAGATGTCTCAGTAGGTTACACTCGCCATGTAGATGTCTCAGTAGGTTACACTCGCCATGTAGATGTCTCAGTAGGTTACACTCCCCATGTAGATGTCTCAGTAGGTTACATTCACCATGTAGATGTCCCAGTAGGTTACACTCGCCATGTAGATGTTACACTCGCCATGTAGATGTCTCAGTAGTTTACACTCCCCATGTAGATGTCTCAGTAGGTTACACTCGCCATGTAGATGTCTCAGTAGGTTACACTCACCATGTAGATGTCTCAGTAGGTTACATTCGCCATGTAGATGTCTCAGTAGGTTACACTCGCCATGTAGATGTTACACTCGCCATGTAGATGTCTCAGTAGGATACACTCGCCATGTAGATGTCTCAGTAGGTTACACTCGCCATGTAGATGTTACACTCGCCATGTAGATGTCTCAGTAGGTTACACTCGCCATGTAGATGTCTCAGTAGGTTACACTCGCCATGTAGATGTTACACTCGCCATGTACATGTCTCAGTAGGTTACATTCGCCATGTAGATGTCTCAGTAGGTTACACTCGCCATGTAGATGTTACACTCGCCATGTAGATGTCTCAGTAGGATACACTCGCCATGTAGATGTCTCAGTAGGTTACACTCGCCATGTAGATGTTACACTCGCCATGTAGATGTCTCAGTAGGTTACACTCGCCATGTAGATGTCTCAGTAGGTTACACTCGCCATGTAGATGTTACACTCGCCATGTAGATGTCTCAGTAGGTTACACTCGCCATGTAGATGTCTCAGTAGGTTACACTTATCATGTAGATGTCTCAGTAGGTTACACTCACCATGTAGATGTCTCAGTAGGTTACACTCGCCATGTAGATGTCTCTGTAGGTTTCACTTATCATGTAGATGTCTCAGTAGGTTACACTCGCCATGTAGATGTTACACTCGTCATGTAGATGTCTCAGTAGGTTACACTCGCCATGTAGATGTCTCAGTAGGTTACACTCGCAATGTAGATGTTACACTCACCATGTAGATGTCTCAGTAGGTTACACTCGCCATGTAGATGTTACACTCGCCATGTAGATGTCTCAGTAGGTTACACTCGCCATGTAGATGTCTCAGTAGGTTACACTCGCCATGTAGATGTCTCAGTAGGTTACACTCGCCATGTAGATGTCTCAGTAGGTTACACTCGCCATGTAGATGTTACACTCGCCATGTAGATGTCTCAGTAGGTTACACTCGCCATGTAGATTTCTCAGTAGGTTACAATCGCCATGTAGATGTTACACTCGCCATGTAGACATCTCAGTAGGTTACACTCACCATGTAGATGTCTCAGTAGGTTACACTCACCATGTAGATGTCTCAGTAGGTTACACTTGGCATGTAGATGTTACACTCACCATGTAGATGTCTCAGTAGGTTACACTCGCCATGCCATGTCGATGTCTCAGTAGGTTACACTCGCCATGTAGATGTCTCAGTAGGTTACACTTGGCATGTAGATGTTACACTCACCATGTAGATGTCTCAGTAGGTTACACTCGCCATGTAGATATCTCAGTAGGTTACACTCGCCATGTAGATGTTACACTCGCCATGTAGATGTCTCAGTAGGTTACACTCGCCATGCCATGTAGATGTCTCAGTAGGTTACACTCGCCATGTAGATGTCTCAGTAGGTTACACTCGCAATGTAGATGTCTCAGTAGGTTACACTCACCATGTAGATGTTACACTCACCATGTAGATGTCTGAGTAGGTCACACTCGCCATGTAGATGTCTCAGTAGGTTACACTCGCCATGTAGATGTCTCAGTAGGTTACACTCGCCATGTAGATGTCTCAGTAGGTTACACTCGCCATGTAGGTGTTACACTCGCCTTGTAGATGTCTCAGTAGGTTACACTCGCCATGTTGATGTCTCAGTAGGTTACACTCACCATGTAGATGTCTCAGTAGGTTACAATCGCCATGTAGATGTTACACTCGCCATGTAGACGTCTCAGTAGGTTACACTCGCCATGTAGATGTCTCAGTAGGTTATACTCGCCATGTAGATGTCTCAGTAGGTTACACTCGCCATGTAAATGTCTTAGTAGGTTACACTCGCAATGTAGATGTTACACTCACCATGTAGATGTCTCAGTAGTTTACACTCCCCATGTAGATGTCTCAGTAGGTTACAATCGCCATGTAGATGTCTCAGTAGGTTACACTCGCCATGTAGATGTCTCAGTAGGTTACACTCGCCATGTAGATGTCTCAGTAGGTTACACTCGCCATGTAGATGTCTCAGTAGGTTACACTCGCCATGTAGATGTCTCAGTAGGTTACACTCCCCATGTAGATGTCTCAGTAGGTTACATTCACCATGTAGATGTCCCAGTAGGTTACACTCGCCATGTAGATGTTACACTCGCCATGTAGATGTCTCAGTAGTTTACACTCCCCATGTAGATGTCTCAGTAGGTTACACTCGCCATGTAGATGTCTCAGTAGGTTACACTCACCATGTAGATGTCTCAGTAGGTTACATTCGCCATGTAGATGTCTCAGTAGGTTACATTCGCCATGTAGATGTCTCAGTAGGTTACACTCGCCATGTAGATGTTACACTCACCATGTAGATGTCTCAGTAGGTTACACTCGCCATGTAGATGTTACACTCACCATGTAGATGTCTCAGTAGGTTACACTCACAATGTAGATGTCTCAGTAGGTTACATTCGCCATGTAGATGTCTCAGTAGGTTACACTCGCCATGTAGATGTTACACTCACCATGTAGATGGCTCAGTAGGTTACACTCACCATGTAGATGTCTCAGTAGGTTACACTCGCCATGTAGATGTCTCAGTAGGTTACACTTGCCATGTAGATGTCTCAGTAGGGGCACACTTGGCATGTAGATGTTACACTCACCATGTAGATGTCTCAGTAGGTTACACTCGCAATGTAGATGTCTCAGTAGGTTACACTCGCCATGTAGATGTTACACTCACCATGTAGATGGCTCAGTAGGTTACACTCACCATGTAGATGTCTCAGTAGGTTACACTCGCCATGTAGATGTCTCAGTAGGTTACAATCGCCATGTAGATGTTACACTCACCATGTAGACATCTCAGTAGGTTACACTCACCATGTAGATGTCTCAGTAGGTTACACTCGCCATGTAGATGTCTCAGTAGGTTACACTTGGCATGTAGATGTTACACTCACCATGTAGATGTCTCAGTAGGTTACACTCGCAATGTAGATGTCTCAGTAGGTTACACTCGCCATGTAGATGTTACACTCGCCATGTAGATGTCTCAGTAGTTTACACTCGCCATGTAGATGTCTCAGTAGCTTACAATCGCCATGTAGATGTTACACTCGCCATGTAGACGTCTCAGTAGGTTACACTCACCATGTAGATGTCTCAGTAGGTTACACTCGCCATGTAGATGTCTCAGTAGGTTACACTTGGCATGTAGAAGTTACACTCACCATGTAGATGTCTCAGTAGGTTACACTCGCCATGCCATGTCGATTTCTCAGTAGGTTACACTCGCCATGTAGATGTCTCAGTAGGTTACACTTGGCATGTAGATGTTACACTCACCATGTAGATGTCTCAGTAGGTTACACTCGCCATGTAGATGTCTCAGTAGGTTACACTCGCGATGTAGATGTCTCAGTAGGTTACACTTGGCATGTAGATGTTACACTCACCATGTAGATGTCTCAGTAGGTTACACTCGCCATGCCATGTAGATGTCTCAGTAGTTTACACTCCCCATGTAGATGTCTCAGTAGGTTACAATCGCCATGTAGATGTCTCAGTAGGTTACACTCGCCATGTAGATGTCTCAGTAGGTTACACTCGCCATGTAGTTGTCTCAGTAGGTTACACTCGCCATGTAGATGTCTCAGTAGGTTACACTCGCCATGTAGATGTCTCAGTAGGTTACACTCACCATGTAGATGTCTCAGTAGGTTACATTCGCCATGTAGATGTCTCAGTAGGTTACACTCGCCATGTAGATGTTACACTCGCCATGTAGATGTCTCAGTAGTTTACACTCCCCATGTAGATGTCTCAGTAGGTTACACTCGCCATGTAGATGTCTCAGTAGGTTACACTCACCATGTAGATGTCTCAGTAGGTTACATTCGCCATGTAGATGTCTCAGTAGGTTACATTCGCCATGTAGATGTCTCAGTAGGTTACACTCGCCATGTAGATGTTACACTCACCATGTAGATGTCTCAGTAGGTTACACTCGCCATGTAGATGTCTCAGTAGGTTACACTCGCCATGTAGATGTTACACTCACCATGTAGATGTCTCAGTAGGTTACACTCACCATGTAGATGTCTCAGTAGGTTACATTCGCCATGTAGATGTCTCAGTAGGTTACACTCGCCATGTAGAGGTTACACTCGCCATGTAGATGTCTCAGTAGGTTACACTCGCCATGTAGATGTTACACTCACCATGTAGATGTCTCAGTAGGTTACACTCACCATGTAGATGTCTCAGTAGGTTACACTCGCCATGTAGATGTCTCAGTAGGTTACACTCGCCATGTAGATGTCTCAGTAGGTTACACTCGCCATGTAGATGTCTCAGTAGGTTACACTCGCCATGTAGATGTTACACTCACCATGTAGATGTCTCAGTAGGTTACACTCACCATGTAGATGTCTCAGTAGGTTACATTCGCCATGTAGATGTCTCAGTAGGTTACACTCGCCATGTAGAGGTTACACTCGCCATGTAGATGTCTCAGTAGGTTACACTCGCCATGTAGATGTTACACTCACCATGTAGATGTCTCAGTAGGTTACACTCACCATGTAGATGTCTCAGTAGGTTACACTCGCCATGTAGATGTCTCAGTAGGTTACACTCGCCATGTAGATGTCTCAGTAGGTTACAATCGCCATGTAGATGTTACACTCGCCATGTAGATGTCTCAGTAGGTTACACTCGCCATGTAGATGTTACACTCACCATGTAGATGTCTCAGTAGGTTACACTCACCATGTAGATGTCTCAGTAGGTTACACTCACCATGTAGATGTCTCAGTAGGTTACAATCGCCATGTAGATGTTACACTCGCCATGTAGATGTCTCAGTAGGTTACACTCGCCATGTAGATGTCTCAGTAGGTTACACTCGCCATGTAGAGGTTACACTCGCCATGTAGATGTCTCAGTAGGTTACACTCGCCATGTAGATGTTACACTCACCATGTAGATGTCTCAGTAGGTTACACTCACCATGTAGATGTCTCAGTAGGTTACACTCGCCATGTAGATGTCTCAGTAGGTTACACTCGCCATGTAGATGTCTCAGTAGGTTACACTCGCCATGTAGATGTTACACTCACCATGTAGATGTCTCAGTAGGTTACACTCACCATGTAGATGTCTCAGTAGGTTACACTCGCCATGTAGATGTCTCAGTAGGTTACACTCGCCATGTAGATGTCTCAGTAGGTTACAATCGCCATGTAGATGTTACACTCGCCATGTAGATGTCTCAGTAGGTTACACTCGCCATGTAGATGTTACACTCACCATGTAGATGTCTCAGTAGGTTACACTCACCATGTAGATGTCTCAGTAGGTTACACTCACCATGTAGATGTCTCAGTAGGTTACAATCGCCATGTAGATGTTACACTCGCCATGTAGATGTCTCAGTAGGTTACACTCGCCATGTAGATGTCTCAGTAGGTTACACTCGCCATGTAGATGTCTCAGTAGGTTACACTCACCATGTAGATGTCTCAGTAGGTTACACTCGCCATGTAGATGTTACACTCACCATGTAGATGTCTCAGTAGGTTACACTCACCATGTAGATGTCTCAGTAGGTTACATTCGCCATGTAGATGTCTCAGTAGGTTACACTTGCCATGTAGATGTTACACTCGCCATGTAGATGTCTCAGTAGGTTACACTCGCCATGTAGATGTCTCAGTAGGTTACACTCACCATATAGATGTTACACTCACCATGTAGATGTCTCAGTAGGTTACACTCGCCATGTAGATGTCTCAGTAGGTTACACTCACCATGTAGATGTCTCAGTAGGTTACACTCGCCATGTAGATGTTACACTCACCATGTAGATGTCTCAGTAGGTTACACTCACCATGTAGATGTCTCAGTAGGTTACATTCGCCATGTAGATGTCTCAGTAGGTTACACTCGCCATGTAGAGGTTACACTCGCCATGTAGATGTCTCAGTAGGTTACACTCGCCATGTAGATGTTACACTCACCATGTAGATGTCTCAGTAGGTTACACTCACCATGTAGATGTCTCAGTAGGTTACACTCGCCATGTAGATGTCTCAGTAGGTTACACTCGCCATGTAGATGTCTCAGTAGGTTACAATCGCCATGTAGATGTTACACTCGCCATGTAGATGTCTCAGTAGGTTACACTCGCCATGTAGATGTTACACTCACCATGTAGATGTCTCAGTAGGTTACACTCACCATGTAGATGTCTCAGTAAGTTACAATCGCCATGTAGATGTTACACTCGCCATGTAGATGTCTCAGTAGGTTACACTCGCCATGTAGATGTCTCAGTAGGTTACACTCACCATATAGATGTTACACTCACCATGTAGATGTCTCAGTAGGTTACACTCGCCATGTAGATGTCTCAGTAGGTTACACTCACCATGTAGATGTCTCAGTAGGTTACACTCACCATGTAGATGTCTCAGTAGGTTACATTCGCCATGTAGATGTCTCAGTAGGTTACACTCGCCATGTAGAGGTTACACTCGCCATGTAGATGTCTCAGTAGGTTACACTCGCCATGTAGATGTCTCAGTAGGTTACACTCGCCATGTAGATGTCTCAGTAGGTTACACTCACCATGTAGATGTCTCAGTAGGTTACACTCACCATGTAGATGTCTCAGTAGGTTACACTCGCCATGTAGATTTCTCAGTAGGTTACAGAAGAAATGTTGCAGTGATTTTGCCGTGTCAGTGGATATCAGTATGAGTGTGTCTGCAGTACTGCATAGCATCAACCCACAATTGCACAATCCTGTAATCCCAAATGTTTATTTCCTGTTTGTCCAGACAATGTCCACACACACACACACACACCTACCTGAGACACCCAAACCCTGAGCCACATTTCACATTTCCCCAGACCTCCCTCTTTCCTTTTGAGTTGGTATGTTTGACAGTTTCCCTGGAAACCACAGCAGCAGAGGAACATGTGTGATGGGGGTATTCTCTGGGAGAAAAAGTTTAAACTGTTAGAGGTGCCCTGAGACCCAGGAAATATTGAGTGGGACTCATGGGGAGGAGTACTGTATGAATAGCCTGTGTGAGAGCGAGCTAGAGGGCTGGTGAGTGTGTGTAAGTGTGGAGCGAGGCCCCCGTGGAGAGGCCCAGCAGGGGAGAGGAGATATTAACCAATGTGCTGTTTCGTTATTCACTTAAGACACATCACAGCTAGACAGAGCAGCGCAGAGTAACCAGCTACTGCTGCAGGTACAGTGTGGCTAGACCTGTTAGGGGACAGAAGGGGCTGTGTATGCCAGAGGGGACCTGTGGCGGTGTCCCAGGGGTGTGCCTGGCCAGGTAGGTCAAGGTTTGTGTGTGTGTAACCAGGTGGCAGTAGCCAGAGGGTGGTTGGCCAGCTGACCTGGGAACAGGTGGCAGCAGTATAAAAGAGCCCCTCCACAGCAGGTGTTCCCTATTGTTCACCCTAACCTAGAGCTGTCACTCACTCACTGACTCACTTACTCACCCAGGGCAGGGCATGAGATACCAGCACCCCGGCAACACATTCCTGACTGGACCAGGCTTTGAAGATGGGAGGGATGGCGAGAGAGATGGAAAGAGAGGAAGGGAGGGGTTTAATCTTCTGAGGAAAGTTCAAATGGGCATGTCAGAGTACACACACACACACAAAATACGGTTTAGTCCATTTTGGCATCACTTCAGTCACCTGAGTCTTGCACCAGAGAGAGAGAGTCTGTACTGTAGGCCAGTTGGAGGACAGAGTGGGGCTCTGGTACGGCTGTTGTTGGCTCATTTAGTTTGATATTATGGGCTTGTTTTAATAATAAGGCTTTCAAAGGTCTCTATTCAAACTGTCAAGGTTGCAGTGGAATAAAGCTTTAGCAAATATGATTTAACCTACTCTACTGTCCCTATTCTCGTATCCAAAACACACTCATAATCACATAGGCTATGCACTATCACTGACTGTCCACTGGCTAGAAGTTTGCGCTTGTAATGAAAGGATTGTGATTGGGTTGTATTGGACCATTGTGATGCATAACTCCTCTTTCCTCTGGATACTGCTCCCTCTCCCTGGCTGATGTTAAGGTCCTCTCTGTCCTACCTGGCCACTGCTCCAGGAGCATTCATACACATTTTTTCCCTGATATCTGGGTCATTCAAGCATCTCCCTGCCCCGTTGCCCAGACAGACCTCTCAGCACAGCTAAGACAGACACGGGACAGACAGGGGAAGTTTTAGGTCCACGACGAATAGGATTTGACCATGGTGTTCTGGTCTGTAGTGTAACAGAGCATAGTAGTTGTTATTCCTAATCATCAGCACCCATTGTTGACCGCACATCAAAGAATCTATTCTAGTGGTCCATTTGGTTGTTATGGGTGAATACTTGGGGTCAGTCCCAATCTGGCAGCCCTCCCTGAGAAGGGGACACATTTCTTCTGCAGCACAATGGAATGTGGTTGGGAGGCCGAGCTCGGCTGAGCTGAGGAATGTATTTCCTATTGAGGCAACAGTAGAAGAATAGAGAGGGTTTGTTTTGAGGAGCCTTTATGACGGCTGCATCCTGCCAGAGAGACGGCCATGTCACAGTCCTGTCTGTCTGCAGGGGGTGGAGGAGGCTCTTAGCCCCACCTCTCCTCACCTCGCTTCGCCTTTTCTGCTCCTCTCCTTCCTTGTGCCAAGGATGCAGAGCTGCGTGTGTGTGTCATCATTCCCATTTTGTTGTGTGTATTTATCATGTGTGTACTGTGTACAGTAAGTGTGTGTGTCTTCATGCTCTGTGTGTTATCAGTCTCCCTGTTTGAGACAGCTATAGAGCGAGGCTCTGGTCATGGGAGACCTCAATCTTCAAGTAAACTGGATTGTGATTACTGCCAGCCTCCTATCAGCCAGACTCTGTGTGTTTCTCCAAACAGGCCCTGCAGCCTGGACAGTACGTTTAACATTCTCCCCTGCAGCCTGGGCAGTACGTTTAACATTCTCCCCTGCAGCCTGGGCAGTACGTTTAACATTCTCCCCTGCAGCCTTTGCAGTACGTTTAACATTCTCCCCTGCAGCCTGGGCAGTAGGTTTAACATTCTCCCCTGCAGCCTGGGCAGTACGTTTAACATTCTCCCCTGCAGCCTTGGCAGTACGTTTAACATTCTCCCCTGCAGCCTGGGCAGTACATTTAACATTCTCCCCTGCAGCCTGGGCAGTACGTTTAACATTCTCCCCAGACAGACACAAAGACACAGAGAGAGGAGTGCTGCAGCCTGGCACACTGCCTAGACCTTCCCCAGCCCACCACACAGGGACGGGGACAGGCTGGATTGAGTATCAGTTGAGACCTGATGGTCTATTGATCACCTGTCACAGCGGTTTGGAGCCTGGATTACAGGGGCGTTATGTGTGAGCATGTACTGTATGTGTCTATAGCTGCACTGTTTATCGTGCCTGTTCTCTAAGAAACTGCTTTGTGTTGCTTTCTAGTTTCTCCTTCATCCCTCTCACACCATCCCTCATTGGACGACTGCCCCCTCTCATTGAAGCCACGGAGGTTTAAGGCCGACCACGGTACTGCAGGTATTGTTAGCAGAAAACGGGATCCATCCCCCATTATAGTGAATGGAAAAATGGCAATCTTCGTGTAAGTATGTTTCAAAGACAGTCATGGTACCAATAATTGCTTCAAAATACACCAGATGTATGTCCTTGAATCGATTTATCTTAAAATCGTACACTTAAGAAGTTGCTCTTTGAAACATTCACCATAGTACCCTCAAAGAACATCACTAAGCTAAGGATCCTAGGACTAAACACCTCCCTCTGCAACTGGATCCTGGACTTCCTGACGGGCTGCCCCCAGGTGGTGAGGGTAGGTAGCAACACATCTGCCATGCTGATCCTCAACACTGGAGCCCCTCAGGGGTGCGTGCTCAGTCCCCTCCTGTACTCCCTGTTTACCCACGACTGCATGGCCAGGCACGAATCCAACACCATCATTACGTTTGCAGACGACACAACAGTAGGCCTGATCACTGACAACGACGAGACAGCCTATAGGGAGGAGATCAGAGACCTGGCCGGGTGGTGCCAGAATAACAACCTATCCCTCAATGTAACAAAGACTAAGGAGATGATTGTGGACTACAGGAAAAGGAGGACCGAGCACGCCCCCATTCTCATCGACAGGGCTGTAGTGGAGCAGGTTGAGAGCTTCAAGTTGCTTGGCGTCCACATCACCAACAAACTAGAATGGTCCAAACACACCAAGACAGTCGTGAAGAGGACACGACAAAGCCTATTCCCCCTCAGGAAACTAAAAAGATTTGGCATGGGTCTTTAGATCCTCAAAAGGTTCTACAGCTGCAACATCGAGAGCATCCTGACTGGTTGCATCACTGCCTGGTACGGCAATTGCTCGGCCTCCGACTCCAAGGCACTACAGAGGGTTGTGCGTATGGCCCAGTACATCACTGGGGCTAAGCTGCCTGCCATCCAGGACCTCTACACCAGGCGGTGTCAGAGGAAGGCCCTAAAAATTGTCAAAGACCCCAGCCACCCCAGTCATAGACTGTTCTCTCTACTACCGCATGGCAAGCGGTCCCGGAGTGCCACGTCTAGGACAAAAAGGCTTCAACAGTTTTTACCCCCAAGCCATAAGACTCCTGAACAGGTGATCAAATGGCTACCCGGACTATTTGCATTGTTTGCCCCCCCCCAACCCCTCTTTTACGCTGCTGCTATTCTATGTTTATCATAAATGCATAGTCACTTTAACTGTACATTCATGTACTTACTGCCTCAATTAGCCCGACCAACCAGTGACCCCGCACATTGGCTAACCGGGCTATCTGCATTGTGTCCCACCACCCACCACTTGCCAACCCCTCTTTTACGCTACTGCTACTTTCTGTTTATCATATATGCATAGTCACTTTAACCATATCTACATATACGTACTACCTCAATCAGCCCGACTTACCGGTGAATGAATATAGTCTCGCTACTGTTATAGCCTCGATACTGTATATACAGTTGAAGTCAGATGTTTACATACACTTAGGTTGGAGTCATTAAAACTCGTTTTTCAACCACTCCACAAATTTCTTGTTAACAAACTATAGTTTTGGCAAGTTGGTTAGGACATCTACTTTGTGCATGACACAAGTCATTTTTACAACAATTCTTTACAGACAGATTATTTCACTTATAATTCACTGTATTACAATTCCAGTGGGTCAGAAATGTACATACACTAAGTTGACTGTGCCTTTAAACAGCTTGGAAAATTCCAGAAAATTATGTCATGGCTTTAGAAGCTTCTGATAGGCTAATTGACATCATTTGAGTCAATTGTAGGTGTACCTGTGGATGTATTTCAAGGCCTACCTTCAAACTCAGTGCCTCTTTGCTTGACATCATGGGAAAATCAAAAGAAAAGAAATCAGCCAAGACCTCAGGAAAGAAAAGTAAATGTAAACTCCACACAAAAACAATGCCACTCCGACATTGCTCGATCTTATATTTATATATTTTATAATTACATTCTTTTACATTTAGATGTGTGTGTGTATTGTTGTGATTTTTTTTAGATACTACTGCACTGTTAGATACTACTGCACTGTTGGAGCTAGGAACACAAGCATTTTGATACACCGGCAATAACATCTGCTAAATACACTGCTCAAAAAAATAAAGGGAACACTTAAACAACACAATGTAACTCCAAGTCAATCACACTTCTGTGAAATCAAACTGTCCACTTAGGAAGCAACACTGATTGACAATAAATTTCACATGCTGTTGTGCAAATGGAATAGACAACAGGTGGAAATTATAGGCAATTAGCAAGACACCCCCAATAAAGGAGTGGTTCTGCAGGTGGTGACCACTTCTCAGTTCCTATGCTTCCTGGCTGATGTTTTGGTCACTTTTGAATGCTGGCGGTGCTTTCACTCTAGTGGTAGCATGAGACGGAGTCTACAACCCACACAAGTGGCTCAGGTAGTGCAGCTCATCCAGGATGGCACATCAGTGTGAGCTGTGGCAAGAAGGTTTGCTGTGTCTGTCAGCGTAGTGTCCAGAGCATGGAGGCGCTACCAGGAGACAGGCCAGTACATCAGGAGACGTGGAGGAGGTCGTAGGAGGGAAACAACCCAGCAGCAGGACCGCTACCTCCGCCTTTGTGCAAGGAGGAGCACTGCCAGAGCCCTGCAAAATGACCTCCAGCAGGCCACAAATGCGCATGTGTCTGTTCAAACGGTCAGAAACAGACTCCATGAGGGTGGTATGAGGGCCCGACGTCCACAGGTGGGGGTTGTGCTTACAGCCCAACACCGTGCAGGACGTTTGGCATTTGCCAGAGAACACCAAGATTGGCAAATTCGCCACTGGCGCCCTGTGCTCTTCACAGATGAAAGCAGGTTCACACTGAGCACGTGACAGACGTGACAGAGTCTGGAGACGCCGTGGAGAACGTTCTGCTGCCTGCAACATCCTCCAGCATGACCGGTTTGGCAGTGGGTTAGTCATGGTGTGGGGTGGCATTTCTTTGGGGGGCCGCACAGCCCTCCATGTGCTCGCCAGAGGTAGCCTGACTGCCATTAGGTACCGAGATGAGATCCTCAGACCCCTTGTGAGACCATATGCTGGTGCGGTTGGCCCTGGGTTCCTCCTAATGCAAGACAATGCTAGACCTCATGTGGCTGGAGTGTGTCAGCAGTTCCTGCAAGAGGAAGGCATTGATGCTATGGACTGGCCCGCCCGTTCCCCAGACCTGAATCCAATTGAGCACATCTGGGACATCATGTCTCGCTCCATCCACCAACGCCACGTTGCACCACAGACTGTCCAGGAGTTGGCGGATGCTTTAGTCCAGGTCTGGGAGGAGATCCCTCATGAGACCATCCGCCACCTCATCAGAAGCATGCCCAGGCATTGTAGGGAGGTCATACAGGCACGTGGAGGCCACACACACTACTGAGCCTCATTTTGACTTGTTTTAAGGACATTACATCAAAGTTGGATCAGCCTGTAGTGTGGTTTTCCACTTTAATTTTGAGTGTGACTCCAAATCCAGACCTCCATGGGTTGATAAATTGGATTTCCATTGATTATTTTTGTGTGATTTTGTTGTCAGCACATTCAACTATGTAAAGAAAAAAGTATTTAATAAGATTATTTATTTCATTCAGATCTAGGATGTGTTGTTTAAGTGTTCCCTTTATTTTTTTGAGCAGTATATGTATATGTCACCAATAAGATTAGATTTTGATTTGATATCTTTTGGTATTTCTTTCATTAGTCCATCGTTGATATTAGTACCAATATGTATTGCATGTCAGAAATCAAGTTTTCAAAATACAGTAGGGCCGATTTAAAGTTTTCATAACAATCGGTAATAGGCATTTTTGGACACCGATCATGGCCGATTACATTGCACTCCACGAGGAGACTGCGTGGCAGGCTGACTACCTGTTATGCGAGTGCAGCAAGGAGCCAAGGTAAGGTGCTAGCTAGCATTAAACGTATCTTATAAAAAACAATCAATCTTAACATAATCACTAGTTAATTACACATGGTTGATGATATTACAAATTTATCTAGCTTGTCCTGCGTTGCATATAATCGATGCGGTGCCTGTTAATTTATCATTGAATCATAGCCTACTTTGCCAAATGGGTGATTTAACAAGCGCATTCGCGAAAAAAGCACTGTTGTTGCACCAATGTGTACCTAACCATAAACATCAATGCCTTTCTTAAAATCAATACACAAGTATATATTTTTAAACCTGCATATTCAGTTAATATTGCCTGCTAACATGAATTTCTTTTAACTAGGGAAATTGTGTCACATCTCTTGCGTTCTGTGCAACAGAGTCAGGGTATATGCAGCAGTTTGGGCCGCCTTGCTCGTTGCGAACTGTGAAGACTATTTCTTCCTAACAAAGACAGCCAACTTCGCCAAACGGGGGATGATTTAACAAAAGCGCATTTGTGAAAAAAAGCACAATCCTTGCACGAATGTACCTAACCATAAACATCAATGCCTTTCTTAAAATCAATACACAGAAGTATATATTTTTAAACCTGCGTATTTAGTTAAAAGTAATTCATGTTAGCAGGCAATATTAAACTAGGGAAATTGTGTCACTTCTCTTGCGTTCATTGCACGCAGAGTCGGGTATATGCAACAGTTTGGGCCGCCTGGCTCGTTGCGAACTAATTTGCCAGAATTTTACGTAATTATGACATAACATTGAAGGTTGTGCAATGTAACAGGAATATTTAGACTTATGGATGCCACCCGTTAGATAAAATACGGAACGGTTCCGTATTTCACTGAAAGAATAAACGTTTTATTTTCGAAATGATAGTTTCTGGATTTGACCATAATAATGATCTAAGGCTCGTATTTCTGTGTGTTATGTTATAATTAAGTCTATGATTTGATATTTGATAGAGCAGTCTGACTGAGCGGTGGTAGGCAGCAGCAGGCTCGTAAGCATTCATTCAAACAGCACTTTCGTGCGTTTGCCAGCAGCTCTTCGCAATGCTTCAAGCATTGCGCTGTTTATGACTTCAAGCCTATCAATTCCCAAGATTAGGCTGGTGTAACCGATGTGAAATGGCTAGCTAGTTAGCGGGGTGCGCGCTAATAGCGTTTCAAACGTCACTTGCTCTGAGACTTGGAGTAGTTGTTCCCTTTGCTCTGCAAGGGCCGCGGCTTTTGTGGAGCGATGGGTAATGATGCTTCGAAGGTGGCTGTTGTCGATGTGTTCCTGGTTCGAGCCCAGGTAGGGGCGAGGAGAGGGATGGAAGCTATACTGTTACACTGGCAGTACTAAAGTGCCTATAAGAACATCCAATAGTCAAAGGTATATGAAATACAAATGGTATAGAGAGAAATAGTCCTATAATTCCTACAATAACCTCAACCTAAAACTTCTTACCTGGGAATATTGAAGACTCATGTTAAAAGGAACCACCAGCTTTCATATGTTCTCATGTTCTGAGCAAGGAACTTAAACGTTAGCTTTCTTACATGGGACATATTGCACTTTTACTTTCTTCTCCAACACTTTGTTTTTGCATTATTTAAACCAAATTGAACATGTTTCATTATTTATTTGAGGCTAAATTGATTTGATTTATATATTATATTAACTTAAAATAAAAGTGTTAATTCAGTAATGTTGTAATTATCATTATTACAAATAAAACATTTTAAAACATCTGCCGATTTAATCGGTATCGGCTTTTTTGGGTCCTCCAGTAATCGGTACCGGCGTTGAAAAATCATAATCGGTCGACCTCTAGTTTGCATCATATGATGCAACATGCATGAAAAATATTTTGGGACCATATCAACAATGGACTAATGAAACCAATACAAAAAGATAGTTTTTGGGTGGAATTTTCCTTTAACCTTTAACCGTTCATTTCACTTCAATGTGCTATTTAGTCTTCAGATAGGATTGAATGGTGTCATGTGATCGATGGCTTTGTCCATTCATGTGCAGCCATTGCTTGTAATAGAGAAGTTGTGCCACTACATGAGACTCACAAACCTTTACACAGTCACACACATGTTGAAATATTAACACTGGAGTTGTGTAACTGTCCTCTATAGATCTGTAGCCTGTGTTGGGGGAGGCTGAGGCTCACTTTGCTGCATTAAGGCTTGCTGCTTGCACATGACTGAGCAGCAGCAGCCTAGTGTTTAGCAGAGGCCGATGATGCTGTACAGTGATTGGGACATTTGCAGCGCTTGTCTTGCGAGCTTCTCCAGGATTAGGTCAGGGAAAACAAAAACAATATTAGATATGATCTTAATTCATTTACCAGTTTTTGTTTAACTCCATGTAGTTCTGTTCACCATACACTGTGTTCTAAGTGGATATTATTGTTTTTGTAGGTGCAGAACGATGGTGTGTGTGTGTATGTGCATGTGCTAAGCTATTTGGATGTTTAGTCTGGCCCATGTCAGGCTGCCGTGGGAACAGTGCTCAGTTGGCACAGCTGGCAGAAATCTGCGTATAAGCATGGGCTTATGTGACATGTTCAGTCAGCGTGGTGTGTGTGTGTGTGTACATTACTAAGGGAGTGTGTTCTTTAGGGGGAGTTTGGTTGTGTGTTGGTAGGATAAGACGTGTGTGTGTGTGTGAGCATTCTGCCATTCTGCCGGAAATTGATCTGTTCCTGAAGGGCATCACACCCACAAACAAAACAATGCAGAAGAAAAGTGACCCCCTTGCATTTCTGTTGCCCGCCGTCCTTTTCTCTCTGAGCAATGCTGACAGCCGATACAGATGGCAAATGCATTCTGTCAGGCAGACTTTACCCTTGTTTCTCTTCAAAGCACCCTTATCCTCTCTGTGGAACGAGAAAGTATCTGCCTAGTGTGGACCAGGGGACTTTCTCCTATTCCTCTCTTTCTTTCTGTGTTAATTCACTTCAGTACTTTTAGTAGCATTATACTGTAGTAGCACTGTATGACTGACAATGTGTTATTGATTCAGGCTTGTCGTTTGCCCTACCTCCAGCTGGATTATGTTTGCCAGTGTGTGTTTGTCCTCTCCTTGCCGTTTCATTTTATAGCCAGCCTGTTACAGGCATTTTAGATTATGAGCAGCTTGTTGTAACACACTTCCAATGGGCTGGAACTCTATAAACAGGCTTGTTATCAACATGGTCAGAGTGGGATACATGGGTGTGTGTGGGTTTACACGTGCGGGTAACACTGTGTGTGTGTGTGTGTGTGTGTGTGTGTGTGTGTGTGTGTGTGCAGCCATGTCTTCTTATGTTGACCTCCGTTTCAGTGTCACTTCCCTTTCCTGGTTATCCACAAAAACCTTGATATAGGAGACGCCCTTGTTAAACACACCCTGTCTTTACTGTCTGCTGACACACACAGATGCAAACAAAGAGAGGAAAGCATTAGTGTAAACACATTTTGAGTCTGTTCTTCTAGAAGGGACCTGCAATATGACTCAACTGAGCATGAAAGTGCTCGTCCTTGGACCCCCGACACCGTCCAGTACCTCCAAGGTCTGATGGTGCCCCAACCACTCCGCCAGCACCCTAAAAGACCCTCTGCCTCCCCCTATGTCCCCTTGTGGGGGAGGCGTGTTAGTGTGACGTCTTCAGCTATTTCTCAGCACACATTGTTTAACATTTCATTGCTGCAGCCAAGAGAAACCTCAGTGTCAGGATGACTTTCTTCTGTATCAAAATGGACTGACATCTTTGTTCACACAGCTGCACAAAGAAACGAGGTGATGCTCTGAAATAAACTGCTAGAAGAATCATTTCAATTTGGGAGCCTGTTTTGT
Organism: Salmo salar; assembly: GCF_965601325.2. Classification (NCBI taxonomy): domain Eukaryota; kingdom Metazoa; phylum Chordata; class Actinopteri; order Salmoniformes; family Salmonidae; genus Salmo; species Salmo salar. The sequence continues at coordinate 89,729,727 of NC_138300.1, read as the reverse complement.
TTGGTTTTATAATCTGAAATCTGTCTATTTCCTCTGTCCTGTCTCTTCTTTTCTCTCCTCTCTTCCCTCATTCACTCCCTTCCCCCATTATTCAATTTTCTTCATTGTGAGCATTAGAGCTTGTAACTATTTCATTTAGAGCCCGATCAGTGTTTTTTAGGGTCCGATACCGATTCAGATTTTTTGGGGGACAAAACTTTACGATATATCTGTCGAAATACTGTTTCAAGTGTAATTCAAGTGTAATTATTCCACACTGAATTCTTATTAATTGCCATCCTAAACAGCAATTGTCCAACAAATATGTTTCAAATGTAGATTTTGTTTTACATTGTGAAATTAATCATATCAAGTGTTCAGATAAGCATGAGATTCCCATTTTTCATCCTATTTATTAGTGGAATTATCGGCTGATACCGATATAGCGGTAAAAGGCCAATATCGGCTGACAATATCGGTCGGGCTCTAATTTCATTTATTGCTCTGCTGTTTTCTGAAGATGGGGCTTGCAAAAACAGCCAACTTCATCAGCCCCATGTCACAATGAAGCACCTCCCCTCTGTGTTCTCTTTTATTGTGTAACGTTTATATGTGTCCCCCTCAGTGTGAAGAGGCCTGCAGGGATGGGCAGCATCCTGAACCGCCTCGGGGGGAAGAAACAGAAGATGAGCACGTTAGAGAAGTCTAAGATGGACTGGAACGCCTTCAAAGACGAGGAAGGCATCGGGGACGAGCTGGCCATCCACAACCGCGGCAAAGAGGGGTGAGTCTCTCTAGTAGTACCAGCGATGCCATACAGTATACTGCAACACCACTCCACCAGTTCCACAGGCTGGTAAGCTGATAGATCAGTTAAAGTATTTTTCCTCTACCCACCAGCCTTATCCTGATGGACTGTATATCTACTGTCCAGTACTATATATCTACTGTCCAGTACTAATCCTGAGCTACAGAACACATCTGTCTCTGATACCAGTGGCCTCTATCTGTTGTGACGGATCAGCTAGTCCGAAACATCCTAACACAGGCGGGAGGCATGAAATGAACAGACCGGAGGCAGTGGTTGTGGTTCCTTTTCTTTTGGATTATCACTAAACGGGTTTTCTTTCGCCCGACAAAATAATTCCAGTACAAGGTAGCGTCCAACAGCATAAAAAATCTAAACATAAACTAACCAGTTGACCAAAAGGCCATGGCCAAAAAGGGAACACGAAACAACAAACGGCTCCCCTTGTCTTTAGACTATCGTCTACACATCATATTTACAGGGGGATTGCTTCCCTCTATCAATAGCCTGCCTTGCTTAACATAGAGCCAAGGTGCATCAGATGAAGAAGCTTTACATTTACATTTACATTTAAATGTTACATGTAAATGTAAGAAGCTTTCTCTGAGGTAGGAAAGTCCGACGTCCTCACAGTCCCCGTGTCTGCTCCCAATCCTCCTCGAGCTCATCTCTTGGCACACCTATATAGAGGAGACACCAAGCCAATCAGTGGGCCCAGGTGTGTACTAATTGGCTTTACACTGAGTACCTGTCCCCTGAGGAGGGTGCTGTCGTGTCGTCTTCCTTCGGCTGGTCACTAAATCCTCACACTGTCTACAGTAGTCATCAGCAGGTTGGACTGTGGATAGTCATGAAGAGAATCCCCTATAGAGAAGTGCTTTGTGATGATTGACATCTTGTACCTGGTTGAGCTCTGCAGCAGTCCAGCCTTATTAAGATGCCTAAATAAGTCATGCCTATAAATTGGCAATTGAAAGCATTTAATTGTGTTTGGTAATGATAGACCTTTTTTATGCAAAATTATCGGCAAGTAACTTGATGCCTGCTGTGCTTAAGTGATATAAAGTTGTTTAACGGTAATATTATAAAAATCACGCTTTTAAACTATTATATTGTATGATTTACTTTAATCTCATATTAATCTTGTCCGTCTATGACAAACAGAACCTTTTTGATTAAAATCTATGAATTATTTTAGAATGTCTATAAATCAATCTCTGAATTTTCTACCTTGATGAAACCACTCTCCTGCTCCGCTATGATGTAACAATTGCAGGGATGTCCTTTGTCAGTGGCTGTGACGTAGGGTTCAGCCAGGATTTGATGGACATTCGGAAGAGCGAATTAAATGGTAGGAAGGACATCCCAGCTTCAAGTGGTTTCAGATTTCACATCCTACATCACACAGGCTCAGAAAATATAATCTGGCTGCAGTCCAAATACGTTATTTTTACGCCCTCCGCACTCGTGCCAGCCTCTTTGACTTGCGGGAATCCCTGTCGAAACTGGATGCAGTTTGTCTTAAGTGGAGGTCCAATTCCTCACGTTGCCCTCTCGATTTAGCTCAAGGGAATTATCACTTGTGGGGTTGATATGACCCACAATTCAATGCAAACTGTGGTCACGTGTCATACTCTGGTGGCCAGAAAGTGTCAAATTTAATCAACACAGCTGCATTTTCGGCATGTCAGACAAAATTATGAATTTTGTAAGCTAGCTTACTAAAACAAATATATAGATGACATTTATTTTAGCATTGGCAAAGTGGATTTGTCTTGTAGTGAGGACCCTATAAAACGTAGCTAACTTCATAGACATATTGGAATAAATTACCAAACTATAAAACTAGTTAGCCAGCTATGGGTAACTGTAGCTAGCTAACTACGTTAGCTTGCTAGGTACATTCATAGCTTTAGGTTGGTTGTTTTTGAGCTCAATTTCAAGATTTCAACTAAGGACATTGTCTCTCCGATGTGACAATGTAAAACGTCATTCAAGGGCTGTTTAGGGCCAAGGTCTGTCTACTTTGAATTTGGACTGCAGCCTCTGTGTCCGTGGAAACCAGGGCTATCACGCAATTCAAGCCATTTTGATCTACAGTGTTCACAGATTGATTTATAAGGGAAAATGTTGTTCGGAATCGGTACCAGAACCATGCAGGTCCCCTAAACAGGGGACTTTACATCTAAGAGGTTTAACAAAAGAATTGTCAAAATATCTCCTCCAGGAGGCAAACCCGCAATGTAATGACCCACAGGTGGGAACCCTAACCATTACACTAGGAACTTAACACCTTGTTGACTTCGACAGACCATTCACATTTTTGGAAGCGTTCGTTCCAAAATGATTTTGTTAATTCACTCAGTAGTGATTCCACATTTATTTCTCTTGCTTGGTTAAAACAGTTGATTTAATCAAGTAGTTAACCAAGTTAGCAAGCATTTTGTTTTCTTTTGACTGCACGCTGCTGCAACCTGATTGTATAGCATTTCGTATTATTCTGTATGTAAATCCGAGACACTCCATTTATACTGAACAAAAATATAAATGCAACATGCAACATTTTTCTAAGATTTTACTGAGTTACAGTTCATATAAATCAGTCAATTGAAATAAACGCATTAGGCCCTAATCTATGGATTTCACATGACTGGGCAAGGGCGCTGCCATGGGTGGACCAGCCTGCCCAGCCAATCAGAATACATTTTTCACCACAAAAGGGCTTTATTACAGACAGAAATTGGGGAGAAAAGGGGGTAAAATATTTTTCCCCCAATTTCGATCTTGTCTCATCGTTGCAACTCCCCAACAGGCTTGGGAGAGGTGAAGGACGAGTCATGCGTCCTCTGAAACATGACCCGCCAAACCGCGCTCTTTAACACCTGCAAGCCAGCCACACCCTGTTCAACTGACAACCGAAGTCACCCGGCCCGCCACGAGGAGCCTCCCCCCGGCCTAACCTGGACGACGCTGGGCCAATTGTGTGCCGCCCGGTCACGGCTGGTTGTGACACAGCCTGAGATCGAACCCGGGTCTGTAGTGATGCGATGCAGTGCCTTAGACTGCCACGCAACTCAGGAAGCCAGAGAAATTAACATTCAGTTCTCTGGCAGCAGCTCTGGTGGACATTCCTGCAGTCAGCATGCCATTTGCACGCTCCCTCAACTTGAGAGGCATGGGACCAACACTTTACATGTTGCGTTTATGTTGTCCTTCAGTATAGTATGATATGTTATGTTTCGTATGGTATGTATTAATTTGTGGACGGCCATCATCCATTTCACATTATATACATTTACATTTCAGTCATTTAGCAGACGCTCTTATCCAGAGCGACTTACAGTAGTGAATGCATACATTTCATTTCATGCATCTTTTTTATTTATTTTTTATTTTTTGTACTGGCCCCCTGTGGGAATCGAACCCACAACCCTGGCATTGCACAGTTGCAAACACCATGCTCTACCAACTGAGCCACAGGGAAGCTATATGTTACGAATTGGAATTTGTATATGTTACGAATTTCAATTCGTACGATACGTTATGAATTTCCATTGCGTATGATATATTACGAATTCCAATTTGTTGCCACTAAGGTAAGCTAGGAGGTTAATGTTAGCTAGGTGGCTAACGTTAGCTAGGCTAGGGGTTAAGGTTATGGTTAGGAGTTATGTTAAAGGGATAGGGTTATGGGAATGGTTAGCTACCATTCTAAGTAGTTTCTAAGTAGCTAAAAAGTAGTAGGTAGTTGCAAAGTTGGTAATTAGCTAAAATGCTAAAGTTGTCTATGATGAGATTGGAACACTGAACTTTTGGGTTGCTAGACAATCGTGTTATACGTCCATCCTTCCACTCCGACCAACCACCCTCATTTTTGTCTTAAAACCTTTTACTGCAGTGGGCTATATCAGGGTCACACAGAGTTTCTCTTAAACAAATCTACTTTGAAACAAACGTGTACACCTCACACACATGATTATGGGCTTTAAAAAAAATAAGACCTGTACCATGTCAGATACAGTATTCAATTTTGAGTTTGCATCCCAATATGACACTTTATACAGTGCATTCGGAAAGTATTCAGACCCCTTCAATTTTTCCACATCGTTGTTCCCCCCTCATCAATCTACACGCAAATGTATAAAATAATAAAAACTGAAATATCAGACCCTTTATGCAGTACTTTGTTGAAGCAACTTTGGCAGCGATTACAGACTTGAGTCTTCTCGGGTATGACGCTACAAGCTTGGCACACCTGTATTTGGGAAGTTTCTCCCATTCTTCTCTGCAGATCCTTTCAAGCTCTGTCAGGTTGGATGGGGGGGGGGGGCTGCACAGCTATTTTCAGGTCTCTCCAGAGATGTTATGTCGGATTCAAGTTCGGGTTCTGGCTGGGCCACTCAAGAACATTCTGAGACTTGTCCCGAAGCCACTCCTGTGTTGTCTTGGTTGTGTGCTTAGGGGTCGTTGTCTAGTTGGAAGGTGAACCTTTGCCCCAGTCTGAGATCCTGAGCGCTCTGGAGAAGGTTTTCATCAAGGATCTCTCTGTACTTTGCTCTGTTCATCTTTCCCATAATCCTGACTAGTCTTCCAGTACCTGCCGCTGAAAAACAACCCCACAGCATGATGCTGCCACCACCATGCTTCACCGTAGGGTTGGTGTCAGGTTTCCTCCAGACGTGACGCGTGGCATTCAAGGCAAAAAGTTCAATCTTGGTTTCATCAGACCAGAGAATCTTGTTTCTCATGGTTTAAAAGTCCTTCAGGTGCCTTTTGGCAATCTCTAAGCGGGCTGTCATGTGCCTTTTACTGAGGAGTGGCTTCCGTCTGGCCACTCTACCATAAAGGCCTGATTGGTGGAGTGCTGCAGAGATGGTTGTCTCTCTGGAAGGTTCTCCCATCTCCACAGAGTAACTCTGGATCTCCGTCAGAGTGACCAAGGACCTTCTCCCCCGATTGCTCAGTTTGGCCGGGCGGCCAGCTCTAGGAAGAGTCTTGGTGGTTCCAAACTTCTTACATTTAATGTTGGAGGCCACTGTGTTCTTGGGTACCTTCAATGCTGCAGAAATGTTTTGGTACCCTTCCCCAGAAATGTGGTTTTGAACATATATGCAATGGTTCATTGAATCAGTCTAAAACTTTGCACATACACTGCTGCTATCCAGTGGCCAAAATCTAAATTGTGCCTGGGCTGGAATAATACAATATGGCCTTTCTCTTGCATTTAAAAAAAAAAAAAAGGCTTTGTATTATCTTTTTCCATATCTAATGTGTTATATTCTCCTACATTAATTTCACATTTCCACAAACTTCAACGTGTTTCCTTTCAAATGGTATCAAGAATATGCATATCCTTGCTTCACGTCCTGAGCTACAGGCAGTTAGATTTGGGTATGTCATTTTAGGTGAAAATTGAAATAAAGGGGCGGATCCTTAAGAGGTTTTAAGTAATCTACTGTCTTATGTAACCATACCAAACATAACATCATACTAATTTCAGTGTCCCAGCTTTACATGAGACCAGGATGGCACACGGAATGTTCGGCAAGCAGTGATTCTGAGTAGGGTTGCAAAGGGTCAGAAACTTTCCCGGAAATTTCCGGAGATTTTCCATGGGAAGTTAAGCCCTGGAATTTGGGGAATTTTGCTTAAATTCATAAGGCAATTTTAGGTCTTGTGGCATATTTTGGTTAAACTATCCACAATTCAATGGAATTGCAACCCTCTGCATGCACAGTGCATTCTTCCATCACATGTGCAGTGCACTCTTCCATCACATGTACAGCTGATTCTCAAGATATTGCACGCTATGAGATACTATTGAGCCCACACTACTACACTGTCTGAGCCAAGGACTACATGCTTTCTGGTAAGTTTTGATTACAATACTGGGTGGGGTGAATATATTTTATATGACATAGATGATTTTTTTGTTAACTAGTAAATAGTAGCCTACAGCAAAGTGTGTTTAAATAATTTCTAAATTGTAAAAAAAAAATGTCGTTAGTTTTTGCTACCATGTGGGTTTTAGCTTGCTTGAGCCTGCTAACTGAGGAGTGTTAATTCACCTGTTTCCATACATGTTTAATTTTAAAACATGTATATTACAAAGGAGTTGTTTAATCTAACTGCTTAACTATTTATCTGTATATTACAAAGGAGTTGTTTAATCTAACTGCTTAACTATTTATCTGTGATCTTTTTTTGTTGTTGGTCATTTTCTTCTAATCTTTACAGGAAAATGCCACGGGCACTCTCTGATGTGTGGAGACATTTCACTGCAGCTAATGTAGAAGGAAAAGCTGTGTACATTTGCAAATACTGTGCCAAATCATATGTGAAGAATGCAACAAAGATGCTGAATCATCAGGCCAAGTGCATACAGTTCCATCAGCACTCACAACAAGCAACCTCTGACAAAAGTCCCTCTACTTCTATTCGAGGTAAAAATGATGAATCAGACACCTTATCGATAGCAACAGCTCATGGTCCTCCTGGAATCAGAAGTTTTTTTGACTCAATGGAGGAACGTAGTCAGAGAAATGCTGATGAATGTTTTGCTTGAGCTGTGTATGCAACTGGTTCACCTCTGATGCTCACAGGCAATGTGTATTGGAAAAGATTTCTGAATGTTCTTCGCCCAGCATACAGCCCTCCAACCAGACATGCTTTATCTACTCATTTGTTGGATGCAGAGTTCAAGTGAAGGTCAAGCAAATCATAGAGAAAGCAGAATGTGTTGCAATCATCTCTGATGGGTGGTCAAATGTTCGTGGGCAAGGAATAATTAACTACATAATCTCCACCCCTCAACCAGTATTCTACAAGAGCACAGACACAAGGACAACAGACACACCGGTCTCTACATTGCAGATGAGCTGAAGGCAGTCATCAATGACCTTGGACCACAGAAGGTATTTGCTCCAAGGTGACAGACAATGCTGCGAACATGAAGGCTGCTTGGTCTAAAGTGGAGGAGTCCTAACATCACATCACACCCATTGGCTGTGCTGCTCATGCATTGAGTCTGCTCCTCAAGGACATCATTGCACTGGAAAAAATTGGATACACTCGACAAGAGAGCCAAGGAAATGGTTAGGTATGTGAAGGGTCATCAAGTTATAGCAGCAATCTACCTCACAAAGCAAAGAATAAGAGCCCCACACTGAAGCTACCCAGCAACACCAGTTGGGGTGGTGTTGTCATCATGTTCTCCTGGAGGGGAAGGAGTCTCTCCAAGAAATGGCTATATCACAGTCTGCCGATATGGACAGCCCCATCAAGAGGATCCTCCTGGATTATGTATTTTGGGAGAGAGTGGTAAGCAGCCTGAAACTCCTGAAACCTATAGCAGTAGCCATTGCACAGAGTGACAGAGACAATGCCATCCTGTCTGATGTTCAGGCTCTGCTTGCAGATGTAAGAAGAAATCCGTACTGCCCTGCCCTCTTCACTGTTGCTCCAAGCAGAGGAAATTGTAGTTCTGAAAAGTGTAAAGACTTCTGCCTGAACCCCATACACGCCGCAGCGTACATGTTGGACACCAAGTATGCTGGCAAAAGCATCCTGTCTGGTGCAGAGATCAACAAGGCCTATGGTGTCATCACTACCGTGTCTCGCCACTTTGGCCTGGATGAGGGCAAGGTTCTTGGCAGTCTGGCGACGTACAATTCCAAGCAAGGGCTTTGGGATGGAGATGCAATATGGCAGTCGTTGCCAACATATCTTATCAGCCACCTGGTGGAAGGGACTTTGTGGATCTGAGGCTCTTTCCCCTGTTGCCTCCATCATCCTCCAAATCCCACCAACATCAGCCGCCTCAGAGTGCAACTGGCCCTTGTTTGGGAACGCACACACCAAAGCACGCAACAGGCTGACCAGTACAGGGGTTGGAAAAGTGGTGGCCATCTGGGCAAATTTGAGGCTTTTTGAGCATGACAACGAGCCATCTTCAACGAGGTTGGAAAGAGACAGTGAAGATGAGGCCTCAGAGTCTGATGTTCAAGAGGTGGACATTGAGGAGGTCCAGGAGAAGACATGAAAGCCTTTGAGGAAGACAACCAAAGCTTTAGTTTCTAGACTATCATTTTACAGATGTATGTTGAAAATGTTTTTGGGAGATGCGATTGATCATTGGGTATCATTCAATATTCCCTTTTGTTGTTCAGTGAAATCATCCCATATGATGAGTCAACTCATTTAATTGAAGTTCAATTCGTAACTAAATTGTTTTTTAAATTTCTATTGGAAGGATTTAATCATTTGCAATTATGTCTACTCATGATAAGGTAAAAGGTTTATGTTTCTGTCTCTTTATGATATGGCAAATATATCCAATGCAAAAAACATCTACATTTCAATGGTATTAATATTAATTTGCATATATTTCCGTTAATTCCCATATATTCCCACGGAAAGTTTCCACCTCTGAATATTCCCCAAAATGTGCAACCCTAATTCGGAGTGATGATGTTTTACCCTCGTGCACCATGTGCAACCCCCTGACTACTTTTTACTTTTGGATGGCGACTTCAGATTTTCTGTGAACACACTGAAAAGTAACTTGACACTGTGTTGATTAGTCAGCATAAATTTGGTTTATAAAAATGACAAGACAGCAGGAGAAAGAGTTTATGCCGATGCTGGAATTTATTCTAAACATGTTTGTAACAGCAATTTTGTCATTCGTGTCTTGTAAATTGATGCTAGCATGCACAACTGAGGTTCTGTTTACATGTGCGCTTAGGGTTCAACCATTTACTATATGCAGTTCATATGTCACTTACTGTTCTTTTAACAAAACAATTTGTTTTCTCGGCTATGGTTTGTGTGGTCTTGGTTCTTCTTCGAGGAAATTTAGCGTTGCTAATTGCAGTGTTTGTCCTGTCTGAAATCAGGATACCTCATCTTACCATAACTTGGTCTGCGCACTGCAAATTAATGTGAAGTAGGGTAGCTGTTTCCCTAAGTTCTGTGATTTTATACGTAACTAACTAACTAGTTATTTTTTGTGTAAGAAAATATGCTCTATTGTGGTGCATGAACTGGCCATACACGTTAGCCAACCTAAGATTGTAATGTTAGCTAAGGTTACTTAGCCAGCTAAAGTTAATTGGCTATCATAGCAGCCAAGGATGTTCGCTAGTTTATTTGTGCATATTTGTTTGTGCTCCGATTACACGAGATCAGCAGTTTACACATGATGACTTCAGCCTTATGTGAAAAACCTTATTTGGCTAAATATAGTTAGCTAGCTTCCCTCGCTTAACATAACCACATTCATTGGCTAGCTAGCTAGCTTTTAACTGACTGGTGTTAGCTAGCTACAGAGGCTAGCTGCTGAACTTTGTACAAGCAAGCTAACATTAGCTAGGTAGCTAAAGTTACATACCTAATCTAAAATATCTGTTTACATTTATTGATTAACCTCAGCTTGAATACCACCATATAGCTAGCTATATACAGTAACCTAGGTTTGTTCGCATACACTTCTTGACTGGCAGCATTCTGTAAGCAGTTGTGTTGATGCCGAGCAACCAACCTGGTGTTAGAACTCTGAGATTCAGCTGAAAAAAGATGTTAGCATTGTCAGAAATGCTACAAAAAGGTAGCACATCGTTGTTTCTTAACGACGGAAATGTGTGCGTGAGAGCGCTAAGTTATGCATTTAATAAAAACTGTTGCACCTCCAAATTTTGTCAGTCCATCATTTTTTATGTCCAATGCTCACTTTATGGACGCTATATTCTAGTTTTAATCCAACATCTAGAATTTGAGCTAGGTATGCGCAAGTAATACTCTTAAAAATCAATTGCTAACAACCCTGTTAAGAAATCCGGTATGTGGTTCTCGGCAACGGCTGGATGGCTCATGACAAGAGGCGGGGAGTGTGTTGTGTCCCTCCAATCAAGTTGATTTGATCATTTTCATTGAGATTGTTGTGATATTGGTTTAGATATGATGGATGGAAGATTTGAATTTAACACTGAGTTTCAATCAATGCCTATAATCCCCCTGCCTGACCTGTAGCTATGGAGCAGCTGTCCATCTGAATGCCTGCTCAGAATACCAGCATCAACTGACATCCTGGGCTTTCAGTGGCGCTCATCTCCCTTCCTGCCTGCCTCTCCTCTCCCAGAACAGGATTTTCTCTCTGCTGTCAGAGAGGCCCTGCAGTGGCATTATTCTTTCCTAAAGGTTACTGTTGAACAGATGAATAATTGAACAGCCCCCCCACCATCCTCCTCTGTGTCTCTGACTGATGAGCTATGCAGCCTGGCTGCTGGTCCCTGTTCCTGCGTCACAGGAAAGGAAATGTACGGAGCAGAGCTAAGAAAACACAGTCTAGAGCAGGTTATATATGAGGTTAGAGGGGGGCAGGGAGTCGGGTGCAGAGCAGCACCTGCTCTGTACATAGCAATAGCAGTCCACATCCATTTACACAGGAGCTCTGCAGATAAGGCCTTTCACTCCTCGATGCTGATGAATGCACTACTATAGCTTGCCCTTTGCTGCAGTGTATAGGTGTGTGGTTAGGTGAGATCCCGTGTGTATTCATATGCGTTTTTAACCTGCTCTTTTCGGAGCACATTTTTGAAACCCCACAATTACACCGAGGCACTTGTCCTATGTGCCTGTTGTATGCAGTGAGTGTTTCAGAGCAGCCAACCACAGGAGTGAGAAAAGACACCTACAGTAAAGTGGTGCATATTCACCTCCCCCCTCCCCCTATGTTCTGTGGATATTAATAGATATGTGTGCATCATACATATGCCTATTTCTGTCACTCACACAAACCACATAGGAGATAGTCAGGCTGTGAAATGAGAGTGAGAGTTGACTCTAAATCGGCAAATGGCAGCCCATGGGCCACCCCCTTTTTGTAAGCCTGCGGATTCATTTTGGGGTCTCAACTTACTATTAAAAGTTAGAATAATAGAATTCACAGGGTGCAATTTCAAAATGTGCTTGTGCATCAGGATGTGTTCTATTATGTCAGTCACTGACAGTTACTCAATTAGCCCATGTCAGCTAAACATTTTTAGATTGGTAAGTTAGTTTAGTGGCCAGCTATCTAAACTTGTAGTAAGCAAGGTCGAATGATATCATCAGATATCATATTGAAAACTGCAAACATTTGTCTCAACCCTATGGCAAAATGTGTGGAATTGCAGGAAATTAAATCTAAAACTTCAATTGTTTCTCTTCACTGTCAAGAGGGGGGCCGCTATATTTTTTTGCTTGCCACAAAATTTAGCTTACGGCCCCCAAAAGGCAAGGGTTGACTCTGACTGCATGTGGGTATGGATGTGTGTACGCAGACCTGTGAGCCACTGCGGCCCCTCATGAGTTCCGCATTTTTTTTTGTGTGGCTCCCACCCACATCAAAGTTGCCCATCCCCTGGTCTAAATTAACTACAACTTTCTTCTGAACATCTATTTGCTTTTGACCATGAATAATGAATATTGAAGAGATGTAGGCCAGTCTTATGGTGTGTGTAGCTCACAGTGAGAGCTAAGGGATAAAAGTAATCTGTGTAGACAACAAACTACCCAGCATGCTATATTCCTATCTCCTCAACCACTAAAAGGCTGTCACCTTGAGGCTTATAACTTAGCCTAGTTCAAGTGTTCACTCACAGGGAGGTGACCTGCTTTGTGGAAACATTATGAAATGACAGATAAATTAATGATGCCAAAATAACAAAGTGATGTGGATTGGGTGAAAAATGTGTGCAGATGACCCAATTTTGTCAGGAGGGATACCTTACTGTAATACTTACCATTAATAAAATGGTAAAAAATAAACAAAAATTGCTTTTTAGCAATAGCAAAAAAATCTAGAGCTTAAATTTTGCTAGGACTGTCTGGGAGGGACGTAACCTGAAAACTAGATGTTATTGGCAGAGAGGTTTGGAAATCTCTATGGTATTGGTCTATTAACTTATACTGCCTTCTGATATCACCAGGCAAGCGAAAACTCCACTCATGCAAAACCTGCTGATTAGAAGGTTCTGTGTACATTTTATTTTCAACCAGCAACTATCAGGAAATAACATTTTTTATATAGTTTCATGAGATGATGTACAATATGATACAAAACATAGGAAAAACAGAATTTGGACTGCACTGCGCCTTTAAGGGTTCATTTGTCTCTTAAACCCAATAAAAGGAGTCAGACATCTGCTCACCTGTGATTACCCAGCCTGCATTGGGGCTGGGGATGACATACCTGCTGCCACTGGTTGAGGTCTCTGTATTATCTCTTCCCGTAATCATCATCAACCCAGCCTGCACCTGTCTCCATGGCTACCCAGCACTCCTCTGTGTGAGCTAGCTCTCTCATTTCTCCAGTCCCACTGCTTTGGGATGATTTGGTCTCCACCAGGGGGGATGCTAATCTAGCATGACATCATTGGAGCAGCCTTGGAGACATTGGGATGATTAACTCTCACTGCCTATTGAGAGTAGAGGAGGCTTTCAACCATGCAGGCAGAGATGTCACACTACCACCACTTACCCTGGTTTTGGCTATGTCTGTCTGTGCTTCAGTATAGGAGATGAGAGAGAAGAGTCTTGCTGTATATTCAGCCAATCTAGATAGTGGTGAGATGAAGTAAATATACATTCAATTAAAGACTGTAGTTGGAGAGTTCAGAAATACAGCCTATCCGACACGCTAAATGGCTGCTTTCTCCCAGTTCCTCCCTTTTCTCAGTGTTTTTCTGTCTCTTTGGGAGGGATGTGGTTGCTTAGGCCAGGGTCCTGAGAGAGAGGCAGCAGTGGGCCGAGGGCGGTCCACTAGGCCACACTGGGAGACCACATAGCTGTTCTTGGAGCTCCAGACAGCCCTATGGTAGGGCTATGCCCTGGGCCTGCTCTCCCACGGGGGGGTCACACACAGGCTGGGGGGCCAGTGAGGAGGCCTCCCTCTGATCCAGGGCCAGACAACAACCAGTGGTGGGCGTGAGCCGTGAGGCAGCTGGTAATGGCTTTGGGGAGGAACTTTGGGTGCAGTGGTATCTTTCTAGCTGTCCCTTTATGTATGGGAGAAGGCTCTATGTGGTGTGCATAGGCCATGCTAGGAGAAGAAAAAGAAGATGGAAATGAAATAAAATTTTATTGGTCACATACACATATTGAGCAGATGTTGTTGCGGATGTAGCGAAATGCTTGTGTTCCTAGCTCCAACAGTGCAGTAGTATCTAACAAAACACACAAATCTAAAAGTAAAAGAATGGAATATATAAATGTTAGATTGAGCAATGTCGCCGTGGCATTGACTAAAATACAGTAAAATAGAATACAGTATATACAGTTGAAGTTGGAAGTTTACATAGACTTAGGTTGGAGTCATGAAAACTCGTTTTTCAACCACCCCACAAATTTCTTGTTAACAAACTATAGTTTAGGGCAAGTGAGTTAGGACATCTACTTTGTGCATGACACAAGTAATTTTTCCAACAATTGTTTACAGACAGATTAATTCACTTATATCACAATTCCAGTGGTTCAGAAGTTTACATACACTAAGTTGACTGTGCCTTCAAACAGCTCGGAAAATTCCAGAAAATGATGTCATGACTTTAGAAGCTTCTTATAGGCTAATCGACATCATTTGAGTCAATTGGAGGTGTACCTGTGGATGTATTTCAAGGCCTACCTTCAAAAGCAGTGCCTCTGCTTGACATCATCGGAAAATCAAAAGAAATCAGCCAAGACCTCAGAAAAGAAATTGTAGACCTGCAGAAGTCTGGTTCGTTCTTGGGAGCAATTTTCAAAGGCCTGAAGGTACCACGTTCATCTGTACAAACAATGGTACGCAAGTATAAACACCATGGGACCACGCATCTGTCATACTACTCTGGACGGAGATGCGTTCTGTCTCCTAGAGATGAACATACTTTGGTGCGAAAAGTGAAAATCAATCCCAGAACAACAGCAAAGGACCTTGTGAAGATGCTGGAGGAAACAGGTACAAAAGTATCTATATCCACAGTAAAACGAGTCCTATATCGACATAACCTGAATGGCCGCTCAGCAAGGAAGAAGCCACTGCTCCAAAACCACCATAAAAAAGCCAGACTACTGTTTGCAGCTGCACATGGGGACAAAGATCGTACGTTTTGGAGAAATATCCTCTGGTCTGATGAAATAAAAATAGAAATGTTTGGCTATAATGACCATCGTTATCTTTGGAGGAAAAAGGGGGAGGCTTGCAAGCCGAAGAACACCATCCCAACCGTGAAGCACGGGGGGTGGCAGCATCATGTTGTGGGGGTGCTTTGCTGCAGGAGGGACTGGTGCACTTCAAAATAGATGGCATCAAGCATACTTCCAAAGAAGTGGCAAAATGGCTTAAGGACAACGAAGTCAAGGTATTGGAGTGGCCATCACAAAGCCCTGACCTCAATCCTATAGAAGATTTGTGGGCAGAACTGGTAAAGCGTGTGGAAGCAAGGAGGCCTACAAGCCTTACACCAGCTCTGTCAGGAGAAATGGGCCAAAATTCACCACTTATTATGGGAAGCTTGTGGAAGGCTACTTGAAACGTTTGATCCAACTTAAACAATTTAAAGGCAATGCTACCAAATACTAATTGAGTGAATGTAAACTTCTGACCCACTGGTAATGTGATGAAAGAAATAAAAACTGAAATAAATCATTCTCTACTATTATTCTGACATTTCACATTCTTAAAATAAAGTGGTGATCCTAACTGACCTAAGACAGGGAATTTTTTCTAGGATTAAATGTCAAGAATTGTGAAAAACTGAGTTTAAATGTATTTGTCTAAGGTGTATGTAAACTTCCGACTTCAATTGTACGTATGAGATGAGTAAAGCAGTATGTAAACATTATGTAAACATTATTTAAGTGACTAGTGTTCTTTTATTAAAGTGACCAGTGATTCCAAGCCTATGTACAGTACCATTCAAAAGGTTTGAACACAGCTACTCATTCAAGGGTTTTTCTTAATTGTACTATTTTCTTCATTGTAATAATGAAGATCAAAACTATGAAATAACAAAAAAGTGTTAAACAAATCAAAATATTTGAGATTCTTCAAAGTAGCCACCCTTTGCCTGATGACAGCTTTGCACACTCTTGGCATTCTCTCAACCAGCTTCATGAGGAATTGTTTTCCAACAGTCTTGAAGGAGTTCCCAAATATGCTTAGCACTTGTTGGCTGCTTTTTCTTCACTCTGCAGTCCAACTCATCCCAAACCATCTCAATTGCGCTGAGGTCGGGTTATTGTGGAGGCCAGGTCATCTGATGCAGCACTCCATCAATCTCCTTCTTGTTAAATAGCCCTTACACAGCCTGGAGGTGTGTTGGGTCATTGTCCTGTTGAAAAACAAATGATAGTCCCACTAAGCCCAAACCAGGTGGTATGGGTATTGCTTCAAAATGCTGTGGTAGCCATGCTGATTCATTTGCCTTGAATTCTAAATAAATCACACACAGTGTCACCAGCAAAGCGCCTCCACACCATAACACCTCCTTCATGCTTTATGCAGGGAAATACACATGCGGAGATCATCCATTCACCCACTCCGTGTCTCATAAAGACATGACGGTTGGAACCAAACATCTCCAATTTGGACTCCAGACCAAAGGACAAATTTCCACCGGTTTATTGTCCATTGCTTGTGTTTCTTGGTCCAAGCAAGTCTCTTCTTCTTATTGGTGTCCTTTAGTAGTGGTTTCTTTGCAGCAATTCAACCATGAATGCCTGATCCACACAGTTTCCTCTGAACAGTTGATGTTGAGATGTTTCTGTTACTTGAACTCTGTGAAGCATTTATTTGGGATGCAATTTCTGGGGCTAGTAACACTAATGAACTTTTCCTCTGCAGCAGAGGTAACTCTGGGTCTTCCATTCCTGTGGCGGTCCTCATGAGATCCAGTTTCATCATAGCACTTCACCACTCTGTCTGTGTGGGTGGACCATTTCGGAGGATCTTACGCCAAGGAACTTAAAAATGTCCACCTTCTCCGCTGCTGTCCCGTTGATGTGGATAGGAGGGTGCTCCCTCTGCTGTTTCCTGAAGTCCACGATCATCTCCTTTGTTTTTTTGACGTTGAGTGAGAGGTTGTTATCCTGACACCACACCCCCGAGTGCCCTAACCACCTCCCTATAGGCTGTCTCGTTATTGTTGGTAATCAAGTCTACTACTGTTGTCGTCTGCAAACTTGATGATTGAGTTGGAGGCGTGCATTGTCATGCAGTCATGGGTGAACAGGGAGTACAGGAGGGGGTTGAGCACGCCTCTTTGTGGGGCCCCAGTGTTGAGGGTCAGCGAAGTGGAGATGATGTTTCCTACCTTCACCACCTGGGGGCAGCCCGTCAGGAAGTCCAGGACCCAATTGCACAGGGTGGGGTTGAGACCCAGGGCCTCGAGCCTAATGATGAGCTTAGAGGGTACTATGGTGTTGAATGCTGAGGTGTAGTCAATGAACATAATTCTTACATAGTTATTCCTCTTGTCTAGGTGGGATAGGGCA
Organism: Salmo salar; assembly: GCF_965601325.2. Taxonomy (NCBI): domain Eukaryota; kingdom Metazoa; phylum Chordata; class Actinopteri; order Salmoniformes; family Salmonidae; genus Salmo; species Salmo salar. The sequence continues at coordinate 89,712,428 of NC_138300.1, read as the reverse complement.
GTGTGTGCAGTGTGATGGTGATTGCATCGTCTGTGGACCTATTGGGGCAGTACGCAAATTGAACTGGGTCTAGGGTGACAGGTATGGTGGAGGTGATATGATCCTTGACTAGTCTCAAAGCACTTCATGATGACAGAAGTGAGTGCTAAGGGACGATAGTCATTTAGTTCAATTACCTTTGCCTTCTTGGGTACAGGAACAATGATGGCCATCTTGAAGCATGTGGGCACAGCAGACTGGGATAGGGAGAAATTGAATATGTCCGTAAACACTCCAGCCAGCTGGTCTGCGCATGCTCTGAAGGACGCGGCTAGGGATGCCGTCTGGGCCGGCAGCCTTGCAAGGGTTAGCACGTTAAAATGTCTTACTCACATCGGCCACGGAGAAGGAGAGCCCACAGTCCTTGGTAGCGAGCCATGTCGGTGGCACTGTATTATACTCAAAGCGGGCAAAGAAGGTGTTTAGTTTGTCTGGAAGCAAGACGTCAGTGTCCGTGACATGGCTGGTTTTCTTTTTGTAGTTCGTGATTGTCTGTAGACCCTGCCACATACGTCTCGTGATTGAGCCATTGAATTGCGACTCCACTTTGTCTCTCTACTGACATTTTGCTTGTTTGATTGCTTTCCGGCGGGAATAACTACACTGTTTGTATTCGGCCATATTCCCAGTCAACTTTCTATGGTTAAATGTGGTGGTTCGCTCTTTCAGTTTTGCGTGAATGCCTCAATCTATCGACGGTTTCTGGTTAGGGTAGGTTTTAATAGTCACAGTGGGTACAACATCTCCTATACACTTCCTTATAAACTCACTCACCAAATCAGTGTATAAATCAATATTATTCTCTGAGGCTACTCGGAACATGTCCCATTCCGCGTGATCAAAACAATCTTGAAGAGTGGATGCCAATTGGTCAGACCAGCGTTCAATAGTCCTTGTCACGGTTACATCCTGTTTGAGTTTCTGCCTAAATGAAGGAAGGAGCAAAATGGAGTCGTGGTCAGATTTGCCGACGGGAGGGCGGGATGCATGCATCGCGCAAGTTAGAGTAGCAGTGATCCAGAGTTTTGCCAGTGCGAGTACTACAATCAATATGCTGATAGAATTTAGGTAGCCATGTTCTCAAATTTGCTTTGTTAAAATCCCCAGGTACAATAATTGCAACCTCAGGATATATTGTTTCCAGTTTACATAAAGTCCAGTGTGTGTGTGTGTGTGTGTGTGTGTGTGTGTGTGTGTGTGTGTGTGTGTGTGTGTGTGTGTGTGTGGGTGTGTGTGTGTGTGTGTGTGTGTGTGTCTGTGCGCGCACACGTGGGTACTTCTTAATATCTCCTGCTAGATGTTTGTTTGATTTAGTAATAATTTTTTCTGTGTTTCTTTTTAGGTATGTGGAAAGAAATAATTTCCTGGAGAGAGTTGACCACCGGCAGTTTGAGCAGGAAAAGAAAGTGCGTCTCGGCAACATCATGAAACGAGGACAAGGAATAATGTTACAGATACACTTACATTTTGTGTGTGTCACAATTGTACATGCCTGCCCAGTTCCTCCCAGCGTTTCTCAGCCCAATACTTGGCCGCTGGACTGTCCATGTCTCTGGATGGCCTACTGACTGTACCTGCTGCTGGCTGCTCCTTGACCTATCAGACCTCACATACCCAGTTTACACTCAGCACTCTCATTAAACCGCCATCTGTTCCTGGACCTGTGTGTGACCTGAGTCACCTGGACTCAGACCCCTGACTGTCTGTCTCAGTGGCTTCCTCCCTCTTCCCGATTTAGAGGTGTGGTTGCACTGCTAACCTGCTTGCCTCAGCACATGGCTGTGTGGCTGGGTGTTTCTGTACATTTGCCATAATCAAAAAAAAGGGAAAGCATTCCAGGAGTGAGAAGAGGAGAATGAGTAGCACACCCTGAACTCTGAATCAGACTTTATGGCATTGACTTGAAAGAGCTCAGATAGTTGTGCCATCCCTCTCTACCTCCTGCAGTGATTCAGTTTGGTGCGCTGTTCATGGGAAGAGTTCAAGTTGATTGCATTTCACCTCCTTGTTGCACACTGTGATTCTCTGGAGTTGTTCCAGCTAATCTGAAGATAAAAAATGGTCTCACTATTATGTACCTTATTTATACCAACAACAATCAGAGATTCTGACATGATAAAAGATGTATGTTTTATCAACAGGTCAGCTTAGCTGCCTGTTAAACCTGAGCTAAGAGGGGAGAGGATTGCTAAATGTTCCTCAAGTGTTTTCTCAACGTAATGACACAGCTCCTATTACAAGGTAATTGTATGGCTGTTCAGTAGTAGGCACTCACTCACACAGACAGTCAGACAGACAGACAGACAGCGCGGTGAATTCAGGGACTTTAGTCTTAGTTACTGGTTGTTAAATGAATGTGTCTGAATTCAAGTGTGTCTGAATAATCACAGGTGAATTTAGACTTGTTTTGTGTTGTCATCATGTTGCTGTACTGTGTCACATGGAATAAAGCTTGTCATTTGGTTTGAAGTTGTTGTTTTAGTACTGATGGTCTTGTTTTGCTCGTTTGTACCCCTCACCTCCCTAAGGCCTTATATTCCACCCTTCCTCTTCCCCCTACCAAGGCTCTTCCCCTCTCTCCAGACAACTGTCTACAGACACACACTACCATTTCATCATACCCTTGCCAGTCCTTCCCTGCCCCCCTCTTCCCAAAATGCAACTGTTTCTATCTTCCTCACCCCCCCGGTCCTACACCCCCAACCCACCTCCCTCCTATCCCTCACAGGCCTTGGGCGGGTGCCTGCCATCTTACCCACTCTGCTCTGTCCTAAATAAGGTCAGAAGACTCCAGTCACACAGTATCTTTCAACCTCATTTCCTCTGTATCCAGGCCCCCGCCACTGCTTCTGTGTTTCCTGCCTGAGTGTTTGGAAGGGAAAGGAGGAGACGCCTGTGCATCCTTCATAGAGGGTAATTGACTTGTTTACGTTACATAGGGATCCACCCTTCATCCCCATGGGTGTAAACTCTACATTTGTTTGTTTCTTCTAATTGTGCTTCATGTTACTAGATGAAACTTACTCTATATTATATATAAGCAGATTTAGATAGAGATCCCGTGTACTGTACTCTCACATTGTTGGGAAAGGACCCGTATGTAAGCATTTCACTGTTAGTATACACCTGTAGTTTACGAAGCATGTGACAAATAACATTTAATTTGATTTGAGACATGCATATTATTCATAAACACGCTCACACAAACAGTTGCATATTGGATGGAGATAATTATGATTTACTTTTGTCTAACGATACAAAATGAAACATACAACATACAGACATACACAAACATCAACAATCTCACTTCTGCCCAGACCCACCTGCTCTCACCCCTATCTCCAGTGCCTGCACTACTCTCCCCCATATGTCCTAAAATTGCACCATTTTGTTCCTCTCCATTGCCCACGCTTTTTCAATATTCAGATAATGAAATGTATAATTTTTTCATGGTCTTAACTATGGATGATTGGTAGATTTCCAGTTTAAGTGTACATTTTTTTTCAAGACAATTGACGAGAAGAGTATCCTCCAATCCATAAGGTAACTATCTCACTGCCCCCTCATATGACATGTCTTGAAATATGCAGACAGACGGATTCAAAGTAAAATTACATTTGTAATACTTATTTTTCTTTTTTTCTCCCTTTTTTCTCCCCAATTTCGTGTTATACAATTGGTAGTTGTTGCAGTCTGCAACTCCCGTACGGACTCGGGAGAGGCGAAAGTCGAGAGCCATGCGTCCTACGAAACACAACCCAACCAAGCCGCACTGCTTCTTAACACAATGCACATCCAACCCAGAAGCCAGCCGCACCAATGTGTCGGAGGAAACACCGTACACCTGGCGACCTGGTCAGCGTGCACTGCGCCCGGCCCGCCACAGGAGTTGCTAGTTCACGATGAGACAAGGATATCCCTGCCAGCCAAACCATCCCTAAACCCGGACGACGCTGGGCCAATTGTGCGCCGCCACATGGCGGCCGGCTGCGACAGAGCCTGGGCTCGAACCCAGAATACTTCTGAATACATCCATAACTTTTGGACTTCATGGCACTCCCAGAAGGAATGGGTTATTACGTCATTGTTAGTTTTTCAAGACGACTCTCTCGTTGTGCTGTAGAATTGTTTTATTTAATTTAATTTGTAATAAATTCTATACATTAATCTATACATTGGATTATGCGTACATTTTCGTTACCTGTAATTTTGTTAGTTATGTTCTTTTCAGTTCTTTTTTTAAGTATTGGTTCTTACCTATCATATGAATATCCTTTTCTGACTCAAGATTTGCTCTGATGCCCAAAATATTTAAAATCTAAATTTGTGATAGGAAACTTGTATGTTGCATGTACTGTGCCTTCAGAAAGTATATAGACCACTTGACTTATTCCACATTTTGTTGTGTTACAGCCTGAATGCAAAAAAAAATTCTCTCATCTACACACAATACCCCATAATGACAAAGTGAAAACATGTTTTTAGACATTTTTGGAAATGTGTTGAAAATGTAAATACAGAAATATCTCATTTACGTAAGTATTCACACTCCTGAGTCAATACTTTGTAGAAGCACCTTCGGCAGCCATTACAAATTGGTTGTTGATCATTGCTAGACAACTATTTTCAGGTCTTGCCACAGATTTTGAAGTAGGTTTAAGTCAAAACTGCAAATCGGAAACTCAGGAATATTCACTGTCTTCTTAGTAAGTCTAGATTTGTCCTTGTGTTTTAGGTTATTGTTCTGCTGAAAGGGGAATTAATCTCCCAGTATCTGGTGGAAAGAAGACTGAACCAGGTTTTCCTCTAGGATTTTGCCTGTGATTAGCTCCATTCTGTTTTTGTTTTTTTATCCTGAAAAACTCCCCAGTCCTTAACGATTACGAGCATACCCATAACATGATGCAGCCAACACTATGCTTGAAAATATGGAGAGTTGGTACTCAGTGATGTGTTCTATTGGATTTGCCGCATACATAACACTTTGTAGTCAGGACAAAAAGTAAATTGCTTTTCCACATTTTGTGCAGTATAACTTTAATGCCTTGATGCAAACAGGATGCCTGTTTTGGAATATTTTTGTTCTGTACAGGCTTCCTTCTTTTCACTCTGTCAATTAGATTAGTATTGTGAAGTGACTACAATGTTGTTGATCCATCCTCAGTTTTGTCCTATCACAGCCATTAAACTCTAACTACTTTAAAGTCACCATTGGCCTCATGGTGAAATCCCTGAGTGGTTTCCTTGTTCTCCGGCAACTGAGTTAGGAAGGATGCCTGTATCTTTGTAGTGACTGTGTATTGATACACAACCCAAATTGTAATAAATAACTTCACCATGCTCAAAGGGATATTCCATGTTCAATGTTTTTTTTTTTTTTTTTTATCAGAAAACCTCCCTGCTCTTTGTGGTTGAATCTGTGTTTGAAATTCACTGCTCGACTGAGGGACCATTTGTAGGGTGTGGGGTACAGAGATGAGGTAGTCATTCAAAAATTAAACACTATTATTGCACACAGTGTGCTGACAGTGTCAACAGCAAAACACCATCTCACCACCTCTATGCTTCCCGGTGGGAACCACACATGCGGAGATCCATTTACCTACTCTGCATCTCACAAAGACACGGTGGTTGGAACCAAACATCTCAAATTTGGACTCATCAGACCAAAGGATAGATTTCCATCGGTCTAATGTCCATTGCTCGTGTTTCTTGGCCAAAGCAAGTCTCTTCTTCTTATTGGTAGTGGTTTATTTGCAGCAATTCGACCATGAAGACCTGATTCACGCACTCTCCTCTGAACAGTTGATGTTGAGATGTGTCTTTTACTTGACCTACTTGAAGTATTTATTTGGGCTGCAAATTCTGAGGCTAGTAACTCTACTGAACTTATCCTCTGCAGCAGAGGTTACTCTGGGTCTTCCTTTCCTGTGGCGGTCCTCACGAGAGCCAGTTTCATCATAGCAATTGATGTTTTTTGCGACTGCACTTGAAGAAACTTTCAAAGTTCTTGAAATGTTCCGCATTGACTGACGTTCATGTCTTAAAGTAATGATGGACTGTCTTTTCTCTTTGCTTATTTGAGCTGTTCTTGCCATAATATGGATTTGGTCTTTTACCAAATAGGGCTATTTTCTCTATTCCACCCCTACTTTGTCAAAACACAACTGATTGGCATTAAGAAGGAAAGGAATTCCACAAAATAACTTTTAACAAGGCACACCTGTTAATTTAAATGCATTCCAGGTGACTACCTCATGAAGTTGGTTGAGAGAATGCCAAGAGTGTGCAAAACTGTCATCAAGGCAAAGGGTGGCTACTTTGAAGAATCTCAAATATAAAATATATTTAGATTTTGTTTAACACTTTTTTTGGTTACTACATGATTCCATATGTGTTATTTCATAGTTTTGATGTCTTCATTATTATTCTACAATGTCGAAAATAATAAAAATAGAAAAACCCTTGAATGAGTAGGTGTGTCCAAACATTTAACTGGTACTGTACATGCATACACACTCCGAGAGAGGCCTGTACACTCTCCAGAGCTGTGGAGAGCAAGACATCCTCATATTTATTCAAATACACCTTCTCTCTTATGTTTTCTGTTACTTCTCTTGGATGGTTAAGTGACTTTGTGAGCCCCAAGTGATTTTCCCAGCTTGTCTCCTTCCTTCACTGACTGCTCACTTCCACCTTGCTGTTACCCTTCAAATACCTTTTTAAACTCACTCAACTTTCACTATTTATTTTGCTCAGTTTAATTTTACCACTGTTCACCTCTCACCTAACTTGCGAGCATGTATGAAGGTGAACTTGAAATACTTGTGTGCAACCTGCGCTTGACGATGATGCCAAAATAACTTCCTCCAGTAGAACAATAAAGCTTATCAAACTTAATCAAATTTACTTAGAGCCTTTACTACGAGCCTTGCCTCGTGACAAAACAACAGATTGAAAGAAAGGGGAAGAGGATAGATAAAGAAGACATAAAGATCAGATTAAAGGCCAAGGGAATGTGGAAGAGAGAGATGGCTGAGAAGCAACATTTATATACACTGCTCAAAAAAATAAAGGGAACACTTAAACAACACAATGTAACTCCAAGTCAATCACACTTCTGTGAAATCAAACTGTCCACTTAGGAAGCAACACTGATTGACAATACATGTCACATGCTGTTGTGCAAATGGAATAGACAACAGGTGGAAATTATAGGCAATTAGCAAGACACCCCCAATAAAGGAGTGGTTCTGCAGGTGGGGACCACAGACCACTTCTCAGTTCCTATGCTTCCTGGCTGATGTTTTGGTCACTTTTGAATGCTGGCAGTGCTTTCACTCTAGTGGTAGCATGAGACGGAGTCTACAACCCACACAAGTGGCTCAGGTAGTGCAGCTCATCCAGGATGGCACATCAATGCGAGCTGTGGCAAGAAGGTTTGCTGTGTCTGTCAGCCTAGTGTCCGGAGCATGGAGGCGCTACCAGAAGACAGGGCAGTACATCAGGAGACGTGGAGGTGGCCGTAGGAGGGCAACAACCCAGCAGCAGGATCGCTACCTCCGCCTTTGTGCAAGGAGGAGCAGGAGAAGCACTGCCAGAGCCCTGCAAAATGACCTCCAGCAGGCCACAAATGTGCATGTGTCTGCTCAAACGGTCAGAAACAGACTCCATGAGGGTGGTATGAGGGCCCGACGTCCACAGGTGGGGGTTGTGCTTACAGCCCAACACCGTGCAGGACGTTTGGCATTTGCCAGAGAACACCAAGATTGGCAAATTCGCCACTGGCGCCCTGTGCTCTTCACAGATGAAAGCAGGTTCACACTGAGCACGTGACAGACGTGACAGAGTCTGGAGACGCAGTGGAGAACGTTCTGCTGCCTGCAACATCCTCCAGCATGACCGGTTTGGCGGTGGGTCAGTCATGGTGTGGGGTGGCATTTCTTTGGGGGGCCGCACAGCCCTCCATGTGCTCGCCAGAGGTAGCCTGACTGCCATTAGGTACCGAGATGAGATCCTCAGACCCCATTGTGAGACCATATGCTGGTGCGGTTGGCCCTGGGTTCCTCCTAATGCAAGACAATGCTAGACCTCATGTGGCTGGAGTGTGTCAGCAGTTCCTGCAAGAGGAAGGCATTGATGCTATGGACTGGCCCGCCCGTTCCCCAGACCTGAATCCAACTGAGCACATCTGGGACATCATGTCTCGCTCCATCCACCAACGCCACGTTGCACCACAGACTGTCCAGGAGTTGGCGGATGCTTTAGTCCAGGTCTGGGAGGAGATTCCTCAGGAGACCATCCGCCACCTCATCAGGAGCATGCCCAGGCATTGTAGGGAGGTCATACAGGCACGTTGAGGCCACACACACTACTGAGCCTCATTTTGACTTGTTTTAAGGACATTACATCAAAGTTGGATCAGTCTGTAGTGTGGTTTTCCACTTTAATTTTGAGTGTGACTCCAAATCCTCCATGGGTTGATAAATTGGATTTCCATTGATTATTTTTGTGTGATTTTGTTGTCAGCACATTCAACTATGTAAAGAAAAAAGTATTTAATAAGATGATTTCTTTCATTCAGATCTAGGATGTGTTGTTTAAGTATTCCCTTAATTTTTTTGAGCAGTATAGATTGTAGACAGTTGCTGCTGTTGTCAATGGAAAGGAGTCTTATTAGTGTGAAGAACCTACTGTAACCTTTAATCCTCCACTGAGTGGCACGTCCTGACCAGTAAAAGGGGTTATTTGTTATTGTAGTTTGGTCAGGGCGTGGCAGGGGGTGTTTGTTTTGTGTGTTTCGGGGTTTTTGATTTATGTTCTATATTTTCTATTTCTATGTTTATTCTAGTTTTCTATTTCTGTTGTTTTTTCAATGACCTCCAATTAGAGGCATCTGGTTGTCGTTGTCTCTAATTGGAGGCCATTTTTAAGTGTGTTTGTTTTTCACTTGTGTTTGTGGGTGGTTGTTCCTAGTATAGTCTGTGCACCTTACTGGACTGTTTTCGTCGTTTGTTTTGTTTAAGTGTCTTCTCTTTAATAAAGTAAAGAAGATGATCCATATACCTGCTGCATTTTGGTCCACTCCTTACGACACACGTGACACTGAGGTTGATGTCTCAAACCTCACACTAACTCAAACACAAATCTTTACCCTCACACTGACCCTGATTTAAACACCTACAAAATCCCAATTTGAACCCTAAATGAGTCCCCCGGGTGTATTTATACACCACCCAAAGTATAATTAATAACTTCACCATGCTCAACCGGATTTCAATGTCTGCTTTTTTTTCTTCTCACATATCTACCAATAGGTGCCCTTCTTTGCGAGGAATTGGAAAACCCCTCTGGTTTTTGTGGTTGAATCTGTGTTTTAAATTCATAAGTCTGTTTGTCAAATTTCTGCCCTGCTTGAGCTGCCCAGTCAACTGTAAGTGCTGTTATTGTGAAGTGGAAACATCTAGGAGCAAAAATGGTTCAGCTGCAAAGTGGTAGGCCACACAAGCTCACAGAACTCGTCTGTCCTCGGTTGCAACACTCACTACCGAGTTCCGTCAGCACAAGAACTGTTTGTCGGGAGCTTCATGAAATGGGTTTCCATGGTACAGGAGCCGCACACAAGCCTAAGATCACCATGTGCAATGCCAAGCGTTGGCTGGAGTGGTGTAAAGCTCAAAGGCATTGGACTCTGGAGCTGTGAAAACGTTCTCTGGAGTGATGAATCAGGCTTCACCATCTGGCAGTCCAACGGACTAATCTGGGTTTTGCGGATGCCAGGAGAATGCTACCTGCCCCAATGCATAGTGTCAACTGTAAAGTTTGGTGGAGGAGAAACAATGGTCTGGGCTGTTTTTCATGGTTCGGGCTAGGCCCCTTAGTTACAGTGAAGGGAAATCTTAACTCTACAGCATAAACTTATGTTCTAGATGATTCTGAGCTTCCAAATTTGTGGCAACAGTTTGGGGAAGGCCCTTTCCTGTTTCAGCATGACAGTGCCCCTTTGCACAAAATGAGGTCCATACAGAAATGGTTTGTCGAGATCAGTGTGGAAGAACTTGACTGGCCTACACAGAGCCCTGACCTCATCCACATCGAACACCTTTGGCATGAATTGGAATGCCGACTGTGAGCCAGGCCTAATTGCCCAACATCAGTGCGAGACCTCACTAATGCTCTTGTGGCTGAATGGAAGCAAGTCCCCGCAGCAATGTTCCAACATCTAGTCGAATGCTTTCCCAGAAGAGTGGAGGCAGTTTTAGCAGCAAAGGGGGGACCAATTCCATATGAATGCCCATTATTTTGGAATGAGATGTTCGACGAGCAGGTGTCCACATACTTTTGTTCATGTAGTGTATCTGGCACACACTTCACCTCCAAGCATGTGTAGCTGTCTCTCATCAAGGGCTTCGTTTTCAAACGGGGAAGCTGATTTTAAAATAGCCAACACCTTTGGGAGGATAATTATAAACAATCACTGACACAAGAATCTCAAATAACAGCAGGAGCAAATAGCCAGTATGCCTTCCCTCCCTGCTATCCAACCACTGGAAGCTCCTAAAGGCTTTGGTAACACTTCATCCAGGTATAATTCCTTAGAACTTCTTATAAGCATACTTGAGCATTTACAATGTCTTATAACAAGGCTTATAATTTAGTTTCCCAATGGATCAAACTGTCTGTTATTTAGTCTGAATGATTAAAGGGGTCATACTGTACATGCTCATAAAAAGTAATACAATGCATTATATCTCAAACCATCTCTGAGGTGTTTCCTGTTCACTATCATGGTTTCTTAATCAAGCATAGCATAAATTCATTTCTACCATGAAAGTGCTTATTAGGGTCCGTAGTGCTTATGCATTTGAAGAGAGGGTGATCATAGAGCAGTGCATAAGGTGATTTGTGATATGTCTCAAAATCACTTCAAAAGGCACCTACACTTCCACCTAGGCATGTAGCCTAGGTTAGGCCACTTTATTGTATAACTAAATGTTTCATTGATTAAACTTTACATTAATTATTGTAATACATTTGACAACAACCTCTCTTTCAGATGTGGTACTTTCCATAAATGTAGCCTATTGGACAATTCGCTTCGGCAGCCGACAACAATGTAGACATTCCCTTTAAGTGGCAACCTTAGGGGACATAGAAATTATTCTGATGTAAATGCATAGAATTCAATAGATTTTCTTTATCAAATGCAAAAGCACATGAGTTTAACAGGATCAGTTAGGGCAGGCTATAGCCGTATCACGTTAAAAAAAACTAGCTTATTGCTGCATCTTCTTTTTGATGGTGGAAAAAAGAGACCATCCCTTTAAATAAAACTTGATGATTCCATTAGAACCGCAGCAGCAGCAGTGATACACGCAGCTGCCCAACCTGGCCGCCGCAAGATTGTTGAGCAAATATTATTTTCCTTCTGTATGACACTGGTGCGATTTAAAACATTATTATATTCGTTTTATACGTTGGATTCTTGGGAGGATAAACGAAACGTGTGACGTAGAAGAACCATAGTAGAAAGTGTTTACGGTATTGGAGACACGGGTTCTCTGGACGTTCATGAGGTGGACTTCGCCGCATTTGGTGGGCTGCTCCTAGCTTGGAAAATCCCACCATATATCCCTGACATTCATTCCAAACTCAACCTGTACGCTGAACTGTCACCGACGTTGATACATTATAAAGGAAAAGCATGGAATAAAGCCTGACATCGAAGGAGTCCTGAAGAAAAGTAGTTTTTTTTTCTGGTGAAAAGTAGTCCACTGCTTGTTTTAAATAACCTATTAATTATTAAGTAGCCTAGGAGAGGCATAGCCTACTCTTACAACTCATCACAAGATGTCTGTTCCGGTAAGTCTTATTTAAAGGTTATATTTTACATTTGGCATGAACTTTTGTTGCCTACAGATAGTCAGCGATACGATGTTGTCAAGTGTAATTTCCTTTGCTGCTCTGGCATTTGAAATGCACTAGGCTATGTGTCAGTGATGAGTATGCTACGTCTCGTGTATTGGTTTTGTAATATAATTGTAATACCACAGTTATAATGATATGAGATATGTATTTTCAATGTTTCTCTAATTTGTAAAAATGTCCACACTCTAGGAGTGCAAGCTCCAACGCAGACTGCTTGCTGTCAGGCTGTTGGCAAACTGTCAAATTTGACTTGTAGGAGTGCCAACGTTGCAGCCTGAGTTTTGTGAGTTACATAGTGTTGAGTTGGATACTGCAATTGTGTAACCACCAGTATAGTTTGAGTCTAAGGCCAAACGTATTGTACTTGGACACTTAATACTTCACCATGTTTGTAGTGAATAGGATTATGCAGTTATGTGAATAGGATTAGGAATATGCAGTTTTGATGGAGAGAACATTTTTGCTTTCTGTTGTCTTTTTCTGTTGTGTTTTCTGTTGCTTTGCACCATTAATCCAACAGCCTGCAAATCAGTAAATAGCCCAATTGTGTACCCTTATCATATCAAAAGGTACCAGTTCCATTCTTTGATGTGTATTTGGGTTGTTTACTGTAGGTGTGTGTAGATATTCAGGATATGACTGTTCCAATTGGCTAAGCAATGTTCTATCTAGCTTGGCATGTGTTGTTATGCACACAGATATCTAAAATAGCGTGCTCTAACCTGTGTGAGGATTCCTTCGGCAATACACATCTCAACCCTAGCAGTTTGTGAAGAAATCCCAAGTTTGTGTATCTTGCTGCTTGAAATTCAGAACTCATTGTTTTCCCTATGTCAGGTTTAGGGAGTAAAATGTGCTGATTACAGGGTTGAAGTTGTCTCCTAAACACTGAAATATATGGAGGCATCTTTGCCTGTAGATCATCTGGAGACATGATATATACCATTTTATGAACTGGGTGGTTCGAGCCATGCTGATTGGCTAAAAGCCATGGTATAACAGACCTAATACCACGGGTATGACAAACATTTATTTTTGCTGCTCTAATTATGTTGGTGACCAGTTTATAATAGCAATAAGGCACCTTGGGGGTTTGTTTGCCAATATACCACAGCTAATGGCTGTATCCAGGCACTCCGTGTTGCGTCTGGCATAAGAACAGCCCTTAGCCATGGTATATTGGCCACCTACCACACCCCTTTGTGCCTTATTGCTTAAATCACCCATGCTTACAGGCTCATTCGATTACAGCGATGTAAATGTGTAATGAACAAGCGTTATTTCCTTGTTTGCTTCGCTAAGTGTTTGAGCACATTATGAATCACTAACTGTATTAGGCTACACTTTTAGAACAAAAGGTGCTATCCAGAACCTAAAAGGGTTCTTCAGCTGTCCCCATAGGCGAACCCTTTGAATAACTATTTTTGGTTCCAGGTAGAGCACTTTGGGTTCCAGGTAGAACCCTATTCAATTCCATGTAGAAGCCTTTCCACACAGGGTTCTACATGGAACCCAAAAGGGCTCTACCTGCAACCAAAAAGGGTTCTACCTTGAACAAAAAGGGTTATCCTATGGGGACAGCTGAAGAACCCTTTTGGAACCCTTTTTTTTAAGAGTGTATGTATTATACTCTTGAGTAGGACTGTGTTTGGTTTGTACATATGTTTTTACCCTCAGTTACTGTAGCTTCTCTGCGCTGTATTCAACAAACACAGTCCGGATTGCAAATCCCATGCCTTGCGGCCCGGGTTTGATGGCAACAGCTGCTGTTCTCTGTGCAGACAGGATGACGAGTCTCCTAAACACCATCGGTAAACCCAGCGCCGTAATGACTCCCTCATCTCCATGCCAACTAGTCTGAGCCCCTTCACCTGGCTGCCACACATGTCACTGGGAAATCAAAGACAAACAGACAGGGCCATGGTGTGACTGTCCACCTAACCCAGTGGACAAATCATTCTTGCACACTTTTCCATTGTGTAGATATCATTTAAGATTTCCCATAGAAATCAAGTTAGATATGGGGGTGTTTTGGAAGATGGCTGGTGTACAACAGCTCATTTCCATTTGTACACTACTAGTCTTGCGGTAATAGTGTAGTAACATTGTTATTACAACGTTGAAGCTGTCAACATAGCGTCTGCTATAGGCTACATTTGAGTCTGTATCTTCTTATTGGGAATGCAGATTTTTCAAAGCATCCAATGTTGTTGCTTGGGTGATGGGTGTATTTCCTCGATGGCCTGCCAAAATGCTTATAGACTGGGAGTCCCCGTGGAGAGTATCCTCCTGCTGTATTTGATGGGTTAATTCCTCCAGTCAACCATAATATGAGGGAAATTAAACTGATGTTTGGATGGGATCAGCCCATAGAGTTAAGCATGCTTAGGTGAACATGAAGTCCCAGTTGGCTAGTAGCAGGGGTCCCAATGCTCCAACTCTGCAAGGCTTAAATACTAAACACCCTGTCATTCACCATTCACATCTGTGGCTTTTTAGTCATCCCTCCTTTGATATTATGAATTTAACCTTTGCAGGCCGTAATCAACTGATTTACTATAGGTGGAATATAATAGCATCTATTGCAATGTTTTCCCAGTGTTTTATTTTCATGCTACATGTACTGTATATAGGTTGCTATTATAGTTTACAGTGTAGCATGCTTTTACAAATGCAAACATTTTGGCAATATGCATGTTCTGAATACAGTACAATGGGACATATGGACAGATATACATGAATGCATGCAGCCGTACGTACAAGCATTCATAACATGCCATGAATTGATGTGGCCTATTGAGAATGTAGCACCTCTACCAGAGTACAGAGTATTCTTATCTTTAATATGAGCTCAGTTTCCCCAAAGGCACATCTCAGCTCAGCTGCAGCCTCTCTCGCCCCTCACTCTCCCTCCCTCCTTGCCAGCAGCCATGCGATGTAGGACACAAGGGGGTTAAATGGGACGTCTGCCGGGGCTCTATCGACAGCCCTCATATCTCCCTCTCAGAAGCCTGACATTTGGAGCTTGTCATAGATGATGCTCCACATACATATTCATAATTGGTGCATTTCCATAACCCCGATCAGGCCCTGGCTATTTGTATGGGCAACAGTTAGCCATCAGCCTCCCTCCCTTCTTTGTGTCTATCACATGTAAATCTCTAGTCTACTAGATAGGTACACATAACTCACAGCAAATGCATTATTACACATGAGGCGAGGTTGCTTATAAGTCGTCCAAAATGCATAGAATACAATGTACTACAACGGTGCAAACGGCTACCATCAACCAGTTGATGTAGCCTATTTGTAATTCAGACACACACACATGCATGTACATACCCACACTGGCATTCAAACACGCACACACATTAACACAAACATTCACACATGGTGATCTCCCCAGCTTGGATGCTCTGCCTTCACCCTCCAAGTTCACACACACACACACACACACTCACAGTCACACACACTCTCACACACACACACACACACACACTCATCCAAGGGAAGCCAGGCTTCCCCCAAAAACTGACCAAAAGAAAAAAACTGAAATAATTGGTCTTTTGTCTGTCTGTGTTTCATCATTTCCCCACAATTCACAAGAGGCTGAATGTAAGGTCCTGGAGTACCAAAGAAAGTGTCAAGGGAAGCCAGTTTGAATTGTTGCATGTCCTTGTGTTGTTGTCCTCTGGTGGTTAGCTAGCTGACATTGTCCCTTTCCTAAATTAGCCATGGATGGAGATAAGGATTTGATTTGGACTTATGGTTTTACTTAATTCTTGGTACTGGACAATGATTTTATAACGGCGATTCTGATCCAACCATTAATTCATACATTGTGCCCCTGGCCTGAGAGGATGGAAGTTCCACATAGCTAGATGTAGAAGGCTAATGTTAACTAGCTGGCTCATCGTTGCCCATGAAAGGAAGTTAGACTAGTGAGCAAGCATTTTAGCCAGGTAGCCTAGGACAACAACAACTAAAAGCATGTAGTCTACTGTATGACAGAGTCATAGACCGTTTCGGCGACATGAAAGAGAACAGGATAGCATTTGAGTTTCTCTACAAGTAAGGTGAGTCAACATGTTTTTTGTACTCGCACACACACACACACACACACACACACACACACACACACACACACACACACACACACACACACACACACACACACACACACACACACACACACACACACACACACACACACACACACACACACACACACACACACTGACTGAGGAAGCATCTTAATCCAGCAGTCAGCTGACACATTAATTTGTTTACAACTGACAGCTCAGGAGAAATGATCATATTTATGCTATAAACAGCTGCAGGTAGAAATATGAATAAACATTTAAACATACATATTAGAGGTCGACCGATTATGATTTTTCAACGCCGATACCGATTATTGGAGGGCCCAAAAAAATCCGATACCGATTAATCTGCCGATTTTTTACACTTTATTTGTAATATTGACAATTACAACAATACTGAATGAACACTTATTTTAACTTAATATAATACATCAATAAAATCAATTTAGCCTCAAATAAATAATGAAACATGGTCAATTTGGTTTAAATAATGCAAAAACAAAGTGTTGGAGAAGAAAGTAAAAGTGCAATATGTCCCATGTAAGAAAGCTAACGTTTAAGTTCCTTGCTTAGAACATGAGAACATATGAAAGCTGGTGGTTCCTTTTAACATGAGTCTTCAATATTCCCAGGTAAGAAGTTTTGGTTGTAGTTATTATAGGAATTGTAGGACTATTTCTCTCTATACCATTCGTATTTCATATACCTTTGACTATTGGATGTTCTTATAGCCACTTTAGTATTGCCAGTGTAACAGTATAGCTTCCGTCCCTCTCCTCGCTCCTACCTGGGCTCGAACCAGGAACACATCGAAAACAGCCACCTCGAAGCATCGTTACCCATTGCTCCACAAATCCCGCGGCCCTTGCAGAGCAAAGGGAACAACTAATTCAAGGTCTCAGAGCGAGTGCCGTCACCGATTGAAACGCTATTAGCGCGCACCCCGATAACCAGCTAGCCATTTCACATTGGTTACACCAGCCTAATCTCGGGAGTTGATAGGCTTGAAGTCATAAACAGCTCAATGCTTGAAGCACAACGAAGAGCTGCTGGAAAACGCACGAAAGTGCTGTTTGGTTGAATGCTTACGAGCCTGCTGCTGCCTACCACCACTCAGTCAGACTGCTCTATCAAATCAAATCATAGACTTAATTATAACATAATAACATAACATAATAACACACAGAAATACGAGCCTTTGGTCATTAATATGGTCGAATCCGGAAACTATCATTTCGAAAACAAAACGTTTATTCTTTCAGTGAAATACTGAACCGTTCCGTATTTTATCTAACGGGTGGCATCCATATGTCTAAATATTGCTGTTACATTGTACAACCTTCAATGTTATGTCATAATTATGTACAATTCTGGCAAATTAATTACGGTCTTTGTTAGAAATAAATGGACTTCACACAGTTCGCAACGAGCCATGCGGCCCAAACTGCTGCATATACCCTGACTGCTTGCACGGAACGCAAGAGAAGTGACACAACTCCCCTAGTTATAAGAAATTCATGTTAGCAGGCAATATTAACTAAATATGCAGGTTTAAAAATATACACTTGTGTATTGATTTTAAAGAAAGGCATTGATGTTCATGGTTAGGTACATTGGTGCAACGACAGTGCTTTTTTTGCGAATGCGCTTGTTAAATCATCACCCGTTTGGCGAAGTAGGCTGTGATTCGATGACAAATTAACAGGCACCGCATCGATTATATGTAACGCAGGACACGTTAGTTAAACTAGTAATATCATCAACCATGTGTAGTTAACTAGTGATTATGTTAAGATTGATTGTTTTTTATAAGATAAGTTTAATGCTAGCTAGCAACTTACCTTGGCTTCTTGCTGCCCTCGCATAACAGGTAGTCAGCCTGCCACGCAGGCCCCTCGTGGAGTGCAATGTAAGGCAGGTGGTTAGAGTGTTGGACTAGTAACCGGAAGGTTGCAAAAACAAATCTCCGAGCTGACAAGGTAAAAATCTGTCGTTCTGCCCCTGAACAAGGCAGTTAACCCACCGTTCCTAGGCCGTCATTGAAAATAAGAATGTGTTCATAACTGACTTGCCTAGTTAAATAAAGGTGTAAAAAATAAAATGAAATTGAAATCGGCCCTAATTAATCGGCCATTCCGATTAATCGGTCGACCTCTAATACATATGTATACTGCCGCATGTCTCTTTTTCCCTAAATATACCATCATCAGGTGTCAATGGACCACACATAGCAACTGTCCATCATTCAGTTATTTTCTATTCCAATAGCACTGTACACTGAAAAGGTGTTCTGATGCTATCTAGTCATCCCATCCAGGGTCTTATAGAATTCAGTAATGGTATTGACTATTGCGTGTCTATCATCAGTCATTCACAGCTGACCTACTATTACCAAGGGCCCATCCACAGTCAGCCTGTCATATGAATCTCCACTAAAGGCCATGTCTTGCGACTGGTTGGTTTTATCTGATCTACAGCTAATACGTCTTGCTTGAATTTTCTCCTTCCATCGTTGAACTGCCTGTATTTCAGGGAGAAAAGGTAGCATCAGCCTTTCTGAAAAGCTAGCCCCCGTGGCTAAGAGGAGAGCAGTAGAGCAGAGCAGTGTGTGTGGTGTGACTGGGGCTGTGTGGAGTCTGTCCTCACTCACGCTCAAACAGTCAGACACACAATGGAGGAGCAGAGCCACTGCTGCATGCCAGAACATTCCTGCTCCAACACTCCCTGGGGAATTCACTTTTCTCACTCTGCTCACTCACTGAAGAGAGACTGTGTGTGTGTGTGTGTGTGTGCGCACGCGTGTGTGCGTACGTACGTGCGTGCGAGAGAGAGAGATTCTGCAAGAAGATTGAGTATTTGGTTCGTACCAATGTGCGTTTTAGAGGACAGTGTGTGTAAAGGGGTGTGTAGATATGTGTGGGCCGTTGAATGAGTGTGTGTGGGAGAGCTACCCTATGTATGTGATCTTACATTCTTCTACTGTCCCCCATCAATCCTTGTCACAATGCAGTATGTGTGTGATAATCTGGTATCTTGTGGGAGGACTGTGTGCATGTTTAAAACATTTTTTTTTTAACCAGGCTAGTCAATTAAGAACAAATTCTTATTTACAATGACGGACTGGCAAGAGGCAAAAGGCCTCCAGTGGGGACGGGGGCTGGGATTAAAAAAGCACAACAACAAAAAACAATGGAAGACAAAACTGACAACACAGATCGAAGACACTGGCAACAGCACAAATTCAACAGCAAGCAAACAGAGGGATGTGTGTGTGAAGTAAAACAACATGCTTCCTTACATAAGGCATTGCAAGTACTTGCGCGTGTGTGTGAAAGCTTCTGAGTCAGTGTGGGAATGCTCAGTAATGAATAGCACTGTGTGCTGAAATTCCGTTCTGTGCGTGTGTGTGCATCCTTATATGTGTTAATCCCTGTGTCTGAGAAAGTGTGTGAATGCTCAGCAGTGTGGTTCTCTGTCAGTCTATGTGGCGGTGGACTGGCAGCAGCAGCAGCCATGTATCTCTCAGCCAGGACTCTGTAGCTATTGCTGTTATTTATTATCTTGGCTATTTCTAGTAGCAAACGCCACTCTATTTGGCGGCTCTCCCTCGATTTCTCTCTTTTTCTGTTCTTCACTGTTCTCTTCATCCCTATCCATCTTTCTGGCCATCTCCCTCCTCCTCTCCTCCTCCCCACTCTCTCCTCCTCCCTCCTCCTCTCCTCCTCCCACCCTCTCTCCTCCCTTCTCTCCTCCTCCCTCCTTCTCTCCTCCCTCGTCTCCTCCTCCCTCCTCTCGTCCCTCTCCTCCTCCCTCCTCCCTCTCCTCCCTTGTCTCCTCCTCCCACCCTCTCTCCTCCCTTGTCTCCTCCTCCCACCCTCTCTCCTCCTCCCTTCTTCTCTCCTCCTCCCACCCTTTCTTCTCCTCCCTCGTCTCCTCCTCCCTCCTTCTCTCCTTCTCCCACCCTCTCCCTTCTCTCCTCCTCCCACCCTCTCCTCCTCCCACCTTCTCTCCACTCCTCCTCCCACCCTTCTTCTCCCTCGTCTCCTCCTCCCTCCTTCTCTCCTCCTCTCCTCCTCCCACCCTTTCTCCTCCTCCCTCCTTCTCTCATCCGCTCCTCCTCTCATCCATCAACCCTTTCTCCTCCTCCCTCCTTCTCTCTTCCTCTCCTCCTCCTCTCCCCCTCCCACCCTCTCTCCTCCTCCCTCCTTCTCTCCCCCTCCCACCCTCTCCCCTCCTCCCTCCTTTTCTCCTCCCCATCTGCTATTCTTTCCATGTTTATCCCATCATCTTCTTATTCCAGTTTCTTCCTCTTTGTCTTGGTATATGATGGGCAGTACAGCCTTTGTCTTGGTATATGATGGGCAGTACAGCCTTTGTCTTGGTATATGATGGGCAGTACAGCCTTTGTCTTGGTATATGATGGGCAGTACAGCCTTTGTCTTGGTATATGATGGGCAGTACAGCCTTTGTCTTGGTATATGATGGGCAGTACAGCCTTTGTCTTGGTATATGATGGGCAGTACAGCCTTTGTCTTTGGTATATGATGGGCAGTACAGCCTTTGTCTTGGTATATGATGGGCAGTACAGCCTTTGTCTTGGTATATGATGGGCAGTACAGCCTTTGTCTTGGTATATGATGGGCAGTACAGCCTTTGTCTTGGTATATGATGGGCAGTACAGCCTTTGTCTTGGTATATGATGGGCAGTAAAGCCTTTGTCTTGGTATATGATGGGCAGTACAGCCTTTGTCTTGGTATATGATGGGCAGTACAGCCTTTGTCTTTGGTATATGATGGGCAGTACAGCCTTTGTCTTGGTATATGATGGGCAGTACAGCCTTTGTCTTGGTATATGATGGGCAGTACAGCCTTTGTCTTTGGTATATGATGGGCAGTACAGCCTTTGTCTTGGTATATGATGGGCAGTAAAGCCTTTGTCTTGGTATATGATGGGCAGTACAGCCTTTGTCTTGGTATATGATGGGCAGTACAGCCTTTGTCTTTGGTATATGATGGGCAGTACAGCCTTTGTCTTGGTATATGATGGGCAGTACAGCCTTTGTCTTGGTATATGATGGGCAGTACAGCCTTTGTCTTTGGTATATGATGGGCAGTACAGCCTTTGTCTTGGTATATGATGGGCTGTACAGTATACAGTGTATTGGTCAGTGGGGGAAAGGGAAAGAGGGATACCTAGTCAGTTGTACAACTGAATCCATTAAACGGAAATGTGTCTTCCGCATTTAACCCAACCCCTCTGAATCGGAGCGGTGCAGGGGGCTGTCTTAATCAACAGCCACGTCTTCGGTGCCCGGGGAACAGTGGGTTAACTGCCTTGCTCAGGAGCAGAACGACAGATTTTTGCCTTGTCAGCTCTGGGATTTAATCCAGCAACCTTTTGGTTACTGGCCCAACGCTCCTACCCGCCAGGCTACCTGTCACCTCTATACAACTCAGTGTGAGACCCAAGCAGTTATCTTCTCATTTCAAAGCCTGGTGTCATTTTCCTCACACTGTCTCCTGGTTTGTCCCCAGTGATCTGGCCTAGACAGACAGCACTGGATGTCAGCCCTGTGGTCAGAAATATTATGCCTTCCCTCCCAGGGAAAATCACCATCACAAAACACAATCCCGCACTCACCTCCCTGAGGAGAAGTCCCTACTTATGCTCTTATATCGTCCTGTTTGATATGAGCCTGTGAGAATGTGGGCCAGGCTGAGGCAGAGGTGGCTTCCCACAGAGTTGTGATCTCCTGACGAGAGAGAGAGAGAGAGAGAGAGAGAGAGAGATTCCTAACCTCCTGCCAAATGTATGACCATATTAGAGACGCATATCCCTCATATTACACAGATCCACAAAGAATTAGAAAACAAACCCGATTTTGATAAACTCCCATATCTACTGGGTTAAATACCACAGTGTGCCATCACAGCAGCAAGATTTGTGACCTGTTGACACAAGAAAAGGGCAACCAGTGAAGAACAAACACCATTGTAAATACAACCCATATTTATGTTTATTTATTTTCCCTTTTTTACTTTAACTATTTGCACATCGTTACAACACCGTATATATACACAATATGACATTTGTAATGTCTTTATTCTTTTGGAACTTCTGTGAGTGTAATGTTTACGGTTCATTTGTATTGTTTATTTCACTTTTGTATATTATCTCTTCACTTGCTTTGGCAATGTTAACATATGTTTCCCATGCCAATAAAGCCACTTGAATTGAATTGGATTGATATTCCTCTGTGGCCTTTATAGGAGCCATAATGAAACCCAGGGTTTGTCAGTGCCTTCTGGTTAGACTGTCAGAGCATAATAACCCCTCTGCGTTGTTTCACTGCTCTCTAAATCACATCATCTCATTATGTGCTTCTCATTAGCCCTGCGTACTTGTGTCTTCATGACAGGGGGAGAGAGTGGTATGTTTGTGTCAGTGTGATGTGCATATGCGGGTGTCATGAACAGTATGTTGGTGCAGTTTTTTTGCTCGATGCTATATGTGTGAGGTAAGTGAGGGTCAAATTGAGCAGCCGTGAGACAGACAGACAGACAGACAGACAGACAGACAGACAGACAGACAGACAGACAGACAGACAGACAGACAGACAGACAGACAGACAGACAGACAGACAGACAGACAGACAGACAGACAGACAGACAGACAGACAGACAGACAGACAGACAGACGGCAAGAGTGTGTGTGTGTGTGTATTTTGTCTGTTCCTTCTGCCAAAGCATCCCATCCCTGGCTTCGTAAATCTCCTGGCTGATCTACGTAGTGGCACTGTTAATGGCCACCCATCGATCACGCTCACGTGTGCATTATCACCCACGTGGTTAGGTGTGGGCTTAGCGACTTATTTAGCTGGAAATTGGCAAGTCAATTTGGCAGAGAAGGACAGCGCCGGTCCAGAGAATTGATCATCATTTGAAATGCAAAGCTGTTGGCAGCATAAACGAGTGAGCAAGTGAAAGGGTCAACTGAAGAGCATGAGCTGGAGAGAGGGGGATGGGGAAGGAGAGAGAGAGGATGGAGAGAGGGTGTAGGGAGGAGAGGGGAGTAGTTAAGGGATGTGTATGTGTAATCGAGTACTCGAACGGACGTCAAAAGTCGATCTTTAATCAGAGATCCAATTTTTTTCGAATGCTGTACAGCTATTTGGTGGAATGTGCTTTGAAATTTTGTCTGGAAGATATTCATTTGCTATGACTCTAGTGTTCCATTTGTACATGTGCATTTGTGGGGCACAACAACAAAGAAACCAAGGTAAGCATTCATTGCACAGTTCCATAAATTCCCTTTCCCCTCAATGTCTCACTCACTCAATTGCATTCCGACCGCTCCCTCTACACACGTGCCGAGTTCGCACACAAGCTCCCATTAGGCCTACAGAATGAAATGCCTATAACAGATAGTATATACATGCTCCCATTAGGCCTACAGAATGAAATGCCTCTAACTGATAGCATATACAAGCTCCCATTAGGCCTACAGAATGAAATGCCTCTAACTGATAGGATATACAAGCTCCCATTAGGCCTACAGAATGAAATGCCTCTAACTGATAGGATATACAAGCTCCCATTAGGCCTACAGAAATAAATGCCTCTAACTGATAGGATATACAAGCTCCCATTAAGCCTACAGAATGAAATGCCTCTAACTGATAGGATATACAAGCTCCCATTAGGCCTACAGAAATAAATGCCTCTAACTGATAGGATATACAAGCTCCCATTAGGCCTACAGAATGAAATGCCTCTAACTGATAGGATATACAAGCTCCCATTAGGCCTACAGAATGAAATGCCTCTAACTGATAGGATATACAAGCTCCCATTAGGCCTACAGAATAAAATGCCTCTAACTGATAGGATATACAAGCTCCCATTAGGCCTACAGAAATAAATGCCTCTAACTGATAGGATCTACAAGCTCCCATTAGGCCTACAGAATGAAATGCCTCTAACTGATAGGATATACAAGCTACATTCCTTGCCGACAGTTTTATCACAAATGTAAAATGGACTGGTTGATTGAAGTATGGAAATATGTCTTCCAAAAATGAGCTACAGTTTTGGAATAATTGGTTCTTGTCTATTTTCTGCTTAGGTTACTTTGCAAACTGCTATTACCATTATGAATTGGTGAGCTTTGGCTATAACCCCCCTAAACATAGACAGGTTCCACACTGAAAATATGCAAAAACATTTGTTTGAGAAAGACAGCGTATTTATATCAGAATCATTAAGCCTACTCACTAAACAGATGTTGTGTCCATAATTCATCCCCATGCAGTGCTCAATGTGGAATTGTTCATCCATTTAGAAAATTCCAAACAGGCAGAATAAACTAAATGGAATGTCTGTTGGCCTATATCGAAAAGAAGACAAATTTTGATTTGTAACCCTGAAAAAAATGGTCTTTCAATGTGTGAAACTAAAAGCCCCGTTTCAAATGATCTCTCTTTGAGAATATCTGTTCCAGATCACTCCGCAGTGGCAACTTTTACATTTAGAAAAATATTCTGTTATATTTTATTCTGTTATATTACATCATGTTTTTTGCTAATCTTAAAATAAATTATGCATTGATGTACACTGTTGGCATATAGATAAATGCACACATTTTATTCCAGTGCGGGCCTTGCCCTTGTGTTCTAAAAATGTATTATTTTTTCATTCAAAGTACTAGAGTACAACAATAAATAATAGAGCGAGCACCTGAACAGTCAAAAAATGTAATATGTCATCCCTAGGAGTAGTACAACATCAATATGTCATCCCTAGGAGTAGTACAACATCAATATGCCCATCCCAAGGAGTAGTACAACATCAATATGCCCATCCCTAGGAGTAGTACAACATCAATATGTCATCCCTAGGAGTAGTACAACATCAATATGCCATCCCTAGGAGTAGTACAACATCAATATGCCCATCCCTAGGAGTAGTACAACATCAATATGTCATCCTTAGGAGTAGTACAACATCAATATGCCCATCCCTAGGAGTAGTACAACATCAATATGTCATCCCTAGGAGTAGTACAACATCAATATGTCATCCCTAGGAGTAGTACAACATCAATATGCCATCCCTAGGAGTAGTACAACATCAATATGTCATCCCTAGGAGTAGTACAACATCAATATGTCATCCCTAGGAGTAGTACAACATCAATATGTCATCCCTAGGAGTAGTACAACATCAGTATGTCATCCCTAGGAGTAGTACAACATCAATATGTCATCCCTAGGAGTAGTACAACATCAATATGTCATCCCTAGGAGTAGTGCAACATCAATATGCCCATCCCTAGGAGTAGTACAACATCAATATGTCATCCCTAGGAGTAGTACAACATCAATATGTCATCCCTAGGAGTAGTACAACATCAATATGTCATCCCTAGGAGTAGTACAACATCAATATGCCCATCCCTAGGAGTAGTACAACATCAATATGCCCATCCCTAGGAGTAGTACAACATCAATATGTCATCCCTAGGAGTAGTACAACATCAATATGCCCATCCCTAGGAGTAGTACAACATCAATATGTCATCCCTAGGAGTAGTACAACATCAATATGTCATCCCTAGGAGTAGTACAACATCAATATGCCCATCCCTAGGAGTAGTACAACATCAATATGCCCACTGCTGAATCTGCAGCCAAAACATTGTGTTATAAAGAGATAATGTTATGTAGCTCCTAGCAGTAAGACCTCCCCCTCATTTAGTCCTAATCTCCTCTCTTATAAACCTCTAGTAAACCCCCTGATGACTCCACAACACCATGACATTCAGCATGCAGCAGCATTTCCATGAAACACAGGACTAATGTGTTTCTGCTTAAGATTTAAGACATAGGCCCCTGCAGTGGGTCAGGGAGTTAGTAGGCTACTGTACTGTACGTCTCTTAGAGCCTTATGGTGGATAGTGGACATTTCTTACTAGAGATGATCAACTCCACGGCAGGGCTGCTGTTTCGTTAGATTAATTTTCTAAGCAAAAACTAATTACTGCAGCCCCAGCTGAGTCAGTGTTTTTGCATACTCAAGTTCTCAAGAGGTACCTGAGAGAAGCACTAGACCAACAGTCAGATGTAATCAGCTTAGCCCACTGCGCCACACAGCAGGCCGGAGAGTAGGACCGCTGGGCTGCAGAGAGCAGGCTCAGATAGTGTGTGTGTGTGTGTGTGTGTGCGTGTGCGTGTGCGTGTGCGTGTGTGTGTGTGTGTGTGTGTGTGTGAGCATGAGCCTGTGCTAGTAATGTATTATCTATGAGCAGCTAACAGTGTGAAGAGCCTTTAATCTGTGCCCACGCAATGTAAAGAACCTCTAATCTGAGTGAAGGTTACAGTTGCTTTGTGCATTTACATTTCCCAAATCACTGATGCATTATGAATAATGTATGCACAGGCTCAGCCGGATCCAATCTGGTGATTGATGGATTCCGACAGATAAATTAAGGTTTATGTTTCCATCTTTAATTCAGACATTTAGCGCCTTCTGCTCTTGTGCGCCATTACTGTACCATTTAACATGTAGGGAAATCTGTTGGTGTGGTTTTGAGTTATAATGGAAATGAGAATTGATTATGGCATAATGGGTTTTATGATGATAAACTAACCTGTGGATGACTTTTAAGTATTTTTCTCTACATTTGAGAGGGAGGGATCATTCTCTTTCTCTTTGCCCTTCTGTGTGACCTCCATCAGCCCTATCAGTCCCCATTCTCCCCTCCCTGATGCCCTCTCTCCGCCCTGTTCCCTCCCCAATAGGCATTGTCGTGAAGAGGGCACGACAATGCCTATTCCCCCTCAGGAGACTGAAACGATTTGGCATGGGTCCTCAGATCCTCAAAAAGTTCTACAGTTGCACCATCGAGAGCATCCTGACTGGTTGCATCACCGCCTACAGAGGGTAGTGCGTACGGCCCAGTACATCACTAGGGCCAAGCTTCCAGCCATCCAGGACATCTATACCAGGCGGTGTCAGAGGAAGGCCCTAAAAATTGCCAAAGACTCCAGCCACCCTAGTCATAGACTGTTCTCTCTGCTACTGCACAGCAAGCGGTACCGGAGCTCCAAGTCTAGGTCCAAAAGGCTTCTTAACAGCTTCTACCCCCAAGCCATAAGACTCCTGAACATCTAATCAAATGGCTACCCGGACTATTTGCATTGACCCCCCCCCCATTTTTATGCTGCTGCTACTCTGTTTATTATCACTTTACCTAGATGTCCATATTACCTTAATTACCTCAACTGACCTGTGCCCCTGCACAATGACTCTATACCGGTACCCCCTGTATTTAGCCTCGTTAATGTTATTTCATTGTTGCTTTTTCATTATTTGTTATTTTTCTATTTTCTTCTTATTTATTTTTATTTTTTATTTTATTTTACTTCAGTTTATTTTAGTAAATACTTTCTTAACACTTATTTTTCTTAAAACCACATTGTTGGTTAAGGGCTTGTAAGTAAGCATTTCACTGTAAGGTCTACTACACCTGTTGTATTCGGCGCGTGACTTGATTTCATTGATTTCATTAGATTTTCCCCTCCCTGACGCTCTCTCTGC
Organism: Salmo salar; assembly: GCF_965601325.2. Lineage (NCBI taxonomy): Eukaryota > Metazoa > Chordata > Actinopteri > Salmoniformes > Salmonidae > Salmo > Salmo salar. The sequence continues at coordinate 89,684,760 of NC_138300.1, read as the reverse complement.
CCTGTTCCCTCCCTGACATGAGCCTGCTCTTGGTGGAAATGTGTCATTCCTTGTGGGCCAGCCCTGTCACTCTGCTCTGACTTATCTACTGATGGAGGTTAGGCCATTTCTGATTGGGGATTTAGAGAAAGGGCAAAAAGATAGCGGAAAAGAGTATGGAAAAGATGAGGAGGAGAAAGACAGAGAGATATAGAGCTAGACAGAGAGATATGGCGCTAGACAGAGAGTTATAGAGCTAGACAGAGAGATATAGAGCTAGACAGAGAGATATAGAGCTAGACAGATAGATATGGAGCTAGACAGAGAGATATAGAGCTAGACAGAGAGATATAGAGCTGGACAGAGAGATATGGAGCTAGACAGAGAGTTATAGAGCTAGACAGAGAGATATAGAGCTAGACAGAGAGATATAGAGCTAGACAGATAGATATGGAGCTAGACAGAGAGATATAGAGCTAGACAGAGAGATATAGAGCTAGACAGAGAGATATAGAGCTAGACAGAGAGATATAGAGCTAGACAGAGAGATATAGAGCTAGACAGATAGATATGGAGCTAGACAGAGAGATATAGAGCTAGACAGAGAGATATAGAGCTAGACAGAGAGATATAGAGCTAGACAGAGAGATATAGAGCTAGACAGATAGATATGGAGGTAGACAGAGAGATATAGAGCTAGACAGAGAGATATAGAGCTAGACAGATAGATATAGAGCTAGACAGAGAGATATGGAGCTAGACAGAGAGATATAGAGCTAGACAGAGAGATATAGAGCTAGACAGAGAGATATAGAGCTAGACAGAGAGATATAGAGCTAGACAGAGAGATATGGAGCTAGACAGAGAGATATAGAGCTAGACAGAGAGATATAGAGCTAGACAGAGAGATAGACAGAGAGATATAGAGCTAGACAGAGAGCTAGACAGAGAGATATAGAGCTAGACAGAGAGATATAGAGCTAGACAGAGAGATATGGAGCTAGACAGAGAGATATAGAGCTAGACAGAGGGATATAGAGCTAGACAGAGAGATATAGAGCTAGACAGAGAGATAGACAGAGAGATATAGAGCTAGACAGAGGGAAAGAATTTCATGATGCTGACTCTATGTCATTTAGACACTTGTTGTTGACCTTTTGTGTGGCGCTGCCCCTATCCCTCATCAATGCAGTTGCAGGATTACCATTGCATCAGCAGCACCATAGTGTTAACCGAATGTTGCGGCTCCCATTTTCCGCTTGTGGAGCGACCTTTATGTGCCTAACGCGCCTCTTTATTGCCAGTTCCCGGGATTAAGCCTGGCTTGTGAAGGATAATGAAAGGACTCCACCCGTTATTACTGCGGCTTTGGGGGGAGATAGAAGGTCATTTATGATTTTGAAGATTGTTTTGATTTCTCGCACAAAATCACGCTTCACAGGCTTGAGTGAAGGCAATTATTTGTCTTCTTTTTGTGTGATTGTGAGTCAAGGGAGATTATTGCTGCCCCTATGACCACAGTCCTTACACACACATTACACACATACCCAGTGCTCACACGCACACCCAAATTACACACACTCACACCCATACACACCAACCACCCACATTATACACACTCACACCCATATACACCAACCACCCACATTACACACACTCACACCCATACACACCAACCACCCACATTATACACACTCACACCCATACACACCAACCATCCACATTACACACACACACACCCATACACACCAACCACCCACATTATACACACTCACACCCATACACACCAACCACCCACATTATACACACTCACACCCATATACACCAACCACCCACATTACACACACTCACACCCATATACACCAACCACCCACATTATACACACTCACACCCATACACACCAACCATCCACATTACACACACACACACCCATACACACCAACCACCCACATTATACACACTCACACCCATACACACCAACCACCCACATTATACACACTCACACCCATACACACCAACCATCCACATTACACACACACACACCCATACACACCAACCACCCGCATTACACACACTCACACCCATACACACCAACCACCCGCATTACACACACACACACCCATACACACCAACCACCCACATTACACACACTCACACCCATACACACTAACTCTGCACATTACACCCATGTCACACACCTCTACACATGATTTTAAACTCGGTGGTTCGAGCCCTAAATGCTGATTGGCTGACAGCCGTGGTATACCACTGGTATGACAAAACATTTATTTTTACTAATTATTGCTATTATAATCTGGTTACCAACGTCATTAGAGCAATAAAAATACATGTTTTGTCATACCTCGTGCCTTATTGCTTAAATATACATTGACTTTCTTTCTCGCTCACACACACACACTCACACACACATACACACATACACAATAACACCAACACACACAAGACAGTAGGAGGCTATCTGTAATGCCATGTGTATGGCAGGTTTTTGTTCTTGGAGCATCTTTCCACTTGGAGAGACTTACAGAGCACCACACGGTTTAGTTCTATTTTAGAAGCACCGGGCCAGCATTTTGGTTGGGCTCCTGGGAGCTCAGTATGCTCATCAGTAAACATTAATGTTCCTCAGCTGCCTTTTATATCCATACTTATGCTCAGAGCGTAACACCAAGGCCTTTTTATACACACAGGATGTTAGATTTCAGTTCAGTCAGCGGGTATAGTTTTAAGATCCACTTTAACTCGTAAAAACTGTGCATTAAATTAATGCAGAATCTAATGTTTTGGCTAAAGCTAGGATTTTGAAATTAGATGTCCTTATAGACTGCTGATGTGGTATTTCAGCTCTCTATTTGGCTCCAGCTGGTAGTAGGGACATATGGGATACCTCCACCACTCCTCATTCCCACTAGGATCTTTGATAAGCAGGTGGCATATGGTCGCTAGTGCCTCTTCCTACACAGATGCTCTGCTACATCCTCAAACAGAAGGTGTACTGATCACTGAAGTCAGAGGTCAAAGGGTACAGCTGTTACCTGGTCTTCCTGGGGTTAGATAGGTGTTCCAGGACAGTGTAAGACGGCCCTTTTCCATCTTAGTCAATAAGGTATGGTAAGGTTGTTATGACAGGGTTGGCAGGGCCTTAGGCCTTAGCTGGGAAATGGCTACAGTGAAGGCTGCAGACATCAGGGCTTGCAGGCATTGGAGCTTCAGGTTTCTCTCAGGGGGTTTAAAGGAAAGATGGCTCTGAAGTCATTGGTCTGTGGAGGTGGTGGGAACCAGGGCTAAATGGATTTTGGTCCTGAGCCATAGGAGACCAGGGCTAAGGGGTGGGTTGGATTTCAGCAACATTGGGGGAGTAGATTGAAGATGAAGTCAGAATCAAATGACGAAGACTCCCCTAACACACCGTGTCCCCATATCCCCACCTGACTGATGCTTCTCACTCCCCATATCCCCACCTGACTGATGCTTCTCACTCCCCATATCCCCACCTGACTGATGCTTCTCACTCCCCATATCCCCACCTGACTGATGCTTCTCACTCCCCATATCCCCACCTGACTGATGCTTCTCAGTCCCCCATATCCCCACCTGACTGATGCTTCTCAGTCCCCATATCCCTACCTGACTGATGCTTCTCAGTCCCCATATCCCCACCTGACTGATGCTTCTCAGTCCCCCATATCCCCACCTGACTGATGCTTCTCAGTCCCCATATCCCTACCTGACTGATGCTTCTCAGTCCCCATATCCCCACCTGACTGATGCTTCTCAGTCCCCCATATCCCCAAATGACTGATGCTTCTCAGTCCCCATATCCCTACCTGACTGATGCTTCTCACTCCCCATATCCCCACCTGACTGATGCTTCTCAGTCCCCATATCCCCACCTGACTGATGCTTCTCAGTCCCCATATCCCCACCTGACTGATGCTTCTCAGTCCCCATATCCCCACCTGACTGATGCTTCTCAGTCCCAATATCCCCACCTGACTGATGCTTCTCAGTCCCCCATATCCCCACCTGACTGATGCTTCTCAGTCCCCCATATCCCCACCTGACTGATGCTTCTCAGTCCCCCATGTCCACACCTGACTGATGCTTCTCAGTCCCCCATATCCCCACCTGACTGATGCTTCTCAGTCCCCCATATCCCCACCTGACTGATGCTTCTCAGTCCCCCATATCCCCACCTGACTGATGCTTCTCAGTCCCCATATCCCCACCTGACTGATGCTTCTCACTCCCCATATCCCCACCTGACTGATGCTTCTCAGTCCCCCATATCCCCACCTGACTGATGCTTCTCACTCCCCATATCCCCACCTGACTGATGCTTCTCACTCCCCATATCCCCACCTGACTGATGCTTCTCAGTCCCCATATCCCCACCTGACTGATGCTTCTCAGTCCCCCATATCCCCACCTGACTGATGCTTCTCAGTCCCCCATATCCCCACCTGACTGATGCTTCTCAGTCCCCCATATCCCCACCTGACTGATGCTTCTCACTCCCCATATCCCCACCTGACTGATGCTTCTCAGTCCCCCATATCCCCACCTGACTGATGCTTCTCACTCCCCATATCCCCACCTGACTGATGCTTCTCACTCCCCATATCCCCACCTGACTGATGCTTCTCAGTCCCCATATCCCCACCTGACTGATGCTTCTCAGTCCCCCATATCCCCACCTGACTGATGCTTCTCAGTCCCCCATATCCCCACCTGACTGATGCTTCTCAGTCCCCATATCCCCACCTGACTGATGCTTCTCACTCCCCATATCCCCACCTGACTGATGCTTCTCAGTCCCCCATATCCCCACCTGACTGATGCTTCTCACTCCCCATATCCCCACCTGACTGATGCTTCTCACTCCCCATATCCCCACCTGACTGATGCTTCTCAGTCCCCATATCCCCACCTGACTGATGCTTCGCAGTCCCCATATCCCCACCTGACTGATGCTTCTCAGTCCCCCATATCCCCACCTGACTGATGCTTCTCAGTCCCCATATCCCTACCTGACTGATGCTTCTCACTCCCCATATCCCCACCTGACTGATGCTTCTCAGTCCCCATATCCCCACCTGACTGTTGCTTCTCAGTCCCCATATCCCCACCTGACTGATGCTTCTCAGTCCCCATATCCCCACCTGACTGATGCTTCTCAGTCCCCATATCCCCACCTGACTGATGCTTCTCAGTCCCCATATCCCCACCTGACTGATGCTTCTCAGTCCCCATATCCCCACCTGACTGATGCTTCTCAGTCCCCCATATCCCCACCTGACTGATGCTTCTCAGTCCCCCATATCCCCACCTGACTGATGCTTCTCAGTCCCCATATCCCCACCTGACTGATGCTTCTCAGTCCCCCATATCCCCACCTGACTGATGCTTCTCAGTCCCCCATATCCCCACCTGACTGATGCTTCTCAGTCCCCATATCCCCACCTGACTGATGCTTCTCACTCCCCATATCCCCACTTGACTGATGCTTCTCAGTCCCCCATATCCCCACCTGACTGATGCTTCTCACTCCCCATATCCCCACCTGACTGATGCTTCTCACTCCCCATATCCCCACCTGACTGATGCTTCTCAGTCCCCATATCCCCACCTGACTGATGCTTCTCAGTCCCCCATATCCCCACCTGACTGATGCTTCTCAGTCCCCCATATCCCCACCTGACTGAAGCTTCTCAGTCCCCCATATCCCCACCTGACTGATGCTTCTCAGTCCCCATATCCCCACCTGACTGATGCTTCTCAGTCCCCATATCCCCACCTGACTGATGCTTCTCACTCCCCATATCCCTACCTGACTGATACTTCTCAGTCCGCATATCCCCACCTGACTGATGCTTCTCACTCCCCATATCCCCACCTGAATGATGCTTCTCACTCCCCATATCCCTACCTGACTGATGCTTCTCAGTCCCCATATCCCCACCTGACTGATGCTTCTCAGTCCGCATATCCCCACCTGACTGATGCTTCTCACTCCCCATATCCCCACCTGACTGATGCTTCTCACTCCCCATATCCCTACCTGACTGATGCTTCTCAGTCCCCATATCCCCACCTGACTGATGCTTCTCACTCCCCATATCCCCACCTGACTGATGCTTCTCACTCCCCATATCCCTACCTGACTAATGCTTCTCAGTCCCCATATCCCCACCTGACTGATGCTTCTCACTCCCCATATCCCCACCTGACTGATGCTTCTCACTCCCCATATCCCCACCTGACTGATGCTTCTCACTCCCCATATCCCCACCTGACTGATGCTTCTCACTCCCCATATCCCCACCTGACTGATGCTTCTCAGTCCGCATATCCCCACCTGACTGATGCTTCTCAGTCCCCCATATCCCCACCTGACTGATGCTTCTCAGTCCCCCATATCCCCACCTGACTGATGCTTCTCAGTCCCCCATATCCCCACCTGACTTATGCTTCTCAGTCCCCATATCCCCACCTGACTGATGCTTCTCAGACCCCATATCCCCACTTGACTGATGCTTCTCAGTCCGCATGTGGCCTGTGATGTTGTTTATCTCTGGGTATTTGCCATGAGCTGACAGACACGTGCCAGTGCTGCTTGTTTGGAGTCTGTGGGCTGACCTGTCCGTCACATCCTACGCCCCCGTCGCCCAGTTGGCCAGGAACTTCATCTGCTCAGCTGCCATCCTCAGAGCCACAGCTGAATTGGTTTTGAACCGAGAGGGCAAGCAATTTACTCCTCATTCAGAGACCATTCCACTTCGCAGAACCCAGAGAAGTGAGGAAGGGGCCGATCCGGGAGAGAGGGAGAGAGATAGAGATGAAATATGGAATAGAGGAGGGAATCGAGGGCTTTGGTGAAAGATGTGGAGGCCATAGAGAGAGGTGAAAGGAGGAAAGGAAATGAGAGAGGGATTGAAGTCGAGAAAATAGGGGTAAAGGGGAATAATACCACTATTTGGATGGAGAGATGGAAAGAGAAATTCAAGCACAGAGATGATGAGCTTGAGTGATGTAGAGACAGACTCTTGTATGCTTTTAGTCCTCTTTCAAGTCACATAAATGGATCTTATTTTCAACATTTGTATGCAAAGACGTAAACACATTTGTACAGTCGGACTAGCTGCTTCAGAAGCACAGGAAATATGATCCTCACAGGAGCCCTGGCAGCCAATGCATCTACCAAAACAAACTGAGAAATAACACTATCCTAACAGTGTTGCCTCAGCGTTTCTGGAATGGCCTGAATAGGTTATGTGTCTCAGCTACGGGTTTGAAAGCTGTTGGGCAGACTCCTGGACCGCCATGCTGGAATGTGGGATCACTCCAGAGTCTGGTCCCAGAAGCTGAGAGCTGAGCTGAACCCAGGCGAGGTCCAACAGACAGACAGCAGGAGCAGCAGGGGCTGGAAAGTGTTGCTGAGCCAAACTGGGCCAGGTCCAGCCTGATGTCCTGTCATCATCACCCCCACACAGCCCTACTCTGCTCACTTCACACCGTGCTTCTACACCTGCATTGCTTGCTGTTTGGGGTTTTAGGCTGGGTTTCTGTACAGCACTTTGTGAAATCAGCTGATGTAAGAAGGGCTATATAAATACATTTGATTTGAGTTGATCATCCCAGCCTGCACCTCCTCCTCTTCCAGGAGTCTATTTTAGCCCCAGAATAACTCAAATACCATTTATTTCCTGCGAACATTAAGTTCAAGAGCACTAAATTCAGCTGTTCAAATCAGATGTGCAGATGAATATGCATGCCCTGGTTCCATGGATCTAGGTCATTATCTGAGACAAATTAGGGTCTGTAGACAGTTGAATTGGCAGAGGAACTGTATGCACACGGGTAGCGTACAGCGGTGGTAATTTACTACTACAGATAACACCCAAGATTGCAGATATTATGCAACCGTTATGATAACTCTTATGATGACACAAGTTCTGTGAGGATGTTATGTGGGTGCAACAGTGTTGCTTCCCTCACTCTCTTTGCCCCAACCTGGGCTTGAACCAGGGACCCTCTGAACACATCAGCAACTGCCTCCCACGAAGTATCGTTACCTATCGCTCTACAAAAGCCGCGGCCTTTGCAGCGCAAGGGAAACAACTACTTCGAGGTGTCAGAGCGAGTGACGCACACCGCTAACTAGCTACCCATTTCACACCAGTTACATGAGAATGCATGTTATAGCCTAGAAACAGCCCCTAAATAAACAGCAGAATGTGGAACGTATTGCTGACATGGTGGAGGATACAGTAAGTTTGCTCTGATGTGGTCTGGATTGTATTTTAGAGCCCAGTCAGCTCTTCGCAAAGGCTCTGTCTAAAGCTCTTTGAATCCGTGCCACCCGCCTCAGCTGTGGTCTTGGGACGGCTCCAGGTCCAGGGAGAGTCAGAGTCTGTCTCTGGGTAGCAGCAGCTCCTGAAATATACCCCTGCAGTATTTCCAGAGGAGTGGAGGAACGGATGGACGCTGGGGTATTTTTACTCAAGGCATGCAGCCCCGTCACATGACCCCATAGACAGCCTTGAGTCTCTCAATGAAGTCATGGTGTCCTTCTGTTCTTCTGGATTCAATACGGTATTTTCAGGCCCCTGTAATTTATGTATCTCCTCTAAGTATGTTTAAAGCCTCCTTTTTAGCTGGGTATGGTGAATGTTAAAGGATAATATCAAATTCCTCTACTCTTAGTGCATCGTTAGAACACTGTATCACCCATTTGAAGCTTTAATGCTCTTGCCCATTGAAAAGCATGGTGATAGTGAACAATTAATCTCTTGTGGACAGACTATGTAAACATCTGACCAAATTACATTTTTGTTCAGGGTTAACCGATATTAGCGAACGGTTGATGTGCTGATGTACAGTAGCTAGCTGTACTTTCCCACAGTAAAAAGTAATGCTGTCAGCTTCCCAGCAGAATCCCCCTCTGAGGAGATTGAAGGGAATTGCAGGAAATGGACAGAAATCACTCCGTGCTGAAGGGCGGAAGACCTTGTGCTGTTGGCTCCCATAATGGATTTCCCACCTAACCAAAGCTATATTTCGCAATCCTGGACCATGAGTTTACTGTACCTTTTATTTAAGGTTACGTTGACCCTTTTTGATTTTTTTTCAAACTCCATAGTACAATTTAGGCCATTTATAGGACAGCTGCACCATCGAGAGCATCCTAACTGGTTGCGTCACCGCTTGGTATGGCAACTGCTCGGCATCCGACCGCAAGGCGCGACAGAGGGTAGTGCGTACGGCCCGGTACATCACTGGGGCCAAGCTTCCTGCCATCCAGGACTTTTATACCAGGCGGTGTCAAAGGAAGGCCTCTGACACCGCAATAAGACTGCTAAACAGTTAATCAAATGGCTACCCGGACTATTTGCATTGACCCCCTTTTTTACGCTGCTGCTATTCACTGTTTATTATCTATGTCACTTTACCCCTACCTACATGTACATATTACCTCAATTACCTCGACTAACCTGTACCCCTGCACATTGACTCGGTACCGGTACCCCCTGTATATAGCCTCGTTATTGTTATTTTAATGTGTAACTTTTTTTTAACTTTAGTGTATTCAAACGTTTATTTATTTATTTTTTGCTAATATTTTCTTACATACTTTCTAAAAAACTGGCCTGTTAACTTTGTTGAATTATGTAATCGATGTGCTTCGATGGCAGATTAATGTGTTGGTGAATGCATGTTTGATGACTGACTGGTGTGTGTTAATGGGTGTGAGGATGGAAAGATGTGTTTGAGGGTGTGTTGTGTGTGTATGAGTGATGTGTGTGTCAGTGACGGTGTTAGCTGGTGTGTGCTAGGCCAGGGGCTAGAGCTGCACATCCTCTGGCCATCAACACAATGGCCACCGGTAGAGAGTCCAGCTGGGAGAAGCATTGTTCTGGGCTGCTACAAGCTTCCTGTTCCTTCATGCTGAGATAGCTAACGTGTTCTCATCACTGCCTGGCTAATAGTCTAGAGAGAGACGGAGAGAGAGAGACAGAGAGACTTGACATCTGCATTGATCAGGTGTCTGTGTGTATGTGTGTTATTGCGCTGCCAGTGATTGTCACTGAGATAGCTGCAGATGAGGCAGAGCAGTCTGAGCGGCAGCCTGACTTGTGAAAATGTGCATCAGGCTTACTGAAAATCCTCCTCTCCTGGTCAAAGGGGGCAGTTTAGGAATTGGACAATCTTATCTAGGATTTCTGGAGGGGAATCAAGCAGGGCCCAAGACAGCTCTGCAGATCTGCAATTTCCTTGGCTGGCCCTCAGGGAAATCTCACTCAATGGTCTCCCAGCCACGCAAGCCTCCCTTTATCCCTCATGGGCATGAGTGGACAGACACAGTGCACTGCCTTCAGCAGTCAGAACCAACTCTCATCCTTACTCTTCCTTTACTACAAGTCTGTTCTGTAGAAGGAGTGGTTCTATTTACTAGGGGTGGATAAAAGGTAAAGTGGTGAGATGTACAGTATATGAATAATTAACAACATGACTTCCATTGTCAGTACAATAATGGCATTGTTGTTAGCTACATGGTAGTACAGAACGTCTGTGACAGAAAGGAGAGCTAACAGCCGACCCTTATTACGCTGTTACAGTAGTCACAGTACAGTAGTAGGAGACGTGTGATCTGTACTTCCTTATCACGTTCCCAGCATCTCCGAGAGGCCCCTTTGGGATACGCTGCAACCGCACTGGGCATGCCCAGTACACTCAGGTCAACAAATGGAGCATTCATTTGTCCACACTGGGTGCCTGGAAACTTGGCTGGCTTGGTACAGGGCAGTATTGACAAGGTCTCACATTAGTGTGTGTTTCAACATTAGCCTATGTGTGTGTGTTTTTGCGTTCACACTCAGAGCTTTTAGTATCAAGGTCTTAGGAGGGTTGGCTTGCATGCAATCACAGGCACATAACAGGCAGACAGACATACTTGTGAATGGGGGCTGCATAACAGCTTTAATAATGCTTTAATACCAAACTACCATCAGCAGATCAGTGTGTAGTGCAGCAGGTTCCAGAGTGGCTGGCTACTCTAAATATGGTGACAGGGAGTAAAGAGCTGGCAGGGCTCAATGTTGTGGAAACAATGGAGTCATGGTGGCTGGCTATCAGTGCCTAGTTAACGCATATAACAGAGACTAATCACTGGCCTTATGCAACGTGGCAGCAGTGTCCTTATTACATGTCGCAGCAAATTGAGTGGCGGATGAACTCGATGGTGTTGATTTTAGTTGTTGATTTATATGCCAGTTCTCAGCATGCACCCTCATTCAAATCTACATAAAAGCTGACAATGAATGCTACCATAGCCTATAACAGATCCTTTCAGATTTAGTGTTGTAGTTCCACTCTCCAACCACTATTCCATTTCCTCCTCCCATTCTGGAATCTTAAGATCCCAAACAATCTGCCCTGGGAAAGAATGTTCTATTTCCATGGTAACAAACCTTTAAAACAGTTTATCTTCTCTAACGAAGCAGTTAACTTGGAGAAACAAACTTTCTGTGAATGTGGATGTTCTATGTAGACTACACGAGGCTCTCTCTAACACAGAAACTCACTGAAATCCATAATATGAATGTAGGTCGCCTCTGTTAGGAGTTGTCTCATGTGCAATGACATGTCTTATGCCCAGGCCTCTAAACTCCACATCGTAGTTGGAGGCTCTGCCCATTCCCCATGCAGTCCAGATGAGCTAGCTGTAGCTGGCTATCTATAGCCCTTCCTCTGTTCATGTCATGCATTGATAGACATCAAACTAAGGGCTTAACTCTAATGGGAAAAACGAGGCTGTGCTATTTCCATGCAGAGAAATGACTTTCCCAGTTTTCTGTGGCTCTGTAGTCTCACATCATTATTGTAGATTAAGGGAAGATACCCGCCTCAGTAGCTCAGAGTTCTAATTGGTTTTCAGATGATTAGGCTTTGATTTACCAGCAACTTATAATTTTATTTCTCTGTAATGAAGTCATTTCTCGTTTTCCTTATCATCATGTCTGTGTGTATTGTAGTGAGGTCTCTGAGGAGAGAAGAGGCTGCTGCAGGGTAGGGAAGCACAGGGCAGTTAGAAGGAATGTTCTGCAGCTCTTTAACTATCTGACTACTGCACCTCTATGTGCACCTTTCCCCATAGTGTACATAGCTTAGAGTGTTTGAGGTTTCCTGTGTGTTTGCATGTGAGATCTCTGCTTACATGGAATGGAAAAGTGTGACCATCGGTAGTGGTACTGGGTTACCAACCTTAAGGTTATTTTTGCTGTCATCATTACATACATCATGGTGTGCCATGAGATGTATAGGGGTTGGTTGCGTGTACAGCATATAGAGTATGTGTAGGCTTTTACCCTGGCTGGGTGGAGGCTCTCTCCTCTGCTGTCCATCACACACATCCCCTGATCTACATATCACCATGGCCCCTGGACATGCTACAGAACCCAGTAACATTACACACACGCACGCAATCACACACATACCAACACACTATGCATTAAAGCATATTTTAATGGTATGTGAATATCAATATAACACGGTTCAGTGGAGCAGAACAAAGGCTGTGGTGTTTAGCTGCCTAGATGAAGCCCACACATTGAACCTTTGCTGCTGCTGCTGTGCTCCTGTCCTGGGATATAAAGGATGGGAAATATGAGTCTTCACCTTGTAGTCTTTGAGTTCCATATGGCAACCTGAAAATAGTTATTTAGCAATGACTAACAACCAATTTGACAAAGCTTGAAGAATTTTGAAAATAATAATTGGCAAATGTTGCACAATCCAGGTGTGGAAGCTCTTAGAGGCTTACCCAGAAAGACTCACAGCTGTAATTGCTGCCAAATGTGCTTCTACAATGTATTGGCTCAGGGGTGTGAATACTTATGTAAATAAGATATTTCTGTATCTAATTTTCAATAAATGTGCAAACATTTCTAAAAACATGTTTTCACTTTGTCATTATGGGGTATGGTGTGTAGATGGGTGATAAAAATATATATTTAATACATTTTGAATTCAGGCTGTAAAACAATAAAATGTGTAATAAGTCAAGCGGTATGAATACATTTTGAAGGCACTGTATATATCGCAATATACTGTTTTGTAGAAAGAGGAGGGAGCGGAGAGGAGTCTATCCACAGCTATTGCATTAGAGTTAATATTGTAACATAATTGAGGTCTCGGGATGTGCCGTTGTTATTGTGTTCTTAGCCTGTAAGGTTTGTCTGTCAGGTCATGGCAGGGTTTGTGTATCTACCCCCTGTGTTGTTATAGCTTAGTGTGATGGTAGGTGGTCTGTCTGTACAGTAGGTCTGAATATTGTTCATGTGTTTATGAATGAGCGCTGAGATGTCGGTTAGTGCTATGGCCTGTAGTTCAGCAGCATGCTCTGGGGGATTATTAGCTCTGACAGGACTATTAGACCTGAGGAAAGAATCTGGCTCTTAGGATGATCACATGTTCCGGATTGTGCGGGACAGTCCTGCATTTTGTCCCTTTGTCCCGCGTCCTGCAACCAAATAATCTTGTCCCGCATTTTATCAAGAAATTCAAACACCACGTATTTCAGTCAGACATTCCAGCCTGTGTCTTGTAGTCACATTGCACATTGCATATACATCATAATAATGTGGTACTGGTGATATTTAACACTCCAATTGTTGTTGAGATCTGATATTTTGTGCAGTGCAAGACAAGGCGAAGGCCAATGTCATAGGCCTATCATCAACCAATCACATTTCTCAAATCCTTTCGTGCAAAATTCTAGATAAACAATTTATTCATTACTACATTTCACTAACATTCAAAAGTTAATCCCGAGAATCTTACCTCGATTCGGCAGTCTTGTCCAGATCGTCATGGCATTTGTAGTCCTTTATGATAGCCACATTAGCAGCTAATTAGCGTATCTATTTTGGAGGGTAAATACAGGCGAATACATTGATAAAAGTCACCATGTCCTCGAGAGATTTACATGGTTAGCAAAATGTCACACCAGGGTAATCTTACACAAAACACAGCCCTTATTTTAAGTGTTTGTAAAATCCTCTATGGGAAAAATGAATGGTGAAGAAACGATTGGAACCATTTCCTTGTTTGACCACTTTATGGGTATTATGATTCATACTGTGGTACTTCTTATAGTCTACGTTTTGTTCGGTACAGCAGGAGCAGGGCTGTAGCGCTGCCGGAGCTGCCACTTCTCACAATGGTGTTGATTTAGTCAAGTTAGATCAAAGCTGAATCTTGGAAGATCACATAATGATTAATTACTATACTACATAACAGAACCAAATATAATAGCTTAGTATAACTTTACTGTTACACCGAAAACACCACCTCATTTCTTATGAGATTTTAGGATGGTTAACTGAATAGTCACAAAAAAAGTATGATGCTGCCAAAACCTGGTGCCACTAGGCAGGATGTGCTTGGATTAAAACAAAATACAGGAAGGCTACATAGTTTGTTAACACCATCTGTTCTAATTTGCATACATTTTTCTACCATTCATCGTTGAAGAACGATCTGGCCTTAATGGCCATGTATTCTTATAATCTCTACCCGGCACAGCCAGAAGAGGACTGGCTACCCTTCAGAACCTGGTTCCTCTGTAAGTTTCTTCCTAGGTTCCTGCATTTCTAGGGAGTTTTTCCTCGCCACCGTGTTTCTACATCTGCATTGCTTGCTGTTTGGGGTTTTAGGCTGGGTTTCTGTATAGGAACTTTGTGACATATGCTGATGTAAAAAGGGCTTTATCAATACATTTGATTTGATTTAATTCAAGAAAATCTAATTGCATATTCCCATGAAACTGATTGAGATCAATTCATTATGAAAAATTATCTTTCGATTGACAGTAGTGAGTGCAGTTACATGCACACAATAGTTACATGCACACAATAATAATTACTTTGGATAGTCAGACTAATTAAATAGTTTGATTAAAACATTTAGAAGAAGAAGAACGATTTCCCTAATAATCCTGTTTACATGGACACATCTGAAATCAGGCAACCTGATGGCACTAAATCCAGAAAATCACCAATCAAAATAAACGTTCTACCACAGCAAACATGTTACTTTTGGGAATCATATTTGATTTGGAGTTTGGACATATAAGGTTTGTATGTGAAAACTACTTCTAAGACGTATATGTTAATTTCTCCCAAACTTCACTCGTGCTAAAGAGGGAGGCTCGCTCGGCTGGTGCTAGCACATGTGCGGATCAAATACTGCTGGAACGCCGATTAAGGAGTTTACATGTTTTAATAATTCAAAAGGTTGCTCAGAAAAACGGGTGTTTTAATCGGTGTATGCTTACTTCGATTTTGACCTTACGGTAATTAAGATTAGCGGAGTAAGGCGTGGCAGGGGGGTGTAGGTACATGTAGGCTACACTGTCCGACAAATGTCCCGCAAAATCACCCTGTTGTCCTGCATTTGGGTATTTTAAATGTGGTCACCCTACTGGCACTACCTGCCCTGGGCCTCAGCCTGTCTGTCTCTCAAAAGCCAAGGCAGTCATATCTCTCATTCTGCTACACAGGCTTTAGCTAGCTATAACCAGTGTGTGTTTGTGTGTGTGTGTGTGGGGGGGGGGGGGGGCGGGGGGGGGGGGGGGTTAGGATGGCTGACCCCCGATGCATTGTTGCATTGCTGTAGAGGTGATTTTCAATGTTTCAGAGCTATTACATGCAAGAGCTGCACAGCTTTGGGCTTGTAGAATCAGGATTGTAAGCGGGGGAAATCTGCTACGTAAATACTGCTTTTGCCAAGCGGCAGGGAGTAGGTCTATGCCCTAAATGCCACCAGTGCAGGTTCATTTGAGCCATTCGCCCCAGTTTCACAATGTAGAGTGAGCATGCAGCCATGTGTGCTCTGAGCTTAAACAGAACATAGGAGCTGTTTTGCAGCGGCATTATTTTTCAGCTCCTCCTCCAATGTTTCAAGTTTAACGTTTTATTAGTTATGTTTGCAAATTTTGGGGAATATTCGGAGGTGGAAACTTTCCGTGGGAATATATGGGAATGAACGGGAATATATGGGAATTAATGGAAATATATGCAAATTAATATTAATACCATTTGAATGTATATTTTTGCATTGGATGTAGTTTTCCATATCATATGGAGACAGAAACATAAACCTTTTACCTTAATCATAAGTAGACATAATTGCAAATTATTAAATCCTTCTAATAGAAATTAAAAAAGTTACGAATTGAACTTTAATTAAATGAGTTGACTCTACACATGGGATGATTTCACTGAACAACAAAAGAAAGGAAATATTGAATGATCCTCAATGATCCATTGCATCTCCCAAAAACTTTTTCAACATACATCTGTAAAATGATAGTCTAGATACTAAAGCTTTGGTTGTCTTCCTCTCAGGCTTCCATGTCTTCTCCCTGGACCTCCTCAATGTCCACCTCTTGAACATCAGACTCTGAGGCCTCATCTTCACTGTCACTTTCCAACCTCGTTGATGATGGCTCGTTGTCATGCTCAAAAAGTCTCAAATTTGACCGGATGGCCACCGATTTTTCAACCTTTGTATTGGTCAGCCTGTTGCGTGCTTTGGTGTGTGTGTTCCCAAACAAGGGCCAGTTGCGCTCTGAGGCGGCTGATGTTGATGGGATTTGGAGGATGATGGAGGCAACAGGGGAAAGAGCCTCAGATCCACAAAGTCCCTTCCACCAGGTGGCTGATGAGATATGTTGGCATGATTGCCATATTGCATCTCCATCCCAAAGCCCTTGCTTGGAAGTGTACTTTGCCAGACTGCCAAGAACCTTGCCCTCATCCAGGCCAAAGTGGCGAGACACGGTAGTGATGACACCATAGGCCTTGTTGATCTCTGCACCAGACAGGATGCTTTTGCCAGCATACTTGGGGTCCAACATGTATGCTGCTTTGATATATTTCAAAACTGCAGTTTCCAATGCTTGGAGCAACAGTGAAGTGGGCAGGGCAGTACGGATTTCTTCTCTTACATCTGCAAGCAGAGTCTGAACATCAGACAGGATGGCATTGTCTACCTCAAAACGTGCAATGGCTACTGCTATAGGTTTTAGGAGTTTCAGGCTGCTTACCACTCTCTCCCAAAATACATCATCCAGGAGGATCCTCTTGATGGGGCTGTCCATATCGGCAGACTGTGATATGGCCATTTCTTGGAGAGACTCCTTCCCCTCCAGGAGACTGTCAAACATGATGACAACACCACCCCAACGGGTATTGCTGGGCAGCTTCAATGTGGTGCTCTTATTCTTCTCACTTTGCTTGGTGAGGTAGATTGCTGCTATAACTTGATGACCCTTCACATACATAACCATTTCCTTGGCTCTCTTGTAGAGTGTATCCATTGTTTTCAGTGCCATTATGTTGTTGAGGAGCAGATTCAATGCATGAGCAGCACAGCCAATGGGTGTGATGTGAGGGTAGGACTCCTCCACTTTAGACCAAGCAGCCTTCATGTTCACAGCATTGTCTGTCACCAGTGCAAATACCTTCTGTGGTCCAAGGTCATTGATGACTGCTTTCAGCTCATCTGCAATGTAGAGACTGGTTTGTCTGTTGTCCTTGTGTCTGTGCTCTTGTAGAATATTGGTTGAGGGGTGGAGATGATGTAGTTAATTATTCCTTGCCCACGAACATTCAACCACCCATAAGAGATGATTGCAATACAGTCTGCTTTCTCTATGATTTGCTTGACCTTCACTTGAACTCTGCATCCAGCAAATGAGTAGATAAAGCATGTCTGGTTGTAGGGGTGTATGCTGGGCGAAGAACATTCAGAAATCTTTTCCAATACATATTGCCTGTGAGCATCAGAGGTGAACCAGTTGCATACACAGCTCGAGCAAGACATTCATCAGCATTTCTCTGACTACATTCCTCCATTGAGTCAAAAAAAACTTCAGATTCCAGGAGGACCATGAGCTGTTGCTATCGATAAGGTGTCTGATTCATAATTTTCCCCTCAAATATAAGTGGAGGCACTTTTGTCAGAGCTTGCTTGTTGTGAGCGCTGAGGGAACTTTATGCACTTGGCCTGATGATTCTGCATCTTTGTTGCATTCTTCACATATGATTTGGCACAGTATTTGCAAGTGTTTACAGCTTTTCCTTCTGCATTAGCTGCAGTGAAATGTCTCCAAACATCAGATAGTGCCCGTGGCATTTTCCTGTAAAGATTAGAAGAAAAAAAAGTAAAGAAACCCCAAATACAATTCAATGTACAGATAAATAGTTAAGCAGTTGGATTAAACAACTCCTTTGTAAGATAAATGTTTTAACATTAAACATGTATGGAAACAGGTGAATTAACACTCCTCAGTTAGCAGGCTCAAGCAAGCTAAAACCCACATGGTAGCAAAAACTAATTAGCAGAAATTGTTAACAATTTAGAAATGATTTAAAAACACTTAGCTGTAGGCTACTATTTAACAAAAAATCATCTATGTCATATAAAATATATTCACCCCACCCAGTATTGTAATCAAAACTTGTAAGCATGTAGTCCTTGGCTCAGACAGTGTGGGCTCAATAGCATCTCATTAGTGTGCAATATCTGGAGAATCAGCTGTACATGTGATCGAAGAACGCACTGTACATGCAGAGGGTTGCAATTCCATTGATTTGGGGAATGTTTAACCTGTTATGGCTAGGGTGCAGTATTTTCACGGCTGGATAAAAAACGTACCCGATTTAATCTGGTTACTACTCCTGCCCAGTAACTAGAATATGCATATAATTATTGGCTTTGGATAGAAAACACCCTAAAGTTTCTAAAACTGTTTGAATGGTGTCTGTGAGTATAACAGAACTCATATGGCAGGCAAAAACCTGAGAAGATTTCATGCAGGAAGTGGCCTGTCTGACAAGGTGTCGTTCTTCTTGTCTCTGTTTATTGAAGAGTGAGGATCTTAGCTGTCCCGTGACACTTCCTACGGCTGCCATAGGCTCTCAGAAGGCGGTGAAATGCTGAATCGTGGCTTTGCAGGCTCTGGCTGAAAAAAAGTAGCGCGTTTGGGTAGTGGCTGGTTACAGTACTGTGAGACTCAGGCTCGTGCCCGCGTCGACCGAAAGCTTTGTTTTCTTTCCTCTGTTTAGCTAAATGGACATTCCCGGTCGGAATATTATCGCTTTTTTACGAGAAAAATACGGCATAAAAATGGATTCTAATCAGCGGTTGACATGCTTCGAAGTACGGTAATGGAATATTTAGATTTTTTTTGTCACGAATTGCGCCATGCGCGCGACCCTGATTTATCATTTCGGATAGTGTCTGGGACGCACGAACAAAACGCCGCTATTCGGATATAACGATGGATTATTTTGGACCAAACCAACATTTGTTATTGAAGTAGCAGTCCTGGGAGTGCATTCTGACGAAGACAACAAAAGGTAATCAAACTTTTATAATAGTAAATCTGATATTGGTGAGTGCTGAACTTGCCGGGTGTCTAAATAGCTAGCCCGTGATGGCTGGGCTATGTACTTAGAATATTGCAAAATGTGCTTTCACCAAAAAGCTATTTTAAAATCGGACATATCGAGTGCATAGAGGAGTTCTGTATCTATAATTCTTAAAATAATTGTTATGCTTTTTGTGAACGTTTATCGTGAGTAATTTAGTAAATTGTTAGCAAATTCCCCGGAAGTTTGCGGGGGGTATGCTAGTTCTGAACGTCACATGCTAATGTAAAAAGCAGTTTTTTGATATAAATATGAACTTGATTGAACAAAACATGCATGTATTGTATAACATAATGTCCTAGGTGTGTCATCTGATGAAGATCATCAAAGGTTAGTGCTGCATTTAGCTGTCTTCTGGGTTTTTGTGACATTATATGCTAGCTTGAAAAATGGGTGTCTGATTATTTCTGGCTTGGTACTCTGCTGACATAATCTAATGTTTTGCTTTCGCTGTAAAGCCTTTTTGAAATCGGACAGTGTGGTTAGATAAAGGAGAGTCTTGTCTTTAAAATGCTGTGAAATAGTCATATGTTTGAAAAATTGAAGTTTTTGTATTTTTGAGGAATTTGTAATTCGCGCCACGCCTATCATTGGATATTGGAGCAGGTGTTCCGCTAGCGGAACGTCTAGATGTAAGAGGTTAACCAAATATGCCACAAGACCTAGAATTGCCTTATGTGTATCCCACAAAAAAGGTTCACTGTTATAAGCTAACTTTTTTGATGAATTTAAGCAAAATTCCCAAAATTCCCGGGCTTAACTTCCCATCGGAATTTTTGGAAATTTACCGGAAAGTTTTCGACCCTTTTCAACGCTATTAGTCGTACAGTATGTACAGGGGAGACGTGCACTGTCCAACAAAATGCTTACTTCCAGGTTCCTTTTCAACAATGCAACAAAAATAATAAAAGATAAGAATATGAACTTAAAGTAAATGGCTCAGTAGAATAGAATAAACATTTTAGCATAAGTATAATACAGGAAGGCACAATTTATAGTCCAATATTTACTTGTGTTTTGGGGGGTAAGTATTTACATTTTGCCATATTTAGCTATAATAATTAGTCTGGTAGCAGCTGTTTTGACCTGTGTGTATGTGAGTGAGTGCATGTGTGCTAAGGTGCAGAGAATCAGAGCAGGTGGTCAGTCCAGTTCAGGTGTTCAACAGTCTGATGGCTTGCAAATAGAAACTTTCTCTGAGCCTGTTGGTATCAAACCTCATGCTCCAATACCATCTGCCCGATGGTAAGGGAGTGAACAGCTTGTGGCTGGGGTGTGTGGGGTCCTTGATGATGCTGCGGGCCTTCCTCAGGCATTGTTTTGAGTAGATGTCCTGGATGGGTGGGAGCACAGTCCCAGTGATGTACTGGTCGTCTTTACCACCCGCTGGAGGGCCTTGCGGTCGTGGATGGAGCAATTCGGTGGTGCAGCGGTAGTATTTGGAGAGGTCCTGGATTTCTTTAACCACCTGAGGAACTTACAACTCAGATTCTCTCTACTGCAGGGATCGTCAGTGGTGCAGTCTAAGGCACTGCATCGCAGTGCTAGAGGCGTCACTACAGACCCGGGTTCGATCTAGGGCTGTATCACAACCGGCCGTGATCGGAAGTCCCATAGGGCGGCGCACATTTGGCCCAGTCTCGTCCGGGGTAGGCCATCGTTGTAAATATGAATTTGTTCTTAATTAACTTGCCTTGTTAAATAAAGGTTAAATCTAATAGATGTAATATTTGACTGAAACTATCATTTGAAACCTTGCTTACATTTGTATACGATCACATATATCTCTATTATGCGTGGGAATACTTTGGAACAGACTTCCGAAATTAAATAAATAAGATAAATTACTTGTATTAAGACTTTTTTAGGTTACATGATGTTAGATAATTTAGCTTGGTACAAAAAAACAAGAAAACAAAAACAAATTTAAAGTGAATTATCACTCAATATAAGATATTTAGGCTTGCTTTTATTTCACTTTTTACAGTGCCCTCCTGAGAATAGATGACTTTGGTGCCATCTGTGAACTCACAGCCTTAATCCTCCCCCAGTCCTCTCAGGCTTCTTACAGGCTCTGGTCATTGACATGTGATTGACATTGGTCTGAGGGACTCTAAATCAGCGTTAACACAAATCTCATTCCAGCCAGCCCTCATTCCATCTCCTCCTCCGCACAAACCGCATCCCACTGCTCCCCCTTTAAATCCTGATGGGATGCTGCTGCTAGACAACAAACATTCACTGAAGAACCAGAAATGAAATGTTTTTGTCAGTATGCTCCCCAGTCAGTGTCCTCCCAGTATTTAGGCCCCTCCTTCCTCCTGGGACTTCATCGATCATGTTTGGGAGGAACAGCCAGAGGTGAATATGTAAAAGCGTTTCCCCTGCGTGGGCTGACATAGCCTTTTGAAAAGTTTTCATCTCTGAATAAGCAGGGCCAGGAAATGCTATTGTTATTATTTTGAATTAAAGTAGGACTCATTTTCCAATTAGCCTACTCCACTTATGAGGAGGTATAAAAAGCTCTCTCTGCACCCCTTGCTCATGTGCTCTCAGGGAGGCAGTGTTCTAGCTCTGCTCAACCCGCCTTATTTTTTCTCCCTCTATCCAGAGTGCCCTGTGACGTAGGCCTGGCACAATAATCGCATAATCATGTAACTGACAATTATGGACAATAACGTGAACTTAGCGTCATAATCGTCTATTATTCATTTTAGAAGGGTGGGTGTCAAAATAAGTTAGTTTTTGAGACGGGGTTGTCACCAACAGTGGGTTCTATTCATTAGGTATGTTGTTGCTAATTTTCAAAGATGCGATGATACATTACAAGCTCAAAATACTTTTCAACAAAAATGACAAGTTTGACAATAGCCATGGCCATTTGCATGACAATTATTCTTTACCCAAAATTCCATAATCGTCACAGCCCTACGTGATGCTGATCTGAGTTGATGTGTGTGTCTGTATTTGTTTTTGTGTGTGTGTGTGTTTGTGTGTGTGTGCTGACTGACCTAGGCACACTGGCTTGTTGTGGAGCTAGGAGGACAGATCACTGAGCAGTGTTTTACCTATCAGTCTCTCCTGCCTGGTAAGAGAGAGAGAGCAGGCTGAGGGAGAGTAGGGGATTTAAGAGGTCAGACACACAGAGAACTGACGGCCGATAGGCACTGTAGGAGGCCGTTCCTTCTCTTGCTAGAACAATAGACAAACCTGCTGCGTACTGACCTGGTACTGATGACCCTGCCTTTTCTACTTGTAGAATCGCCCTGCTCATCAGTGGCTGACAACTTGACTTTGAGCCAATTAGAGAGCATGAACCTCCACGGAGGGGAGCCGACAGGAATGACAAGAAAAAGGAAAACAATAGGGCCGTTTTTCCAGTGTAATCCATCCCCTTTTCATCAGAATTGTTCTAACTAAAACAATAAAGCTGCAGTGGCAACCCGTCATTCAGGGCAGGTGGAGAAGATCCCCACCTGTTTTGAGCCCCACCTGTTTAGCTAAAACATTATTTTTATAATCATTGAGTTAATAAAGCCACAAACAAACATGGTCTCTTTTTTGCTTTCTTGAGTAAGGCAGCTCCAACATACAGGTGTTTCAGCCTAGCTCAGTGCTTTCTCAGGAGGTACATGGAGAACACTGTAAAAACGGTCCATGTTCTGAATTCTGTTGCTGTACATTTCAAAAGTGCTGAATAAATAGTTATATTGATATAGTAGTTATAGTTATATCCGTCCTAGCTCGCTCATTAATGTCTTAATCAAAATGAATGTCTTAATCGCTTGTCTTCTCCTTATCAAATCAAATCAAATTCTATTAGTCACATGCGCCGAATACAACAGGTGTAGACCTTACAGTGAAATGCTTACTTACGAGCCCCTAACCGACAGTGCAGTTTCAAAAAATACAGATAAGAATAAGAGATAAAAGTAACAAGTAATTAAATACAGGTGGGTGCCAGTACAGAGTCAATGTGCGGGGGCACCGGTTAGTTGAGGTAGTATGTACATGTAGGTAGAGTTAATTAATGTGACTATGCATAGATGACAACAGAGAGTGGCAGTGAGGGGGGGGGGGGGGGGGGGGGGATGTGAATAGTCTGGGTAGCCATTTGACTAGATGTTCAGGAGTCTTATGGCTTGGGGGTAGAAGCTGTTTAGAAGCCTCTTGGTCCTAGACTTGGCGCTCCGGTACAGCTTGCCGTGTGGTAGCAGAGAGAACAGTCTATGACTGGGGTGGCTGGAGTCTTTGACAATTTTCAGGGCCTTCCTCTGACACCGCCTGGTATAGAGGTCCTGGGATGGCAGGATGCTTAGGACCCATGACAAATCTTTTCAGTCTCCTGAGGGGGAATAGGTTCTGTCATGCCCGCTTCACGACTGTCATGGTGTGCTTGGACCATGTTAGTTTGTTGGTGATGTGGACACCAAGGAACTTGAAGCTCTCAACCTGCTCTACTACAGCCCCGTCGATGAGAATGGGAGCATGCTCGGTCCTCTTTTTCCTGTAGTCCACAATCATCTCCTTTGTCTTGATCACGTTGAGGGAGAGGTTGTTGTCCTGGCACCACACGGCCAGGTCTCTGACCTCCTCCCTATAGGCTGTCTCGTTGTTGTCGGTGATCAGGTCTAACACTGTTGTGTCATCGGCAAATTTAATGATGGTGTTGGAGTCGTGCCTGGCCATGCAGTCATGAGTGAACAGGGTGTACAGGAGGGGGCTGAGCACACACCCCTGAGGGGCCCCTGTGTTGAGGATCAGTGTGGCAGATGTGTTGTTACCTACCCTTACCACCTGGGGGCGGAGTTTTGTGCTTGAACATAGTAGGATGTTTTTGTTAGGTTTGATAATGTGGACTTGTTTATTAGTTAGCTGAGCCAGGCAGTCACACACTTAATATGTAACAAACGGGGTGGTAAGTGCAGCACAATGCACACAATACTAAATACTTTACAAAGCTAACTGTCTAGCAAGATGATGAAGAAATAATGAATTTCACTCTCTATTATACCATACTGCCAGTGCTAGTTTGCTTGCTAGCTAACATTAGCTAGACGGTTCGCATCACCATTTGCCAGTTAGCACAACATAGCTAGCTACTCCACTGATTTTCGGTTGCTAACAGGCAGCTGCTTCATTCAAAAACAATTCCATTGTGATTTATTCATAATTTTGCTAGCTACATTATTAATCTACTTGTGGCCGTCTGGCTAGTATCAACAAGGGCTTAATACAAATTATATTTAGTTAGCAACAACATTAGCAAAGATTTGTATAACTAACTCAAGATAGACCACAGCCTGTTGTTTCCGAAGGAAGCAAATTAATCCTAGTGGGCAGAACAAACACGCATTTTTTTTTAAATGTCACCTTTATTTAACCAAGTAGGCCAGTTGAGAACAAGTGCTCATTTACAACTGCGACCTGGCCAAGATAAAGCAAAGCAGTGCGGCAAAAACAACAACACAGAGTTATACATGGGATAAAGAAACACAGTCAATAACACAATAGAAAAATCGATATACAGTGTGTGCAAATGTAATAAGATTAGGGAGGTAAGGCAATAAATAACAATATAGGGATGGGCTATTTACAGATGGGCTGTGTACAGATGGGCTGTGCAGAGATCGGTAAGGGATTGGGGCGGCAGGTAGCCTAGTGGTTAGAGTGTTAGTAACCGAAAGGTTGGAAGATCAAATCCCCAAGCTGACAAAGTAAAAATCTGTTCTTCTGCCCCTGAACAAGGGGGCTTATGCATGTTGCTGCAGGGGGTGCAGAGCTGTTGGCCCGGGGTAGGGATAGCCAGGTGGAAAGAATGGCCAGCCGTAGAAAAATGCTTATTGAAATTCTCAATTATCGTGGATTTATCGGTGGTGACAGTGTTTCCTAGCCTCAGTGCAGGGAGGAGGTGCTCTCATTCTCCATGGACTTTACAGTGTCCCAAATCTTTTGGGAATTTGTGCTACAGGATGCAAATTTCTGTTTGAAAAAGCTAGGCTTTGCCCTCCTAACTGACTGTGTATATTGGTTCCTAACTTCCCTGAAAAGTTGCATATTAGCATCGGGGGCTATTCGATGCTAATGCAGTACGCCAGAGGATGTTTTTGTGCTGGTCAAGGGCAGTCAAGTCTGGAGTGAACCAAGGGCTATATCTGTTCTTAGTTCTACATTTTTTTATGGGGCATGCTTATTTAAGATGGTGAGAAAAGCACTTTTAAAGAATAACCAGCCATCCTATTCTGACGGGATGAGGTCAATATCCTTCCAGGATACCCGGGACAGGTCGATTAGAAAGGCCTGCTCAATGAAGTGTTTTAGGGCACAACTGGGGGCTGAGGGGGGTCTATAGCTAGCGGCAACAGTGAGAGACTTATTTCTGGAAAGGTGGATTTTTAAAAGTAGAAGCTCGAACTGTTTGGGCACAGACCTGGATAGCATGACAGAACTCTGCAGACTTTCTCTGCAGTAGATTGCGACCCCGCTCCCTTTGGCAGTTCTATCTTGGCAGAAAATGTTCTAGTTGGGGATGGAACATTTCAGAATTTTTGGTGGCCTTGCTAAGCCAGGATTTAGACATGCTAGGACATCAGGGTTGGCGGAGTGTGCTAAAGCAGTGAATAAAACAAACTTAGGGAGGAGGCTTCTGATGTTAACATGCATGAAACCAAGGCATTTACGGTTACAGAAGTCAACAAAGGATAGCGCCTGGGGAATAGGTGTGGTACTGGAGTCTACAGGGCCTGGGTTAACCTCTACATCACCAGAGGAACAGAGGAGGAGTAGGATAAGGGTACGGCTAAAGGCTATAAGAACTGGTCGTCTAGTGCGTTGGGAACAGAGAATAAAAGGACCAGATTTCTGGGCGTGGTGGAATAGATTCAGGGCATAATGTACATACAAGCGGGACTGAGGGCTCTACAGTGAAATAAAACAATAAGGACTAGCCGAGACAGCAGTTGGCAAGGCATATTGACATAAGAGAGAGGCATATTGACAGTAGAGAGAGGCATAAAGCAGCCACAGGTGTTGATCGGGAGAGCTAAGACAACAACGGGTAAATGGCGATGAATGGGCAGAGGGTCAGTTATGTACATACAGGACATGAGTTCGAGGCTGGGGCCGACACATAAACAAAATGAGGTACCGTGTTATTGAAACAGACCAGGGGGCATCAGCTGTGTAGCCGAGTGATCATAGGGTACAAAGAACAGCAATAGGTGAGTCAGGGAGCTGTTCAGTTGTCAGTACTACGCTAGGCAAGTGGGAGACATGGCGCTTAGAAAGCTAGCAGGCCGGGGCAAGAAGATGGGTCTTCGGCTACATCACAACGGAAAATCACGTTGAGACCACACGACCGGCAGACCAGTCGTGATTGATCGGAGGGGGTCCGCGTCGACAACAAAGAGTCCAGGCCAATTGGAAAAAGAGGTATTGTAGCCCTAGAATTAGTTGGTATATGGGCCTAGCTCAAGGCTAACTGGTGCTTGCTTCGGGACAGAGACGTTAGCTAACAGTAGCCACTCGGTAGCAGCTAGCTAGCTGCGATGATCCGGTGTAATGATCCAGATCGGCAGGAATCCGGTGATGTGGTAGAGAAAAGCAGTCTGATATGCTCTGGGTTGATATCGCGCTGTGCAGACTGGCATGTATTGTCCGAGCTAAAGCTGGCGGTGTCCGAGCTAAAAGGTGAAGACTGCTAACCGTGGATAACAAAGACTAGTAGCTAGTTAGCTGGCTAGCTCCTGATAAAGGTTCCAGTTATAAGGAATAAAAATAGCAGGACCGTACCACATTGGGTGAGGCAGGTTGCAGGAAAATATATTTAGTTTGTAGATAGAAAGTGAGATTAAAATGTATACGAGAAAAATGGCTATTTACACTGGATAAGACAAAGGAAAATAATAAGACAGACACAACACACGACCGACTGCTACGCCATCTTGGAAATTACATATTCTAGTTTTGGAAACAGAAAACTGTATTGAGATCAAATGTTTAATCGATGAGAAAATTAGCAGAATGTCTGCCAAAATCCATCATGATCCATCTTCTCCCACTTCCGGCCACTGAGCTTCCTCTCACCACCATATTTGGTAGCGAGTGGAAAAGCCAACCGGCTACTTCACATTTATACATACAGTGAAATATCTGTCTCATTGTACTATCCAGGTACGCAACTTTCACTGGGGACATGTCCCCCCCACATTCTGAAATTGCATTTTTGTCCCCCCCCAGTTTTATCTTTGGAATGTGGTACAAAACAAGGCAAAGGTGTGCTTTAGCACCATGCAGATGCCTCCGAGCGGTTGGGTAGGCTGTTTGGAGTGTTTATCCAATTGGATAATAGCCCTTACACAGCCTGGAGGTGTTGGGTCATTGTCCTGTTGAAAAACAAATGATAGTCCCTCTAAGCGCAAACCAGATGGGATGGTGTATCGTTGCAGAATGCTGTGGTAGCCATGCTGGTTAAGTGTGCCTTGAATGCTAAATAGATCACAGACAGTGTCACTAGCAAAGCACTCCCACACCATTACACCTCCTCCATGCTTCACGGTGGGAACCACACATGCGGAGATCATCCGTTCACCTACTCTGCGTCTCACAAAGACACGGCGGTTGAAACCAAAAATATCAAATTTGGACTCATCAGACCAAAGGACAGATTTCCACCGGTGTAATGTCCATTGCTCATGTTTCTCAAACCAAAACCACAGCTAAATGCAGCACTAACCTTTGATGATCTTCATTAGATGACACTCCTAGGACATTATGTTATACAATACATGCATGTTTTGTTCAATCAAGTTCATATTTATATCAAAAAACAGCTTTTTACATTAGCATGTGATGTTCAGAACTAGCATACCCACCGAAAACTTCCGGTGAATTTACTAAATTACTCATGATAAACGTTGACAAAATACATAACAATTATTTTAAGAATTATAGATACAGAACTCCTTTATGCAATCGCGGTGTCAGATTTTAAAATAGCTTTTTGGTGAAAGCACATTTTGCAATATTCTGAGTACATAGCTCGGCCATCACAGGCTAGCTAATTTGACACCCACCAAGTTTGGGGCTCACTAAACTCAGAATTACTATTAGAAAAATTGGATTACCTTTGCTGTTCTTCGTCAGAATGCACTCCCAGGACTTCTACTTCAACAACAAATGTTGTTTTGGTTCCAAATAATCCATAGTTATCTCCAAATACCTCCGTTTTGTTCGTGCGTTCAGGTCACTATCCGAAGGGTAACACGCGGGCGCATTTTGTGACAAAAAAATTCAAAATATTCCATTACCGTACTTAGAAGCATGTCAAACGCTGTTTAAAATCTATTTTTATGCTATTTTTCTCGTAAAATAGCGATAATATTCCAACCAGGCAACGTTGTATTCATTCAAAGGCTGAAAGAAAAAGTCTCGTGCACACGCGCATCTCAGTCTCACTGTCCCCAGGCTGACCACTCACAAACAGAGCTGCTGTAGTTTGCCCAGAGACAGCAGACACCCCATTCCACTTTCTGGCGGCTTTAGAGAGCCAATGGAAGCCTTAGAAAGTGTCTCGTTACAGCACAGATGCTGTATTTTTGATAGAGATGCAACAGAAGGACAACAAATTGTCAGACAGGGCACTTCCTGTATGGAATCTTCTCAGGTTTTGGCCTGCCATATGAGTTCTGTTATACTCACAGACACCATTCAAACAGTTTTAGACACTTTAGAGTGTTTTCTATCCAGATCTACTAATTATATGCATATTCTCGTTTCTGGGCAAGAGTAGTAACCAGTTTAAATCGGGTACGTTTTTATCCGGCCGTGAAAATACTGCTCCCTAGCCCCAACAGGTTTTAACACTTTCTACGATGTAGAAAATAGTAAAAATAAAGCAAAACCCTTGAATGAGTAAACTTTTGACTGGTACTGTATTATATCGTTTTGTACAAACCACTTCTAAAACCAAAGTTGCTCCGCTGGTTCTATCTGTGACATTAGCACAGCTTGCTAGTTAGCTAACATTAGCTATCAACAGCAGTCACAAGCCAAACTTTGCTTAAAAAAGCTACTGCCACCTTGTGGTGTGGAATATTTTTAAAGAGGCTGATCGACATACGATCTGTGCTATGTGATCAACAGAAAGTTGGTGTGTCTGAGGCTTAAAAATCAGAATCTGCAGACTGATTTAATGTGTCCTTTAAATCTATTAAAATAATTGTACAACCCAAACGCTAGAAACGGTTATTACTATGTAACATAGTGACTAGATGTTTATTTTTTGTAAACAGTGATGCTACAACATTGTTATACCATAATGTGCTGCATCTCCCACCCTCCTCTCCCCCCTCCTTCCTTGCCTCTGTCCCTCCTTGCCTCCCTCCCTCCTCATCCCTCCCTCCCTTCCTCCCTCCTTCCCTCCTTCCCTCCCTCCGCCCCAGAGCAATGCTAATTGGAGGAGGCTGAGATGCATTATCAGAGGGCCTGCGCTCCCTCCATGCAGCGCTGATTGGTCGTGTTTACTTGACCTGCTTTCTGGCTGACCGCCGTCACTGTTTGTTTTACCACAGAGAAAACACTTTGCTACATTTAACTATGTTTTACTTGTTAAAACCTACAGAGTCCCACAACAGAAGGAGGTGTTTTCAGGCATACTTTATGCTCTGATGTCAGTGTGATTAGTGGCGCTAGCTGTAGGTGTTCTGAGGCAGCTCTGTTGTGTCCAGTGAGACAACCTGTGCTATGTGCTGTGTAGAGAGGATGAAGAATGAGCAGTGGGTTAGAGGACATAGCCCATGTATAATCATTGTGGCGTGTTGCGTGTGACCTGTGCTGATGGATCGCCACAGAAGAATGCGGCGCGCCACATCGATTGTCTTATCAGCAGAACTGGACAAGACCGGTCTGTCTCAAAGGGTCCTTCAGGGCTGGTAGCCATAGTAACCTCTCTCTCTGACCCCGAGGCCTGTGTCAGCAGAAGCAGCAATGTGCTAGTCTCTCTCTCTGTTTAGTGTGTGTGTGTGTCAGTCAGTGGTGGTCAGTGCTGTTTACTATTAGGGAGGACAATTTTTTTAACGAGTATGGCCTTATTTCAACTACAGCATATTGGATGACTGTCATTCATATTCCATTCACCCAGCTCAATGTAACATCCATAGGTTTAGTTTCCTACATCCATGGTCAGTTACCTGGATCATGTGATAAGCTGATATAGGCTGTGGTCTCTTTGAGGTGCCTGTCCCTAGGAGTGCCATGGGAGATGGGCTGGCTGTGTGTGGGGGCGTAATAATAGGGTTCCCAGGTGGAGCACTGACTGCTATTGTTCCTCAGACAGTTCAAACAGTCTTTTGTGCTGTTTGCTCGACACATGGACACCTGAAACATTACCAGATATCTAATACCTCAATTAGTTTGTTTCCATAATGCACACTTAAATAACTTCTCACCTGTCTAGTTCACTATGTTACGTTAGCTAAAGCTTTGTAACTGTGACACTAACACTTTTTGGCAGTTGTTCTCTAAACCTGGAAAAGGTCTATGTTTAGGCCTAGGTTGTGTCTGTGTTGGTTCAAAGGGCCTTGTTGCTTTGAAGTAATGAAAGACAAAGAGATAAAACAGAGCAGATCAGAGGTGGCTAGGCCAGCTGTGTCAACAACAGGTTGTTTCATCAGCCCTTATCTCCCAGCACTCTACTGTACTGTTACCTCTCTCAGCAAGTCACCAGGGATTTCCCCTCCCCAACACGTTTTCACCGCAGCCACAGGAAGACCTTAGAGACTGCTTGGGAGAGGTTAACAAGACATTTTACACACTCAATGATAGCATGTTACTACAGGGTGGAATATTTCCAGGCACATTTGCATGTTGACGTTTATTGTCATGAGTCTTGTCCTGGAGGCAGAACTGAGCGATTTGACCTTAGACAAACCAGCTGCAAAGTCAAAATTGGCTATGTTGTAAAAATTCATGACAACTAAAATGTTATTTTCAGTCTTCATTTAAGGTTAGGGTTAGGCATTAGGGTTAGCAGTGTGGTTAAGGTTAGAGATAAGGTTAGGGTTAGGTTTAAAAGTTTGGATTTGATGACTTTGTGGCTGTGACAGCTAGTGACCACTCTGCAGTGCTGCCTCCAGAACAAGATTCATAACGATGAAATATGAACAGGACTTGACAGGTTAGGAAGTTAGGTCCTGACACACGCTCACGCTTATGCTCACAGACACTGGGATGTTGGTGCTTCACTGCTTTCCAAAACAGAATTAGCATTAAATGAAGATGGGCATGTTGGTGTCGAGCTGCTGCTCGCTTCCCTTACTTATTATTGTCATCTCATCACTTCCTCCTTCCCAGGTGTTCTGTAGAATGTTTGACTGCCTGCAGAGGGCATCATCAGAGGTAGGTACAGTACTGCATCGTGTGGTCAGTACTGACTGGTTGATGAATATACAACTGAACCTTGAACCTGTTATAGAAATGGGCTAGGGCCAGATGTAACACAGGACTAACCAGAGAGATTAGTTTTTGGAGCGTGGTGCAGTTTGCTTAACCAGTTTGATTGATGTTCTAGCTAAACATCCATGGTGTGTGCACTGTGCATGTATGTGGGTTCTCTACTGCGTGTTTACAGTGATGATTAATGAGTAAGTGTGCCACTGCCTCCAGACATCCACTGACCTCCCAACTAGCAATTCTAGGGAGAGAGAACGAGTTTGTAATGTTACCCGTAATGTTCCCCTAATGGTTGAGTGGCCATTTTTTTGTTAGTTATTGGGAACATTATATCTATGTAAGCAAAAACCTTCTGAGAACCTTTTTAGCGTGTTTTGGCGTTAGAGTGAGAACGTTCCCTTAATTTCAAACAAAACATACCCAGAACGTGCTTACCATGTTCTCAGAATATCCAATATTAATGTTATATGTATATACTGTATGCCATACCATCTACTGCATCTTGCCATCTTGATGTAATTAAATGTATCACTAGCCACTTCAAACAATGCCACTTTATATAATGTTTTCATAACCTACATTACTCATCTCATATGTATATACTGTACTCTATACCATCTACTGCATCTTGCCATCTTGATGTAATTAAATGTATCACTAGCCACTTCAAACAATGCCACTTTATATAATGTTTTCATAACCTACATTACTCATCTCATATGTATATACTGTACTCTATACCATCTACTGCATCTTGCCATCCTGATGTAATGTATCACTAGCCACTTTAAACAATGCCGCTTTATATGTTTACATACCCTACAATACTCATCTCATATGTATATACTGTACTCTATACCATCTATTACATCTTGCCTATGCCGTTCGGCCATCACTCATTTATATATTTTTATGTACATATTCGTATTCATTCCTTTACACTTGTGTGTTTAAGGTAGTTGATGTGGAATTGTTAGGTTATATTACTTGTTAGATATTACTGCATGGTCGGAACTAGAAGCAGAAGCATTTCGCTACACTCGCATTAACACCTGCTAACCATGTGTATGTGACAAATACATTTGATTTGTTTCATGGGACGTTGCAAGAACATTCGTGTCCAGTTTTCTATGGGTTAGGAGAATATTTCATCAACATCCCACCAAACATACACAGGACATGGTTGCCTTGTTCTCAGAACATACGATCTTAATGTTCTGGGTAAGATGTATTTGACATTAAGGGGATGGTCTCTTGGAGACATCCTTGCACATCACAAGAACATTCCTCTAAAATTGTTATTTAATGACCTAATGAGACTCTTAAGAGAACGTTCTCTAAAGTTGTGGGAACATTTGTTGTTAGCTGGGCTGGTGCCTCTTCTCGAGCTGAAACTGTGTAGAGGCTGCTATTCTTTTCTGTGTTGCTTCCCTTCTGCTCTCATCTCCATCCCTTCCATCCATCCTATCGCTCCCTCTATCTTTTAATCAATCTCCCCTACACTCTAGTCACTACTCATCACTTGCCAATCTCTTCCATTTCCCCTCTCCTTATTCTTCTCCTTCCTCTTCCCACTCTCCTCTTTTCTCTTTCTTTCTCTTTTTCTCTCTGAGCTATACTTGGTTGTGTGGCAGTGCTGTGCGCCCCGTCAGCTCTCTAATGGCGGCTCCCACTGTGCAGGTCTCTATCTCAGCCATGGCCTCTAAATGAAGCTCCAATTGCCAGCTCATCAGCCAGGGCGTTCTTCATTCCTTAAGCAGATCTGATCTAGGGCTGATAAAACACTGCTAATGTCTTCTCACACTGACTCCAAGCGGCTGTGCAAATAACAATGTGATGGGATTAAAACAGCATTAGGAGAGGGAGGGTACAACACAACAGCATTAGGAGAGGGAGGGTACAACACAACAGCATTAGGAGAGGGAGGGTACAACACAACAGGATTAGGAGAGGGAGGGTACAACACAACAGCATTAGGAGAGGGAGGGTACAACACAACATCATTAGGAGAGGGAGGGTACAACACAACAGCATTAGCAGAGGGAGGGTACAACACAACAGCATTAGGAGAGGGAGGGTACAACACAACATCATTATAGGAGAGGGAGGGTACAACACAACAGCATTATAGGAGAGGGAGGGTACAACACAACAGCATTAGGAGAGGGAGGGTACAACACAACATCATTAGGAGAGGGAGGGTACAAAACAACAGCATTAGGAGAGGGAGGGTACAACACAACATCATTAGGAGAGGGAGGGTACAACACAACAGGATTAGGAGAGGGAGGGTACAACACAACATCATTAGGAGAGGGAGGGTACAACACAACATCATTATAGGAGAGGGAGGGTACAACACAACAACATTAGGAGAGGGAGGGTACAACACAACATCATTAGGAGAGGGAGGGTACAAAACAACAGCATTAGGAGAGGGAGGGTACAACACAACATCATTAGGAGAGGGAGGGTACAACACAACAGGATTAGGAGAGGGAGGGTACAACACAACATCATTAGGAGAGAGAGGGTACAACACAACAGCATTAGGAGAGGGAGGGTACAACACAACAGCATTAGGAGAGGGAGGGTACAACACAACATCATTATAGGAGAGGGAGGGTACAACACAACATCATTATAGGAGAGGGAGGGTACAACACAACAGCATTAGGAGAGGGAGGGTACAACACAACATCATTAGGAGAGGGAGGGTACAACACAACAGCATTAGGAGAGGGAGGGTACAACACAACAGCATTATAGGAGAGGGAGGGTACAACACAACAGCATTATAGGAGAGGGAGGGTACAACACAACAGGATTAGGAGAGGGAGGGTACAACACAACAGCATTAGGAGAGGGAGGGTACTACACAACAGCATTAGGAGAGGGAGGGTACAACACAACAGCATTATAGGGGAGGGAGGGTACAACACAACAGCATTAGGAGAGGGAGGGTACAACACAACAGCATTAGGAGAGGGAGGGTACAACACAACAGCATTAGGAGAGGGAGGGTACAACACAACAGCATTAGGAGAGGGAGGGTACAACACAACAGCATTATAGGAGAGGGAGGGTACAACACAACAGCATTAGGAGAGGGAGGGTACAACACAACAGCATTAGGAGAGGGAGGGTACAACACAACAGCATTAGGAGAGGGAGGGTACAACACAACAGCATTAGGAGAGGGAGGGTACAACACAACAGCATTAGGAGAGGGAGGGTACAACACAACAACATTATAGGAGAGGGAGGGTACAACACAACAACATTATAGGAGAGGGAGGGTACAACACAACAACATTAGGAGAGGGAGGGTACAACACAACAGCATTATAGGAGAGGGAGGGTACAACACAACAGCATTATAGGAGAGGGAGGGTACAACACAACAGCATTAGGAGAGGGAGGGTACAACACAACAGCATTAGGAGAGGGAGGGTACAACACAACATCATTAGGAGAGGGAGGGTACAACACAACAGCATTAGGAGAGGGAGGGTACAACACAACATCATTAGGAGAGGGAGGGTACAACACAACAGCATTAGGAGAGGGAGGGTACAACACAACAGCATTATAGGAGAGGGAGGGTACAACACAACATCATTAGGAGAGGGAGGGTACAACACAACATCATTATAGGAGAGGGAGGGTACAACACAACAGCATTAGGAGAGGGAGGGTACAACACAACAGCATTAGGAGAGGGAGGGTACAACACAACAACATTAGGAGAGGGAGGGTACAACACAACAGCATTATAGGAGAGGGAGGGTACAACACAACAGCATTAGGAGAGGGAGGGTACAACACAACAGCATTAGGAGAGGGAGGGTACAACACAACAGCATTAGGAGAGGGAGGGTACAACACAACATCATTATAGGAGAGGGAGGGTACAACACAACAGCATTAGGAGAGGGAGGGTACAACACAACATCATTAGGAGAGGGAGGGTACAACACAACAGCATTATAGGAGAGGGAGGGTACAACACAACAGCATTAGGAGAGGGAGGGTACAACACAACAGCATTAGGAGAGGGAGGGTACAACACAACAGCATTAGGAGAGGGAGGGTACAACACAACAACATTATAGGAGAGGGAGGGTACAACACAACATCATTAGGAGAGGGAGGGTACAACACAACAGCATTATAGGAGAGGGAGGGTACAACACAACATCATTAGGAGAGGGAGGGTACAACACAACAGCATTATAGGAGAGGGAGGGTACAACACAACATCATTAGGAGAGGGAGGGTACAACACAACAACATTATAGGAGAGGGAGGGTACAACACAACAGCATTAGGAGAGGGAGGGTACAACACAACAGCATTAGGAGAGGGAGGGTACAACACAACAGCATTAGGAGAGGGAGGGTACAACACAACAACATTATAGGAGAGGGAGGGTACAACACAACATCATTAGGAGAGGGAGGGTACAACACAACAGCATTAGGAGAGGGAGGGTACAACACAACAGCATTAGGAGAGGGAGGGTACAACACAACAACATTAGGAGAGGGAGGGTACAACACAACATCATTAGGAGAGGGAGGGTACAACACAACAGCATTAGGAGAGGGAGGGTACAACACAACAGCATTAGGAGAGGGAGGGTACAACACAACAACATTAGGAGAGGGAGGGTACAACACAACAGCATTATAGGAGAGGGAGGGTACAACACAACAGCATTATAGGAGAGGGAGGGTACAACACAACAGCATTATAGGAGAGGGAGGGTACTACACAACAGCATTAGGAGAGGGAGGGTACAACACAACAGCATTATAGGAGAGGGAGGGTACAACACAACAGCATTATAGGAGAGCGAGGGTCCAACACAACAGCATTATAGGAGAGGGAGGGTACAACACAACAGCATTATAGGAGAGGGAGGGTACAACACAACATCATTAGGAGAGGGAGGGTACAACACAACAGCATTATAGGAGAGGGAGGGTACAACACAACAGCATTAGGAGAGGGAGGGTACAACACAACAGCATTAGGAGAGGGAGGGTACAACACAACAACATTAGGAGAGGGAGGGTACAACACAACAGCATTAGGAGAGGGAGGGTACAACACAACAGCATTAGGAGAGGGAGGGTACTACACAACATCATTATAGGGGAGGGAGGGTACAACACAACAGCATTAGGAGAGGGAGGGTACAACACAACAGCATTAGGAGAGGGAGGGTACAACACAACATCATTAGGAGAGGGAGGGTACAACACAACAGCATTAGGAGAGGGAGGGTACAACACAACAGCATTAGGAGAGGGAGGGTACAACACAACAACATTAGGAGAGGGAGGGTACAACACAACAACATTATAGGAGAGGGAGGGTACAACACAACAGCATTATAGGAGAGGGAGGGTACTACACAACAGCATTATAGGAGAGGGAGGGTACAACACAACAACATTAGGAGAGGGAGGGTACAACACAACATCATTAGGAGAGGGAGGGTACAACACAACAGCATTATAGGAGAGGGAGGGTACAACACAACAGCATTAGGAGAGGGAGGGTACAACACAACAACATTAGGAGAGGGAGGGTACAACACAACATCATTAGGAGAGGGAGGGTACAACACAACAGCATTAGGAGAGGGAGGGTACAACACAACAGCATTAGGAGAGGGAGGGTACAACACAACAGCATTAGGAGAGGGAGGGTACAACACAACAGCATTAGGAGAGGGAGGGTACAACACAACAGCATTAGGAGAGGGAGGGTACAACACAACAACATTATAGGAGAGGGAGGGTACAACACAACAGCATTAGGAGAGGGAGGGTACAACACAACAGCATTAGGAGAGGGAGGGTACAACACAACAGCATTAGGAGAGGGAGGGTACAACACAACAACATTAGGAGAGGGAGGGTACAACACAACATCATTAGGAGAGGGAGGGTACAACACAACAGCATTAGGAGAGGGAGGGTACAACACAACAGCATTAGGAGAGGGAGGGTACAACACAACAACATTAGGAGAGGGAGGGTACAACACAACAGCATTATAGGAGAGGGAGGGTACAACACAACAGCATTATAGGAGAGGGAAGGTACAACACAACAGCATTATAGGAGAGGGAGGGTACTACACAACAGCATTAGGAGAGGGAGGGTACAACACAACAGCATTATAGGAGAGGGAGGGTACAACACAACAGCATTATAGGAGAGGGAGGGTCCAACACAACAGCATTATAGGAGAGGGAGGGTACAACACAACAGCATTATAGGAGAGGGAGGGTACAACACAACATCATTAGGAGAGGGAGGGTACAACACAACAGCATTATAGGAGAGGGAGGGTACAACACAACAGCATTAGGAGAGGGAGGGTACAACACAACAGCATTAGGAGAGGGAGGGTACAACACAACAACATTAGGAGAGGGAGGGTACAACACAACAGCATTAGGAGAGGGAGGGTACAACACAACAGCATTAGGAGAGGGAGGGTACAACACAACAACATTAGGAGAGGGAGGGTACAACACAACAGCATTAGGAGAGGGAGGGTACAACACAACAGCATTAGGAGAGGGAGGGTACAACACAACAACATTAGGAGAGGGAGGGTACAACACAACAGCATTAGGAGAGGGAGGGTACAACACAACAGCATTAGGAGAGGGAGGGTACTACACAACATCATTATAGGGGAGGGAGGGTACAACACAACAGCATTAGGAGAGGGAGGGTACAACACAACAGCATTAGGAGAGGGAGGGTACAACACAACATCATTAGGAGAGGGAGGGTACAACACAACAGCATTAGGAGAGGGAGGGTACAACACAACAGCATTAGGAGAGGGAGGGTACAACACAACAACATTAGGAGAGGGAGGGTACAACACAACAACATTATAGGAGAGGGAGGGTACAACACAACAGCATTATAGGAGAGGGAGGGTACTACACAACAGCATTATAGGAGAGGGAGGGTACAACACAACAACATTAGGAGAGGGAGGGTACAACACAACAGCATTAGGAGAGGGAGGGTACAACACAACAGCATTATAGGAGAGGGAGGGTACAACACAACAGCATTATAGGGGAGGGAGGGTACAACAC
Organism: Salmo salar; assembly: GCF_965601325.2. Lineage (NCBI taxonomy): Eukaryota > Metazoa > Chordata > Actinopteri > Salmoniformes > Salmonidae > Salmo > Salmo salar. The sequence goes on along the minus strand of NC_138300.1, from coordinate 89,645,676 downwards.
AACAGCATTAGGAGAGGGAGGGTACAACACAACAACATTAGGAGAGGGAGGGTACAACACAACAGCATTAGGAGAGGGAGGGTACAACACAACAGCATTAGGAGAGGGAGGGTACAACACAACAGCATTAGGAGAGGGAGGGTACAACACAACAGCATTAGGAGAGGGAGGGTACAACACAACAGCATTAGGAGAGGGAGGGTACAACACAACAACATTAGGAGAGGGAGGGTACAACACAACAACATTAGGAGAGGGAGGGTACAACACAACAGCATTATAGGAGAGGGAGGGTACAACACAACATCATTAGGAGAGGGAGGGTACAACACAACAGCATTATAGGAGAGGGAGGGTACAACACAACAGCATTATAGGAGAGGGAGGGTACAACACAACAACATTAGGAGAGGGAGGGTACAACACAACAGCATTATAGGAGAGGGAGGGTACAACACAACATCATTATAGGAGAGGGAGGGTACAACACAACAGCATTAGGAGAGGGAGGGTACAACACAACAGCATTATAGGAGAGGGAGGGTACAACACAACATCATTAGGAGAGGGAGGGTACAACACAACAGCATTAGGAGAGGGAGGGTACAACACAACATCATTAGGAGAGGGAGGGTACAACACAACAGCATTATAGGAGAGGGAGGGTACAACACAACATCATTAGGAGAGGGAGGGTACAACACAACAGCATTAGGAGAGGGAGGGTACAACACAACAACATTAGGAGAGGGAGGGTACAACACAACATCATTAGCAGAGGGAGGGTACAACACAACAGCATTATAGGAGAGGGAGGGTACAACACAACATCATTAGGAGAGGGAGGGTACAACACAACAGCATTAGGAGAGGGAGGGTACAACACCATTAGCAGAGGGAGGGTACAACACAACAGCATTAGGAGAGGGAGGGTACAACACAACATCATTAGGAGAGGGAGGGTACAACACAACAACATTAGGAGAGGGAGGGTACAACACAACAACATTAGGAGAGGGAGGGTACAACACAACAACATTAGGAGAGGGAGGGTACAACACAACATCATTAGGAGAGGGAGGGTACAACACAACATCATTAGGAGAGGGAGGGTACAACACAACATCATTAGGAGAGGGAGGGTACAACACAACAGCATTAGGAGAGGGAGGGTACTACACAACATCATTAGGAGAGGGAGGGTACAACACAACATCATTAGGAGAGGGAGGGTACAACACAACAGCATTAGGAGAGGGAGGGTACAACACAACAGCATTAGGAGAGGGAGGGTACAACACAACAGCATTAGGAGAGGGAGGGTACAACACAACAGCATTAGGAGAGGGAGGGTACAACACAACAGCATTATAGGAGAGGGAGGGTACAACACAACATCATTATAGGAGAGGGAGGGTACAACACAACAGCATTAGGAGAGGGAGGGTACAACACAACAGCATTATAGGAGAGGGAGGGTACAACACAACAGCATTAGGAGAGGGAGGGTACAACACAACAGCATTATAGGAGAGGGAGGGTACTACACAACAGCATTAGGAGAGGGAGGGTACAACACAACAGCATTAGGAGAGGGAGGGTACAACACAACAGCATTAGGAGAGGGAGGGTACAACACAACAGCATTAGGAGAGGGAGGGTACAACACAACAGCATTAGGAGAGGGAGGGTACAACACAACAGCATTAGGAGAGGGAGGGTACAACACAACAGCATTAGGAGAGGGAGGGTACAACACAACAGCATTAGGAGAGGGAGGGTACAACACAACAGCATTAGGAGAGGGAGGGTACAACACAACAGCATTAGGAGAGGGAGGGTACAACACAACATCATTAGGAGAGGGAGGGTACAACACAACAACATTAGGAGAGGGAGGGTACAACACAACATCATTAGGAGAGGGAGGGTACAACACAACAGCATTAGGAGAGGGAGGGTACAACACAACAGCATTAGGAGAGGGAGGGTCCAACACAACAGCATTAGGAGAGGGAGGGTACAACACAACAGCATTAGGAGAGGGAGGGTACAACACAACAACATTAGGAGAGGGAGGGTACAACACAACAGCATTAGGAGAGGGAGGGTACAACACAACAGCATTATAGGAGAGGGAGGGTACAACACAACATCATTAGGAGAGGGAGGGTACAACACAACAGCATTAGGAGAGGGAGGGTACTACACAACAGCATTATAGGAGAGGGAGGGTACAACACAACAACATTAGGAGAGGGAGGGTACAACACAACAGCATTAGGAGAGGGAGGGTACAACACAACAGCATTAGGAGAGGGAGGGTACAACACAACATCATTAGGAGAGGGAGGGTACAACACAACAACATTAGGAGAGGGAGGGTACTACACAACAGCATTAGGAGAGGGAGGGTACAACACAACAGCATTAGGAGAGGGAGGGTACAACACAACAACATTAGGAGAGGGAGGGTACAACACAACAGCATTAGGAGAGGGAGGGTACAACACAACAGCATTAGGAGAGGGAGGGTACAACACAACAGCATTAGGAGAGGGAGGGTACAACACAACAGCATTATAGGAGAGGGAGGGTACAACACAACAACATTATAGGAGAGGGAGGGTACAACACAACATCATTAGGAGAGGGAGGGTACAACACAACATCATTATAGGAGAGGGAGGGTACAACACAACATCATTAGGAGAGGGAGGGTACAACACAACATCATTAGGAGAGGGAGGGTACAACACAACAACATTAGGAGAGGGAGGGTACAACACAACAGCATTATAGGAGAGGGAGGGTACAACACAACATCATTAGGAGAGGGAGGGTACAACACAACATCATTAGGAGAGGGAGGGTACAACACAACATCATTAGGAGAGGGAGGGTACAACACAACATCATTAGGAGAGGGAGGGTACAACACAACAGCATTAGGAGAGGGAGGGTACAACACAACAACATTAGGAGAGGGAGGGTACAACACAACAGCATTAGGAGAGGGAGGGTACAACACAACATCATTAGGAGAGGGAGGGTACAACACAACAACATTATAGGAGAGGGAGGGTACAACACAACAGCATTAGGAGAGGGAGGGTACAACACAACAGCATTAGGAGAGGGAGGGTACAACACAACATCATTAGGAGAGGGAGGGTACTACACAACAGCATTAGGAGAGGGAGGGTACAAAACAACAGCATTAGGAGAGGGAGGGTACAACACAACAACATTAGGAGAGGGAGGGTACAACACAACAGCATTAGGAGAGGGAGGGTACAACACAACAGCATTAGGAGAGGGAGGGTACTACACAACAGCATTATAGGCGGAGGGAGGGTACAACACAACAGCATTATAGGAGAGGGAGGGTACAACACAACAGCATTAGGAGAGGGAGGGTACAACACAACAGCATTAGGAGAGGGAGGGTACAACACAACAACATTAGGAGAGGGAGGGTACAACACAACAGCATTATAGGAGAGGGAGGGTACAACACAACATCATTAGGAGAGGGAGGGTACAACACAACAACATTATAGGAGAGGGAGGGTACAACACAACAGCATTAGGAGAGGGAGGGTACAACACAACAGCATTAGGAGAGGGAGGGTACAACACAACAGCATTATAGGAGAGGGAGGGTACAACACAACATCATTAGGAGAGGGAGGGTACAACACAACAACATTAGGAGAGGGAGGGTACAACACAACAGCATTATAGGAGAGGGAGGGTACAACACAACAACATTAGGAGAGGGAGGGTACAACACAACAGCATTATAGGAGAGGGAGGGTACAACACAACAGCATTAGGAGAGGGAGGGTACAACACAACAGCATTAGGAGAGGGAGGGTACAACACAACAGCATTAGGAGAGGGAGGGTACAACACAACATCATTAGGAGAGGGAGGGTACAACACAACAGCATTATAGGAGAGGGAGGGTACAACACAACAACATTAGGAGAGGGAGGGTACAACACAACAGCATTATAGGAGAGGGAGGGTACAACACAACAACATTAGGAGAGGGAGGGTACAACACAACAGCATTAGGAGAGGGAGGGTACAACACAACAGCATTAGGAGAGGGAGGGTACAACACAACATCATTATAGGAGAGGGAGGGTACAACACAACAGCATTAGGAGAGGGAGGGTACAACACAACAGCATTAGGAGAGGGAGGGTACAACACAACATCATTATAGGAGAGGGAGGGTACAACACAACAGCATTAGGAGAGGGAGGGTACAACACAACAGCATTAGGAGAGGGAGGGTACAAAACAACAGCATTAGGAGAGGGAGGGTACAACACAACAGCATTAGGAGAGGGAGGGTACAACACAACAGCATTAGGAGAGGGAGGGTACAACACAACAGGATTAGGAGAGGGAGGGTACAACACAACAGCATTAGGAGAGGGAGGGTACAACACAACATCATTAGGAGAGGGAGGGTACAACACAACAGCATTAGGAGAGGGAGGGTACAACACAACATCATTATAGGAGAGGGAGGGTACAACACAACAGCATTAGGAGAGGGAGGGTACAACACAACATCATTAGGAGAGGGAGGGTACAACACAACAGCATTATAGGAGAGGGAGGGTACTACACAACATCATTATAGGAGAGGGAGGGTACAACACAACATCATTAGGAGAGGGAGGGTACAACACAACAGCATTATAGGAGAGGGAGGGTACTACACAACAGCATTATAGGAGAGGGAGGGTCCAACACAACAGCATTATAGGAGAGGGAGGGTACAACACAACAGCATTATAGGAGAGGGAGGGTACAACACAACATCATTAGGAGAGGGAGGGTACAACACAACAGCATTATAGGAGAGGGAGGGTACAACACAACAGCATTAGGAGAGGGAGGGTACAACACAACAGCATTAGGAGAGGGAGGGTACAACACAACAACATTAGGAGAGGGAGGGTACAACACAACAGCATTAGGAGAGGGAGGGTACAACACAACAGCATTAGGAGAGGGAGGGTACTACACAACATCATTATAGGGGAGGGAGGGTACAACACAACAGCATTAGGAGAGGGAGGGTACAACACAACAGCATTAGGAGAGGGAGGGTACAACACAACAGCATTAGGAGAGGGAGGGTACAACACAACAGCATTAGGAGAGGGAGGGTACAACACAACAGCATTAGGAGAGGGAGGGTACAACACAACAGCATTAGGAGAGGGAGGGTACAACACAACAACATTATAGGAGAGGGAGGGTACAACACAACAACATTATAGGAGAGGGAGGGTACAACACAACATCATTAGGAGAGGGAGGGTACAACACAACAACATTATAGGAGAGGGAGGGTACAACACAACAACATTATAGGAGAGGGAGGGTACAACACAACAGCATTAGGAGAGGGAGGGTACAACACAACAGCATTATAGGGGAGGGAGGGTACAACACAACAGCATTAGGAGAGGGAGGGTACAACACAACAACATTAGGAGAGGGAGGGTACAACACAACAACATTAGGAGAGGGAGGGTACAACACAACAGCATTATAGGAGAGGGAGGGTACAACACAACAGCATTATAGGAGAGGGAGGGTACAACACAACAACATTAGGAGAGGGAGGGTACAACACAACAGCATTATAGGAGAGGGAGGGTACAACACAACAGCATTATAGGAGAGGGAGGGTACAACACAACATCATTATAGGAGAGGGAGGGTACAACACAACAGCATTAGGAGAGGGAGGGTACAACACAACATCATTAGGAGAGGGAGGGTACAACACAACAGCATTAGGAGAGGGAGGGTACAACACAACATCATTAGGAGAGGGAGGGTACAACACAACAGCATTAGGAGAGGGAGGGTACAACACAACAGCATTAGGAGAGGGAGGGTACAACACAACAGCATTATAGGAGAGGGAGGGTACAACACAACATCATTATAGGAGAGGGAGGGTACAACACAACAGCATTAGGAGAGGGAGGGTACAACACAACATCATTAGGAGAGGGAGGGTACAACACAACATCATTATAGGAGAGGGAGGGTACAACACAACATCATTATAGGAGAGGGAGGGTACAACACAACAGCATTATAGGAGAGGGAGGGTACAACACAACAGCATTATAGGAGAGGGAGGGTACAACACAACAGCATTATAGGAGAGGGAGGGTACAACACAACAGCATTAGGAGAGGGAGGGTACAACACAACAGCATTATAGGAGAGGGAGGGTACAACACAACATCATTAGGAGAGGGAGGGTACAACACAACATCATTAGGAGAGGGAGGGTACAACACAACAGCATTAGGAGAGGGAGGGTACAACACAACATCATTAGGAGAGGGAGGGTACAACACAACAGCATTAGGAGAGGGAGGGTACAACACAACAGCATTATAGGAGAGGGAGGGTACAACACAACAGCATTAGGAGAGGGAGGGTACAACACAACATCATTAGGAGAGGGAGGGTACAACACAACATCATTAGGAGAGGGAGGGTACAACACAACAGCATTAGGAGAGGGAGGGTACAACACAACAGCATTATAGGAGAGGGAGGGTCCAACACAACAGCATTAGGAGAGGGAGGGTACAACACAACAGCATTAGGAGAGGGAGGGTACAACACAACAACATTAGGAGAGGGAGGGTACAACACAACAGCATTATAGGAGAGGGAGGGTACAACACAACATCATTAGGAGAGGGAGGGTACAACACAACAGCATTAGGAGAGGGAGGGTCCAACACAACAGCATTAGGAGAGGGAGGGTACAACACAACAGCATTAGGAGAGGGAGGGTACAACACAACAGCATTAGGAGAGGGAGGGTACAACACAACAGCATTAGGAGAGGGAGGGTACAACACAACAGCATTATAGGAGAGGGAGGGTACAACACAACAGCATTATAGGAGAGGGAGGGTACAACACAACAGCATTATAGGAGAGGGAGGGTACAACACAACAGCATTAGGAGAGGGAGGGTACAACACAACAACATTAGGAGAGGGAGGGTACAACACAACAGCATTAGGAGAGGGAGGGTACAACACAACATCATTAGGAGAGGGAGGGTACAACACAACAGCATTAGGAGAGGGAGGGTACAACACAACAGCATTAGGAGAGAGAGGGTACAACACAACAGCATTAGGAGAGGGAGGGTACAACACAACAGCATTAGGAGAGGGAGGGTACAACACAACATCATTATAGGAGAGGGAGGGTACAACACAACAGCATTAGGAGAGGGAGGGTACAACACAACAGCATTAGGAGAGGGAGGGTACAAAACAACAGCATTAGGAGAGGGAGGGTACAACACAACAACATTAGGAGAGGGAGGGTACAACACAACAGCATTAGGAGAGGGAGGGTACTACACAACAGCATTAGCAGAGGGAGGGTACAACACAACAACATTAGGAGAGGGAGGGTACAACACAACATCATTAGGAGAGGGAGGGTACAACACAACATCATTAGGAGAGGGAGGGTACAACACAACAACATTAGGAGAGGGAGGGTACAACACAACAGCATTAGGAGAGGGAGGGTACAACACAACAGCATTAGGAGAGGGAGGGTACAACACAACAGCATTAGGAGAGGGAGGGTACAACACAACATCATTAGGAGAGGGAGGGTACAACACAACAACATTAGGAGAGGGAGGGTACAACACAACAGCATTAGGAGAGGGAGGGTACAACACAACATCATTATAGGAGAGGGAGGGTACAACACAACAGCATTAGGAGAGGGAGGGTACAACACAACAGCATTAGGAGAGGGAGGGTACAACACAACAACATTAGGAGAGGGAGGGTACAACACAACAGCATTATAGGAGAGGGAGGGTACAACACAACAGCATTAGGAGAGGGAGGGTACAACACAACAACATTAGGAGAGGGAGGGTACAACACAACAACATTAGGAGAGGGAGGGTACTACACAACAACATTAGGAGAGGGAGGGTACAACACAACAACATTAGGAGAGGGAGGGTACAACACAACAGCATTATAGGAGAGGGAGGGTACAACACAACAGCATTAGGAGAGGGAGGGTACAACACAACAGCATTATAGGAGAGGGAGGGTACAACACAACAGCATTAGGAGAGGGAGGGTACAACACAACAGCATTATAGGAGAGGGAGGGTACAACACAACAGCATTAGGAGAGGGAGGGTACAACACAACAGCATTAGGAGAGGGAGGGTACAACACAACAGCATTAGGAGAGGGAGGGTACAACACAACAGCATTAGGAGAGGGAGGGTACAACACAACAACATTAGGAGAGGGAGGGTACAACACAACAACATTAGGAGAGGGAGGGTACAACACAACAGCATTAGGAGAGGGAGGGTACAACACAACAGCATTAGGAGAGGGAGGGTACAACACAACAGCATTAGGAGAGGGAGGGTACAACACAACAGCATTAGGAGAGGGAGGGTACAACACAACAGCATTAGGAGAGGGAGGGTACAACACAACAGCATTAGGAGAGGGAGGGTACAACACAACAGCATTAGGAGAGGGAGGGTACAACACAACAGCATTAGGAGAGGGAGGGTACAACACAACAGCATTAGGAGAGGGAGGGTACAACACAACAACATTATAGGAGAGGGAGGGTACAACACAACAGCATTAGGAGAGGGAGGGTACAACACAACAGCATTAGGAGAGGGAGGGTACAACACAACAGCATTAGGAGAGGGAGGGTACAACACAACAGCATTAGGAGAGGGAGGGTACAACACAACAGCATTATAGGAGAGGGAGGGTACAACACAACAGCATTAGGAGAGGGAGGGTACAACACAACAGCATTAGGAGAGGGAGGGTACAACACAACAGCATTATAGGAGAGGGAGGGTACAACACAACAACATTAGGAGAGGGAGGGTACAACACAACAGCATTAGGAGAGGGAGGGTACAACACAACAGCATTATAGGAGAGGGAGGGTACAACACAACAGCATTAGGAGAGGGAGGGTACAACACAACAGCATTAGGAGAGGGAGGGTACAACACAACAGCATTATAGGAGAGGGAGGGTACAACACAACAGCATTATAGGAGAGGGAGGGTACAACACAACAGCATTAGGAGAGGGAGGGTACAACACAACAGCATTAGGAGAGGGAGGGTACAACACAACAGCATTAGGAGAGGGAGGGTACAACACAACAGCATTATAGGAGAGGGAGGGTACAACACAACAGCATTAGGAGAGGGAGGGTACAACACAACAGCATTATAGGAGAGGGAGGGTACAACACAACAACATTAGGAGAGGGAGGGTACAACACAACAGCATTATAGGAGAGGGAGGGTACAACACAACAGCATTAGGAGAGGGAGGGTACAACACAACAGCATTATAGGAGAGGGAGGGTACAACACAACAGCATTAGGAGAGGGAGGGTACAACACAACAGCATTAGGAGAGGGAGGGTACAACACAACAGCATTAGCAGAGGGAGGGTACAACACAACAGCATTAGGAGAGGGAGGGTACAACACAACAGCATTAGGAGAGGGAGGGTACTACACAACAGCATTAGGAGAGGGAGGGTACAACACAACATCATTAGGAGAGGGAGGGTACAACACAACAGCATTAGGAGAGGGAGGGTACAACACAACATCATTAGGAGAGGGAGGGTACAACACAACATCATTAGGAGAGGGAGGGTACAACACAACAGCATTAGGAGAGGGAGGGTACAACACAACAGCATTAGGAGAGGGAGGGTACAACACAACAGCATTAGGAGAGGGAGGGTACAACACAACAGCATTAGGAGAGGGAGGGTACAACACAACATCATTAGGAGAGGGAGGGTACAACACAACATCATTAGGAGAGGGAGGGTACAACACAACAGCATTAGGAGAGGGAGGGTACAACACAACAGCATTAGGAGAGGGAGGGTACAACACAACAGCATTAGGAGAGGGAGGGTACAACACAACAGCATTAGGAGAGGGAGGGTACAACACAACAGCATTAGGGGAGGGAGGGTACAACACAACAGCATTAGGAGAGGGAGGGTACAACACAACAGCATTATAGGAGAGGGAGGGTACAACACAACATCATTAGGAGAGGGAGGGTACAACACAACAGCATTAGGAGAGGGAGGGTACAACACAACAGCATTAGGAGAGGGAGGGTACTACACAACAGCATTATAGGAGAGGGAGGGTACAACACAACAGCATTAGGAGAGGGAGGGTACAACACAACAGCATTAGGAGAGGGAGGGTACAACACAACAGCATTAGGAGAGGGAGGGTACAACACAACATCATTAGGAGAGGGAGGGTACAACACAACATCATTAGGAGAGGGAGGGTACAACACAACATCATTAGGAGAGGGAGGGTACAACACAACAGCATTAGGAGAGGGAGGGTACAACACAACATCATTAGGAGAGGGAGGGTACAACACAACATCATTAGGAGAGGGAGGGTACAACACAACATCATTATAGGAGAGGGAGGGTACAACACAACAACATTATAGGAGAGGGAGGGTACAACACAACATCATTAGGAGAGGGAGGGTACAACACAACAACATTAGGAGAGGGAGGGTACAACACAACATCATTATAGGAGAGGGAGGGTACAACACAACAGCATTATAGGAGAGGGAGGGTACAACACAACAGCATTAGGAGAGGGAGGGTACAACACAACAGCATTAGGAGAGGGAGGGTACAACACAACAACATTATAGGAGAGGGAGGGTACAACACAACAGCATTAGGAGAGGGAGGGTACAACACAACAGCATTAGGAGAGGGAGGGTACAACACAACAGCATTAGGAGAGGGAGGGTACAACACAACATCATTATAGGAGAGGGAGGGTACAACACAACAGCATTATAGGAGAGGGAGGGTACAACACAACAGCATTAGGAGAGGGAGGGTACAACACAACAGCATTAGGAGAGGGAGGGTACAACACAACAGCATTATAGGAGAGGGAGGGTACAACACAACAGCATTAGGAGAGGGAGGGTACAACACAACAGCATTATAGGAGAGGGAGGGTACAACACAACAGCATTAGGAGAGGGAGGGTACAACACAACAGCATTATAGGAGAGGGAGGGTACAACACAACAGCATTATAGGAGAGGGAGGGTACAACACAACAGCATTATAGGAGAGGGAGGGTACAACACAACATCATTAGCAGAGGGAGGGTACAACACAACAGCATTAGCAGAGGGAGGGTACTGCACCATTAGCAGAGGGAGGGTACAACACAACAGCATTAGCAGAGGGAGGGTACAACACAACAGCATTAGCAGAGGGAGGGTACTACAGCATTAGCAGAGGGAGGGTACAACACAACAGCATTAGCAGAGGGAGGGTACAACACAACAGCATTAGCAGAGGGAGGGTACAACACAACAGCATTAGCAGAGGGAGGGTACAACACAACAGCATTAGCAGAGGGAGGGTACTACAGCATTAGCAGAGGGAGGGTACAACACAACAGCATTAGCAGAGGGAGGGTACTACAGCATTAGCAGAGGGAGGGTACAACAGCATTAGCAGAGGGAGGGTACAACACAACATCATTAGGAGAGGGAGGGTACTACAGCATTAGCAGAGGGAGGGTACAACACAACAGCATTAGCAGAGGGAGGGTACAACATCATTAGCAGAGGGAGGGTACAACACAACAGCATTAGCAGAGGGAGGGTACAACACAACAGCATTAGCAGAGGGAGGGTACAACACAACAGCATTAGCAGAGGGAGGGTACTACAGCATTAGCAGAGGGAGGGTACAACACAACAGCATTAGCAGAGGGAGGGTACTACAGCATTAGCAGAGGGAGGGTACAACAGCATTAGCAGAGGGAGGGTACAACACAACAGCATTAGCAGAGGGAGGGTACAACACAACAGCATTAGCAGAGGGAGGGTACAACACAACAGCATTAGCAGAGGGAGGGTACAACACAACAACATTAGCAGAGGGAGGGTACAACACAACAGCATTAGGAGAGGGAGGGTACAACACAACAGCATTAGGAGAGGGAGGGTACAACACAACAGCATTAGCAGAGGGAGGGTACAACACAACATCATTAGGAGAGGGAGGGTACAACACAACAGCATTATAGGAGAGGGAGGGTACAACACAACATCATTAGGAGAGGGAGGGTACAACACAACAGCATTAGGAGAGGGAGGGTACAACACAACAGCATTAGGAGAGGGAGGGTACAACACAACATCATTAGGAGAGGGAGGGTACAACACAACAGCATTAGCAGAGGGAGGGTACTACACAACATCATTAGGAGAGGGAGGGTACAACACAACAGCATTAGCAGAGGGAGGGTACTACACCATTAGCAGAGGGAGGGTACAACACAACAGCATTAGCAGAGGGAGGGTACAACACAACAGCATTAGGAGAGGGAGGGTACAACACAACAGCATTAGCAGAGGGAGGGTACAACACAACAACATTAGCAGAGGGAGGGTACAACACAACAGCATTAGGAGAGGGAGGGTACAACACAACAGCATTAGCAGAGGGAGGGTACAACACAACAGCATTAGGAGAGGGAGGGTACAACACAACAGCATTAGCAGAGGGAGGGTACAACACAACAGCATTAGGAGAGGGAGGGTACAACACAACAGCATTAGGAGAGGGAGGGTACAACACAACAGCATTAGCAGAGGGAGGGTACAACACAACAACATTAGCAGAGGGAGGGTACAACACAACAGCATTAGGAGAGGGAGGGTACAACACAACAGCATTAGCAGAGGGAGGGTACAACACAACAGCATTATAGGAGAGGGAGGGTACAACACAACAGCATTAGGAGAGGGAGGGTACAACACAACATCATTATAGGAGAGGGAGGGTACAACACAACAGCATTATAGGAGAGGGAGGGTACAACACAACAGCATTAGGAGAGGGAGGGTACAACACAACATCATTATAGGAGAGGGAGGGTACAACACAACAGCATTAGCAGAGGGAGGGTACAACACAACAGCATTAGCAGAGGGAGGGTACAACACAACAGCATTAGCAGAGGGAGGGTACTACAGCATTAGCAGAGGGAGGGTACAACACAACAGCATTAGCAGAGGGAGGGTACTACAGCATTAGCAGAGGGAGGGTACTACAGCATTAGCAGAGGGAGGGTACTACAGCATTAGCAGAGGGAGGGTCCAACACAACAGTGCCACTGCACAGGGGTTGCTTCATGGTCCGCTATCAGCCTGTAATGTGACTGTCCATCAGTCCTTCTTGTCCCTGTCATCATTTTGATTATAACCCTCCTCTCTTCATATTCACTGAACTCCATGGTGATGGGCTGTAATACCACAATCGGTATTCTCTACACTACAGTCTGTTAGAGGCTTTCACAGGTTTTATAGCAATTTCCCAGGCTGCGTTGGTTCTGACCCCACCACCCAGAGATAATGACACCATGATGTGCTCGTGATGTGGTTGTAGGCAGTGCTCTTGCTGCCTTGGCTCTGGGGTTGGGATTGACTGTGAAGCACCTCCTGCTGTCTAAAAGTGGAGCCTCCAAATTGTCCAATGAATTCCAGTGCCCCCCAGTGTTTTTGCCTCTTGGAAGTGGAACACAACCTAGCAATCTCATTTGCCATTCTAAACGTATTGTGTATGATGTCATTCCTATTCCAGGGGGTGAGAGACAAGGAGATGAATGTGCATGGTGGCTTTGTCTAGAGGGTGACATCAAGGCATGGACGAATAGTTGGTTCCAGTGAAGTGGTGCCGTTGGCAGTGTGGCCACTACAGTATGCCTACTGTATGTGTTCACCAGCAGTGTGAATAGTGTGTCTGTTTCCTTACAATTCATCTATATGAGGTCTAAGAGCCCTTTCGCTTCCATGCTATCCAAGCCACTAATTGGTTTATTAGCCCGGCCTGTCTTTCAGTTTGACTGGCACAAGCGCCTATTCACTTAATCCCAAGCAGGCAGGCAGGCTGAGTGTGTGAGTTAGTGTGTGGAGCAGGGAGCTGGTGTTTAAGTGTCTTGGTGGTGTTAGCGACACAGCAGGCATCAGAGAGCTGTGCTGATACTGATCTGCTCATTAGACACCGTTATTCCCCATGCAGCTCTGACACACACCGCCTCCTCTGTCACAAAGCTCAGTGGAACGCACCGATCACGATGCCGGATCTGACTGACCCCTGACCTCGTCCGTGTGGTGATGTCATAGAGAGGGATAGTCAGTGGGGTGGGTCGTCAGATGATTTGTCACCACTACAGCCACCACCCTACCTGCTCTTAAATCTTTTTGTTAAAACAACGGTCCCTTCACCTCTTGTTTCTCACTAACACACATTCCAGGCCCTGATGAATGAGTGTCATGTTTCACTGGGCTGTAGTGGAGCCAGCGAACCTTAGAGGTTGTGGGCCTCACAGGGGTAATGGATGGCCCTCAAGGTGATAGCTGCAAGGTGAAGATGCCTGACCTTACACCACTTTGGCCTTGTAGGACAAACACAGAACAGAGACATGGAAATTTGACCACGGTTCACTCCTGTCACTTCACCAGATCACTAACATATCAGAGAGGGCCAGTAGTGTCCTGGAAAATCTACCACTGGTTGGCACCATGTGCTAATTTGGTCGAAGGCTGTCCAATTACATAGATCTCTTTGGTTATACTGCAAGGACATTTGGACGTGATTATGGGATGCTTGTCTTATGTTTGCAGTATAAACAAATACAACCGTTATGGTGGCCACTGATTCCATGGTTACCTTGATGTATGTAATCTCCTAGGGGGCAGTAGTGCGCTCTCATCCCCAGAGCCATATACAGAATACACTACCTATATATCTCTGTATACATTTCTCTCTGCTCAGCCCTGGTATGTGTTGACTAGTTAGTTAACAGCTCTGACCTGTATGTTATTTTCCTCCAATTAATAGTTTTTGGGCTGTTTTTTTTATTTTATTTTTATGGTTCCACTAGTCGAGAGCTCTTTTACATTTTTTTACATTTTACATTTTAGTCATTTAGCAGACGCTCTTATCCAGAGCGACTTACAGTAGTGAATGCATACATTTCATTTCATACATTTCATACATTTTTTCCCATAAATGATGAAGAAAGCTGATTGGAATGCAGTGCATAGCTACAGAACTCATTATAGCTCTGTGAACCCTGACCCACACTGTTCACTTATTCCTCATTAGCTGTCATCTGTTGTCATGGTTTCACAGGGCTAGGAACATCCGTGTGGCACTTGAACACGGTTAGGTATTGTACCTGTGTTGAAATGAATACATATTTTTTTTGTCAAACTTTACCGTTTGAACAAGTGTATTTATAGTCCATATTTCTCTCAAGAAGCTTGCCTGGTCCGTGATCCCCATCCACAAGGGAGGCTGTGGCTGTATGGTGGTAATATTACAGTAGCCTAGTTGACAGTTACAAATGGCTGAGCTGACTAATCAAATTAAATTAGACCGTAGTCACACTTCAGTAAGAATTGTAATGATATTACATTAGATGGCAGTTACTGATGGCCTGTCATGGCTGGCGCCGGTGCTCTCACCTCAACACCTCTCTGGGGCTGCCTGTTATTTCATCTGTACAGGGCTACGGCTGGGCTCCGGTTCACACCCAACACCTCAGATACAAGACCACAGAGCAGAGTCAGTAATACAAACACACATCAGTTAGATGGAGAGAGGGAAAGGCATCTTCAGAGATATAACTCTGCCTATGACTAGTGGGATTATTGCAGTTATTTGAAGGAACATAGCGGAAATCCTTCATATATCTCCAATTCTCCAGACATCTGCTCCAAACAATGGTTTGGCTGTGTTGTTCAAGCTATAGGTTATAGTGATAAACATCAATATTACAGGTATATTACAAGTATTGTAATTGTGTCATGCCTATTTTGACGTGCTTAGTGATGGTGACCAACTAGCGTCATTATTTTTGAAGTGACTCAGTCCTGCCACTGTGCCCATAGGAAAAGGTCCCCTTCCTGGAAATGATGGTTGGAAAGTCCGAAGTTATGGTAGAGTTAGGGTTGCAAAATAAAACTTTCAATAAATTCCCTGGATTTCCCGAAGACCCGGTCGGAGGTTTCCTAGAATTAGGAGGAAATAAGCAGGAAACCCGCATTCCTCTAACCAGGATTTCTGGAAAGCCAGGGAATTTAGATTTTTTTATGGAATATCTACATAGGCGTACAGAGGCCCATTATCAGCAACCATCACTCCTGTGTTCCAATGGCACGCTGTGTTAGCTAATCCAAGTTTATCATCTTGTTAAAATGCTAATTGATCATTAGAAAACCCTTTTGCAATTATGTTAGCAAATCTGAAAACTGTTGTTCTGATTAAAGAAGCAATAAAACTGGTCTTCTTTAGACTAGTTGAGTATCTGGAGCATCAGCATTTGTGGTTTTGATTACAGGCTCAAAATGGCCAGATACAAAGAACTTTCTTCTGAAACTCGTCAGTCTATTCTTGTTCTGAGAAATGAAGGCTTTCCATGCTAGAAATTGCCAAGAAAGTGAAGATCTTGTGCAAAGCTGTGTACTACTCCCTTCACAGAACAGCGCAAACTGGCTCTAACCAGAATAGAAAGAGGAGTGGGAGGCCCCAGTGCACAACTGAGCAAGAGGACAAGTACATTAGAGTGTCTAGTTTGAGAAACAGACGCCTCAGAAGTCCTCAACTGGCAGCTTCATTAAATAGTACCCGCAAAACACCCGTCTCAACAGTGAAGAGGCGACTCCGGGATGCTGGCCTTCTAGGCAGAGTTCCTCTGTCCAGTGTCTGTGTTCTTTTGCCCATCTTAATATTTTCTTTTTATTGCCCAGTCTGAGATATGGCTTTTTCTTTGCTACTCTGCCTAGAAGGCCAGCATCCCGGAGTCTCCTCTTCACTATTGACGTTGAGACTGGTGTTTTGCGGGTACTATTTAATGAAGCTGCCAGTTGAGGACTTGTGAGGCATTTGTTTCTCAAACTAGACACTCTAATGTACTAATGTAGATATTTTTGTTAGCTGCATGTGTGACAGAACTCCACCAGTCCTATTTATAATATAATTTACAAAGATTATATATATTTTTTAATCAATTAGTATATTTGAGTTTAACCATAATATTTGTTGTAATATTTGTTCTGTCTCTTCTGGTGGATTAAACTGAACTCAGTATTTGTGTTTGGCTCCGGAGCCCGGAGCCAGGAGCCCGGAGCCAGGAGCCCGGAGCCAGGCAGCAGATTTCACAAGATTTTAGCTGATTACTCTTCAGTGGAAATGAACTAATGGCAGCACAACGACATCCAACTATAATAGAGATTAAAATGAAAAGGCAGATCAGGAGAATCTAATTAACTTGGCAGTGGAAAGATTGCATATTTTGGGAGAGTTTGAGGTCCTATAGGAGCTCCTCTCCTCTGCATGCAGAACGCCTAAGCGTCTCAGCGAGGAAGACGTTTTTCCCTAAACAATGAGTTCCTCCAGGGATCATCTTCTCTCGTTTAGCCTGGAAATACAATCAGCCTCCCATTCTCCACACACAGAGATAATGCCATTTGCTTCCTGACGCATTAATGCTAATCTTTTTATTGCAGCGAAACAGAGAGAGGGAAATTACCCCTGTGCTTCAGAGCGCTTATACTGAGGAACAGGCAGCTTTGTGGAGCGAGCTTTGATGAAAGAAATACTCACTTTGTGGTTTTTAATCATCTCAGAGTATTAACAAGCTTTCCTGATAAGAAAACAAATGAAATATAAAATCAGAGAATAAACAAATGCAATTATCTATGGAAATGAATGTTGAAGCTGTTCAGATCAATCCTATTACTCGGGGGACGGGGATTTGTAAACACTTACAGTGAATATTGTTATTTTATCATGGTAGGCTATAGCCTGTTTTTTCCTGTGCATCCCAGATAGCAGAGTCTCCTTCCTCAAACTGCCAGTCTGGAGCGAAGATCCAAAATGTCAGATCACACTTTCAGAATCTTTGATGCTGTATCCTGTAAGAGGACAGACTTTGTCCTGTGTGTGTGTGTGTGTGTGTGTGTGTGTGTGTGTGTGTGTGTGTGTGTGTGTGTGTGTGTGTGTGTGTGTGTGTGTGTGTGTGTGTGTGTGTGTGTGTGTGTGTGTGTGTGTGTGTGTGTCACTGTCCATCCAACGTGTGCGTGCAAGCTTGGTTGTGTTTTGTTGTGGATGAGTGTATTACTGTGTTGTTGGAGGATTTCCCCACTCTTCCATCTTAAGCCTTTGAAAAGCCTTATGTTACAGACTGCACAGCAGGACTGACACAGTCACAACGAGATAATCAGTCTTTTA
Organism: Salmo salar; assembly: GCF_965601325.2. Taxonomy (NCBI): domain Eukaryota; kingdom Metazoa; phylum Chordata; class Actinopteri; order Salmoniformes; family Salmonidae; genus Salmo; species Salmo salar. The sequence goes on along the minus strand of NC_138300.1, from coordinate 89,627,226 downwards.
GTTTTTGCTCTTCGAAGCTGCGGGAATATTCCTGTTGACCAGGGGGGTGGATGTCGTACACAAGGATGTGCATTGTTTCACTCTCAGCCACTATGAATGATGTCACAGTTTTGCAGCACGGGCCCATTCCCCACAGGACACCCTTTGTTATTATGCATAGTTTGGATATGAGTGTGTGCATGATACAACTGTTTGGAATCAAAAGAAATGCCTTTCAATTATAACGGCTTACTTGCCAGAGGCTTACAGTAGTAGGGTTAATCAGTACAAATGACAGCTTGAGGTTTAGTCAGACCCTAATAATGATTAAATATCTATTTGAATTATGGAATACTAAATTCCACATTGTCATAGGCTTATACTAAAATTCATAAATTCTCACTGTAGAATGGGCTCATTTAATGCTGAACATCACACACATTATTGAATAAGTCATTTTTAAGGGGTTAATTAAGTAATTAGTGATCCACGTGATTCACCATTGTGAGCTGGTTTTGGGGAGATGATGGAGAGAGAGCTGGAGAGACTGTGGTCCTGCCCAGCAACAGTCCCAGTAGGACCTCTGTACTTCCTGTGAATTCACAGAGAGACAGAAACATAACCTCAATTCACTAGGAAACAGAATTTCCATATTTCCTTATTCACATTTGGTGAACTACATCTCTTGTCCTCCTTAATGATAAGTCTGTTCTGTCTGAGCATGGCGAAGGGGAGCCAGTGTTTTCAGGCATTTGTACAATGTGTGAGTGACAAAGGCTGTGTGCTGGCTGGAGCAGTGGGCCATAGGGGCCAGGGACCAGGGCTGTGGCGGGTGAGGCTGGGCCAGGAGAGGCACTCAGTGTGTAGGTGTGAGGAATGCATGGGCAGTTGGACAGCTATGGTCTGGACAACACCAGCACAATGGACCCAGTGTTCTGCTGCACAGCAACGACAGAACCAACAGACCCCAGATGCAAGCCAGGCAGACCCACTTGGACTGAAGGTCTAGCTGAGAGATGTGTCTGAATTATGTGCTGCGGGTGCAACTGTCTGTGCCTGCGGTTAATGACTTGTAGTCCACTGTTATATCTTCTTCTTCTGAGATATTTAGCCACCAACGCAATATTCTCTGGTCAGGTTTACAGGTCTATGTGTGTACCATCATTGAATGTCTTTCTTTGTGCCATGTGGTATTTTGACAGGTAGTTAAGCCTGTTACTCTGGGCTCAGGTCTTCTCTCCTAGGCCAGGGGGATTGATTAGTGGGCCCAGGTGGGGGGTGGCTCATTAGCTAAGTAGTGAGAGGGGAGGAGGGGAGGGAGTCTAATTGAAGTAATGTCTGATGCGATGGTCTAATCTCAGTGTCTGAACTGGCTCTCTGTTTAATTGATAGCTGTGATCTCACCGAGGGTCTGACGAGAGAGACTGGGACTGTTGTACGGGTCCCATGAGACAACAGCCCCATGAGACCATGTAAAACTCTGAACTTCACACGTGTGTGTGTGTGAATGAGTGCTGTGTATGTGTGTATTGTGCACCAGAAGTGAGTCTACTTCAGTGAAACAGCTCAATCACCATGGAGATTGATACAACTCAGGACCTTTGGCTTCTTTCTTTCCTTCTAATGCGGTTGAGCCAATCAGTTGTGTTGTGACAAGGTAGGGGTGGTATACTGTACAGAAGATTGCCCTATTTGGTAAAAGATCAAGTCCATATTATGGTAAAAACAGCTCAAATAAGCAAAGAGAAAGGACAGTCCATCATTACTTTAAGACATGAAGATCAGTCAATCCGGAAAATTTCAAGAACTTTGAAAATTTCTTCAAGTGCAGTCGCAAAAACCATCAAGCGCTATGATGAAACTGGCTCTCATGAGGACCGCCACAGGAAAGGAAGACCCAGAGTAACCTCTGCTGCAGAGGATAAGTTCATAAGAGTTACCAGCCTCACAAATTGCAGCCCAAATAAATGCTTCACAGAGTTCAAGTAACAGACACATCTCAACATCAACTGTTCAGAGGAGACTGTGTGAATCAGGCCTTCATGGTGGAATTGCTGCAAAGAAACCACTACTAAAGGACACCAATAAGAAGAAGAGACTTTCTTGGGCCAAGAAACACGAGCAATAGACATTAGACCAGTGGAAATCTGTTATTTGGTCTGATGAGTCCAAATTTGAGATGTTTGGTTCCAACCGCCATGTCTTTGTGAGACGCAGAGTAGGTGAAGGGATGATCTCCACATGTGTGGTTCCCACCGTGAAGCATGGAGGAGGAGGAGGTGTGATGTGTGGGGGTGCTTTGCTGGTGACACTGTCTGTGATTTATTTTGAATTCAAGGCACATTTAACCAGGATGGCTACCACAGCATTCTGCAGCAATACACCATCCCATCTGGTTTGCACTTAGTGGGACTATCATTTGTTTTTCAACAGGACCTCCAGGCTGTGTAAGGGCTATTTGACCAAGAAGGAGAGTGGTGGAGTGCTGCATCAGATGACCTGGCCTCCACAATCACCTGACCTCAACCAAATTGAGATGGTTTGGGATGAGTTGGACCACAGAGTGAAGGAAAAGCAGCCAAGTGCTCAGCATTTTATTGTAACCTTTATTAACTAGGCAGGTCAGAACAAATTCTTATTTTCAATGTCGGCCTAGGAACAGTGGGTTAACTAACTTTTTCAGGGGCAGAACAACATATGTTTTACCTTGTCAGCTCAGGGATTCGATCTTGCGACCTTTCGGTTACTAGTCCAACGCTCTAACCACTAGGCTAACTGCCACCCCATGTGGGAACTCCTTCAAGACTGTTGGAAAAGCATTCCAGGTGATGCTGGTTGAGAGAATGCCAAGAGTGTGCAAAGCTGTCATCAAGGCAAAAGGTGGCTACTTTGAAGAATCTCAAATATAAAATATACTTTGATTTGTTTAACACTTTTTTGGTTACTACATGATTCCTTATGTGTTATTTCATAGTTTTGAGGTCTTCACTATTATTAGAAAATAGTAAAAATAAAGAAAAACCCTTTAATGAGTAGGTGTGTCCAAACTTTTGACTGGTACTGTATATTCAGCATGACATTCATGTGAGCATTATAATATGATTACAACCCAAAAGTAATGTGAAATGCAATCATAACTTAGCTATGACAGCAATATATTTAGAGTACTTTGCATTTGTCTGGGCTTGCTAGCAGTAGCCACTAGCCAGCCAGCAGACTTGGGTGGCGCATTACACCCTGGGAGTTGAAATGCACTCTTGGAATCGTAGTATCACAGTTTCTAAACCCAGAGGTGCATCACGGACAAACTGAAATGGTCCACCCACACAGACAGCGTGGTGAAGAAGGTGCAGCAGCGCCTCTTCAACCTCAGGAGGCTGAAGAAATTCAGCTTGTCACCAAAAACACTCACAAACTTTTGCATATGCACAATCAAGAGCATCCTGTCGGGCTGTATCCCCGCCTGGTACGGCAACTGCTCCGCCCACAACCGTAAGGCTCACCAGAGGGTGGTGAGGTCTGCACAACGCATCACCGGGGGCAAACTACCTGCCCTCCAGGACACCTACACCACCCGATGTCACAGGAAGGCCAAAAAGATCATCAAGGACAACAACCTCCCGAGCCACTGCCTGTTCACCCTGCTATCATCCAGAAGGCGAGGTCAGTACAGGTGCATCAAAGCTGGGACCGAGAGACTGAAAAACAGCTTCTATCTCAAGGCCATCAGACTGTTAAACAGCCATCACTAACATTGAGTGGCTGCTGCCAACATACTGACTCAATCTCTAGCCACTTTAATAATTAACAATTGGATGTAATAAATGTATCACTAGCCACTTTAAACAATGCCACTTTATATAATGTTTACATACCCTACATTACTCATCTCATATGTATATACTGTACTCTATACCATCTACTGCATCTTGCCTATGCCGTTCGGCCATCACTCATTCACATATTTTTTATGTACATATTCTTATTCATTCCTTTACACTTGTGTGTATAAGGTAGTTGTTGTGAAATTGTTAGATTACTTGTTAGATATTACTGCATGGTCGGAACTAGAAGCACAAGCATTTCGCTACACTCGCATTAACATCCGCTAACCATGTGTATGTGACAAATACAATTTGATTTGATTTGAGGCGCAATATTGTGAGACTTTCAAAAACACTGCGAAACAGACCAAACAGACCAGGCCGGGGTTTGGGATTTGAGAAGTCAGTGAGAAAAGTGAAAAATGATTCTCTAGTGGTTCATTTTCTCTAAATCTAAAAGCGCAACCTAGATTCGAGCCACTATCTTAAGTAGTTGAACATGTTATAACTCCAACCTCGTGAAAGGACATGTTTTCATTTTCTTAAAAAACAACTTGATATCGAAGAAGTGCCTTTGATTTGACGGCCAGCACATGCGCGGTTCAGCGCGAGACAACTGTTAGACCCGATGACGTGTTTCTACGCATGAGTTTAGCTAGCCAACGTCGCCATGACATCGCCTACAAGTGTGATCAGGGATTATTATTGGAGAAGCAGTTTCTGCCTATCTTCATATTGTAGTCTTTGGTAGTATGCTGTGTAAAATCCATTGTATTTCTATGGTGTCAGCGCTACTGTCTATTATCTATCCTGTTGCTTAGTCACTTTACCCCTACCTATATGTACATATCTACCTCAATATCCTCGTACCATTGCACATCGAGTCGGTACTGGTACCCCATGTATATAGCTCATTGTGTATTTATTTCTCGTGTTACTATTTTTTATTTTCTATTATAAAAAATACAATAAAAAGTATTTTGCATTGTTGGGAAGGGCCGTAAGTAAACATTTCACTGTTAGTCTACACGTGTTGTTTATGAAGCATGTGACAATAACAATTTGATTTGATTTTATGGTGTGTAGACTATAGCAATATAGAAGCTTCAGAAATTAGCTTGTCATTTTGGAACTAAACTATTAATTTAATACATTCAGTTATTTTCCTGTAATGAATAATGAATCATAGGTCTAATGCAGTGATTCTCAAACATCTCCTTGGTGTCCCCAGACATTTCACAGTTCTGTTGTATCCCTGAACTAACTCACCTGATTCACCCAGTCAAGGGCTTGATGATTAGTTGACTATTTGAATCAGGTGTGCTAGCTGTGGAATAGTTCAAATACATGCAAAGACTGGGGGTTCCCGAGGAGAGGTTTGAGAACCCCTGGTCTAATGAATGTCATTTGAACCAATATTATGACCATACTGTACATGAGCAAATTAAACCTGATATGTATCAATTTACATTTTAAAACAGTTTAGATGTTATTGTCAAATTAGTCTCAGATATGGTTTTTCATAAGGAACATTTAAGATGTTCTTCTGTTATTTAATATGGTGTTTAATTAAAACAATTGAATATATAATAGAATACAGTGAGGGAAAAAAGTATTTGATCCCCTGCTGATATTGTACATTTGCCCACTGACAAAGAAATGATCAGTCTATAATTTTAATGGTAGGTTTATTTGAACAGTGAGAGATAGAATAACAACAAAAAAATCCAGAAAAATGCATGTCAAAAATGTTATAAATTGATTTGCATTTTAATGAGGGAAATAAGTATTTGACCCCCTCTCAATCAGAAAGATTTCTGGCTCCCAGGTGTCTTTTATACAAGTAACGAGCTGAGATTAGGAGCACTCCTAATTAGGTTGTTACCTGTATAAAAGGACCTGTCCACAGAAGCAATCAATCAATCAGATTCCAAACTCTCCACCATGGCCAAGACCAAAGAGCTCTCCAAGGATGTCAGGGACAAGATTGTAGACCTACACAAGGCTGGAATGGGCTACAAGACCATCGCCAAGCAGCTTGGTGAGAAGGTGACAACAGTTGGTGAGATTATTCGCAAATGGAAGAAACACAAAATAACTGTCAATCTCCCTCGGCCTGGGGCTCCATGCAAGATCTCACCTCGTGGAGTTGCAATGATCATGAGAACGGTGAGGAATCAGCCCAGAACTACACGGGAGGATCTTGTCAATGATCTCAAGGCAGCTGGAACCATAGTCACCAAGAAAACAATTGGTAACACACTACGCCGTGAAGGACTGAAATCCTGCAGCGCCCGCAAGGTCCCCCTGCTCAAGAAAGCACATATACATGCCCGTCTGAAGTTTGCCAATGAACATCTGAATGATTCAGAGGACAACTGGGTGAAAGTGTTGTGGTCAGATGAGACTCAACTCGCCGTGTTTGGAAGAGGAGGAATGCTGCCTATGACCCCAAGAACACCATCCCCACCGTCAAACATGGAGGTGGAAACATTATGCTTTGGGGGTGTTTTTCTGCTAAGGAGACAGGACAACTTCCCCGCATCAAAGGGACGATGGACGGGGCCATGTACTGTCAAATCTTGGGTGAGAACCTCCTTCCCGCAGCCAGGGCATTGAAAATGGGTCGTGGATGGGTATTCCAGCATGACAATGACCCAAAACACACGGCCAAGGCAACAAAGGAGTGGCTCAACAGGAAGCACATTAAGGTCCTGGAGTGGCCTAGCCAGTCTCCAGACCTTAATCCCATAGAAAATCTGTGGAGGGAGCTGAAGGTTCGAGTTGCCAAACGTCAGCCTCGAAACCTTAATGACTTGGAGAAGATCTGCAAAGAGGAGTTGGACAAAATCCCTCCTGAGATGTGTGCAAACCTGGTGGCCAACTACAAGAAACGTCTGACCTCTGTGATTGCCAACAAGGGTTTTGCCACCAAGTACTAAGTCATGTTTTGCAAAGGGGTCAAATACTTATTTCCCTCATTAAAATGCAAATCATTTTATAAAAAATTTTACATGCGTTTTTCTGGATTTTTTTGTTGTTATTCTGTCTCTCACTGTTCAAATGAACCTACTATTTAAATTATAGACTGATCATTTCTTTGTCAGTGGGCAAACAAACAAAATCAGCAGGGGATCAAATACTTTTTTCCCTCACTGTATATTCTATTTGTTATTTTAGTTGTTCTACCAGTTCTACATATTCTTCAATGTTTAAATAGATAAAGCCCAGTGTTTATTCTGTGACTAGCTAATATGCTTTCTTTTTTTGCTGTGGTATCGTTTCGGTATAAAGTATCGTTTTGGTTTTGAATATGATTTTGGTATAGAATATCGTGGTGATAAACCTGGTATCCGTATCGAAGTCAAAATTCTGGTTTCGTGACAACATTAGTTCTGAGGCTTGACAGTAGTGCCTGCTACCTCAGTGGTTCGGCCCATGGGACAGTGTGAGCCCTGCTAGACTGTCACCTCTATTCTGACTCGCACAGCCTACTGACATTTCTAGTGCTTTGTGTGGTGTTTTTGTTCTCCATAGTCTATGATTGTAGTAGGTGCTGTTGCCCTCCATGCATTACACCACTTTGACTGTAGTTTATGTAGGCTACGTAGTGGTCTACCCATAGCCCTCATTCTGTAAGGAAAATGTGTCCCCGCCCTTTTTCACACCACACAGCCCCCACTTTCAAGATAACACTCTCTATCTCTTTCTCAATTCAATTCAATTCAATTCATAGGGATTTGTTGTCATGGGAAACATATGTTTACATTGCCATAGCAAAAGTTCCAAAGGAATAGATACATTTAAAATGTCATATTGTGTCTATATACAGTGTTGTAACGATGTGCAAATAGTTAAAGTACAAAAGGGAAAATAAATAAACATAAATATGGGTTTACAATGGTGTTTGTTCTTCACTGGTTGCCCTTTTCTTGTGGCAACAGGTCACAAATCTTGCTGCTGTGATGGCACACTGTGGTATTTCACCCAATAGATATGGGAGTCTATCAAAATTGGATTTGTTTTTGAATTCTTTGTGGGTCTGTGTAATCTGAGGAAAGTATGTGTATGGTCATACATTTGGCAGGAGGTTAGGAAGTCTCTCTCTCTCTCTTTCTAACTCTCTCATTTTCACATACCTCACTCATAACTATACCGTATCCTGCTTACCTTTCTTTCTCATAACAAAGTCTAGCCACTATTGATTTAATAGTGTAGTATGCCACATGGAGGTGAGGTGAGTCATGTTTGAGTGTTAGACATATCTGCATGGAGACTGAATCGTTCCATTTGAAGCTATTGGTGTTGACTTAGTTCTGGAATATTGATTGAGAAGTTGGCCTGTATTTGACCTCCTGACCTGCTTAATCTGGTTTAGATGGATGACTAGGTGTTGGATGAAGAAAAAGGATATCAAAGTGAAACAGTTCTCTAAAGACACAGGAGACAATAATACAAGAAACAACACTTCTGTAGCTTGTCAACTATGTGTCTGTCTATCCCTGTTCTCTCCTCTCTGCACAGGCCATACAAACGCTTCACACCGCGTGGCCGCTGCCACTCTAACCTGGTGGTCCCAGCGCGCACGACCCACGTGGAGTTCCAGGTCTCCGGCAGCCTCTGGAACTGCCGGTCTGCAGCCAACAAGGCTGAGTTCATCTCAGCCTATGCCACCCTCCAGTCCCTAGACTTCCTGGCGCTGACGGAAACATGGATTACCACAGATAACACTGCTACTCCTACTGCTCTCTCTTCGTCTGCCCACGTGTTCTCGCATACCCCTAGAGCATCGAGCCAGCGGGGTGGTGGCACTGGAATCCTCATCTCTCCCAAGTGGACATTCTCTCTTTCTCCCCTGACCCATCTGTCTATCTCCTCATTTGAATTCCATGCTGTCACAGTTACCAGCCCTTTCAAGCTTAACATCCTTATCATTTATCGCCCTCTAGGTTCCCTTGGAGAGTTCATCAATGAGCTTGACGCCTTGATAAGTTCCTTTCCTGAGGATGGCTCACCTCTCACAGTTCTGGGTGACTTTAACCTCCCCACGTCTACCTTTGACTCATTCCTCTCTGCCTCCTTCTTTACACTCCTCTCCTCTTTTGACCTCACCCTCTCACCTTCCCCCCCTACTCACAAGGCAGGCAATACGCTTGACCTCATCTTTACTAGATGCTGTTCTTCCACTAATCTCATTGCAACTCCCCTCCAAATCTCCGACCACTACCTTGTATCCTTTTCCCTCTTGCTCTCATCCAACACTTCTCACTCTGCCCCTACTCGGGTGGTATTGCGCCGTCCCAACCTTCGCTCTCTCTCTCCCGCTACTCTCTCCTCTTCCATCCTATCATCTCTTCCCTCTGCTCAAACCTTCTCCAACCTATCTCCTGATTCTGCCTCCTCAACCCTCCTCTCCTCCCTTTCTGCATCCTTTGATTTTCTATGTCCCCTATCCTCCAGGCCGGCTCGGTCCTCCCCTCCTGCTCCGTGGCTCGACGACTCACTACGAGCTCACAGAACAAGGCTCCGGGCAGCCGAGCGGAAATGGAGGAAAACTCGCCTCCCTGCGGACCTGGCATCCTTTCACTCACTCCTCTCTACATTCTCCTCTTCTGTCTCTGCTGCTAAAGCCACTTTCTACCACTCTAAATTCCAAGCATCTGCCTCTAACCCTAGGAAGCTCTTTGCTACCTTCTCCTCCCTCCTGAATCCTCCTCCCCCTCCCCCCCCTCCTCCCTCTCTGCGGATGACTTCGTCAACCATTTTGAAAAGAAGGTTGACGATATCCGATCCTCGTTTGCTAAGTCAAACGACACCGCTGGTCCTGCTCACACTGCCCTACCCTGTGCTTTGACCTCTTTCTCCCCTCTCTCTCCAGATGAAATCTCGCGTCTTGTGACGGCCGGCCGCCCAACAACCTGCCCACTTGACCCTATCCCCTCCTCTCTTCTCCAGACCATTTCCGGAGACCTTCTCCCCTTCCTCACCTCGCTCATCAACTCATCCTTGACCACTGGCTACGTCCCTTCCGTCTTCAAGAGAGCGAGAGTTGCACCCCTTCTGAAAAAACCTACACTCGATCCCTCCGATGTCAACAACTACAGACCAGTATCCCTTCTTTCTTTTCTCTCCAAAACTCTTGAACGTGCCGTCCTTGGCCAGCTCTCCTGCTATCTCTCTCAGAATGACCTTCTTGATCCTAATCAGTCAGGTTTCAAGACTGGGCATTCAACTGAGACTGCTCTTCTCTGTGTCACGGAGGCTCTCCGCACTGCTAAAGCTAACTCTCTCTCCTCTGCTCTCATCCTTCTAGACCTATCTGCTGCCTTTGATACTGTGAACCATCAGATCCTCCTCTCCACCCACTCCGAGTTGGGCATCTCCGGCGCGGCCCACGCTTGGATTGCGTCCTACCTGACAGGTCGCTCCTACCAGGTGGCGTGGCGAGAATCTGTCTCCGCACCATGCGCTCTCACCACTGGTGTCCCCCAGGGCTCTGTTCTAGGCCCTCTCCTATTCTCGCTATACACCAAGTCACTTGGCTCTGTCATATCCTCACATGGTCTCTCCTATCATTGCTATGCAGACGACACACAATTAATCTTCTCCTTTCCCCCTTCTGATAACCAGGCGGCGAATCGCATCTCTGCATGTCTGTCAGACATATCAGTGTGGATGACGGATCACCAGCTCAAGCTGAACCTCGGCAAGACGGAGCTGCTCTTCCTCCCGGGGAAGGACTGCCCATTCCATGATCTCGCCATCACGGTTGACAACTCCCTTGTGTCCTCCTCCCAGAGTGCTAAGAACCTTGGCGTGATCCTGGACAACACCCTGTTGTTCTCCACTAACATCAAGGCGGTGACCCGATCCTGTAGGTTCATGCTCTACAACATTCGCAGAGTACGACCCTGCCTCACACAGGAAGCGGCGCAGGTCCTAATCCATGCACTTGTCATCTCCCGTCTGGATTACTGCAACTCGCTGTTGGCTGGGCTCCCTGCCTGTGCCATTAAACCCCTACAACTCGCCGCAGCCCGTCTGGTGTTCAACCTTCCCAAGTTCTCTCACGTCACCCCGCTCCTCCGCTCTCTCCACTGGCTTCCAGTTGAAGCTCGCATCCGCTACAAGACCATGGTGATTGCCTACGGAGCTGTGAAGGGAACGGCACCTCCATACCTTCAGGCTCTGATCAGGCCCTACACCCAAACAAGGGTACTGCGTTCATCCACCACTGGCCTGCTGGCCCCCCTACCTCTGAGGAAGCACAGTTCCCGCTCAGCCCAGTCAAAACTGTTCGCTGCTCTGGCACCCCAATGGTGGAACAAGCTCCCTCACGACGCCAGGACAGCGGAGTCAATCACCACCTTCCGGAGACACCTGAAACCCCACCTCTTTAAGGAATACCTAGGATAGGATAAAGTAATCCTTCTAACCCCCCCCCCCCCCCCCCCCCCCCCCCCCCCTTAAAAGATTTAGATGCACTATTGTAAAGTGGTTGTTCCACTGGATATCATAAGGTGAATGCACCATTTTGTAAGTCGCTCTGGATAAGAGCGTCTGCTAAATGACTTAAATGTAATGTAATGTAATGTAATGGATGACATCCCTCATTGTTTGTTTTCCCTGAGCCGTGAACTCTACCTTAGATACGGACTTAACGCTTTCTTCAACAACCTCCAGATTTTTCGGAGTACTTTAATAGCATCTTAACAGTCTTGTGAGATTTCCCTTGTGGAACTACTTATGTTATATACGCTTATTATATGGGCACAGGGCGAGACCCAAATGCAGACACAGGAGGCAGATGGTTGAGCTCCGATATTTATTACACCAAAAGGGGTAGGCAAAAGGCAGGTCGGGGACAGGCGAGAGTTCATAAACCAGGTCAGAGTCCAAACAGTACCAGGCGATAGGCAGGCTCGAGGTCAGGACAGGCAGGGATTCAGTGAACTGTCGAGTCCAAACAGTACAAGGGGATAGGCAGGCTCGAGGTCAGAACAGGCAGAGTGGTCAGGCAAGCGGATTCGGCGTCAGGACAGGCAAGGGTCAAAACCAGGAGGGCTAGGAAAAAAACAGGCTGGGAAAAATAAGAGCTAGGAGAAATGCTGGTTGACTTGGCAAAACAAGACGAACTGGCACAGAGAGACAGGAAACACAGGGATAAATACACCGGGGACTAATGGGGAAAACAGGAGACACCTGGAGGTGGGTGGAGACAATCACCAAGACAGGTGAAACAGATCAGGGTGTGACACTTATACAGTTTTTGTGTTATACTCTGATTTACCAAGTTAATTTCTCAAAGGACAGCCCTTGTATAATATAAAAAAAATGATTTACTAATTTATTTTGTGGTTGTTGGGTAGGGGCTGCATGACCGACACTGAGATATTCTACCCAGTTGATATTATACTGAACATAAATATAAACGCAACATGCAACAATTTCAAAGATCTTACTGAGGCACAGTTCATATGAGGAAATCAGTCAATATAAATAAATTCATTAGGCCTTAATCTATGGATTTCACATGACTGGGAATACAGATATGCATCTGTTCACAGATACCTTTAAAAAAGGTAGGGGAGCTGTTGTGACCACCATTTGTCTCATGCAGCGCGACAGATCTTTCGCATAGAGTTGATCGTGCTGTTGATTGTGGCCTGTGGAACATTTTCAGCTTCCAGGGATTGTGTACAGATCTTTGCGACATGGGACCGTACATTATCATGCTAAAACATAAGGGGATGGCGGTGGATAAATGGCACAACAGTGGGCCTCAGGATTTCGTCACGGTATCTCTGTGAATTCAAATTGCCATCGATAAAATGCAACTGTGTTCATTGTCCGTAGCTTATACCTGCTCATACCATAACCTCACAGCCACCATGGGGCACTCTGTTCACAAAGTTAACATCAGCAAACCGCTCAGCCACACGACACCATACATGTGGTCTGCGGTTGTGAGGCCGGTTGGCCGTACTGCCAAATTCTCTAAAACAACATTGGAAGCGGCTTATGGTAGAAAAATGTACATTCAATTCTCTGGCAACAGCTCTGGTGGACATTCCTGCAGTCAGCATGCCAATTGCACGCTCCCTCAAAACTTGAGACATTTGTGGCATTGTGTTGTGTGACAAAACTGCACATTTTAGAGTGGCCTTCTATTGTCCCCAGCACAAGGTGCACCTGTGTAATAACCATGGTGTTTAATCAGCTTCGTGATGTGCCACACCTGTCAGGTGGATAGATTGTCTTGGATTTGAATGTGTGTGCTGTAGTACAACACACTGCCCGTAATAGTGTTTAGACATGCATTATTAGATTGACTAACATGTAACGATATCACAACCGGCCGTGATTGGGAGTCCCATAGGGTGGCGCACAATTGGCCCAGCGTCGTCCGGGTTTAGCCGGGGTAGGCCGTCATTGTAAACAACAATTTGTTAAGGTTAAATAAAATAAAATACGGAGTGTATAATGTGTGTATAATGTGTTTATGTATCTGAGCAACAATGGGAGACTGATGAGACGAAAGAGAAATAAGAATAGTTTTAGTGAGGAGGGGATTGCCAAGTGAGTCTATAGCCAGTGGGCAGATAATAGAAATAGAGATGAGATTGGTGAGGAGGAAAAGAGTGAGCCGAGGTAGCTGGGGGAGGTATGTGTGTTCTGCTGGGGTAATTCATTTTTTTGAAAAACTCAGTGTCTGTGTCCCTCCAAGGTCTGAGCACAGGCACTAAACATTCCACACAGCCAGGGGGAGAGAGAGGGCAAGATTCATTAACATAAGAAGAGGTCCTTCAACCAATCACAGCCCGGGAGTGGGAACGTTGGGATTGTGCAGGAACTGGGGGGTGTCGGATTACTGCGCATTCTTCCCTCCCTCCCCTGGCCAGAGACGGAGAGCAAGAGGGAGTCGGGAGAAGCAGCGAAGGACAGACACGGAGAGAGAGAGAGAGAGATGTAAATGGGACAGTCTCATTCTTGCACTCTGAGATCACAGTGCCAGAGAATGTGTTAGGATCTGCCCAAGTCTTTCTGCCTGGGAGCGAGACAACAGGGAACTTTAACTGGTGGCTAGACACAGGGGCTGTTTCCAGGGCCAAATCGCTGCCCTGTTACTCCTGTCTGGAGTCTGTCAGACGGACTCACACAAGAGGGCTGAAAATGAACTATCTGGTGAGTGTGTAATGTGTGTGTTTGCTGTTCCCATTGCTGTGTGAACACTTTTGTCAGGACATACTAAATGCCCCAAATGGGAAAGAGTAGAGATGTGGAAAAAAGAGAGGGAGGGCAGCACACTGCGGGAAGAAAAGGACAAGAGTGGGGGGAACTTGAGTTAACATGTTTTCTCTGTATCTTTCCTTTTGTTAGTTATCAGCACAACTTACTTTGTTTGCTGTGCTATGTCTCAGAATGTGTATTGTGTTGAGTATTTTAGCTAGATAGAAATGTTAAGTTCAAATTCTACACACGAAAGGAGAAGAATAGAACACAAGTAAACTCTCCTTGGTCTTTTTCATACTAGTTCCTGAACAAAGTTTCATGTTATTTTCTGCTGTCCTGTATGGTTTGTAAAGGCCCCTCTTCTCTGAAAGGGGGAGAGTTGGAGGAATTAAGACGCTGTTAGAAGAAAGGGCTTTGGAACAGCCAGACAGGAGGGAGAGCCACTGAGCTCCGCTGCTCTGGGCTGGCTCTGCTGACTCAGGAGAAAGTTTAAAGATGAAGGTTTTATGGAGAGAGTAGAGGGGAGAGAAAAGAGTGCAGTGGCCTGCTGCTGGAGTCTTGGCAGTACCGTCCGTTCCTTGCTATTGTTTGAAAGTGTTGGCATCCTGTAAGCTTGTAGTGCTGTAATTACACAGGGGTTTGGTATTTGGTTGACAGGACCATACTGCATTTCCGTCTGAGAGGTTTATGCTCTTTAGCAGCACTGGGGCCGACCCCCTGGAGAGGCCTCGGATAGTCCCCTTGTTTATCACTTGGCCTGGGGTTTCACACACACATTAGAACACATGTAATTACAAAATCAACAAACACCACTGGCATTACCATATGTCTTTTAGAATTATCTTAACTGTCTTTGATTAACAATGGCTGATTGGTGACTGTAATGAGGTTATGTAGATGGAGGGTTTAGCCTTCATGTCTAAGAGATGTTTATTTCCCAGGTTGGCCTTAGTAATCATGGATGCCATTTTGAGAGAAGCTCAACTTGACAATGCAGTGAATGCCTTGTAACGTGCTAGCTAGCTATCGGCTTGCTATTTCAGAAGGAGGGGTTAATGAAGCCAGCCGTGATGCTAGTTTATAAATCAGGGATTCCCAAACGTTTTTGGCCAGCGACCCCATTTTGATATAAAAAACAATTTGTGACCCACCATGTAAAACAAGTCATGTAATCAACGGCCAATGTTAACTTTAAAACATTTTTATTAATATGACAACCTATTACAAATCAGTCTAACAATATTTTTGACTGTATTTCAATCTGTAGACAGTATGGTTTGAAGTGACTGAAATGCATCAAAGGTATTGGTAAATTCAGAAGATCATCAGGCAATAATGTTGTATGATATTTTGTGTAGAAAAGAACATAATTGATTTAGTGCTTGGTCTTGTCCTCTCGGTTCTAACGACTTGTGCGCATAGTAGAGGGAAACAGCACATACTGTATGTATGTGTTCCTGACAGTTATCTTTCAGTGATGTTCTAATATTTTGTAACTTAAAGCATTAAAAAGATAGAGCCACATTTCTAGGAAGAAAACAGAAACCATTCTGTTAATTACATCTGCATCTAGCTGCTACCAGAGGTTACTGACTTAACCCTGGTTCTATGAACCAAACACACATTTCCTCTCATGACCCCATTTTCAAATCAGGCGACCCCTTGTTTGGGAAACTCTGGTATAAATAGATTAAGTGGATTCCCACCATGCAGTAGTGACTGAATGAGTAAGTGGGGGTGTCTGTGGGGGTCAAAGGAAGAGTGGCTCTCAGGCCTACAGAGAGCTCAACTGAGTAACTCGAAGGCCCTTGCCTCTCGCCCCTGTCTCCTAGGCCTGACTCATTTCTGACTGACTCACAGCCCCCTGTCTGCCTGGGTGCTGGGGTGGATTTCCCCCTGTCATCCCCTGGGAGGTCTGGCAGTGAAACCCCTCACCCAGTCAGTCAGTCCCTTCCCTCAGAGAGATTATAGGTGCCACACAGTCACTGAGCGTAGTAATACCCACTGGGATAGCAAGCACTAGGCTGTGACTCAGCCCAGGTGTAGCAGGAAGGTTGATACAAGGAGGGTCAGTCCACACTGGTGAAACTGTCAGCTCTGACGTGTCTGCACAACCAACCATGAGTCACAGGGTTTCAGATATAGGTTAAAAACAGATTATTGGTACACACAGACCTAAAATATATACCAAACTTGAACGTGTGAAGATGTTAGTGACTCAAATTCAGTGCATTCGGAAAGTATTCAGACCACTTGACTTTTCCACATTGTGTTACTTTACAGACTTATTCTAAGATTGATTAAATTATTGTTTTCCCTCATCAATCTACACAAAATACCCCATAATGACAAAGCGAAAACAGGTTTTTAGAAATTTTTGCAAATGTATTAAAAATAAAAAACAGAAATACCTTATTTACATAAGTATTCAGATCCTTTGCTATGAGACTCAAAATTGAGCTCAGGTGCATCCTGTTTCCATTGATCATCCTTGAGATGTTTCTACAACTTGATTGGAGTCCACCTGTGGTAAATTGAATTGATTGGACACGATTTGGAAAGGCACATACCTGTCTATATAGAGGTCCCACAGTTGACAGTGCATGTCAGAGCAAAAACCGAGGCATGAGGTCAAAGCAATTGTCCGTAGAGCTCAGAGACAGGATTGTGTCGAGGTACACATTTGGGGATAGGATACCAAAAAAATATCTGCAGCATTTAAGGTCTACAAGAACACAGTGGCCTCCATCATTCTGAAATGGAAGAAGTTTGGAACCACCAAGACTCTTCCTAGAGCTTGCCGCCCGGACGAGCTGAGCAATCAGGGGTGAAAGGCCTTGGTCAGGGTGCTGACCAAGAACCCAATGGTAACTCTGACAGAGCTCCAGAGTTCCTTTGTGGAGATGGGAGAACCTTCCAGAAGGCCAACCGTCTCTGCAGCAATCAGGCCTTTATTGTAGAGTGGCCAGACGGAAGCCACTTTTCAGTAAAAAGCACATGACAGCCCTCTTGGAGTATGGAAAAAGGCACCTAAAGGACTCAAACCATGAGAAACAATATTCTCTGGTCTGATGAAACCAAGATTGAACTCCTTGGCCTGAATGCCATGTGTCACGTCTGGAGGAAACCTGGCACCATCCCTACGGTGAAGCATGGTGGTGGTAGCATCATGCTGTGGGGATGTTTTTCAGAGGGAGGGACTGGGAGACTGGTCAGGCTCAAGGGAAAGATGAACGGAGCAAAGGACAGCGAGATCCTTGATAAAAAAATTCACCTTCCAACAGGACAATGACCCCAAGCACACAGCCAAGACAACACAGGAGTGGCTTTGGGATAAGTCTCTGAATGTCCTCGAGTTGCCCAGCCAGAGCCCAGACTTGAACCTGATCGAACATCTCTGGAGAGACCTGAAAACAGCTGTGTAGCGACGCTTCCCATCCAACCTGACAGAGGTTGAGAGGATCTGCAGAGAAGAATGGGAGAAACTCGTCATATACAGGGGTGCCAAGATTGTAGCGTCATACCCAAGAAGACTCAAGGCTGTAAATGTGATAATTCAGTTTTAAAGTTTTAACACATTTGCAAAATTTATGCAAACCTGTTTTTGCATTGTTATTATGGGGTATTGTGTGTAGATTGATGAGGGACAAAAAAAACTATTTAATCAATTTTAGAATTAGGCTGTAACGTAACAAAATATGGAAAAGTCAAGGAAGAATACTTCCCGATAGCATCAGTGTGCTATCATGCAAATAATTATGTTGAATTTGTTCTGTTAGGTTCTTTGTCATGAAGGAGTCATCATGTAGATGCTAAACATCATAATTTCATGGTGTTTTTCAAAGAGCTTTACGTTGAAGAAAACTACATGTTTGAAACAGACCTTGGTTTGTGGCTGGCCTAATCTCTTAAACACAGTTCACCCAGTCTCTTCCGCAGGTAGCACTGACAGTATCTCTCTTTTCCCAGTTCAGCAGCAAACAACAGGGCCTGGGGGCACATGTTTTCTGCTGTAGTCAAACTGCACTCTCCCCAGGGCACCTGCTTTATGTGGGGGATAATTGGGCTTTACTGGAGGAATAGAGGCAGAGACGGAGGGAGTTCAGATAAGAAACCCGTTGCAGAGCAGAACACCTAGCTAGGCCTACACCAGGCAAAATAGATTCTGCACAAAGCGCTGGGTTTTCAGCTGTCTGATCTAGTTACAATAGCGCTGGGCTTTCTCCTCACACAGCCAGGTTGGTTTGATGCCCTCAGGGCAGTTGAATGAGCCAGGGAATGCTGTTGTCAAAGCTAACAGAACAGAACTCATATCCACTGATATTTTATCGAAACAGATTGACTGAGGTAGTTCTGTGAGGCACATGCAGATGCTCTAAAAACCTGTGGAGCTGTGCCACTACTGCTTGGTTGAACCTTCACATTCCATCCTAAGCAGTAGGCCTATCCTTATCTTGTCTTTGTATTTCCCTTCCCCTGAAATGTATCAGAGTGCTCCCTGAATTCCTGGCCTTGTCTCTCACACCTAACCACTGGAATGTTTGGCTGAGGTCACAATGACGTTTCACGCTCTGGAAAATCATTGTATCTCCACTGTATCCCCACTCAAGGCTGTAATTTTAGGATTTATTGTCGGGCATTGAGAGTTCTGTACATGTTTTTGCCATTGCGACTGCCTGTGTTTATAGATGAGAGGAGAAATTGTTTTGGTATGTAGATAGGAGAAATCAGAACTGGGTGTCATTGTCCTTCCTCTCTCGCTATGTGATTACAACAGTGGAACTGCTGTCAGCTTTGTGTGGCGTTCAGGGTGGAGTTCCACCACACACTCACCAGTTAGCCTGTCACTCAGTCTTGTGCAATGGGCAGAGCTCAAGCACTTTGTTGTAGCCTGTAGCTACAAGACTCAGAGATGTTTTCTTACCGCTGTTGGAACTTGACAGGGAGGAGGGGTTGAAGCTCTTTGTGTGTTATTTGTCTCTTTTTTTCAACTTTGAGAAGAGATGATTCATAATAGTGGCATACATTTTAGCATGCTTTAGCGTGAATGTCTATTTGTGTGAAATCCTTTATTTGACTTGGCCTATGTATTGTAGGTGTGACTGATAAGATTTGAAAGTATGCTATGTTGATTGCCATCTTATGAATGAGTCTTTAGAGCTAGTATGAACGTCTGTGTTTGTATTTTGTGTAGCGTGTTGTAGAAGGGGTGTTGTGACACCTTTGGATTGTGAGGTAACAGGAGAGGTGTATGTAGAGGTTGTGGAATGTTCTGATGAGTGGCCCGCTGAGAGCTGGAGCTCCTGGGAGACGGGTCTGGGCTTGTCCGGAGAATACCAAGGACATGGAGAGAGATCAAGGTGTAACAGACCAACACATACACACATTCACTGGAATAACAACATAAATTCTCAAAAATAGTCATAAAAAATGGAATTGACTGATATAGCCTATTTTCAACTAGGAGAGTGTTGTGTGCCTCTTTAACCTCTAGGATACCTTATGCTATTGTCTCTTATAGGTTATTTGTGTTAAGTCTTGTCCTTCAGGATTCTTTTCCTGCGGCTAGACCCTATTTGACTACTGTAGTTTATTGTTCACATTATTTGCCTACAAATGGTCCCATATGGGCTTCTCGCTGGTCTTTTTATGAGGTAGACCCAAATTGTTGCATGCTACCTTGTGGGAAGACGCCAATACCGCAGCAGCAGCAGCAGCACATTGTGTCTGTGTGTCACAGCAGTGTCTGTCTCAGCTGATAAAGACCAAAACAAAATCCCCATTGGACTGACTGAGTCACATCTCTCCATTCCCTCACTCTGGCCCTGTTTTTCTGCTTGACAGACAGACAGACAGACAGACAGACAGACAGACAGACAGACAGACAGACAGACAGACAGACAGACAGACAGACAGACAGACAGACAGACAGACAGACAGACAGACAGACAGACAGACAGACAGACAGACAGACAGACAGGGAGTGTGTCTGATCCCTCCATCTGATACTGAGTCCGCTCCCTGTCTGTGAGTATGTCATATACCACTGGCTTACACACAGGCCTAGCCAAGGCTTTGCTGTAATTGCAGTCTGTGTACTGCTGCTATGCTGCTGTGAGCATCTGAAGAGTCAGAGGCTATGTGCTTGCATGCTACGTAGCCCCAGAGAAAGCCAGTGACTTCTCAGAAGTCTACCCCCAAACCAAAAAACTAAAAGTTGACTTTTTGTAACCCAGTGGCATTGTTTGGCCAGGCTCAGGTGGCTAATGTGATTTAAGCAGCAGAGACAGCCTTGTTGTGTCTGCGGCGTCTATCTGTTTTAAACTAATAAAAACTTTGGATGACTGAGGGGGCGTTTGTTTAAAAGGGTAGGGGCTGGATGGGGAGAACAGAGAGACAGAAACAGCACAAAGGAGAAAGGGCAGAGTATTGTTTGCAAAAGACATGACTTATTGCTGTGATGCTTTGTAAGTCGAGGAGAGAGGGGGTTTCATAAAATGTCTGTGCCCAAGGTCCTGTCTCCGTGGGACAAATATATAGTCATGTACAAAACACACATACACCCTTGTGACCAGTGTGTGTCCCACAGGGTTACGTAGAGGCAAAAGACAAAGGCCACCCTGCCCTCCCCTCTCACGTTCACACGCACACGCACACACACACACACACACACACACACACACACACACACACACACACACACACACACACACACACACACACACACACACACACACACACACACACACACACACACACACACACAGGCGCTTGCTGCCTTCCCCTTCACTGACCTTTCTGCACTGAGCGTGCTCAACCAGCTGCCACATTACTTCCTGCTCAGTGGCTGTCTGAATGGACACTGCAGCCGTTTCCTTCCCTCTCCCAGACCCACTGCACCTCTTTTTCCTCTCCCTCTCTTCCTGTGGATCTCTCTCCCTTTCCTTAATTTCTACCATCACTCTTTCCCTAGTTCTTACCCTAACCTCTTCAGCTTGCTGTTAAGTGTAAATGGGTAAGATCCCCGTTTAGCCATGACCCTTCTAAATGCAAATCAATGAACTTTTAGGCCTCTGGATGATGAATATCCTTCTCTTTTACTCTCTCTCTCTCTTCACCTCTTTCTTCTCCACTCTTTCTTTCGTGGAGTGATAATAACCTTTGCCGTCAGACTTTGTCTGCTCCCGGCTCTAAGGTGATGGGGACAAGCTTTGACCTGCCATTACCACAGGGACCTCCACAGTAATGTGTTAGCATAGTGACTTAGCTATACACAGCTAGAAAACTGCTGGACCCCAGTGACTCACTGTTGCTATTGTCAGGTTTCTACCCAAACAAAGGAAATGGAGCACAGCACAGACAGCCACTGGGTTAGTATGGCCACCTGAACAACATTGTTGTTGGAACAACAGATTCAAATGAGCCCTTGCTGTTTTGACTAGAGTTGGAGGTTGGCAGAATAGAAACAAATTGTGACCCGGCAGCCTACTTTGAGTTTTCTAGACATGCTGATTTCTCCTCACCCTCAGCTGTGTCTGGGGCGGTGAGTACATCATATATGCAATTTATAGTAGGGAGAGAGACTAGTAGTCATCTAGTTATTTACTCATACCCAATCAGAACGGCACATGAATCATTCTCTAAGCACTTCCTGTTTCTGTGGCCAGAGGGAGAAAAACAGGGAGAGATTTGTGGGTGAGTTATACTGAGATTTGGCAGGCAGGCAGGCAGGCCTTCAGCTAATAAAGGCAAAGTTCAAATCTTGTGATGTCATCAGTCCTCTCTGTCCACTCTCTCACTCCAACAGGAAATGAACTTATGACAGAGAGCAGCAGACAAAGCATGGCCGTCAAAGGAATCTCTTTCTTTTTTTCTGAAGGGAGAGATGGATGGAATAGATAAAGAGGACAAGCTGGAAAGGGAGAGTAAAGATAAAATGGAAGACTAGGCAATATGAGGCACCATGCTACCCGTATCATTACCTCATTGCCACTTAAGCATATAGAAGAATTTATACTTCTGACTCTCATTCTATTCAAACCTCAGTTAACATCCACTTTAAAACCATTCAAATTTCACGTGGCCTTTTTGAAGGTAGGGATTACTTTAAACCATTTATCTGTCCACGTTGAGTAGAATCCATTTATCCGTTAACACCAGCTGATTTGATACATCCCTGGTGGGAAATGGAGAATCACTCTGTAGTCCTGAGAAAGATGTTGCTGTGAGTAAAACTCATAGTATAATGGGCTCTTTCTACTAGTCTGAGGACCCCTCATTATTTCACAGTCAATGTGTGTGTGTCAGTGTGTGTATGTGTATGTGTCTCTGCCTGGTCAGTGTGTGTTCGGCCTGCATGGTGACATCCCAGACAGCTTCTGGCCACAAGAGAACCACTCAGAGGCTATAGTAGGGCGCTGTGTGTGTGTGTGTGGCTCTGCCTTCCAGAACCTCCTCAGCCGTGATGGGTCGTGGACTCAGAGTAGCTGTCCCTCTCACATTACAAGAAGGCCATTCATCAGACTGTGACCGGGAGATAGGCCCTGACTGTCCCTCCAATAGACCAGCACACAGCCCTGCATTCATCACCACCCCAATATGCTCTGACTCAATCCCTGAATACACATGACGCAGACAGCGATGCATCACATCACAGCAACCCTGACTCAACACTGGGACAATTCTGATTCCTTACGTTGACTACATATAGGGACCATCTGAACGTACATTAACATTGCCATTACCGTCTGGGTAATGTAATAGCACAATAATCCCATATGTTTATAATTGACCATATCTGGCACACAGAGAGTAGGCAACCCAGGGTGTGTTGTAATTGTCTATCTGGCAGTGGAACAGGGAACAGGGAACAGGGGTGTTTGATATCTCATCATGAGACTGAAGGAGCCAGGGTGGGGGGATGGTACATTCCTTACCTGACTGGGATTCAGGCAGCACAAAGAATGTGGGACATTTTATTTCTGGTATTGAGCACCTATGTGTGTGCGTGCCTGCACGTATGAGTGTGTACGTGTACGTGTGTGTGTGTGTGTATCTGTATCAGAGAGAATGACCGAGAGAGGGGGGGTTGTCAGGTCAGGGTGTGTTATAATGGGTTTTAGACGGGGGAACCTCTGCTTCCTGACAAGACGACACCATATTAATAACTACACTGTGAGCAGACACACACTATCTCCTGCCTTGAACCCCGCTCCCCACACCCAGTCAGGCTCGGCACAAACATCCTTATCCCAGTGATAGTCAATCTGGGCTGGGGAGGGAGCGAGCCATGTGCAAGCGGGCGGGAGACAGAGCGGGAGCTCTCTGGGCACGTAAATGATCAGCCCTGTGTCCTGTGTGGCATTGCTCCTAGGTAGAGGCCTGGGTGCTGAATAGACAGATGAATAGGAGCAAGGAATGAGAGGCCCCTCTGATTAATACGGCAGTATTGACTCTCACTCTCTCTTCCTCTCTTAATAATCACAAAGACACTAAGGTGGACAACGGGAAGCCAGGCAATAAATCAGGAAGTGGAGGCTCCTCACAATTAACTAATCAGACTTAGTTCATTTAGCTTGGGGACATTGATGGAGGGCTGTGTGTGACCTGAGGTTTAGTGAAGGGGGCCACTTGAAGGGGCCCTGTGTGTGTGTGTGTGTGTGTGTGTGTGTGTGTGTGTGTGGTGTGTGTGTGTGTGTGTGTGTGTGTGTGTGTGTGTGTGTGTGTGTGTGTGTGTGTGTGTGTGTGTGTGTGTGTGTGTGTGTGTGTGTGTGTGTGTGTGATCTGGGCCCATGCCAGGCTTGTCGTACTACTCTGTACTAGTGCCAGGGGAGGGAGAGGAGGAGGTACCGGTCAGGGGCACACTCCAAATATTAGTTTAGTTTCAAAGCGTCCCAGAGTGAGTGGGTGGCTGTTTGCGCTGGGCAGACAGATGGAGCCTGTGTTGTGTCCTGCTAGGTGTCAGCTGTAAATGATAATTATTTCACTGTCCTGGAAGGCCTTAAGTCTGGGGAGTCAGCCTGCACCAGCACTAGGGCATGTGACAGTCCAACATTATGGAAGCAAGAGGTTTTTCTCACTGAAGGGTACTACAACAATAGTAGTAGACACATCCTTTCTGTAAATGTTAAGGAATAATGAACTAACTCTCTCTTTCCTGTCTTCTGCAGAACGTTCTGGCCAAGGCCCTGTACGACAATGTGGCCGAGTCCCCAGATGAGCTGTCCTTCCGGAAGGGTGATATCATGACGGTATTAGAGCGGGACACCCAGGGTCTGGACGGCTGGTGGCTCTGCTCTCTGCATGGACGCCAGGGCATCGTCCCCGGCAACCGCCTCAAGATCCTGGTGGGCATGTATGACAAGGCGGGCCAGCAGCAGCAGCCTCCACCCCTCCAGGCCTCCCAGGCTGGCTCTGCCCAGACCCAGAGCCCGAGCCAGCTGGCCTTCCCCCCGCAGAGTGCCTACACTAAGCCCTCCCCCTCCTCCCAGTACACAGCCATGCACCCTGCCTTCTCCAACCCTGGGCCTGTCCCCGCCCTACCCGACAGCATCTACATGATGCCCCCCAACCATGGCAAGCCCTCCCCTTCAAGCCTGTACCAGATACCCACGGGCCCCCAAGCCCCACCCAAGGCCCCCATGCTCGCCCAGAAGCAGTACCACGCCCCTGTTCAGGACATCTACCAGGTGCCTCCCTCCATGGGGCCAGCTCCTGTCCAGGACATCTACCAGGTGCCCCCTTCAGCAAGAGGGCCTGTTCCTGGGCAGGATATCTACCAGGTTCCCCCCTCACTGAACCAGACTCAGATCCCCCCCTCCATAGAAAAGAGGAGCTGGGACTCTAAACCTCTAGGAAAGGTAAGAAAAACTTTTTGAGACACATATTCACATAACACAACAAACACATTCCTCTAAAACCATAAATACAGACTGTCTTGTTAGATATTCAGGTGTAAAATAGCTGGTTTAAGCTCTCATTGTCATCTGACCTCATCCTGGTTGGGATCTGAGCATCTTCCTGTTATTGTTTCTCCCTCATGTCCTCCAGTCTCTGTCTGTTCTCACTCTAAAAAACAGCTCAAGGTTCTCTGTCATTTTGTTATTGTTTCTCCCTCATGTCCTCCAGTCTCTGTCTGTTCTCACTCTAAAAAACAGCTCAAGGTTCTCTGTCATTTTGTTATTGTTTCTCCCTCATGTCCTCCAGTCTCTGTCTGTTCTCACTCTAAAAAACAGCTCAAGGTTCTCTGTCATTTTGTTATTGTTTCTCCCTCATGTCCTCCAGTCTCTGTCTGTTCTCACTCTAAAAAACAGCTCAAGGTTCTCTGTCATTTTGTTATTGTTTCTCCCTCATGTCCTCCAGTCTCTGTCTGTTCTCACTCTAAAAAACAGCTCAAGGTTCTCTGTCATTTTGTTATTGTTTCTCCCTCATGTCCTCCAGTCTCTGTCTGTTCTCACTCTAAAAAACAGCTCAAGGTTCTCTGTCATTTTGTTATTGTTTCTCCCTCATGTCCTCCAGTCTCTGTCTGTTCTCACTCTAAAAAACAGCTCAAGGTTCTCTGTCATTTTGTTATTGTTTCTCCCTCATGTCCTCCAGTCTCTGTCTGTTCTCACTCTAAAAAACAGCTCAAGGTTCTCTGTCATTTTGTTATTGTTTCTCCCTCATGTCCTCCAGTCTCTGTCTGTTCTCACTCTAAAAAACAGCTCAAGGTTCTCTGTCATTTTGTTATTGTTTCTCCCTCATGTCCTCCAGTCTCTGTCTGTTCTCACTCTAAAAAACAGCTCAAGGTTCTCTGTCATTTTGTTATTGTTTCTCCCTCATGTCCTCCAGTCTCTGTCTGTTCTCACTCTAAAAAACAGCTCAAGGTTCTCTGTCATTTTGTTATTGTTTCTCCCTCATGTCCTCCAGTCTCTGTCTGTTCTCACTCTAAAAAACAGCTCAAGGTTCTCTGTCATTTTGTTATTGTTTCTCCCTCATGTCCTCCAGTCTCTGTCTGTTCTCACTCTAAAAAACAGCTCAAGGTTCTCTGTCATTTTGTTATTGTTTCTCCCTCATGTCCTCCAGTCTCTGTCTGTTCTCACTCTAAAAAACAGCTCAAGGTTCTCTGTCATTTTGTTATTGTTTCTCCC
Source organism: Salmo salar (assembly GCF_965601325.2). Lineage (NCBI taxonomy): Eukaryota > Metazoa > Chordata > Actinopteri > Salmoniformes > Salmonidae > Salmo > Salmo salar. Next base: position 89,601,062 of record NC_138300.1, on the reverse strand, counting down.
TCATGTCCTCCAGTCTCTGTCTGTTCTCACTCTAAAAAACAGCTCAAGGTTCTCTGTCATTTTGTTATTGTTTCTCCCTCATGTCCTCCAGTCTCTGTCTGTTCTCACTCTAAAAAACAGCTCAAGGTTCTCTGTCATTTTGTTATTGTTTCTCCCTCATGTCCTCCAGTCTCTGTCTGTTCTCACTCTAAAAAACAGCTCAAGGTTCTCTGTCATTTTGTTATTGTTTCTCCCTCATGTCCTCCAGTCTCTGTCTGTTCTCACTCTAAAAAACAGCTCAAGGTTCTCTGTCATTTTGTTATTGTTTCTCCCTCATGTCCTCCAGTCTCTGTCTGTTCTCACTCTAAAAAACAGCTCAAGGTTCTCTGTCATTTTGTTATTGTTTCTCCCTCATGTCCTCCAGTCTCTGTCTGTTCTCACTCTAAAAAACAGCTCAAGGTTCTCTGTCATTTTGTTATTGTTTCTCCCTCATGTCCTCCAGTCTCTGTCTGTTCTCACTCTAAAAAACAGCTCAAGGTTCTCTGTCATTTTGTTATTGTTTCTCCCTCATGTCCTCCAGTCTCTGTCTGTTCTCACTCTAAAAAACAGCTCAAGGTTCTCTGTCATTTTGTTATTGTTTCTCCCTCATGTCCTCCAGTCTCTGTCTGTTCTCACTCTAAAAAACAGCTCAAGGTTCTCTGTCATTTTGTTATTGTTTCTCCCTCATGTCCTCCAGTCTCTGTCTGTTCTCACTCTAAAAAACAGCTCAAGGTTCTCTGTCATTTTGTTATTGTTTCTCCCTCATGTCCTCCAGTCTCTGTCTGTTCTCACTCTAAAAAACAGCTCAAGGTTCTCTGTCATTTTCAAAGCCGCAGGGATGACAGGAAAGAAAACAGAGGATAGAATGATAAAAGAAAACCCAAAAGAGAGAGAGGGGGGATGGGGAGAGAAGAGGGGGACAGACATTGGAATAAATAATGGGGTGTTTAATAATTCAGGTATCTATCTCCTGGAGGTGGGTGAGTAAGCGTTTTGATCTGTTAGGCAGCAGGCAGCAGGCTGGAAAGGGGGGGGGTACCAGTACAAGCCAGGCAGTGTTGTAACTGTGCAGTGTGTTGTGACTGGTGTTCTGCAGGGAGTGCCCCCCAGGCCTGCCTTAGTGCACTCAGCCATGTGTGAGAGCAGCGCTGGGAAGTGAAGTGTGATGATGATGATGGAAGAGTGATGGGGAGGCAGCGACAAGGTGCACCTGGTCCCTGCAGGAGGGGGCATCGCACATGAGACAGCTCACCGTCTTAGATGAGGCTGCTGCTGCCATAGAAAGGGAATGATATAATATATACAGTATTGTATATCTAATCCTATAGCCCCCCCCACCGTAACCCCTAGCAGGGCTCTGTGAGAGGCATGACCACAGGGATTTGTCCCTCACAGGGATGGGGGCTGGAGATGGGCCTTGCCATGTTGAAAATCTACCTCTCAATAAGTCCTGAGATGACTCGGAAATACTGAAGCACACAGAAGGAAAAGAGAGTGAAATGTACAATAGTGAGTGAGTAAGTGACTGACAGAGCAAAGCATACATTGCCTTTGTGTCCCCCTGCTGTGTGTTAAACCTTTTACCTGTCACCAATGATCAATGGGTGCAACCTGAAAACAACCTGAAAACGAGGGGAGAATAACAGCTGTAGAAAAAGAGAGTGAATGGCTCCCAGGCTGAGACAACCTCTGTTTGAGGTGACATGAGCAACATCAGAGAAAGGCATCAGTGGATCAAAGATTTGATTTAACTAGGCAAGTCAGTTAAGAACAAACTCTTATTTTACAATGACGGCCTACCCCGGCCAAAACCTCCCCTAACCCGGACGACACTGGGCCAATTGTTCGCCGCCCTATGGGACTCCCGATCACGGCCGGTTGTGTTACAGCCCAGGATCGAACCAGGGTCTGTAGTGACGCCTCTAGCACTGAGATGCAGTGCCTTAGACCGCTGCGTCACTCGGGAGCGAAAGATGAGTCCAAGGCCAGGGCTCACAGAGTCACAGTGGAAAGGATCTATGAGGAGAAACATCATTTCCATGATAGCTCCTGGCTAGTGATAAGACTATCAGAGAACTTCAACAGAGTTCACACTCCAGCCCAGAGCAGGGTGTTTCCAAATGTTCCATTGGATGATTGTAGAGTGATGCCTCAGTCTTTTGGAATGCTCTGTATGTCATCAACAGGCCGTACAGGGAGGAGAAGCAGCACTAGTAGGGAGTAGTACAAGTGAAAATCCCCTATGGTTTTTATCTCACCACAGCCTCAAGTTAGTGGCACTAGCAGGATCTGAAATGCCTAACATGGTGGTGAAGTGGTAGGGATTTTTATCAAGGTAATTCTTCACTGACGCATTAGCTAATTTTGCTCTCTACGCTGTGGTGTGCAGGTTCTTCATGCATGCATTTACCTTGTGAATGCCCTTAATTGTTATCACTTGTCCTTGTGCCCATACTGAATCGCTTCACCCCGCCCCCTACTCCACCACTTCCAGTTTCTCAATACAAGATAAGGAGTTCCTGCTGAGAGAAGAGATGACAGACACCGAGCCAACACACACGCACACATGGATGCACACACACAAACACACACACACAAAGCTCTCACATACAAACTGGGATGAACACTAATTAGGGAGTGATGAAAAACCCAGGCATTGTCTCAGCATCCTTTGCTGCTCAACTGGAGGAGGTAGAAACTAGTACAGATACAAGGTTACAGCTACACAAAACACTTGGCAAAGCATCTGAAAAGCAGGACGCTTAACACACACTCAGAAGCTCACTCTAACCCCATCTCCACAGTGTGAGGTTGTTAATCAGGCCCGACCCCCTCAGCCTTTTCCTCAGATGGACTGGCATCACATTTTATTCATCACATGCTTGGTAAACAACAGGTGTAGACTAACAGTTAAATGCTTACTGATGGGCCCTTCCCAACAATGCAGAGAGAAAGAAAATAGAGAAATAATAGAAAAGTAAAACATGGAATGAAAGTAATAATAAATACACAATGAGTAACGATAACTTGGCTATATACACTGGGTACCAGTACCTGATTCGATGTACAGGGGTGTGAGGTAATTGAGGTAGATATGTACATATAACTAGGAATAAAGCGACAGATAATAAACAGTAGCAGCAGCTATGTGATGAGTCAAAAAAGGTTAATGCAGATCATCCAGGTAGCTAACTATTTAACTAATTATTTAACTAACTATTTAACTAACTATTTAACTAATTATTTAACTATTTAACTAACTATTTAACTAACTATTTAGCAGTCTTATGGCTTGGGGGTAGAAGCTGTTCAGGGAGGGGTGATGGGTGGAGGGGGGAGGAGGATGGTAAGAATGCCCCTGTACAAGGAGCCTCCCGCAGACTAGCGCGTTTGAAGGGGAGTAGGGGGGCGCCCTGATCCCAGTCAGCTGTGCCAGCCAGGCCTTGTCCGGGTCTGGGGGGCGGGGGCAGGAGGTGGGAGAGGGTTGCGGAAGGCCAAGCAGCAGCTGGAACAACTGTGATTGGTTAGCAGGCCTTACATCAAACAGGACGTCTGAGGAGGGGCGTGGCGGCACGCGCCCTTCAAAACCCTGACACACTCAGCCCCCCCCCCCTCCTTTCGCTCAGTCCCCACTCTCCAACCAACTGTGTTTTTCAGTTTTCTACCTAATCCATTTATGCTGCATTGGTATGCCACCCAGCCGCCCCCAAAAACAACCCCCACCTCTCCTTCAAACCATGGCAACAGCTTAGCCCAGCCGGAGAAAGTAACAAGTAAACAATTGACCGCTGTCCCTCCGTCCTCTTCCCTTCTGAGAGGACAGACACAGAACCTGAGTGGCCTCAGTAAACACCCAACTGCGTTGGAGCTGAAAACGCCACTGCACTCTGTGTCTCTGCAACCCAATTCATCAGAAAGGATATCTTTGATCAAAGTTATGAAGACTCTTAGCTATCGCCCTCAGTACCTTTAGTAGTGTTGCTATTAGAGGTCATGAACTTGCTCTTGTATGTCTGTAGGAGAATCCACTGATTTACTGGTGATAACTGCTAAGCTGATAGGGGCTTGAGAGTTGCACCACTCAGGCTTTGACTGTTGGGAGGAATGACAGACACCACTGTGAGTGGGGACTGGAGCTACTACCTGATCTTTACAACCTCGCTCTCCTGCAACTGTCTAGAAAGTATTCAAAGCACAATGTGTGTCTGTGACTGAATGACACGTTCATGGCAGAGCTCATTGCTTTGTGTGAAGCAGATGGTTAGGGGAGAGGTGGAGGCAGGACGGCCTGTTTGAACCTGGGCTCCTTTGATTAGGCCGAGGTAGGTAGATCAAGCCTTCTTATCACCTGCAGCCTCTAATGACCCTGACCTGCTTGCAGGTGAGAGACGCTGTGATAAGGAGCAGGCAGCCCGGGGCTAACAGCACAAGCTCATCTATGCTCTCCTTCCCTCTGCTCTGCTCTGGGGGGGGGTTGAGATTCTGCCGGTGGTTTTGTGGACTCCCTGCTCTGAAAGTAAATGTGTGTTTAAAAAGACCTGGTGGGCACTCACCTGAAATGTAGGGTGGAGGAGGGGGGCCTTATCTGGAGGAGCAGGCAGACTTTTTGGGGGAGGGGTCGTCGTGGAGTGAGGGGGGAGAGTGAGACGTGAGGGGAGAGAAAATGAAGTGTGTGTGACCTCCTGCTGAAGAAATGGCTGCATGCTGCCGCCTGTAGGTGTATCTGCTGCCTGTAGGTGTATCTGCTGCCTGTAGGTGTAACTGCTGTCTGTAGGTGTATCTGCTGCCTGTAGGTGTATCTGCTGCCTGTAGGTGTAACTGCTGTCTGTAGGTGTATCTGCTGCCTGTAGGTGTATCTGCTGCCTGTAGGTGTATCTGCTGTCTGTAGGTGTATCTGCTGTCTGTAGGTGTATCTGCTGCCTGTAGGTGTAACTGCTGCCTGTAGATGTATCTGCTGCCTGTAGGTGTATCTGCTGTCTGTAGGTGTATCTGCTGTCTGTAGGTGTAACTGCTGCCTGTATGTGTAACTGCTGCCTGTAGGTGTAACTGCTGCCTGTAGGTGTAACTGCTGTCTGTAGGTGTATCTGCTGTCTGTAGGTGTAACTGCTGCCTGTAGGTGTAACTGCTGCCTGTAGGTGTATCTGCTGCCTGTAGGTGTAACTGCTGCCTGTAGGTGTATATGCTGCCTGTAGGTGTAACTGCTGTCTGTAGGTGTATCTGCTGCCTGTAGGTGTATCTGCTGCCTGTAGGTGTATCTGCTGCCTGTAGGTGTAACTGCTGTCTGTAGGTGTATCTGCTGTCTGTAGGTGTAACTGCTGCCTGTAGGTGTAACTGCTGCCTGTAGGTGTATCTGCTGCCTGTAGGTGTATCTGCTGCCTGTAGGTGTAACTGCTGCCTGTAGGTGTAACTGCTGCCTGTAGGTGTATCTGCTGTCTGTAGGTGTAACTGCTGCCTGTAGGTGTAACTGCTGTCTGTAGGTGTATCTACTGTCTGTATGTGTAACTGCTGCCTGTAGGTGTAACTGCTGCCTGTAGGTGTAACTGCTGCCTGTCGGTGTAACTGCTGCCTGTAGGTGTATCTGCTGCCTGTAGGTGTATCTGCTGTCTGTAGGTGTAACTGCTGCCTGTAGGTGTAACTGCTGTCTGTAGGTGTAACTGCTGCCTGTAGGTGTAATTGCTGCCTGTAGGTGTAATTGCTGCCTGTAGGTGTAACTCTGACTGAGCACTGGGACATTATCTCTTCACCCATCTAGCACATAAATATACTAAATATGGTCTTAGGTGTACGTGTGAGCACCCACATATATAAGTGAACACGCAGGCACACGTGTGTGTGTGTGAGAGGGAGAGGGAGAATTGAATTGAAAGAGAGAGTGAATGTGAGGATGTTCACAGCGAGGAGGCACTCTTCCGCAGACTGGAGCATCAGTCTAAAAGCAGTGCAGCTGTCAGTCCGGAGTTTGGAAGTGTGCTCATCCATAGAGATGAGATGGGTGCTTTGTATTCCCGTTATTGCCTCGTGGGCTTGTAATTTTGTGGCCTTCTTTAGCTGTAACCCACACGTTTCTATGTGCCCTGCCTCTCTCTGTGCCTCACTCCCACACTGCCTCTCTCTGTGCCTCACTCCCACACTGCCTCTCTCTGTGCCTCACTCCCACACCCTCACTCCCACACTGCCTCTCTCTGTGCCTCACTCCCACACTGCCTCTCTCTGTGCCTCACTCCCACACTGCCTCTCTCTGTGCCTCACTCCCACACTGTCTCTCTCTGTGCCTCACTCCCACACCCTCACTCCCACACCCTCACTCCCACACTGCCTCTCTCTGTGCCTCACTCCCACACTGCCTCTCTCTGTGCCTCACTCCCACACTGCCTCTCTCTGTGCCTCACTCCCACACTGCCTCTGTAGCTTCGCTTCGTCTCAGCCTGGATGCCAGAGGATCTCTTCTCTTCTCTGCCACACACTCTATCACAATCCCAATTCTTTTTAGGAGTCTCTTTCCTTTCTTTCTTCACTCCCGTTCTATATCTCTCCTCCTCCCACACCCTCCCTCATCCTCCTAACGAAGCAAGCGTTCCTGTCTGATTGTGTGAATGTAGCCAGTGCTCTGCGGCACTCTGGGGTTAATGTCTCCGTAGATTAAAAGGGTATCTCTGGGCCTAATTGGTAGGCATTGAGTGCCCTTCTAAAAGGGGCTCTTTGATTCGGGCCACATCACTGCACATGCCCGAGCAGAGAGAGGGAGGGAGGGAGGGAGGGAGGGAGGGAGGGAGGGAGGGAGGGAGGGAGGGAGGGAGGGAGGGAGGGAGGGAGGCCTTGCCCCACGCTGCTTAATTTCTATTTTTATTTTTTATTTTACCTTTATTTAACTAGGCAAGTCAGGTAAGAACCAATTCTTATTTTCAATGACGGCCTAGGAACAGTGGGTTAACTGCCTTGTTCAGAGGCAGAATGACAGTGACAGTCAGACTCCCTGCTCCCCAGGCCTTTCCACTGCAATGTAATGTAGAGCTGGAGCTGAGTGACTCCATAAGCATCTCTGCACGGTGCTCCACCATGCATTCAGAATAGGTTCTCACAATGTTGTGGCACTGGGACTGTGTGACTGTGACAGTGTATAAATAGAGGCTCCAGATGTGAGCGTCCCTGCCCAGCTGTTCTGGGCTGTGCTCTGGGAAGAGAACACTGGGAGGGTCAGGTAGCTGTGGTTGGAGCTCCAGTCAGTCCTCCTCAGCCTGAGCCCATGCTTCAGCACTAACAGTAGTGCTAGTATAGTAATGACTCAATGCTGGCATGCAGCTTTAATTGCTCTGCCCGTCCTCAGTTATGGCCTTCAATTGAGCCCAAGCTTTAGAAGCCCAACTTGAAGTGTGTTTGGTTTGGGACAGCGAAGTACTGAAGTGGTTAGGTTAGTCTTTATAGGAACAGAGTTCACTCTTCTAGTCCATGGCATCACCAAAGGGAACTGTGTAGGTATGTGGTAACCTCTCATGGATGGTGTCTGGTCAGGCATTTCTCTGTGAAGGGTGTTGGTGCGTGAGCGTGAGTTGAGGACTGGTGAGCTGTGTGTACAGGCCGGTACCCAGGGACGAAGGAGATAGAGGATGTCCATCTGGCTGCCACCTCACAGTGGTTCTTACTGTGGGAACTGGTGTAAAGTACCGAAGTAAAAATACTTTAAAGTACTACTTAAGTCGTTTTTTGGTGTATCTGTATTTTACTTTTTATATTTTTTGGCAACTTTTAACTTTTTCTTCACTACATTCATACATTTTGACAGGAAAATGGTCCACACACTTATCAACAGAACATCCCTGGTCTCCCTACTGTCTCTGATCTGGTGGACTCACTAAACACACATGCTTAGTTTGTAAATTATGTCTGAATGTTGGAGTGTGACCCTGGCTTTCAGTAAATAAATAAAAACAAGAAAATGGTGCCGTCTGGTTTGGTTAATATAAGGAAGTTGAAATGATTTATAGATTTACTTTTGATACTTGAGTACATTTTAGTGATTCCATTTACTTTTGATACTTAAGTATATTTAAAACCAAATACTTTTACACTTTTACTCAAATAGTATTTTACTGGGTGACTTTCACTTTTACTTGAGTCATTTTCTTTTAAGGTATCTTTATTTTTACTCAAGTATGACAATAATTGAGTACTTTTTCCACCACTGACTGTGGGCTCATTGGTCAGTAGCACTGAGGGATCTCTACTGTATAGCCTCTCACTGCGGACCCAGGTGAATCTATATGTGAGTCACACACACTGCCTCTGTAGATGTGATGCAGTCTGAGTGAGGAGGTCTGTGTGTGTGTGTGTGTGTGTGTGTGTGTGTGTGTGTGTGTGTGTGTGTGTGTGTGTGTGTGTGTGTGTGTGTGTGTGTGTGTGTGTGTGTGTGTGTGTGTGTGTGTGTGTGTGTGTTTTAAAAGCCTTGTTTCTTGCCTGCCAGGTCTCTCCTCCATTACCTGCTGTGGACTCATTTTCTGCTCTGATAGTGTAGAGAAAGGGGGAGAGAAAGGGAGAAAAGAGGGAGAAGGAGGGAAGGCTTGAGTGAGAGAGTGCAGAGGGAATTAGAGGGGACACAGTGCCCTGAGCAGTGGAGCGCGGGTGGGGCCTTTTTGGGCTCTCATGTACAATTCCAGCCCTGGTCCTGTTATCACCTCCCCACAAAGCCTACATCAGATAGAGGGGAGGGATGGGGGGGAGTCGATAGGGGGGTAACGAGGGACACGGGGACATGGATCTGCCCTCAGCATAAACAACAGGTCCCCACAAGCCTCTGTGTTATCCAGTGGCCCTCATCAAAGGGATGATATTTCACAGGAACCAGAGCCTCTTTGTTCTGGGCTGGGAGAGGCAAACTGGAGAGAGGCCAGGTCGGAGTGGAGGGACACAGGGTTCAGCGTGTCCTCACACACACACACACACACTGCATCTCCTCTGTCAACTCAACACACACTCCTGACTTCCGAGGAGAGTCATTAGTGTGAGGATGTGTGTGTGATTGTGTCCATGTATGGGTGTTTGTTTGTGAGTGTGTGTGGGTGGGTGTGTGTGTGGTGTGTGAGCTTGGACCTATTAGTGAGTAGTAAACCCAGTGGTCTCGGCTTCAGTAGGGGCTGGCTCTTTGATGTTTTCACGGTCCTCTCAGTAGGGTCAGGGATAAAATGGACTAACAATTAAGGAGACAGGAAATACATGAAGCTTGAAATAATAGGGACCAAATGCTACTTTGGGCTATGTTCTAATGTCATTCATGTTAAAAACATAGCCTAACAAATCAAGTCTTATTTGTCACATGCTTCGTAAACAGGTGTAGACTAACAATGAAATGCTTACAACTGCTCATTGTTAGGCTAACAACATACAGTAGATGCAAACAACATACAAGCATTTCTATTCCCACTTGACTATCTCTCTATGTAATCATAGAAAGTAGAGATGAATAGATAGATATTGAAGGCTTTTCCTGTTCTCCTCTGACCTGTCCTGTGACAGATACCCTCTCACTGCGTTTCCACGGTAACGCAGTCACGTCCATTCGAATGAATAGGTTGGAGAGAGCAGAGACAGACCTAAGTGTTGTGTTGCCAGGAGATGGTGAAGAAAGATTGTGGTGTTTTATGTGGGGACTGTAGATAAACACACAGAAAGAGAGAGTTGCAGAGAGAGGAGTAGAGAGTGGTGCTCCCAGCCACTCGCGCCCTGCCCAGTCATGGCAGCTATGTGTGGCATGCATCCCAGGCCTGTGGGGCTGTTGAGGGGGTCTTTGCAGATTAGTGGTTGGGGGCTCCCTGTCTCCAGGAGTACTGTACCCCAGTCCTGCCAGGCTCACCAGGCTGAACCACACTGGCCCGGGGCATGCCACATGTCGGAGAGCTCCGACACAAATGCAGTTAATTAGGCTCTGATTAATCCTGCAGCCTGGACCAGGGAACCAGGGATATGGGGCTGTAAATCTACCACCCTGCGTCAGCGTCTCAACCCCCCACACTGACTCCGCTACAGCCAGGCTTTACTTCTCTGCTCCCATTTACTGCTGCTGCTGCTGCTGCTGCTGCTGCTGCTGAGAGGGATATCAGCTCTCATCTGGGTCACACACCAGCTGCTTTGAAAATGTTAGGTTAAACAATCCTATGTCTGAGGGAGGATTAAAACCTTATTTAAGAGCATGCTCAGAATTGAAAGCCTATGCCACTACTATATCTAGCTGACGTGGTCTGTTGGAACCTTGTCTAATTCATTTATAAATGTGCAGTTTACCGTGTACATATAGGATAAAATGACTACCTTTTGGACTGCTTCGATTGACCCTTATTTGACCTTTCCTCTGTCCTGTAATCTGTGCTCTGTGTCTGACCTGTACCGTGTCCAAGCCACATTGCCTCCCTCTCTCTCTCTCCGCCATCTTGGAGTGGGCGGTGATGCAGATGAGTTCTCTCTTCTCTGGCAGCCACATCACACTCCAGCTGAGGACCCGGGAGCTGGGTTGCCATGACACAGCTGCAGCCTGCCATGCCCTGTGCTGCGCTGGGACGGGAGCTGACATCACAGCTGATCATGCCTGTAACCTGTGCAGCTGTGAGGCAGGGGCTCCACTCCCAAGTCCCTCAGCCATGTATGAGAAAAGATGAGGACAATAACATTGAAAAGAGAGGCTTGGAGGGAATGTCATCATCTGCTGAACAACTGAATGATTCCTCCACGTCCCTCCTACACATCCCTCTATCCCCCTCTACAAAAAAAGGAATGTTCACAGCTTGTGCCACAGATGGCCTCCCATCAGGCTGAGATGGGGGGGGGGGGGGGGGGGGGGGGGTCTGTGGAGGAATTTTCCTGCAAGGTCGGCCACCTAATCCTCATGAAGAAAAAAGATGTGTGAAGTTACTTCAACTCCCCTCAGCATTTGGACTTTGACCCTTTTTGTGCAATAGCACTCAGAGCTTTGTTATTCATGGTCTGGTCAGGGCACTGTGTTAACTTTACAACACTCTCACGCTGCATGTGAACTGAAATGGGCTTCCTCTGGGAGTAACAAACACACAGCAGTATATTCAGACTGCATTTTCTATCAAAACCTACATCTCATTGAATTCACCTAATCATAGGTATGAAATGATGATTATTAGGTTATTGGTAACACCTTATCTAAGGTGTGTGAATGTACTGTAGGTGTTTAAATGTGGTCATTTGTAGCTCAGTTGTTAGAGCATGGTGCTTGTAACTTCAGGGTCCTGTAAGTCACTTTGGAAAAAAGTGTCTGCTAAATGGCGTTTATTAGCATCAAAAAGTTCTTATGGTATGGGTATTAAAGAAGCCATAAAACTCTGAGTTAAATGTTCAAACATGAGCAGTTTCATTTTAAAACATGTGAGCACTTTCATTTTAAAACGTGACATCCAACGTGGAATATTAATCTTAGTACTCTGACCTTTGTTCACTTGAAAGACCACTTCACAAGGCTCAGCAGAAGTTTTATTTGTCTTGCCTATTGCAGGTGGACTGGAAAAAACCCTTGTGTTCTGAAACGATCTGAACAGACAGACATGGTGTCATCTGGGTTAGGGGTCAGTGGACTGTGGGTGGTGGGGGGGTCTACAATCTGTTTCTCTCCTCGGGGTGACCTCTGTTCCAACAGACAGACCTCATGGCCAGCTGCCAGCCCAGTAAAGCAGTGAGGGCTCAGGTCAGAGCGTCACCGCTCCCCATTGTTCCACAACCTCAATGGCTCCTCGTCTTTTAGTGACATCATTATTATGACCTGATAGAATGTTGTGACAGCTGGCTGCTGGGTGTTGCCCCCCCCCCCCCCCCCCCACTCCCATTGACAGAAGCCTTTCAACACTATTGATGAGGACTTGGCTAAGAGCCAAAGCCCATATGTGCCCCCGTGCCCTCCCCTCTCCAACACCTTCCTCATTGATAATTCACACTATTGATCACCATTAGTTATGCAGTTCATGGCCTCAGAGGGATCCCCTATTAACATAGAGGAGGTTAAGGGCCAGCTGAGGAGGGCATTGATAGGGCTGGCTCGTTACCATGTGATCAATGACCAAAAACCAATAATGTTGCCCTCTAATCTCTTTAATAGCTTATGGAGGATCTGTCGATAAGAGCCAGGTTAAGTGATAGATATCTGACTCTCACTTACTGCTGTCAATAGTAGTGTGACGCGCCCAGGAACATGATGGTATGTGTGATCCATATTTCTGTAGTCTGTTTACATTCATCTGAACCAGAACAACATGCCAGACAATACACAAGTCAAGAATAATAATTATGAATAAACTCAGAATGACATGTTGTCAGTAGTGCTTGCATATTCCATCCCATCACCCGTCTAGCACAAAGGATCGGGTATGTTGTTATTATGTTGTTGTAAAAGGTAGGTGTTCTTTAGCTCAAGGGGAGCCTACAGTACATGTTATGATCTGATCTATATCTCAGTATGAGAGGAGAATGAGTGTTTTGTGTTAGAGAAGGCTGCAGAGGAGGCTGTGCGATATTGTCCTAGGATGTGTTAGATGAAACACCTGCTGTGTTCTTTAAACTTGTGTGATGCTGGTTAGCTCTGTGGAGAATGGGTTGTCTGGAGAGACTAGGAATTGAAGGCAGGGAAAGGAGGAGAATAAAAAGGGGGGAGGAGGAGGGAGAGGGAGGGAGGGAGTTTGCTGTATGGAGAGATTCAAATATGACTTTGATTCATTTGATTTAATTTGTTCTGGGGTTTTTCCTTAGTCGTATTTCAGCTTATAGGCTGTCAGTTAAGGACATCTACTCTATTTCTTTAGTCACTGGTTCTGAATGAATGGGGAACTAAGGGAAGCTGTAGGGGAGGAGATGGAGGAAGGATACAGACAGGACACAGGGATGAGACATATTAACAGAGGCAGATTGTCAGATTTATTTAATGGGCAATGGCTTAATTACCCGTTTAGCTGGGCTGTCACCTTTCAAGTGGCAGGCAGCCTGACTGGGAGAGCAAATATTATTAGAGGATCCGGGAGAGTTGTGGCGTTTCATTAGCAAATAATGTGATTGGTTTCTTAAATACCAGTCAAGCAGGCTACTGAGATAACCTCCACAAAGTAGAGCCAGAGAAGGGGAGCAGAATGAACAGTAAAGGCTGGTGCATGAGGGTGCGTGCAATTTGTGTATGCAAGTGTTTACAGTTGAAGTCGGGAGTTTACATACACCTTAGCCAAATACATTTAAACTCAGTTTTTCACAATTCCTGACATTTAATCCCAGTAAAAATTCCCTGTCTTAGATCAGTTAGGATCACCACTTTATTTTAAGAATGTGAAATGTCAGAATAATAGCAGAGCGAATTATTTATTTCAGCTTTATTAGATTTTAGATTTATTCCCAGTTGGTCAGAAGTTTACATACACTCAATTAGTATATGGTAGCATTGCCCTTACATTGTTTAACTTGGGTCAAATATTTCAGGTAGCCTTCCACAATCTTCCCACAATAAGTTGGGTGAATTATGGCCCATTCCTCCTGACAGAGCTGGTGTAACTGAGTCAGGTTTTGTAGGCCTCCTTGCTCGCACACACTTTTTCAGTTCTGCCCACAAATTTTCTATAGGATTGAGGTCAGAGCTTTGTGATGGCCACTACAATACCTTAACTTTGTTGTCCTTAAGCCATTTTGCCACAACTTTGGAAGTATGCTTGGGGTCATTGTCCATTTGGAAGACCTATTTGCGACCAAGCTTTAACTTCCTGACTGATGTCTTGAGATGTTGCTTCAATATATCCACATAATTTTCCTTGCTCATGATGCCATCTATTTTGTGAAGTGCACCAGACCCTCCTGCAGCAAAGCACCCCCACAACATGATGCTGCCACCCCTGTCCTTCACGGTTGGGATGGTGTTCTTCAGCTTGCAAGCCTCCCCCTTTTTTCTCCAAACATAACGATGGTCATTATGGCCAAACAGTTCTATTTTAGACCAGAGGACATTTCTCCAAAAAGTACGATATTTTTCCCCATGTGCAGTTGCAAACAGTAGTCTGGCTTTTTTATGGTGGTTTGGGAACAGTGGCTTCTTCATTGCTGAGTGGCCTTTCAGGTTATGTCGATATAGGACTCATTTTACTGTGGATATAGATACTTTTGTGCCTGTTTCGTCCAGCATCTTCACAAGGTCCTTTACTGTTGTTCTGGGATTGATTTGCACTTTTTGCACCAAAGTACGTTCATCTCTAGGAGACAGAATGCGTCTCCTCCCTGAGCGGTATGACGGCTGTGTGATCACATGGTGTTTATCCTTGCTTACTATTGTTTGTACAGTTGCACGTGGTACCTTCAGGCGTTTGGAAATTGCTCCCAAGGATGAACCAGACTTGTAGAGGTCTACCATTTTTTTTCTGAGGTCTTGGCTGATTTCTTTTGATTTTCCCATGATGTTAAGCAAAGAGACACTGAGTTGGAAAGTAGGCCTTGAAATACATCCACAGATACACCTCCAATTGACTCAAATTATGTCAATTAGCCTATCAGAAGCTGTTTAAAGACACAGTCAACTTAGTGTATGTAAACTTCTGTATGTAAACTTTTGTCTGCGGGGTGAGGCCGGGGGAATGTACTGCCAAATTCTCTAAAACAACGCTGGAGGTTGCTTATGGTAGAGAAATGAACATTAAATTCTCTGGCAATAGCCCAAGTGGACATTCCTGCAGTCAGTGTGGCAATTGCACTCTCCCTCAACTTGAGACATATTGTGTTGTGTGACAAACTACCAGTGACTCGCTCAATAGGGAAGTGGTCAGATGACGCGGATGCTACACTACAGGACTGTTTTTCTAGCACAGACTGGAATATGTTCCAAGATTCATCCAATGGCATTGAGGAATATATCACCTCAGTCACAGGCTTCATCAATAAGTACATCGATGACGTCGTCCCCACAGTGACTTTGCGTACATATCCCAACCAGAAGCCATGGATTACAGGCAACATCCGCACCGAGCTAAAAGCTAGAGCTGCAGCTTTCAAGGAGCGGGCCACTAATCCGGACGCTTATAAGAAATCCCGCTATGCCCTCAGACGAACCATCAAACAGGCAAACCGTCAATACAGGACTAAGATTGAATCCTACTACACCGGCTCTGACGCTCGTCGGATGTGGCAGGGCTTGCAAACTATTACGGACTACAAAGGGAAATCCAACCGCGAGCTGCCCAGTGACGCGAGCCTACCAGATGAGCTAAATGCCTTTTATGCTCGCTTTGAGGCAAGCAACACTGAAGCATGCATGAGAGCATCAGCTGTTCCGGACGTGTGATAACGCTCTCCGTAGTAAGCATTTCATGGTAAGGTCTACAATTGTGTGTATTCGGTGCATGTGACAAATACAATTTGATTTGATTTCATGTGACTGGGGACAAATCTTAAGCTTCATAATGA
Source organism: Salmo salar (assembly GCF_965601325.2). NCBI lineage: Eukaryota > Metazoa > Chordata > Actinopteri > Salmoniformes > Salmonidae > Salmo > Salmo salar. Next base: position 89,585,615 of record NC_138300.1, on the reverse strand, counting down.
AAAATGATATGGCAGGTGAAATGAAGAACGTGATTTTCTTTTTCTCATAACATATTGCACAAGTTGCTACAAATATACACTACCATTCAAAAGTTTGGGGTCACTTAGAAATGTCCTTGTTTTTGAAAGAAAAGCACATTTCTTTGTCCATTAAAATAACATAAAATTGATCAGAAATACAGTGTAGACATTGTTAATGTTGTAAATGACTATTGTAGCTGGAAACGGCAGATTTTTTATGGAATATCTACATAGGCGTACAGAGGCCCATTATCAGCAACCATCACTCCTGTGTTCCAATGTCACATTGTGTTAGCTAATCCAAGTTTATCCAAGTCTGTATAGTTAGTATCAGTGAGGTTTTTGTATTGTATAGTATAGTGTTTTTTAGGGCTTCTTTGCCCATGCCCTATGTCATTCCATTATTTTGTATGGATTGTGGCTTGGCTGTATCTAATCCAGTGTCTATCAGTCACTGGAGAGATCCACTTCCTCTGTCAGTGTCATGCTAATCACGACCCTTTGATCCTGGTCCCCATCAGCTGAACACTAACATGCATCGGCATGGACTCCAATGCTTCCTTTGTCGGCCAGGCTGAGATAGTGACGCCCTATAGGGAGCAGTCCCTCCCCTCGTTCCTCACTGGGGTGTCCAGAGGGGGTGTGGGGTGTTTGGCAGTGAGGGGATCAGCTAGAGAGAAGGGGGGATGGGACCAGGGGAACCTGTCAGAACTCTGTGAAGTTATCGCCTCTGAAACCCGTAGTGAGCTAGGCATGGCTGCTTTAGTGACGTCTAGAGATCTCCTCAGCTTGCTTCTTCATGTTTGGTTTTGACCTTGTCTGGCACTGAAGAGACAGGCTAGCAGACACGACCAGAACCACACACCCTCACTGTAGCCTAGGCTCCAGAGGAAAGGAACAGGGATCCTTTCAGTTTTTTTGGAAATGGGATTGACTGCGCTCGTGTGTGTGTTTACTCATAACCTCGCTGGGTGGGCGGGATTAGGGTCATGAAATATTGTGTGGATGAAGGGCGGGTGGGTGGCGGGCGGATTGAATTAAGAGAAAACAATGCATGAAAAAATCCGTACATGTATAATTTTTTGGCAATTCATATCTATAGGCTACATGAAGTTTTTCTGTCATCTTTTTTCTCTGCCATTAGTGCGTAGGCCTAGCTGTACGTGTGCCAAATACACGCCAATCGCCAAATATTTTGGGGAATTTGGGCAGAAAACACTAACGCCGATCCACTGAGGCAAAAATGACACTAAACAGAGAACAGTACAGTGCATTTTCTATATTTATCACATATACAGTACTAGTCAAATGTTTGGGCACACCTACTCATTCAAGGGTTTTTTCTTGGCATTCTCTCAACCAGCATCACCTGGAATGCTTTTCCAACAGTCTTGAAGGAGTTTCCACATATGCTGAGCACTTGTTGGCTGCTTTTCCTTCACTCTGCAGTCCAACTCATCCCAAACCATCTCAATTGGGTTGAGGTCGGGTGATTGTGGAGGCCAGGGCATCTGATGCAGCACTCCATCCCTCTCCTTATTGGTCAAATAGCCCTTACACAGCCTGGAGTTGTGTTGGGTCATTGTCCAGTTGAAAAACAAATGATAGTCCCACTAAGCGCAAACCAGATGGGATGGCGTATTGCATTAGGAATGCTGTGGTAGCCGTGCTGGTTAAGTGTGCCTTGAATTCTAAACAAATAACCGACAGTATCACCAGCAAAGCACCCCTACACCATCACACCTCCTCCTCCATGCTTCATGGTGGGAACCACACATGTTCACCTACTCTGCGTCTCACAAAGACATGGCGGTTGTAACCAAAAATCTCAAATTTGGACTCATCAGACCAAAGGACAGATTTCCACCGGTCTAATGTCTATTGCTCGTGTTTCTTGGCCCAAGTAAGTCTCTTCTTCTTATTGTCCTTTAATAGTCGTTTCTTTGCAGCAATTCGACCATTAAGGCCATGCAGGCTACTCTGAACAGTGATGTTGAGATGTGTCTGTTACTTGAACTCTGTGAAGCATTTATTTGGGCTGCAATTTCTGAGACTGGTAACTCTAATGACCTTACCCTCTGTAGCAGAGGTAACTCTGGGTCTTCCTTTCCTGTGGCGGACCTCATGAGAGCCAGTTTCATCATATCGCTTGATGGTTTTTGCGACTGCACTTGAAGAAACTATCAAAGTTCTTGAAAAGTGCCGGATTGACTGACCTTCATGTCTTAAAGTAATGATGGACTGTAATTTCTCTTTGTTTATTTGAGCTGTTCTTACCATAATGTGGACTTGGTCTTTTACCAAATAGGGCTATCTTCTGTATACAACCCCTACCTTGTCACAACACAGTTGATTGGCTCAAACGCATTAAGGAAAGGAATTCCACATATTAACTTTTAACAAGGCACACCTGTTAATTGAAATGCATTCCAGGTGACTACCTCATGAAGCTGGTTGAGAGAATGCCAAGAGTGTGCAAAGCTGTCATCAAGGCAAATGGTGTCTACTTTGAAAAATTTTAAATGTAACTGTCACAAAATAAGTTGTACTCATCCTTGAAAATGTCGTACTGGAGAGAAGAGGACCAAGGCGCAGCGAGACTGTGAATACTCATACTTTAATAGACTCCAGTAAGGCATCCACAGGAAAACAATAACAGTCTGACTAGGCACACGGCTAAGCACAGAACAATCACCCACAAATCACACAAACACACCCTAATATATGGGACTCTCAATCAAAGGCAGATAGACAACACCTGCCTTCAACTGAGAGTCCCAACCCCAATTAACCAAACATAGAAACACACACACCTGACTAACCATAGAATACAAACACATAGACCATCAACCAAAAACCCGGAAATACTAAATCAAAACACCCTTTACACAAACACACCACCCCGAACCACATAAAACAAATACCCTCTGCCACGTCCTGACCAAACTACAAAAACAATTAACCTTATACTGGCCAGGACGTGACAGTACCCCCCCCTTAAAGGTGCTACCCCTGAAGCACCTTAACAAAAAATAACCCCAAGCAACACCAAAAAAAATTCCCCTTTTCTAAAGGGAGGGAAGGGATGGTGGCTGCCGTCAACGACGGCACTGTGCTACACCCCCCCTCCCCAACCCACCTATTTCTGGAGGTGGCTCTGGTTCCGGCCGTTCCAGGCTGTCAGGCCACTCTGGCATCGCCGAGGGGCAGTCGGACCACTCTGGCATCGCCGGGGGGGCAGTCGGGCCAGTCTGGCAGTTCGGGACAGTCTGGGCAGTCTGGCAGTTCGGGACAGTCTGGGCAGTCTGGCAGTTCGGGACAGTCTGGGCAGTCTGGCAGTTCGGGACAGTCTGGGCAGTCTGGCCACTCCGGCAGTTCAGCGCAGTCTGGCCACTCCGGCAGTTCAGCGCAGTCTGGCCACTCCGGCAGTTCAGCGCAGTCTGGCCACTCCGGCAGTTCAGCGCAGTCTGGCCACTCCGGCAGTTCAGCGCAGTCTGGCCACTCCGGCAGTTCAGCGCAGTCTGGCCTCTCTGACGACTGTTGACTGGCGGGCAGCTCTGATGACGACTGTTGACTGGCGGGCAGCTCTGATGACGACTGTTGACTGGCGGGCAGCTCTGATGACGACTGTTGACTGGCGGGCAGCTCTGATGACGACTGTTGACTGGCGGGCAGCTCTGATGACGACTGTTGACTGGCGGGCAGCTCTGATGACGACTGTTGACTGGCGGGCAGCTCTGATGACGACTGTTGACTGGCGGGCAGCTCTGATGACGACTGTTGACTGGCGGGCAGCTCTGATGACGACTGTTGACTGGCGGGCAGCTCTGATGACGACTGTTGACTGGCGGGCAGCTCTGATGACGACTGTTGACTGGCGTGGCTGGGTTTACGCACTTGTAGCCTGGTGCGTGGTGCTGGTACTGGGCTTACCAGATTATGAACACGCACCTCCAGGCTAGTGCGGGGAGCGGGAACAGGACGAGTCGGACTGGGTTGACGAACTTCCGGGTCCGCACGAGAGACAGGAGCTGGAAACCCACGGCTATGGAGGCGCACAGTCGGTCTCGATCTTACCTCCTGCACAACCCGTCTTGGCTGGATGGAACTAGTAGCCCTGTACGAGCGGGGTGCTCGTACAGGGCAGACTGGGCTGTGCAGGGGCCTGATGGTAGCCGTGCGTAGAGCGGGAGTTGGGTAGCCTGGTCCTCGGAGGCGTACCGGCGACCAGATGCGCTGCGCAGGCATCCTGCTACCAGGCTGGATGCCCGCTCTAGCACGGCACCTGCGAGGGGCTGGAATAACGCGCACCGGACTGTGCGTGCGTATGGGTGAGATAGTGCGCTCCTCAGCGAAACATAGCGCTCTCCACCCCATACGCTCCTCCATATAACCACGGGTAGCTGGCTTCCGGCTCTTCTTACGCCTAGCCAAACTACCCGTGTGCCCCCCCCAAACATTTTCTTGGGGGTGCCTCTCGTGCTTCTCCTTCAGCGCGTACTTGGCCTCGTACCACCGCCTCTCTGCCTTGGCTGCCTCAATTTCCCACTGCGGGCGGCGATAATCCCCAGCCTGGTGCCAAGGTCCGGCCCCGTCCAGAACTTCCTCCCAGGTCCATTTCTCCCGCCAGTCCAACTCGAAGTCCCTCTGCTCCTTCTTCTGCTGCTTGGTCCTTGAGTGGTGGGTGATTCTGTCACAAAATAAGTTGTACTCATCCTTGAAAATGTCATACTGGAGAGAAGAGGACCAAGGCGCAGCGAGACTGTGAATACTCATACTTTAATAGACTCCAGTAAGGCATCCACAGGAAAACAATAACACGACAATAACAGTCTGACTAGGCACACGGCTAAGCACAGAACAATCACCCACAAATCACACACAAACACACCCTAATATATGGGACTCTCAATCAAAGGCAGATAGACAACACCTGCCTTCAACTGAGAGTCCCAACCCCAATTAACCAAACATAGAAACACACACACCAGACTAACCATAGAATACAAACACATAGACCATAAACCAAAAACCCGGAAATACTAAATCAAACACCCTTTACACAAACACACCACCCCGAACCACATAAAACAAATACCCTCTGCCACGTCCTGACCAAACTACAAAAACAATTAACCTTATACTGGCCAGGACGTGACAGTAACATATATTTTGATTTGTTTAACACTTTCTTGGTTACTACATGATTCCATATGGGTTATTTCATAGTTTTGATGTCTTCACTATTATTCTACAATGTAGAAAATAGTCGAAATAAAGAAAAACCCATGAATGAGTAGGTGTGTCCAGACTTTTGACTGGTACTGTAGTCGGGAGGTTGCAGACGGTTTATTAGCACTGGTGTGTGTGTGATTGGACTGCTATTTTCCTCTCCCATCAGTAGTGAATGCAGCAGCAGCAGTGTATCTGTAGCTGGGAGTAGATAATCACAGATTTCCCCAGTGCCCTGATTGGGAGAGAGATAACAACATTCCTTATCTGTGTGATTCCATAGCCCTTGCCTGCAGGGGATCGATAGCAGGGCCAGATTAAAGGAAGTGAGAGGAGAGGGGAAAGACACACACACACACACACACACACACACACACACACACACACACACACACACACACACACACAGCCAGAGGAGCTCAGATAGACTTCCAAGGAGCACTGACATTATGTGGTGATGACATGACATGATATGGTCCTGATAGGAAGTGCTAATGATTTGATTTTCAATATCCTGTGATGTATTGAATACTACATTTGAGTACTAGTTTGGATGGACACTTATGTTCCAGTTACTGTCTCTGTATTGAGAGCAGCCAGTGTGCTGTTGTCAGTCAGTCTGTTTTCATTTCCCAGGCCCAGACAGTTGACATAACACTGAGACTATAATACTGTGGGTAAACAGGCAGACAATAGGACAGGCGTTGTTCCCACGCTGACCGGCCAAGACCCCCATTCTGTTTTTACTGCCTCTGGGGTTAATCCAGACCCTGACTCTGTTACAGGCTGTTTTGGCTCCTCACTGTGGGTCAGGAGGTTTTCATTAAGATTGAGTCTTGAGTGGATATAATGTGTTCTCTACTGTTATCATCTACGGCTGGGATCATCAACTAGATTCAGCCGTGGGACAATTTTTTATTGAGTGGATGGTCAGGGGGCCTGAACATAATTACAAATAATTAGTAGACTGCAAATTGACTGCAAGAAGCCCAAACAGATATAATATTTGACTAAAACATAATCATTTCAAACCTTGCTTACATTTGTACATGATCACATACACTGAATGTTCAATGCAATTGGAACTCCTGCTCTTTCCATGACATAGACTGACCAGGTGAATCCAGGTGAACGCTATGATCCCTTATTGATGTCACTTGTTAAATTCACTTCAATCAGTGTAGACGAAGGGGAGGGGACAGGTTAAAGAAGGATTTTTAAGCCTTGAGACAATTGAGACGTGGATTGTGTATGTGTGTCATTCAGAGGGTAAATAGGCAAGACAAAAGATTTAAGTGCCTTTGAACGAGGTATGATAGTAGGTGCCAGGCACAATGGTTTGAGTGTGTCAAGAACTGCAACACTGCTGGGTTTTTCACATTCAACAGATTCCCATGTGTATCAAGAATGGTCCACCACCCAAAGGTCATCCAGTCAACTTGACACAACTGTGGAAAGCATTGGAGTCCACATGGGCCAGCATCCCTGTGGAACGCTTTCAACACCTTGTAGAGTCCATGCCCCGACTAATGGAGCCTGTTCTGAGGGCAAAAGGGGGTGTTCCATTGTTTGTACAGTCAGCGTATATCTCTCTGTTATGTGTGGGAATACTTTTGAACAGAAGAAAATTGAAATCACTTGGAGCTGATTTGCTGGTGTTTTTACAGTCTTTTATAAAGTACAGTTGAAGTCGGAAGTTTTTCAACCACTCCACACATTTCTTGTTAACAAACTATATTTTTAGTAAGTCGGTTAGGACATCTACTTTGTGCATGACACAAGTAATGTTTCCAACAATTGTTTACAGACAGATTATTTCACTTATAATTCACTGTATCACAATTCCAGTGGGTCAGAAGTTTACCGACACTAAGATTGATTTGCTGCAGGAGGGACTGGGGGACTTCACAACATAGATGGCATCATGAGGGAGGAAAATTATGTGGCTATATTGAAGCAACATCTCAAGACATCAGTCAGGAAGAGCTTGGTTGCAAATGGGTCTTCCAAATGGACAATGACCCCAAGTATACTTCCAAAGTTGTGGCAAAATGGCTTAAGGACAACAAAGTCAAGGTATTGGAGTGGCCATCACAAAGCCCTGACCTCAATCCCATAGAAAATTTGTGGGCAGAACTGAAAAAGTGTGTGCGAGCAAGGAGGCCTACAAACCTGACTCAGTTACACCAGCTCTGTCAGGAGGAATGGGCCAAAACTCACCCGACTTATTGTGGGAAGCTTGTGGAAGGCTACCCGAAATGTTTGACCGAAGTAAAACAATTTAAAGGCAATGCTACCAAATACTAATTGAGTGTATGTAAACTTCTGACCCACTGGGAATGTGATGAAAGAAATATAAGCTGAAATAAATAATTCTCTCTACTATTACTCTGACATTTCACATTCTTAAAATAAAGTGGTTATCCTAACTGACCTAAGACAGGGAATGTTTACTAGGATTGAATGCCAGGAATTGTGAAAAACTGAGTTTAAATGTATTTGGCTAAGGTGTATGTAAACTTCTGACTTCAACTCTACATAAGACTTAAAGATGCATCAATTTGATAAAATCTTATAACGGACCATTTCACTAACCTCATGCCTCTCTCGCTCTCTCTCTCCGTCAGGTGGTGGTGCCGACGCGGGTGGGCCAGGTGTATGTGTATGACACGGGAAAGTCGGAGCAGGATGAGTATGATGTCCCTCCCAGACACATGCCTCCCTCCCAGCAGTCACAGGATATCTATGACGTTCCCCCAACCCGCGCCCAGTACAGCCAACAGGTGAGGAGTCAGCTAGTCTCTCTCTCTCTCTCTCTCTCTCTCTCTCTCTCTCTCTCTCTCTCTCTCTCTCTCTCTCTCT